>NC_136297.1:7881800-9125610 GCF_964198595.1 Lampetra fluviatilis
GAGCCTCCCGCTCGCCAGATGAGACGCCATAGCGACACCACCACCACCCCCCGACAACCCCTGGTGCTATCGATTCTCTCGCATCGAATCCTCGCACGAATCGTAATCGATTGTCGTGTTTTCACGAAACCGCCCCACGTCTGAGAAATAGATGACCCCGCCCGCCACCACCTCGCCCCGCCCCCCTGCTCACCTCGCCCCGCTCACCTCGCCCCGCCCCCCTGCTCACCTCGCCCCGCCCATCTCGCCCCGCCCCCCTGCTCACCTCGCCCCGCCCACCTCGCCCCGCCCACCTCGCCCCGCCCCCCTGCTCACCTCGCCCCCCCTGCTCACCTCGCCCGCCCCCCTGCTCACCTCGCCCCGCCCACCTCGCCCCGCCCACCTGCTCACCTCGCCCCCCTGCTCACCTCGCCCCGCCCCCCTGCTCACCTCGCCCCGCCCCCCTGCTCACCTCATGTCTCTTTGTTGTAGTACAGAGTTAGACTGATGGCCTTAATCTAAGTTGTCTTGTGGTTGTTGTTGGTTGTTTGACTTGCATCCCACTGGGATTTTTGCACACAGCGTTGGTGTACGGTGATTTTTGTCTGCAACATTTTGCTGTCTTTCGTTGGATTTCTGTTTGCACTTAGTCACATATTCACTTTAAGATGTTTTTTGTTCATGTTTTTGTTTGTTGCGGTTGCACCCGATTCAAGAGCCGAATGGCTCACAGGGCTATACCAAATAAATGAACTTGAACTTGAACCTCGCCCCGCCCGCACAGGAATTTAAATCGATTTTCGTACCTACGAAATGTGGCGTGGGTATAAAAAAATCGATTGGCGCGATCAGGAATCGAAATCGCTGCCAACTCGATAACTTACGACAGATGGGTTGGTCCAGATGTCTTGTGACCCCCCCCCCCAATTTAATTCACTAAAACGTCATATTTTTTTTTAAAGTAAGGTTTTAATGAAAACAGAAATGAAAATGCAAAAGAACCAAAAAATTGGGGTGGGGGGGTCACAAGACATCTGGACCACCCTGTACAATCCATTCGCATGTGAAAAAGAAATTCGCGGCTCATCGGATTCCTCCAGCATCAATACATAAATATTCCGATCGTTTGGAATCGATTGCATTGCGTCTGTGTTAAACAAAATCGAAATCGACCGTCAGGAATCGACGCGTGAGTATCACGTGCTATGCGTGGAATCGACCGGCAAAGTTAAGGAGAATTTTAACGTGGAATCGATTCCCTTGTCACGTGGTAATCATTCTCTCTATATATTTTGAGTTACGCGCTACCGGATTTCTCGGGACGCTCCGGGAAATTTAAAAAAGTACAATTCTCTCGTGTCCGGTGTCGATTAAGTTCTATAAACATGCTCTCAGAAATTACAAAAAAATAAGAATAGGGTTTTTACATTTTTTGGGCTTAAAAAAGGAATAACCTATTCTTATTTTCCATACTTTGATACTGTGGCACAAACTAAAATAAGTAATATTTTAAAAAACTTTCTAAAAAACACGCTTTTATTAAATGTACTAGTAATGGCAGAACTGCACGACTCCAGCAAGTGGCCCCGAAGCTTGCCATAACGTAAGGGACTGTGGACAATTAGACCCAGGCCGAAACATAAAAAAAAAAATATATAGATTTTAAATATTTTATTATAGAATATAGTATTATCATCAGTATGACATAAGTATACCAAGTTTGCAGTCGATACCACATTGGTAAGTGGGTTAAAATTGAGCTACAAATAAATTAAATCACGACGCAGCAGACCATGCTTTCCTACCTGATAATGGACGCTTGTGTTGCGCCCGAAACGTGATTTATTTTATTTTCTACCTACGTGACTTTACGGAAAGAACCAAAGAGTATGGATTCCTGCAGTCACGAAAGCTTCAAATCAAGAAAAGCCATGTTTGGCGAAGCTGGCGCCTGCACATGCTCATCGTCCATTCGAGGAAATGTGTGACCATACTTCACCATGCCGGTCGGTGCGGGTTGATGAAGATGCCCCTACCGAGAAGGGGTGGGAGGTAGGGAGGGGTGTTGCAATCGAAGGCCAAACTATTATGACCCAGAGGCTGTAAATGCTAGCTAGGCACCAAGCTTTATTAACTGCACACAAAACCAGCATGTGTTGAGGTATGCAACGGATGTAACTGTTGCTGCAAAATATTATTCAGGTCCAGCCAAGAGAGCTGATGTCTTGGTTCTTTCGGTAAAGTCACGTAGAATGGAAATAATAAAATACAAATAAAACATAATAAAATAATTCTCACGACGTTTCGGCCACAACGCAAGCAGCCGTCCTCAGGTGGAGAACAGGTCTGTCGAGGAGACAGTGTCTGAATGACAAGCCCCAGGCTTGGAGCGACTATTTAAGCTGGTCGCTCCAAGCCTGGGGCTTGTAACTTTACCGAAAGAACCAAGAAGATGAATCCCTGCAGTCACGAAAGCTTTAAATCGAAATTTAGAGCTGATGTCCTTTCGACTTTCGAAAAACACTGTAATCTCAAAGATCCCAAAAAAGATCTGGCCACCCGCAGATACGAATTGTCGGACGATCATAAAGATCGTTTTGGAATACAGTAATGGTAAAAAAAAAGGTAAGTAGGGTCATTTACTGTGACGCTGCGTTCGCCGTTTAACCCGCTAAAAACGTCGCCGCACATGCGTGGAACAATATTCTTTTACAATGTAACCCGCAGGTGTGGACTTGGGGGAAGGCGACCCAGGACGCCAAGCTGTGACGGCAACGAGAAAAATTGGAACATTTTGTATACGCATTTCTCTTCACCCAGTTTTACAAATGATTCATCGAGCATGCGTATACACGATGACAGGTAATAGACGCAGGAGTCACGAACGATAATTGACAAGAGGTGACCGGGTCGAGAGGCTGGGTTACAATCCCGGTTGGCGGCTCGTCCTTGGTCATAATCTGTTTTGTTCAATGCCTCAATGGGCCTTAAGCGCTGATATAATAAAGTACTGTACTCAGTCTTGAGCTTCAGTTACCCGGAGTTCTCAAGTGTGGTGAGTTGATGGTCTCAGCCCGGTCACCAGTTATTATTGCACAAAGAAAGAACCCATCATGTAAAATATTGTTCTGTACCTCCTAAGTCGGATAAACTCCAGCTCTGAGAATTGAAAACATTCGTGTAACGGTCACGCGACAAAATATTAGTGTACGATAAAAGCGTGAACTCAAAGGTGTTCAGCCACTTCCAAGATGTTCGGCGAAAAATCTCTTGCGCAGCTGTTCTCTGACAATGTATGTTGAACTTCCGTGGTAATCGGAGGTACAGGAGGAAAGACAACAAACTAAATACAAAAAGCAGTTCTCATGAAATGGGTTTTCAATCCAAATTATTTAAAAGTGCATAGCTCCAGTGGCTTCCTAATATCAGAAGAACGTTCCAGACGACCACAGAAGTGCATCTGAAAGTACGTAATGCGGTGACCGTCTTTGTGTGTGATGGTTAGCCAAAAGCTGCCACTGCGAGAATGACTGGAGTTTGCATGATGGTTTATGCTGGGGGTGGCGGGTGGGATGGGGGGATCGCACTGCTCTGCAAGATTTCTAAATGGATTCTTTGTCTCACTGAACAACCAAACGAGAGGATCACTTTCTTGGCAAGCGATAGAGTTTGGTGGCCCAGGAGGCCACCGATTACGTTGATGCCGGGGGCCTGATCACGTGATGAGATTCAATTCAAATAAACATAAATAACGTTGGGGCAACATTGGCATACTCTTTGGGTCTTCCGGTAAAGTCACATAGATATGTTCAAATAAAATAACAAAACTACGACGTTTCGATCGCAACACAAGCGGTCATCATCAGGAACCTATCTCCGTGACTTTACCAAAAGACCCAAAGAATATTAATTCCTGCAGTCACGAAAGCTTTAAGTCAACGTTGGCATGCTGTTTGGAACTGTTGGACCAACCTTGGCCTCGTTGTTGACCCAATGTTCCTGAACCTCCGATTATGACGATTGGCTACATACGATGCGAAAGACATTTACTGAGCAATGCCCAGCAATATTTGTTAATTCTTAGAAGTGTTCTCAACTGTGCAAAGATAAAGTAAAAATGTATGTATGCCCACTGCTACAACATGTATCACACTACAAATGCTACTTTGTTTTCACAATTTTCAAAAAGCCGACCTGCAACTCTGTCATATGAAAACAAATTAAACGTGGAACACAAAACGAACATCTAACGAGGGTATAATTAATGCAGCACTTTCCCTGCTAATACTTTCAAGGCCTCCAAATAACAAAACCCTGAAATACAGCTATGTTAAATTACCCCCATTCATCGACATCTTGGGTACAATCCACGTTTTCCTGTACCCTGTGCCACGTTGACTGGCTGGCTCCATTAAAACAACAATCTGTGAACTATACATTGAACAATCCGGTTTCGAGTTTCGCCGGGCTAAATCAACCCCGGCGAATCTTGACTCCAAATCAACGGACAGAACGTCGTCCGATTTAGAATTTTGCCTGATATCACCGGTGACAGTGCTCAGATCAACGCACGAATACGGGAAGTCTAACCCCGAGTTGGCCGTGCTGACCATCGAATTTGAACCTTCTGTGCACGGCAAGTTGTGCACTTGATGCGGCATGTAAAACCGTACATCGGCACTCTGACCGTTATCCGGCCAGACATCTGCCATGAGGCTTTCTGCTGGATTACAGTCTGAGCGGTCAGACGTGGAGTGGCGCACAGGTGTGAAAGTAGCCCTCTGCAATCTGGGATCGACTTGAACATCGTAGCTGGAAAGGGGGCTGCCGTTTGAACCGTCGAGTTCGGGCTGCACCGACTTGCGACACTCGCTGCCGGCCTGGAGGCCCGAATTGCCCAACGGACGTGGCTGCATGCAATTGTCGTTGTTGGATGCATCGTCTTCGTCTTCGACGATGCAGTAAGAGCTGCTGCCCTCCCAGGCACGGCTCTTCAATAGCCACCGTTTATTGCACTCGTGTTGTGTTTTTGACTCTTCCTCCAGGCTCTGAAATGTCGACATAAAAAAACACAATGACAAACATCTTCACCCTTTATACACTGTTGGGGCAAGTGCTGTTGGCAAGCCCTTATTAAGGCCAGCATAGCACACGGGGGGCTGGTATGGCCAGCACCACACCTGCCACCTTTGTTTCCCCACAGGTTGACATGCTGTGGCAGGTATTTAAGGCTGATATTACCTAGCTGAGGTCCGAGACCAGTTATAATATGACTTTCCACCGGCATTAGCCGTGGCTGGGAATCAAACTCAGGTGGACGGCTTCATAGCGCAGTGCACTGCCGCTAAACCACTGCACCAACTGCTTCATCCGTAACCGTGGCATGCGGGGCAATTCACGCAGAGCAAAGGTTGATTGTGGGTACACCATCACAACCACAACACAGAACCTATATGTTCTGGGCTGGGGGGAACCTTAATATGGGAGAGGGGAGGGGGGAGAGCAACACTCCTACACAACCATGGCCGCTCACCTGCAAGATGGCGGGTGGAGGAGGATCTGTGGGAGATATGAGGCTCTTGAGCTTCTGCCGATAGAACCAGCCCATGGCTACCAAGGGGCCGACGATCACAATGCTCAGCAGGGTGATGGTGACAACCACAGGCAGGTTCAGAAAGTCTATGGGGGAAAGAAAAAAACGCGAGGAATACGGATTCGTATTAGTGATAATGCTAATTGCCAAGTTTCACGTGACCAAACAATCAACACTTTCGTCCACGCAGCAGCAGCAGCAGCGCCAAAATAAATGTGTATACAATAATAAACAAAACAAATTATGAACGAATTGGAAGGCATTACCCGGTGGTGTGTCGTGGGCGATGTAGCATGCCACGGCGCTTTGGTCTCCATAGAGGTTGAAGTCCGGAATGTAGAACTGAGAGTGCAGGCAGTAGTTGCCCGCGTGCGGCACGGTGAATATGTGGTGGTTCTGTGTGACCAGGATGTGTTGTTGCACGTGGCCCTGTGCACATCAAGAAGCGCGCGAACCCACGGCTGGCAACATCAGTACGGTAACAACAACAAAAATCAAGTGCACTCGGCACACTACTGATCACCACATTCATGACAACACGGCTATGTTAAGGATAAAGGAGCAGCCCTGCAAGTGCTTGCTCACCCCAAGACCCATGTACTTGCATATAGACCCATAGACTTAATAGAGGACATATATTCTCTAGTCACATACACTGTCTTCATATCTTGCTCCACTGTATCCTCCCATCTCGGTCTCCATCCACTCCTTTCTGCACTGTGCCGGTGGCATCTCCATAGCCCTCACCCACTGCATCTTCTCTGTGTCTCGACTCAACACATGGTCAGAGTGTGGACGTCTCGCCTCCTTGGCCTTCTCGAGAACGTTAGTAACCCCCTGCTATGGCTCGAACTTCTTCATTCGTTTTCCTTTCCCTCAGAGATATTCCCGACATCCATCTGTGCATTCTCCTCTCGGTCCTTTAAAACTCCTTGTCTCACTTACTCAGTGCCCACATCTCTGTACCATGTAACAGTAGTTGGTAGTAATCACTGTTCTATGTACTGTGTTGTCCCTTTCAGTTTGACCGAGGGGATGGATGAATACAAGTCCACGGCAAGAAAAACTCACGTTCGCTTCTTCGGTGTAATTCAGAAACCACTGCCGGTTGCTGTAAACGTTCTCGAGAAAATCGTTCCCATTTCTCACTTTCAGATTTTCCACTTTAACGTAAAACTTCAGTCCAGAAACGATGGCAGAGGTGGACGGCGCCGTCAGCCTTGCTGGGAACAAGAAACGCAAAAAATATTTATCGCGTTTAATCGTGGCAATTTTTTCTTATACGTGTTAAATTTCGAGAATGAATAATACATTTACGGTTACAATTAATCAATTATGTGAGGTGTCTGAGTTGGAGGGTTCAGAGATTAGAGACGCACAGCTAGCACCACCAAAACCCCGGGTTCAAATCTGGGGTTCAACCTTCTGTGATTATAAACAGGTTCTCAAGTGTATTGAGTTGATGGTTTCAGCCTGGACACAAATCACTGTACAAAAAAACGGTCATATATTTGGTTTTGCGCTTCATTTGGCTGAATTCTATCTCTGAGAATGGAGAATATAGAGTGGCCCTGTACTGAACGCCGGCAGCATCCACCCACACAAAAAATGCGAAAATAATATAATTATTGTTATTATACTTTTTTTTCCAGGGAAATCCTCACTGAGTCTCATGACTCTTTTTCAGGAGGGCGCTGCAAAGTTTTCGCAGTCGAGGTGCAATTCCAATTGAGTAATTTGCAGGTACCGTTATTTTTACAATTCAGATGTTTGGCAAACACCAGTTACATTGTATGCTTTCTATTGGCTACGGGAGGAAACCGGAGAACCTGGAGAAAACCCAGGCAGGACAGGGGGATAACATACAAACTCCTCACAGAACAGCACCTGAGATTAGAATCGGTACCCAGGGGCTTCTTGTTGTGTTTTTGAGATGTCATCTACCTCGCCTGGTACGCAGGAGGTCGTGGGATCAATCCCGACCCTGACTATGATTGTTGTATACTTGGAGTTTGCATGTTCTCTCTCCCGTTGATGATCACGTGTATTTTTCTCCGTGCTCCTCCAGTTTTGTCCTCAACGTTTAGAAACATGCATTTATATTATTTGGCCGCTACTACAAATGCCCACGTGCGATGATGATGATGATAATATCAGCCACTTCGATGAGCTCTAATGCGTGGCCAAGTCACCTCTGAAGGAGATCTCATCGCTCAGTCGGCTTTGCCTGGTAAAATAAAATAGTTTAATTCAGTGTCCTTCATTTTCAGAGTGGGGGGTGCTACTTTCGCCGATAAGATGTCAGCATGAGGGCCACTAGACCGCCTGCAAGGGGTGTTTTCACATTTGTGCATTGTCGGGGGCCGCACTAAAGGCCACTAGGGGCCGCCAGTAGCCCGTGAGCCTTGCAAAAGAAGAACACTGTGTTAAGATTTACCACTGCGTGGCCACCCTGCTGCTGCCCCACGTGACGCTTACTGGACAAGAGCGGCTGGAAGCAACACGCGTATGCCCACTCAGACGCGGCACCCGGCGCTTCAGCACGCACGCGGAGCGTGTGGTTGGACGACGGATGGCAGCTCGCAGTGAAATCGCACTCGCTGCGACGCGCGTCTGGGCAAGAGATGTTCTTCCACTGGTCGTTGTCCTTAATCCAGTAGCTGTCGGACGAGACAGAGTCACAAGTGTGAGTACGCGGCGAGCCGCGGCGATGGGGTTGACGAATTGAGCTCGCGCGTAACGCTCGCCAAGCAAAAAAGCACGGATTGGCCAATGAAATGCAGCAGCACCCTCCTGAAAAGAAGTCACTTGACGCAATGTATTATTTAATTACTATTATTATTCAGCCCAGCCACTCGGTCGCCTGCAGTCAACCGCCTCCTTATCACTCTTCTATCACCACTACCATGGTTACTGCTTCTGTCCACTTCACTCAGTGATTCCTCGACCCGTGTCAAGGTCTACCAGACATTGACTGTTTCGTCTCATCCACACTGTTTTCAACAACCACCACCAACACAGCAGCTTCACATAAAACAACAACAGCCGCCGTTCACCACTAAGTCGTGATGACATCACCACGGCGCTTGTGCCGTGGTCGGGGCACTTTGAGGCCACGTGAAGTGTCGAAGGACCCCACTAGCAGGCAGGAGGTCACGGAACAGACCCAGGTGCCATGGGTTGACAGATGACTGGTAGAGATGCAGCAACTTTGTTGGCACAGTGGGGAGCACACTCACCCACTCGCTCACCACACTGCGGGTCACAACCATTTCTCTGACTCTTTCCTCACACTGCTCCACTTTGGAATTGCCTGTTCCCATCGTCTCTCTATCCTCAAGTTCTTATAAGCTCGCTCGATTCAAGCAATGCGTTTGCGACACACGCTTGACGATTACAGCTTGAATGGTGCTGTAAGTTGCTGGCCGCTTGCCATTTATTGGCCTTTTTGGACGTGTGCTCAGAAAACCGTGAAAGAAAACAAAAGCAGGCTGTGAAGGTTGGTCAACACGTTAATTACCTTTTATACTGCAGTCTGTAGGTCACATCGTGGGTCGCGTTGGGGTCAAGTGACCACTCGGCAAAGCAGTTGAGATCCACAGAGGTCACGCGAAAGTTGCGTGGCGCCGGCAGACCTGGCCAACAGTCAGAAAAAGAAACAAACATTCCATCATCATGGGACCTCCTTTGCCAGTACCAAAATATGAGAATAGGTTTGCCCCTTATTTCTGGCAAAACCTTTTACAAGGAATCATGTCTGCATTAACCACAATATTTGTGGTCAGAATGCAAATAAAAAACATACTCTGATAATATATGCATTGTCTTTGAAACTGATTAGTCCACACCAGAGACAGCTTTCTCTTGAGCCTCGTCTCAAAACGGTGTTAGACCAGAGGACGCCAAAAGACGTACAGCCCCAAAACAATGCACTATCAAAGTAACGAGAGCTCGGGGTGAGCAGCTGATGTAGCTGATGTAGTTTGTATATAATAAGTTGTATGTAGTGTATAATGTACCCGATATAATATTTAACGCCGAAATCAAGCGTAACTACTTTTTTTTTGTCACGTCCTTCTTCAAGTGGGGACAATTTCGCGAAAGCTTTTGTTTTAATCGAAAGCTTTCGCTAAGTTGTCCCCACCTGAAGAAGGATGCTTGTGTTGCGCCCGAAACGTCGTGATTAAATTTATTTTCTGTAATCGAAAGCTTTCGCTAAGTTGTCCCCACCTGAAGAAGGATGCTTGTGTTGCGCCCGAAACGTCGTGATTTAATTTATTTTAATTTTTTACCTAAGAGTATGAATCCTTGCAGTCACGAAAACTTCAAATCTAGTGACAATCACCCCTACAGTTGCATGGCCTGGGGCAGTTGGCACTCACACGCGGCTTGTTACTCCTGCGAACGTCATCACAACAGCTATGCGACTTGTCCAGTCGGTGCACATCGCTCCACGATGATTAAAGTTGCTATCGATTAAAGCTACAAATATATATCCCCAAAAATATATATACATATCAAATTTATCATGCTTGTTTGTGATACACAAAATAGCTTAGTATATGTACAACAAAGAGTATACAGCGGCGACGGAAGTTTATTTCATGCTAATCTCTCTCTCCCTAATCTCCCCCATTAACACAACTGACGTGATAATTGTTTTTTTTACCCTTCTATCTGGCAACAAAACTGACACCTTTTTTACAAGGAGTCATGTTTACATAGACCACAATACCTGCAGTCATAATGCAAACAAAAAACATAACTGATTTGCACTGTCCTTGAAGTTGATTGGTCCACACCCGAAACAGCTTTCCTTAGAGCCTAGTCTCACATGGTGTTGGACCAGATGACGCCAAAAGGCACCTTTTGGCGTCATCTTACGCTGCGAAGTGTTCTCTCGCTCTCTGAGAGAGCGAGGAAACGACTCAGAGGCGTGTGGAGAACGAACCACAGACAACGACGAGCACTTTTGTCGAGTGTGGCTTTGGACAAAGGGACATCATCATTGATGTGCTATGAAGGTTCATTATTGCCCGAAGCGTCGCCGATTATATATTTAGTCCTTTGAAGGCCACACAATGTGACTGACGAATTAGTGGACAGAGCCGCCTTGATATCCTCGTATGCACAGGTTGACTGTACTCGTGGAATAATTATGGAATTTCACTCATTAGTCGATTATACTTCTCCACGTCAGGGAATTCCACAACTAAATTCCCCCCCACTCGACACAAAATAAAGTCTCTTCGAGTTTTACCCATTCACCCTCCGCACGCCCCTTCTGTTTTCTCAACAGATGTTTTTGGCCTACTCTTCCATGAAGGCCATGCATCTTGGAAGAGGCGGGAGGTGTCACCCACGCTTTACCCCAGCCCCACGCGGCCTGCCCACCGACTTTGTAAACCGTGTTGTCCCCAGGTGTATAACCGCAAAAACCTGTAAACATGCCAAAGTTAATAAACGTTCTTGGAACCTTTGCACCAAAGTTCCATGTTTATTGGGACAAAGCTCTCGACTAACAACCTCGCGTGGCTGGACAGTTTCATGGAGCACGCAACCTTCAGCGACAACCGCTGGTTTCACTTTCCAACGCCACGCACCGTTTGACAGTCGGGTCGCGAAGGCAAAACATAACCCAGCGCTTACCTTGAACGTCCAAACAGGACGCGCTGCCCAACAGCACCAGGACAATCACGGCCGCGGCGGTGGTGGTGGTGGCGCTGCTGCTGCTGGTCTTCATTTGGGAGCCATACGAAAGTGGCCACCAACCCAACAACCGTGCGAACGGCGCGTGTGCTCAGCCTACTCTCACGCTCTCATCACCTGCGCCGCGGTGCGACCTGGCGTGCGTGACGTCAGGCGGCGTGCAATAAATGCCACTCGTGGGATGGGTTTTTTTTAAAGCAATAAATGGCACGCTCGTGGTGATGGGTTTAAGCCGGGAGGGGTCAGGGTTCGGCAACGAAAATAAACAATCAGAGCCATCCATAATGTTGGGGGGGGGGGGTTAGATTGCGTAAATATAAATGTGTCGTAACCCTCCACCACCCGACACGGCCAAACAGTAAAAAATGTGTCACGTTTTTCAACATTAGCCCTTTGAAAAACGTGACACATTTTTTACTGTTTGGCCGTGTCGGGTGGTGGAGGGTTACGACACATTTATAAATAACGCGATCTGACCCAAAACCCTATATTATGAATAATATTGGTCGCGAAAGCCTACGTGTAATATAGTTAAGGTTCGTCACGTAAACAGAACGTGCGAATTCGTTACGAGCACAGCAACACACCGGTGTGTTGGAGAGCCAATCCACAACATTTACAATCTGTTAAACCGAATAAGAGGCATGTATTTTTTGTTCGAATTCGATGACAAAAAAAATAAACCCACCCTAAATATTTCAAAATCCGCAATGGATGCGAATACGCGAAAGACGGCGTCCCCCCAGGGGTTTAGCAACAGGCGACGCGGCTGACACAGCGGTCAGACCCGTCGTGCCGGTCATGCCATCATGCGTGCCCGGGCGGTTTCAAATGCATCGTCAATCAGCCGTGGTCAGGCCACTCACCATGCACGTCCGGGCACTCGCCGAAGAGGCATTGCACAGAATAGGGCGATGGCCACAAATAGACCATTAGGGGCCGTCCATAAATGACGTCACGCGATTTTGGACGATTTTTGACCGCCCCTCCTCCCCTTCGTCACACGGCGTCACGTAAAAAGCAGACACCCCCCCCACCCCTCAAATATGACGTCACAAAGCTCTGCCCCCCCCCCCCCACAAAAAAATAAAAAATGCTTCAAATAGCTTTAAACTATTGTCATTGTAGTGTGTATTTAATCAAGTAGAACGTGTTGTCTATATATATTTAAAATTGCGCATTTTGATGTGACGTCACATTTCTCACCCCCCCCCCTCGTCACACATCGTCACAAATGTCTGACCCTCCCCCCCCCCTAGGTGCGTGACGTCATTTATGGACGGCCCCTTTATTGCACTAAATCTGAAGCATTCAATATAAAAATTGTTCAGCTCATAATTATTAATTAGGGGGGAGGGGTTATTAATTAGGGGGAGGGGTTGCCCCATGTGGAGTGACGTCACCCGCTAATGGTTATTGGGGAGGGGTGCGGCATGTGGAGTTTGTCTGGTGCCAGGATGTAGAGTGGAGTGTGTCTGGTGCCAGGATGTAGAGTGGAGTTTGTCTGGTGCCAGGATGTAGAGTGGAGTTTGTCTGGTACCAGGATGTAGAGTGGAGTTTGTCTGGTGCCAGGATGTTGAGTGGAGTTTGTCTGGTGCCAGGATGTAGAGTGGAGTTTATCTGGTACCAGGATGTTGAGTGGAGTTTGTCTGGTGCCAGGATGTAGAATGGAGTTTGTCTGGTGCCAGGATGTTGAGTGGAGTTGTCTGGTGCCAGAATGTTGAGTGGAGTTTGTCTGGTGCCAGGATGTTGAGTGGAGTTTGTCTGGTGCCAGGATGTAGAGTGGAGTTTGTCTGGTGCCAGGATGTAGAGTGGAGTTTGTCTGGTGCCAGAATGTTGAGTGGAGTTTGTCTGGTGCCAGGATGTAGAGTGGAGTTTGTCTGGTGCCAGAATGTTGAGTGGAGTTTGTCTGGTGCCAGGATGTTGAGTGGAGTTTGTCTGGTGCCAGGATGTAGAGTGGAGTTTGTCTGGTGCCAGGATGTAGAGTGGAGTTTGTCTGGTGCCAGGATGTAGAGTTTGCGTAATTCTCCCCATAGTCGCGTAATTTCTCTCCGGGTCCTCCGGCTTTTCCCTCCATTTAGAATCATGCGTTTAAGAGTATTTGGCTGCTTTAAATTTCCACAAGCCATTTGTAAAAAAAAAGAGCTATATAGGTTAGTGGGCCTTACCTTGTAAAATAGAAACGAGTTAATAGTTAACTCCAGTAGCCAAGTTCAGTGCCCCAATCACCGCACCACTGCTTCATCCCCCCCCCCCCAAGTATATTGATATCAATATTAACGTCTTTTAGGCTTTGGCACAAGTACACAGGGCCCTCGGCAATCGTCTAAGTTTTCTAAATTGCTAATTCGAAAGCTATCAAGTGATAAAAGAATGTAACTCACATGGGAACATTGGCTAAAACAGAAGACATTGAGGTACAGTATTAAAATGAATATGCAAATAGAAGGAAATACGCACATGAAACATTACCAAAGTTATATCAACGACGATTTTTATTGAATTAACAAACAATACAAACATTATTAAGTCTAGGCCAGCATCCCCGTTGCACATTTCGGAATTGAGAGCAAGGATTTGGGCATCGCGGGTGGCCAGTTCGCCGCCTGCAAGGAGAGCTTCGCGGACTCGAATCTATCGGCCGCCCCGATAAATACTGCGGGTGTATAAACCTTAAAAAGTTACGAACGCGCCACCTGCTACGAATGCGGACGCTCAGGAGCCCGTGACGTCGTTCACAAGACCGGGACGTTGTGTGTCGGTGCCTTGGTCAAATTAAGAGAAAATAAAGTACCCGCAAATTCCTTTCAATATGAATACCAATCATCGCTTCCCCCTACTGCAAAGTCGTGAGACTCTGAGGCTTTCCTGGGAAAACAAGCGTACGACGAATACCTCTGCGTCGATTGGTTTTTGCTTCCAGCCGGCGGGCATTTCATTGTTGCGATGGGTTTTCTCATCATTTGGTGTTGGATTCAAATCAATTTTGCACAATGGTAGAAAAGAACACTCGAGATGTGTTGTAAAGGCTTCAGTGATGAAGTTGGATACTTGTTTTTGCAATGTTCACTTAAATTAGCAGCACTGTAACCAACATTTCGCAACAAACAAAAAACCCGCCCCCAAACGTGAAATATCTTCCAAGACAACGTTTATGAACAAATCAAGCTGAAAAAAGAAACTGAGCACAGAGAGATGCAAGCTTGAAACTACACCGACAGAGGCAACACACATGCACGTTAATGACATCAAACTGTGGGCTTGGGCAGGACACGTCGCGAAAAGCGATGACGGATTACGATCAAGAAGAATAACGGAGTGGCAGCCAAGGAATGAAACAAACCCAAGACGATGTCCACCCAGTCGGACGACTAAATCAGTGAATGTGCTGGGGTGGAATGTTAATTAACTATCGCAGGATTGTGAGGTGGCGGCGGCTAGGGAAGGCCTTCATCCAGCAGCGGATTAACCATGGCTGATGACGATTGAACTTGCTAGTTGCCGACAATTATTTTCACGGGGCTAAGTGAAACACATCCTGCTAAGAACCACCACATGCTCCAAGTGCTGCACATTCCGGACTATGACCTGTACAGCGACTCGAGCGCTGTGGAGCGCGACATCGCCCACGGCGTATCCGGCGAGTCACCACTTCTACTGCACCTTCAGAGTTTGTTTAAAAAAACAGCAATTGCATTTAATGGGCACTTCAAAGCAACAGCAACTCAAAGCGCCTTGCATAACATCCCATCTCAAGCACTGGAAGAGAACCCCCAGTGGTAGCGGTCCCTGTGTAGCACGAGGCGATTCAAGTTGGGGGGATTAGTTTGTCAGTGTGTGGCAAGGTCCGCGATGCGTAATCCTTCCCACAGAGGAAGAGCGCTTGAAAGGTCAGAAATCAGTAAGCGAATGTGGATGTTGGGGAATCTCGAAGGGAAAGGAGGAATTAATTTAACTGTATGGAGCGATGAAATAACCTCGTGTGCTGGTGCTCAGTGAATGATTATTACGACGCAGGAGCGTGAGAAATGGCGGCAACCAGGGGGGGGGGGGCTTCATTCAGCATTTGACTGACCATGGCTGACGATTACAATATTTGAACAATTAAAAAAACACATTTGTACACGATTTACGACGCCTTTATCTACTCCTGCGAGTCTTTTGCTTTTTGAATCCTGTTCTCGGTCTACCTGGTTTGTTGAACTGGTTTTTGAAGTCAATGAGACAGTCTGGGGATTGGGAAATAGATCTGAAAGACTTGATGGGCGAGTTGCTGATGACAATGCCTTCCAGAATGTCTTCCGAACCTCCTGCACCCTCCCTCTCACTCAATAAACTTGTGCTGCTGTTGCTATCAGACTCTGGAATTAATGTTTTATGGGAGGCACGAGTGCTCCCTTCCCTGTCAAAAAGAGAAACATCTTAAGACTCAAGCAGATTGCCAACAAATCAACACCGTCGCAGCACTGTAGTCATTTAATGCCGACAATAAAAGCCAATGATTCTCAGTGGCTTGCAGAGGCCAAGAGGGCAGAACCAGGTAAGTGCATCACAGGTGTTGTAAGCCTAATGCTGTGGAGCTACGAGGTGACCAGGGGATGGCAGGACAGCAATGCACTCAGTTCACATGCAGACTGATATGTATGTACGTTGAACTTATTTCGCACCGTCCGTAGCCAACCGTGCTAATCGGAGGTGCAGAGGAAGTACAACAAACGAAACACAAAAAGCAGTTCTAAAGAAATTAAGTTTTCAAACTATGTTTAAAAGTGCATTGCTCAAGTGGCTTCCTAAGCTTGATTTGAAGCTTTCGTGACTGCAGGAATCCATACTCTTTGGTTCTTTCGGTAAAGTCACGTGGGTAGAAAATGAAAAAAATCACGACGTTTTGGGCGCAACACAAGCGTCCATCATCAGGTGGGAAAGCCTGATTTTATACCTACGTGACTTTACCGAAAGAACCAAAGAGTATGGCTTCCTGATATTGGAAGAACGTTCTAGACACGTAGGCTAATCGGACCAATATCCATAACACAGTTTTTTGGGTTAGATCGCGTAAATATAAATGTGCACACAACGATAAGAGGTACAAGAACAATAGGCATGCATAATGTGAATTCATAATGTACATCCCCCCCCCTCACACGTGAAGGGCGCACGAGTGACGTCATTACACCTACCCCTCTATTTAAGGAACGAAACAGGAGGATTTCTCTACAAATCTGGCTGTCCGCCTGATGATGCCGGTTGTAATTACTGGCGAAACGTCGTACTCAGATTGTAAATGTTGTGGATTTGCTCACCAACACACTACCGGTGTGCTGTACTAGTAACGAATTGGCACGTTCTGTTTACGTGACAAACCTTACTAATTGCTTGTGTCGGGTGGTGGCGGGTTTAAAGACACATTTATACTTACGCAATCTAACACACACAAAACGATATTATGAACGTTCTAGACGGCCGCAAAAGCACATCTGAAAGTGCGTGGTGCAGTGACCGTCTTTGTTCGATGGCTAGCCAAAAGTTGCTGCAAGCGTGAAAACCACTGCTATTTATTGGGTCTCTCTGTGGATTGCATCTTTTTACGCGTAGAGCTTTGAGTGTTATATTCTTGTAAGCATGGGTTTCCCCAGGAACCCTAGTTCGCCTACAAAGGTCAAACACTCATTGGTATCAGCCAAACATGCCACCACAGGACCCTCCTGAAAAATAATATAGAGATTCAGCGAGGCTTTCCAGAGTGAACAATCGCAAAATATAATGTAACGTTATCATCTTTCTTCGAGACGGAATGAATTCTGCGCAGCGTGTTACAAGTTCAACTTGTTATTAATTCACCTGGAGCATGAAGGCACCTCCATTTTAGAGTTGCTTGGGACGTAATTTTCTGTAAAAAACACATGTTCATTATACTGTATACTGACTGCAACAATATAAATTGTGAATGTACTCCAATAGCTACTGGAAATGGTGTGTACTATGAGTTACAGCTACAAATTTTATGCTCAATTTCAGGCCCAACTTTTCCGGTTTTATTTATTTTTTTAAGTTAATAAATTATAATACCTCAATGTAATCATTTTAAATATTAATCACCGATTTTTACATTTTAACATCATGTTCCAAAAGTAAAACAATAATTTGTACATGATCATATTTTAGATTAAATTTCAGTAAATGTGACTTTGCGTGACAACACCTTTGGCAGGAAACGTGAGGACAAAGTCACAGGAAGTGATGTCACCCTAACTCTCAAAAAGATGATAAAAATATAAAATAATCTTAGCATAAAGTTGTTTCTCGCAGTTTATTTTATTTAACCAGGTGAGAATTCTAGAGACCAGCTTAGTCTAAGTTGCAAGAGCAACCTCGGTCAATGTAAATAAAACACATTGAAACAAAAAAAAATCTGTACAAAACTGTATCACATGAGAAATGGAAAATAAAAACATGAAACAGATAAGGTGATTATAGCACCTATATATAAACTTGCAGATTAGAGACTTGCCCTAATTGAAAACTGGTCAAATTGACCAAAGTTTTACTAGAAACAGAGCAAAAAATCCCATCTGCATATGAAGTACCGGTGAAGACGATGGACACCCAGGTTGAGGCACACGTATCTTTATTCAAGCTTGTCGGTACAGGACAGCACTAGAGGGGGTAGCGGCCCCCTCACCCGGATAACTGGGGATACCCCCTAGCTAATCCTGACCTATCCCCAAGTCCTCCACTAACGGGCTAGGGGAGGCTGACTGGCCCGACACTGGTGAGTCGGGCTACGGTCTCCGGAGTCCCAGGGTCTAACCCTGGTTCACGGAACCACGCCTCTGGCTCGATCCTCTGCAGCCCTTACAAGGGCGGCGTCGAGGGGAGTCCAGGGCTCTAACTAGAAGATCTTCCTTCTTCCTCCTTCGTTCCCCGACTCAGCCCCGAGCTCTCTCTGTCCTCCCCCTTTATACCCCCCGTCAGGATCACAACCCCCCAGGCTGCCTGATGCGGACGTCGTTGCGGGCACCCCCCCCCGTGTACTCCCGTAACTCCGCCCACTGTGTTTGTTACCCGTTGGATCGTATGCACCCACAGCCCTCCCGTAACAGCCCTACACATATATACAAAATAATTTTACGATGGCAGCTGTCAGCAATATGGAAACATATTTTGCTGTGGCAACTACTATACTGCTAATTAAATACTTCCAAAGGCAAAGCATTGCGCAATCATTGCGTGTGCACAAGTTTTCTGCACTTGTTCATGTGAAAATGGCCAACAACAGCATTCAAATTGAAAACCTCCAATACCTGCATCGTCCACATCTTCAGAGATGCAGCATTCAGATGCGTGCTGCTCAATGTCACAAGCCAAAAACTCCACCAAACACAAGGGGCAGGGCACCGTCCGCTCAAGCCTTTCCTTCTGCGAGGCGGTAAAAAACACACACACACGCAGTTCTTTTCTAACCCTTTCCAAACCATGTTGAAAGCATTCATGCTCCATACATAATGGGGGGGGGGGTTATAACTCTATCACTCTCATAAAGATGATCCATTATGAACCTTGAAAATAAAGTTGTTGCAATGTAGGACTTGCCCGATTGAAATACCGTAGACTCGATTATCCGCGCTGACGGGGAGGACGGCCACGGATAATTCAAAATCTCGGACAATCCAAAAATACCCATTTTCTGCAGATGTCTATGCTAAAAAACCACTCATATTAGGTATAAATTATGTGAAAATTAAGACAATTTAGTTTGTTAATGAACAAAAGAACATTTCTCGTAAAGAATGTATTGATCAATGCGCGTGCTCAGTGATAACACTTTCCTGCTCCCGCGCAGAAGACTCCAGCCACAAAGTGGATAACAAAGCCATGCCAATCAAAATCAATCACTCCGCCCACTCTTGTAAAGATATGCAACTACTGTACTGTAGAGGCGATCATGTGGATTTCAGATTAACCGGAGCACAAATTTGTTCAGTTTAAGTACGTGACTTGTAATAAACATTTCCAAGAATAACAATGGATAACTGTTTTTAGATTATTAATTTGGGCTTCAGGGAAAATCCATGAGTAATTAATTTATGTCACAATCTTTGGTGCGCGAGTAATCCCCAAATCTGATAAACCGCGCGCGATCAGCCGAATTGATCAAAGAGCTGCCGAAAACTAGCATATACAAAACCCGAGCTAAAAGCATGACTGTATTTGTAAATATGCAAATGTGTTTGGCCACAGCGACAGGTCGGCTTTTTCTTTTTCACTTGGAATGTTGCTGCATGTACAGTATTCGCTCACTCTCCAAGAGGCGGGAAACAACTCAAAGAGGCGTGAGGAACCAGACAAGTGGGAAAAAGCCCCCCACCCCTAAGCTCTGCGGTCCTCGATATATTAAGGTGTTTTTCCTAACTTGCTTTTATCTCATACTGCCTTAGTCGACACTCATGTGATGCGAATTAGAAATGTCCAAAATATGCGGCGCACGTGGTCGTTGTTTGAAAAGCAACAAAACGGTGATGGTGGTGCAAACAAAAATGGGAGTACCTTTTCGTTTTTTCTCTTTAGCTTGTGCTTCTGTAGAGACAAAACTTGTTTTCTCTCTCTCTCATCAGACGACTGCAGAGACAACTCAGATATTTCTTCATATCTCTCCATTACCTCTTCCTCTTCACATTCCGTGACTTTCAATTTCGCTTTGTTTGTGACGATTGTTCCATCGTTTGCCAACGGAGACGTGGTCAGTTTTCTTTCAATATCACGAACCTTTACAACGTTCTTCGAGTCTCCCGATTGATTTTTGTACTCTTTGCACTCACTAATTGCCATTTTTCTTGTGCAATAATATTTATTTGTCTGCTTATCATCATCATCATCATCATTATTATCATCATCAAGAATCAAATCAAATTCATACTGATTAAATTTAGAGCTCATGACCTTAGAATTCTTAGTTCTGTGTGTTACATTGACTTTTTCACCAATTTGTTCCATTATTTTTCCATCGCTTTCTTTCCTGACACGTGTTGGAGTTGGTATTTTTCCATCCATGGCGCTAAAGCTGGCCAAGGTTAGATTACGGGGATGTACACTTCCCCTTGACAGCATCATTTCATTCTTGCTACAGTTATCGCTTCGGGTGTTTCTTGATAGATATGGACTGCCTGTAGAAAAAGCACTGCTGTCCCTGCGTGGTGTCCGTCTTCTCTCACTTGCTGTACAATTGTCTTCAAAAAATACAACCTCGTCGGCTCTTTGTTGAGGGGTGCCAGATACACGTTTAAGCGTTGGTAATGATATAAAATCATCATCATCATCGCATATTTTACCATACTCCATTTCCCCAAGCTTAGGAGTGTCTGAATATGTAACATCCTTATGCAAGTGCAATCCCTTACGTCTTTGCAATTTACATTTCGGTAGGGGGTTCTCCTTTTCATCAGGGGGCGACATCGTTGAGGCACGTAAATAATTCGTATTTTTTTCACACACTTTCTCAACAGACGATTCAGAATCTTCATTTTCCTCCTCATCCTCGCTCAAGCCCTCATCCTCATTTACGTTGTTGCTTTCCTCTTTTTCTTCCCACCTCTCACGAGATGTGCTCTGCCCTCCCTGCACGCCAACACCCTGCTTCTCCTCACCCGCCACTCCGCTCTCTTCGCCCGTGGCAAATGGCTGGCCCTTCGCGTCGTCCGCTCGCGCTTCGGATCGTCCACGCCACCGCCGGTCCTTCGCGGGCTCTGGCAACACCTCACACATGTTCGCTTTCCGCAGCAGCCGCCGCTGCTGTTGCTTCACCACGGCCGCGTAGGTCTGCAGCTGACAGAGGATGACGCTCGTGTATTCGTCCGGGTTTAAACCGGCGGGGCAAAATGGCACCCCCCAGTAGTAGTTTACCACGTCGTCCCGACTCAGTGTCTTCCCGATGGAGCTACAGGGGAGTACACCCTCGGTCGTTTTTGCACCGCCTGAAATCAGGGGATTGTTGTACTCCATCTGGCTTGGACCGTTTTCCTCAGTGCCGATGTCGTGTTGCAAGTCATTCGCGTTTAAAACGATGGGACAATTATTGATGCTTCTTTTGCAGGGTTCCGCGTCGAAATCAACGTCGTCATCCCCGTCTTTGTTTTGCGTTGTAAATTCAATGGGGTGCTCTTCTCCCAATGTAGATAACACCTTGGCCTTCTTATTAATTACCGATGAGGACTGTGTATGTTTTCGCTTCAGTGAAATATGCGTATGTGGTTTACGCACACAATCACTTTTAATGGAATCTTCATCATCAGCCCCGTGTAAATCGGAGGATGGCTGAGACGCATCTGTGTTTAGTTTTGAATCATACGATCCTCCGATGTCAGTTGCCGTGACAGTGTCAGAAGTAGGTGACTTGTGCTGCCTGGTTGTATACATCTGGGCTCTGCCTATGGTGGACCGAGGCGAAACAGATCCAAGAATACACGGAGGCGACCCATCGATCGAAGACACCTCAGGCGTCTCCAAATCCTGCAACCGTTCACAAGCGCACAATCAGCAATCGTCGCAGACCACATCACGGTGTCTGTAGGGAAGTAGCAATGGTAGTTTCTTGCTGACAAGTCTGTGTTGCGTTTGAGGGACTTCTCTTTATACAAGTGAGTTATCCGAAGGTATTCATGCTACCACCCATTTAAAATATTCTCCCAAAGGATATAAGAAGACCCGCCTGAAAATGTCTTCAGACTCATTAACTAATGACTATTAATCCAAGTGCCCTCTTCCGGCTTCGGCCGCGAATTGGGCATTAGTTCTCTCAAGCTTTGACGACTGTGGACATATTTAGGAGTTGAAGTGAGGAATCCCCACATGGTGTCCTCCACCCTTATGTGTTCACTGACCCGGGTGAGATTTTTCATCTCATTTCCTGAAGATACCACAGCAGTGCTTGGCAAAAGAGTAATAATGTTCAACACACAGCCCAACCCAGAATATGACACTTGGGATTATAAAACTGCAAAAACCTATCTGCTAAAATAACAGCCATATTCTCTGGATATGAAATTTTTTCCCTCTATATTAAAGCAAAATTTGGAGGGGTAGGGGTGTCTTATAATCCAATAAAGGTGTGTGTGAAGAGATTTGTATCCGTTTAATGAAAACAGGCACAAGTTTTGGATGCGTTTGCATCTTATAATCCAGAGAATACGGTACGAAGTTGGCCTACATTTACCAGTGAGGATGGCAATGGACGATGATTACTTGCTCTGGTTTTCATTCACTGGCACGCAAACATTATTGGGCTATTACAATAAGTGAAACAACTGGCCTAGCGGTAGCATATTTTCCGTTTCTCGGAGAAGTTCACGGTTCAAATCCCACAGCCGCTCTGATTAATTCTGCAGGTGTATTAACTGTAAATTATACGTGCCGTTTGCTTCACAGTGAGTGGATGTTACAGACCTGTAATGCCATGTACAAGCAGAGGTCATTGTGTGTCCTGATCCAAATGTGAAAAACTTACCGGAAATTAATTAATTTAAATATAAGAAGCAATAATCGCTCCCGACTGCGAACATTTGGTGGGACCCTCCTGGAAGAGATTCTGGAGGTTTTCTTGGTTAAATAAGTACTATAATAATGCGTAACTTGAGTAAGCAATCCTTGGGAATCCTTTGCAATACCCTGGATATCTCTTGAGTCTGCGGTTTCTCCTTCTCCTCACAACTCATCTTCATTGCAAGCACCACTTGCTCATCTTCACTCATGTCTGAAACAATCGCATCACAAAAATGAGATGCATAAAAACACATAAAGTCGGCACGTGGGTAATGTTAGAGGTGGGGAGTGGGCATGCGTGCAGTGCACCCTGCGCTCTGAATCCGGCAACCTGAATTTGATTTGGAGCATTTGGCTGCTATACATTTCCACGTGATAAGCAACTTCGTTGAGCTATTATTTGTGATAGCCAGGTCGCTTCTGAAAAAGAGCTACATAGCTCAGTGGGCCTTACCTGGTAAAATAGAAAATAGTTTAGCTTTATTTGCATGCCACAGCTAACATCAGTGAGTGACGAGTGATATCTTAAGTGGTGCTGATAATGCCCCCCTCACCCACCCACAGCTGTGCCGCCCCAGTCACTACCAAAATGTACTGACCAGCGTGAAGTATGGACTAACAAACCCCCCTGACAAATTATATGGCGTGGGGGAGGCCTTCATCCAGCGTGGATTGACAAAAGGCTGTACAACATTAATGTGGTACATCTACAGTTAAGTTTACTTTATTTAGTTTAAGCAGGCGAGAATTCATGAGACCGAAAACGTCTCATTTGCAAGGGGGACCAAATTATCCGTGAGACTGAAATGAGGACAAAAGAATAAAATAAAATGTCCTGTCACCCAAGTTGGCTTGGCCAAATTACTTTAGTGTTTAACACGTGTTTTTTGGCATACCAGTCACACATTTAAAGAAGTCTCTCTGCTGGGCTCTTTCTTCACGTGTGCCCCTCGTTTGTGCAGTGCGAGCGCCGGGACGATTCACCGCCTCTCGCTTCATTGGGGTGGGAGGAAACAAAAAAAACCCAACACAACCGTCAATCAAGTGTCACGTGCTCTTAATAATATATTTTTAACATGGTATTTATCATTTATGCAGATGAATAAATTGCCTAGAATGTTTCTGATCGCAACGGACCCGGGAAGATGAAAAGGGTTGAGCCTGGGTAGTGCTTGGATGAGTGACCGCCATGCATAAAAAGGTGATAGCGTCTTGCAGCGCTACGTTCTGGGTAGCAGAGGGCTGTGTACCAAAATACATTTCTAATCTTGAAAGCAAAGGGATCTAAAAGAAGAACGTTTTTAATCAGCGCATAATTACTATGACATCTCTCATAGATGTATCCTCGCTCAAGACTCTCTCCACTGAATCCTGTGTATCATCCATAAACGGGACATTATGGAATTGGAGTGAGGAATGATAATTCTGTGTACAAATGGTAAAATTTGAAATGTGCAACTGTGAAATGTCTTGCTCACTCCACTGGAGGGAGCTCCTGAGCCCCATAAGAGGATGTTTAGCCTACTCTTCCATGCTAATCACGTGTCTTGGGAAATGTGGGAGTACCCACACTTTACCCCACCACATACGACTTACCAATCGACTGTGGTGTGTTCAGTTAAAACGGTGCGAGGACAGAGGTGAGGTTAAAGGAACTTGCTCTTTGTTTCAACTGCCGCATCCGGAGATTGAATTGAACCACGACCCTCTGGATATCCAGTCCAGTGTGCTGACCATTATACCACAGCAGCATCCCAGTAGATATCTGCTCCAGAACGTTGAACGCCGCAGTTTGCAACGCACCTGTTTTCCATCGAGTCTTTCACTGGGTCCGCTATCTTTATCATCCACAGAGCTTTGACTCGAATCGATGATCTCCACGGTTGTTATCTTTGACATGGTGAGATTCACACCCCTGCACACGTACAAAACGTAATTTTATCCACGCGTGTGAATGACAGGAATGTGCTGTCACAAGAGAAAATAATTAAACAATATATTTGGTGATGCTGCTGCGTTGGTAGTGGTGCACAAGCACAAATAACAATATAACTCAAAACTAAGATTTTTTTTTTATTTTACCAGGTAAGGCCCAATTAGCTATATAGCTCTTTTCAAAAGTGACCTGGCCAGAAATTATAGTTCAAAAAAGCGGCTCATCATTTGGAAATGTATAGCACGGGGAAAGAGAACATGCAAACTCCAAATAAACAGCAGGCGTCAGGGTCGGGATCGAACCCAATATGCTATATACCAGGCGAGGTAGTTAACGTTTTGCCATTTGTCATAACACTGCCGAAAAAAGAAAAATAATACAATCGGCTAACTTTTAAGGAATTATTTATTTAATGTTTTCCTTGAAAGGCTCCTGTTGTTATTCACACGTGTTGAGTTTGTACGTGTTCTTGTGCCCAACGCAGCTGTAGTATCACCCGAGAATGTTGAACTTGAATGAGCTCTCTCCACTCGTGTTTACCAAACATCAGACGCGCGTGGTGCAGAAATGGCTATTTATTTCGCACAGTATTTGAACGGAGCCGGCGTGGTTTGGCCCTTAACAGACTGTTGGGGCAAACGTTGTTAGCGAGCACCTATAAAAGGCCGGCACGGCACACGTATGGGTGGGTGGTCAACGCCACACCCGGCCGCCTTTGTCTCCCTAAGTGGTCAAGCTTACCACACACCGCACTAGGAACTCATTTGTGGCCCAGAGCCTGGTACCACTGGAATCGGCCGCGAGTGGGAATCGAACTCAGGGTGGCCACAGCAGCACTAACCGCGACACCACCGCTCCCCGCAAACAACATTCAACGTCAGTTTAACACGTAGACTTTCGCGACGAATATTATCCATAAGAGGTTTTTTTTTGCGTTAGATCACGTAAACATAAATGTATCGTGAAACCCGCCACAGCCAATTATTAAGGTTTGTCACGTAAACAGAACATGCCAATTCGTTACCGTGCTGTACCAGTAATTGGCTTACTAATTGGCTGCGTCGGGTGGTGGTGGTCTTAACGACACATTCATATTTACGTGATGGTCTAACACATTATGGATAACCTTCAACGTCACGCCCGACACACGGTTGTAGCGCCGCTGTCGTCCAGCAGTGGATCGACAACAGAGCCGCACAATTTACGACATTTACCCAAGAATGTCAGTGTGTAACGTGCGTGGCGTCACTCAGCGTCGACCAGCCCCCCTCATTAATAATCATGAGCAAGTGACGTCACTCCACATCGAAAAGCCCCGCTCATTAATAATCATGAGCAAGTGACGTCCTCCACAAATGGACACCCCTCCATTCTTATTACCTACTATGAGCCAAGAATGTCTGTGTGCCACGCGCGTGACGTTACTCCACGTCAAGCCCCCCTCATTAATAATCATGAACAGGTGACGTCCCCCAAATGAACACCCCCCAGTGATTAATATTATTTAGCGGGTGACGTCTTCCACATGGGGGCTCCCTCTCCTCGGCGTCAACTCACAAACATCACTACACAGTACACAGGCAGAACCCTCACGTCACGTGGTCTACGTAACACTGTTGAGACATCGAAGTAAAAAGGACGTCATGATGAACAAGGAGAGATTATAACCTTTAAATTAAATAAGTCTGTTGTCACCGCGCCCTTACAAACTGCACACGCATTGATGCAATTAATATATCACGTCGCGTTCTGCTTTCCGCTTGCAAGTTTCACATTTGCTGCAATACACCCGTCCTTGAAAGGGCAAAAGGCGAGTTATTGTATAACCTACGTTGTGATACAGCGGACAAGTTGAACGCTTGTATATAAAGTGTATAGTGACGCAAACAGTCACACGTTCGGTTCAATGATGTTGCAAGGCAAGGTGGGACGCTGGTAACTAGTCGCGAAAAAACGTTACAAGCCGCGTTAGATGTCGAAACAGTCGCGTTAGACGTTGTAAATAGTCACATTAGACGATGTTAATAGCCACGTTAGACGTTGTAAGTCACATTAGATGTAACAGTGACATTAGCCGATGTAAATCGCCACATTATAGGATGTTAATGCATTTTTTTTTTCTGAAACGCGCCGGGACTTACGCCGCACTGTACGCACTTCCCGCCACTTGCTGCGTGACGTCACGTCCGGCTCGGGCCCCCCGCCCTTTCCGGCTCGTGCTCCCCGCCACTTGCTGCGTGACGTCACGTCCGGCTCGGGCCCCCCGCCCTTTCCGGCTCGTGCTCCCCGCCACTTGCTGCGTGACGTCACGTCCGGCTCGGGCTCCCCGCCCCTTCCGGCGAGGCCTCGTCACGCCGTGACGGTTCCCCACGGGAGTCACTTGGCCAGAATCAACCTCAACCACAGTGGTGTCGGTGTAACCACAGCGGTGTTAGTGTAGCCACAGTGATCTCGGTGTAGCCACAGTGATCTCAGTGTAACCACAGTGGTGCCGGTGTAACTACACCGCTCTCGGTGTAACCGCAGTATTTTATTGCCAGGAAGGGTAACACATTATTATAAAATGTTTCTATTCGGTGTTTCAACATCTTAACACATGTTTTATTACCAGAAAATGTGGTAAAACCTATTCTTGTTTTCGTGAACCGTGCTTATGAGTTCGAAGAAAGACGCACGAAACCGGTTCGCATCTCAATTGTATTGTCGGTGCCTTCATGAACACCTGAACCAGGCCACATGTTCACAAAAACCTCTGACATGGCAACCACCACCACCACTCCCATACAAACCTTGCACGGACATGGTCACAACAAACGATACAAAGATCTCTTAACAGAAAGAGGGGGGTTGGCTGGCGGCCAACAACCACGCACGGCCGTCTTTGTATCCCCCCCTTCTCGGTGCTTGTGAGCGCCAGCACAACCGCTGCACCACCGCTCTCTCTGCCCCCCCCCCCCGTGCCACACAACAACGACGACGGCGGCGTTGTTGTGTGGCACGGACACAAACAAAGAATTCGCCCTTCCACAACGGGCGACTTTCACCACCGCGGTCACTTGGCTGAGGTAAAAGTGCCCCCCCCCCGCCCGCAGGCATCGAGTGAGAGACGACCTCGTGGCAGCCGATTGTCCGCGTCGTCTTTAAAACATGTTTTAATCGAGATCCGCCCGGCAGGGACCACACTACTCGTGTGCCATCACCACCACAACCACAACAACCACCCTCAGTCACCACAACCACCACCCCTCTCAGTCGCCACCACCCCCCTCCGACACCACAACCACCACCTCCCGCCGCCACCACCACCCACCCCCCTCCTCCATCACCACAACAACCACCAACCCCCTCAGTCGCCACCACCCCCCTCCTCCAACACCACAACCCCCTCCGTCACCACGCCCCCTCCTCCGTCACCACGCCCCCTTCCTTTGTCACCACGCCCCCTCCCCCGTGACCACGCCCCTACACCGTGACCACGCCCCTTCTCCGTAACCACGCCCTCTCCGTCACCACGCCCCCCCCCTCCACCACCCCTTAGCAACCGCGTCCCCTCAACGAGGCCCGCTCGGCCTTCACCACCACCACCCCTCACGCAGCTGTGAAACATTCTCATCTCTCCACACTTTCACCACCTAACCGGGACGCGCTTCTATTGATGTTGTTGTTGTTCGTTGGTGTTTAAACGACCGCAGGTTTCGTCTCTTCTCGAGACTTCACTGGGCTCCGCTGCGGCCTTCACGCGGCCAGCAGCTGCGGCTTCTCGCCATGGTAAGAGGCCCTCTCCACTTGGGCCGTGGGGTGGTGTCTGGGGCTTGTGTTGCGATCAAACGTCGTGATTTGTTTTATTTCTACCTACGTGACTTTTATACTCTTAGGTTTCTTCGGTAAAGTCACGTAGGAAAAAAATAATTAAAAAAAGAAATAATAAAAATAACACTGGTCAACAAAAAAAACTTTTTTTTCTGGCCTGGACTTTTGCAGCTGTTTTAGACTAATTTCAGGGTGCTGATTCCAAATCTGATCTCAGATTTGCTCTATCACATCTCATTTTTATGCTATCGGCATACCCCATTTTCATTGATTTTACCCGAAATTAACTGTCACTCATGATTGCAAGTTGTTGCGAGTCAGTGACTGCTTTAGTGTTAAAATATGGTGCTGTATTTTTAGGATAGTGTGTTTATAATATAATTTTATGTAGATATCCACATTTATTTAATATTTTTCTTCTGCAGTTTTTATTGAAAATGCAATATTTGATATCTCAAAAATCTGATGTGATAGACAAAAACTGATGCCAGATTTGGAATCAACACCCCAAAATTACATTCAAACCATTGGAATAACTTATGCCAGAAAAAGTGTGTTGACCAGTGATAATAGAAATCAAATAATATTAGTATTACTATTATTTTTCTTATTTATTTTTCAAATAAAATAATATTATTTCTATTTTTATTATTATTTATTTTTCCTCATTTATTTCTACCTACATGACTTTACCGACAGAAACAAAGAGCGTGGTAAATTTTGATTTAAAGCTTTCGTTAAATCCACAGCAAGACATTTTTCTTGCTGTGGATTTCACACCTGATGATGATTGCTTGTGTTGCAGTCGAAACGTCGTGAGAATTTTATTGTTTAATATGTTTATTATTTTATTATTTCCCTCCTACGTGACTTTACCGAAAGAACCAAGAATACAAAATAAACTTGAAACCGTAGTCGCTGCATCGTTGTTGTGCTCGTTTTTCGTAGATGCTGTCACGGGCAAAGCCGGCTGTGGGAGCAGGGGCACAGCCGACAGTGGAGAAAAAGAAAAAGGGCAAAGTAATTCCTAAACTGGAAGACCTGTTGAGCAACAGGGACTACACAGGAGCCATCACATATCTCGAGGTAATACGTCTCCTGTGCTGTGTTGCAAGAGGCTCTTAATATGCTTTAGTCGTCCTCCGCTCATTATCAGATTCCTCTCTTCTCTGCTGCCCCAGCAATATTGAACTTCCAGTGATCCATGCTGTATAATCCCAGGCCCTTTTCAATTTCAGGATCAAAAACGTAATCTCTCTTGTCTATACCTGTCTCCAATGTACAAAGTTCTGGTTGTTTAGTTGTCATGTTTGTAAAATGTCCTGCTTTTATTCTACGCAACCCCTGTCCATCCCTTCTATGTATATATGTTGAACTCCTTTCGCACCGTACGAAGCCAGCTGTGCTAATCGGAGGTGCACTTGCTACCGTATCGGCCATTTTGGCCGGGATACGATTTGAAAGGAGCTTCCGAGCTCAATTGGCCTTGCCTGAAACCAACCGACTGATTCTTCTATAGTATATGTACTGTATATATGTCTGACTACATGATACGCATGTTACACTTGTTACACAGTGCCTTTGAGATTAAATTATGTTTATATGCTATATAAATCCAAATTGTACATTGTAATTAGTGTTTATAACGCCGTGTGTTTTTATTTTGCTCAGTTTCAGCGTCATGCAGGGGAAGGGAATGAAGAGACAGACCTTTGGATGGCGTACTGTGCTTTCCACCTTGGAGATTACAAACGTGCCATGGAGGTAAAGTACATTTCACGCTGATAGAGACTTCTGCCACGCCTTTTAAAATGGCACATTCGACCTGCGCCAGAGTGGGGTCTTCTGGTTACAGGTGGATTTTCCGCTGGCTGTTTGCTGGGCCGAGCTAAAAATAAACCACCAAAACACTGGCCTGATTTGGGGCCAAGTGGGGCCAGTGTGACGATGGCGTCATCACGTGGGATGTCAGCGGCACGGTTGAGGTTTTGCAGTGGAAAAAAAACCTGGCATCGCCAGAGCTGAGTCAGGTTGGCTGAGCGCAGCCCCGACACACACGGCTCGGTTGTACAATGGAAAAGAGGTGCAAGTCTCTTTTCTAGGTGAGATTTTTACCAACAAAATGGCAATCAGTACAGTTATGAATGAAGGCCTAACCACACCGTGTCAGTCTCGGGGGGTTGTTTGAACATACACAACCACATTGGTCAGGCCAGGTTGGCAAAGGGGTGGCCTTCAGCCAACAGTGGATTGATCATGGCTGATGATGACCTGACTGTGTCTACAGGAATATGAGGCGATGACGAAGCGAGATGGCTGTAACCCTGACGTGTGGGTTAATCTGGCTTGTGTCTACTTCTTCCTGGGCATGTACAGCGAGGCAGATGTGGCAGCGCTAAAAGGTACGATTGCTGTCGATTGTGAAGCGAAACAAACATTGGAGCACACATGCAACTGCTGCCTATTAAAACCACTAAACAGCAGCACCAGTCCAATTCATAAACGTATAACCAACGCTGGTGAATGGTTAAATAACCTAGGCGTCAATTTATAACAATTGTTGGTGTTTCAAAAACCAGTTGTTTATCTCTGCAAAATGCCATATGAAAGAAGATTGTTAAAGTAAATCTCATTGCATGCATTGATGATGATTATTTTGTGTGGCCAATGAATAATGATTAGAAAGTCAGTTCCAATTCATTTAGCCATTCATTTGCTTCACAAGTTGGTAAATTTCAGAAAACATATTTGGGGTAGTGCGAAGTTCTATGCTCAATGGTTTGGTGTTTCTAGCTGCAGTCGCGCACACGTTATATTGTCTTTCATCTTCCACTTGTGGAATGAAGAATCTGCATTTACTGTGGGTTTTGCACATCCAGTTAAGCGCTGCCCATTGTTTTATGCTATGCATGTGAAAAATACACGTGCGATTATGTTTCTTTAACCCATTGTAAAGTACATTACATGCATGTATTTTTCTTTTCAGCACCAAAAAGCCGCCTGCAGAACAGACTCCTGTTTCACCTGTCCCACAAGGTGAGTTCCAAGTTGACAAAGCGGCGCACCTCTAATTTTTGTGACGCAGCTGCCATTGATCACATTTGAATACGTACAAAAATATACCGCCTCACTTTATGCGCTTTGGCCATGCGATTATGGACACTTGTTCTGTACACTAACGTCGAAAACTTGTTGATCTTTTGTGAAACCAGTTCAGTGATGAAAAGCGTCTGATGGGCTACCACCAAAACCTACAGGACATTGTTGAAGATCAACTGAGCCTGGCCTCAATTCACTATATGCGCTCCCACTACCAGGAAGCCATCGATATCTACAAAAGGATACTCCTAGATAACCGGTACATGTTTAAGCGGTTGTAATACTTCCTTGCCTCCGTCCTGATTGAATGGAAACCACTTGGTGTAGGTGCTTGGCATGTGTTCCCAATTTTTTTTTATTCATCTGAAATCTCTGCAAATTGAAATCTCTGCAAATTGATACATTTTTGGATGATCTGAAAGTATGAAGTCGCATGCAATTATGTCAATGAAATTGTGTCATTTATGTGCCTCTCCCACCAAAAGTGGTGTCACGTGGAATTTTTTTTGAAAACATGTAGTAGACATATTACATTTTTACTTTCTGTAAATGATCCTAAAATCCGAAGAAAGAAAAATCTTAAGTTATCCTTAAGAATCGGTATATCCAACATCTGATACTTTTCTAAATCCTCAGCTTATCCCTAAACAGCATGTACTGTTTGATAATGATCAGTAGGGGTGAAACAATGTGCCCCTTTTGCGATTTAGTGAATGTTGCAATTCAGGTTCGTGGGTCAGTTCAATAATAATTAATAAAACAAATTTCATTGTGGTCAATGTAGCACCCTCTGTTGGCTGGAGCAGTTATGTGAACACCATTTACAATAAAAAAAACACAAGAAATTATAAACATTGATTCGTACACACGACTCAATTCGTACATCATGACCTTAAGAATAGAGGTACATCGATGGATCATTACACCCTTGATAATGGCGACATAGCCAGTGACTTTGTTACAAGTCACGCACCTGTGACGAGCCTTACACACTGCGGTTTGTTTGTTTCTGCCATCAGGGATTACCTGGCACTGAACGTGTACGTCGCATTGTGCTACTACAAGCTGGACTATTACGATGTGTCGCAAGAGGTCCTGGCTGTGTACCTGCAGCACTTTACGGATAGTGCCACCGCTATAAACCTGAAAGCCTGTAACCACTTTCGGCTCTACAATGGGAAAGCTGCCGAGGTCAGTAAAAGCCAGAACACACAGTTGTCACGAAATCAATGAATTGTAACGAGACAGAATATCAACTTGCATGCAGAAGCCAATCGCAAACCGGTCAATACAGGACGGGCCAAATCTGGCCGCCCCCCTTGTGCCACCTTGAGCCTGTGGGACCCCATTACAATTACACCGCCTGCAAACTTCACAGCTACGCTACTGAGGACGGTGCAAGGTTGTTACGCGTCGTGTACAATAATGCCGACTTTGTAGCATTCTTGTGCGTGCATACATCTTCCATTTGTCTTTAAAGATGGAACTGAAGAACCTGCAGGAAATGGCTTCTCCTTCCTTTGAGTTCGCCAAAGAACTGGTCAAGCACAACTTGGTGAGTGTCATCCGTTCCAAAAAAATTCACAATCTAAAGCAGCAGTTTCCGAAGTGTAGTTATGTTTACCACCGGCGGTGCGTGAGCAGTCTGCAAGTGACGCACCAAAGTCAGTGCTTATGCATGTATGTTTTACATGCACAATGCATCAATTGGTATGTCGGTGTATATACATGAATCTGTTTATGTGTAGCCTTATGTATTGTATGTTATGCACCCATTTGTATTCAGACAGGCAGGATGTACACATCTGTTTATGCTAAATTACATGTATAATGTTTGTATAATACAATTTTTGTTGAAGATATCGTAAGAGATATTGTAACCATTGGCTTTATGAACGCTACATTTGCTTCATGTCATTCAATACAATTACCATAAAGGTTTTTTTTTACTTTACAGGTGGTAAATCATATTTATATATATTTTGACTGGTGGTATATGAGTGAATTATATTTTGAGAACTGCCGATGTAAAGGACAATAATTGCTTCATCATCCTCGGTTGATCGTTCTCTGCACGTCCCAACGCAGGTGGTTTTCAGAGCTGGAGATGGCGCCTTGCAGGTGCTTCCCCAACTCATCGACGTCATCCCAGAAGCCAGACTCAATTTGGTTATCTACTACCTGCGACAAGGTGTGCACACTCGCTGACAGTCGTAGCTGTAGGCTCAGGGGCTCGCGGCATGTACCTGCGAACGGCATCTCAAATTCTGCTCCAATTATAACCTCACGCACGCGACTCCATGAGATGAAAAATGCGCGGCGTGTTCATTCGATAGATACCGCCGCCCTACCCTCCCACAGATATCTAATGGCACCTCTTACTTTCTACTCAACCAGGTGATTGACTCCCGTGAAAGTGATGGCTACATATGGTGGGAGACGTGTAGATACTGTGAAATAACATTTAGTTTGATAATAGTTTTTTTTTGTAACCCTTTTATCTGGCAACAAAACTGACACCTTTTTTTACAAGGAATGCATTCCGACCGCAGGTATTGTGGTCAATGCAAACATGACTCCTTGTAAAAAAGGTGTCAGTTTTGTTGCCAGATAAAAGGGTAAAAAAAACAATTATCAAATTTTGCTACTGGCAAAGGAGGTTCCAATGGTGTAAACATTTATTTTTTTCACGAGAATTTCCCCCATATAAATGCACCACCCCGCCTAATACACTTCCATGGTACTGTGTTGAGGAATTGTTGTTTGTGGTTACTTTTCAGATGACGTGCAGGAGGCTTACAACCTCATAAAGGATCTGGAGCCGACGACTCCACAGGTGAGACCCAAATGTATCAGCATCAGAGGCAAATGCAGTCCTTCTGAGCAAAACATAGATCATTAAAAGATTACTTATTATATAAAGTTACGCACTGGTGTCATAGCTGACAGGTTTTTCAGTTGTTCTACAGAATTGTATTTTTTTTTTTATCAAACAACACTTCACAGGACTGAGGCACTATCGTGAATAATAATACAATATTGCTGTGATATTGCAATTGTGTTTGTTGCTTTGGGAATTCAGGAGTACATACTGAAGGGAGTCGTGAATGCAGCTCTTGGCCAGGATCAAGGATCTGTAAGTAAAAGGAACCTCGCCTTTTAGACCCTTTTTTGCCACTATCAAGATGATGAAAACAGAATAGGCTCTTTGCTTTTTGGTGTTCTTTGCTCTCACACTGGTGAGACAATGCCATGAAGGAGGCGGCGGCCTCTGGTGTAGGCCAATCAGTAAGGACATACCCTATCAAAGCATGCTTATGTGCATGTTTTACCACAAGTATGTGTGGTTAATGCAGATTCGATGCCTTGTAAGAGGCGTCTATTTGGTGTGTGAACATCTTAACACCTCCTGTATTCTTGCCGGAAAGGGTGGAATCTCACCTATCGCGGTGTGAGTGAGCGTGGCTAACGCACATTCTCATTTACCCCCCGCACCTCTGATTAGCATCGTTGGCAACGTACACTCAACAACAGTGGGTACACCTCTCGAATGTGGTCGTGGGTCGTATTGCGTGTGGTTCGGCATATTGTTTGACGTTTTGGTGCACTATCCTGAAGAAGCTTCCAGCATGTGGAGTGAAACGTCAGACATCCCACAAAACATCTGAGAGCTACACAGCGTCACCACGAAAACCTGCACAGAAACAGTGGTTACGTTACGGGCAGTGGCGTAGCTATCAAATGTGAAGGCAGTAACTGCACCGGTGTCCACAGGCCATAGGGAGCCCAGCCACTGGGCTATGAGGTGGAGGAAAATGGGACAGGGGCCCCGTTTCATTCCTCGCACCCAGGGCCCATGCAAACGCTGCTATTTCCCTGGCTATAAATTCTCAGCCCCAGCATAACTTGGAGGTTTTTACCTGTTGTTTGAAAGTTGAATCAATCATAAGAAAAACAATTATGTTTCTTGTATAATTGTTTACCAGACTTGGCCTTAACTGTATTTCTAAGTCTATTTGGGGTTAAAAAAACATCCTTCTGTAATTGACCTTGGAGAGAGAGAAAGAGTGTGCAAGATCATCAAGATTTAAAAATAAATATTTCTGAGTAAATGCATGCGTTGCAGGTAGAGCACGTGAAGATCGCTCAGCAATACTTCCAGCTTGTAGGAGGCTCGGCAAGTGAATGCGGTAAGTTTAAGGTCTTTTATATATATATTTTGTATATCATATCGTTGCTTTGAATTACGCTAGATTGTTTTTTAACAAGTAAACGAGAATACATTTCAGCAGAAGAGGCATATCCTTATGTGTATAATAGTAATGCGTGTGTTAGAGCATTCTCTACAAACATAGCCCAATTGAACTGTACATGTTAATCTCCATATATATAAAAGGCATTAGCTGCCCCTCCCATCTCTAAACCCTTATAAACAGCTTGCCCTCAGAGGCTAACCTCCCTGTTCCAGATGACAACCGCTTGTGTTGCGATCGAAACGTGATATTTTTATAATTTTTTATTCACTTTATTTTCATTTTTATTATTTAGTTATTATTATTTTTTCTATCTATGTGACTTTACCGAAAGAACCATAGAATATTAATTCCTGCAGTCACGAAAGTTTTAAGTCAAAATTTGATTAGGTATATTCAGACCGTGTGAGTAATACATTTCCTTTATTACATATTGGTTGTGAAAGCCTGTGTGTTAAATGCATCGTTTAATATCGCTTAAGCGTACAATACAGGCACACGATGGCGTGTGTAAGATCTGGGATTTTGTCAATGTGTATATATCTTGCATTGAATGAGGCGGCTCATTAACCCCCCTGCAGCTGCTGTAGGCGGCAACGGTCACTGCAGCGATAAACACGGACTCGAATCCCCAGTCAAAGCACGATCGCGAATCTCGACGGCGCACACCCTCGCGTGTGTGATTGCATCTCGCGTTGTGTGTGCGCACGTGCGTTGCAGACACCATTCCCGGCCGGCAGTGCATGGCCTCCTGTTTCTTCCTTCTAAAGCAGTTTGAGGACGTCCTCATCTATCTGAATTCGATCAAGGTAACGCGTGTTTTCCGTAACCGCAATTTGTCACACGCATTACCACCAGCCTATGAGTAGATGACCTGGAGTGTCATGCGCCCGATCTTGTCAGATTTGGGAAGCTAAGTGGACTTGAGCCTGGTTATTCGTGCTGACACACCATTGACAATGCAGTGCCACAGAATAATGAGTTGAATTTTGGACACTGGATAGTGCTGGGATGGGCGATCCCAATGTATAGCACAGGTGGTATAGGCTGCGTTGTCAGCAGAAGGCCGTGCCGTAACATCCATTGTTGTACTGTACTACACTCAGTCGTTCGCTCCCCGTTTTCACAAAACTACCCTGGCCAGTAGGGTGACGTATGGCCAATAACCTCCACAGCCCGCATTACATGGGGGGTGGAGGGCCTCATCCAGCAGTGGATTATTAAAAGGACTTTTTATGTATATTACCAGCCCTCAATGCTTATTTTCAAATTGGGGTCCTGAGTGTTTTGCTTTGTGTGTTACAGAGCTACTTCTACAATGATGACGGTTTTAATTTTAACTACGCACAGACGAAGGCTGCAATTGGGAATTACAAGGAAGCAGAGGAGGTAATGCAACATCTGTTTTTCTTGCAACCTGCTCTCTATGAGCCTATATGATGAAGAGTGCTGTGGATGTAACTGTGTTTGTACTGTGTATGCGTAAAATTCAAGTGGAATATTAGTCTGTTTTTCACAACTGAATTTTTTTTTTACCATTTAGTGAACAATTTTACATTGTCCAAGCTGTCCCTGCCATTTTAATGCTGTACAAGGCAAATCATCTCAAAAGGAAGTACATCGCTGTGAGAAAATAAACCACGAAATTTACATGTTTAACACGTAGGCTTTCGCGACCAATATCCATAACAGGTTTTTTTAGTTAGATCACGAAAATATACGTCGTTAAACCCACCACCACCCGACACAGCCAATTAGTAAGGTTTGTCACGTAAACAGAACATGCCAATTCGTCACTAATACAGCACACCCCGGTGTATTGGAGAACCAAGCCCTCCAACACACTACCGGTGTGCTGTACTAGTGACGAATTGTCACGTTCTGTTTACGTGACAAACCTTACTAATTGGCTGTGTCGGATGGTGGCGGGTTTAACGACACGTTTATATATTTACGCGATCTAACCCTAAAAAAACCTGTTATGGAATTTACATGTCAAAGATATCTCCCCAAAATTCGTCTGTGCCAGGTCGTGCGATTAGTCCGTGGAATGACAACTGTTGGCCACCTAATCTTCATTTTTTCTTTGAACAGATTTTCCTCCTCATTCAAAGTGAGAAGCTGAAGAATGATTTTGTGTACGCTAGCTGGTTGGCTCGCTGCTGTAAGTTATCACTCCATAAATTCCGAATTCCGTTTAAGAATAACCCAGTGTGAACCATCGTATTTAAATGGATTTGTATGGATCAATTCAACATTGTGGTTAATATTCTTTGGGTCTTTCGTTAAAGCCTATATTCTCAGCAGCTCTCCCGCGATATTTCTCACCTGATGACGATTGATTGTGTTGCGATCGAAACGTCGTGATATATATATATTTTTTAATCTGTGGATTTACCGAAAGACCCAAAGAATATGAATTCCTGCAGTCACGGAATCTTTAAGTCAAGATTGTAGTTGATAATGACCAACAAGGACCTTTGTAATAGCTTGCAATGTTACGGCACTATAGAAATTGCCATTACAGTACTATTATTATTCATAACATTGCAATCTCGATGGCTTTCATGAATCATCTCTACATTGTTTGAGAATCAGCGTGTACTTAAATTGTTTTTCACTTGCAGATATAATGAACAGAAAGGCACGGTTGGCATGGGAGCTGTACCTGAAAATGGATACATCAGGAGAGTCATTTAGCCTCCTGCAGCTCATAGCCAACGACTGTTACAAAGTAAGTGTTACACACTTCTCATCGGCACTCGCACTTGCATTCAAAAGCATCAAAGAAATGCATACTTAGCTATTCATCTGGGATGCTGCTGCAATGCAATGGTTAGTACACAAGATTTGGAAATCCAGAGGTCGCAGGTTCGATTTGATCTCCCAAACAATGAGTAGGTTTATTCAAATCTTCCCCCCATCTTTGTCGACACACCAGTATAAAATGGGTTCGCCAATTAATTTAATGGCAGGTCATGTGGTGTGGTGTGGTAAAATGTTGGTGCTCTGTCTGGCCAGTGTGGACGTGAATGACAAAATACCCTTTAAAGGGACTGTCCAGAGCTGCCTCTAGTGGAGGTCATACAGCCAGCATTGGAGTGTGAAAGAATTTGCAGGACCGCACCTTTCTCTTTGTTATTTTATACAGAATACAAAAAACCCCACGTGTGTACTCACCTATTGTATGTTGAACTTCTTTCGCACCATACGTAGCCAAACGTGCAGGAATGCTGTGAACACTCGGGGAAAGTGTCAGAAGCCAACTGGTGCGTGTGGTGGCGGCTTGTTACATGAAGCTCCATGCACTGGTGTGTGTGCTTGTTTTACAGATGGGCCAGTTCTTCTATGCAGCCAAAGCATTTGACGTGCTGGAGCGTCTGGATCCAAACCCGGAATACTGGGAGGGCAAGCGAGGTGCCTGCGTTGGAATCTTTCAGATGATCATCGCTGGACACGAACCCAAGTACGTGTGGATAGTCACCACAAAAACAATCTTTGCAAACCCTCATCAAACTAACCAAACGTTGTCGTGGAGAAATCGCTCTTGATGAATAATGAATAGTTGCTGTAGTTACAGGATTAGAACGGCAAGTTCAAGCACATCGGGTACAACACTGAAATCAAAATTTATAATACACGAAAGTAAAGGTGCAGCCACTCACTGACACCACTTCGAGTGGAAGGGTTTCTACTTGAGGCAGCTCTGCAGGGTAATCTGGCCTAGTCTTCCATGCTAGCCAGATATCTTGGAAGAGGTGGGAGTGGCCACTGTTTACCCCATTACATGGAACATAAAAAAAAAACCTCCAGTGTGCAACTGTGGTCATCCAGAACAGACTGCAACAATGTATAACGATGCACTGCCCAATCCACAAATATGAAGCAGACATCACAGCGAAAGACTCAGCTGCCCCTGACGCGGTTGTCTGGCTTGTTGTTGTTGCTCTGTATCGACATCAGCCGTACGAAAGAAGAACCCCGTTACATGCGACCTGCCGATTTACTGACTGCATTGTACAATACTCATACTGCCGGGTTAGGACAGAGACGGTGGGGGGGTAACAATTAAAGAAACTTGTTTTAACTGCCGTACCAGCGAATCGAACATTTGTGGTGTGCATTTTGCTGTAGTTTTGGCATGTTGGTTATTTGTAAGATGATTGAGGCCGTTGAATGAAGTGGTTTCCACTTGTTCACAGGGAGACACTGCGGGATGTGATTCAGTTGCTGAGGAACACTGGAAATCCACAAGTCGAATACTTCCTCCGCATCTTGAAGAAATGGGCCAAAGACAATCGGTTGCCCATCTAAACCGAAGCACATTTTAAAGCCACGAGTCAAGATTTTGCGTTCTACTTTTGAGATACATCCCAACCACCGCGTCAATTTGAGCCGAATTGTCAAGTAAAATCTGAGCATTCATTATACATGCGGTGCTGCGAGGTCACGTGATATGCAAGGTGTGAATAGAGGACCAAATCAAATAGTCACGATCACACCTTTTGGCGCGTATGAATCACCCTCTGCATATATTACCATATTCTCTGCATCGAGATGCAGTTTGGCCTGTATTTTGAGGGTTGAGGGTGCATCTTATTATCAGACATGGCCAAATTTGTATAAACTCTATTGGTAACTGGGCACATTGGGAAATGAGTCTACTTTATGGAGCGTCTTATAATCCGGAGAAAGAATCTGGAAATACTTTCGTAACATCTCTTTGCTCACACGCCTGGGACGGTTCGATAAATGGCGAAGAGGTGTAGAAATTAGCTTTGTGAACTTCACCCACCGGTCGTCATTTTTATCGACTCTAAACAGACGGTGACATCATCAGTTGACCCCAAACACAACAAGAACTTCTATTGAAGCTTTCGTGACTGCAAGGATCCATACTCTTTGTTTTTTTCGGTAAAGTCACGTAGGTTAAAAAAAGAAAACAAATAAATTGAATCACGACGTTTCGGAGGCAACACAAGCTTCCGTCTTCAGGTGGAACCGTCACAGCAAAATTACTGTATCAAGTGAAGAGAGCTCAAAGAAACACGACCTTATATACTGGTTAAGGGGAGGGGGGAGGAGCCAGGATGGGCCGTGGGGGGGGGTTATAAGCTGGTGAGGTGACGACCAGTGCTGCAGCTGCGGCTACGCCTGGAGCTACAGCCGAGGCCAACAACAAGAACTCCCGAGTTTCCTATTTTAAGTGAAGCGCTGGGTGGAAAACAGCGCCACCCATCCACATGTAAAGCCGCTGTACCTTATACTGCACTCCACGGGTTTTTGTACATTTTAGCTGTAATTGTAAAAAAACACCTATGGGAGCATAAATCATTGTCACAAATTGTGGGGTGACACTGCAATAAACTGGCTTCCCGTTGAGATTATGGTCCAGAAATCTGTTGTATTTAAAGTTTTATGTGAAGCCGTCTTGTCCTTGACAGCCACTGTATCGTCTCGAAATGCATTTTATTTTGTACATGCTTCAGGATCTTAACACTATAATTACACATTTTACACTAATTTAATGCGATGTACATACCTACATACCACATGCTAGACTGTAATAAATGTTAATATCCAGGGTATTTCAAAAAGATGGACCCGATTTGAAATCGAAATACAGTATCTCTGCAACCACGAACTGCCCATGAATGAAACTCTTAACACTTGAACTTCCGATGACTTAATTTTTCAGCAAGACGGAGTACCGCCACATTGGCACCTGCAGGTTCGACGTTTTCTAAATGACACACTGCCTCAACGTTGGATAGGTCGCACGAGACCCCAAGACTTGGCGCTACACTCTTGGCCCCCAAGATCCCCAGACATCACACCCTGCGACTTTTTCTTGTGGGGATACGTCAAAGACCGTGGTGTTTTTGTGCCACCGTTAGCGACTAATCTGGATGACCTCAAAAACAGAATCACGGCAGCGGTGACTTCAGTGGAAGAAGACACTTTGAGAGGCGTTTGTGACGAATTCAACTATCGTCTCGATGTTGTCCGTACAACAGGTGGAGGGCACAAAGCATTTATAGAATGGTTAGTAAAACTTGATAACTCATTAAACCGTTTGTAACTGTGTAATTGTAACATGCTGCCATCGTGAAATATACTGTTTTGAAATTGGGTCCATCTTTTTGAAACACCCTGTATTTAGTCTTAATATTGGAAGCGTAAAACATAACCCACAGTGCATTCACACGCACACATGCCACCATATGTGATGGAACTTGACATGCATATGCACACAGGCACTAAATGGCCACATTCATGACTTCTATCACAGCAGCAGGGCTGAGATCAGAGGAATGAAAGAGGCTTTTGCAGATCGCAGCACACGTCCAAAACACACCACACACTCAAACTCTTCAGTGACTCCCACAAACTTGCACCTCAGCTTTTAAAAGCGTCTTAAACACAATCTGATATTTTTTGTAATTGTCAAGAAAAATACAATATTTTAAAGCGACTGATTTGTGCGATGGGCGTATGCCGTGATCGTGACGTTTTGGCCAGATTGCCATTGAAAAATAACTTCTTAGATCAATGGGCCTTATCTGAAATAAACCGACCAAGTTGTGAATACTATCTTTTGACACCCTTGTCTTTCTGCGAGACAGGTTCTAAAAACATTTGTCAATTGTGGTTTGACATGAGTAATATATGTACTCATCTTCTTGGTTTTTTCGGTAAAGTCACGTAGAAGGGAAGTAATAAAATAATAAAAATAAAACATAATAAAATGAAACAATTCTCACGACGTTTCGGCCACAACGCAAGCAGCCGTCCTCAGGTGAAGAATGAGACATTTCAAGCTAGGAACTTACATATAAGCTGGGTTGGGGGTGGTAGAAGAGCGCCTTAACAAAAAGAATGTGCATATCAAGATGAGTTTAGCATATACATGACTTTACCGAAAAAACCAAGAAGATGAATCCCTGCAGTCACGAAAGCTTTAAATCGAAATATATGTACTGTTATGGCATGTTGTGTACGAGTATATCTGCGATTTAAAAAAATCGCAACCCGAAATTATTAGTTTATTTTGGGTGAGATTATGTCGGAATATGAATGTTACCCTCCCCCTGACAGCCAATGAAATGTTACTTGGGCAAATATTCTGATTGATTTGGTTTTTCAGCAAACCAGGAACTTGAAAAGCAAGCAAAATGTTGATAAGTGTATACATCAATTAGCATATTTGTTAGTAAAAGCTTGCATATCGAATTTACCCAACCCAAAGTGCATTTTTAAAACACGTAATTATCTCAGTAGGTATATTATATATGGACAATGGCACGTGCTCACGTTCTGCATTATGAAATATGTAACGGGAATGCAGTAGTATACAACACTGGAAATGCTCTCACCACTTTACCATTATCTCACATTTATTTCAGTTTTTGTACAATTTCTATAATCAAAAAAGCGGAAAGCAGTTTACAGCAAGGGTGCAAGAAATAAGAAAACGAACATGAGAAAAATGCACAAAATGAGAGATGTCCTGAGCTTGGTTTAACCTTTTTGAATCTTCCCTACTTTACATAATGTTCATTCATTAAACGCAAACATCCAGTAAAGGGAGGAATTTCAACAATGGAAGGCTGACCCAAAAGCCTGTAGTTACAATTAAATATTATCGTAAGGGAATCTGACACCTTACTATAAACGTTCAGAGCAGATGAGAAAAAAAAATCGATGTTTCCCCTTTAAAGTTTTGGACAAGCGTTTACCATTATTATTTTTTAATGAAAGGCACTGGTTGTCTCTTGACCATCACCCACATTACAACTAGTCAATGTGAGCAGCAGATGGAGTCGCGCAGATCGGCCCAGGTGCATGAAAGACAATACTGAGGCTGTTCTCCCATAGCCATACACGGCAATATATCTCTTAAGATGTGTAAAAAGGTAAGGGTGCAGCCCTGCAATTGCTTGCTCACGCCACCATTGGCGGAAGGGCCTCCACTGCAGAGAGGCTCTAAAGATAATCCTCGAGAGGGTATTATTTGGCCTACTCTTCCACATTGACCATACACCTTGGAAGAGGTAGGAGTACACCAACCTTTTCTTCGCCACACGCAACCTGCCGGTCGACTTACCCATTTTATATTGCTGGGTGGACAGAGGTGGGGGGGGGAAGATTGAATACACTTGAGCTGCCGCGCCAAGAGACAAAGTGGTGACCTCCGCAAGTCCGGTGTGCAAGCAATTACACCCACATGGCAACATCCCCTTAAGATCTGTAAAAGTACGCAGCCTTTTTCAAAAGACGCAGAAAGTCTCCGTTGCTGGCAGCTTCAATTATCCGGCCTAACTTGGTCAAAGTAAATTGTCTACACCCAAGGACACTGCTCACAAAGATGTTGTAATGCAAAGTTCCTAGAAAATACACATCTTCACTGCTGACATACATTCATGTTTTATTATACTTTTGCTTGGTTGTTTTTGTCAATGACCCACGCAGATGTTTTGCCCCTGATTGCATTATAAGTTAAGGTTTGTAAATAATGTTTGTACTCTTTTCCTTAAATTTTTACTCAAACATTGTTCATGATGGTAACGGTTTCACCTTCAGGCGGAACCACAATCCACTTTTAACTGCTCGTGAAAGAGAGAATGTGATGTGACCCAAGATTTAGTTTAATTGATTTTAAGCCAAAAAATTCCATTCTTTATCAGCACCAAATAATGACGATCATTTAAACATTATTTGTAGCCGTCAATAGCACGTGAAAAATTCCATCCAGTTTTTCATTTGCCCAAAGATGGGGGGGTGGGTGGGGATGGTTGGGGGAGGGAGAGCAACAGTCTGAAGGGGTTACACATTTAATACAGCAGCCCAAAATGAAACTTGTATGAATTCACACCGATTTTCGCTTTGCTCTCGCACAAATGTCATTGAGTTTTTCTCGGAAGGTTGGAGGCGTCTTTCTGTAACGAACTTGCATCTGCGAATAGAAGGAAGCAATTTTCACTTTTAGCATAAGCATTAACAACACACACGCACGTGTAAACATAATTAACATATGATGAACTAAGAATGTATAACACATTCCTGCGGAGGGAGCTGGTAGGAACGTTGGGTTGCTCGGTCAATGGCCAGGGTCAACGGCGGCGTGGTGTATTCCGCAAATATGGCCGACTGTGAGGGAGGGCACAAGCCGTCGTGAGTAGGTTAAACGTTGAGTTTTATAAGGGCACCACGGGGTGACCAGCCCCTCCCCACCCAGCCCCACCCCTCCCACCCCCTCCCCACCCAGCCCCTCCCCTCCCTCCCCAGCCCCTCCCTGCACGACGGACGGACACAATAATCCCCTGTGGGCTGGTGTAACCAGGAGGTTCCTACCAGTATAACATTTTGTTACATGTGCCGATGGATAAGATTACATGAGGTGCTAAGAGTGAGAACTCTAAAAAGTTATGGGATGATAATGAAGACTTATGCAAATTATATGGGATATGTGCAAATATTACACCTAGGTTAATGGGAGCCAAATAGACGTAACAAATGCAGAAGCTAACGAGACGTGTAATAAAACGAAAAGGAAGATCCTTGAACAGAATTGTAGCAACTCATTCAATGGCTGAGTGTGCGGGGAGAACGTTGCAAATTATGACATTGCCAGCACTTAACAAATCACGTTATCTGTTCCACAGCTGTGCAACAGATCACTTTCACTGACACACTGGTATCTGGTATTACTGCATAAGTGAAAACCACAATACGCAGCTGCATTTTCTACTTAATGAAAGCATCCAACACTACATGTGTTTATTACATGTTAAAGACTATGTCAAGTGTAGTGTTTGCAGTTAATGTCATGCTATACAGCATTCAGCACTATAAACCCAGCAACTTGGGTTCAATTCAAGGCCAAGACCACAATCAGCATGCGATATCTGAATCTGGTCACGGTTCGCACCCACCATTACCAAAGCCCACTGGACCAGTGTGGTGAAGTATGGTTAAACATCCCCCAAGACCAACATGGCCGTCTTCATCCTCAAGGTCTTCTTAAACAAATCCGCCAATTACCTAAAGGACCACTGAGTTCAATCTTGATTTGAAGCTTTCGTGACTGCAGGAATCCATACTCTGTGGTTCTTTCGGTAAAGTCACGTGGGTACAAAATAAAATAAATCACGACGTTTCGGGCGCAACACAAGCGTCCGTCATCAAGACCACCGAGTTCCTCAAACTCACTCCCGTAGCCTCAGAAGTTCCTCCTCATTACGACGATAAATTACATTTACAAAAATGTTGTTTGCTAAAAAGTCTTTCCGCGTTGCTGCTCCACGTTTCTGGAATCCCCTTGCCGTTCATCTACGGCTTGGTTCCCTCCCTTCTCTTCCCCTCTTGATTTCCTTATTAGACCAAAACAGAGAGCTTACTTGCACTTGTACCTAACTTGTGCTGGCGCCCATTGCCGTGTTTCGTTAACGACCGTCAGATATCCAATTTATTAGTTGTGCAATATTCCTTAAGGACCCTGTACTCGTTCTCTGCGATATTGATGTGTTTGTCTTTTGCTGTTGCTGTGCTCACGTCCCATGGATCTCCCTTGTAAAACAAGCGAGTAACTGGATAAATTGGATCATGAATGTAACAAATAAAAATAAACTGAAATGGCAGTATTGCATGCAATAGGCTGTAATTTTCTCTTTAAAAGTTGTCCAACTCAGGTTAAAAGAGCTAATGCATTTGTTCTGTACATCCGTCCACCTTGTCTCCCTGCTAAATGGGGTTACGATAACACTTGCTTAAAGATTATACAAAAAAAATCAGTACAACTTTAGTACAAAGAATCTGTTGCTCTTAGGGACTCGCCCAAAAGAAGATTGGCCAAATTGATCGAAGGGTTGTCCAAAACATATCAATAAAAACGGGATAGTTATGCATATTCAGCCAAGGCGATAGCGTCACACGCCAATGAGTGTACCCTCACCATGACGTCACGTATCACGTGCCGTCTAAAGCATCTCATCGTGCGGCTCGAATGAAATACTTGAGGACAACCGCAACGATGGAAAGCGTTTACCGAATTCCTGAGCACGCACGATTTCCCCAACTTAATTTTCTTCCTATGTAAGACAGATGGTAAAGAGCGTTCCAGAGCAACATGGTCGGTGCAAGAACCACAAGAGTGAGAATGCAGACAAGGTCAAGTGCAAAGGTTACCTGGGAAAGACTGTGGAAAGCGGGCAGGCAAAGCAGAGTGGGGCTGCGGCCCTTGCGGCTGAGGACTAGAGTGCAAGCCTGTATAGAGACCTGAGGTGGAGGGGACACGGGTCAGAGCCAGCAAAAGCACACAAAATACCCCGTTTTCCACAGTCATATCCGGACTGGGTCAGTGAGGGACTCTCATGGTTTGGATGAGTTTTCACTCGGTTATTTCCCGAGCCGTAACCAAATCACGGTACAATGGGGCCTCTTCTACAAGACATCCGAATCTGGCTCGGGGGTGGGGGTGGGTGGCAACACGGGCCAGGGGCAGGGAAATTTGACTCATTTCTCATCGTGTGGCATCAGCAGCACGACACCAGGACAAACAACCTGGTGTCTTCTAAGCAGTGCCAGGTTGGTTCGGCATGGCCCCAGTACGGTTTTGCGTAAAAGCGGTAAAAAAAAATCCTCAGCTCGTACACCCATACAGCACAGGCCTGAAGCCGATTCGATTTCCACAGCTAATCACTACCAAAAAAAGTAGGGGCTGAAGAGACAACCCACTGCTGGATGACAGCCTCTCCACACCACGCGGTGCGCAGGGGGTTAAATGACCATACTTCACTACGCTGATATGTGTGGGTTGGCGAAGGCAGGCAGCACAGATGCAGAGCCGTACAATTGACTTTGATGCACTGCACTGCTGCTGCCTATCACACAGCCTCACAGCCATGCATGGCGGTTATCCATGAAAGCACTATCCAGGCTCAACTTTGCTTTGCTTGGGAACTGAAGAGATTGAGTGCATTCCAGGTGATTTTGCCCATGAAGAGACGATGCAACACAAAATACCCAGAAATGCAGCAGACAGTTAAGCAGAGTAAAAGGAGGGAGGAGGGGAAGGTCTCAAGCTCATGTCACTCGTTAAACAGAAAAGACAAACAAGGTTGTCAAGTTGCTGCTTCAGTGAACACAGACATAAAATACCACGTTAATGAAACATGAAGGCAGGAATTGCTGTCAAACTGTTACTGAAAAGGATTGGCTGATCAGATTTATCAAGGAAGTACCGAGGTCTACAGGGAAAGTGTTATATAGTCTTGGTAGGCAGATGACGATGCTGAACACGTACGTCATTGGAATGGAATCAGGAGAAAAACCAATGACGTACACGTACATCGTCGGAATGGGAAAACGGTTCACCGAGGCGGCCTGTGGATCTCAAACAGCGAACCTCTGCAACGAGCGGCGAAAGTGCCTCCGCTCGGCCACGTCGCCACCATCTCCCCGCGGTCTGCGAGCTCCCGACGGGAGGACTCACTGTGCGGGAGGCCGTGGTGGAACGTGCCTGGCGCAGGCCCCGTTATGATGGCGTCCCTCCCGCTCATGGCCGCGTCGCTGTCGAAGTCCGTGAAGTTGACGGGTATGAGGATGTTGCGTATGGGCGCATGGAGCGCGGGCCGAGCTGGCTGGGCTGCCGCCGCCGCCACGACGCCGGCGGGCTGCGGCGGTTTGTGAGACAACGCGGAGGTGGGCTTGTGGGCTGACGAAGCGGTGGCTTTCGGACCCAACAACACAGAGGTCGTAGGCAGCAATGCCGCCGCCGTGCCCGTGGCCAGCAGCGAGCTTCCCGAGACGATCTGGGGCGAAGCGCACGCAAGTCTTTTATTCCGGCCCATTCGAGACGAATCCCATTACACAATCTTTGCGGCACGCACCTGCCAACGCTGAACTCTCGCGGCGTACAATACGGTTTAACTTTAAGCAAAACTACGCAAATAATCGTGGCACAATGGCTTATGTAATTAATGCTGTGCATACTTTGATGTAGCAGCAGGGTTCTTAAGCAGGCCACACAAAGAAATGACGTGTTGGGGAGCCATGTGACGTTATATGTTAAGTTACATGGGATCATGATGCCGTAATGTCTGTCGAATGTGATCATTAATCTGTACTTCTTGTCGACATCTCTCTTATTTCGATTTCTTGATTAACGCTCTTTCATCTCATCAATCTTTATCTCTTTGTGTCTCAGCGAGGCATATCTCTAGGCGGGCCATTCGGGGGCCAGATCAACTGAAACAATGACCAACACACTTGATGCAAAGGACCTCCGATTTCACACCTCCAATTAGCACGGCTGGCTACGAACGGCGCGAAAGAAGCTCAACATACATATACGCACACAAAGGACAGGAAAACTCAGCCGTCGACGTGAGCACTTCGGCACGACTTGCCTGGTTGGGCGACGTGGAGGAAGCAGGGGAAGAGGATGGAGGCGGCGGGTGTGATGGAGACTTGTGAGAGGAGGCGGCTGCCACTTTTCCCGTGCTGGCGAGGCCTTGAGCTGCACCTGCAGAGCCGGGCGAACCGCTATTCTGCCCGAGCTTCGGAGCGCCCGCTGCCAGCCTCTTTGGGCTGCAGCCGAGCACGGGACTGTTCGACGGGTGGGACGAGGCCATCGCACCTGTGGACGCAGCCTTAGTTGAGGGAGAGTAGGGCATCTTGAATTTTTGTCCAGAAGACGCCGAGTTTGTGGACACACCGGAATGCCCAATGACTCCGGCTATTATATTACCCATGGTGTTATTCCCCAACGAGTTTGATGGGAACGTGCTGGCCTGAGGCAAACTGTGGCTCTGTATGGGTATTTTAATTATGTCCGACTGTTTGTATGGCAACCTGTCCGAGACTTTGATGTTGTGGTGCTGCTGTATGTGGGGCTGCTGTATGTGGGGCTGGTGCTGCTTTTGCGATGAATCTTTGCTGTGGGACGCGACCGAGGTTTTTATTACGTATTGCTGATTGGCCACTTTGGCCGAAGGGTTCGAGTTCTGCTGGTACTGCCGGTGCGAGCTCTGCTGCAGGGCGGGTTTTTGATGCGCATGAGAAACGACGGTGGTCCCCGCTGCTTTCTGCTTCTGCAGTTGCGTCACGCCCGAGATGACATTTCTGTGAGCCTGAATGACCACTTGCGGGTGGCCACTTGCCGATTTACCCTGCTGCGGAAGCTGCTTCCTATTGGCCGCCTGGTCAGCCAATAGGCTGAGAGGATAGTGGCCCGCAGGAACGGGGCTCGACCTTGCCGTAGCCGAGGGAGGAGGGTTTTGCTGCACAGGTTTCTTCTCCAGGCCGGACGTGGGTTGTCTGGTGACGGATTTTGGAATCGAGTCCGACGATCCGAGCAACAACCCGGGCAGGCAGAGCTTGTCTATCAACGCGGCGTTGTTGAGCGCAGCCAGGGTTTCCGTCACGCTGCCAAGAACTCCCGGGTTCAAGATCAACTCGTCGTCCAGAGAGTTGTCGATGTTGTACACGGGCGGAGCCACGTGCTGACCCCTGCTCTGCATGGGCAAAGCGGAGACGAGCACGGAGGAGTTGGGCGACGAGGACAATGGCGACGCGATGACCGTCCTCGTTCCCACAGTCGTCTGAACGACACCGGACGGACCCGACGACGGCGATGAACTCGAGGGCCTGGAGTGGCTTGCCGCGGGCTGGGCCAGCGCCGACTGCCCGAGCGCCGCCACCACCGCCACGGCTTGCGGCACCATCGGTTTTGGCTGCGCGGGCTGGTTCGCCATGGTGTTGGTGGGCACGGGTGACGCTGTCAGAGGTGCGTTTGCAGGCAGCACGTTGGGTGTGCCCGGCCGCACAGAGACCAGGCCCGTCGTCGCAATTAAAGGCTTGCGCTCAGGCTTCAGCCCCGTATCCTGCTGGAGAAGGTACAAGTGATTTACTTGTTAGGCAGAGGGGCAGCCCTGCAAATTTCTAGCTCACACCACCGTTTGCAGAAGTGCCGACTAGTGGGAGCTCGAGAGGGAAACTAAAAAGGGTTGTTTTGTTGCCATATTCTTCTAACACTGGCCACTGTGGCACTCATTAAAACTGCTTGGTGGACAGAGACGGGGGGGGGGGGGGGAGGATTTTAAATACTTGCACCACTGCTTCAGCAGTGGTGCAAGTATTGAACTGGTGACCTCTGGATTGGGATAGGAACTCCCGTCAAGATGTTGAATGGACTAGCACAGGGGTCGGCAACCTGCGGCTCCGGAGCCGCATGCGGCTCTTTTGAACCTTGACCGCGGCTCCGGGGCGGATGCTAGCGAGGGGAGGAGGCGCACTGTGACACCTGCTCTGGCGTTGCCGCTGCTGACAGGTCGCCGCTCCGCTCCACACTGCCCGCCCGGTGACAGGCAATAACGTTGCCGTTGCTTTGTCACATGTTTGGAAGAAGTAAAAACCTTCCTGGGCAGCAAAGAGCTCACCTTTGCTGAGCTGGAACAGCCAGAGTGGCTGGAAAAATTACATTTTATGGTAGACATGACAGCACATCTAAACACGCTAAATACAACCCTTCAGGGGAAAGGAGGCACAGCCCTTCACATGCTGGAGGAGGTTTTGGCATTCCAGCGCAAGTTTACAGTGTTTGTCAAAGATTTACAGAGAGGTACACTGTCTCACTTTCCCTCTTTGAGAGAGTTCAAACAAAGTCATGATACGATAAATTTGGAATATTTCAAGTCTGCAATCACCACAATTCAAAGTTCGTTTGGGAAACGATTCTGTGAGTTCAGAGAGGAAAAAACGACATTATCCTTCCCTGTCACTCCCCTGGCGATCGATCCATCCCTATTGAATATGACTGCATTTGCAGGTGTAAGTCAACCTGATCTTGAGATGGAACTGGCCGATATAGCCGACAAAGATATATGGGTGTCCAAGTTCAAATGCTTGACCGCTACTCTTGAGGATGTTGCCCGTCAGAAGGCCATTCTGGCTCAGAATCATAAATGGAGTGATATTGAAAACCTTCCTAAACAGGACAAACTTGTATTCGAAACATGGAATGCCATCCCCAACACTTATATAAACATGAAAAAGTATGCATTTGGAGTCCTGTCGATCTTCGGCTCCACATATGTATGTGAGCAGGTCTTCTCCAACATGAACTATATTAAAAACAAACATCGATCACGCCTCACAGATGACAGCTTGCAAGCCTGTGTGAAAATGAAGGTGACGTCTTACAGCCCTGATGTGCAGACACTGTGCACTGAGGTTCAGGAGCAAAAATCCCATTAACCAGGTAATTTAGCTATTAATTTGCAAAAATATATTTTACATTGTTAAGTGAAAAAGTCCTTTTTTTATTCAGATTGACAGCTGACTGCACGATCCTGTATATAGCAATAAGGTAAGAAACAATATATGCAGTGTTATATTTGTTTTAAATGTTGCAATGGTTTTGCGGCTCCCAGTTTATTTTTTCCTTCGGAAACGGGTCCAAGTGGCTCTTTATGTCTTAAAGGTTGCAGACCCCTGGACTAGCAGGTAACTGGGAGATTAAACATTTCATTCCAAGTGTAATTTAGAACCATTGACCAGTGGGCTAACCATTACGCCATGGCAGCATCCAGTTAAATTGTTTAAAAAAACTTATTATTTCACTCATGTAGCCATAGCAAAAGGTATACTGTTGAGGTGTGATGGGTGCAGACCTGGCTAAAATTGAAACCTGCTTGCTATTCAGATGCTGTTACAAGGTCAACTCTGTAATCATTACTGGCCTGTCTGATTGAGCTTCAGAGATTCAGAAAGGAAGACACACCCCAAAATTCTGTCCGTGTCAATAAAGTTATACAACTCTGATCACACACACACGTATACCACATATAAGATGTACCTCCAACTTCTTTTAAATACAGGAAAACAAAACTGCATTTTATAATCCAGAGACTATAGTAAATGTGTTTTTGTAAACATTGCCTTAATTCCTTCCTTCTTTCCTAAACATTAAAAAAACTTTCTTTAAAAAAAATTTGCAAGACAGACCTGCATAATCACACTGTGATTGATTTAACATTTTTAGATATTAACTTTCAATCTTACAGACTGCAATTTAGGAGTCAAAATGTATTTTCAAGTTCCAAGTCCATATAACAAAAGGGAAATGATTAAACCCAGCTGAGTCTAAACCTCACTCTATCCTAAGGATAAATACACGCTTGCAGAGAACATGTTCATGGAGTAAAATTGTGGAAAAACCTGAAACTGCTCGTTAGTTCAAATGTGGATTGCAACCACCCACTGAGTTGCCTTGGGTGTATTTAGAGGCTGGCAGCTGCGACTAATTTCATTTCTGGATGGGTCAAACCAGTCGTGCATGTTTTTAAACAATAAATTGGCAACACGCAGTTTGGCAACCACACCCACAAATAAATCAGGGCATATGAACATGGGAGGGAGAAGCAATGGTTGTTTGGAGAAATGATCAATGTGGTGGTGCTTTGCTATGTCTAGAAGGATAAACTTCTTGTATCGTACTTGAATTGAAGCTTTCGTGACTGCAGGAATCACTCTGGTTCTTTAGGTAAAGTTACATAGAAAGAAAATAAATTAAGTAATAGAATAATACGTTTCGATTGCAACACAAGTAACCATCATCAGGTAGAACTAAATTTGAGAGAGACAAAACACAGACACGGAGACACACAGACACACAAGCAGAGCGAGACACAGACACACAGAGAGAGACACACAACAAAGACACACAGAGACCCAATGCGCCTGTGTCGAGGCCTTAAATAGAGGGGGAGGGGTGCACCATCTCTCTCTGCCCAACCCCCACCTCCTCTCTATTTAAGGCCTCGACACAGAGGCATTGGGTCTCTGTGTGTCTATGTTGTGTGCCTCTCTGCTTGTGTCTCCGTGTCTGTGTTTTGTCTCTCTCTCTCAAATTTAGTTCTACCTGATGACGGTTGCTTGTGTTTCAATCGAAACGTCGTATTCTATTATTTATTTTCTTTCTACGTGCCTATACCGAAAGAACCAAAGTGTAATTCTTGTATCGTGTTGAAACATAGAAAGGGAAGGTCAACGGCTTAATGTGTTTATTTAATAAAATATCTGAGTTACACGAGAATCGGCACAGCAAGCTCGGCCACGGTTGCAAATTAGACCCATTGCGGGTTTGTGATTTCTCAACGGTTTTGTAAAAATAAACCTGGAGCTTAAAGGGACAAAGGCTTTTCAAAAGATTGAACAGTACCAGTTAATTGGCAGTTGTAGCAGTGTGAGTATTGTCACTGGTTTATAGAAATGTTGGTAAATATATTAAGAAGCTGGTGCCAGTCCCTCTTGGCAGTGATAAAGAACCGGGTCTAAGTGAGCAGGTTTTGGGCAAAAGCACAAAGCTGTAACTTATCAATAGCAAGCCCCAGTGACGCTGCAAGACCAGGCTTGTGATCTCTGGTAAGACCTGTGCTGTGATTGTGAATGCATACCTGTTAACCCATACGGTTTACCCGTGTTCCTGTACAAGGATATTGTGAGTTATCAGGTGCATACGGCATACAGCCGTTTCGATACGTGTAAAAGAAAACATTTGTCCATTTGTGTTTCTCCCTTGTGATGGTACTGTCGGATGAACGTTGATTTATAATGGTACGGGGTGACCAATAAGGCCTGAATTTGTCTAATAAAGTGGATATTGATGAGGGGTTGACAGGTATGTGAATGTGTTTTCATTTTTGCAGTGTGTCTTTGGAGCTGCAATTTCATGGAGATGAAAAATAAACCGAAATTATTGTTGTTGTTAATTTGGCAACATCAGACACTTGCCACAAACACCTGGCTCGTTTTGCAGTAAGGTGAGCACTTCGGGACACTTTTTTGGGCAATGCTTGAAGGCAGACCGGCGGTAAAGTATACTTGCAAAATATAGCTGAAATACAACACTGCGCAACACGTGGAGGCAGATATGAAGATGCTCTTAATATGCGCAGTGATGCCTCCTTTATTAATAAAGATTGATTGGTTTATTTTCAGCCAACGAGTGTTTATGCATGTGGGAGGAAACTTATTCTCGACTATGAATATATGGTGCCACGTGATTACGTATAACCTGGATACTTAGTTTGGATTGAGGACTACCAAGTATAACATCGTGATAAAGGGCACGAGTGTAATTGATGGGTAGCAGAGAGCGGTGCAAAAAAATTACATTGTTGTACTGTACTGGAATGCTCCTGCGTTTATGTAACACGCCTTTAAGCCCCACGGACCAGCACGAAATTGGGTAAAAATAACCTCCACGACCAGAACAGAATGGTGAAGTTCTCATCCAGGAGTGTGGTAACAAAGGGCTGTACATGATTAGATTGATGTAAGAATAGTAATTGCATCTTCTATTTTCCCTCCTGCTTATGTGAGGCGAGGGAGTTAACATCTCGCTACCGTGGCACCCATTGAGCTTTGGGTGAAGTCTATTGCGAGTAAAATTTCAATTTAAAGCTTTCGTGACTGCAGGGATTCATATTCTTGGTTCTTTCGGTAAAGTCACGTAGAAGGGAAATAATAAAATAAAAATAAAACAATAAAATTCTCACGACGTTTCGATTGCAACACAAGCAATCATCATTAGGTGTGAAAACCACAGCAAGAAAATTTATTGCGAGTGATGATGTGAGTGAGCAGGAGGACGTTTGCAGAATTATGGTTCAAACCTCCGGTTCATACTGCGGGATTCTCCTAAAAAAGGACCACCTTAAATGGATTGCACTCATCCACACAAACCAATAATTCTTCTACGGTCCACTGACGTTACCTTGAGCTTTGGTTTTGCAGGAGGAATGAATTTCTTCTTTGTACTGCAAAAGCACAAAAATCACACTGCTCGTAAGACAAAAATCATACAATTATTTACAGGCATTTTATATTTTATGCTTAAACGATGAGGATTTAAAACTACAATATAAACTGCACTGTACCTCACGCAAAAGGTAAACACGAAGGTGATTGTAGCTCCCACGTCTGCTGCCTCGATGTCAAAGACACGTTTAACGAATACAGCACTGCGGGGCCAGGTGGCTCAATGGAAGAGCAAGTAGCTTGCAAAATCTATCATTAGGATTTCAAATCCAAGTTGGTGGGGAGTGGGGGTTGTGCCAGGGTGGGTGTTGCTTTGGCTCATCATCCCTCCCTCGAGTCGCTAAAATAGGTACCAACAGTAGTGCATGTCAACTGTGGTTGTGCTATGGATAGACTCACCCCTGCCATAGGAATGTGGATTTTATTCCATCACTGGCTCAAGACTGTATATCTAAAATGAGCACCGGCTTCAGTGCTCATTTGAGCTGGAATTCACTTTGTTGTTGTTTAACAGATACCACCTGGGAGTTTAACGACACGGTATAAAACTGACATTGGAGCGCGTCAAAAATGGGGATTTCTATTTTTTATTTTAACATCAACCTGGTTTTATCCAACCTCACCTTTCTTTTGCCGCATCTTTAACATTTGCCGATTCAATCTTGGTTTTACAACAAACTTCCTGTCTTTTCTTTTCTTGTAATGAACAACTTGTACTAGTTTCTTTTTTAAATGCCGTATATTGTATTCTGTTATAAAAACAAGGGAAATGTTTTTAGTAAAGGTGCTGTGGGCTAAGTGAGGATCGAGAAAACACACACACACAGCTCTTTCTGTTCAAGTGCTATAAAGGTTTTCATTGTCTTTAGCACGACAGATTTTTCATCCATTCATTGCAGCATGAATGAAACCCACATGTCTGAAATATACAACTTTTATGTTTTGCTGGAATACACATTGATAACATTCGTTTAAAATACATTTACACATTGTACACCTCAAGCAGTGGAAACAAATGTGGATGGCAATGTAGACTGTTTACTGCACAACTGACTACCGACCCATGTTCCTGGGGGGACTTATTGATATGCTTTAGCATTACCTTGGCGTGTCCTGCAGGGGAATTGAGCATCTCCCTTTTTACTCTTTGGTTCTTTCGGTAAAGTCACGTCGGTAGAAAAATAATAGATTGCGACGTTTCTACCACAACACAAGCAATCGCCATCAGGTGGGACAACCACAGCAAGAAAAAAACGCTGAAGTAGGCCGTTTTATTTTTTGCTGTGGTTGTTCCACCTGATGACGATTGCTTGTGTTGCGATCGAAACGTCGTGATCTATTCTTTTTCTACCTACGTGACTTTACCGAAAGAACCAAAGAGTATTGATTCCTGCAGTCACGAAAGCTTCAAATCAAGATCTCCTCTTTTTGCCTTGCTACCCCTGCTCTCACCTTTCCTTTCCTTCATACATTTTAATGGTGGTCTCCCCTCCACTCCCCCAGCTGTGCAGGAGTCACGTTTTGTTGACCACTCATTGATATGCTAATTTTTTCTCTAACCCCCCTCCCTCTCTCTGCCTCCGCCCCCCCCTCTGTCTATTTAAGGCCACCCCACAGAGACGATCACCCCTCTCTGTTACCTGTGTTGCTCTCGCTATGTATGTATCTTGGTGATATCTGTCTGCTAATATGTCTGTCTATAGTTTTCTGGTTAGATTTTATGTCGCTATTTCATTATACCTGATGATGATTGCTTGTGTTGCAATCGAAACGTCGTATTCTATTATTTAATTTAATTTATTATTTTATCTTTAGACGTGACTTAACCGAAAGAACCAAATAATAATTCCTGCAGTCACGAAAGTTATAAAATTAAGATTGTGCATGAGTCTTGCTCCATTCCTCTTTCTCCCTTGGTTCTGCTCTCTGGACAGACAGGGGTCTACCTCCGTTCCCTTATCTGCATTGGTTCTCTCTGGACACAAATCTCCCTCGGTTGCCCTCTCTCCATTGGTTGTTCTCTCTAGACATGGTTTTCCTTTGGTTTCTCTCTCTGGAGAGGGGTCTGCTATCTCTACAGCAGCCTCAGCTTTAATCTCCGATAGAAATTGAGAATTTTAAATATATACACGTGGTGAAAATGTTAATCGCGTCAACAGGGCGACTTAAGACTCATCAACGTTTCTTACTTCCAGGCAGAATACTCGAACCAAGAATTCCTCTGATAAACAAATGCCTGCATATGAAAACCCATTTGCTAAACAAACTTGCATTTGATGAATAACACTTTTACTAGCATTCACATGGAGTACACTTCTACAGCAAATTAAACCAGATCATTATCCTGGCAATGAATGCTTTTCATGTTTAGTGATGACACCTAAATGATAGCCACTTATAGTCTCATGAAATTCTCAATTGTTTCTGCTGCCAGTGGCATTGAAAGCTTGTGGAATAATTAGCCTGCGGTGCAAACAATGGATTGCTTTTTTATACTCCAAAAAGTTTATGCACATTTAGCCCCCTGGATCTTATGAATGAAAAGAAACCTAATGTGTGTAGCAAATGCCTACCCAGACTGTGGATAACTTGCCACATGATCACTTGGCTAATCGACCAAGAACAATGAGAGGGATTTGAATTGCCTCCTACAATTAACCACCCAACCTCGCAACCACAAATCATCTTGTCAGAGTACATTTTGTTACATTCTCTTAGTACCAAATTTAGCCATTTTTAACGACTTTATATGGCTTTGAATGTCTCAACTGCCCTCGCCAGTCTATAGCCAGCAATTCGATGAACTGCCACATTTAAATTAATTCAAACTCTTTAGTTTTGTGGTCCTGCCTAATTTGAGTTGCTGCCTCGCATGTTGTTCTGTTATGCGAGCCATTACAACATTTATTTGTAAATAATTTGCAATACGAAACACATTTTTGGGCGTATCATCCTTAGTACGAACTTTTAGTGGAATCATTGCAGGCCTATTATAAAGATACATTTGACACACTCAGAGCACACCTGTCAATATTTCAAAAGTGATTGTTTATTGTTTCAATTAAAAAAAAACGCTGTCTGGTGCCCGGCCACTTACGGTGCTGCTGTAATGTGGCCGTGGACTGCCCGACTCTCCTTAAATAGCATTCTGTAAAACACACAGGGTCAAGCGTTCAAGTCGCATGAAGTAAAATCACTTGATGACAACAATAAATCAATCACACGGTGTCTTATAACCTGCGTTACAGATCGTGTAGTTAGAAAACGTTCTCCCACATACGAACTCTCGCACGCTCGGAAAATTACAGTATTCTCTGGCTGACAAGTTGGTGTATTTTACTTCCCAAAACATCTCATAACTTTGACATTATGGTATTATTTAATATATTTAAAGGCAAAACAACTTCATTGAATCCACATTAAGGCAATATCCTTAAACTAGAACGATGCAGCAAGTTCCAAAGACTAAAACCAACCATTCAAATACAATAACATCAGTGCTTTAGCTGCGATAGTATTCGTTATCCCAATGTTAAATTCTGTATTAAAACGTTTTGCGCAAAGAGTTGGCTGAAGGCACACGTTCAGCTATGAAAAATATTAACTTTGGCTTCAACGTTTAACATGTAGAATGGAAATAAGCACTATGGGCATTATGCCAGCACCGAAGAACACATGTTCATGAAAATGGGGCACAGATGTGGTACTGGGTGGCAATGATCAATCTGATGTAATTTATTTATCCAGCAAATCCCAGCTGCGTTCAAAAGAATTTAAAGGAGGGTCCCTGGCATCCACATGTTTGGACAATACACTGTTAAGCAGTGTTTTACTTCGGACACTATTAAGCTGAAGTGCAGAGATTTAAGTACGCTAAACTATCTCCATATCTGAAAGCTACACAATCCTGTACCATTGTAACGAGTGTAAACTGTGCGGATTAAAGTATCTCCGATGCCACATTCAATGTTTATCCTCGGAATATTTTACTGTACAGCACTACTTTTAATAAAGTGCAGCTGTGTTTGAGATCACTACACCAAGCGAAATGGAATGATGTTCATGGGAGAAAAATATATTCAATGACCTCTTTTGACGCGATAATTTGTATGTACAAGGTAAATAATGATTGTTTAAATGGTGGATGGTGAAAACAAAAGTGGCACTTTAATCAGTCACGCAGTTGCCCCCCCCACTCCTCCTGGCAGTTCAATACTTTGAAGTATGCACGTGTTGGGGATCGATTTTAAACAATTGGCTAACAAGGATGTATTCATTTGGCAGAGCACTCTGCCATGGAACTACGAGGTGGAAGTTGGCTTTTATTGAACTGTGTGAGGAGAACGCTTTTAAAAACGGTGGAGATAACTGCACAGCTTTACGACTGCGAGGTGGATGTGTCAGATTGTATGTGTGTAGAACTTCTTTCACGCCGTAACGTAGCAAGCCGTGCGAATCAGGTGTGAGAGGACACACTCAACACCAAAAGCAGTTCCGAAAGAAATAAGTATTACATTTAGATTTAACCATTGATAGCTCCAGCGCCTTCCTAATATCGGAAGGAAGAGCGTTCCAGACGGCCGCAGGAGGAGATTGTTTTAGGATGGCGGGACATTCACCAGCAATAAATATATTGAGACAATCCAACACACTCCACCGAACGCTCAGCGAGGCAATTTCTCAGGCTGTAAGCTCCTGTTAAGACGCGCTCTGGGTTAACAGGTCGTTCAATAGAAAAGCGCTCTGGAGTGCTCTGCCCAGTGAACGCACCCGTTTTATGAAAGAATTCCAACAACAAAAACCCCCTTCCCCCCCACCAGCAAAGTAACAACCTCTGAACTGGGGAAAAGCACAAATTTAAACTCGGTCAAAAGAAGGTATTTCGTTCCATCATCCAAGGAGACACCATCAAATTTGTTTCGCATTAATGGTACTTGCATGGCCGGGGGACAGCCTAGGTGTGTACCTGCAAGAGCTCTTTTTTAGGATCGTGTTTTTTTTTACAGGTAAGATATCTGATCTCGTAAGCAAAGCAAGTTTGAGTCTGGATAATGCATGAATGGGCGACCATCAATTAAAGCACGTTTACATTTTGACTTAAATCTTTCGTGACTGCAGGAATTCAGATTATTTGGTTCTTTCAGTAAATCACGTAGATAGATAAATAAAAATAAAGTGAATAAAAATAATAAAAACAAAAACCACTAATGTAGACTGTAGCCTGGTTCTTAATCTGAGTGCGTACTGGCAGTCTATAATGTAGACTAGCCTAGTTCTTAACCACGGTGAGTGTAATGGCAGTCTATAATGTAGACTGTAGCCTAGTTTTTAAGCTTGGTGAGCGTATTGGCAGTCTATAATGTAGACTGTAGCAATGGTTCTTAAACTGAGTGAGCGTACTGGCAGTCTATAATGTACGTGACTTTACCAAAAGAACCAAAGAATAAGTCTACATTATAGACTGCCAGTACGCTCACCGAGATTAAGAACCAGGCTACAGGCTACAGTCTACATTACAGACTGCCAGTACACTCAAATTAAGAACCAGGCTACAGTCTACATTAGTGGTTTTTGTTTTTTCATTTTATTTTTATTCACTTAATTTTTATTATAATTTTTCTATCTACGTGACGTTTATAAGGGTGCTGCGGGACTATGTTGTCAGCAGAGGGCAGTGCATCAAAACCCACTGCAGTACTGTACTGTGCTCCAACGCCTGTGATCCCCCACCTTCACCAACCCGCACTGACCAGCATGGTGAAGTATTGGGTCAAATAATCTCCCACGACCCATACGGTGTGGGGGGGGGCCTTGTTCAACAGTGGTGTGACAAACGGGGCCGTACATGTTTACGCAAGAACACACTGCAAGGGGAATTGGAATCTGCGAAGGACTGCATTGGTGCGGCAGTCGCGACGCGGTTTGAGAAGGCCTCACCTGGACTGCATCCAGCCCTTGGGCCACAGCGGCTTCACCTCGGCCTCTAGGAAGGCCTTCAGGTAGTCCTCGGCCGACTGTGACTTAATCCGCTCCGCGTCATATCCTGCCATCTTCACTTTCACCACATTACACAGCAAATCCCTGCAACCACCGTTATCTCATGGAGCGTCAAGTGTCACACACCGAGCAAAGCTCAACGCCGAGTCTACGTTAAGTATTTGCCGACGCGTGCATTATTATAATAATTGGAGAAGAAGAAAAACCCTCTCACCCCCCCATGTTTTTAGAAAGGCACGTGATTTTTTTGCGCTTTACAAAGCAAGGTAGCAAGGGGGGCAACACGTTGATTGTACTGATGGTTATGGATGAGTGTGGAATGGAGGATGAGTAAAAATAAGTAACGAATTATGCCACGTACAAATCGTTTGTTAGGGTTTGCATATAACATCGTGTAAAAAACACGTTATACGGTCAGGGTTACTCTTCTCTAATCCTGTCACAAAACTGAATTCATCAAACATTACTACTGTGAACGCAAAATATAAATGTTAAACAAATTATGTTCGTACTCTTTGGTTCTTTCGGTAAAGTCACGTAGGTATAAAATAAATTAAATCACGACGTTTCGGGCGCAACACAAGCGTCCGTCATTAGGTTTTATTTTCTACCTACGTGACGACTTTACCGAAAGAACCAAAGAGTATGGATCCCTGCAGTCAAACGAAAACTTCAAATCTAAATTATGTTCGTTTCTGTTTTCACATATTCATTCTGGTCAGTGCCACTTCTTTAAAACAAAACCCTCTAAAACCAGGTGGCACAAACGCACCAGAAGAACGCAAGCGCACCGACACCAAATTATTGGGAATTTGAATCGGCTGCAGACAGGGTTTCGATTTAAAGCTTTCGTGACTGCAGGGATTCATCTTCTTGGTTCTTTCGGTAAAGTCACGTAGAATGGAAATAATAAAATAATAAAAATAAAACATAATAAAATAATTCTCACGACGTTTCGGCCACAACGCAAGCAGCCGTCCTCAGGCGAAGAACAGGTCCGTCGGTAAGACAGAGTCTGAATGACACGTCCTGGGCTTGGAGCGTCTATTTAAGCTGGGAGGGAGGAGGAAGAGCGCCTTGACAAAATAATTTGCATATCAAGAGGAATTTTAGTTGTATGGTGAATATGCAGCAGTGTGGTATGCAGTAGGGTGGGTAGAATAATACATAGTGTAATATTACATAAATATGCTAAAATTCCTCTTGATATGCAAATTATTTTGTCAAGGCGCTCTTCCTCCTCCCTCCCAGCTTAAATAGACGCTCCAAGCCCAGGACGTGTCATTCAGACTGTCTTATCGACAGACCTGTTCTTCACCTGAGGACGGCTGCTTGCGTTGTGGCCGAAACGTCGTGAAAATTATTTTATTATGTTTTATTTTTATTGTTTCATTATTTCCATTCTACGTGACTTTACCGAAAGAACCAAGAAGATGCAGAAAGGGTGTTTAGTAAAAACTACAAATATTTTATCAGTTTTCAAAGATTGATTTCTGCTTGAGTTATAAATATCTAGTCAATTGAAAACATTGCTAAATGATGTTAAGTGGTCACCTTATCTCAGTGTTCCACTGAAATTTCTTTCTTGGACCAAACACACGTTTGCCAGGCTTCTCGTCATCGTCGTCATCATCGCTGGCATTTTTATCTTTATCTTCTCTTTCTCGTTCTTCACTCATAATTCTGAAGGAAAAAAACACGAATTACAATTTTGGCGTTATAACAAAACCCTCACCTTAGATTAACAACATGCTTCACCGTAAATTAAGGCAACTGCCATTCTCCGTAAGTCTTGATTGAAATGGAACACACATTCTTCATGCAGCGAAGCATTACAACTTTTGTCCACGTTCGCTCAGAGGCCCCCCCCCTCCCCCGCTGTTGTTTGCTTCCACTAAAGGGTAAAAATCACAACTCACAATAAAATAATATAAATATATTTATATAATATTATTTTATTATTTCCCTTCTACGTGACTTTACCGAAAGAACCAAGAATATAAGTTATGTAATCGGCTTTTTTTCTTATATAGAGACCACCGGGTTTTGTGAGTTGCGAAATATATATATATTATTTTATTATTTCCCTTCTACGTGACTTTACCGAAAGAACCAAGAATATGAATCCCTGCAGTCACGAAAGCTTTAAATCAATACATAACTCTTGTTTGAGTAACCCGCTCTTCCCTATCAGCATTTGCTGAAGTAACCTGCTGACCTGCCCATACTGGACATCTGCAAAAAAGAGCGACATAGATTCATCGGATTCCTCCAGTCTCAATAAAGATTGTGATTCCGAAATGCATATGGGTAATCATTAATCAGACATGTAAGTTACAGCATGCTGTAAAGTTTAGGTATTTGACAAGCAGCATTTTTTTTTTGCTTAAAAAAATAACTAAAAACAACCACCCCTTGATGTCGACTTTGGCGTACTTGGCCTGAGTGTGGGCCTGGTAAGTCTCCTGGTATTTCACGGTCTGCTCCGGCATGACGGCGCCCACAGCGTCCCGCAGCTTGTACATCGGCGACTTGAGACGTCCGTCCTGCAGAGACAGGTCACGCTCGCTTCATGAAGCCACAGTTGGCGTGGTATCAAATGGATGCATGTTGAACTTCTTTCGCACCGTACGTAGCCAACTGTGTTAATTAAAGGTGCGGGAAAATCAGAGGAATCTCCTACATCGGTTGGGTTCGCATGTTTCTGGACCCAGGGAGGGCATTGCGAACCCTCAAACACATTTTGCGGACCACTGTGCAGTGATAAAAAAAAAGTTCCATGGACCACTTTCCCACGGCCTTGCAGACTCCACCCTGTGATCCAGGGTTGGAACCAATGTCTATACCATCTGGTTTCTGAGCAGAGCAGAATAGTCATGCAACAAGAAAGCATGTCACCCACTGAAAAACATAAGCAATTACGCGACTTAATTTGGAAATAAAAGTAGAATGCATTTCAAATTTGTAAAACCTATCACCAAATAAACCGGAATGCACGTGTAGTGGCATTGTTGGGCGCGATGCGCGATCACCACTCCTCTTAGCCGGTAGTACCGGCCCCGTGTCAACCGGGGGCGGAAGAGACGCTGAGCCGGAGAGTTAGATGAAGTCGGGCTCGTTGGGCAGAGGTAATCCCCAGGGAGCATCGTGACCAGGGGTGCAGACCCCAGACCCCCAAGAAGGGGGCTGGGGGATGATGTCACACTCCAGGTCCCTCAGGAAGGTTCCAGAAGGAAGGCGTGGCTAGGGGCGGAGTGAGATGGGACTCTGTATAAAAGCTGGACCCCTGAACGGGCCTGGCAGTTGTCGTCCACTCGAAGACTCGAAGAAGCCACCCTGAAGACCTGGAGCCGGGGCCGGAGCCAAGGACCTTGGCTGGGTTGGGTCAGATTAGCTTCCCTAGGTCCCGCTAGCCGGAGGACCCTTAGTGAGCGACTCCCCCAGTGTGTAGGGCACGCCAGTGTGGAGGACATACCTCCCAAGGATATCGGGTGGAAGGGGGCCGTAATCTCTTTGTGTTAAGCTGTAATTGTATAATAAACGTGTTGCCTTCAGAAAAGTCTCCCTCCGTTTATACCCACTACACACGCAATCAATCATCACATCTCGGAAGCTTAAGCAGTGTTAAACTTGACGAATACTTGGTTAAGAAGCCCAAGGGTGTTGTAGGCTTGGGCTGGATTTCTTCAAGCTTTGAGCATTACACCTCGTGTATGTCAGTATTGTCTCTGTACTCCCGTGTTCACCCACCTACCAGTCAACCTCTCATGAATGGAACTGGCCAACCATTCCAATGAAAGAACATCAGAAAAAGAGTTTCAGGAGTCCGTGAGGCTTTTGTGGACACACAAATGGGATTCGTCTTCTTCTTCTCGCTGCAATTCCCCCAACTCGTGTCGTCTTCCTCCACACCATTCTCTGTCCTGGGCCAATCTCCATGTCCACTCTGAGGTCCACAACACAAACCGCTTGTCCTCGCCTACACATCCACTGAGCAGCTGCTCACCTGCTCATGCTGATGGAGCTTCTTGGCGCGCCTCAAAAGAGATTCCTTGCTGCAACCCAGGAGGGACGCCACGTGAGCGTAGACGCCCCCACGCAGCTGGCTGTTCAGTTCCTTTGTCTGAACTTCGATGCTACATGAGGGTCAAGAACAAAGCGAGTGGTTGAAAAGAAAAGATTTAAATGAATGTTCATATGTAATTATTCATGTGCCCCCCCCCCCACACCATTAAACCACATTTACGTGGTAAAGTATGGTGTACAAAACCACACGACCATCTAGCAATGGATTGACAAATGCTAAAAGTAAGTGTGAATATTGTGAAGGATATAATATTCAAGGTAATTATGGAGTACAGATGCTACAAAAGAAAATGTGCATTCTCAAACAATATTTGACAGATTTGGAAGAAAACTAATTTTAGATTCACAACTTACGAGTCAATTAGGATTCTGGAATGCCATTCCGTGACACATTTTAACATATTATTGCACAATTTCACGAGTCAAAGGTACCTTCTTAATATTTACGTACCAAGTTAACTATTTTGACGATGAAACAATAATGTCGCTGTGGCTAGTACTCACTCTAGGAGGATGTGACTGACATCTTGGCTGAAGAGCTTCTGCTTGCTCTCGCTATCACACGTTTTGGCAACCTGAGTTTAAAAGAAAAAAATATTAGCACCACATTGAGCGAAAAAAACACCAACATTCCACCAATATTTCTCTTCCAGACTGCCATTCACATTTAAGCTTCCACAGGGGTTGTGGTATAGCGTGTGGAACAAGTCAGGAACCTTAGCGATTTCAGAACCACACTGGATATACAGATGTTCATTTAAAATATGAATAAGCAGGCTAACAGCAACGTGGACACGTTGAGGATTGTTCAGGCATCATCCTGTGATGAAAAGGACTGAGATGTGTATGGCCAAATTGGGTACAGTTGGAGCATCTGCTATAATTTACTGTACAGATGTATGTACGGTTTATGATTTTTGGTGCACTCTGTATAAACACGACAGCGAGAGGAAAATTAATTTTAAACAACTTAAAAACATTCTTGCATATGCATGGATTCTATAATGCTTTCCAACACGCGTTTGTCTTCCGAAGTCTTTAATTAGCATTATGGAAACCGATAGCGTAGCTGTGAGGGCATATTTGCATTTTTATTCTATGGTTTGGGTATCCTGATTTTGGGCATCGGCCTTAACAATTTGCTTGGTTTTATGTAGGATAAGTCCTTAGTACCAACAAAACTTGAAATTTATTTGAAATATCGATTTAAAGCTTTCGTGACTGCAGGGATTCATCTTCTTGGTTCTTTCGGTAAAGTCACGTAGAAGGGAAATAATAAAAATAATAAAATAAAATTCTCACGACGTTTCGGCCACAGCGCAAGCAGCCGTCCTCAGGTGAAGAACAGGGCTGTCGGAAAGACAGCGTCCGAATGAACACCACCAAGCTTGGCAGCGTATATTTAAGCTGGGTTAGAGGAGGACATTTATAACCGAATCATCTCTACAATAGTAACCATGACCCCAAGTTAGAGAGACATGGACAGACAGATGGACAGAGCTCATGCATTAATGCTTGCAACCTCAGTTGGAATGCATTAAATATATTTTACCTCTGCCAGTTGCTTAATTTTCATGTCAAGTGGAGCAGGCAGCCCATCTGGCAGCTTGGGATTGGGCTGGGCCTGCTGGCAAGGAGCCTCCGACTCCTGGGAGAGGCTGCTGTTTGGCGAGTCCTCCAGGAGACTGTCCAGGTCAAGGCTGGTCAGGTTGTGTGCTGCGTTGGCCACCACCTGAAGTAGGTCCAGATCGCAGCCTGGCCCAAACAGGTTGGGCAGCAGCTGGTCGGCAGAGCAGTCTGGCATTGGCAGGGGCTCTGGCTTGCTTACAGGCGCTTTTACGAGCTCCTCTGGAGCGCTGGCATTTGTAGCATTTACAGAGTTTCCGGATGCCGGTGCGGCCTGCGCCACCTTTTCCTGCTTCATTGCCGCCTCCTCTTTCTCCTTCTGGAATCGCTCAATCATCTCCGGCAGTGAAATGGAGCCTTTGCTTTTCTTTTTCTTCTGCTTTTCGGACTTGTCAGAATTCAGAGGTGTTATTCTGCGAAAGAAACACGCCTTGTTTTTTTCCACGACCATTTCTCATCAAGCAGTAACTTTAAGCAGTAAATAATGGCTTTTGCAAGTGTGTTCTAATGCCCCAAACTTAAGACGTTACAGTTCAGCAAAATCAAACTCCCAAACGGATATTAATGCTTAAAAAGTCTCTTCGACACAATGGTGTTCTTGAAATGTTTGAAAAAGAACAAGGACCAGGCATTCTTTGGCAAGAATATGCTCCGAGTCTCAGATGAGGGGGGGATCAACAGTAAGTTAATATATTCTTCTGTATAAAGTGGGTGGGTTTGCAGATTCGTAAAAAGGAGATGGGGTGGAGTGGTGGTGGAGTGGTTAGCGTACTGCCCCCTGAAACCCGGCAAACCGATTTTGATTCCTGGCTATGGCTAACATCGGTGGCAAGTGATACCAGAACTGCTCTTGGGCACTAAATTCTCAACCCCATAACCGACACAAGTGTGAGGAAGCCATAATCCATCAATGGACTGACCAAGGGCTGTACTCTTTTTGTATGTGAGAAAGTGGACATTCGAATAAACATTACCCTATTTGCTTGAGCACTTTCAGCTTTTTAGGCATTTTCTCTTTCTCAGGTCCTTCTTTCCTTTTACGCTTCTTCATCATCTTGTCCTCTCCTTCCTTAAATTTCTTGTGGGAAGTAAAAATACAAAACATCAAAGACAGATCATCGATGAAACAACACTGATGTTACTTGCCAATGAGCAAAAAAACACTTGGAGAAAACCAATACACTTAACATTGAGAATTAAAAGTTACAAATGTAATCAAAATAAAACAAATTCTGATGCCTCTCCAGATTGTACCGTGTGTGTTTTTGGCGCGACCTCATCGCAAACAACATGCAGTAACAACCCAAAAAGCTAAAACCTATGCAGGACCCAAAAAAATAAGGAGCATCTTGAGAGGAAATCATCGGAACCTTTAGTGGCTTCTTGTGCTTGTCCAGGTTCGAAGAAGCATTGTCGTCCTCCGAATCCGACGCCGGCCGAAACTGCAGGGTTCCCGTGTTGATGTAAAAGCCGCCGTACTTGGTCGTAAGCGAGGCGGGCACCAACTCGTCGTACTGACGAAACAACAAAACTGTTAGGATCCGTCCCATCATGTAAATCGCGGTCGCGCTCAGACGGTGCTGCAGAGTAAAACTAGTGAGATACCGCCGCTCTAAGCGCTCAACGTTCGTGTAGTTATAGACTTGAGAGAAAATTATAACCGTAATTGCCGACAAGTTTTTTTCTCTTGTCATCACTGTTGTAAGACACCGACAAACACGTTTGTATCGGTTAAAATAATGCAAAGCCTAATACAAATAAATTCAAGGCAACAACATTACCACAAGATGCTTGGCAAGGAAGCAAACATCTTTCATCAGACCCAGGCATTTCCCAATAATAAGCCAACTCATATCCATCCATAACACGTCCTTAAATAAGAGAAAGTATATAACAGGTGACGTTTTGGTTAATGGCCCTTCTTCACAGCATATAGAGATGCCAGAGAGGTACAGTAATAAGTATTCCTGTTAAATAAAACAAAAATGTGCAAGTTGGCATTTGGGAACAGTTGAAAGTTTTGTCTTGTAACGCTACTTTGCGCTGACAGCATATTGATGTTAACTTGCACGATGCATCATATGCACGATCTCCCACATTGGTGAACATTCAGTGGGTGACAAGGCACGGCACACGCATAGCTCGAGTAACATTCTTCAGCTCATCTAAAGTAAGCACAAGTGAAGAAAAGAAATGAAAGTAAAATAAAATAAAAATCACGACGTTTCGGAGGCAACAGAAGTCTCCGTCATCAGGTGGGACCGTCACAGCCAGATTTGCTGAACGCTTAGAGCGGCGGTATCTCATTTGCTGCAAATCTGGCTGTGACGGTCCCACCTGATGACGGAGACTTGTGTTGCATTCGAAACGTCGTGATTTTTATTTTATTTTTTATTTTATTTTACTTTCATTAATTTTTATGTTTTACCTACGTGACTTTACCGAAAAAACCTAAGAATATGAATCCTTGCAGTCACGAAAGCTTCAAATCTAGAATGAAGAAAAGAATACGATCCCTACGAGTTCCAATTCCATTGCGTGATATAAAACAATTATGAAACCTAAAAGAGTTTACACTTACTGGAAGTGTTATTTTGATATTTATTTTAAAAATAAAGTAAATTTCCAAAACTTAACGATCAAACACACGGGAAAGTGCTGCCCATTTCTCTCTCGGATGACTCTTCTGCAAAACCCTGTTATGCAACATGGCATTGCTGTCCTACATATACCAGGGGGTGGGGGAAACCTACGGCCCGCAGGCTGACTTTGTTCATTCAGCCTGTGGGTCACATGACCCACTGTGGGGCCACAGGAAACCTAACTATTTGAAACGGCCTGCAAAACAATCTTTATCTGTTACGATTTAAAGCTTTCGTGGCTGCAGGGATTCATCTTCTTGTTCTTTCGGTAAAGTCACGTAGAAGGGAAATAATAAAATAATAAAACATAATAAAATCAAATTCTCACGACGTTTCGGCCACAACGCAAGCAGCCATCCTCAGGTGAAGAACAGGGCTGGAAAGACCGCGTCGGACGCCGTCTTTCCTGTTCTTCACCTGAGGACGGCTGCTTGCGTTGTGGCCGAAACGTCGTGAGAATTTTATTTTATTATGTTTTATTTTTTTATTATTTCCCTTCTACCAAAAAGATTAATCTTTATCTGTCACTACAATCATCTTAGCTGCATTAATAGGCGCACTAGAGGGGACTTTTCATCACGTTCAGTCACTCCTGTCACTGCATAGGCTTCTTACAGTGACGGAAATGGGTGTTAATGTGGTTGCCTGCCAAAGGCATTTTAAAGTCCTATTCGGCCCTCGGTAAGGGAAAGGTTCATTGAAAGACTGCAATCTGTTTGATGATGATAGGCACTCTGAATCCCAGCAAACAAGCAGGCACTGTTCTAAGAAGTACTTTCTCATTAGCATACAAAAGAATAAACCAATATCAGGTGCTTGGTCACTTGCTGTCGTCTTTTTGGAAATGCTTGGAGACAGAACACGGGCATAATCAGGACCAAAAAAAAGACCCTCCAATAGATGCATCTCGCTGATGTTCAGCTGCCTCTACAAAGGAATATCAAGGTACAGGTAACAATGTACTCATTCCAGCTACTGAGCAGTGAACACTGTTGCCAACAGTCAAAAAAGTCAAAAGTGATTTCCTGATCGAATGAGAATCGCAGCGGTGCTCATCTCCGGTTTACAGCGCCGAGCCAGGTGGGATTTCCAAATTTGTATGGTGGAGGTGAGTCTATCCATAGGACATCCCCGGTTGACTTCCCCACAGAATGAAACCTATCTTATTGACACCGGACGGATGATGGGCTGAGTATTATTATTATTATTATTATGCGTTGCAAGTTGTTCGCTCTACCGCTGAACCACCTGGCCACAGTTCACCCTTTCCCATTCCGAGACTGCAAGTTACAGGGTGGGTCCCGTTCACCACCGAATCTTGGAACACGCAAGCGGTTCAGTGATAATTTTATTTAGAGAGGTAGAGAGTCGTTGTTTTTAAAGACATTGTACTCACCATGGAGAACCATAGCGACATGACCGCACTCTATGATAGCTAACGCCAAACTGTGCCACACGCCATCCCGCATGACCTTGTGGAAGCCTTGGTACCGATAAAATTATTTTAGTTTTTCTTCCGGTTCTGTTCCAATGATGTACATGTACGCGTACATCATCGGAACGGAAATTGGAGAACTGATGTATACAACAGAACGGGAAAGGGTCAATACTGACCTTCCAACATCAACTCACTGCATTAGAACTGTGACCTACCATGCAAGGGGCGTTTTGTTAGAGCATGGCAATTCATTGGAAATGCTATTCGAGCCTCTGCAGGTTCTCAACTGAAAATCTCTTGACTAGCTAGTAAAGTAGATACACTGGCTCTAACACTGCCACGATTACTGCAAGTACAGGAAATCAAAATTGAAGTCTCCCCCCCACCACGATAAGATGTTTCGACTCAAAAATATTTGTTGAGGCACAATTGAATCGTGCATTGTTGTCCTGTGTACAGTGTAAGAACTGTGGTATATCAAAGCAATTGAAATCTTGTACACTCTTAACAATCTTATCACTGCTGTATTTGTTTGTCAAGACTAAATATTAAAACGCTGCTTCCATGTGACGTTCTTCGACTTGATACAAACAAGAAGCCAGAAACTAAGTTAATTACTCACTTTAAACCTGCTTTCCCTAGTCAGCCAATGACATTCTCAGATGCGTTCAACTCCCGCTCCAGGTGACACATCACCTACAAAAACACATACAAGGAAAAAGCTCCTGAAGGGGCATCTATACAGCCCCATTATAAAACGATGTGGGAACCGGCAGTGTACGCTGCTCCTTTAAGAAACATTATTTGATTGCCCATTTGACTACCACTTCATTGCACTGCCAAAATAAAGCGGTTCCAGGAAAAAAAACTATTATGGCTAAATATATGTCCTCAAACACAAAACCAGCTAAAATAATTGTTTTCAATTTGAATACAATTTTATTGGATATTTCTATCACTTATTTCTAACATGGGAAGGAAAAAAATGGTGCATTAAACTACCTATCTAGGGAAAACAAGATGTAACTTAAACCGAGATTAATAAGTCTAACATGTAAATTTTACTCCGAACTCATTTAACTCCTAACAGCATAAAAAAACCTCCCAAGACTGCGTCCACAAACACCATTTTCCAGTAAACGCCGATTTTTTTACGTGCCAAAATACCCAATATTTAATGCACGGTGAGATGACCGAAACATATTCCAAACATAGACCTGTCCCTCCCTACAATCCCAAGATAGCTCCATTGCACTTTTGAAATAACCCTTTAGATTAAATGCCTCTTCCATCACAAATCATGCTTGGAAAGTCACACAACCATCGGCAAGCAGTACAGGCTGACGAGACCCTCCAGCTGCTAAATCTGTTTTTGTATCTTCCACAAACAAACTATAAAATAGTTATGGACGAAAATACATTTCAAAATACCAGTAATGTAAAGCCACCAAGCTAACTTTGATACAACTATAATAGCGAGTAAGATATTGGCATTCGAAATATTTTGCTAGAGAAGGATACTGAATCTAAAATGGGCCCAAAGGGTGACCAACGTAGAAATAAGAAAAATATTGCACATAGAAGACGACATGATGGAGGCAGAGATGAGCATGAAACAATCGTTATTTGGAAATATATATGTAGGATGGACAACAGAAATATCACAAGTGTGTTGTTTGGAAAAATTTAAGGAAATTGATAAAGACCTAAAAAAATAATGGTTTGACAACATAAGAGGTTGGTGCCAAAAAGATGTGCACTACTTGAGCACATTGGACCAAGACAGAGGCAAGTATAAACTAATGACAATATGTAAAGTAGAAACCTAAGGGCTATCTGACTATGGATCGCGATGATGATGATGATAAAAGCTAGTGGTGTCGCTTGTAAAAGTTAGTGCCACCAAACCAGAGCAAGACATCACGGGACAATACATTTACTTGTTACACACAGCACTACCTCAAAAGATATGCAAACACCACTTTTCATACGTTGAAATCTCTATAGACAAACACCTCGGCTCTCGAAAACACTGCCCCATTTAGCTAGCATAATTCAGTCAGTGGCCAAGGATGAAATATTCAAGGTTCTGGTGCATACATTTAACTGCAGCTGAAAATGCGCACTCTAAAAATGACAGAGCGTCACGAACATTATGACATCTCTGATAACAATGGGAAGTGCAGTAAGCAAAGGAGATCAATGCTATTTGTTCCTCTACAGCACAAGAGACATACCTAAAACACCCAGAGTCAAAAGTCAATGGTAGGGAAATACTGAAAGGGAGATGTGGAATGATAAACACATCAATACAGATGTCATTAATACAGTAATAACAATATATCAAGTGCAAATTGACAGCTGTAGACAAATGTAATGTTGTACAGTTAATATTGTGCAATTAGCAATACATAATGCATGAGGATAAACCCATTCTATCTCCAAATTAAGCCTTCCGATTTTTCTTCTATGCATGCAGAAGTTTTATTTTCATATAAATACAGATCAGAATTGGACAGAGTCCATGCATGTGTATATACCCACACAAGCTTCTCTCAGTTATCGCATTAGTTCCTGGATCAATTAGACCTGTTCTATAAGAGGATAACAGATCAATATACTTTTAATTAACAAGGTAAGCACCCACTATTCTTGCATATGGTACATATGGAATAATGTGTTCAGGAGCGCAATTCCAATGTTGAGGTCTGCTAGCCACAATCAGGATTCAGGAAAGAGTTTGTGTTGTTTTGCTATTCCTCGGTTGAAGCAGCGCATATAATATGGTATATAGTTTGGGTTGCTAGGTCTTAATCCAACTGTGGCTTGTCTTTTATTTTCCATTTATGAAGGAAATGTCCGAATCGGCCTGTTGGCATTCTGATTCGGTTGATGGTGCACCAGTGGCTTTGAGGAGAAACGTCAAAGCCACGAGATGCGATGTTGAGATGTGTGCGTCTCAAATGAGGTGTTTGTTCCGGATGTCCGTATTGTTCCACTCTTTGTTCGCCAGCGTTCGCACCCCACAAAAATTGTCTCCAAGGGAGAGCCTGCATTATTGGATAGATGGGTGCAATTTGGCATGGAGAGCTGTGGATAATATGCAAACTTGGGTTCGGGCAATGGCAACGATGCACTGATAAATGTAAGTGGTGGCGGGTTTTTAAACATGGATAGAAGACACCAAGCTCCTGCAATTCCCTGCAGAATTTACCAGACTGGCTGTGGGATTCAAAACCAGCAGCGCTGCGCAAATTGGATAACCCCCGCTGGCAAAGGCTGCTAACCACAGGGGCATTTGGGTACCCCAGCAACCCATCCACACCCCCCTCACACACCCTGCAAATGTCTACACCTTCACCACAATTGGAAAACAACCTTCTACACACCGAGGCACCAAGTGGGAGAGGAGAAACTGATCGTTTTGAATATGCTCAAGTTACTAGATGAGCATGCCTATATATAGCACTCCAGATAAAGGTTATGGGATCAGTAATTACCATACAATGTTGACACTTGGGTGAGTACAATTGATTTTTGGGGGTACGATGCAACATTGGCCACCTTGAAGTCGTGACTAGTCTCCATAAACGCGGTACAATAACCGATGTGGCATGCATGAACGCTTCATGCGAAATTAAAAACAAAAAGTAACCTCAAATAAAACCCTATTATGGATTGTGAATGCGCTCTAATGCTCCCAGCAGTCAGTTCCTTAAGACTCCTCTGAGGGCAAAAATCATTCCTGCTTTTATCAGAAACCCAAAGCAGGTGGCAGAAGTGGTAATATTCCAAACGTCAATGCATATTCTACTTTCCAGCTGGTATGATTGTCGACTGTCCTCCACGCACACACTAAAACAAATGGGACACATTTCCATAAGGTTAATTATTTCTTTACGGACCCATTTGACCAGGTTTGCCTGACTCAAGTGTTGTAAACAGAGCACTGGCAAAGTATTACCGTTATAAAGTGATGTTAAATGGCACCTGATGTATCACAGACTCAGCTTCACCATAAGAATAATTGTAAATACCCTTTAAAAACATTGGCATCTCAAGGTGGCACGGTCCAGTGTGCAAAGAAAATTAAGAATGCTCCTGAAACCCAAACAACAAACGCAGTAGTAATTGTTGAAACATTACGCAACTGATAAATTGCTGCAACAACTTGTTATCAGATTTTGTCTCCGTCCAGGAAAATTTAATAGTTTTAGAATTTCCTCACAAAGTGTAAGAAAACAAATAACTTAGCACACAAACAGAGAAATGTCAGCAGCACACACCGCCGGACAAGTTTACTTACTGCCTCCGAGTTGTCAATAAAGGAATCCGTTTCATCGTAACCATAGCCAATGTCGACCAGATCCTGAACTCGATCTCTCCGAAGCTTTTGCTTTGAAGTAGACTGTAATCAATACCACACACGGCACAGGAATACATGGGAAGAAAGTTAAAGTGGCAATCATTTTTTTCCAAAAGCAGCCTGAACAATACATTTCCCGCATAACTACACTTAAGAACGAGATTTTGCTAACCAATGTGGTGCGGTCTCCAACAACTTTGTTCCGTGGATATGCGGATATAAGTCATCATATTTCACTTCTGCCTTAATTTGAGTATTTATTCATTTGAAATTTTATTAATATTTAGCAATGATAATTTGAACGTATGCAATGATACACCCTGAACCGCTTTCATAAACTCAAGATTGGAAGTCGTGATTCAAGAATCGATTTTTTTTTGCATCTCATTTTAAAGATATTACAAAAAGTACCGAGGAGTATTTCCATTATCTGTCTTGTTCATTTTGTAAGCTTCAAGTAAACCTGCTGCATAAGTGTAAAGAGATATCGTCATCTCACATGGCCCTGTGATGTAACAATCCACTTAACACCTGCACACGATCCAGTTTCATCGCTGGGGACTTATCCGTAAACTGTATTCGATGTCATATGGTTAATGCCACAGTTAAGTCATTCAGTTTCGTCAGTGCTATCTATACATAGGCTCTGTGTGGTTGTGATACAGGAGCCCATTTAAATCATTGTTTCTGTGCCAGGCTTAAAAATATATATCAGTAGGTCAAAATATAAAAAGCGGATAAACTTATACAGCAGTGAGTGAAATAGATTCATAAACATTTATAAAATTTGCACTAAAATGTTCCAATATTCACGTGGCTTGAGGTGCAAAGCTGTCAGAAGATACACAGGCAGAATCTTGATACTGAACGTACGTATTTCTCTTCAAACTTTTTGGCCAGGGCTTCAACTTCCTTCCGTTCTCTCTCCTCTTCGTTAAAAGGGTCGTCGTTATTTTTCTTTGGTGTTTTACCCTGATGAACAAAAACAACAAAACGTGGTTAATTTACAATGAACTGATCATTGCCAATATATTGTAAAAATGATCCGAGGATGACAACAAGCATTTATTACGTTACATTTTATTTCATAAAAGTTTTATATAAGTTTTGTGGTGCAGGAGGGGGGGGCAACGGTGATGGAGTGGTTAGAGCATTGCGATAAGAAATTGGTGAGCCAAGTTCGATTCAAGGCAATGGCTAACATCAGAAGCAAGTACTATCTGAACTATCCATTGGCTCCGCATGACCAACCTGCACTACCGACCAACTTGGCAAAGTATGGTCAAACAAACCCCATGACATGGGGAGGTCTTCATCCAGCAGTGGAGTGACAATTGACTGTAAATTATTGTTCTTGGGTTGTACGACACATTTTTGAAATTGCATTGCAATAATGAAACCCCTTTTCATTAATATTAATTTACAGAATAATGTACCCTATACATTTTAATTCATCTAGTTGCATTCCAATGTTGCTCTCAGCATCATGTCATGAGACAAATATTCCATTTGGAAATCTCACCAAGAGCGATTCAATTAATTTCCATTGTGCAGGGCTGTGATTCTAACAATTCTTTGTTGACTCGTTTTAGTCTTATTTTAACCATTTCAAAGTTTCCTGTGTCATTTGTACACTACTAGGATATTAATTGTACGCATTAACCATAAATCATCCAATTCTTAAACGCACAATTCAATGTGTATATCATAGCTCAAAAATCACTTTTAGTCCATAAAACTGTGCATAGTTTACATACTTAACAACACTTGCATGATTTACGTCATCTAGTCTTTAAAACAATATATGCATACCCATTAAAAGACTACAAAAGTTTTGGATTGACAGGTAATGAAAAATACTCAGCCAAACCGCAATGAACGCTGGTAAGTTGACAGACCATACGAACATGGCAACACGCAGCAACTTTCCTTTTGCGTTTCATGTTTCAAGCAACAAACACTCAAAAACGTGCCAGGGCACATCCATATAAATTCTGCGCTCTTAGCAAACGGCAAAGTAAATATCTTCACACGACGTTATTGCACCTCCGATTAGCAGTCGGCTACGTATGGTGCGAAAGAAGTTCAACATAGCTTCATATAAACCAATGTGTGACAATGCATCAATTTCACGGCAAAAACTAAAACACACGAGTCTGATTGCAACAGAAGACCTGGAGAGAACGAATAGGGATAATGCAATTTTGGAATTGAATTTCAGACATTACCATTTACAACAACACGTTGGCTCGCCTTTGGAAGACAGCTGTGTACACTTAAGGTTGACAAGGGTACTCAATGTCCACCCTTCCAGTGAATTACGTGACACATGGCCAGATCATAATGCCAGCTATGTAAAAAAGCCTCCCCCCACCCCAGGTGTGTTTATCCCTTTTAAAATAAACATGGCCTCTCAAATGTTTAGAAAAGTCATGGAATATGCACACATCAAATTGTCAGCAACCTGCAAATCCTTCCAAAGCCTCCTTTGCAAAATAGACACTGGCCCCTTAACATTACACCAAGCATTGGCCAAGCAACTCATTGCAACAAAACCTCCTTTAAAACTCATAAGACTAATTGAAGCATTGCTGGTTTACTCTATTCTTAACTCAACACCAGCAGAGATCTGTGCAGAAGAATCCATTGTTGTACTGCACTTACATGCTCTAACGTCTATTTGCCCCTGGCTTCAGCAACCCACACGAAGCCGCATGGCCACGGAGGCCGTCATCCAGCAGTGGATTGACAGAGTGATATAACATGTACCAGATCTGAACGGGCTGTCACAAGGTCATAAAGGTCATGTAAATACTGTACGAAAACGTGCTGAGCAATAAGCGATTCAGTGAAAACGCAAACAGTTACGGTACAATATAAGTTGCATATATGCACACTCGCGGGGGGGGGGGGGGCGCAAGGCCAGGTATGATTATATCTGAAGCAGTGCGCTTGCAACAAGACGTTGCCATTCGCCTTCCCTCCAACCAGTGCAATGCAACGATGAATTGTGCTCATTTAAGGTGTACCTGCATACGCCACAACCTCGTGCAATGTCAAAACAACTCGATTAGGAACTAGGATTTGCTTCCAAAGGTACCAACCCCTCTACCAACAAGGGGAGCCGGTAACTTGCACACGTGCAACATTACCCCTCTAAGTCACAGACCCTGCGCCATCAAGCCACACGTTTGTCTCCCTCCCTCCCGACTCTTGGCTCAAGCCAAGAGCCATAGCCGGGGGGACATCCATGACAAGATGTCGGCAGCAAGGGGACTGCTCTGGGGTTTGGCACCGGTTCCCCTCCCAAAGGGCCTCCCCTCCACCACGCTCCTCCCTCGGCGGGGACAGGCACAGAGCCTACCCCACCTTACATCACGTTACGTTCCGCCGGGTACGAAAACTAGAAGACCACACACACACACCTTCCCTCGCAGAAACCCCTTCGCCAAAGCCCCTCGGCCATCCCCCCGCATCATTGTCAATGGGTAAGTGACATTGGTGCTGCAGCACGACGGTGCATGCGGTTTGGGTGGCTTTGGAAAGCGGCGAACGTACGAGTGATGTGGTCGGGTGGGGTAGATGAGTGATGCGTGTGGGTGGGTGGATGAGTGGGTGGGCGAGGGTGTGTGGAGGGGGGTGCACAGGTCCACAATGCAGTAGCACCACCCACTAACTGCACATCATCACGGCTGGGCGGGCTATCGTAATATAATGCAAGAGGTGCATAATGGCTTAACCGCCTGCAAGCCACCCTGGGCACGACGTAAAGCAATGTATCGCAATCCCATTGTTACCACACAGCAGTGCAACCTTGACGTTCAGGGCCGGCCCGAGGCATAAGCGAACTAAGCGGCTGCTTGGGGCCCCCTGGCCACCTTCTAGCACAGATGAGTCTGCGTGGTGGGAGGGGGGCCCCCAAATCAAATTCTGCTTAGGGCCCCCAAGAGGCTCGGGCCGGCACTGTTGACGTTGCTTTGAACGCGAACGAGTAAATATGCAACGCTTTTTTGAGAAATGATCGCTCCTATCCGATTGCGCGACACGTTCAGTTCACTTTAAGTGGACACCGCCCCCCCCGCCGCCACACACATTTCGACGCTCTTCCGCAAGTCCTACACGGTGAATTAGTCGCGTGCTGCCATTCCACACCCTGACATTTGGCACGTAAGCCAGGTCTCCCATCGCAATGGCACGAAAGCCAGGTCTCCCATCGTTGCGGCACGTAAGCACACTAAAGGAGCCCCCCCCCCCACACAAGGCAGCCGGCACCACCGATATGTGCATGTTAAAACTCTCTTGTAGGCAAACACCACACACACGGCAAGCAAGTAGCAGCGGCTGCCGTCATCATCATCACGAATGCAGGCCCGCAATGCTCGTTGTCTTTTGAAACACGCAAGGTAGCCCAATGCAATGCCACTTTTGTGCGTGACCTTAAAGAACAAGGGGGGCACACACCATCCCAGGATCCTCCATTACGAGGCACTCACTCCCAACTGTGTTCCCGTCGTTCCCAGACGGCAGCTAATTACGCTGCCAAGCCATTGTCAACAACAGCAGCGAAACATTACAGTGCGATTCCATGTACAGTGTACGGGGCAGCGGGATTTAATTGGTAATCGAACTCGGGGAGAACCTGCGGCGCCGCGAATTGGGCTCCGCTTCCAACAGCACCCAGATACCTCCATCGTTACCATCATGGTCACCATCCCCTAACCCCCAACAGGGCACAGGGCATGGTGGGATAGGCTGACACGGAGGCAAATATACAAATGGAAGACCAGAAAAAACGTACGGACGGAGCAGAGTAGTAGCAGCGAGACAGGCCATCCGTACAGGTACACAGGTCAGGTGTTGGGATGTGGGGACACTTGCAGGAACAGCTGGACAAGCATACGGAAAATGTCAGGCAGAGAGAGGGCCCGAGAGCGGCAAAGGGTCAGAAAAAAACCGGAGGGACATATGGACAAGTTGACAGCCAGAATGGTAGTCAAGAGGGACAGACATATGACAGTGGAACAGATATATTGAGCGATCGGGCAGAGGGTTAGACATAAGTGACAACAGGATAGAGGACCAGACATGCTGTACTGTCAGCCAGACAACCTCCAAGAGACAACTCTCCATGCACCACCACGGCCCATTGTCTAGGCCCCTAATGTTTCCCCTCGCAAGACATGACCACCCTTCATGTACAAACCATCACGCATGTCGTCTCCTCTCCATTCTTTACACCACGACCCACATCTCCTGTCCCCTCGCGTCTCTCTTGGGTGGACTACCACGACCATGACCCACACCGTTTCCTCTATACCCCCCCACCCCACCATGTCTCCTCTACCTGCTCCATGCAACACCACGTCGTCTACTCTAACCTCCATTCACCACAACCATGTGGTCTCCTCTTCCCTTTTAACCTCCATTCACCACAACCATGTCGTCTCCTCTTTCCTTTTCGTTACTCCTCCATGCACCACGACCACAACGTGATGTATCATCTCCCCAATAAACTACCACCACCACAATCCATGTCCCCGGCACCACCACCACCCATCTCCCCGGCACCACCACCACCCATGTCACCACCACCACCTCGCCATGTCCCCGGCACCACCACCACCACAACCCATGTCCCCGGCACCACCACCCATGTCACCACCACCACCTCGCCATGTCCCCGGCACCACCACCACAACCCATGTCACCACCACCACCTCGCCATGTCCTCACCGCGGCGGCTCTCAGCAGCAGCTCGGGGTAATAGAACTCGGGGCACGCCTCGTCCGTCGACTCGCCCAGCGTGAGCACGAAGCGCTGAGCCGTCGTCGCCTTGGCCGCCGCCGCCTTGCCCGCCTTGGCACCCGCGTCCCCCTCGGCCTTCTTGTCCGCCACGAAGGGGCCCGAGACCGTGGACAGTGTGGCCCTACGCGGCTCGGCCATTGGACGCAGCCGCCGGGCGGGGGGGGGTCCCCAAGGGCGGTGAGGAAGAAGATGAAGGCGAGGATGAGGGAAGAGGGACGAGGGCGATGATGAATGTGAAGCTGCGGCTGATGTCGAGGGAATCTAACGCGAGACAATGCCGAGGGTGAGGACGAGACCGGCGTTTCACGGCAGTGCAGGAGCCGGATTGCGTTGACACCTACGGCTGGTTTGTGCGGCCGGATCGCACACGAGGCTGATGCTGATTGATAGGCGGGGGGGGGGTAATGGAGGCGGAGATGAGTGTGAGGACGACGACGATGATGATGGTGTTGATGATGGTACGGAGATGCTACGGGACGACGTGACCGATGGAGTGCAGGAGAGGCCGACTACAAGGACGCCGAGGCCCCACTACTGTGGAGGAGTCGAGGCCGGTGCTGCTGCTGCTGCGGTTACTCGGGGCGGCTGCTGCTGCGGCTGCTGTCGGCAGCGGCGCTGATGGTGGTGATGGTGGTTGTGATGGTACAGGCGGCGGTGGTTGTCGTTTGTTCTTTGGCTCGGCTTGCGGTGCGGCGTGTTCCCGCTGGGTGTTGGCGAGCCGTAACCTTGTTGTTGTTGTCTAATAGTTGTTGTTGATGGAGTGAGAGTCTCTCTCTCGGTCGCCGCCGCCGCCGCCCGCTAAGCGCTCTCCGCCATTTTGAATCGGGGTTCGCGCGCCCGTGCGCTCTGCCCCGCGCGGTGCATTGTGGAGACGGGGGGGGGGCGGAGGGTGAGGGGAGGGGGGAGGGATTGTGAGGGGTGAGGGGAGGGGGGAAGCAAGGGGGGTGAGGGGAGGGGGGAAGTAAGGGGGGGTGAGGGGAGGGGGAAAGGGGGGGATGAGAGGAGGGGGGAATAGGGGCGGACAGTGGTGAGGGGAGGATTAAGGGGAGGGGTGATGAGGGGGAAGATTGTGAGGGGAGGGGGGAATAGTGGTGAGGGGAGGGGGTGAGGGGGGATAGTAGCGAGGGGAGGGGGTGATGGGGTTAGTGGTGAGGGGAGGGGGTGAGGGGGGGTAGTGGTGAGGGGAGGGGGTGAGGGGGGATAGTGGTGAGGGGAGGGGGTGAGGGGGGATAGTAGTGAGGGGAGGAGGTGAGGGGGGATAGTGGTAAGGGGAGGGGGTGAGGGGGTTAGTGGTGAGGGGAGGGGGTGAGGGGGGATAGTGGTGAGGGGAGGGGGTGAGGGGGGATAGTGGTGAGGGGAGGGGGTGAGGGGGGATAGTAGTGAGGGGAGGGGTGAGAGGGTAATGGGCGTAATTATTGGTGAGAGAAGGAGAATGAGGGGATGAAGGGGGGGGCGTGAGCTTTAGGGGGGCGATGGTGAGTAGAAAGGAGGGCGGAGGGAGGGAGGAATGCGGAGATAAGGGGGGGTAGTGGTGAGGGGGTGAGGGGAGGGGTGAGGGGAGGGGGGAAAGGTGCGGGAGGACGGGAGGGCGGGGAGGGGTCAGGGGGGGGGGAAGTGTCGAGGAGTGACACGAGGAGGAGGGAGGAGGACATCTTACAACGGCGGGGCTGAGCGTGGCGATGTGGACACGGGGAGAAAGCTCGGGGTGTCAGGAGGATGGACGAGCGAGTTCCGATGGGGATGGTGGATAAAGGATTTTGCAAGGAGGGAGCCCGATGATGATGATGGGGAGGGGCAGCAGAGAAGGGCCTGGTGGGAATCAGCAATGGAGAAGCGTGGCCGTCTACGATTCACGTAATGGCTGCAATTATCATTACGTTCATCACCCCACCCCACCCCAATGGTCAAAGCAGAGTCGTCCAACATCATAATACAATCAAGAGCCGACGTTCAAAGTCAAGTGACCCCCTCCCCCCCCGTGATGCACGAATCACAAACGCCGCTTCATCGGTCCTGAACCACCATCCGCGAATGCAATAATAACATCGACTTGGACAGAGTGAAATGTATAAACAACAGCAGCGGTATACCCAGTGTTCAACTTTATCGTTGACTCTGCCACGTTCCGACGACCGTGCAACGATTTGCGGCAATCCCCACGGTCCAAGTCGCCTCCTGCCACGAGGTGGCGCTCGCCAAACGCACGTGGAGACGTGACCCACTGACATCGATATCACGCGTAAAGTTGCCTTTCGAGAACAATATTCATGGTAAATGTGTGGGGGGTTTTTTGGTGGGGGGGGGGGGTTAGATTGCTTAAATATAAATGTGTATTCTTTGGGTCTGTCGGTAAAGTCACGCAGATAGGTTCAAATTATTTTGTATTAATAAAACATAATTGTAACCTATTTTTTATTAATAAAAAAATAATTTGAACCTATCTACGCAACTTTTGATTATTTTTATTAACTAATAAAACATAATTAGAACCTATTATTGTTTCTTAATTAATACAAAATAATGTGAACCTATCTGCGTCACTTTTGATTATTTTTTTTATTAATTAATAAAACACAATTTGAACATATCTACGTGACTTTACCGAAAGACCCAAATAATATTAATTCCTGCAGTCACGAAAGCTTTAAGTCAAGAAATATAAATGTGTGTCGTGACCAACCATCGCTCCACACGGCCAGTAATGTTTGTCACTTAGACATAAACCTTTAAAACAGTCTGCATCAGCAGCAGGCCATGCTTTCCCACAAGATGACGGACGCTTGTGTTGCGCCCGAAACGTCGTGATTTAATTTAGTTTTCATTTATTTTATTACATTTTTTACCTACGTGACATCACCAAAAAAAACAAAGAGTATGAATCCTTGCAGTCACGAAAGCTTCAAATGTAGAATTTCAGTCCACCAGTGCGTTGGGACAGTAAATCCACAACATTTACAAATTGAGTACGACGTTTCGCTGGTAATTACAGCCAGAATCAGGCGATTTGCCAAATTTACTCTCCAACACACGTTTTTTTGTTTACCTGATATACCTTACTGGCTGCGTCGGGTGGTAGGAGGGTTACGACACATTTATACTTACGTGATCTAACCCAAATAACCTTTATTATGAAGACATTGATATGTCTCTGTTCATTGATCATCTTTCTGTATACAATACAATTTATCATCTTTTCTGCATCATTGACCATGTGCTGTGAAGGGCCCGAAACGTCACCTATTCATGTTTAGATTTTACTTTTAAGGTGCCAGTGTTACTGACGAACGTGTTAAGTTTATTGGTTGTTGCTATGAAGGACAAATTGCACAAAACGTTGACTTATATTCCTTTTTATGGATTGGGGCCGTTAACATTTACAAATGTTTATTTTTTTTAATGTATATAAACCCAGCAGTTTTTTTTTATTACTAAGAGCTCAGATTTTGGAAGCACACGAGTTAGTTGCTATTGCTAAATATAAAGACTGCAAAGAAACACGCGATGGCATTTATGGACTTCCACTCCCAATGTATACTATGCATAGGAGACAACTCTTGTACGAATACAACTATGCATGGCCTGGTCTTGTCTGTCACAAAAATACTCGAGGCTCCCCAAATTACTTTGCCGGGAAATGGTGGCATTGCATGTGGCCTATCATCATGTTGTTTACATCGTTTATTGTGAAAATTCGGTCACAGTTCCTATGACCACTGTTTCATTGCTTTTATGGCTTTATTTTGGTGATTTTCGAAAAGTTTTTTGGTTTGGCCATGTTTGTTTGTTGTAGTACAGAGTTAGACTGATGGCCTTAATCTAAGTTGTCTTGTGGTTGTTGTTGTTTGACTTACATCCCACTGGGATATTTGCACAGGGTTGGTGTACGGTGATTTTTCTGCAATATTTTGCTGTCTTTTCTTGGATTTTCTGTTTGCACATAGTCACTTTAAGATGTTTTCTTGTTCATGTTTTTGTTTTTTGTTTGTTGCGGTTGCACCCGATTCAAGAGCCGAATGGCTTACAGGGCTATACCAATAAATTAACTTTGAACTTTGATCTAAGACTGTTAAGGTGAGGATTGGTGAATCACAAAAAATGTGAACTTCCTTTCCATGGGCGTCGAGTTGCCATACCCCGGCTTTCCAGAAAGCGGTACGGCAAATGTGCACTTCCATCGGTCACGTCTGTGTGAGATTGAGTGTTGCTCCCTCGTACACGTGTTTGTCCAGGTGCTCCAGCTTCAACGTGTAAATAAGTCATCAATTTGCTGAAAACATCTTAACATATTAGAGAACCACAAAACATGGGGTAATTGTCCGTGGCGTTTCACCACTTGGACGTCGTCTTCCCGCTTGTCTGTAGTTCGTCATGCCCGAGTCATTTTCTCTTCGGGTGAGCAAATAATGTGCAGCGTGTTATAAGTTCAAATCATTCGTAAACTCGCATTCAGGAAATGGCGACACGGGGACATGGAGATACAAGGGCTTGGGGCAGAATGCCACATGGGGTCTCTTTAGTCATTAGCGACAAAAAACAGGAACATTGTACGGCCCTCTTTTATGTAATTTGAAGTATCCTTTCCGATATCTGCGTGGAGCAGTGCAACCCTTCGTGTTGTAGAACGGAAGCAGAGATCCCTTTAAGTGGCCGCAACACAGAAGAGGGCAGTACTTCTCACTGACTCTATATGAGGGTGAGATTTGTCTTAACAGTCAAACCGATATATAATTCATACAGCTGGAATTTTTGCCTTATTAAGCGCAGAACCAAATTTAACGGAATGTGTTTTTGTGCAATCACTGGTGAACGGGCTGCGAACATCAAATCACTCCACTTTTGAGAACCTAGTTTAATCACAGCTCGACTGCTGCCTGGATCGAACCCAGGATTCTCAGCACACTGACTACAAAGTAATAATTTATTTTCTGGAGATATAGGTACAGCAATTAGGGGTAATGTCGTTACATAAGATAAAATATAATTTGCAGCCCTGCAATTACTTGCTCATGCCACTGCTGGCAAGAAGGGCCGCTTTTAGCCTACTCTTCCACACTTGAACAAAGGTCTTTAAGTCTTCTCTTCCACACTAGAACTCACCACACGCAACCTTCCGATAGACTGTGGTGTAACTATTTATACCGATGAGTGGAGAGGCGGGGCCGAATTTAAGAAACTTGCTCCATTGTTTCAACTGCCGCACCGGGAGATTAAACCGGCGACTTCTGGGTTGGATGTCCAAGTGTGCAAAAAATTACAGCACAGCAGCATCACGTGTCAAATGTACAGGACAGCTGTTAAAACCCTATACTCCACTCAATGCATTCAAATGGGCTGTGTACACAGTATTATTTGCAACCAGAAAACCCAATAGTTTTAAATAAAGCGGTTAATATTTCCACCATAACAGTATTAGTGTTATACAACATTCCACAAATGAAACAAGACAACCCTATTTTCAAGCTATTCAACATTTAATGCAGTACTTTAACAGGGGAGCTTTGCTAAAATGTCAATAAAGTATTTTAAGCCACATCTGAAGTTTGAGCAAGTCAATAACAATGGTTCGCGCAACTGTGCTACGAATTTCGTTGACCTGAATTAATTTCGTAGTCATGGCTAACATCAGTGGCAAGTGATGTCCGAACCAGTCCTGAGTTTGACCTTCACCAACCTGCGCTGGTCTGGTCAACTAAGGTCATCCACAGCAGTGTATTGACAATGGACTGCACACATTATCATTTGTATAACAAATTGTTTAAACTACAAATTCATTTACTATTTGACCCCATTTTTATTCACACTAACTTTTAATATTGTTCTGAATAACTGCTGGAATAAAACTTATTTTTCAGGATTATGGCTTCCGCTATACATCTAAAGTGTCTTGGCAAATCACCTTAATACAAAATCTAAGTAAAAAAAATGCGATTTAGTTACATTATTTTTTTTTGGTGGGCTTATACGTCTCAGTAGGGTGATCCGGCCTGTCATGCTTGTCATGTCCTTCCCTGTGTGAACAAAATCAAATATTGCCATAAAATAATTTATATGCTACTTGATATGAACATTACAAGTTCCAGATGCAGGCAAAATACAGTCACATCACACATTACATGAGTAATGCAAAATTATAAATTAACTGTGCCTCTTGTAAGATGGATACAAATTACTAATTAGTTTGAAGTGCGTAATTTAGATGCCAGTTACAAATGTCAAGCGATTACACTTTTAAATTACATTTAAGCTAAGACAAACATCCTCCGTATAGCCTTAACAGACTGTTGGGGCAAGTGTTGTTAGCGAGCAGGCCGGCATAGGATATGAGGGAGTAGGTGGCCAGTACCACGCCCGACCGCTTTTGTCTCCCCAGTGGCGATGTTTACACACCGCACCAGGTACCCATTTGAGTCGACCCAGGGGAGGCCCAAAACCGGTACAGATATTCGTCACTGGTGCCGTGAGCGAGAATCGAACTCGGGTGGCCAGGTTCGTAGCGCAGCACGCTAACCACTAAACTACCGCTCCCCATTAACACTTTGTGGGCTATGAACAAGCAATGCGAACAATACATCTCTACAGATCAAAACTACAAATAAGACTTCACTGGATCTATATGTTATAATACATTTATAAAATGTATTGTAAAATTGCTGGGTGTGTGAAACAATGACCTTAAAGATAAAGGATAAAGATGCAGCCCTGCAATTCATATTCTTAGTTTTTTTCGGTAAAGTCACGTAGATAGAAAAATTATACAAAATAAAGTGAAGAAAAATAAAAAACTAAAAAACACTAATGTAGACTGTAGCCTGGTTCTTAATCATAGTGAGTGTACTGGCAGTCTATAATGTAGACTTATTCTTGGTTCTTTCAGAAAAACACAATGTTTCGATCACAACACAAGCGGTCGTCATCAGGAAAAGGGGGGTTAGCCTCTAAAGGCAAACTGTTTATAAAGGTTTAGAGATGGGCGTAGCCCAAGTGTGTCAGCAGCATGGGCGGGGCAGCTAATGTTAATGTAGGAGAAAACAACGACACTGGCAGTAGGTCTCCACCAATCAAAGGGCCGCCAGGCAATCATTGCACCTCGCTCCACACACCTACACTGCTGACGGTGGAGGTTGACAAGAAAAAAATCAAGTCATGACCCAAAGTGGTGGATGACATCTTTCCAATGATTGCTGAGTTTATAACCATCCTCTCGGTTGAAATTGTGTCTGTGTCTGTATATATGGATGGCTTCATGAACAAATCTTTGTCGATCGCCAGTAGGCTTGCAAAGTACCATCATCTTAGATAAATAAATTTCGTGTGAGCCTGCAATTGCTTGCTCACGCCATTGCTGGCTGAAGGGCCTTCAATTTGAGGGTGTTATAGAGCCCCTATTGATGGTATTTTGGCCTACTCTTCCATGCTGGCCAGACGCCTTCATAGTGGTGGCAGTGTCCACACTGTACAACACCACACGTGACTTTCTGATCGACGGTAGTGTGTAGCCATTTATACTGCTGGGTGGATTGAGGCCGGGGTGAAGTGAAGAAATGTGCTCCAAGTCGTTTAAAACTGCCGGAGTCGGGAGATCAGATTGAACTGGTCACCTCTGGATTGCAAGTCCCGTGTGCTAACTATTTAGGGCATGGCAGCGTAAGAAAAACCTCCACACTGCGGATCGACTTTGCGCTCACCGGTAGCACCGCTTGCAGTATAGGTCCCCATCGCAGCCTCGGCATCTCAGCACGGCGTCCTCGTTACAGATGCAGCACCAGGGCAGCTCGTCGTCACTCCCGCTCTCGTTCCCCGACGGCCTGAGGACGGCTGCTGCCACTCCACGGGAGGTCTTCTGCTGCAAGATAAAATGGGGGTGCTTGGTTCGGAAGCTGGGAAACCAAGAGTTTGATTCCCAGTTGCGGTTAAAGTTAGCGGCGAGTGCTACGTAGACCAGTCAGTAGTTGGTCCTACCCCCTTCGCCAACCTGCATTGACCAGGTTGGTGAGGTTTGGTCAAACGGTCCCCATGACTGACAAGGCATTGGGATTGACAAAGGGGCTGTCCATGACACAAAGATGTATCATACAAATGCACCACCACTCAGACCTGATGCTCACCTTGTTTGCACCGGCAGCTGGGTTTGGAAGCTGTGAGAACTTTGGACCCTCCAACGCGGTGGCAGCATTGTTGCGTTCAGAGAAACCACTCGCCTTGTCCATTGCCGCCTCTTCTCCAAACTATACCGACAGAAATAACACTGACTACACAGTACTTGGAATGCTGCCGTGGTGGAATGGTTTGTACACTTGGCTTGCAATCCCAGAGGTAGCTAGTTCCATCTCCTAAAATGGAAGTTGATACAATGGGACAAGTTTCTAAACCCCCCTTTCACCACTCCAGCCTCTGTCCAGTTATCAGCATAAATAGGTATGCCACAGTTAGTCAATTTGCAGGTCATGTGTGGTAGGGTAAAGTGTGGGTACTACGGAATTTTTCAAGATGTCCGTCCAGTGTGGAAGGGTAGATCAAATGCCCTCTAGAACTGCTGTTTGTATTTAGTTTGTTGTCCTTCCCCCGCACCTCACGGTTGGCTACGTACGGTGCAAAAGAAGTTCAACATGCATACATTAGAGCTCCCTCTAGTGGAGGTCCTTCCACAGGCAGTGACACGGGCAGGCAAATGCAGGGCTGCACCTTTCCCATTACAGAGTACCTCAAGTACAAAATGCTAATGTGTTAGGAATAGTCTTGGAGTGGCTGGGATCTACCGTGCCCACTCCCATCACAAACCTGCTTCAGCATTCTGCGCACGGTCTTCTCTTCATTCTCATCTTCGCTGTCAGAATCCACCAAGTTCTGTACAATCACTGTACACGAAGAGGAAAATATATTTGCGATGAATGTGCATATCATACTTCATTGGCGTGCAACGATCTGTCCCTCCACCCACACACCTGTGATTAGATCAATTGTCACGATTCAACATTACGATTTAATTCAAGAATCGACTCTTTTTGTCTTATTTCATGACATTTTATTATCCAGAAAAGCCTAAATGAATGTCAAAATGTCCTCTGCTTAAGTTTTTCAGTAGTAGGTGATACCGCCGTGCATTTTCCCAACTGAATAATTTAGCGGGTCAGTTTTCAAATGTAGCAAATGTGAACCGTGAAGCCGTCACACCCATCCTATTCCTTTATCGAATAAACCGACGGGATATATAATTGCCACTGTTACGCAGACAGCGTGTATTTTTACGGTTAATTACACCCGCAGCATCAACTCGGTAAAGTGTACATTGAGAGACAGATTGTTGGCCACCCGACAGTTCAAACTTCTTTAAAGAGGGGCGCATAACAAAAACTCCAAGGAAGCAAGACACAATGTCAAATAAACTTGAAACAAATGTTAAAACAGAATGAATTACGATCCCATCATCTCATGTCCATTGTGAATTATGCTCTGGTTCTCACCCTCTGCGTTTGCCAAATAGGCAAACTAAAAAAAAAAACGCCACTGGCGTTAAGATTACCAACATTTTTTGACCTAAGAATTTTGAAGGGTGGCTGAGTCTTCATGAGGGAGTGGGGGGGGGGGGTTCAATCCCACACCTCCCCCCCGCCCCAACGCAATGGGGAAGCTTGTTGGTACCTTTATCAGGGTCATCCCCTTTAAGGGCAGCCAAGCGGCGAGCCACAGCCAATGTGTCGTCTCGGCCACGTGCCTCAAACTCCAACTCTCGCTTGGCTGCAGCCAATACGTTCTTCGTCTCCTGCTCCAGGGCTTTGCTCAAGTCGCCCTCCTTATCGGCAGCAATGTTCAGCGGGAAGCTGTCATTGGTGCCCTTGTTGAGGTCGTTCATAGTCGTTTTGTCTTTTCAGAAGAGAGAGAAGTGTCCGATTACCAGGACAATACGTCTATGCCTGGCTGAAAAAAATGCACCACTCTTAAAAAAAAACACGTTATCATGTACTTTACTGCATGTCAGCAGTGAGTTTCGCATAAAAAAAAGAATCAGATTTTTTAAAATTATTGAAAGACAATTTTACATATATTTTTAATATTTTAAGATCATTTATATTATGAATTAATTCAACATGCAATCAAAGGTGACATCACCTGATACTGTGACATTTTTTACATGAAAGGTATGGGCGTTGCATCATTTAAGTAATATCATACTTTTACATCAATCCAACAAAACAACACATTTTTACAGATCATCCAAAATTTGTAAACTAGAGCTCAATTGGCTGCATGATCCAACGAGCATCTATGCAACAGATCGCACGTGTGTTCTGTACATGCAAAGCAATAACAATCATGCTAATAATATCTCTGAAGATTCTGGAGTGGCTCATTTACTCACTACAAAATAAAATCACACCCTTCAATATAGAGTCATTACCACCTGCTGATATTTTCAATCAAACATCACAGACAAGTTAAAGTCTCTCCGTGTACAATGCGTTTTACTCACCATCTGACGAGGTCGATTCTGGGTGGAATCTACCATCAATGGCCACCTCTTCTGACATCTGGGTCAGCAGGCTGTTTGCCTGCTCCGTCTGCGTCCTGCTATCTGGTGGCTGGTGAACCTTTATTTACAAACATTCAACACAGGGCTCCTGGTCAAACACATCCATTCAATATTATCTTTAACCTGAGGATGCTACCCTGGGTCGGGAAGATTCAGCCAAGAACCTGTAGCATGTCGTGTGATTTCGCGAACAGTATACGTGGCTAACCTATTTCTACCCAGAATTCGTTATATGCAGTTTGAATTAACTTATTTTCGGATATGCGGTCAGACGTAGAAAAACAATGTGTATTGTATGCTCAACTCAGCAGGCAGCTGTTACGTGCGGTGCATTGTGGGTTGGATGACTGTGTGGTTTATGCTCGGTACTTCAGTTTTATATTCCATGGATGTTTCATATCATATTTCTCCCCCAATCCCCCAAAACAATATTCTCCGTCAAACGTGCTATGAAACAACATTTTCATCAGTTTGAGCTACCAGTCACATTGCTATCATAAGTAGTTGTGATCTAGACATTAAATGCTTCAAGAAAATTACTCCGAGCATTTTCCACCCTTGATGGTACCGATATGACATTTTTGGGCCAATAACTCAAAAGTGATAACAGCATGCGGCAACACGGTATACTCACGGGTCGGCCAACGGAGCGAGGTGCCGGTCGGCCCTGCAGCTGCGCCAGCCTCTCCTCCATCTCCCTCACGCTCGGCACATCCCGCGAGCTGTCGTCGCGCAGGACGGCCAGACGCTGTTCGATTTCACGCTGGGACGGCACCGAGGAGACTGTGGAGGCACGGCACCTGTCGTTAATCATCACGCAAAGCACTTCCTCCCTCTATAACAAGACTCGCTTGCGTGCTATTTTTACGAGCACTTGAGCGCGCACGTACAGGTACAGGTCTTCAGTCTAGACGTGAAAAGTGACAAAGCGTCAACCGCGCGAATCTTCAAGCGGTGATGAGTACAAGACAAGGGGAGCAGCAACTGAAAAGGAGTGACCCCCCTCGCTTCCAGCTCGCGGTTCTTACCCGGCTGCACTCCCGCCTTAAGTTTCTCCAGTCTCTCGGCGATTTCCCTGTCCTCTGCAGACATCCCTCGCGTGTCGAATGCCGGTCGACTGGTGCTTGGACCGGCGACCTGTTCCTGCTCCCGTGCCTGCAGTGCCGCCACTCGTCTGGAGGGAGTAACGGCACAGACGATGATCAGCAGTGATCGCTGGAAAAAGGTGCAGTCCTGCAATTGTTCGCTCATGCCACTGCTGAAGAGCCTCCACTTGAGGGCGCTCTACAGAGCCTCCACTTAAGAGGGTATTGTGGTCTCCTCTTACACACTGGCCAGACGTCTTGGAAGAGTTGAGAGTGCTCACACTTTAACCCACCACATGTGAGGTTTTTTTTTAAACTGGGGCCTAAAGATGGCAAGTTGTTAACTACCTCACCTGGTATACAGTAGGTCGTGGGTTCCATCCCGACACTGATGCCTGTATATTTGGAGTTTGCATGTTTTCACTGTAGATTTTCAGATTTTTCCCTCCACATTTAGAAACACGCATTTAGAGTATTTGGCTGCTATAAATATCCACATGATAAGCTACTTCATTGAGCTATCATTTGTGGCCAGATAGCTTCTGAAAAGGAGCTATATAGTCCAGTGAGCCTTACCTGGTAAAATAAAAAAAAGTTTAGTATACTACTGGGTGGATAGGCTAGGGGATTTAAGAAACTTGCCCGAATGTTTAAAACTTGCTCCAGATCGAATCGAACCTGCAACCCCTGGACGGAAATTCCAGTGCACCCCCGATTAGGATGGTTGGCTACATACGGTGCGAAAGAAGTCCAATATACATACATACATGCAGTATGCTATTTTGAAATAATACAGTGCATAGAGACAACTCCATTATCCGGAGCAAAGGGGGTAAAGGATGGAGTCATGAGTGAGGAGCAGATAACACAACCGGGTCATGCATCAAAGTTGGGAATGAAGTTGGAATACGGAAATACATATTTTTAGCACGAATGCTGATAAGCAACAGTCCGTATTTTACGCACTTCTTGTAATTGGCGGGAGGTGAGAGCTCAGGGGTGGGCCGACTTGGATTTCCACCGCCACCCTGCCTGCATTGATTAGAAAGATACACTCAGTATGAACAAATCACTCATGAATATGTACATTAGGAAAACAGGAAGATATAGTTTTACCAAAGCTTAAATGACAAGGCACATGATGCTGAGCAACGCTAACGAGTAACTAGGTGTAGGTATTAAAGACTGCGTGCCAGAATTCACAAGGTTATTGCGTATTAGCAAAATAACCATAATACACATTCTTAAACGATTATAATGAATTAAAGCGCTTTTGTCATTCTACTGTGAGATGAAGACCTCTCCAAGCCGTGTCGGGGATCGTTTGGCCATACTTCTTAACGCCACGCTTGCCAGTGCAGGTTGGTGCGGTAACTAAGGCGCCATCCCTCCACCTCAAATTCTAATTTATCTGTAAATTACAAATATATCTGCTCATGATGAACCAAGCAGCCCAATATGCTTCCCAGTTCGAATTAAGTAAATTTTACAACAGTCTGATGATACAGATCTCTGGCGTGATTTCGGGTTGTACCGCATGTTGTTCGTCACGATATCAGACGTTTCGCTCTGCGTGCACGGAGCTTCTTCAGTTCCATTTCTGAAGAAGCTCGCAGCGAGTGGAGCGACATGTCATACGTCCCACAAACAATGCGCGACACAACGCAAAAACACGAGACAGAAAGTTGTACAGCACAACCACTATATCTATAATTTTATTTTAATAATAACGTGCAGATGGCAAAGACGAACACGTTGGTTAATAACGCACTTGGTAAGAACGTCGAAGCACTTGTTGCAAACTTTTTGTGGCTTATCAAACTTGGCCACCGTTGCCATACGGGAGAGGCAGGAGCCACAGAAGGAACGTCCACAATTCTTGCACCCGTGCTGTTAGCGGACAAGAGTACAGAAAGGGATGGAATTTATTTATAGTAATTTAAACTTGTAATGCAGCACCGCACAGAATTCACTCTCTCAATAAAATATGGAAAAATACTTTTTAAAAAAACACGATTTAATAAAATGTACTGTCCGAGCTGCCCCTCCCCCTACCCCATTCCCCCATCGCCTCCTTCCACACCCCCCGCCCCTGGGCGTGGCTCCCCGAGGCTTTCCGTGCCGTAAGGGGCCGTGGTGATTTACAGGCAACGTCAGTTGAGCGTGGACAATTAAAGCCGTTCAAAAGATAGTTTCAATTTTTTTTGAGTTTTTAATGATAGAATATAGCAGAGGTGGGACAAAGTCATTGTTATGCAAGTCCAAGTCGAGTCGCAAGTCATCAAATTCATGACTCGAGTCTGACTCGAGTCCAAGTCACATGACTCGAGTCCACATCTCATAGGTGGGACAAAGTCATTGTTATGCAAGTCCAAGTCGAGTCGCAAGTCATCAAATTCATGACTCGAGTCTGACTCGAGTCCAAGTCACATGACTCGAGTCCACACCTCTGGAATATAGTATTGTCATCAGTATGACATAGCTATACAAAGTTTGCAGTTGATACATTGGGAATACGGTTGAAATTGAGTTACAAGATTTTTGGATACGACAACACATTCAGTAAGTTAAATAAAAGCGTGTACAAAGTTTTAAAATGTTTTGGATTTTTTTTATGATAGAATATCGTGTTGTCATCAGTATGACATACCTATACGAAGATTGCAGTCGATAGCACATTGGGAAGTGTGTAAAAATTGAGTTACAAGATTTATTTTTGACGATACAACAGACGAAGTGAGTTAAATAAAAAAGCGTGTAAATAAAAAGAGAAGACTGTTCAGAGGTGCGAGTTACTACAGACAAGCCAGAAAGGCAGCCACGCTGTGAACCAGCACCACATTCTCCCCCGAGCTCTGTGGATCTTCATTATATTAAGGTGTTATCAGCCAATGAATGAGCGCCTACACGTGGAAGGACACCGAAACCACCAGGAGAATCCCCACGTGGGCGAGGGGGGTGGGGACAACACTCTAATCCTATACAGATGGAGCAGGTGTGGGGTTCACATTTGCTGTACCGCACCTCGATGCACACAGGGAAGGGAGTTTCACAACATTTGTGCAATCCATCAACAGTCACCTCCACAATGCTGGATTAAAGGCCACCACCGCCCGGCTTATTACAGAAGTCCTCTTATCCGTGCTGATGAGGGAGACACACTTTGTAGATGTTATCTGCGTATTACCTGCTTTTATTCCACTTATCCACAGGGGCGGAAAATTCCGATAGATACAAATAAGACACATTTTCTGCTCAAATCCGCAATTTTTTTTACACATTAAAGGAAGCTGATCGGCAATTATTTATTTCGGGGAAATGCGGATAATGGAATTAATTGGGACCATTTTGCTGCTACGGGATATTAGGTCAGAGGATAAGTGTAATTCTCCTGTAGTTCTAATATCAAATCATGGTCAAGGTTCAGACACGTAAGTCCAATGGGGCATATCGTTGTCCATGTGTTTTAGTTGGTCAGCAGCAAAACTCACCTCTTTCCTCAATATAGAAAACTTGCACGCACAGCCAAAGCACCGACTGTCCATGTTTTCTGCACGCACACACACACGGCCACTTTATATGGCAGACAGCGCTGCGTGAAAGGTCCCCATCACATTTAGTTTAATCCACAGCACATCTATCAATCCAATTATGGACAAAGTCCTCCGCCTACTATTTAAAATGTCCTTAATTATCCCCTGAGCACGCTGTCTCGCGTGCTAACGTAGCCGGGCGTGAACTGCAATTACGGCATTGCACGATGATGCCCAATCCGAGGGCATTTAAACACATTCCTCCTGCGGAGAGAGCTGGTAGGAACGTTGGGTTGCTAGGTCAATGGCCAGGGTCAACGGCGGCGTGGTGTATTCCGCAAATATGCCCGACTGTGAGGGCGGGCACAAGCCGGCGTGAGTAGGTATAACGTTGAGTTTTATAAGGGTGACCAGCCACTGTGCCCACCTCACCCATAAAGTGTGTTGTTGTTGTTGTGCCACTGCCCACCTACACCCACACAATGTGTGTTGTTGTTGGGTGACTGTGCCCACCTCACCCACACAAAGTGTTGTTGTTGTGCCCACCTAACCCACACAAAGTGTTGTTGTTATGCCACCTCACCCACAAAGTGTGTTGTTGTTGTGCCACCTCACCCACAAAGTGTGTTGTTGTGCCCACCTCACCCACAAAGTGTGTTGTGCCCACCTCACCCACAAAGTGTGTGTTGTTGTTGTGCCCACCTCACCCACACAATGCGTGTCTCACTGGACAGCTGCAACTGCGAGCGGGCAAAGCAACCCACCCCCCGATCACGACACCGTGGGAGCAGCTGTCGGCGTGCCGGAGGTTGTACCGGAGGGTGAAGGAGGTGGTGTAGGAGGTTTTGAAGGAGGCGGTGAAGGAGGTGGTGGTGAAGGAGGTTGAAGGAGGATCCGACGAGGAGGGGAGGCGCGGGCTGCAGCCGGGAAGCGACGGCGGCGTCGGAGTTCAACGCCCAGCTGTTGGTGGTGGCTATAAAAGGGACCGCGGCGATTTGACCGACGAGTGTCCTCACAACCAGTGTATTTATAAGGTTAAAACTTTAAAACTTGAAATTAAATAGGTAATAAATATTTTTAAAATACTTTTTTTTAAACACGCTTTAATGAAATGTACCGTACTAGTAATGGAAGCACTCCACGACTCCAGGAAGTGGCACCGAAGCGTGCCTTAATGTAAGGGACCGTGGCCAATTACAGCCAACGTCAGTTGAGCGTGGACAACTAGACCCAAGCCGAAACATCTCCATCTATATAAAAGGCAAAGTTGTGAATATGTATATTCTTAGTTCTTTCGGTAAAGTCACGTAGAAGGGACATAATAAAATAATAAAAATATAAAGCAATACAGATTCTCACGTTTCGTGACTTTACCGAAAGAACCAAGAAAATGAATCCCTGCAGCCACGAAAGCTTTAAATCAAAATTGTGAATGTGTGTGTCTGTTCAAAATGTTTAGCGTACTTCCCGACATGCAACAAACTTGAAATTTGCCATGTGGGTACTTTCCAGACTGTACACCATGCAATAATTATAAAAATACACTTTTGCTTTTTTGTGGGGGGGGGGGGGAGCTTAATAATGCATTTATTTTTTGCACCCACACTTCAACCCCACTTCAACCCCCCACCACACACGGCCTCATCGACTGATTTCGGGGCTGGGTAAACGGAGGTGGGGGGGGGAGGTTAAAGGAACTTGCTGCAACTACCACTCCAGAATATTCGACTGCAGCGACCTCTGGGGTTGAAAGTCCAGTGTCATAACCAGTGACACCACATCAGCTTCCCCCTTGTTATTGTCGAGACTATAAAAGCTTTAACAAAAACACTGATGCCGGTATCAGAAAGTGATTAGCAAAGTCATGGCAGTGTTTCAAAGAGTGTCACTTTATTTGAATGATAACGTGTGGCTTAGTAAGAAGCACACTCGATGGCCTGTGGGGTTTGTGTTCTCCCCTTGATGTGCATGGGTTTTCTCTCCCCCCACCATATGTAACAGATATTGGTCAACATTACCTGCAAATAACTCGATTTGAATTGTCCAAAGCAACATCACCCCCCCAAATGAGGCAAAACTTGCAGGACCCTCATGAAAGAGCCTTGAGACTCAAGGTGGCTTTCCTGGGTAAACAAGCAAAAGAGCCACATTCTTAGTTGGTGTTCATGCAATGCCAGTACCCAAAGGCTATATAATTGTTTTTTTTGTTTGATGTAGATAGGAACTGAGAATGCTCACATGCATGAATATAAAGTGCAAATAATGAGGACCAAAATGTTTGAAACATAGCAAAAGCTGTCGAGCTAGATTCTAACAGCTAATTATTGTTTAATCTACAATTTTTTTAAAATAATGGCAAGATTATAAACGAATTTAAGTTTAAGGTGGTAAAAATGTATATTCGGATAACATTTTAACACCCATATCAAAAATGTGTATCGAATAGGCAACAGTCAAATTGTATTGTGGAGTAACATGGGATATTAAATTACAGCATGTATCATCTCAAGAATTTACACTTAAAACTCACAATATAGAACAATTCCAACTCAACGTTTGCTCAAAATCAGCATACGATATCTGGAAAGGCATAGTTCATGAAACAAATTTCGATCCATTGATATTTATTAAGACATTGTAATACAGTATATAGCAACCCTATTTAAATACAATTAAGGCAACATTTCTTTAAACTTTCAAGTTGTCAAAATATTAAAGTTTTTTTCATATGAAAATAGCAACAATAGACTACAGGTGCCAGCTGTAATCGTTCAAGCAGACACCAAATGTAAGCGATTCCTATGTAAAGGCGCAGCCCTGCAATTGCCTGCTCATGCCACTTCTGGCGGAAGGCCCTCCTCCATTATAGGAAGCCCAAGAGCACCTCTCGTGGTTATTTAGCAGACTCTTCTGCACCGGCTTAATGTCCTGGAAGGTGAGACGACCCACACTTTACCCCACCACAAGCAACCGACCGATTTGCTGCGGTATACTTATTTAAACTGCTGGGCGACAGAGGATGGAGGTCGGGGGAGGGGATTTGGTAAACTTGCACCATTGTTTCAATTGCCACGCTTGGATTTTGAACCAGCGACCTCTGGATTGCAAGTCACGTTTGCAAACTATTACACCTGAGCAACATTCCCACATTTGTGTGTGAATGCGCTTAAATGTTGTCGCAAAGTGCGTCTCATTATTATGCAAGAGGTAGCATACACATGGCAAGGGCTTTTTCACCTATGGCTGATCTTGAGAAGGAATGATAATGTTGCCAGAGAAGTTGAATACAACAGAAATGTCCTACTTTGTCACATCGCAACATACAAGTTGCTTGTTTTAAACTTCTGCATTTTCAGTTGTTACAGGGTTTTCCATAAAAACACCAAAACAAATTCCCGCAATTTACCCAAATCAGAAAGGTACTTCACTTACATTACGACGCAGAACCCACTTAGGTGATAAATATCTCCCTCAGCACTGCACAAGAGTTGCAACTTGTGTGAAATGGCTATAGCAAAAGGTTGTTTAAAAAAAGGCAGCGATTTTCAACCTAAATGAGCATTGTGGTGGTTCTCATCTTGTTTACAGCCCTGAGCCAATGGTGAAAATTCCAAATTCCTATATTGGGGTCAATTATATCCAGATGACTTCCCCTACAACATCGTACTAATTTTATGCACTCCGCTGGGTTGATGGGCCGAGTGAAACCCCGAACCAGGACATGATCTCACAGCATTCCAAATGCAAGGTGCTCACTGCTGTCATCTGGCTGTGCATCATGTAGGTTAAAATTAATTTTAAGGTTTTAGGGCCGTATTTTTAGTCATGGTTTGGCTCTGGCTTGACGCAGCTGAGCGAAGTTATCTTCAAAGACACATGACTGACTCCGCCATGGCTTTGCTCAGGATCAGCTCATGGAAATCCTGAGCATGGCTAGGACCACGGCCCAGGAGGTGGCTCAAGTTAAGCACAGCTTTGAGCCAGCTCACTCGAGCCAGAGCGAATCCTTAGCCACGCAGTGACTAAGAATACAGGTCTTAATCTCTGCAATGAACCCCCTTTTAAAATATATATTTTTTGGAGAATTTAACAGACTACTTCCATAGCATGTTTCTATTGAACACATTCATATCCCAAACTTGTACATATTTTTCACAACCCTTAGCAAATCACTAATTTACACATTCGAGCATGGGTTCATCGCATGTGCCTTTTACTCTCCATAAAAAATAAACAAATCATCTCCACACAGCAAATGAATCTGATTCTACACAAACTGCTACGATGAGCAGTATTATTTATTTCAGAATCAAGTCAAAACTTCAAACACGATTTTGAGCAGCCCCACAAAAATTGTCCAAATGAGAGACTCATGCTCGCCTCCCTCCGCACGCTGCTGGGTCTTGGGCCTCGTGGAATCATCTCGCTCGTAATCGTAATCATCTTCATCCCCCGGCCACACCCCGTCGTTGGCAAAGTGGTCCTTGGTTACAGAGACGTCGAGAAGCACTGAGAGGCGAAACTCGCTCTCCGGGTAGAACACGTGTCCGTATATGGCCACCCCGAGTGGCCGATGGAAGGAGGCCGGCACCACGGTAGCGTCGCGGCCGCACGAGGTGGCGGCCAGCTCGTAGTCATCGTACGTCGGGTGCAGCGTCTTGTCCGACACGTAGAGGTCAGCGTCCCCGGTAAGGCTTTCCAGCCACAGCACCAGCTTGCCCGGGTGGTCGGTGCGCAGGCGAGTGAAGTTCCCGCTGCCCACCCGGCCCTCGAACACGTGCAGGAGGCTCCAGTCGGGCGGCCACGTGTCCTCGGCGGCGATGGTCAAACCGGACCAATCGCTGCCGGCGCCGTCCCACTCCCCGACAGCCGCCGATGCAGACCTCCCGAGCAACAACAGGATCGCGAGCAGCGGGACGACCTGTGGCATGATGCGCGCTCTGCTTCTTTGGACCAGCTCCCCGCCAAGACAAGAGAGGTCTTTATTTTCTTTTGCTTTAAATCACATCCTAAGGAGAAGACAGGCAGCGCGTTAGTTTTACAGGGTAAAAGGTGCAGCCCTGAAATTGCTTGCTCATGCCACTGCTGATGGAATGCCCGCCACTTGTTGGGGGGCGGGAGTTATAAAGGGCCCCCCTCTTAAGAGGGTATTTTGCATACCGTGTCAACCATAAATTAGTTTTGCCTATTTTTTGTGTTTCTCCCTTGTGATGGGACTTTGTAGGATGAAGGTTGATATTTATAAGGGCACGGGGTGACCAATAAGGTCTGAATTGGTCTGCAATAAGGTGTGTGCCCATTTATATTGGGGGGGAGGGGGGGCTAAAACAAAGACTTGCCCCATGTTTACAACTGCCGCGCTCGGCGATCGAACCGGCCACCATCACGACATCGCAAGGCCAGAAGAACCAAAACTCTCGCGTGGGCTTCCTGCTTCAACTTCGAGCTCACCCCGTTTTTACAACCTTTGAGCTAGTGCCAATAACGAAACTCGACCACGGGTTAACGTCCCACGAACGTACAATTACACTGGTAGGAACCTCCTGGTTCCACCAGCCCACAGGGGATGATTGTGTCCGTCGTGCAGGGAGGGGCTGTGTGGGGAGGGTGGGGAGGGGCTGGGTGGGGAGGGTGGGGCTGGGTGGGGAGGGGCTGGTCACCCCGTGGTGCCCTTATAAAACTCAACGTTATACCTACTCACGCCGGCTTGTGCCCGCCCTCACAGTCGGGCATATTTGCGGAATACACCACGCCGCCGTTGACCCTTGACATTGACCGAGCAACCCAACGTTCCTACCAGCGCCCTCCGCAGGAATGTGTTTTAGTTGGCCACTCCATAAGGGGGGGGGGGGGGTGGGGGGATGATTTGCATTATTATTCAGTCGACCCCTGACTTTCATTGGCCAACGCAGGTAACATGCCACACGGCACTCTCTCGCTACGTGTCACAAGAAACGACGACGCCGAAAGCACAAAGTCGCTCGCAATGCGCCCGAACTCAATCAGACGTCGCAAGTTTAACGCAGATTGGGGGGGGGGGGGGGGTGGGGGGCCTTGAGCCTGGAGAGTTGCTTGGATGGGCGACGACCTCGCTAATCTGCCGACGAAAAAGGACCCCTAAACACTTCACAAAGACACAAATTCGCCGCGTGTGGAGGAGCCTTTTAATAAGACTGTTGGAGCAAGTGCACCTATGAAGGCCGGCACGGCATACGGGGGGGGGGGGGGGGTGTGAGTGGCCAGCAACCACGCACCGGCCGCCTTTGTCTCCCCCAGCGGCGATGTTTTCACGCACCGCACCGGGTACTCATTTGAGGCCGAGTCTACCTAGGGGAGGCCCAGGACCGGTTCCGATAATTCGTCACTTGGTGTTGGGTTGCCGTGAACGTGGAGGATCGAACTCGGGTGGGACGGGTTCATAGCGCGGCGCGCTAACCGCTGCGCCACCGCTCCCCACTTAATATCTTTGTAGCCCACGTTGGTATACAAAACAAGACATCTGGACCAGCACCACCACCCTCACCGGTCTAGGGTACTTGGCCTACTCTTCTTCCTGCGCGGCGGTCAGACGTCCTGGGCGACCGTCGCCACTATTCGACCGGCCGAGGCCTCGCCCCCAACAGGCAACTGCGGACTTCACTCCACGAGTCGACGGGGAGGCGGCCAGCCACGCTTACCCCTCCGGCTGCCGCGACGGGAGAACGACGACGGGGAGACGAAGCGCAGCCCCGCAACGGCTTGGGACTCGACGGCGTGAAGGTGATGGAAGCGGCGGCGGCGGCGTCTCGCTCGGCACTGGCAGCGAGGAGGAGGAGGCCACGATTACAGGGCCGGGATTTAGGGTCCGTGGTCATTTGCTTTGGTTGGGTACGGAAGCGAACTGCGTTGCAACACCGTCGACACCGGATTGGTTGTGAAGGGTTGGGGGCGGGGCTGGGGGCGGGGCGTGAGGCTGAGGGTGGGGCGTAGGGGCGGGGCTGGGGATAAAGTTAAGACGCGCATGATGTAATACAGGTAGTCCCCGACTTACGATGGAGATGCGTTACGACGACCCCATCGTAAGTCGAAAACTAAAATACAATATAGTGAGAATTGTATTTTATTGTTTTATTTTTATTATTTTATTATTTCCCTTCTACGTGACTTTACCGAAAGAACAAAGAAGAACATGTACCACCAAAACCCTGCAACCATAGCTGGCTGCATGAGTCACTCCACAACAGCAGGAGCATCAGTCGGAGTATCATCATCTGCGTGCAGAACATCCCGGCAGCGTCCCAACGTACGAAATGTAAAAATATTTAACAATTTTGTCATATCGATATCGCCATCGTAAGATCGAAATATCGTAAGTCGGAGCATCGTAAGTCGGGGACTACCCGTAATACGTTTCGGGCGCAGTGGGGACAACTTAGCGAAAGCTACGCAATATAACCCAAAAACCCTATATTATATTTGCGCGATCTAAACCAAAAAAATCCAACATTAATGACGTTATCGACCCCCCCCCCCACCAAAAAAACCAAACCTCCAAATTCAGGAGGTTTGTGGATTGTGTTTGCGGGTGCGTAGCGTGCTCCGCGTAACTTTATTGATACCGGGCATGAGGTTTTATTTTTTTTAAACATGCTCTGATAATATATCGATTGTGTTTGAAACTGATTGATTATTGGTCTACATCAGAGACAGAAGCCTTCTTTATTGCTTAGGCTGACCATTGTCAAAACCAGAGAACGCCAAAAGGCAAACAGATATATATTATCGGAGCATGTTCTTGTTTGCATGTTCACCACAAGTACGTGTGGTTAATGCAGACTTGGGTCCTTGCAAAATGTTTCTATTTGGTGTTTAAACATCTTAACACTTGTTCTATTGCCAGAAAGGGTCAAACCTATTCTTATTTTTTCATACAATCCATACCCGTATTCTTGTACAGGGAAATTGAGTAAATGTCTTTGTTTGTGTTTCTCTCCTTCTGATGGGACTTTTGTAGGATGAACGTTGATTTATAAAGGCACGGGGGATCAATAACGTCTGAATTGGTCTTTAGTGAGGTAGTCATTGATAAGGGGTTGACATGTATGACAATCAGATGTACGGAATTACGAGACGCACCATGGAATTTTGTTTCACATACAGAAGATGTAAAAATTAGAAGGTGCGCAATTTATCATCCGGGGAATATGGTTAATCGGCGGTTTCAACATCACCATGCGTTCTTCAATAACATTGTGGCCTTCAAAGGAAACAAATATATAACACATTCCTGCGGAGGGAGCTGGTAGGAACGTTGGGTTGCTCGGTCAATGGCCAGGGTCAACGGCGGCGTGGTGTATTCCTCAAATATGCCCGACTGTGAGGGCGGGCACAAGGCGGCGTGAGTTGGTTAAACGTTAAGTTTTATAAGGGCACCACGGGGTGACTAGCCCCTCCCGACCCAGCCCCACCCCTCCCATTTTTGGATGCACGACGGACGGACGGACACAATAATCCCCTGTGGGCTGGTGGAACCAGGAGGTTCCTACCAGTAATAGAGACAGTGCCGGATTAAGCTCGTGCGGGGCCTGTAGCATATGTTATAAAGGGGCCCTAAATAAAAAAATCACAAATATTAAAACACAAATGTTTCACTTGTATAGTAAAGTAATTGTAATTTTTCATTTGCTATACAGCCAGATAATACGACAAATCGGTAACCTTAAACACCCAGTCGTTCATAAAAGTTGAAGGCAGTATAGTACTATAGTAATAGAGCAAGTGCAGAATCACTGAACCGGAATTGATAGCTTGAAAGCATTTAGCGCGGGATCCTTGAAAGTGCGGGGCCCGTATCATATGTAGCTACTTTTGCTACTAGGATAATCCGGCACTGAACAGAGAACTTTCTTCATAGAGCGAATCATAGTTGTAGGCTACACTTTCCACCATGGCGGGGGCTCATGAGAATGACATTGAGACATGTTTACTGATGCAACGTGTTTTTAATGGAAAATAACTAAAGCCAGGTCATGGGCCACGTGCCACCAATACCAATCACGCCCGGCGCTGTGTGTCACCCCATGTGCTGATGGTCACGTGCCGCAAACAATAAAACATTTTTTAAGGCTGAGTCGACCTATGAGAGAGCCACCATTGATCCAGACATCATAACCCGCCATTGAGTAATACAAGTCCCTCCATGTAAACGAAAATAAATATTTCTTACACAACCCAACAACCTTAGAGCCTTCTGAGAATACAAAAAAAAATCAGAAGCATTCATTCAGCACAATAAACATTCTGGACCGGTTTCAAGTTTCAGGGTCTCATCAGCAGTCATTCTTGCTGGAGCCAATACTGATGAACTGCCGGTGATGACAGCCAACAAAGTTCCCTCTTTACGACAATTCAGTCAGCGCCCACACTGCCTCAACATCTTCCCAAACACCGCCGGACCGGTTTCCACGTGTCAGGGTCTCATCAGCGGTGCCACCCCACCCCACCCACCCCACAGAGCGAACAGGGCCCCACGGCGCGGCTTGATGACGTCTCCGGGTGACCCCCCCCCTCCGCCCTCTGCTTCCTGCACGTGGGGGTCGCTTCGCCCCATGCACTGGGGCAGCCGTCTCGCGTCGGCACTGCCGAGGACGCTTCTCCATCGCGTTCCTCTCCGCACGCCGCCGCCACCGCCGCCGCCTCTCTCCGTCTCTGGGTGAGCGTTGCGTTCGTGCCGGGCTCATGCGTGACGGCTGGGGTGGTGGTGGTTGTTGTTGTTGATGGTGGTTGGGCGATGTGGCCCTTCTTCTTCCAGTAGCGCGCGTTGCACGGGCTTGCTTTCTTACGTGCGCACGTGCGATCTGGCAGACCGTATCATTGCCCCCCCCCCTCACTCCCCCCATGTGGGGTGGTTTTTTGTGTGTTGGATTCAGATGTTTGGGAATGTTTTAAAACGTAAAGGCACATTTTACAATGGTTTTTTACGCCGTGGAAAAGGGCCAAAGCCCGAAACGTCGCCTTTCATATACGCACATTATAATAATTTTGGGCCATTGTTATTGGCTGATGTGTTGATCAATCGTACTGAATACGTTTACGACGCTTTACATAAATATTTTACATTTTGGCAATGTTATATTGTATGTTGCTATTGGCATCATGTTATGAGACGAATACTCCACTTGGATCTCTGTAAGAGCAGCGCAGCCCTGTATGTTAGCGTCCCACGGAAGTGGATATCCCAGAGCTACTTTCGAGATACCTTTAAGGGATCTCTGGTGTACACAGGAAGGAGTGGGAGCACTTTCCCACCCGCGCTGCAGCCTTACATTTTACTTGCTTACGGACACTGCTGGGCGGAGGGGGTTTCCACTGGACGGAGCTCTTGAGAAGCCCACCTTATAGGGCATTTGGCCTACTCTTCCACGCTGACCAAAGATTATTGAAGAGGTGGGATTATACGCATACTTTCTACCCCACCACAAGCGGCCAACCCAATAATTGTCGTGTAACCGCTTAGAAATCCTTCGTGGGACATAATCTACTGAATCTTAATTTTAGAACTTTCGTGACTGCAGGAATTATTATTTGGTTCTTTCGGTTAAGTCACGTCTAAAGATAAAATAATAAATTAAATTAAATAATAGAATACGACGTTTCGATTGCAACACAAGCAATCATCATCAGGTATAATGAAATAGCGACATAAAATCTAACCAGAAAACTATAGACAGACATATTAGCAGACAGATATCACCAAGATACATAGCGGGAGCAACACAGGTAACAGAGAGGGGTGATCGTCTCTGTGGGGTGGCCTTAAATAAACAGAGGGGGGGGGGGGCGGAGGCAGAGAGAAGGAAGGTGGGTTAGAGAAAAAATTAGCATATCAATGAGTGGTCAACAGACGTGGTGCTGCACGGCAAGTAAGCCTGAAAATCAGGAGGACACACTAAAATTAAATAACCTAGTAAAATATCGAAATGTAATGTAATACAACACAGAGGGTCGGTCAACACACAATTAACGCATAGCCTGGTTGATTACGTATTTCAAAGATTGCTAAGTTAGAATTTAAGTGTGAACATTCTAAAGAGGACACAGGCAGAGAAAACAAGTCGCCAGAGAGAGAGAAAAAAGATAAGCTTAAAACTTCCCCGTAGAAGTGGTTCAATCTTAATTTTAGAACTTTCGTGACTGCAGGAATTATTATTTGGTTCTTTCGGTTAAGTCACGTCTAAAGTCACGAAAGTTCTAAAATTAAAATTGAACCACTTCTACGGGGAAGTTTTAAGCTTATCTTTTTTCTCTCTCTCTGGCGACTTGTTTTCTCTGCCTGTGTCCTCTTTAGAATGTTCACACTTAAATTCTAACTTAGCAATCTTTGAAATACGTAATCAACCAGGCTATGCGTTAATTGTGTGTTGACCGACCCTCTGTGTTGTATTACATTACATTTCGATATTTTACTAGGTTATTTAATTTTAGTGTGTCCTCCTGATTTTCAGGCTTACTTGCCGTGCAGCACCACGTCTGTTGACCACTCATTGATATGCTAATTTTTTCTCTAACCCACCTTCCTTCTCTCTGCCTCCGCCCCCCCCCCTCTGTTAATTTAAGGCCACCCCACAGAGACGATCACCCCTCTCTGTTACCTGTGTTGCTCCCGCTATGTATCTTGGTGATATCTGTCTGCTAATATGTCTGTCTATAGTTTTCTGGTTAGATTTTATGTCGCTATTTCATTATACCTGATGATGATTGCTTGTGTTGCAATCGAAACGTCGTATTCTATTATTTAATCTAATTTATTATTTTATCTTTAGACGTGACTTAACCGAAAGAACCAAATAATAATCTACTGAAACCAATTTTGGCCTCACCCGACCGTAGCTGCTTTCAAGATCTGGTTTGTAAAAGCCACCGATTGTATGTCAGTGACAAAAACAAACTTTTCACCTTTCAACTCCTGTGTGCAGAATGGCAACAACAACATCGCATGAAACGCCCGAGTCCAACGCTGCTGAGATCGAGCCCAAGAAGAGTTGTGAAGAGGCGGACCTTGGGACGTCCGGATCAATCATCTCAGAGGGGAAAGCACGAATTTTCTTCCCGAACTTAAGCGAAGTGTTTTACAATCCCGTCCAGGAATTTAATCGGGACATTACGTAAGTACATTACATCCACGTCGGAATCATAATATGTATTTGCACTGGAGGAATCCGATGAGCTAGAAAGCTCTTTTTTTTTTACAGATGTGGATTTGCCCTACATCACAATCGTGTTCGGCGTATCTGCCACGATGTCATAGCACTCAAACTAGAGGTGGTGCGGCAGCTGAAACAATGGTTCAAGTTTATTAAATTCTCCCCTGCCTCTGTCCACCCAGCAGTATAAGTAGGTGCACCACAATCGATCGGTAGGTCATGTGTGGTGGGGTAAAGTGTGGGGACCCCCACCTCTTCCATGATGTCTGGCCAGTGTGGACGCGTAGGTCAAGTTTCCTCTTAAGACAGTGTTTCTTAACCTTTACTGCAGCCTTGCAACGGTTAAATCGTGAAATGTTTTATAATGTTAATAAGTACATAGGTTTGATGAAACAAAGTAGTTGTACGCCTGTGCTTAATTTGTGTTTTCGATTATTTACCTTCTAAACAAATCTGGCATGTCTCTCACCCCCAGTAAGGGCATCTCGCACGCCCAGGGGGTGCGTGCAACCCAGGTTAAGAACCACTGCTCTAAGAGGAGGTTTCTAGAGATCTTTTATTGTGGAGGCCCTTCCACGAGCAAGTGGCTTGAGCAAGAAGTTTCAGGGCTGCACCTTTTTCTTTTATAATTGAGTTGTGGGCAAAATACTCTCCTGGAGTAGTGGTGCAGAGGTTAGGGTATTGCACTATGAACTCGACAACCTTAGTTTGATTCCCATCCATCGTTAACATAAGTGGAGAGTGATATCTGAACCGGTCCTGGGTCACCCTCCTCTCATCAACCCGCACTGACCAGCGTGGTGAAGTATGGTCACACAAATCCCATGACCAACATGGTGTGGGGAGGCCATTGTCCAGCAGTGACGAATGGCTGTAATTATTTTGTTATTACACTGTATAAGTGGTGCAATATCTAACATATAAATAGCAAGCAAGATGAAGTGGTTATTAAAGGTGAACTTTGGGAGCAGGGTAAAATAGGACAATCTTGTTGAACGAAAAATATCAAGGGACTGTATTGGCAGTAGTGCACAAGCACAAATAAAAACATTGTTCCATACTCATCATTAACATGGCCTGATAAAAGAAAACAATATAATAGACTGATATTTTGGGCTAATGTCATGTTGAAACTAATTCTAAAAGCTGTCATGAAATGAATACTGTACTTTTATTTATAATTTGTTTATTAACCGCATACTCTTAAGTAACTGGCACAACCTGTGCAATTTCCTGTTTGAACAGGTCTGCTGTTGTTACAGAGTTCATAAGGGAACGCCTTCACGAGAGACACATCAGAGGTACACATGGAGGCTGCAAAAAGTTGATGTAGATATCGAGTGTGCAGGCAGTACAACTGCCATCACATTGTTGCATTTTAAAATGTACTTGCGGAGAATACCTTTGCACAGGCAGTCCTCGACTTGCGAACTAGTTACGTTCCTGAGTCCCGTTCGTAAGTCGATTTGTTCGTGCCTCGGGACTCAATATCTAATTGTACATATGGTCAGTGTCATAAAATTGTGTTATGGTTCAACAAAAGAGGGGAGCATTGTTAAACTCGACGCCTAACGGTTCACCGTTGTTGTGCATCGCACGGGATGCTGGAACTCATTACACCTCGCGGAGGATCGCTCCGCTGAACAAAATAGTCCCGCAGTTCGGTTTGCAAGTACGACCTAACATTCGCAGGTCGAATGGTTAAAAATAATAACACCTTATGACAGTTTGTTCGTAAGTGTGGATGTTCATAAGTCGGAAGTTCTTATCTCGGGCGGCTGCCTGGTTTTGTTTAAAATATGTATGCTCACTGTATGGTATGGCATCTAAAACTTTCGGGGCCTTAGAAAATGTACGTGGGTCATATGAAATGTAGTCGCCCACCATATTAAGTTAATTCGCAGGTCGTACGGAATAAAGTCATGGACCGCATGAAATGAATTTGCATGCTAATCCGTCCCTTGGGCCGTGGGTGCTCCCACCAATACTGTGTGCTATCGTTGTTGGGAAGAAGGTTATTTAAATGGAAGTGTTTATTCTTGCAGTGGTGGTGCCGGGTGAAGAGAGCCGAGTGGTCGTGTCACTGAGCGATGGGCCTGAAAGCCCGGACAGCGTGTCGGCCGCCTCTCCACAAGATGCCGAGAAGCAAGCGTACGTGGGCGTCAGGTGTGAGGTACGCGCGCTACGGCCTGATTACCGTTACCGTTGGCAGAACCACCTGCGTTTAACCCCACACGTACACGTACGTCATCGGAACGGAACCAGAAGAAAAGGAGGGAATGCGTCTGAGGGATGACCGCCGTGGAGATGCAATGATGACATCGGCTCTTTTTAAAATGCTAGATCGTTGCTAAATCATAGAACTAGCGAGAGATGATGATGGGTTCGTGAGGCCTTCATCCGGCAGTGGACTTATTGTGGCTGATGATGATTATGATGATGATTTGTATTGAATTTATCTACAGGAAGGAGTCAAGGTTTTGGAAGCCCTGGCAGCATCTGGTTTGCGATCCATCAGATTTGCCAAGGAAATCCCCGGCATTAAGAGCATCATCACTAATGACTTCTCAAAAGACGCCGTCGCCGCCATTAACAAGAACATTGAGATGAACCAAGTGCAGCATCTTGTAACCGCGAGTTACTCAGATGCAAGGTGGGTTCTCCACGGCGGTGTGCTATTCACAGTCGATTATTATAGCTTATCTAATTTAATATTTATATTTTATTTAATATTTAGAGCGCCTTGGCTCAAGGAGGTTCATAACATAGATAACAAGCGGTAACAAAACCGAGTGATTTAGATGGCAGGGGCAGTGCAAGGGTTGTAACAGAGGGCATGTGAGGGTCATGAAAGGGCAGGGGAGGGATCGGCAGGAGTGGAGGGGCGAGGGGAGGGAAGAGGAAGGGAATGGGCATTGGAGAATAGTTGAGCTTTCAAGTTAAATAATAGGTATTAGGGCTGAGTTTCGAATTTTACATTTTGTTGTATTTCATAATTATTTTTAAGGACAATTTTGGGTCTTTTCTTGGCTTTGCTGTAATATAATTTAATATGTCTTCGCACAAGTAAAAGTAATGTCACCACATTTCGATTCTAAGCCAGTAACTCTGATTAGCGCAGTTGGCTACGCACTGTGCGAAATAAACTATGTGTACATACCCGATGCTACATTTGATGCCATGTCTCGTCATTTCCTGTGATGGCATACCTTCAGATAGATTTGAGACAAAAAATAAAAAAATGTTGGATATGAAGATTCATATCTCGGCCAGGTTATGGGATTTTTCAGATTCATCCAACATACAGTAAAGTGTTCTGATTCGGTAGTTTTTATTTCCAAAGTTAAGTAGAACCTGCACCTCATGCAACGCGTGGTTTTTATTCACGCACGGCTTTATCGTGGCCAAAGGGAGTGCGATAGTGAATGTATATATATTTATGAAAAATATCACACGATCTTGTTAGGCTCGATGCCCACGTCGATGCATGTGGTATAGCTTAAGTGTTTTGTATGTTGTAAATGTCCAGCCGTTTGTTTATCACTTTGAGATGAGTAATTTTCCCACACCATGTGTGCAGTGGGAGTTATTTTCCCAGATTTCACCATGCTGGTCAGTGCACGGGTTGACGAAAAAGGAGAGCGTAGATGTGTGGGAGCATATAATTACAGTACAACAATTATATTTTTTTGGACTTACCCTCAGCTTCTCACAACATGTTGCGTACCTGGTATGTGTTGGTTCTGGTGTTGGGTGTCACGCATTTGGGAAACTTTAAGTAGCAAGTGTGAGCTTACGCACATTTTACTTTGCAGTGTAAAGTGGCCACAGTCTCACTGCACCCGTGCGTTGTTCCACCATTAGCCGATGGATCACGCAGATTCGTGAAACTCCAAAGCCCAATGGGCTGTGAGGTGGACAAAAGCTTTTAGTACAGCAAGTGGGTTCATGAAAACAAACGGTACAGATGTTTTAGTATTACCCCCTTCATGCGTGTGGTGGATTTTCTCCGGGTACACCGGTTTCCATCCCACACAAAGCAGAACGCTCCTTATTTAAAAATACCCATTGGCTAAACATCCCAAAATCCTCCTGGAAGAGAGTCATTCCAGAACCCTCCTGGAAGAGAGTCATTCCAGAACCCTCCTGGAAGAGAGTCTTTAGACTCATGAGGCTTTCCTGGGATAAATAAATGATGATGATGTATTTACACCTAATGGACCTGTCTCGCTTCAGCATGTTGATGTACAAGAGCAAGAATCACAAGGAGAGCTTCGATGTGGTGGACCTGGACCCGTACGGGAGTCCGGTTCAGTTTCTGGACGCAGCCGTTCAGTCTGTGAATGAAGGCGGTAAGTGTGGTCGCTTTGGCGGGCATCTAAACACATGTTGTGACAACAGCACCAGAGTGAGTACAGCATCACGGGACACAGTGTGTCCTTAACGTAATAATGATGATGATCATAAAATGTCTTCTCACGCGCGCAAATTTCTCAAAATGGACAAAGCTGTTGCTCAATTGCGAACTCGAGAGGCACGGAGCTCGGATGTCCACAGCTGCTCGTGTGATGGCCTGAATTACCAAGTGCAGCGGCCTTCAGCTGGTTTTACCGGGTTGCGGATAAACCGTGGTTGCGGGTAAAAAATATAAAACACGTCCAAAAATATAACGTGCGGTATTCCGCTGCTTTTTTTATGCAAACTGCAGCCTCGTGACTTTTGGTGACCGATTGCTGTAATAAACAAAACACGACCGAATTTCTATAGCCCCACCCCCATTCTAAGCAGCAATACATGGGTCTTACATATCCTGCTTTGTGAATGTTTTGCATTGTCCGTGCTCATGCTCGGTCTCAGTCTTCACTCCCCCCATTATCCCCCCCCCCCAAAATGACCTCCCAATCTCCAGCCCCCCCAAATACCCCTCCCCATTGCCACTTCCCCCCTTGCCCTTCCCCTTGCCATTACCCCGGGTGATCGAGAGTTGACTGTATGAACTGTGTCAGGTACCTTATAAAAGTAGCGTTTGCATCGCATGCTTTACTTCAAATGGAAACCTTATTTTTTACCCAAATGTATTTTTTATTGAACAAACGATTCAGGTACACACAGAGGGGCATTGTATGGGAATTGACACCAGTATGGACACAAGAGAAGTACAATGATTATTACCAACGTTTTCTAGTTTTCAATCTGTCTATCTACATATCAGTAAACTCTGCATCCCTTTCTAGATTTGAAGTTTTCGTGACTGCAAGGATCCATACTCTTTGGTTCTTTCGGTAAAGTCGCGTAGGTAAAAAATAAAATGAAATAAAAACAAAAATAATAAATCACGACGTTTCGTTTGCAACACAAGCAATCACAGCTAGAAAATGTTTCTAGCTGTGATTTTCACACCTGATGACGGTTGCTTGTGTTGCAATCGAAATGTCGTGATTTATATTTTTTATTTAATTTTACTTTTTACCTACGTGACTCTGCATCCCTGGTGTCTACTTCCTTAACTCGATAACCCTCTAGGGGAAGGATGGGGTGGGTGGGGAGGAAAAAGAAAAGGGAGGGGAGGAGGGGGGGTGAAAGGGAAGGGTGTGGATGAAAATGGATTTATATCGTGTGACCTTTTGCCGCCCCCCTCAGGGTTACTGTGCGTGACCTGCACGGACATGGCCGTCATGGCTGGGAACAGTGGAGAAACCTGCTACTCCAAGTACGGCTCCATGTCGCTCAAAGCCAAGTTCTGCCACGAAATGGTAAAGTGACGCCTGCCTCCACTTGTCAAGTTCTCCCTAGTGGGGCGCTGCGGTGGCGAGATGTTAACTCCCTCGCCCGGTACGCAGGAGGTCGTGGATTTGATCCCAAGCCTGACGCGTGCATGTTTTGAGTTTGCGTGTTCTCCCCGTGCTCACGTGGATTTTTCTCCGGGTTCTCCGGTTTTTTCGTCCACGTTTAGAATCAACGTGCGTTTAGAGTATTCGGCTGCTCTAAATTTGCACGTGACAAGCCACTTCACTGAACTATCATTTGTGGCCAGGTCGCTTCTGCAAAAGAGCTGTATAGCTCAGTGGGCCTTACCTGGTAAAATTTAAATAGTTTTTGATAGTTTTATTAGTTTTGATGCAGTCATATGCCAAGGTCAGAATCATAATCTTTGTACTGGAGGAATCTGATGAACTATGAAGCTTTTTTTCACAGGTGGGGGCACGGGGTCAGAACGTTATAACAACAAACAATACAAAAACATGACAGGAGTGCAAAGCATAGGAAAAGGAAACGGATCAATAACAAAATAAAACTTAACAATGATGATGATTGCTTGTGTTGCAATCGAAACGTCGTAAGCATTTTATTGTATTATATATTTTTTATTTTATTGTTTCCCTTCTACGTGACTTTACCGAAAGAACCAAGAAAAATGTTTTTTATATTATCAGGTAAAACCTACCGTTTACTAGCTTACATTTCAGAAGTGACCGGGCCACAAATGATAGCTCACGGAAGTGGCTTGTCACGTGGACATTTATAGTGGCCAAACACTCCAAATCCACGTTGATTCTAAATGTAAAGCCCTTCAGTTGCTCACTCACACCACTGCTGGCGGAAAGGCCCTCTACTCCAGGAGAGCCTTCGAGTGCCCCCTCTGAAAGGGTTATTGGCCTACTCTTCCCCGCCGGCCAGACGTCTTGGAACAGGCGGGATTACCCACGCTTCACCCCACCGAACGTGACCTGCCGATTGGCTAGCTGGCATACGCATTAATACTGCTGGGTAGGCTGAGATGGGATAGATTCCAGCAATGTGCTGTATCGGGGTACGGAGGCATATGAATTTGTGCGTTACCTCAGATGGTCACATAAATGAATGCTGAACTTTTTTCGCACCATACGTAGCCAACCGTGCTAATTGGAGGTTGCGGGGGGAATGACAACAAATTAAACACAAAAAGCAATTAAAAAGAAATGAGTTTTAAATCTAGATTTGAAAGTGCTTAGCTCCAGTGGCTTCCTATGTCTATATAGGGGGTGAGGGGCGCCTGCTAGAGGAGGGCCCAGACATTGAATACCTCATAGAGAAGATGGCTGCCTGTAACTGTGCGCCTTATGGTGTTGTTATTGTTTTAAAGCCGCGTTGACCTTCCAAGAGCGAATGCTTCCTTCTGTGTCTCTAACACTCGGAGATAACAACACGAAATGTGCCCATTGTTTCAACCGATCGCCTGGCATGATACACGGTTTGATGCTTCGACGGTCTTGGCCTAAGACACGAGTGTCGTGTCGTTTGGTGGCTACAGGCCCTCAGAATAATACTGCACTGCCTTGACCTGCATTCCAACCGCTACCACCGTTACATCGTGCCTCTGCTGGCCATCAGCGCCGACTTCTACATCCGGGTCTTCGTCCGCATATTCTCCGGCCAAGCCAAGGTCAAAATGTCGGCAAGGTAAACGTACCAAAACCTTGGAATCGATGCCGCACCACGGCCTAGGGTTAAAAACAACCCCTGGGGGGGGGGGGGGGGGGCGGGGGGGGGGGCCTTTTAGCCATGGCACATCACGGGAAGAGGAGTAAAGTCAAGGATATAATGCGTGGAGAAAGAAGAGAAAGAATGGGAAATAAGATTAAAAGGGTGAACAAGGACTAGAAATATGGGAGCAAAGGGTCAGGAGAGATAAGGATGGGGAGGAAGAGGTTACATCAGGTCCTCGATGCTGCTACAAGGAGCGGCGTCTGTTTTCACAGCGGGCGGCGAGGGGCGGGGAGTGGTTCAGAGTGGGAGTGGCCACACAGAAGTTGCGTGACATATGGGAGGCTTGAGGTGATTTAGATATAGATATGGGGGGGCAGCCTTTTTCCCAGCAGTGGGAAGTTACAGGCCGACAACTATAACGGCATAAGCCATAATGAACAGTTGAACACTCGTACGGCCCAGAGAAAATGGAAAGTAAAGTAAAGGTGTTAGCTGGTTTCTTTTTCCATTCCTGTTGCTCTGTGCCAACCCCCCCGTACCGTTCCCATTCTGCTGTAATGTGCACTGATTGATGCCTGTGTTATTTAGCGGGCGGCATTAGCACGTAAAAACACATTCCTGCGGAGGGGAGCTGGTAGGAACGTTGGGTTGCTCGGTCAATGGCCAGGGTCAACGGCGGCGTGGTGTATTCCGCAAATATGCCCGACTGTGCGGGCGGGCACAAGCCGGCGTGAGTAAGTTAAACGTTGAGTTTTATAAGGGCACCACGGGGTGACCAGCCCCTCCCCTCCCAGCCCCACCCAGCCCCACCCTCCCCACCCAGCCCCTCCCAAGCCTCCCCTCCCCACCCTGCCCCTCCCCACCCACCCCACCCAGCCCCTCCCCACCCTCCCCTCTCCACCCAGCCCCACTCCTCCCATTTTTGGATGCACGACGGACGGACACAATAATCCCCTGTGGGCTGGTGGAACCAGGTGGTTCTTAACAGTATAAAGATGGATTGATTGTATGATTCAACTGCGGTGATGTTCGAATATCGCATCCCGATTCTAATCGGTTGCGTTTCCTCTTGCAGCAAGCAGGCCCTTGTGTACAACTGTGTTGGGTGTGGCTCGTTTCACCTGCAACCGATGGGAAAATCCACGGTCCACAATAGCGGGTAAGGTCACGCACGCATTGCGTTGTTCGTGTTGAGTGTACGTCAAGGTGGGCTATCCCATTAAGTAATCGATTGTCAAATAGTTTTTTGTTCTGCGATCGCTGAGGACGGGGGTCCAGAGGCCCTAGATATCTAATAGCCTGACCACTAAACAGTGCTATCAGAGTTGTAATAGATAATAATGAGCAGGTTTCTCATTCTGATAATGTGAACTAGTTCTTCTGTTTCCGCGTGTGCCGCTGGACTGGAGGTGATGGGTGGGGTTTGGTGACATCATCGGCATCGTCAGCTGCGTCGCGCTGGGCTTGGCTTGGGGGTTTCTCTTTAGGGCAGACGGGACGCAGGATACCGGGGGCAGCCGCCAGTTTCAAAGGGGCCTGAATAATTGATCGCAAAAACAGTCAATTACAATATTTTATTTATTTATTATAAACGTATTAATGTAAACACCCGTATTTATTATAACCATACAAGCAATATTTCTTTATTAGTTTATTAGAAATGTACAAAAAATAAGTATTTTATTAATTTATTATTATTCGACAAGAGCCCGGGCCAGAACGCGAGCAGTAAAAATGGAATGGGGCCCAGAAATTTCACGGGGAGCAAAAGCCCGAACACAGCACATGGGTTGGGGGAGAGGGGGAAAAATGAGCTCACTTGTCCCACTGAGTCGGGACCACAAGCGGGGGGGGGGGATGGGTTCTAGTTGGGTATAAAATTGGGGTGTTTCAAAGTGCACAACGGGTCCCATTGTCATTCTTATCTGCAGCTTGAATTACGATGTGCGTATCTCCCTGACAGCTGGTTTTCCTGTCGTATCACTCCACATGGGCTGCCGTGTCCAGTTACCCCAGAGAGCCTCACCAATTCCAGCCTTTTGAGTTAACGTCGGGGGGGGGGGTTAACCTCTCTTTCTGGGTTTTTCACCACTTCCACATTGTTGCCATCTTGACAGGCTGAAGTTCACAGCAGCCACCGGGCCGCCCATGGGACCCAACTGTGAGAACTGTGGACAGCGGCACCACGTGAGTGGTGCTTCAAACAGTCGTCGTGGAGGATTTCTGTCGTCGAATGATGTTCGTTTACCAGCCGGCAACGCCCGAGACGTCACGACCCAGTAGGGTTCGAGCTCTGTGGCACTCTAGATCATGCGTCGGCAATCAAAATAACAAGAATGGCCACTTTTTTCGAATTCGGAAAAAACTCAAAATTTCAAGACCTGTATTGCATAACGTCACGAAGCAGTCCTTAGTTTGCCGACCCCTGCTGTAGATGTTATCTATCGGCCAATGAATGCATGTTTACATGTGGGAGGCAGCTGGAGTATCAGGAGAAAACGCACACATCCTAGGGGCAACACTATCCCATGCAGATGACACAGATGGAGATTACCTAAAGAACCAAAGAGTATGGATTCCTGCAGTCACGAAAGCTTCAAATCAAGATTAGATGGAGATCAGTCTACGCTTGCTGTACCACCTTCTCCTGGCGAGCCAGGGCTCCTTGACGCCCACGGGACAGGGAGTTTAACAACATTTGCGCAGTCAACCAACCCTCGCCTCCACACCGCTAGATTTCAGGCCACGTCAGAGGTCGCAAACGGGTTTTGATTTCTTACCCGTACCCGTACCCGGCCGCACCAGGGTCGCAAATGGGTACCCGTACCCGGCCGGGTATGGGTACCCGTTCCCTACCCGTACCCGTACCCTACCCGAAATGAGTGACAAACGGTTACTCACCAGTGACTCACGGCCTACCCATACCCGTACCCGGCTGCACCAGGGTCGCAAACGGCTACCCGTACCCGGCCGGGTACGGGTAGCCGGGTATCGGGTAGGGTGCGGGTATCGGGTACCCGGTTGCGACCTCTGGGCCACGTGCGTCACCGTTGCTCGGCAAATGCAGCTGCACGGACGGAGGACATGTTTGACATGGAAATGGCTGTGTTTTTGGAAATGCCCACATTGATATTCACTCCTCGTTTCTGTTTGCCAGCTCGGAGGGCCCATCTGGACAGGCGCCATACACGATATCAACTACGTCCAGAAGATCATATCAGCCGTAGAAGTGAACAGGACACGCTTCAAAACGTCCGACAGAATAATTGGAATGCTGGCAGTTGTCACTGAGGTAAAACAAATACAAATAGATTTTTTGATAAATTGTAATCAAGCTGGCCATACTTTGCTTGTTGATTTCAAATTGGTGCACCAGATAGATTAAGCTGACGGTGTTTCAGAAGGGATCTGTGGAGTATTGCCTCATTACTCACGGACTTGGCTTTCCGCGAATCGCATCTGGAACTCTACATGACTGCGTCTCGAGAGAGAAAGAAAGTGGATGGAATAGAGCGGTGAGAGAGAATGTGATGAGAGATGAAGCGATGAGAGATGAAGTGATGAGAGAGAGAACTTCCCGAAGCTTTGGAAGCATCTGCAGGCGTTGCATGTACGATATTCGTAGGCCAATATCATCCGCAAAATTTCCCATTCACGAGTATCTCCGAAACGGATCCCCCCTCGCAAATAATGACGAAAAATACTGAATTTGAATCAGTTTTGCGCCAAATGATTTCTAAGATTCGATTTGGCTAATGTGTTTAGTGGAGAGTGGAGCGGTGGCGCAGTGGTTTTCGCACTGCGCTATGAAATGGGTGGCACGAGTTCCATTCCCGTTTTAACGTTGCTGACGCGAGCGCTATCGGAACTGATCGCAGCCCCTCCGCTCCACCCCTTTTCACTGACCGGCATGGTGAAGTATGGCCAAACGACCATATAACCCGACGCAGCGTGGGAGAGGCCGTCATCCAGCAATTGACGAATGGATGTCAATGTTTTGTTGGAGACATCGTTTTTATACGTTGCCATTCTCTTTCAGGAACTCCAAGACTGCCCGCTGTATTATGGGTTGGATCAACTGAGCAGCGTTATTCGATGCAACACCCCATCCTTGCTGGAGTTCAGGTAACAGCCAACTGGACCTTGCAACAAGATGGAGCGGGACCGTTTGTTCACCCAACAAGATCCCTTAGTGCCATTTAATGGATGTCGTTAATTCAACGAACCCGCACACCAGAATCCCATTTACAACTCTTCTTTACGCAGCAGTGCAACCCATTTGTTGGAGAGTGGCTGGCTGAAGCAGAGATCACAGAGCTACCTCCTAAAATTCCTTTCAAGTGACCTCTGATCCACACAATAGTGGCGCAGCACTTTCTCACTTATCCTGCCACAGAGAGTAACGTGACTTTCTGACTGGACATCTGTGAAAAAGAACTTCAAAGACTCCTCCAGGATAAAGATTACGATTCTGAACGTGACCCAGGGCTGAAATCATCAACTCCACTACGTTTGAGAATCCGGTATCGTCGCAGGCGGAACGAAACCTGGATTTAAAACCCAGCTTCTTGGCAGTCGTGGTGTCAGCTCAACGCTGTGACCTCTGAGCCACCCGGACAGACAGCCAACGAATTTTCAACGTTTAAAGTCAATTCTGTTTGTGTTCTTTTTTAAGGTCCGCAGTACTGCACGCTGGATACAGAGTCTCCTTGTCACACGCATGTAAGAATGCGATCAAGACCGACGCACCCCCGCACGTCATCTGGGACATCATGCGTGGCTGGGTGAGTACCGCGTATGTGTATATGCACGTTGAACCTCTTTCGCACCGTACGTAGCCAAGCGCGCTCATCGCAGGTGCAGGGAAAGGACAACAAACTGAACACAAAAAGCACTTCTCTTCAATCGAATTGTATTGTGTTTTCCGTATTCTTCTTGCAATAAAGCACTTACGCGATGCGCAGTTGGTTTCTCTTTGGGTTAGATTGTGGAGGTGTAATGACGATTAAAGCTATGTAGCCCTCCACCACCGCCCACTCTGTGCGAGTACGCGTTTACTCACGGTTATTAAATATGACCACGTGATCCAGAATTTAACCGATATCACATCGGATCTCAGAAGCCAAGCAGGATTAAAACCTGGATGGCTTCTGGTTGGGTGACCGCCTGCATGCCAGCTTGTCGTCAAACAGCGGCAGAGCTAAGTGGTGGCAAGCAGAGGTGCAGCGCGGCAACATCCATTACTGCGCTGTACTTCTATGTTTTCACGTGTATGCTCCCCCCACCTGCCGCCATTACCAAGCCACTGTGCCCAGTGCGGTGAAGTATGGTCCAATCACAGCCCCCGCCCCCCACACACGGACCCGCACGGCGTGGATCGACAAACGGGGACCGTACACGTATTAAATGGTGAATGTGATGTGCGTGTGTCCATGAACAGGAAAAGAAATGGCCTGCAAAGAAGGAGAGGCTATTGGAAACAATGCCAGGGTTTCAAATTCTCAAGAAGCCAGCAAGGTATAACATACGATGCCGTTGGAATATATTTATTTTGTAGTGGAGTTCAGGGCTATAGCGCGCATATCTGCTCCGACCAATTTAAACGCCTGCAGTCCAGTGTGTGGTTTTTTTAATGGTAATTTCCGGTGGATGGTTCACAAATGCAAATGTTTCACGTGCAGCAATGCATTATTCATTTTGTAAAGTACAGCAAATCATTTTCCCATTGTCATTTCGTCATTTTCTACATATGTTTATGCATCCCGACTTTTTGCATATCCACCTAAACCAGGGTGTTGGCAACACAAATAAGAAGAGCGGATTTTTTTTGTCGAATTGGGTAAAAAGAAAAAAAAACTCAATATTTCAATATCCGTAATGCACGCGAACAACGTCACGAAGCAGTCCTTAAAAAGCCGCAAGCTGCTCCTGAGCCGCAGGTTGCCGACCGCTTGCCTCTAATACCATCTCAGTCCCCAGCGATTTGGATGAAACGTTAGGTGTCGCAGCGAGTGTTCTCGGACAAGGGGGCTGTGCGGTCAGCGAGGGGATTTGCTCCGTTTTCCTGTTCGACAAACAAGGCCCCCCCTCCCCCCATGTGTGCGCGCGTGCGCGTTTCCAGCTTCGAAGCGTGCTTCACTCTGCGGGAAGACGCGAATCCCATCTCTCGTCGCAAAGGCCTCAAGCGATTTCAGGAGAATCCGTTGCCAAACTGGGGTCCAAAGGCACGAGCCAAACCTGGGTGAGTGTTGTCGCCACGGGTGTATTTTCTTCGCAGCCGATGGTTAAAAAAAGTATACGACTGTTAGAACTGTGATGTTGCGTCCGTGACGGTATGACCGGAAATGTGCCCGATCTCACCAGATTTCTGAATGTAAGAATGGTCAAGCCTGTCTAGTGTTTGCTTGGATTGGCGACCACCACGTACACACAGGAGGTTGTCATAGACATCCGCGGGGGATGGATGTTGAACTTATTTCGCGCCAGACGTAGCCAACCGTGCTAATCGGATATGCGGGGGAAGGACAACAAACGAAAAACAAGCAGTTTTAAAGAAATTAATTTTCAATCTATACTATGTAAAAGTGCATAGCTCCAGTGGCTTCCTAATATCAGAAGAGCATTCCAGACGGCCGCAGAAGCGCATCTGAAAACGCGTGATGCGGTGATCGCCTTTGCTTGACGGCGAGCCAAAAGCTAGCCGTTGGTGCTAGGATGACCTGAGTTTGTGTGATGGTTTATGCTCCTTCACGAGATCGGCAAGGTATCGTGGTCCATTTGTGGCAAGCACTTTGTGTGTGACGAGCACGACGTTAATGCAGTGTTGCCACCATACGGTAGGCAGTGCAGCAAACTTCAACAATGCCCCGTGGCGCTTCTCTGCTCCCACATCTCAAGCTCCCGGCCTTCCCCAACCCACACTGATCAGGGTGGTGAAGTATGGTCATTAACTCCCACGACCCGCACGGCATTGAGGTCCGTCATCCATTCATATTTGAGTGAATATTGATAACATGATATATATCCGTTCACCTTGCATAAGCACAGATCTTGTATGATTCAGATAAAAGCACCTCCTGGCCCTGCTCCAGAGATGGCAACGGCTTGGGGGGGGGGGAGGCCATCATCCAGCAGTGTTTCATGGCCAATGGTGATGAATATTGTTTATGTGCTGAAGGGGAGGCATACAAGAGTCTGAAGAAAACAAGAGAAAGAGGCAGCAAGGCAAGAGGAAGGCAACCTATAGCGACCCAAGTCTCAAAGCCTTTCCCTGCAAGAGATTCAAAAAGGTAAGAACTCTCACGCTTCTTGTCCAATGTATTACCGAGTTGTGTACAGCCAGCCCGGTGCAGCTCAAGGCACAAGCTGTTTATTTTCCTTACTGTAGAACCAGAGGCGTGCTAACGTCGGCGTCACATGGTGGCGAGATGTTAACTACCTTGCCTGGTATACAGGTCATGGGTTCGATCCCGACGCCCACGCCTGTATATTTGGAGTTTGCATGTTCTCTCTCCCCGTGGTCGCATGAATTTTTGTCAGGGTCCTCCGGTTTTTCCCTGTTTAGAAACTTGCGTTTTTGGCTGCTATGAATCTCACCATTATAAGCCACTTCGTTGAGCTTGCATCTGTGGTCAGTTAGCTTCTGAAAAAGAGCTATGTAGCTCAGTGGGCCTTACCTGGTAAAATAAAAATAGTTTAAGTTGGCATGTTGAAGTTCACCAAATGACAACGTACGACTGGAAAATGGGCATTAGTATCTGTTGGCTTGCTGCAAGATAATCTATCGTGTAAACTCAAGCTCGTCTTGATGGCTTTGCTTGAAGGTCAGTCGCACAATATGAAACATTAATGAAGTGTCCCACCCTCACTTTTCACCAAGCAGGAGACGAGCTTTATTCGAATGCATTTATTCGTGAAAGTTGAGTAACTCGCCCTCGTCCAAAAAAGGAATTCTCAAGTGCTTCCGTCATTTCTATAGAGTGATAAATGCAGTTTATTTACATTTGCCCAATTAAAATTCAATCGATGAAATGTCACGTGCAGCTTATTTTGACTTAATTGTATTCACTCTATCCAAAATGCACATTAAACATGTAACGGTTTGTTATCAGGACAATTGTTTTTAAGAGTGTACACATTTATCCTCAAAGTAGAATGTACAAACAACTTTCATTTGGATAAATGAAAGTTGATAAAAAGCAATTTGGAATCCTGGTAACAGTAAAAATTGACAAAAAAATCGGTTCGTTAAACTATTGTTTTTATATTGTACTCGTTAATTAGGTAAATACGCTTCCAGCAAATGTGTATTAAGGATATTCGTTTATTTGAATCCATAGGAAAAAATTTATGCAAAGTAGAAGTGGTGGGTTCATTCATGAACTGTAATTTTTGCCATCTTGTTTGTATTTCCTTGGTTTTTTTAGGTCTCATTTGTCCATTATGGTTTACTCAAATAGCCTAAATGCAAAAAAATATATTTGCATTGATTGCGAATATAACGCCCACAGTGCTACGCACCTATCGTGAGCCTTTGGAACCGACCATGGACAAACAAACCGATACATTGCTTGTGGTTCTCAGTTGGACAAGCACTTAGGCGATGGAGCGATGAAATAGGCTCGTGTGCAGGCACCAGGTGGATCGTTTATATACAGTAAAACCTTGGATTGCGAGCATAATTCGTTCCGGAAACGTGTTTGTAATCCAAAGCACTCGTATATCAGTTGTGATCACGTGACGCTCAGCAGACAAAGCGTATACGTACTACTCATATTGCAAGACCTCGCTCGTTTATCAAATTAATATTTATTTAAATGTTTTGCTCGTCTTGCAAAACACTCGCAATCCAAGGTTTTACTGTATCGCCAAATTGAGATGTCAATGGCTTGGCGGGGGGCCTTAACGCAGCAAGGGGATTGATCATGATGTGTGAAAATGAATGTCGTCTTTTTAAATAGGGCATCTGCACCTTTGGAGACAACTGCAAGTATTCACATGATCAAGAGGTCTCCCGAGAGACTGGGCAAGATCAACAAGAGGAGCTAGAGCACAGAGATTCCAAGCGAGAAACAGACCCTTGACGGCACTTTGTCCGCATCATACCACACCAACCAAATACAATCTGCATTGTGGAGAAGATAATTTTGGGGCACACGTAAAGTACGAATGTCAAACATTCAGTTTCATATATGCACATCCTGAAGATGTATCAGGGACAACACATTTTGTATTTGCCGAAATCGTTTGCTTGAGTTCCGATAAACTGATATAGGGTGAGGTTATGTTGCACCGACTCGTATGATGAAGTGTAAAGCGTCATATATATGCTAGGACGGTTAGATGCCTTCCAAATTTTTATAATTTGGCCTTTCAAAGTTACGCAACGTAAAAAAATGTACGCGAGGTTAGAAACTTTTACATTGAAAATACAATACATTATCGTCTTCTGCGTTACAAGTTGAATGTGTTCAATGTAATTTTGTACAACTTTTTAAAGTGGCAGTTTCAAATGATTTTCTCCAAAGGCAAAACGCGTGTTGCCGTGCCCGCCTTCATATTTTGTATGCCACTTCAAATGCAAATAGGTCTAAGAATACCTGATAAAATATTAATTCTCCTATCCCTCTTAATTGTACTGTATAAAGTGTGGCAGCATGTGCTCAAACAAGCAAATCATGAATTGCATTGGCCAAACATGTAAATGCAACTCTTGAAAAAAGTGTTGAGACTCAGGCCTTCCTGGATAAAGGCATTATTATTATGAATAGGCATACACATCATCCACCTTTCAGCAACACCCCTCCAAAAAAACACGAAGTATGAGATAAACAACTACCCAAGAACAGTGGTGGCAAAAGCAGTGGAAAAAAAACGAGTGGCTCGTAGAATATCGTCAGTAGCCTTGGACTCGCCGCTGCAACAATACACACTGCGCCATCTGAAAATCCAAGGGGTTCTAATTCTTTTAAAAGAAACGATGTGGTTTTTCATCCAGTGTCTCGCCTTGTAAATACTGATGAGAATTTGTATTTTTTTTCCATTAAAAAGTCATTTATCAAAAGCTGTAGAATTGTCTGGTCTCTTCCATTGCATTTCATAAGCATCACAATTGATTTGGATTTTTACATAAAACTACAGTTGTCACTCAGCACGTGTAGATAAATTCAATTTCGAGTGGAATTAGATTGTAATTAGGTTTGCATCTGTTTAAAAACGATTCCTAAAAGTTTTGTTATTTTACCAGGTAAGGCCCACTGAGCTTTTAGCTTTTTCATAACCGGAGAAAGATGCACACGACCACGGGGAGAACATGCAAAATCCAAATATACAGGTGTAGAGTTCGAACCCACAACCTCCTTCATACCGGGTAAGGTAGTTTAAATCTCCCCACTGAGCTAATGGCCATTTTTCAGAGGCGACCTGGCCACACATAAGCTCGTTAAAGTTGCTTATCACGACTGAATTTATAATAGCAGCCACAATCTAAACACACGTCTCTAAAAGTGGAAGGGCAAAACCAAAGGAGGACCCGGGAGAAAAAAACCACAGGGACAGAGAAAACAACGCAAACTCCAAACAAACAGGCATCGTCAGGGTTGGGATTGAGACAGCATACCAGGCAAGAAAGATAAAAGCACTGTAAGTGGAAAGTCCTTGTATAGGAAAGGGTAATTTTAAAAAACAGCTAAATAAGCGTAGCTCTGCACGTGGAGCAAAACTTAGGACATGGTGCCGAACACCATGGTAGGATGACGCATAATATAAACACATCGGAGAGCTGTATAGCGAAAACCTACCCAGGAGCGCCGCCAGGTAAGCGTTTTGAAACACGCTTTCTGAACGCGGACATGTTCAGTTGTGACACTTTTATTACGTAGCATGGTAATTTAATCATTGAGCTATTCATATGCAAGAAAACCAAAGATATTCATTAACGATACATTTGTTTTTAAATTACTAAATTGAAAAAAGGTGGCAATCGTCTTCCAAGGCTCACATCAAGCCAAAAAACACTTTATCACAAAAATCTACTCATTCGATAATCCTGAAATTAACAGTTACATGTACTGTAGGCTGTCAGTAGCTTAGCACTAATACACATATATGCCTATTTGACAGCTGTTAAAAATGTTTAAAACCCTATGAAATGAAAAGCAAATAACATTTTGCCGAATTATTCACTATTTTAAGTTAATGTCAAATATTAAATTAACAATGCACTTTTTTTTACGCAACTTGCAATGCCTTAACTTAAATGAAAACATTAACTTAACTGTATTCTGCTTGAGAAGCATAACCCTGGCATTTGTGAAACATTCCACGGGGTTTATTATTATGAACTACCAGGTAGCTTGAGCATACCTCGGGTATAACATGAATATGCCTGGTATCTCAAAAACACATCAGTATGTAATGATACTGCCTGGTGTCAATGTTTTAACTGAAACAGCGTAAATAAAAACACCACTACATCAAGTTGTTAACGATACAATACCGTACTGTACAAAGAAGTGTATGCTCGAAAGGAAAAAAGAAAAAGCTGCGCTAAGCTGCAGCAGTGTAAGGAATGCAGTAGTCTTGTTCAGTCTAAAAATAACTTTCCTACTCGTACACCCGATACACAGCTGACATGTCATTTTCTGACTGGTCCAGTGATTTGGCCTTTTTGAACATCTGCAACAACAACAAAAACACACGCAACATCAGTGACACCAAACCGCACACGTGACCTAATGGTGGTGGGTGGGCTTTAGGCACGCCTGCAATCCAAGCGCACTGGAGGCAGTGGATCACAAAAGAAATGTTGCAAACTCAAACTCGCCGTTGGTTGGGCGTGGAGGTGCCGTACCCCCCAGCTCATCAGAAGGCAACACCAGTATGGGATAGCGCAGGGGTTGACAATCTGCGGTTCAGAGCCGCATGCGCCTCTTTGGCAACCCCCCACCCCCGCGGATTATTTATTTATTTTAAAAACTTTAATCTTAAACACTTTCACGTAAAGTTAATTGATTCAATATGGGTCACTATGGAATGTCTTGGTGACGACAAAATTCCGCAGTCCAACTGTATTGTTAAAGAATGTCAAAGGCACTGACCAGCGTAAAGTACGGTCAACAGCCCTCACAATCATGGGGGAGGCCCTCATCCAGCAGTGGATTGACAAAGGGCTGACAAACATTATATATATTTTAAACTATTTATTTACCAGGTAAAGCCCATTGAGCTCTTAAGCTCTGTTTCAAAAGTGACATGGCCACAAATGATAGTTCAACCAAGTGGCTTTTCACGTGGAAATGTAAAGCAGCCAAACAATCTAAATAACATGTTTCTAAATGTGGAGGGAAAAACCTTATCACATCTGTAGGACAATTAATGCGATCATGGGCAGAACATGCAAACATTCAAATATACAGGCATCGTCAGGGTTGGGACCAAACCCACAACCTCCTGCATACCAGTCGAGGGAGATAACATCTCGCCACCACGGTGCACAACGCTGCCAAACATATCAGCGGGGGCGTATCCTTGCTCGCACCGGCTGTTGCCCTCACCTCATTGGCAGCAGCTGCCACGGGGGTTTGTTGGTGCAGCATATCGCCCATTGCGAGGGCCAGCCTCAGGTCCTTCTGTACATGCTTCAGGGAGGAGTTGGGCTCGTAATCGCCTTGTAAAATTCCTTAAAGGAACAACACGAAAATACGAAGACGTTACATATCCACAATACCTGCGGTCGGAATGCAAACAAAAACACACTATGATAATATATGCATTGTCCTTGAAATTGATTGGTCCACACCCGAGACAGCTTTTCTTAGAGCCTAGTCTCACATGGTGTTGGACCAGATGACGCCAAAAGGCACATTCCGACCGCTGGTATTGTGGTCAATGCAAACATGACTCCTTGTAAAAAAAGGTGTCAGTTTTGTTGCCAGATAAAAGGGTAAAAAAACAATTATCATACTCGCTACACTTGAGAGCCCAGTTAAATCACCCGATTCAAAGCCAGGATCTCAGTGGTGCCAGAGCTGAGTGCTCCGATCACCGAGCCTCAAAAGCCACATCTGTTCAAGTATTTTCACTTTAATACCACTGGAAGTGTTGTCCGTTTTTTTGTTTGTTTTGCGAGCTCAAACGTTACGGCCGTTAAAATCATATTTTAATCGGCAGAGAACACGGAGCCTTTTTTTATGGATGGAGTAATTATATTTTTTGATTTAAAGCTTTCGTGACTGCAGGGATTCATATTCTTGGTTCTTTCAGTAAAGTCACGTAGAAGGGAAACAATAAAATAATAAAAAATATAAAACAATGAAATCCTCACGACGTTTTGACTGCAACACAAGCAATCATCATCAGGTGTGAAATCCACAGCAAGAAAATTTGAAAATTTGGTGCTGACGTTAAGAAAAAAACGCCACTTTTTTCAAATTTTCTTGCTGTGGATTTCACACCTGATGATGATTGCTTGTGTTGCAGTCGAAACATCGTGAGAATTTTGTTTTATATTTGTATTATTTTACTGTTTCCCTTCTACGTGACTTTACCGAAAGAACCAAGAATACGAGTAAATACAATTATTTTCTAGTTCGTAAAAAAAATTGTGGTTCAGTAAAAGGCCGAGTTGTAAAATCTCACCAAGCCCCTTCTGTTCCACGAGCGAACTTCCAATGGGACCCAGGCTCAGGACGTCCAGCAGGGTTTGCTGGGAGAGACCACATCGCTGTGCCAGGGAGAAGCCCTCTGCCAAGGACGTCATGAAGCTTCCCAAGATCATGTTGACCACCAAGGCCATCCGCGCCGCGCTGCCCACTTCGCCTACAAATGCAGGGGGGGTCGGGGCCCAGCAAAGAGGTCATCTTTGGTGACAAAGAAGCATTTCTAAAAGCTCGTCGACACGGCATCAGGTGAAAAGCGTTAAAGCATTAATGTTGTCCATCTCCACGCGTAACGAGGGGGGGGGGGGGATGCACGTTGACACTCGTAAGATGATTCAATACGATAACTTGATGACAACAATTTCGTTCACATATGGGAGCATCTTTATGAGCGTTATTGTAAATGAGAGTTCTCGTAGAGACAATCAAATTTTTCGTACAATAATTCTCGTAAATATCCGACGTGAACTGAATGGCATTTTCAAGTTGTATAGCTATTTGAGACTTGCCCTTCTGATATTTGGCCGCATTTATTAAACGGTTGCCCAAAAATACTTGGGAGACCCAAACCAGGGCGTGAAGGACTATTTACAACATGCAAACATGTTTTGTGCCCCGAGGGCGACCCATCAGTTTCAACACCGCCAACACAATGCTTCCTAGTTTAAAAGGCGTGCTTTAAAGCGCTACAAAATCCACACACGTAACTTACTTGTGCGGGGGGGCTGGGCTCACTCACCGAGGTAGAAGGCACGCCGGCAGATGGCCTGGAAGCAGCTATTGCACTCGTCATAGAGAGCACGGTCCCCCGCGGCCAGCACAAGCAGACCGCCGTCCTCCGACAAGCGCTTGTTTCCTGACACGGGAGCCTCCAAGTACCGACCGCCACGCAGCGTTACAGCCTGAAATAGAGAGGCAGAGGCAGGAGAGTGAAGCGGATGGGTGCAAGCGCATGGCTGCAGTAGAGCAATACAACATTGGTCCACAACAACCGGGGTAGGGAAACTGCAGCCTGTGACTTGACTTCGAACTGCCCATGATGCAACACTTCATACAGCTAGTGACTGCAATTAATATGGCCCACAGTCACACGAGGCTCCCATTGCTTTCTATCAGCCCACAAACGAGATGTATCCATCGCTGCAAACATCAATGGCCACGCTAATTAGGTACTAGAGGGGAATATTACTGGTAGGAACCTCCTGGTTACACCAGCCCACAATGGATTATTGTGTCGGTCCGTCATGCAGGGAGGGGCTGGGTGGGGAGGGGAGGGTGGGGAGGGGCTGGGTGGGGTGGGGCTGGGTGGGGAGGGGCTGGTCACCCCGTGGTGCCCTTATAAAACTCAACGTTTAACCTACTCACGCCGGCTTGTGCCCGCCCTCACAGTCGGCCATATTTGCGGAATACACCACGCCCCCGTTGACCCTGGCCATTGACCGAGCAACCCAACGTTCCTACCAGCTCCCTCCGCAGGAATGTGTTTTTAAATGTGGCAACAATACCGTTTCTAATATCAGTGCACTCAGTTACTACTATCACTGCAATACCATTTTTGTGACAATGTAAGCACCAACGAGGCGAGATGCAAACCGGGATGGTGTTACAGATATAATAATGCTACACGTAGAAAGGACAAACCTCTGAAATGTCAACAGCCGTCTCTGGATCCACTGTAGACATGTCTACGTAGCACTTCCCAGGTCTAATTCCCTGCAGTACACCACTGGGCCCCAGAACCAGCTGGCATCACACGAAGAAGAACAGAGGGACAAGGATTAAACAGTATAAATACACAGTATATTGCCTGTAAAACAATATATACATTACATTGAAATATCAGCATGTTACATGCTAAATCACATTTATTTAAAGCATTGCTGGGTACATGCGTATAGTTTATTCGTATTTATTTGCTGCGATAACACTTTCTGTATTTCGTTCATCTTCATGTAGTTCGTTTATGGTAACACATCTGAACTCACAGTGATTCAACACAATAAACTAATCAAGATGACAAACCTTTAATAGCAAATATACCTGTGATGAAACATTTTTTTGAGTGTTCGTGGATATTTAGTGAGCCTTCTTGTGATGTTAAGCTCCAGAAGCTTCCGCACATATGCTCCAGCACATTCACAGTGCTCAAAAAAGCTCAGCCACACTCGTACGTACGTTGACCTTCTTTCGCACCGTATGTAGCCAATCGCGCTAATCGGAGGTGCGGGCGAAGGACAACTAAACACAGAAAGCATTTCTAAATAAGTATTAAATATTAATTTGAAAATGTGTAGCTCCAGTGGCTTTTAAATATATGAAAAAGAGTGTTCCAAGCAGCTGCAGAAGCACATCTGAAAGCGCGCGATGCAGTGGCCGTCTTTGTTCGATGGTTAGCCAAAAGCTGCTGCGAGGATGACTGGGAGTTTACATGTGGGTTTACGCTCCTTGACGAGATCAGCAAGGTCTTGTGGTTAATTTGTGGCAAGCACGTTGTGTGTAATGAGTGCGGCCTTATCAGATCACAATAAATTTCAACGAGGTGGAATGTTGGAGCAATATACAATTTCAGTTGTCCATCTTCTCCCAGCTGCATGGGTTCACACATACCTCTTTAGCAGCTGCAGGATCAGCAATGCAAGCAAGGGTGATGTCACAGGAGGACACAACCTCTGCAGGCGTTCTTCCAAGGTATGCTCCATCTTGCACAAATATGTCGCACTAGGAACGGGGAAACATAGTTCAGTCAGTGTCGATGAATGCCGATACAATCTTGATTGGAAGTTTTCGTGACTGCAGGAATCGATACTCTTTGGTTCTTTCGGTAAAGTCACGTAGGTAGAAAAAATGTATCACGATGTTTCGATCGCAACACAAACAATCGTCATCAGGTAGAAAGATACAGCAGTAGAACTGCTGAACAAGAAAGGGCTGTTGCAACAAGAGGTTATATATAGGTTTGAGGTGGGTGTCACCCAAGGCTAAGTACGACGCGGCTCATTTCCCATTGTGCTCGTTTGCATTAGCATGCCAATCCTACTCTGGCGCAGCTGTTGTGCGTGCGTACAGCGATGGGACTCCTTTTCATGCCAATTTCATATAGTAAACACATTTAACAAAAAACATATACACAACACTTAAAACATGTTATGCAAGAATGTGCAAAAATAAGCGGCGTTTTTGAAAATACGGCGCCCCCTTCCCCCCGACGCTGCCGGATAATATAATCGATGATCAACTGTATATTCCATAAATCGAACCCTTGACTGCATATCTCTTACCTTACTAGCCGTTCTACTCCAAACAGTAACATTGTGGCCAGTCTTCAACAGATTCTGGACCATTCCACAGCCCATGAGGCCAAGTCCCAGAAAGCCTATCCTGTAGGGCACAGGAAGGCAAGAAGTGCACACATCGCTACACTGAGCATGACGACAGGAGGCCAAATTAACCTTATGGCGGTACCCTGGGGTACCAGAGTACCCCGGCTCTCACATAATGTCCGTGATGCAGTCATTTTTAGTCTGTTGATGGTCGGCGATGCGGCAATCGACTCATCTGGACGAGCTGTACACAATACATTATGGTGCATACGAGCGTTCAGGGTTTCAGTGCAATCGTCCTCGCTGCGTTTCGACATCGCGGAGTAGCACTGATTTCGGATTGGTACCCCAGTCGCGGAGTGAAGTACACCCCTGGAAAAAAAATGGTCCCGGAAATAAAAAATTTAATCGCCTTGGTCATTGTATTATTTGTTACCCCGGGGTACCGCCATAAGGATCAAATATAGATAGCATGCAACCTCGTCAACTGCAAGCGAGTTTCACACTTTGCAACACTGCCAAGTGCTTATAACAAAACCCAACATTTTTCCTTCCACACAATACTAATTTCGAACATAACGAATAATTTGGTGATACTGCGCCGGCAATGGTGCGCAAGTGAAAAAAAACCCTAATTCGTCAACAAAACTGCCTACAGGTGACGTTTTAGGTGACTGCCCTTCTTCATAGCGTGTCAGATTTACCATAGCCCTCCGTATAAGGGAGGATAGACACAGGCAGAAGTCTATGGGGTTAAGACCATGGTGAGAAGGTCGACAGCAGCATGTGGGAGGAGGAGCTGAGCCCAGGCTAGTGTCAAAAATAAAACCAAAATAGACTCAACGCCAACAAAAATAAACCGTTGTTAATGTGAGGTCCCGTTAATCAATTGTGCGCTGTAATGGTTATATGTCTGGGAGAAGTCTTTCACAGTTGCTATTGTGTATGTATACAGTAGAGCACTTCTTCTGCAGTCATTACTACCGACACCAATCTATTGATATTAAAATATACATTAGCTCTGTGATTTATCAACTACTAAATTTCGATTTAGAGCTTTCGTGACTGCAGGGATTCATATTCTTGGTTCTTTCGGTAAAGTCACAGAAGGGAAATAACAAAATAAGAAAAATAAAACGATAAAATTCTCACGACGTTTCGATTGCAACACATGCAATCATCATCAGGTGTGAAAACCACAGCAAGAAAATGTTCTTGCTGTTTTCTTGCTGTGGTTTTCACACCTGATGATTGCTTGTGTTGCAATCGAAACGTCGTGATAAGTTTAGTGTTTATTTTTATTATTTTATTATTTCCCTTCTACGTGACTTTACCTGAAAGACAAAATCCAAGCAAAACACCCGCAGCAACCTCGACGGCAGAGTTCACCAACCGTTTGTCGATGGGCGTGATGTTTCCATTTGCTGCGGTGGTATCTGCCGCCTGGACAGATGCGAGTGGCATGCCCTGGCAGAACAAAGGATGAAGCAGCACAAGTAATTGACGTACCCCTTAAGCCTGTCACCAGAAACATAATCACGATAATCACCTCCATTCTAAACAGCCCTGATCCTCTACTCTCCCAAGTCATCCCTCGCTACCTCCCCACCCCGACCCTTTGCACATCACCTGCTTTGTCACTGCCTTCATCTCATCCGGTACCATTCCTGTAGCTCTCAAGACTGCTACCTTGAAAAAACATCAACACTGGAGCCCAACATCTCTGTACATTTCCTTCACGCCTCAAACCACCTTTACATTGGAAAAGTCCTAGAAAGGGTTATCTCCACCCACCTGTTTCTCTATAAAGTAGCCAAGACCCAGTATATTCTGGTTTCTGCCAAAGCCTTGCCTTTCTTTTGAAACTGCTCTCTCACGTGTGGAAAATTATTCTCTATGTTCAGGTCCAAAATTTTCCTCGACCGATGTTGCTTTTGACACCATCGACTAACTCTGTGCTCCTTGAGCATCCTCATTACGATGAGGACATCTCCAGCACAATTCTTTACTCATTTCACTCTTACCTCTCAAACTGCTCTTTCTACATTTCCATACAAGGACTGTCTCCTTCCCAAAGACCCATGTGCTAGAGTGCACTATACAGCTCAATTTGCAGTCTCCTGATCGTCTCAGCAACTCATTCACTTGGAAAAACATCTCCAGTGTTAATGTCAACCATCACTTCTATAGTGATTACAGCCAACTGCTGCGATTGGCTTCAGAAACCCAACCTCCCTGTTCAAACGTGCATCCGACTTTCTGTCATCATTTTTTTTCTCCAGCTAAATGTTACCAAAGAGTCCACACTCAGTAACGACTCCAGTTCAATTTTGCACCTCCTAAACCGACATTATTCCTGGCAGTGTGTGCAAAACCTTGGAGTTGCCATTCATCCCAAACTCTCTTTCCACAAACGTATGCACGGGTTCACACCTCCGTCTGCGCAACATCTCCCACATACATCATGGTTCTCTCCCAAGGTGCATCCGAAACTCCCATCTCTGTGTGTTCATAACATTCCGACTCAACAATTGCCACTCTCTCCTCCAAGGCCTCCACAAATACGAACCTCCAAACTCAAGATGATTCAAAATGCCGATCACCCGTTCCCAATCACGTGACATCACCCCCAAGGTCAAGCTACTGGTTCCCAATCCACATCCTGGATCAACTTCAAGATCACACTGCATTTTAAAGTTCCTCCGTGGACTCACCCCTGCCTGCCTCTCTACTCTTAGTCTACTCCACCTCACATGCTCTCCCCACTCCCAGTAACGAAGGCCTTCTGTTGAAAGCCAACCATTGCTTAGTGGGAGTTCAGTCGTCCTTCTCTGCTGCCCCCACTGTCTGGAACTCTCTTTCCCTCGACATACAAGTTGTCGACTCTTTGCCAAAGTCTAGATTCAAGACCACCCTCTGCTCCTCTGCCTAAAACTTTTATCTTTCTCTTTCTAGACTAAAATTTCTTCATCCAGGATACCCATGTTGCACTGTTTAGTACAGACCCCCTGTGATGAGGTTGCATTAGATGAAACATAAAACCTAAATAGCCACTAAGTAAAATAAGCAATTCTATTAACTGACACTAAAATTTTATTATGCATAAACTTATTTACACACCGCATTCAACAAAATGTGATCATTAAAAAAAACTTTGCTGGCAAATCTGGAAGGAACATTATAATGCTACATAAACAATGTCCATTACATTTATGGATTGTCACCTAATGATTCAAAAGATCAAATAATTTTGATCACATTTTTTTACAATTTCAAAATGTCCACCTCCACAATTGAATCGAGAGCCTGTTAACCACAACAATGGGATTTTCCATCTTAACTTCTCAAGCAAAAACAGGCCACCATACTTCAATAGGGATTACCATTAGTACGGCTATTTTAATACACACAATGGACAGGAAGGACAAGATCAATGGGCCAGCATAATGCGCATGCATCATGTACGTTGACTCAAGAGCAGAGAAGTGTGGTCACCACATCTACGCCTCTATATAAGGAACGAAACAGCTGGGCTTCTCCACAAATCTGTCTGTCGCCTGATGAAGCTAGTTATAATTACTGGCGAAACGTCGTACTCGGATTGTAAATGTTGTGGCTTGGCTCTCCAACACACCGGCGTGCTGTACTAGTGACGAATTGGTCACGTTCTGTTTACGTGACAACCCTTACTAGTTGGCCGTGTCGGGTGGTGGCGGGTTTAACGACACATTTATATATTTACGCGATCTAACCCAAAATCACCCTATAATGCAAGTAAAAACCATATACAGTTTTGACTAAAATGTAAAGATGTGGACAACTAGTGTGCTGGCCTAGAATTATTACCAGTGTGACATGGTTCGTGGCCCCTGTCTCGGACGCTGTGGTAAGGTGCTGTGGAAACATCAAGCACACAATCCTTTAGAAGGTACATCTAGACGACCAACAATACATGACGATGCGACCTTGTGAAATGTTTCAAACTAGAACTAAAGATCATTGGAACCTCCTTTCCCAGTAGCAAAATATGATATTTTTTTTTTACCCTTTTATCTGGCAACAAAACTGACACCTTTTTAACAAGGAGTCATGTTTGCATTGACCACAATACCTGCGGTCGGAATGCAAACAAAAAACACAACTCTGATAATGTATGCACCTGTCCTTGAAATTGATTGGTCCACACCCGAGACAGCTTTTCTTAGAGCCTCGTCTCACATGGTGTTGGACCAGATGACGCCAAAAGGCGCACAACTCAAAGACAATGCACCATCAGAGTATGAGACCTCGGGGTAAGCATTTACACCATTGGAACCTCCTTTGCCAGTAGCAAAATATGATAATTGGTTGTAATGTAAGAGGTGAAGGTTCAGCAGCCCTGCAATTACTTGTTTGTACTACTGCTTATGGAAAGGGCCTCCATACTAGAGGGAGCTATAGAAGCATCTCTAGACGATATTCTTGCTGACACTTCCACATCGGCCAGATGGAAAATTGCATAAAAATTTTACATCAGTGATACAGACAATGTCAAAGCTTGTGAGAGGGCAATGTAAGAATTGAGACCCAACTACAATACCATATTATAGCAGGCTTCAAAAAAAGGAACAATTAACGACAGAGTGCAAAAGTTATATATATATAAACGAAATTTAGTTCTGTTTTAAAGCCACTACATTGCATTCCCACCTCTGACTTTACAGCAAATTCCACTGCACTCGCTCCAAGCTGGGGGGATTCAGATGACGTTTCAGAGGAGCCGCCGTTGAGAGGAGGCGGTTGCGGGTTGCTCGCATCTCCTGCACACTGCAGAAGGCTTACACCGACTTCCGTCGCTGGTGCCTCGGTCAAGCTTGGGCTCCCGACTACCTGGAGGGAGGACGGGCTCTGTACGGCCTGCAGGGCACTCACAGCGCATGCAGCCTGCAGAGTGCTGGGAGGCGGCGCTGCGTGGAAGCTGCTCGCGCTTCCACTGGGCTGCTAGGAAAATGGGGCGATGTTAATGCTTTTCGATAATTAGTGAACAATAAAACGTGTCGTTTCGGTGCACACAGCAAACGTTGCATGAATTGTCACTGAAGCAGAGGTTCGTTAACTGTACATGTGAGTGGATGATAAATTCTAATAATGCTACGACTGACGAAAATACACATAAACACTCATTATTAACGGCATGTGATATAAACCCGCATGTAAACAATGAATCTATAACAATGTTTTTTTCCCCACAACTAAAAACAAAAGTATCTGTACATCAAAACATGAGCAAGGCCTGTTATATTTAAATAAATTTCCTGTGACTGTTTGGGGGTTTACTTAAATGTTAAGTATTGGGTTGATTTTACAAGGGCAGACAATTGTGATGAAAACAATTCAAGAAGAGACTACAAAGTTATACCTTCATAGGCTATAACTGTGCTTTATATCGACACGATGTTAGAATGTAAAGTCTACATTATAAAAAAGGGGTAATCTCTTTTTGGGTGGGACGTTTCACTGGTCAGAAAGGATTATTTATAATTGTTTCCTAAACAAATAATGTTTTTCTCCCCCCCCCCCCCACTTTAATTGGAGCTATACATCACAATCACAACTACTGGCAGAGCATAATGTAATGGCCAGCAGTGGTTGCAAAATTGGCAGCATCAGAAATCTTTATAAACTGCCCTCGCGTATGACAGTGGTGCTTTGATGATGAAAGCAGCATTCAATGTTTAGCATGCAAGCATTTTGAATTGCAAGACTAAAAAGGAGGCATGCTTGAGATGTTAAGGGTAGCCAAAGTGCAAAAAAATTGGACTTTGGACTATCAAGAGTAAAAAGTATTGTGTAAATATTCATCTAAGCTTAGCCAACCAAATTGACAATTACATTTGGCCCATATCCACAAATATATCATGTACAGCAGAAGCAAGCAAACATCAATACTTTGCCAAAGTATTGATGTTTTGAAATATTCAGAGCAAGAGTGTCTACAGTGTGTTTGAATTGTGTATAATGATCAATTTATTGGTTTCTGCTGCAACTGATGTAACATGTCCAGGTCATTCCCTCTCTCTTAGCACAATTGGTAATTTAATTCAAAAGTTTTGCACTCCCGAAAAACATAGATGTTACACAAGGTGTGTCATCATCATCCGTTATGTTGCTCTATTTGGGAAGCAAATTATATAATATCTGCCTGTGCTAAATTGTAGTCAATAAGCACATTGTTTGTGTAAAACAATGCCACTCGGATATTTGTATAGAAGCTATAAGTAATGTAGTTAAACACTATAATTTATCAATCAAAATAAATCAAGCAGTGGTAAGAATGGCATGCATATGACCATATGTGTGTGTGTTTGATCTAACTTCGGAATTGTAAAAAATTTGGGTTATTACAAATGAATAAACGGTGCTGCTTAATGTGTTCATCATTGTCAATGTGTTTGTGCTTTTAAGAGTGATTCGCATTATTTCTGGGAATGTTTGTTACATCAGTACTGTACCTTGTCTGACTGGCTCAGGAGGAAATGTCTAAAGTGGGGGTCATCCTTAACATGCTGAGAAAAGAAACAGAAAAGTGAGGCATCAATGGAGAGAGGGGCCTGAGCAAAATGCGAGAGACTGCTACATTATCATGCTCAAGCCACACCATATAGCACGACACGACTCCATCTATTTAGCGTGTACGGTGATCTTGTAAAGTCAAACCTACATCTGGTTAAACTAATAATAAACAAGAAGAAACTATAATAACTTGGCCTTTTTATTTTCATCAGTGAAATAAGCGTACTAAATGTATCCATGCTAATTTTTGTTCACTTTCCTACAGATTTTTTTGGCAGTAACTGCAGTTTAAAAAACGTGTTTTTTAAATGAATTTTCACTCTCGTTACGTAAAGAGACATCACTTGTTGGTCATATGCACTTCAAGCGCAAATATAAAAAAAGCATAGTTCTGGGCAAATGACCACAGATGAGACGGTATTTAATTGAACACTGAAGCAGTGGAGAGAGATGCCTGATATTTTAACTCGACTCTTGCAGTTCACGTGGTCAGCGCTATGATTCATAGATTAAAAGGATGATATGGGCATTAATGGACGACAAAAAACGCATACTAACACCCATGAAAAATAATGCGCATGCACACACACACATCCCCGTGGTAAAGGAGCGTTACGGTAAGCAGGCAACCCTCATGGCAAATGGCGATTCAAGGAATATCTTTAGGATCCAAGTGTTTGACATATATTTGCAAAACAAACTCTGGAAGGCTCCCTTCATTGATATTAAATGTGCAAGAGCAAAGAGAGCGAGTGTACCATGGGCAGCCTAAAGCAATTGTATAATTGTATTGGTGTTTTGTTTGTATTGAGTCACCTCAACACTGGACACCAACAGGGTTCCATGCTGTCACAAGAAATTTATTCAGTATACCATTTCTCAAGCGCACGGAAAACAACACGTAATCGTAGTCTCATACACAGACCCCGAGGTAACCGTACTTACCGTGCGCTTGATAATAGCAGCCGGGCCAATTGCAGTTGTTGTCAAGACCTCGGGTACCTGTCAAAGGCACAAAGGCCAACATTGTATTTAAGTGCTCAGTTTATAATTAAAGAATGTCTATGAAATAATTTACAATCATTAGTTGAAGGTCCTGGATTGTTCAGTTATAGGTATTTGTATTGGCAGATGGCAGTAATCTATGAAACTGCTAAAACAATATGAAAAAAATAGTTTTTTTGGCAATAAAACAGCTGTGTTAAGATGTTCAAACACCAAATAGAAACCTTTTGCAAGGAATAAAGTCTGCATCAACTTGTGGTGAAAAAGTTGATGCAAAAAATCATATTTTGCTAAAACAATATTAGGCACATTTTTCGAATGTTTTTTTATCACCACTATTTAACAGCAACAATCAATACAACTTTCTAAGTAAAACACACAACCATCTGATATTTTACAGCATTACAATCCTCCACTGAATTAATTTTAACGAAAAAAACCGATAAAAAAAAGACTTTTAAATCTTCTGGTGAATCAGTGTAAGACTGTGTGGGTTTGAAAAATGTGTATGTTTAGCGTGGAAATAAGGACACTTTATGTACACACAATTCATATATACACAATGCACCTTTACATTACACTGGTGGGTGAAAGGAGAAGAGCAACTTCTGATACAAGCACACATGGCCTTGCTCCTAAGGGGTGTGCTTATATCGAGCATATTCTGGAATACAGGATTGATCCATTTCTAGATACCCCACAAATATTATAGAAATTGTAAAAAAAATACTTTAAAGCATCTGCGTATCTCCCAACAATCTCAATACACACATTACAAAGTTCAACACTCTCCTCTGTAAGATACGGAGCTGTCACTTGCACAACATTAAATCACCTGTTGAGAAGAGGCTCATTGAGAAATCAATGGTGTATGTATAAATGGATCACCCGGTGCACTGATTATTAATAAAGCATGCAAACGCACATGCATCTCAAGATAGTGTTTTAAATGGGTTAGGAGATGCACTTTGATAGCAGAGGAGATCAATTCTAGAGAGAGGAAGAAAGTATGAAGGTAGAGAGTGATAAGCAACAAAGCAAAGTTTCGACTGCACATGCACATTACATGCAGGCTGTGAAGAATGACACGTGCCATGCATTCACCTGCGATGCACAGGTGTGCATGTGACCAGTGTCATTCAAGGTTACATGGGCATGATTTGAAGAGCAATGCACATCTGTTCACTACATGGTTCCCAACAAAGCTGTCATTATGGAATGATAAAAGTTGTGACAAAAATCACACCTTCTTTCCTGCAGGGGATTTTTTGGGTGAAACATTTTTCTCTTCTTTTTGCTCCTCCTTTTTCCCCCGTTTGGCTGTCTCACCACTTGCTGCCGCCTGGGCAAAACAGAGAGAAGACGAATAATCTCCTCTCAAGTCTGATCTGACCGTGGGACCCAATTTCAAATTCACGACTGATTCAGGTTGAACACTAACTAGTTCACTAACTACGCAGCTCTCGTCAGAGAGAAAACCCTGACAATGCTAAATCCATAAAGTTAAATTACTGACAAATTGTTACATCTTCTTTCATACGGCTGATGTAAATGCGGAGCAACAACTACAATTTCCCATTCAGGTGGTCAAGCCAGACAACCGCATCAGGAGCACCAAAAGTGTATCGCTGTAATGTCTCCGTCGTATTTGTGTATCGGGCATTGTATCATGATGTGTTGTATGGTCTGTACTGGATGACCAGTTGCACATTAGAGAGTTTTAAATGTTCCATTTGTGCATCAGGTATCCGCATCTGCCATAATTTCTGCGGATGTCGTTTAAGGTGGACCACGAGCTTCGTGGAATATTAAAACCAGGGGATCTTCTGCTCTGGGTCTTTCACAATATGTTTGTCTGAAATACTCTACAATACCATCCTACATTGAGTTGTGAAACTAATACAGCATACATAGCCAACCACAACATATTTACCCCAACTGCTGTGGAAGCCCATGTAGACAACCATGTCCATGCTCTTAAAACTCAAGCTGGCATTGCTAAGCAAGAGGTAACATTCTTCAAACGAAGGCCTGTGGGAAATAAGTCATCATTTGGGGCCATGGCGACAAAATATTTCCCTCTAACAGCGAACCTTTGATGACGTAAAAATCACATATCGACTCCGCAAAGCTGCGTAGATTTTCATGGTATGCCGCATCACACATAAAGCCTGTTACCTGTATGGCTTGACTTAAAACAACTCGGAAGGCCAGGGACTTAATTTCACTGGTATATGCTTCATCTCACTGGCAAGATATGTGATTAACTGGTGGCAATATGCAAGAGGATTTGCAGGAAGAAAGAGCTCACAGTGCAGTATTAGGATAAGGCATATTGACAGAGAAAGCATCCACCTTTAAAAAAAATAATCTTAAGCCAATTAATACAACTCACCTTCTTCTTGTTAATAAATTCCTCCACAGCATCGAGGGCCTGTAGAAAGCGCTTGCTCTTGTTTGCCTTTACCATGTCCTCCTTGTGTGGCTGAAAAGGCTTCAGCTGGTCCACTTTGATCCAGGCACTGAGAGCATACAGTGAACAGGAGCGCATGGATTACAAGTCCTCATATTTGAGTAATTACACGTACAATTGCATGACAAAAGCATGATAAAATTCCTTACTGGTCTTCGGTTCCAAAAAACTTAACAAAATAACAAGGTTTTCCTTTTGGTTTCTTCATGTCTTTTGGTGGCTTCACAATCTGCAAAGAGGTACAAGAACATTTAACTTCGTGAGATTAATAATGGAGAGAAATTGAATATGTACCAACTAGGATAGTAATTGTACTCACTGCAATAACTGCATGGATTAGCAGGAGATTAAATGAAATTCTATTCTTGCATATGGCAACAATTAAAAAGACCTAAATGCAAATGTTGAGGTCTGCTAGCCAGGAGAGGGCTCCAGGAAAGGGTTTTTGTCGTTGTGCTATTCCTCCATGGAGCACTGACGACAACAGTGGTTTATTATATGGTCAACAGTTTGGGTCGCATGGCCAGTCACACTGTGGCTTTCCTTTAATATTCCATTTAAGAAGGTGTACCCATTGGCTTGCTGATGTTCTGATGCGGTTGATGGTGCACCAGTGACTTTGAGGAATGTCAAAGGCAGGCACGATGTTAGGGTCTCAACTGAGTTTATACTCTAAATCAGCGTTGTTCCACCATGTTCGCAAGCATTCTTCCTGATTTGGATGGGATTCTATAATAGTGACAGCACTATCCCAGAAGGGGGATCCAGACTTGTGTCAGTGGCAAGGTGAATTGTAAAAGTTTTGGTTGACGGGTAGGTTGTCATTGGCAATAAAACGAGTTAATGTATTTGCAGTTTGCATGTCTCTGCGCCTACATGGTGGCAAAATGTTCGCCAGGGCATTTGTGTCGGTTTCGTGTTATTTAATTGTGCATCCAGCAGTTGTATGTATGAGATGCCATACCAGGCTGGAGCACAATACTGTGCCAATGATTAGATCAGCAATCAGTTGAGGCGCCCCAGGTGATTCCTGGACGTTTCTGTAGCACGGCAATTCTTTTTTTGGATGGGAGATCGTAACCTCGCGGCCCACCTGTGATGTGTTTTCGTTTTGTCTTAAACATAACTAACACTGTCATCTGGGTGTAAATATACGAGTTCACACAAAGGCCCTGGCTATTGTGTGGTTCTCTAGTGCAATCTCATATAAATGTATCAATTTCCACTGCAGCGTTAACCTCAGATCCAGCGAAATCAAGGAAAAGTGTTTAACACCGGTCCTCCCATGCCATAGCCAGAATTTGGTCCACTACTTCTACGCAAGCAGAAACGTAGCAACAACAGAATACTAAGAACAAATCAACCACTGTGTGCATAGAGATGAATTTGTCCACGCCAGGGATTAACTGAAGCAAGTGTGCTAAATGGCAGAAAAGCTGTGGAAGTAGCGGACTGCATAACCTCCTTACGCTCATGTATTTTGCCTTCAAAATAAAACCAAATATTTGGCGATTAATCTACCTCTGGCCTCTTGAAGTGCTGTGAAGGGCCATTGGCCAAAAAGTCACCGGTTATATACTTATTCGTCAGTAACACCGTCTTAAAAAGAATGTGTATAGTTTTGTTAGTTTGCCTGAGTTTTATAGGTTCGGGATGACTGGGTCATGTTTACAGGCGCGGGTCACAAGTCTGGCATGGGTATCTGGAGCAGTGTTCTTCACTCATTTTCAGAGGGGGGGCCCCACTTTCACTCATAAGACATCATCAGTGTTGAGGGCCTCCACACATTTGAAACTATTGGGGGTTTGACAGAACGATGATGATGGGGGGGGGTGTTTTTCACATGTTGTGTATTTAACACGTTCTGGCAAATTGCCCGATGATGCTGGATGTAATTACCAGCGAAACGTCGTACTCAAAAATTGTAAATGTGGATTCACTCTTCAACACACCGGTGGGCTAAAGTAGTGAACTATTTGTCCTTTGTCAACGTGACACTTTTTTACTGATTGGCCGTGTCGGGTGGTGGAGGGTTACGACACATTTATAAATAACGCGATCGAACCCAAAAATGTTTATTATGAATGTTGTGTATTGTCGGGGGGGGGGGGGGGGAGCGCACGTCAGGGGCCGTACTAAAGGCCACAAGCAGCTGCCAGTGGCCCGCGGGCCTTGCAATGAAGAGAGCACGGATCTGGAGCTTTAGAAGTGAAGGGTTTTGTGGAGCACACAGTAGTTCGTCGCCTCGTCGGCATGAGAGTGCAGTGCAACGATGGACGGGGGTCTGAGCGGCGCAGCAAAGTTGTGGTGGCGCGTGGTGGTTTTTCCCAACACTTGAGCTTTTAGTATTTATTCACACGAGCAGCTGAGGAGTTACCGTGCGTTATCAGTGATGTTTTGTGTTTTAAACACTTGCAATGAAGACAAGTAAAAACACTGGCCACCTACAACTCGAACCAAAGAAGAAAAATAAACGCCAAATCAACGTGCAAAAATATGTAGGGATATCAATTGAATAAATGCAGTGTGTACTGTACTGATGATATACAGTAGTAATTGTACTACAATAATGTACATCGCCTTGAAAGCAATTCGTGTTTGCAATTAAAAACAGTCGTGTTAGATGCGTTGCTCGAATAGTTTGCTAGCACCGCAGTCGTACTTTATTGTAAACATCCGTACGGTTTGGTACATCACCAGTATTAAACTTAACACGGATGCTTTCTCGGCCAATATTATCATTCACAACACAGTGTTGGGTGGCGACACCAAGTCCAGTCCCTGTATTAACATTGTCAGGACATGGACCGTGTATCACTTTTGGCGTTGTACTACAGCGTTATAAAGCGCCGTTGTTAGTAGTAACTCGCTGGCTTTTGGGTGTTTGTGGGAGGAGATGGAGATGAGGAGGAGATGATGAGGAGGGCGCGCGCCAGCCACACCGCGCTCCGCCATGTCCCCCCCCCCTAGCCCTGGGCCTAAGCTACTACCCCTACCCCCCCACCACCCCAGCGCGTACCTTGCCCGGCCACGGCGGGTACTTGCCCATCTTGCCCCTGCACGGACACAAAAGCACAGAGAGAGAGAGGCACGAGGTGGTGAGCTCACGGGGGGGGGGGGACAACACTGCCTTCTTCATCATCATCATCAACACACAAACGTTGAACGGCTGAGGCGAGTTAGGTGCGCAGGGTGGGTGAGTGGATTTGAGGCGGAGGTAGGGAGGGGCAAGAACGAAGAAGAACGAAGAAAGAACGGGGAGAGCGAACAACTCCCGTCTCACCAGACGAGCTCGCCGATCTTGAAGTGCGCCGCCATGTTTGACCCTCGCCTGATGAGGGGCGGGGCGGGGGGTGGGGAAGAGGGCGCGCGCAGGGGGGCGGGGCAAATGAATGGGGGGGGTGGCGCGCGCAGTGGGGTGGGGAAGTAGGGGTGGGGGTGAAGGTCACGTGGTGCGCGTCGCGGGGGGTTGCTCGCGCGGCCCTACCCCCCCCACCAGCCAAAAAAAAACAATCCCCCACGTGACACGCGGCGGTTGTTGCGTAATCAACGCGCGCGCGCGTGCGAGCTCTGGGTACGTCACGCGACGGTTGGCGGGGTGGGGGCGTCGAGGGGTGATGTACGGTCACGTGACGGCAGAACGCAATTGCTCGTTACGTCACTTGGCGAGTGACTTCACGTGTCGATTAGTCGCGTTTTGGCGTCACGCGGCCCATTCAGGCGTCATGGAACGTCACCGCCGCGTGACGTAGCGAGCAATCGCGTTCTGGTGTCACGTGACCCCCCCCACCCCTTGGTTATTTTGTCACGTGGTGGGCACCCCCAACATGAGAGACTGCATTGACACAATAACACCTTCCACTGTTATTAACAAACACTGCCTTCATCATCATTAGCCATTGTCTATCCGCTGCTGGATAGTGGGTTTTTGTATTGTTATTGTATCATTCTGACCCCGTACCCCGACTGGATGTCTGTTTTTCAGTTTCATTTATTAGGTAAAGCCCTGTGAGCCATTCGGCTCTTGAATTGGGTGCAACCGCAACAAACAAAAAACAAAAACATGAACAAGAAAACATCTTAAAGTGACTATGTGCAAACAGAAAATCCAGGAAAAAACAGCATAATCTTCCAGAAAAAGAGCTTAATAGCTCATCGGATTCCTCCAGTTTAAATACATATTCTGTTACTGATCTTAGGGCTTGGGCAACCCTATCCAGTGCAGGTACTAAAGATTTTTTAAAAAAAGATAAAGTTATGCAACCGGCTAACATTTCGACTGTTGACCATTTTTCAGAGTTCGACTATTGACACGCACGATGGCATTCATGAAATGTCGGTTCCTAGGCAAGAAGCGTTGTTCCCATTCACATACGAGAAGATAAACATACACGGACGAGTTCTGCTTTACATTGATGCAGTTACATAACTGCTGGCATGTGGTGGCGCTATACACAAGTGAACACCAAGCAAAGTGGAAAAAATGTCTCGGGCATGGTGTGTGACATATCCTGTATAGTCTGGGGTTAGGAGAGCCACCCCGGCCATATATTCCACGTGTTGGGGGCCGTCCATAAATGACGTCCCGCACCTAGGGGTGGGGGGGGTCAGACATTTGTGACGATGTATGACGAGGGGGGTGGGATTTGAGAAATGTGACGTCACATCAAAATGAGCAACTTTAAATTAATATAGACAACACGTTCTACTTAGTTAAATACACTTTTTAATAAATGTTTTCTCCTACAACATCAGAGTGCAGCGACACATTAAATACGCACTACAATGACAATAGTTTAAAGCGATTTGAAGCATGTTTTTTTTGGGGGGGGGGAGGTGGGAAAAGCTTTGTGACGTCATATTTGAGGGGGGGAGTCTGACTTTTTGTGACGCCGTGTGACGAAGAGGGGGGCGGGGTCAAAAATCGTCCAAAATTGCGTGACGTCATTTATGGACGACCCCTTAGAGTCGTCTCCGTTCAAATACAAATCAAATCGTTACACGCTTCACGAAACGAATTATTGTGGAACAACAATACTCGACATTATTGTCAACATCCAGGAAGAGAGTTAGGCCCGGCACTAAACTGCAGCCCGTAAACTATAGAAAATCAACAGCAGATTAACATTTGAGAAAAAGCCACTGTTTTTTCAGAACTCAAGTTGTTTTACATAAAAATAGTTAAGTGTGACAATCACACGTGATTATGAGCAGAATTACCACACGCGATTAATGGCTGGTCGTCGACATGTGGTTGATGCAACCACATGTCATTGTTGACGCAACGTTGTATAATTACCGTGAATCTTTTCCGAATGGCTGGTGTTGATGTAAAGCAACAACTACATTATAATTTCCTGGCAGCGATTTCAGCCGCATTTCAGCTGCATCATCTCTACATAACAAAAAGGCTCAGTCCCTTTTACACGCACCTTTACATCATCCGCACCTAGTTTACACAACAAAGGCTCATTCCTAACAGCGTGCTTCAGCCGCACCGAACCTCACAAAAATAATATTCAGGGCCTACCTTGGCTCCTCCCACCCTCAACCAGTATATATACAAATACTGTGTTCTTGGAATTTATCTCCCTTGATACAGCTGTCGTGCTGTGACGGTTCCACCTGAAGACGGAAGCTTGTGTTGTCTCCGAAACGTCGTGATTTTTATTTTATTTTTATTTTACTTTTATTATTTTTTTATTTTTACCTACGTGACTTTACCGGAAAAAACCTAAGAATACAGTATCATTTTATGTTCATGCGTTTGATCCAGACAATTGCTGTGATGCCTCATTCGTATTTATGAAAGGGGCATTGAATCATTATATCTTCCATGGTCTGTTTTGGTTGAACGTAGTCGCACACCTATTGGGGAGTTTTTATTTTCCATCTGTGCATCGAGTATCCGCATAGGGGCCATCCATTTAGTAGGTACGCAAAAATCTGTCAAAACTTGACCCCTTCCCCCCTCTCTGTACGCACGTGGACTTTTTACACACCCCCCCACCTGCGTACGTACGATTGACCCCCCCCCCACCCCCCCGAATCCTACAGAACGGCCGATATTTAATCCACGCAAAAACGATCAAGGATTGATACTATTAACGTGTTAAGCAAACAGATAGTCCACCGCCGGCTGCATTATTATTATCGAAGCTTCACCCCCACCCGTTTCCTATGCTATGTACATTGTCAGTAGACCGCCCAATCGCAAGCACACGCATTTGGGTTAACCCCCCACTCCCCCCTCGATGCGTACGTACTAAATGGATGGCCCCATATGACATGGCATGGGAATGAGGTGGCAGAATGGGTAAGGAACAGACTAATTTAATTGGTGAAACATTATCAGTGGAAGATCCCCTTCATTTTACTTAGTTATCCAGGAAAGCCACACTCGGTGGAATGACTCTTTTTTTCAGGAGGGTCCTGCATTGGGAGTTTTAAAAACATATATTTTCAGACAATAAATAATATATGTTACTATAGAGAAACATGAAAAAAGCAATGACTTTTTTTCAGGGGGGTCCTGCATTGGCGGTTTAAAAAATATATATTTTTAGACAATTAATAATAGATGCTACGTTAAAGAAATATGAAAACAGACATTAATAAAATGATTGGCTTTCTTGAGACAGTTACCTATTTTTAGAACTCCAAACGTTTCCTGTTTATGTACTCATGCTGCGTGGGTGACCATTTGCCATTGTTTGACATTGCGCAAACTTGCGAGATTGCGCAAACTTGCCCATATTTGGTCAGCAGCTGGCCTATCTTATCAAGATAACAGCTTGTTTATACATTCAGCCAAACGTATGCAATCGAAACATTCTGTGCCTTTCGATTGGCCCGTAAGATGATTCAGGATCATATATATGGTTTCACACCCACCCACTTCTTCAGGTGGTTGTCATGGTTTCACACCCACTAACTTTCCTCTAGTGGTTGTCATGGTTTCACACCCACCCACTCGAATAGTTGTCATGGTTTCACACCCATCCACTTTCCTCCATTGGTTGTCATGGTTTCACACCCACCCACTCCAATAATTGTCATGGTTTCACACCCACCCACTTTCCTCCAGTGGTTGTCATGGTTTCACACCCATCCACTTTCCTCCATTGGTTGTCATGGTTTCACACCCATCCACTTTCCTCCATTGGTTGTCATTGTTTCACACCCACCCACTTTCATCTTGTGGTTGTCATGGTTTCACATCCACCCACTCCAATAGTTGTCATGGTTTCACACCCATCCACTTTCCTCCATTGGTTGTCATGGTTTCACACCCACCCACTTTCCTCTTGTGGTTGTCATGGTTTCACACCCACCCACTTTTCTCTTGTGGTTGTCATGGTATCACACCCACACACTTCCGCCGCAGCGATCTTATATGCACCTCAAACAGTGTCACAGGAATGCGGACGGAGTTTTGTTCAGCTGCTGAAAAGAAGGTTCACGTGAAGGTGAGTTGCGATTACTTTTGGCACGTACCCTCGCTTGTTTACACACGAGTATTAACAGTTAAAACACATCCATTTAATACGTTTTGTAATTCGCGCTACAATCAACGTGGAGGTTAATCTGCCCGAGTCGATTAATATTTAGCTTTCTATTTGACAGGTTTTTTCAAAATATTTGCAAACGATTCCTTGTTTTTAGTTTCGTCGTTTATTTCGCCTCTTTTGGTCTATTCTCGCCTGGTTCAACAACAACAATCTACTTGATTCTGTTGTCTTCTGAAATCGAACGCGCTCATCGCATACCGTGTCAACCCATACGGTTAGTTAATCCGTTCTTCTTGTAGACGGGAATTGAGTTAGCACGTCCATATGGCGGCCGTACAGCTGTTTCAATAGGGGCAACAACGAAACGTGTGTCCATTTGTTTGTGTTTCTCCCTTGCAATGGGACTTTTTAGATGTTGACCGGTGATCATTTATAAAGGGGCACTGGGTGGCCAATAAGGTCTGCATTTGTTTGTAAAGCGTGGCCAACCTCCCGGCCTGCGCTACAATACAATGCCGCATATTTGTTGATGACTGTCCACTGACGAAGGGACCGTCCATAAATGACGTCACGCACCTAGGGGGAGGGGGGGGGGTCAGACATTTGTGACGATGTGTGACGAGGGGGGGAGGGTTTGAGAAATGTGACGTCACATCAAAATGCGCAACTTTAAATTAATATAGACAACACGTTCTACTTAATTAAATAGACTTTTTGAGAAATGTTTTCTCCTACAACATCAGAGTGAAGCGCCACATTAAATACACACTACAATGACAATAGTTTAAAGCGATTTGAAGCATGTTTTATTTTTTTGCGGGGGGGGGGGGGCAGAGCTTTGTGACGTCATATTTGAGGGGGGGGGTCTGACTTTTTGTGACGTCGTGTGACGAAGGGGGGGGGGGTCAAAATCGTCCAAAATCGAGTGACGTCATTTATGGACGGCCCTTAAGCTCAGCGATGGTCCAAGACAACAACTACAACACATGGCTCGATTATACTGGTAGGAACCTCCTGGTTACACCAGCCCACAGGGGATTATTGTGTCCGTCCGTCCGTCGTGTAGGGAGGGGCTGGGTGGGGAGTGAGGGGCTGGGTGGGGAGGGGAGGGTGTGGAGGGGCTGGGTGGGGAGGGTGGGGCTGGGTGGGGAAGGGCTGGGTGGGGAGGGGTCGGGCTGGGTGGAGAGAGGAGGGTGGGGCTGGATGGGGCGTGGGAGGGGTGGGGCTGGGTAGGGAGGGGCTGGTCACCCCGTGGTGCCCTTATAAAACTCAACGTTTAACCTACTCACGCCGGCTTGTGCCCACCCTCACAGTCGGGCATATTTGCAGAATACACCACGCCGCCGTTGACCCTGGCCATTGAACGAGCAACCCAACGTTCCTACCAGCTCCTTCCTCAGGAATGTGTTTTGTTTGTTGGCCTCCCCGTCCCGCCGTACCTCCGAATTCGCTACGCACGCTGCGAAATAAGTCCCACGAAGTGCATACGGAAGATTACCAAGACAAGTGACATTGTGCTCACTGCTGATTGATGTCTCGCATTTCAGAAGAAATCTGAATGTAAAGGTGCGCTGAAACCAAACATGCACATTGCCGATGGACTGGACTCGTGTACCGATTGCAGTGGTTTCAACGACAGTATTCATTACAGTACAGTAAAACATAATATATACACGCGTGATTTTTATTGTGTGGGGGCTGACGCCCGCCTCCCCGCTCCCTGTGAGCCCCCTCCACTCCCCCCTCTTCCTCCTCGTCGGCCGCCTCTCGCCGGGCCCCCACCGATCGAGTGATCGCCCCCCCCCGCGCCAGCGCCCTCTCTGAGGCACATGGCTAAGTGGCTGGCTCACCACCGCCCGGGGTTATCCCGCACACGCCCCACGTACACCACCACCACCACAACAGCGAACGCGTGCACGCACGCGCGCCCCTGCAGGCACGTATTTCGCACACACGCGCGTGACCACGCGCGCCCCTACCAGCTACAGGCGCTTATTCCGCGTAAAGGTTAATGCTAAGGGGCCGTCCATAAATGACGTCACGTGACTTTGGACGATTTTTTACCCCCTCCCCCTCGTCACACGGCGTCACAAAAAGTCAGACCCCCCCCTTCAAATATGACGTCACAAAGCTCTGCTCCCCTCCCACAAAAATTAAAACATGCTTCAAATCGCTTTAAACTATTGTCATTGTAGTGCGTATTTAATGTGCTGATGTTGTAAGAGAAAACATTTATCAAAAAGTCTATTTAATTAAGTAGAACGTGTTGTCTATATTTATTTAAAGTTGCGCATTTCGATGTGACGTCACATTTCTCAACCCCCCCTCCCCTCGTCACACATCGTCATAAATGCCTGAACCCCCTCTCCCCCCAGGTACGTGACGTCATTTATGGACGGTCCCTAAATAAAACGGCGGTATTAATATGCGCGCGCACCCCCCGGGTGGTTAAGCCCTAATCCGCAACACACAAAGGCTAATGCTAAAGAGCTGTATGAACATGCACTGAGCTTTACAGTAAATATTTTAACATTTAAATGGTAAAAATGTACATAATGCAATACAAATAACTGCATCAAACTGCCAAAAGGCGATAACTCTGCTGTTCACGATACTCAGGGTTTACTTTGCTGTAAGTACCACAGGCACTCCTTGACATACGCGAGAGATGAGTTCCTGGAAAAACGCGCGTATCTCAAAATCGCGTATGTCAAAAGCAATTTTCCCATAAGAAATGATGGTAAAGGAGGGGGTTAGGGGATTTCACTCACACTCACAGACATAATCGTTTATATTATCCTAGCCTATATCAACACAATACATGTACATGCAATATAATACTCGATCCTTAATTATTAACCAGCTGTGTTCCTTTGCTACATACAGTACCTTCTCATTAATTATCCATTCACCACCTGTGCCCCTTCCTTTCCCGATGTTAGACATCCGGCTACCTGTGTTGTTAATGATCCCTTCACACTAGTTATCGTGAACTGTGGCAACGCTATTGAGTCGTGGTGCCAGGCCCGGGTAGCGTATGTCGCGTCAATAAAAGGTCTTCATACAAAGCGCGCTTGATTCCAAAATGGCGTACCACAAGCATGTAAACCGTGGATTGCTTGTATGTTGAACTTCTTTTGCACCGTATGTGCTAATCGGAGGTGCGGGGGAAGGTCAACTAAAAACAAAAGGCAGTTCTAAAGAGTGAGTTTTCAATATAGATAATTTAAAAGTGCATAGCTCCAGTAGTTTCCTAATATCAAAAGGAAGAGCGTTCCAGACGGCCACAGAAGAGCTTTGTCAGCCATTGGATTCCTCCAGTATAAATACATATTCTGATTTAGAAGCGCATCTGAAAACGCGTGATGCAGTGACCATCTTTGTTCGATGGCGAGCCAAAAGACGCTGCGAGGATGACCGGAATTCGCGTGATTGCCTATGCTCCTTGAGATCAGCAAGGTATTGTGGTTAATTTGTAGCAAGCATGTGTGTTTCAAGTTTCATTTATTAGGTATAGCCCTGTGAGCCATTCGGCTCTTGAATCGGGAGCAACCGCAACAAACAAAAAACATGAACAAGAAAACATCTTAAAGTGACTATGTGACTATGTGCAAACATAAAATCCAAGAAAAGACAGCAAAAAATTTCAGAAAAAGCACTGTACACCAACACTGTGTGCAAAAATCCCAGTGGGATGCAAGTCAAACAACAACAATAACAACCACAAGACAACTTAGATTAAGGCCATCAGTCTAACTCCGTACTACAACAAACAAACATGGCTAAACCAAAACACTTTTCAAAAATCACCAAAATAAAGCCATAAAAGCAATGAAACAGTGATCATAGGAACAAACAGTGATCATAGGAACGAGTACGACCTTATAATGTATTCGTTTGTCAACCAGAAGCCATTCCAGCTCAGCGACAATGCAACGTTGCTGACAAACGTTGGTCCAGAAATCCTTTTCAGTTGTGACCTTAATGTTATGCTTTTGCAGTGTAGTAGAACAACACTACTGTATTGGCTCGGTATGGGGGCTGTAGGCAGGCGTCACGGGGGTCGTGTCGGGCCGTGACACTCTGCGTGAACCCAGCAGGAAACGTGACCGGATAAAGGGGGGCCAGGGGCCCCAGGGGAGTCACGTGGTCGCGGTTCGGGCCTTCCCGAAGGATCGGGAAGGGGGTCGTGGCCTGGAGCGGAGCCGGCCACGCCGGAGTGGTGAAAGCGGGGTGTGGACGGAGAGCTGGGCTGATCTGGGCTGTTCTGCTCTGCTGCTAGGTCCTCTCTGGGATGAAGCTCTCCGGTCTCCGCTAGTGGACCAGGCAGCGTGTGGGGCTGTCCTGGTAGAGTAATGTAGTATCCCCGTGTGTTAAGTTGGGGAAAGGTGGCTACCACCTTAAGTCGTTATGTTAAGTGTCGTGTTATCTAATAAATAGTGTTGTCTCTAAAGTTCCAGTGTGTGCCTGAATATAACCCACTACACTTTTGTGTGGACATGAGAAGCAACTATGGTTACAAACCTGTCCTGGTTTTTTCAGGATCATCGTGTTGTTGAGGTAGCTTGCCCGTAAGTCTATCGGTGACAATAAACTACCAGGTTTTGTCAGTTGTGTAAATATGTACGGTAGTTCTCGCCTCTTCTGGTATTATGAGATATTTTTCCTCTCCATTGTGTGTTCTGGATTATTTCTAAAGGTGGCAATTATCGAAGCAACACAAAAAGTTGGCAAACTCATCTTTACAATCGTGTTTATCTGGGCAATACTCAGGAAAGAGGAAGGCAATGTTTTTTTTAATGTTTGGTGACAAACCATTCACTTTTCTCTTTAATATTTACGTAACATACTCTTTGGTTCTTTCGGTAAAGTCACGTAGGTATAAAATAAAATAAATCACGACGTTTCGGGCGCAACACAAGCGTTCATCATCAATGTTTTCCCACCTGATGATGGACACTTGTGTTGCGCCCGAAACCAAAGAGTATGGATTTCTGCAGTCACGAAAGCTTCAAATCAAGATTTACATAACACTACGTCTTTATATAAATGCCCGCTATAACTACTAAATAAAGTATTCTTAGGTTTTTTTCGGTAAAGTCACGTAGGTAAAAAAATTATAATTAATAAAAGTAAAATAAAAATAAAATAAAAATCACGACGTTTCGGAGGCAACACAAGCTTCCGTCTTCAGGTGGAACCGTCACAGCACGATAGCTGTATCAAATCTTCAAATCTAGAATTACTACATAAAGTCTCATTACTCTGCCACTGTTGGACTTTGAGATGACGTGACAAACATGTTGCGATTATGCCCCCCTCGCCCCCAACTATAACCTGCTGCTTATGTTACAACCACAGTATGACAATTATTATGATCTTGCTGTCTGTGTTCACAGATTCTTCACAATAATGGCTTACATGTCCAGCCTATCTGAGATTTCTCCCTTTACCCTGGTTCTGACATTGGCTGCCTTCATTTTGTCTGCAATGTGAGTGCTTTCTGCTTTACTTGAATAGTTTTATATTTATATAAACATTTTTAAGGTTAGCAAGGTCACTGGTAAATTTCATGATAAAATGTCACTAAATAAGGGGACCGCAGCATGTTTGACTATATAATATTTTGGAAAAAAATAAATGCGTGTGATATGAAACGTCTATGAAATATGATAATTAATAGGAAGTGTGTACAGGTATGTATAAAACAGACAATATGTAAGCAAATATTTTTGCCCATGGTGGATACTTATCACATTTGTCACCCTAGGTGGTACCGAACAAACCCCATTGGATAATGGGATGTATATATATATTTCTCTAGTCAGGACTTGATTCAATAACAGTACTCTATTTCTAACCTTTCACAATGGGCTGTAACATTTGTAATCAGAGTGCTTCTAACCTTGGGGTGAGCGGTGAAGCAGTGGTTATCACACCATACTTTGAACCTAGCCAACTGGAGTTTGATTCTGGATATGGCCAACATCAGTGGTGAGTGACAATTGAAACAGTCTTTGGCATACCTCCAAATTTCACCAAGCCTGCGCTCACCAGCTTGCAGAAGTATGGTCAAAACAATACTGTGGCTGCCACAGTACACGAGATCAAATAGTAGTGAATTTACAGAAAGGGCTTTGTTGTATATTATTACTATGATTATTTCTAACCTTATAAAACTCACTCACACATCATACACTGGGAGTGTCATGCTGCCAGATATAGCTGCAAGTTTGGTCGTACATGTTATGTATATCATTTATTGTTAAATTTGAATCAAAGTTCCTATGATTACTGTTGTTACATTGTATTTTATAGCTTTATTTTGGTGATTTTGAAAACATATGGTTAAGCCATGTTTCTTGCGGAAGTGCGGAGCTGGCCTGATAACTTGAATCTAAATCGTCTCATGGTTGTTATTGTTTGACTTGCATCACACTGGGATTTTTGCACACAGCGTTGTAATACGGTATTTTTTTTCTGAAAGATTTGCTGGTTTACCCAGGATGTTTCTGTTGCGCGTCGTCGCTTTAAGATGTTCTCTGTTTATATTTTGTTTGTTGCTGTTGCACCCGACTCAAGAGCCTAATGGCTCACAGGGCTACACCTAATAAATGAAACTTGAAAACTTGATTTGTACTCTCCCAATACAAATCTGTTCTGTCCCAGTTACTTGCTATGTCCATACCAAATCTTCAAGAAGATGGGAGTTCCTGGGCCAACACCTTTCCCACTCGTGGGAACTTTCCACCACTACCTCAAGGTCAGAAGTCTAATATGAATATTAGATGCAAATGGGGGTTTCTAGAACATACTATGAATGATTGTGACCATTGGATCAGACATCCAATTACATCATGTTGCAGATAGGGTTGCCACCTCTCCAGATTTTCCCAGGATCATCTTGAGGTAGCCAATCTTGTAAAATATGTGAGACTTCCCAGTACATTAAAAGTCCCTGTTTTTGTCAGTTACTTAATAAGAATTAGAATACACCACACAAAGCAACTCGTTTGCATGCACCTTCCGATATTGCGCAATATTCTTCGTTCCATGATGTGTACTGGTTTTTGTGCCTCAGAGTTGGCAACCTTTTTGCAGTTTTACATGACGTAAATGTGAGCATCATTTCACAAATACTACTGACCATTCGGTATTTGTAAACATTTGGTATGGATAATGTTTGGTAATTAAGTTATCTTTCTTAATTGTATGACCCGGGGATGAAACATGAAAGATCGATTTTTAGCTCAATGGGACCTGTCCCTGGGTTGAACGAAAGTAAATAAATAAACGTACCATGCATATGCAGATTGTCATGTTTACTGATTCTCTTTTCACACAGGGATTCAGAGAATTTGATGCAGAGAGTTTCAGAAAATACGATAGAGTCTGGGGGTAAGCTTCTATCACTTGGGATTTAAGTGTGAGGACCAGGGCTTAATTTCACACTCGAAATTTCCCGAAATCGCTGCTAAGCTGGCTTGTTGTAGAGATAATTATCAACACAAGGCATTACCACTTTGAGTATAAGGTATACCGAATAATTGTTTACTTGTGTACCCGATATTCCTGTGAGTATATGAACACATTATTTGGTGATGCTGCTGCATTGGCAGTGGGACACATGCACAAATAAAAAAAAACGAAACATTTATATCAATAAAATCGAAATATCTAATAGGTGACGTTTCAGGTAAAGGCCCTGCTTGACAGCACATAAAAAGGCAAATTGTCTGAAATGTCACCCGTTATATTTTTTTCTCTTGAAGCTAGTTTTATTTATGAATTTACATTTTTTTTGTGTTGTGTATGATCCTGTTTGTCTTGGTGTGTGTCTCGCTCGGTGTGTCTTTGTGTGCGTCTCTCTCTGCATGTGTGTTTGCCTATGTTGTTTCCGTGTCTGTGTTTCATCATTCATTTTTACCTGATGATGTTTGCTTGTGTTGCAACCGAAACGTCGTATTCTATTATTATTTTATTTTCTACGTGACTTTACCGAAAGAACCGAAAAGATCTATGATCCTGTGAACATGAGTATAGGAATATAGTGCACAATGGGAACAAACTAAGGCGAGATGCATGCGGCATGCCAAAATACATCCTGGATAAGATTCGAACTTAAAAACAAAAATCTAACCATTGGAAGCATTATTTCTACTCCAGGAATCTCTGGCATGATTTGCAGTTTAATAGTTGTATCAATGACCAAAGGTAAAGGATACTGACGCCACTGCTGGCGGAATGGCCTCCCCCCTACTTGCGGGAGCAATAGAAAATGAACAGATGGTAATGGTATTTTATCCTACTTGTCCACGCTGGCCAGACATCTTGAAAGAGGTGAGAGTACGCACACTTTACAGCACCGCACGTAATCTGCTGTGTGGACAGAGGCAGATGGCATTTAAGAAACATAACTGCATTGTTGTTTTGACTGCCGTGCCCCGGCAAGCCTAATGTGCCAACGTATGCATCTTGACCTTCTTTCGCACCGTATGTAACCAACCGTGCTAACCACGGCAGCCTCCTGAGATATGAATATGCCGTGTTTATGTTTAGTTTAAAAAAAGTTATATACTTGGAATTGGTCATGTTTCTGATACATTTCGGACCAGGAATACCACAGTAATCACACTGAGCGAGAAACTGAAGAAGCGTCAATGATTGACATGTACATTGCAGAAATATGAGCAATATTTTTCGAACAAATCCAGTACCTGCAATTATGTATTTTTTCTCTGTGCACCTACAAGGATTTACGATGGCCAGGTGCCTGTGCTCATGGTGACTGACACAAGCATGCTGAAACAAATCCTCGTCAAAGATTGCCTGGAGTCCTTCACCAATCGCCGAGTGAGCAGTGCAGATAGAAGACAAATTATAAACGCTGAGTTTTCCAACTGAGAATTATGTAATTTGTAGATATTTTATTTCTTGTGTTGTAACAGGAACTTGAGCTAATCTTACGATCAATGTGTTGGTTGTGGTGCTGTGAATCTGAAAGCCTCAACTGTGTCCCATTTTCCCAGCATCCGGCTACGTGACGTACTCTACAGTATTAATGAATGCAATTACGTACTGTTTTAATTTATTTTACCCGTAAGGTTTCACCTAATTTCACTTTTCTTTCAACAGAAATTTGGACTTAGCGGGCCCATCAAAGATGTTCTGCTCATAGCTGAAGATGAGCACTGGAAGCGTATCCGAAATGTGCTGACTCCGGCGTTCAGTGGTGGAAAAATCAAGCAGGTAAAGACGTGCATTTGAAATAAAGCAGCGTTGACAGCTCTATAGAACGTTGTTTTATTTAAAGTTTTTGTTTTAATCGCGGTTGCTGAGAACTGGACAAAAGACTCAAAATTCCAAGCAGCCAGCAACAAAGAGTGCTCTTGAATGAATAGATTTTTGTATCGAATTGTGTTCTTAAAAACATGCCCTGGAACTAACACTGAAAAACATATCTCTCTCTCTCTTCCAGATGTGTCCCCTGATTCAGCGCTGTGCTGAAGTGCTGGTGCAGAACCTCCACGAACCGTGCCAGTCGGAACAACCAGTGGATTTAAAAGAGTAAGCTATAAAATCCACTGTTGGGATTTCTTTAAATCGCATTTTACTCACGTGAAAGGTCAGTGTGGTGTGTGCTGGAAATGAACTTAAGGTGTTCAACACAGTTTGATGTGTGTCATCCCAGCAAGGTGTGGTGGGTATGTGTGTTAAAGCAACAGTTCATGTGTAATACATTTTGTTAATCACCATCAATACCAGTGGCAAGATTTCTAATTTTATGCAAGGCACACATGCATATTCATCCCTCTTGCCTTAAACAGCCACTATCTTTAGTTCCCAAATGCCCACCCAATTTTATATAATCTGCATCCCTAACAAATGAGTGCCGATTTTTGCCTTTCTTCTTGTACTAGAGTTGACCGATATTTACCGCTATTTTATCTTTAGTAACCGCTGTACCAGGATTGGTTATGCCAGTACCTGATCATACATTGCGACGTGGATGTATATATTGTCTAAATGCAACTGCATCTCAAAACGCTGTACAGAATAGGAGAACATGAGCATCCTGTGGAAAGGAGGCCTACTCATTTATAGAGATATAAAGAGAGTCACATGCAGATGAAAGCAAGAAGGTCTTCTGCATGAACTTGAACAGATGTGGGGAGCTTACATTGCTGAGGGAGGGGAGTTTCAGACTTTGGGAGCAACAGAAAAATGAGTTACCTCCCACTGCGTGTAGGTTGACGAGGGGCTTTGATAGCCTTGGTTGCTGGAGTTCAGAGTGCATGGGTGGAGTGAAATGGGAATGGAGCGGTTGTAGAGCTGACTCTAGAAAGGATCTTGAAGATAATGAGGGCAATATCGAAGTTACACTGGGACCGATTTGGGAATCGGTGAAGAAATCGGAATAAAGGGTTGTGGTTTCGTTTATGGGTGTGGGTGAGGAGTTTGGCAGCGGCATTTTGGATCATTTGGAGTTTGAAGGTGAGGGATTTGGGGAAATTGTATAGCAGAAAGTTTCGTTAGTCAACTCGGTATGTGATGATGGCATGGATGAGGAATGAGTCTTAGAAGTCTGCTTTGGAACTAGCCAGAGCTGACTGATAGATTCATTGCGAGCCTTTTCTATCTGGGAGTGAACTTCAAAGCCAGATTTATTATTTTGTCTCCCAAGTTTACGACCAATTATTTCATCACTCGTTGTGGCTGGTTTGAGATGCTTTTAGAAGAGGTTCGATCCATCAGTGGGGTGTGATCAGCATGGCATAGGGAAGTCCTCCAATCAGAAATGGTTTGACAAAGGGCTGAACATTATTATAGTTATTATTCCTAATTAGAGAACCTTTTGCGCTGTAACGAAAAATAAAAGATCGCTGCCATTTTTGTACTTTTTCTCACAATCCTGTACCTAGAGCACTAAAATCGATTTTTTTAATGGAATAAAATTCCAAGATAATATGCATTGTCAGGCTTTTTAAAATATTCTCTTGGATTTCAATGATATTTGGTGTAATAATTGCATTAATAGGAGCACAAATAAAAATGTTAGAACGATTTCATATGAGCTGTGGTCAGTATTCTGTATTTGATACTCCCACCTCTGAGGTGTCGCTATCGATTATATGTTTTTCGAACTTCTACCTCCGTTTCAATAAAATGTAATGTTCAATCGTTATACAAAACATCCCATTTAGCCAGTTACCCAGCTAGTTTGTTTAAGTGGCAACAGCCCACAGTCACTAACATTAGAGTTATTATTGGGGTGGAGAGGAGTCCAGTCAGCGGCCAGCCAGGAAACTCGAGGCATCGGTTAATATTTACCATGAGTATGATGATCCTCTACATTGTTCAGATCAACTGTGGTTTCAAATTGACGTAACACACATGTGTTAATCATGCTGCATATAGGCAGGATTATAATAATAGGTTTTTCCCCTTTTTTCTGGCAACAAAACTGAAACCTTTTTACAATGATTCATGTCTGCATTAACCACAATACTTGCAGTCAAAATGCAACAACAAAAAACCGCTCTGATAATATATGCATTGTCCTTGAAACTGATTGGTCCACACCAGAGACAGCTTTCTTTTGAGCCTCGTCTCAATTGGTGCTCGACCTGAGGACGCCAAAAGGCGTACAGCTCAAAGACAATGCTGCACTATCAAAGTAATGAGGGCTCGGGGTGAGCATCTACATCATGAGACCTCCTTTGCCAGTACCAAAATATAATAATAGGGTTTTTCCCTTTTTTGTCTGGCAACAAAACTGAAACCTTTTTACAAGGATTCATGTCTGCATTAACCACAATATTTGCAGTCAAAATGCAACAAAAAAAACTGCTCTGATAATATATGCATTGTCCTTGAAACTGATTGGTCCACACCAGAGACAGCTTTCTTTTGAGCCTCGTCTCAATTGGTGCTCGATCAGATGACGCCAAAAGGCGTACAGCTCAACGACAATGCACTATCAATGTAATGCATATATCATCAGAGTGTGTTGTTTGTTTGCATTTTGACTGCAAGTATTGTGGGTAATGCAGACATGAATCCGTGTAAAAAGGTTTCAGTTTTGTTGCCAGAAAAAAGGGGGAAACCCCTATTATTATATTTTGGTACTGGCAAAGGAGGTCTAGGCAGGATCAGTTTAACTTTCCAGTTTATAGCAGGTATTTATTGGCTAATTGTTGCTTTCATGTGAATTTTCACCTCTAAATAGAATATTTGGAGCGTACAGCATGGATGTGATCGCAAGCTCAGCCTTCAGTACGGACGTGGATTCTCAGATCAACCCCAACGATCCATTTGTCATAAATGCAAAACTTATTTTCAAATTAAACTTCGCAAGCCCTTTAATTGCTGTAATTTGTAAGTACATTTTTTACAACTATATGAATCAAAGCCAGTGGTGCTATCCTCACTTACAATTCATGAATAACTCAGTTTTCATATTTTATAATTTACTTAAAACATTTTTCTGACAAACCAAAATATGTTTTCAGGTTTGTGAGCTCGCAAAAAAATATCTGCAAAGTATCAGTCGATTAATATTCTTGGATACATTTTTGATGTTTCATTTGTATGAATGTTGAGTGACGTGACATAATCAATGTAAATTCTTTCTTTCAGTGTTCTTCCCATTTATGATCTCTCCACTTGAAAGACTGGGAGTGACTTTGTTTGATAAAAAAGCGATACATTTTTTCCATAAAATTGTTCAGCAAATGAAAAAACAACGTCAGAAAGGGCTGAATGACATGGTGAGTCCATAAAAAAATATTTTATAAAATAACGTTTGAGGAGGAGGCCATTAGGGGACGTTTTTATCCGAAATACATCTCTTGCTCGTAAACCCCAGAGCATTTTGGAGGTCATCTTGTACAACGAATGTGACAGGACGTGGAAATTGCTGAAGACATGCCTAAGCAAATTACATGGAAGTTTAAGACGATTAAAATAAAACACCAACATCAGGAGATGAAACTGTTTGCTTTCTGTTGAGAACAAAAAATAAAAAAATAAATCAAATAAGGTCGTCACAAAATGTATTAGAAGAATTGTAGACCAATTAGACTGGTATCACATTCTTATGAGTTGCTCAAGAAATCGAAAACTGAATTGCAGACATTTAAGAGGTCACCGACACGCAAACAGGATTTACAAGCTTTTTTTATAATTGACCACGTCAGTGTCATGAATCAGATCCTACAAAAGCCATGCAATCAAAACACCTTTTCCAAACCTTAAATATTAAATTCTGTCAAAAAACACAAACTGTTACACGTGAGCGTTGGATTTATTGTTCGTTCGATAAAAAAAATGCGTTTACTTTGTACAAATACAGCAATGACTGAAGACACCTGTGTTTTAGTTAATAGACCGATGTACCCACTGCATACTTGTCAACTCCTTATCAGTGCCTACCTTATTACAGACAAATTCAGACCTTATTGGTTACCCCTTGCCCTTATAAATCTCAACGTTCATCCTACAAAGTTCCTCGTATTTAAACGACGACTGTACGCCGTATGGATCCTGAACACTCAATTTCCCTGTACAAGAATACGGGTAAACCGTATGGATTGACAGGTGTGCTACTGTTGTAAAAATGTGAGGTTTTCTTTTTGCAGGGAAGAGTAGACTTTCTGCAACAGATGGTGAACGCTCAACTTTCAGAAAACATCTCGGATGGAAATGAAGGGAATGCTCCTGCAGAAAAGTGTAGGCATTTTACGACAATATCCTCTCGTATTGATGTAATTAATGTATTAGATAATTTACATTCCGATGAGCATTGTTGGCTACGTATGGTGCTAAAGAAGTTCAACATACATACACATAATAGAGTCTTATGTGTAGCGGTGTACAGGATGCGGCAACAGTCAGGAAGCGTAGTGAGTTCTGGACTGTGCTTTGTGCGTATGCTTGTTTGATGTGTGTCCTCAATATTGACCCTTATAATACTGAGGTCCCAATGAATGGCAATCAAAAGGTCACCGGACCTCCCGCCTCTTGACGTGTATTTGTGGGGATATCCGTGGAGGTCAGTCATGTATGCCAACCGACCCAGAAACATCAAAATAACTGCGAGCGAAAATATGAGCTCAGTGCGCTAAAATCAACGTGGGCATGCTAGGGAATGGTCAGGCCTCATTTTGTGTGAAACAGAGATTGAGTCGCGTATCCCAAGCAAAGGGTGCACAGTTAGGGAACCCATTTACGGCATCCTGTTGGGAAGACTGAGGTGGGAGGATTGAAGACATTTCCCAATTGTTTCGGCTACCGCTCTGGGAGCTCGAACTGGAAAACTTGTGGATTGCGCATCCAGTGTTAACGTAGGGTAACGGGAATTAATTCAGTGTACAAAACCATTCAACCTGTAGTCTTCTGCGTTTGCGGTTTCATTTGACAGATTTGACTGACGGTGAACTGGAGTCTCAGGCAGTGCTGTTCCTCATGGCTGGTTATGATAACACAAGCACAAGCATCACCTTTTTGGCCTATTGCCTTGCTTGTAACCCTGACGTCCAGACTAAAGTCCAGCAAGAGATCGACACAATTCTACCAGATGGCGTAAGTCAACTTATATTTACCATCTTCTTGGTTCTTTCGGTAAAGTCACGTAGAATGGAAATAATAAAATAATAATAATAAAACATAATAAAATAATTCTCACCTCGTTTCGGCCACAACGCAAGCAGCCGTCCTCAGGTGAAGAACAGGTCTGCCATTTTACGTGACTTTACCGAAAGAACCAAGAAGATGAATCCCTGCAGTCATGAAAGCTTTAAATCGAAATTTATATTTACCACTTAAGTACTGCATGGCGCATTCATTGTAAGAGTATTACTCGCTGTCATACATCGCAGCATGCGGAACATGTTAATGTGAACGTACTTGTCAAAGGCTGATTGATAAATGTGTTGCACACTCCATAATGAATTGTGTGTTAAACATTTACATGTTTTCATGTAAAATGATATATTGGTCCGTGTCACCTTGAATGCAGAAATTGCCAGATTATGACACTTTGAAGCAGATGGAGTATCTGGACATGGTCGTGTGCGAGACTCTGCGGATGTACTCACCAACATCTCGTACGGACCGCGTCTGTAAAAAGACGACGGTTGTGAATGACATGGTCATACCCAAGGGTGTGGTGGTCACTGTGCCATTGTGGGTGCTCCACTACGACCCGCAGTACTGGGACGAACCTCACGAGTTCCGGCCGGAACGGTGAGTGAGTCTCACGATTTTTAAATAATGAAAGTTATTCATCAACACAAAGACATGTTGTGGTTTAGCAATTGTATCAAGGATCGAGGTTGCAGTCCAGGGCATGACACTGGAAGGAAAATTAGTTTCTTCATTCTTGCCCATTCATAAAAGGGGTATTTTACATTGTAAATTGTAGAAGGACATTTTATTACGAGTTTACAAAACAGGAATTTTATATCTTTATCTTTTTTTTTAAGCAAACCTTTTCCAACAACATTGTCAATCTACGGGCACACTGAAGAATGTAACCTTTTTCCACATATGGACCCCCAGTTGTAGGGTTTTGACTGATCGGTTGCCAAATGGTAATCGTGACAATCAGACGAAATTGTGAAACACCAGTTTTCGTGAAGTGCACTGTTAATACGTTTATATCACGATGTCATATGTTCAAGAGTACAGGGTGCAGAGAACACGATAACTCTTGCCACACATTTCCTAGTTACAACATCGTTGGCAGAGGTGTTAATGTTTATCACACGGCTGCCAAATAAGACATTGCCGCTCGACTACATTCACACGTCGATTCTCAAATCATGTTCGGACGTGCTTGCGCCACTGATTGTCCACCTGGCAAATCTTTCGTTCAGTGAGGGCTGCTTCTTCCCAGAATGGTTTAAAATGGTGCAGGTAACACCGCTGAAAAAAGTTGGCTTAAGCCATAGTGACCGCACACACTATTGTCTGATCTCAAACCTGAGTTCGCTTTCAAAGGTCACAGAACGCCTTTGTCTGAAGCGGTTACTTCCACACGTCGCTGCGACTGGCAGATTCAACCTGTTGCAGTTGGCATACTGGGAGCTCCACCGCACTGACATGGCTCTATTAAAAATCACTCATGACCTCTGCAAGATAATGAATGGCCGTTGCGCGGCAGCGTTGGTTGGCCCCAATCTCTCGGCTACCTTCGACACCATCGAGCACGAGATACTTATCGGGCGGCTACGGTTAAGGTTTGGTGTATTAGGCATGGCGCTGGGGTGGAGTGACTCGTACCTACCTGGTCGATCACCTGAGGACGGCTGCTTGCGTTGTGGCCGAAACGTCGTGAGAATTATTTTATTATGTTTTATTTTTATTATTTTATTATTTCCATTCTACGTGACTTTACCGAAAGAACCAAGAAGATGAATCCGTGCAGTCGCGAAGGCTTTAAATTAGAACTACAGCATACAAATAGGACAGAACTTGTCACTTGGCAGACTGGCGATCGTGGCTATCAGGAATCACTGGTTTGTGTTGAACCCCGCTGTTCATCGATTCTGCGTGCGCACGACTGTGAATTGTGCAGATTCACCAAGGAGGCCAAGGAGGCGCGTGACCCCTACTGCTATCTGCCCTTTGGCCACGGCCCCAGGAACTGCATCGGCATGTGCTTTGCCCTGATGTCCGTGAAGATCGCTGTCTGTCGCATCCTGCAGCGCTACTCCTTCCAGACGTGCAGCGAGACCACGGTGCAGGATCACACCCCCTCCTCCTCCGCTCTTTACTGTTCACAAAGTGATTTTATAGTTTAAATCAGTGTTTGACGATTCCTGCAGGAATATTGCTTGAATTCCATGATTTCACTGTCGGTGATTGTTCATTCATATTCTCCCAAGGGATTAAATACATATTTATTCACTTTAATGGGATTTAAACACAGATTCTGTCATGCAGGAATTGCCCATCAACGCACATTTGTTTAAATGGAATTCCAAAAATATCTATGTCAATATTTTACGTTGGATTTTCCAGGATCATGAGAATTGGCAGCATATTGAAAGGGGAATTACCAAAGAACTTGAACCCCATTCATTTAAATGGATATCCACGGTTCATCATTGAATTATTGATTATAATTATATTGAAAATTCCTAAGCTGTCAAAAAAATCTCAATAACTAAATGGAGATTCCTGGTTCATTTAAGTGAATGGATAATTTAATTAAATGTATTTTGTCAACCCTCCATAATTCTAATGAATCCATGATGTTGTTGGGAATCATTAGATTCCAATAATTGCTTTGCGATCCTGGGCTATAATTTAAATGTTAATTTCAGTAATGCTCATACATATGGAAGCTCTGATAATTAATTTTTAACGTGCTCTGATAATTTTTAACGTTTGTTTATTTGGTTTACAGATTCCACCAAAATTTAACAAGAATACATTTTTACAGCTGGAAAAACCACTGAAGGTGAATGTTGTGGCGCGAAAGGAGGCCGAGTGAAATATGAATCGGGTGAACGATTCGGAAGGAAGCAAGTGTGACGGCTCCATTCACATTGCTAAGTTGGAACACGTCACCTTGCCAATTAGCACCATTGCCGGTGATGGCTATCGGCAGCATTTTCCAAAAATGCAGAGAAAGGGAACGTTTGTCAATAAATTAATCGTGTCTCGCGCGTGTCTTAAAATAACAATTTCTGTGGTGCTAACATATATTATTGCCAACATACATATTGAAGTTCAACTGTGGAGGAATCTATTACTTCTACATTTTGCGAATATATTGACTCATAATTGTCTTTTTATATTACAGTAAGTGATTACATTAATATACTTGTTATAAGTTACTTTACATGTGGGTATCTATCGTGATTAAGGTCGGGTTTGTAATATGGGTCCATGTAGTTAGTATACTTGCTAAATAAAAACGTGAATCAATCTGCTGTGGGTGGCGCTCATGGACTTTCATGGTGCTAACCAAGTGCCGGAAATTCGACATTTTCATGGTGGGGACAATGTGTGACCTGTACTGGTAGGAACCCACTGGTTCCACCAGCCGACAGGGGATTATTGTGTCCGTCCGTTGTACAGGGAGGGGTTGGGTGGGGAGGGAGGGGCTGGGTGGGGAGGGGTGGGGAGGGTGGGGAGGGGCTGCGTGGGGTGAGTAGGGAGGGGCTGGGTGGGAAGAGTGGGGCTGGGTGGGGAGGGGCTGGTCACCTCGGGAAGGGTTCACTTCGGGAGGAGAGGAGACGGGGCGGACCGGCTACACAATGTCACGCAGTTCTGCTGTACTGCACTTTGCTTCAACAGCACTCGTGATATTTCACTATGAACATTTAGCTCCAAGGTGGATTGCGGCAATTATAATGTAACTTCGTGCATCAAGAAAATCACCCCCCCCCCCTCCCGTATATACCCAATGTGATGTTAAAAAGCGCATTACCTACAACCCACGAGCCATGTCAAGTCCAAAAGCAAATCAGTTGCGTTCACAATACAGCATAATGCATCTAGGAGCCGTCCATTCCCTTGTAGTTAATTGTCCATCAATCCCAGTGTAGGACCCTACTCGAAATCTCGACTCTTGTAGGTGGCTCGTTATATCAGGACATGAAATGTTATGCATGCAGTTTCTCTCACGGCATGTCACCGTTACATAAGCCCGTGCAACATCATTGCAACCGCTTCATACTGCACTCCGCAATGCCCCTAATTGTTACAGCTAACAGGGGTCTCAACCGCAGTGTCTGATTACACATACTGTGACTGACGTCTCAATGGGTATTCTTGTGAAATAAATGACACGGATCGCATTAAAGAGAAAAGGTTATTTGCCATTTTTAAATGGACCGCGTAAGTATTCTGTTTTCATTACTCCAATCTCCATGGCGCAGCTATTTGTGTTCCGAACTTTACATAACAAAAGGGCTTTTTTGTGTCGATCTTTTCCCACCGTTACGGTGGTAACGGCTAGAATTACAGTACAGTATTGCATTGTTGGTGCGGATTGGAGCCTCAGCCAGCCGCCAGCCAGGAAACTCAAAGCTTAGATAATTATTTGCAATATTAGTATGCAATAAGCAGTACAATTTTTCACAGCATAAATATCAAAAACTACACGAACGAACTCTCACTCCTGAAGAACTTCTCTCGTGGCGAGCAGACCTCAACATTAATGGCCTTAAGCTCCCTCCTGAACAACATTGCCATAATCTTAGGTTTTTTAGGTAAAGTCACGTAGGTAAAAAATAAAATTAAAAGTTAATTAAAGTAATAATGGAAATAAAATCAAATAATAAATCACGACGTTTCGGAGGCAACACAAGTCTCGTCATCAGGTGGGACCGTCACAGCTAAAATTACTGCATCAAGTGACGGTCCCACCTGATGACGGAGACTTGTGTTGCCTCTGAAACGTCGTGATTTATTATTTTATTTTATTTCCATTATTACTTTTATTAACTTTTAATTTTATTTTTTACCTACGTGACTTTACCGAAATTAACCTAAGAGTATGAATCCTTGCCGTCACGAAAGCTTCAAATCTAGAAACATTGCCATAACGCAGAGAATGGAATTACCCGTAGTGAAATGATCATTATCATTGACACGTTATGGTGCAATTACCAGTACTCATACCTGTCAACACCTTATCAGTGCCTACCTTATTACAGATCAATTCATACTTTATTGGTCATCCCGTGCCCTTATAAATCTCAAAATTCACGCTACAAAGTCCCACCACAATGGAGACACACAGACACAAAAGAAAATCTTATTTTTATCACCTAAAATAGTTGTGTGTACTCATACATGTCAACACCTTATCAGTCCCTACCTTATTACAGACCAATTCAGACTTTATTGCTCACCCCGTGTTCTTTATAAATCTCAAAGTTCACACTACAAAGTCCCATCACAAGGGAGAAACACAAACATTAAAAAAAATTGTGCCCGTATTGAAACGTCTGTACGCCCCATGGACTTGAACACGACATTTCCCTGTTCAAGAACACGGGGTCAAGCGAAAATGGGTTGACCGGTATGAGCACTGTATTGGAAACAAGAAGAGTTTTGAACTTTACCTTGATGCAACAGTCATTAATTTTATTTTAAATGATCCAGAAGGACTTTCTTAAGCCCGAATGCTTATTCTTAAGCCTCGCATCAATCCCTTAATTAACACATTCCTGCGGAGGGAGCTGGTAGGAACGTTGGGTTGCTCGGTCAATGGCCAGGGTCAACGGCGGCGTGGTGCATTCCGCAAAAATGGCCGACTGTGAGGGCGGGCACAAGCCGGCGTGAGTAGGTTAAACGTTGAGTTTTATAAGGGCACCACGGGGTAACCAGCCCCTCCCCACCCAGCCCCACACCTCCCACCCCCCACCCAGCCCCACCCTCCCGTCCCCACCCAGCCCCTCCCCACCCTCCCCACCCAGCCCCTCCCCACCCTCCCCTCTCCACCCAGCCCCACCCCTCCTATTTTTTGGATGCACGACGGACGGACACAATAATCCCCTGTGGGCTGATGTAACCAGGAGGTCCTACCAGTATGGACCTCATAACGCAACGAGCATTTCCAACGCGTCGCGTCGCGCGAGTCGGTCATTGACGGGCAATTCGTGAAAATGTCCACCATTGAGAATTATTACACGTGTGTAGGAACATTGCTGAATTATTACACATTGTGTAGGGAAAAAAATGCGTGTTTAGGTTGTTGGCTGCACGGAACGGGGCGGGGGGATCCAGGGTGTCTGATTTTTGCCAAGACTTTATTACATAACTGCCAACCTCCCAGTGAGCAGTCATTATATTTTGAGCAACGCAGACGATCGAGTTGTCGACCAGAAACGCTGCAAGACGGACACAGAGAGAGAGAGACACAGAGGGCGGTTGTTGTTCAACTTGCAGGTTATCTTGGGGTAAGGTTTTGTTGATGTTGCTGTTGTTGTTGGTCTCTTCCGAAATCGTACTAAAACCAGTAAAGTTACACGGTAAAAGATACTTACAATTGTCCTGCTACTTCGGTGTCGTCGAGTGACTTGGGTGGTTGTCGAAAATTTGATTGAAACCCACTTTACAACAACTTTACCATGATCTACTGCAGTGACGGTGCAGCCATTTCGTTAAAAGACCCCTTATTCTTATTGCATACCGTGTCAACCCACACGGTTTCTACCCCGTATTCTTGTACAGGGAGATTTCGTGTTCAGGTCCAGGCGGCGTACAGCCATTTCAATACGGGAAAAAACATGTTTTACTGGAAGGAACCTCCTGGTTACACCAGCCCACAGGGGATTATTGTGTCCGTCCGTCCGTCGTGCAGGGAGGGGCTGGGTGGGGAGGGAGGGGCTGGGTGGGGAGGGGAGGGTGGGGAGGGGCTGGGTGGGGAGGGGAGGGAGGGGCTGGGTGCGAGGTGGGAGGGGTGGGGCTGGGTGGGGAGGGGCTGGTCACCCCGTGGTGCCCTTATAAAACTCAACGTTTAACCTACTCACGCCGGCTTGTGCCCACCCTCACAGTGGGGCATATTTGCGGAATACACCACGCCGCCGTTGACCCTGTCCATTGACCGAGCAACCCAACGTTCCTACCAGCTCCCTCCGCAGGAGGAATGTGTTTTTGGTCTATTTGTTTGTGTTTCTAGCCTCGCGATGGGATTTTGTAGGATGAACGTTGAGATTTTTAAGGGGCACGAGGTGACGAATGCGGTCTGAATTGGTCTGTAATAAGATTGGCACTGATAAGGGGTTGACAGGTGTGTTATTCTGTACACACGGATTGGGAATTAATGTACTTTAATGCACTCGACATTAAACTCGCTTGTATGCCATTTGAAAAATGTGTTTACCCCCTCTCTCTCTGTGTGTGTGTGAATGTTTCAGTTTGGGGAAGTCATTGACAGATGCCGAGCGTAGCTCCTACCCCGAAACGTCCAGCGTGCGGCCAGACACATAACCGCACACTAATCGAAAGTTGTCACAGGTGCGAGTTTATGGGACAAGCACCCAGCCACGTGTGACAATCGTGGGAAGTTCAATCATTTGGCAATCGTGGTGGGGTGTGTGTGGGATTTGTGGGGAGCGGTGGTGTCGTAGTTAGCGCACTGTGCTGCAAACCCGGCGAGCCGAGTGGCGATTGTCTGAATCGGTCCTGGGTATTCCCCTGGGTCGACTCAGCCTCAAATGAGTATGTAACCATCGCCACGAGGAATCCGTGGTAAGTACAACAGCAAGCAAGCGGCAGCAACGAGCAACGAAAACACCAACACTGAAATTGCAGTGAACGCGTACCAGGCTCCAGAAGGAATATTGCACGGGGCATTTAACGGATCGAAAAGAAAACGACAGTGGATGAGTTGAACTTCAGAATCGGAATCTTTCTTTTCAGATTTGGAGGAATCCGATGACTTATGAAGATCTTTCCCTCCCGGCATCCCCATTTCATTCTCTAAAACTTGATATATTGTTTGAAGAAAGGTTTCTTTAGAACATAAATTAATATACAACGGGGGGGGGGATGTAAAGATGTCAATTAATTGACGGGTCACAAAACATCTGGATCACCCTGTACAGCCCCGTGTAACATAATGAACGTGCATCAAATGAAGCAACTCCTGGTTTGTGCTTACCAAGATGTTGGGCATTCATTTGATTACTTTAGGTCGGTTTTCTACGGCGTTTTATTTTTCCTGATAGCTTATTTTAAAGTGTTTAAATTAGTTTATGAGCACAGACTCAAGTTTCATCGACTATACAGCCTGACCAAATAAAACATTACGGCTAAACAAGTACTGGAACCCCCACTAGCTGGACTGTTTCATTAAAAAAAGTGAAAGATTGAATTTCAGGGATAGAAATATTAATATATATGTTGTATATATAATTATTTGTATGTGCCTGCAGTAATGATGCACATATAGCAGCTTCCTTATGAACCCATGAGCGACATCCAACCTTGAACTCAATGCCCGGTCACGGCTAGCATCATTGGCCAAGTGATATCTGAACCGGTCCACCACACTGACCAGAGTGTGGTGTGAGAGCGTGGTGGACGAAAGCAGCACGCCCGATGAGTGTAACACGGCATTGAGAGGACATCATCCAGCAGTGGACTTAGAGGTTTGTCAATCGGTTCATCGGTGCAACTGCAGAGAGAAGTTGAATGGATTCGTTCATTTAGCATGAAAAAAAAGATAACCTAGAACATGTCTGTCGCGTCTGTAACTTGCTGTCTAATCGACACAAACACATTCCTGCGGAGGGAGCTGGTAGGAACGTTGGGTTGCTCGGTCAATGGCCTGCAGGGTCAACGGCGGCGTGGTGTATTCCGCAAATATGCCCGACTGTGAGGGCGGGCACAAGCCAGCGTGAGGAGGTTAAACGTTGAGTTTTATAAGGGCACCATGGGGTGACCAGCCCCTCCCCACCCAGCCCCACCCCTCCCCACCCAGCCCCTCCCTCCCCTCCCCACCCAGTCCATCCCTCCCCACCCAGCCCCTCCCTGCACGACGGACGGACACAATAATCCCCTGTGGGCTGGTGTAACCAGAGGTTCCTAGCAGTATTATTTTCGTTGATCGACAGCCAGTGAGCGTGCAACGTTAGCAACGTTGTAATCGGACGTTTTATGTTCATAAAGTAAGCAAATCCTGTATTGCACTGTGACTGGCCCCCATTGGACTTTGAAATGCCCTCACAAACTTGTGCAGTTCGCTAGATACAACAATCTGACAATGGTATGTGTGTTCACAGATTATATCTTCACAATGGCTGACATTTTCAGCCTGTCTGAAATGTCTCTCCTCACCCTGGTTCTGATATTGGCTGCGTTCATTTTGTCTGCAATGTAAGTGCTCAGCATCGGCTACTCTTAACCTTTACCTTACTTAACCAATCTTGATTTGAAGCAATTTTATACTTACTTAACCAGTTACATGTATCGTGCATTTTGTGAAGTATTATCTGCCATGAATTTCCCTGCACAGTAACGTAAACCACAATAACTTGCTGATCTCACCAAAGGAGCAAAAACCATCACTCAAACTCCGGTCGTCCTCGCGACGGCTTTTGGTTGGCTATTGAACAAAGACGGTCACTGCATCGCAGCGCTTTCAGATGCGCTTCTGCGGCCATCTGGAAAGCTCTTCCCTCCGATATATTCGGAAGCCATTGGAGCTATGCACTTATAAATCTAGATTAAAAACCCATTTCTTTAGAACTGCTTTTCACGTTTTGTTGTTGTCCTCCCTCTGCACCTCCGATTAGTATAGTTGGCTGCATATGGCGCAAAAGAATGTCAACATACACACACACATACTACCAGTCCTTGGCGAAAATAAATAGTCTTTAGGACCACAGTGAGTCAGGCCTGCTGAATTATTACATTTTGTCAGCTGACTTTTTAGGAGACAATTATGAAACAAAAACCCCGCATTCTTAACCTTTGGAGGCCCACCCTGGTTCTGACATCTGCTGCTTTAATTTGGTCCGCAATGCAAGTTCTGTACTCTGTACTCAATATTTGTGGTCTCGTTAATTCACTGCCTTCATGTTACATGACCATCGTTTTAGCCAAGGGACCTTGGTTACAATTTTTCTAGCAAGGAAGTAAATTGATATCCCAAAATCCAAAGTCAAATTGATTAAAATCGGTACTTTTGTGTGCATAATTTCTGACATTTATTACACTCCAACACAATTCCAGTATCTGTTTTCTCCCAGTGTCCTGCTATGGCCATACAGAATCTTAAAGAATATGGGGGTTCCTGGGCCAACACCTGTGCCAATACTTGGGACCTTTCACCACTACCGCAAGGTAGGTTTTCCACGTAACAATAATGATGTTTAGTTTTACATATACTGTAGTGTCATTCATGCAAATTTAATCGCACAATAGTTGAGGAACCACATACAAACCCGGAAGTCAAACTGGTGGTGAACCGGCACAAACAACTGCCCCAGCTCTGCATTCCTCTAAGTATTAAGATGTTTATAAACGTTGAAGGAAACCAGAGCACCCGGAGAAAACCCCGATGGAGATGAGTCCATTTGGTTCACTGCCTTCTGGCAAGCCAGAGTATGGAACCCGTGATGCCCACGGGAAGAGACCCTATTTGCGTTCACAGTGCTGGATTACAGGAATGCGCCGCCACCATCCGGCTAATATACGTGGTAAATTTGCTTCAGCAATACCAATGAAAACCTGTAATTTTAAGCAGTTAATGTCACGTGGTAAATCATTTTTCTACATTGTTTTTAAATATATATGAATGGCAAAAGTTAAAATTTAGTTTTAGAGTATGTCTTGTTGGTGACAATCTTTATGCCAAATGTAATGAACTGAATGTTAATATTTGAATGCTCACATAGACACTAAACACGAAAATGGAATAAAAGCTGAATAGTGCAAAAAAGCATCGAGAGATACATTTATAGAGTCACATTGAGGTATAAGAAGAGGAGCCTATGGATCAGAGACAAACTCAAATTTGATGCATCATATTGACTGTAAAGAGAAGCAACGGTATCCAAACATGCCCCAGAGGATGCACACTGCGGAGATGGAGCCATGAATTCGGCTCTTGTGAAGCAGTTCCATCACGATATTGGCTAAGGCGGCAATGGCATTCATCCAGCAGTGGATAGATTATGGTCTTAATTCTAGATTTTAAGCTTTCGTGACTGCAAGGATTCATACTCTTAGGTTTTTTCGGTAAAGTCACGTAGGTAAAAAAATAAAAGTAAAATAAAAATCACGACGTTTCGGAGGCAACACAAGCTTCCGTCTTCAGGTGGAACCATCACAGCACGATAGCTGTATCAAGTAAAGAGACATTCCAAGAGACCCGACCCCGTATATATACTGGTTGAGGGGGGGAGGAGCCAGGGTAGGCCCCTGGATCGGAGTTTTTTTTTATTATGGTAAGATTGGTGCGGCTGAGGCTGCTGCCTAGGCCTGAGCCTTTGTTATGTAGACTGGTTGGGCTGGGAGGTGCCTCTAAAGCTCCACTGTGGTAAAACGGAGACTTGGTTTGCACTCTCGCGCAGTCGTTCACTACCCGTGGTCCGTCGGCTACGTGTGGTCAGCAAGGCCGTGGAGGAAGTGATCGGCGATGTAGACGAGTCAATTAAAACAGAATATTACAAAAAGAAACTCTCCAGTGCGTGACTTCGGTCATCCAGAACAGACCGTACAGCGTATAACGACGCAATGCCCGATCGACAAATACGACGGAGACATCACAGCGATGCACATTTTATCGTCCTTTTATCGTAGTTTATACAAATAATAATATCCTATTGGTGCGCGATCTTTTGGAGGGATGGCAGTGGTGGTCTGGGAGTCCATAAAGGTTGCAAACCACTGCTATATATACCGAGTATGTACACTGCCGTTTATAAAAGCCACACGTAAAATGTGTCAAATGAATATTTAATTCAAAGTGCATAAGTTGTTGCTATGTATTCTAAACAGGGGTTCCGAGAATTGGATGAAGAGTGCTTCAAAAAGTACGGGCGAATCTGGGGGTAAGTTTCTCTTGTTATACGTTTTAGAAAAGAGTATTTTTGTGAAATATAAATAAAATAAATTCGCATAACACGCAGAATAATCCCATGAACTGTTAGTAGTTTAATAAAACTGTATTACAAAAAAAGTGCATTTAACCAGGTAAGGCCCACTGAGCTATATAGCTATTTTCAGAAGTGACCTGGCCACAAATGATAGCTCAAGGAAGTGGCTCATCACGTGGAAATTGTATCCAGCCAAATGCTTTAAATGCACGTTTCTAAATGAGGAGGGAAAAACCAGAGGACTCTGAGAAAAATCCACGTGACCACGGGGGAGAGAGACATGCGAACTCCAAAAATACAGCAGGAGTCAGGGTTGGGATCGAACCCACGAAACTCCTGCATACCAGGCGAGGTAGTTAACAATAATAAAATAGATTTTATTATTTTCAAATTAACATATTTAGATGTGTTTTCTTTTAAAAGGCTCTGTACACGTAACGTTAAGATTACAAAGGTAATTACGTTCTTAAATAGTTCCCAATACGTGTGTTTCACGTTTTAATTTTCACATATGGTCCAATAGAACCTGGGCTAGCACATTCCTGCGGAGGGAGCTGGTAGGAACGTTGGGTTGCTCGGTCAATGGCCAGGGTCAACGGCGGCGTGGTGTATTCCGCAAATATGGCCGACTGGGGGCGGGCACAAGCCAGCATGAGTAGGTTAAACGTTGAGTTTTATAAGGGCACCACGGGGTGACCAGCCCCTCCCCACTCAGCCCCACTCCTCCCACCCAGCCCCACCCTCCCCACCCAGCCCCTCCCCACCCTCTCCACCCAGCCCCACCCCTTCCAATTTTTGGATGCACAACGGACGGACGGATACAATAATTCCCTGTGGACTGGTGTAACTGGTGTAACGAGTCCACAGGGGCAGCCCCTCCCCACCCTCCCCACCCAGCCCCTCCCCACCCTCCCCTCCCCACCCAGCCCCTCCCCACCCAGCCCCTCCCTGCACAATGGACGGACACAATAATCCCCTGTCGGCTGGTGGAACCAGTGGGTTCCTACCAGTATAGGTCACACATTGTCTCCACCATGAAAATGTCGAATTACTGCTTCTCTTCTCTAATTATCTTTAGGCTTTACGAAGGCCGGCAGCCTGTGCTGATGGTGGCTGACACAAGCATGCTGAAACAAATACTCGTCAAAGATTGCCTGGAGTCCTTCACCAACCACCGGGTAAAGCGGTGCAAACAGCAGACAATGATGATAACATAATAAAGAGGGTTTCCCATTTCTGGCAATAAAACAGGAGGTGTAAAATATGTACACACATCAAAATAGATACCTTTCGCAAGGCATCAAGTATGCATTAACCACACATACTTGTTGCAAAAAAATTCAAACAAACATGCTCTCATAATTATCAGGGCATGATTGTTTGCTGCATATATTATAATTTGTGCATTGTCTTGGAAACTGATTGGCCTACAACTGCCTCTGGTGCCTTGCAAAAGGTGTCTATTTTGTGTTTGAACGTTCTGGCAATGACACATCTGTTTTAAAACATGTTTTATTGCAAAAAAAACGGGTACAACCTATTCTTATTTTTTCTTATTGTATTCGTATTTATATAATAATTTCATTGTAATTTTAATATGTAACCGCATTATTTTTTTTATTCTTGCTATTTTTAGTCTAAAATGTTATTTTTATTTTTTAAAATATTTTTTTTTATACTGCCAAAAAGGTCCCATAGATAAAACAGCAGACAAATGAGCGATGCTGACTTGAGGTTCATTACATGATGTTACCTCCTTTGTGAGCATCTCTTCCTTAAGCTCCCCACCAGCCTCCAACCTCAACTCTCTGTCATCAACCATCCGCCAGTGTGCGTCGTGAATGCTCCTCACCCACCCACAAAGCCCAAAAAAGTCGTCACGTGAACAACCGTTTGTCAGTGCCTACCTTAATTACAGAACAATTCAGACCGTATTGGTCACCCCGTGCCCTTATACATCTCAACGTTCATCCTACAAAGTCCCATCAAAAGGGAGAAACACAAACAAATAGACAACATTATTGTTTTTGCCCTTTTGAAATGGCTGTGGACCTGAAAACTCAGTTTCTCTGCACAAGTATATGGGTAAACCGTATGGGTTTACAGCTATGTTACAGTCGGCATCATCAGGCGATCGCCAGAGTTGAAATCATGCGGTTTAAAAATCTCCTGCAATCCTGGGCATGAAATAGGTGACGGTGACGTCATTTGCACGCCCACCCCGGTGACCAGGTGGTGCGTATAATGGGGAGAGTGCGTTTCTATCGAACGACGTTTTAGCCCAGGGTGCATCGTAACAGGGGCTAACGGTCGGGGGAGCATTGTGCGGACGTGTCAGATTGTTTGAAGATCTGATTGCTGGTGAATGCCTGCGATCTTGAAACAATCTGAACATGCGCACCTGACGCTCAGCGAGCGGTGAAATCTTTCTCAGTGCAATCGGTTCTCAGCCAATGGAACCCTTTCCCATGACGCACACGCACGTCTATTATTTTAGTCTCTTCCGATTTTATTTTATTTTTCCTTCCACATCCGTTCCGATAACGTACGTGCGCGCACTACAAGCAACGTGCTCTCGTTGATGCTGGAGCTTAAATATGCTGCTTTTATTATCATTTGTATTACTTTAGCTGGCATTGGTGCAGCTAAATGTGGAATCTGGAAAGCTGGAAACCAGCCAGCTGGGATTTCACTGCATTTATTTATATTTGCTAAAAATCGAACGTCTACTGATGTAGTGAAATAATGTTGACCATGTTTAACTGATACATTGCATACCCTAAAAACCACTTATGTTAGTAAAGCACGTCTGTTTAACCAAAACGTAAACAGCTTCCTGCGGCCGTGTAATGGCGTGAAATGCGTTCGGTTATGTTTTGCCGTGGAGTATTTTAACATGCTCTTTGGTTCTTTCGGTAAAATCATGTAGGTAGAAAAATAATAGATCACGACGTTTCAGGTGGGACAACCACAGCAAGAAAGCTGTGGTTGTCCCACCTGATGACGATTGCTTGTGTTGTGATCTTAACGTCGTGATCTATTATTTTTCTACCGACGTGACTTTACCGAAAGAACCAAAGAGTATGGATTCCTGCAGTCACGGAAGCTTCAAATCAAGATTATTTTGACATGGTTTCACAGAATTTTCTTTTCTTAGGTCTTTACAAATAATGGGATCTTCGATGACGCACTTACTACAATCGAAGACGAGCAGTGGAAGCGTGTCCGCAACGTGTTGTCCCCAACCTTCAGTGGCGGTAAAATCAAGCAGGTAAAACATATATATTAATACAATGGTGTTGAACGGTCGTCTATAAAGTAATCGAAACGTTGTTTTTGTTCCGACTAACTAGACGTTTCTTCTTCTTCCAGATGTGCCCTCTGATTCAACGCTGTGCTGATGTGTTGGTGCGTAACCTCCATGAACTGTGCCAGTCGGGAAAACCATTGGATTTAAAAGAGTAAGCTCATAAACCCACTGTTGGATTTCTTAAAACCCTTATTTTGCAGGCATGTTAAGGTCAGAGTGTTGTGTATGGTAAATTAGCTGGCTGTATTCAACAGTCTAGTGTGTGCGCGTGTCATCTCATTGTAATAAAGGTCGTGGAAGCGACTTCTGGAATCCGGTCTTTATTTGTCTTTCTTTACAACACTCCTTCACGCTGCTGACCGACAGCGTGAAAGGGATAGAGAGAGACGCGCGCAGCCACGTGGCAGCCTGGACCCCCGCTCTCGCGTGGCCTCTCCCTCCGTTCGTTCCAGTTCTGACCACGTGTTGTTCGTCTCCACCCCTTTTAATACCCGGGTCACGTGGTACCTTTCCACCAATCCTGGTTAGCCTCTATGGAATCTCCCAGACTCCATCGTAGGCTCCCGGGACCACGCCCCTGACTCGTCTCCCCATTGGCTGTGGCTAAAGCCAGCAGAACCAATCCTCTACTTACAGCTGTCACCTTCCCATTACGTCAGAGCCACGCCCCTAGGCTTCCCCCCATTGGCTATGGACCAGGACCGGCAGAGCCAATCGTCGTGACGAGTTGTGATCCGTCAGCGACCCGGATATATCCTCACATTACATCATTAAGGCATGGGTAAACGTGTTAGTGTAAAATGCAATGTCATATTTAAGACGGTGTGAGGGAGTGGCGTGGTGGAGAGTGGGGGGGAGCACCCAGGAGCAATTCAGATTTTGCTCTCCACTGACGTTAACCAGGGCCGGGAATCGAACTTGGGTGGCCAGCTTCGTCGCTCAGTGCACTAACTGCTGCACCACCACCTCTTGTTATCAAGTTCAGTAACGGCAAATCATTTGTTTGTTTCTTGGTCAGTGGCGGTGAAATCTCTCTCCAAGCTGGACTGACTGGGAGGGGGGGGGGGTGTCTGGAAAATCAACATTTATGTAATAACTAGCGGGAAGTACCCGACGTTGCCCGGGTCTTAAAAATATTTCAAAACTACTCTTAAAAATGTAATAGCAGTGCGTACTGACTGTAGTGGTACCTGCTATGATTACAGCAGTGCATACTGACTGTGGTGGTACCTGCTATGATTACAGCAGTGCATACCGACTGTGGTGGTACCTGCTACATCTAGTGACTGTATAGTAGTAATACCAGGACGCATCGGGGTGGGGGAGACATCACACAGTGAAGAATTTACCTGAGCATTTAGTGTATTTTTATAGCATTTTTAACGCGAAAGAAAATGTCCCCCTCACTCCCACCGAAGGCGTGCGACTTGGCATGTGCCGTTCCCCCTACCAAAGGCGCGTGAGTTGGTATGGTCGTGCACGCATCATAAATACATAAATAATAGCGGAGCGCACAATAATCGCACTAAATCGTTAATTAAACTAATTTGAAGTTGACACGTTAAAAGGAATAGCGCTTGTTGATCGCGGGGCTTACGGCGTGGTGCCTGGCTATTTTTTTTTCACGTAAACCCCACCGTTGGAGAGCCAAGCGCACGACCACACAGAAATCCACACACAAACCCACAATTTTTGACTTTTATATATAGATAGATAGATAGAAGAGAAGAAGAAGATATAGATAGATATATAGATTGATCGCAACTGTGTGCATTCGCGTGGGTATGGGTGGTCATTCAAGCGCACATAGTTGTTTTTGTCGTTGTTGTTGTAAATTCGTATCCATAATTATATAGCGTTTTATTCAAAAGAGCTTTGTATCAGTTATACAATTGAATGTAAGATGATAGCGGTCAAGGAAAACAGTGGGGTTCTTCAAAGTGGTGGTGTAGTTATGGTGACAGTTGGGATAACAGGTAGGAGAGGTTAAGCAGGGGTTGGGGTAGTGATAGGGGTAGTGATTGGAGTTGGGGTAGTGACAGGGGTAGTGATTGGGGTAGTGATAGGGGTAGTGATAGGAGTTTGGGTAGTGATAGGGGTAGTGATTGGAGTTGGGGTAGTGATAGGGGTAGTGATTGGAGTTGGGGTAGTGATAGGGGTAGTGATTGGGGTTGGGGTAGTGATAGGGGTAGTGATTGGAGTTGGGGTAGTGATAGGGGTAGTGATTGGAGTTGGGGTAGTGATAGGGGTAGTGATTCGAGTTGGGGTAGTGATAGGGGTAGTGATTGGAGTTGGGGTAGTGATAGGGTAGTGATTGGAGTTGGGGTAGTGATAGGGGTAGTGATTGGAGTTGGGGTAGTGACAGGGGTAGTGATTGGAGTTGGGGTAGTGATAGGGGTAGTGATTGGAGTTGGGGTAGTGATAGGGGTAGTGATTGGAGTTGGGGTAGTGATAGGGGTAGTGATTGGAGTTGGCATAGGCCTGGTCGTAGCTGGGGGGGGGGGGGGCGGGATCAGGGAGTAACAGTCGCATGGGCAAGGGAGAAGAGGTGGTTTTTAAGGGAGGAACGGACGCAGGTGAGTGAAGAGCGTTGCTCTGTGCACTGCAGTGGGGAGTTTGTTGCAGTGAAGGGGAGCAAGAAGGGATAGGAACGAGAGAGAGAGAGAGAGTGACTGGGCGCAGGGTGAGGGAGGCTCATAGAGGGACAGTAGAGATTGGGAGCATGGATAGGACAGAGTAATATTTCAGAGAAGCAAGATAAACTACTTCATCTTCTTGGTTCTTTCGGTAAAGTCACGTAGAAGGGAAGTAATAAAATAATAAAAATAAAACATAATAAAATAAAATATATTATTTTATTTTATAATGTTTTATTTTTATTATAAATATATTATTTTATTTTATGTTTTATTTTTATTATTTTATTACTTCCCTTCTACGTGACTTTACCGAAAGAACCAAGAAGATGAATCCCTGCAGTCACGAAAGCTTTAAATCGAAAAATAAACTATTTCGTTGAGCTATAATTCGTGGCCCGGGTCACTTCTGAAGAAAAGCTCTACCACTTCGTGGGCCTTACCTGGTCAAATAGAAATCGTTTATAGATGTATTCACTGACCCCCCTCCCGCCTGCCTGCCTCCGCAATTCATGACGTATCTTCCCTATCGCTCCCCAGCGTTTCACTCCTCTCACCCTGTCCCATGTGTCATCTCCCTCCTTGTATCACGTTCTTCGCCAGTCTCATCGCTCGTTGTTTTCAGTGTTTTAAGACCTTGTTGTATTTTTTTATGCTCTACGAAATAAAATGATTGCGTTACGTATGTGCATAGGGATGCAATAAATGACATTTCCCATTTTTCCATTGGTCAGTTTTGTACATAATCATAATAATTCATGTGGGCAAGGCACAATGCAATGATTTACAGTCTACGTACTGGAGGTCATTTGTAAAACTTTGCACGTGTAATGTCAACTGGAATTTTCCTTTCACATGTCAGTTTTGTAGATTGGTGCATTGCGGGTCACATTACCCGAACGCCGTGGTATTTTTGTGACCGTTGCCTTTTTTAGGATTTTTGGGGCGTACAGCATGGACGTGATTGGAAGCACAGCGTTCAGCATGGATGTGGATTCTCAGAACAACCCCAAGGATCCATTTGTCGTTAATGGCAAAAGCATTTTGAAGATCAACTTTTTGAATCCACTGGTTATTTTAATTTGTAAGTTTAGGAATTTGTGAGTGACAAATCCAGGCATATCGGTTTATCATTCACTGAACAGTTGTGGGTAGCTAAATACAAGTTGGGAATTTAATTCATTTTGTTTATTAAAACCCATTCATCCCATTAGCAGTCAAAACAGATGTCTTCGTGGAATAGGGTTCCCATATTAAGCCACTCCCAAGGTTGTCTCATCCCCTTCATTTCACCAGAGTTGTAAAGTTACTACCACGTGTGCAAGTCAACAGAAGACATTCTGGACATTAGCAAAATAATATTTGCATTGTCTTACATTTGTAATGAAAGGTGACCAGCAGCAGCAGAGGACAGCATGTCCTCGCGAAAAACGAGTTAAAAACACCTTAATCGAAAATGCTTTCACATAAATAATGTCATGATAAAGTTCGGCGAGATAGGACGTACACACGTTAAGATCGCGGGACAAATAACCGAGGGTACGTCGCCACGTTACTGTATCACTCCGTGTAATGTATCACACCGCTCAGCTGTGCAGCGCATCAAAGTAGTGTGTGTCTTTGACCGCTCAGGAACTGCGTTTTAAAGGAGCGCGCGTTTCGTGCTGCGCGAATATTTACCATCGAACAAGAACGGTCACTTGGCTGCATCGCACGCTTTCGGATGCGCTTCTGCGGCCGTCTGGAACGCTCTTCCATCCGTTATTGGGAAGCCACTGGAGCTTATGCAATTATAAATCTAGATTGAAACCTCATTTCATTTTGGTTGGCTACGTATGGTGCGAAAATAAGTTCAACATACGGTGCATACATAATGGAATAACCACGTTCTAATTCTAGATTTGAAGCGTTTAACAGTACTGCTTTTTTTGTATTTGGATTCTCAACCAACACCGGTTTAGGTCGAGGTACACCGATTGTTCTCTTGCACATGACGACGTTGGCCAATTTCTCTTGTAGCCCCGTCCATCACCCCCACGTTCCATTCCCTGGTTCCCACATTCAGATAAGCCCCTCCCCCCTTAACTTGTATTTAAGGGCTGGTCTTTTGGAAATTTTCCTCACTTGATGCAGTAAATTTAGCTGTGACGGTCCCACCTGATGACGGAGACTTGTGTTGCCTCCGAAACGTCGTGATTTATTATTTTATTTCTATTATTACTCCCATTAATTTTATTTTTTACCTACGTGACTTTTCCGAAAAAGCCTAAGAGTATGAACCACGTTCTAGCAACAAAAAAAAGGCGTTGTGTGAACACACGTTGAACGAGGACGTGCCATACAATGTGCATTTTTTCTTTTCCAGTTCTCTTCCCATTTTTGAGCCGACCGCTGGAATCAATGGGTGTGTCTTTGTTTCCAAAAAAAGCATCACATTTTTTCACACGAATCGTTCAGCAGATGAAAAAGCAACGTCAGAAGGGGCTCCATGACATGGTGAGTCCATTTTAATGTTGACGTTATTATTTGAAGTCAATTTGCTTGAATATTCACATTCAATTTTCACTGCAGCGATTTCTTATTCTGCGAAGTGTAATCACTGAAGGCACCATGCTTGAATCGTGAGCTTGTGAAAAGTAACAAATGTAATTTTTTTCTTTCTAGGGAAGAGTAGACTTTCTTCAATTGATGGTGGATGTTCAGCTTTCAGAAAACGCATCAAATGGAAAGTTGTCGAGTTCAGAAAAGTGTATGTATTTTACAACACAGCTTATGTCACACCTTTATCAATGTACCATAATTGTTATTTGGGCACATGGAATGCATATGCCGTACAATATTATATCGGTGAGAATCGTGTCGTTTGTTTTACAAAATATCTTCACGTTGTTGCTCACTTAAGTTTTTGGAGCATATCTAATTTCCTGGCAAAATATGTGTGAAAATTAAGCACAGTCATTATCCATAATAAACACATTCCTGCGGAGGGAGCTGGTAGGAACGTTGGGTTGCTCGGTCAATGGCCAGGGTCAACGGCGGCATGGTGTATTCCGCAAATACGCCCGACTGTGAGGGCGGGCACAAGCCGGCGTGAGTAAGTTAAACGTTGAGTTTTATAAGGGCACCACGGGGTGACCAGCCCCTCCTCACCCAGCCCCACCCCTCCCACCCCCCACCCAGCCCCATCCTTCACACCCAGCCCTTCCCCACCCTCTTCTCCCCACCCAGCCCCTCCCCACCCTCACCATCCAGCCCCTCCCCACCCTCCCTTCTCCACCCAGCTCCACTCCTCCCATTTTTGGATGCACGACGGACGGACGGACACAATAATCTTATGTGGGCTGGTGTAACCAGGAGGTTCCTACCAGTAAGATTTTTTTTTAGGTTAGATCGCGTAAATATAAATGTGTCGTTAGACCCGCCACCACCCGGCACATCTGACTGAGAATTATTACAACACCACCGTTTCCAATATCAAACCGTACATTGTGTATGCAATAAAACACTCAAAGAAATAAACGAGAACATAGTTCGACTCAGTGAGATGAAAATAAATTGCATACCCTTTAAATAGCGGTAACTCCTCAACCCATAGCAGACCGTTGATGGTAATTAGGTAATTAGGAGTCAACCATCACATTTTAGGGTTCAGTAATTCAGATAAAATTTCTCAGCAACGTTACAACTCTCGAACCACTCCCAAGTTAAAGATAACTCCACTACAAGTCCCCGCTTAATGCGGAGGTTGCGTTCCTGAAAATTGCCGCGTAAAATAAATTCGTGTGAAATAGTAATTTTCTCGCATCTCCACCGCTGCCCTCACCTACGCTCTCTCAGACCCGCTCACCCGTCTGCCCCGGGCGGGGGGTTCAGCCAACACCCGTCCGGCGACGGCGTGAGGGCTGAGGTCCCGTTGGCGGTTGGAGCGGCAGCGGCGAGATGTCTTCTCTCTTGATTCCCGGCAACAACTCTCCCCGCTCATCACACACTTCCGCTTATATCCCCCTCCCCATCGCGAGTCCTCACGTGCTTCTACTTAAGCTGCCGCCAGCCCGCCGCCAGTTGTCCCATTAATCTCTTATCATCACCCCCCATCTCCCGTCTCCGAGGCGCCAACCTCCGGTCACAGCGTAGCACCTGTTCGACCTCGGTTGCACCCGCTTCTCCCCTTAATTACTGGCGGTTTGTCTGTGCAAACCTCACGTTGCAACACGCACACCTGTTTGCACTCCGTTTCACCCGCTTAACCGTGCGCACCGCGTATTTCACTCCTCTACACGTAGATAGAAATAATAATAAAAATAAAATGAATACAAATATCACGAAGTTTCGATGGCAACACAAGCGGTCATCATCAGGAAAAGGGGTTAGCCTCTAAAGGCACACTGTTTATAAAGGTTTGGAGATGGGTGTAGCCCAAGTGTATCAACAGCACCAACAATGTCATTGCAGCAGCACCAACATTTCCAATGCAGCAGCAATGCCAATGCAGCAGCAATGCCAATGCAGCAGCAATGTCAATGCAGCAGCAATGCCAATGCAGCAAAGGCCATCAGGAAATCACTGCATCCCGCTCCACACTGCTGACAGTGAAGGTTGATTGACAAGAAAACACAAGTCAAGTCATGATCCAAAGTGGTTGATGACATCTTTCCAAGGATTGCTGAGTCTATACGGCAGAAGTATTGGTCCTACCGTGTTTCAAATCTGCCTTATACTCACGAACACAGTCCGAGACATGTCACTTAGTTTCCCCATCAACATGCATTTTAACAGTACAGTATTTGGCTGCGATACGTTTCCACGTGAAAAGCCACTTCGTTGAGCTATCATTTGTGTCCAGGTCACTTCTGAAAAGGAGCTTTACAGGTTCAGTGGGCCTTATTTGGTAGAATACTAATGTTAGTTGATTGCCCATCCCTAGTTACCCTAAGAAGGTGGTGGTGGGCCTTCTTCGTCCGCTGAATTTCTTGCGATGATGTTCAACTTGTGGTCTTCTGTATTCATTTCACAGATCTAACTGACAGGGAACTGGAGTCTCAGGCCGTGCTGTTCCTTCTGGCTGGCTTTGACACCACAAGCACAACCAGAACAAGATATATTTAAAATTGTATCTTCCTTGTTGTCTGTTTAATTGCACAGATCTGACCGACAAGGAACTGGAGGCGCAGGCGATTTTGTTCCTCCTGGCTGGTTATGACACCTCGAGCACAGCCATCACCTTCGTGGCCTATTCTCTTGCTTGTAACCCTGACGTCCAGACTAAAGTCCAGCAAGAGATCGATACAATACTGCCAGATGGGGTAAGACTTGCATTTCACGCCTAAATACTGTTTGGCACATTTATTGTAACAGTTTCACACTGCACAGAGGAATGTTTAACCAAACGAGTACTTTTAAAAAGCTGATGAATATGCACGAACGTAATCTCCACATGCTGCTTCAGAGTGATTTGAACCTGGCGTCTTAAGTTAAATTCCCAGGCATGGCTAACATCAGTGGCTTCCCCCTTCATCAACCCAGACTGACCAGCGTGGTGAAGTATGGTCAAACAACCCCCATGACCTACACGACATGCATATGCCTTAATCCAGCAGTGCATGACAGCACTGCAAATATCATGACTCTGGAATGTGTTGAAAAATAAACTCCGTTTTTAAATAATTTATTTTCGTCTGACCATTCCATCTGCGTGTAGAAATTCCCAGATTACGAGACTCTGAAGCACATGGAGTATCTGGACATGGTCGTGAGTGAGAGTCTGCGGATGTACCCACCATCATTTCGTACGGACCGCGTCTGTAAAAAGACGACGGTTGTGAATGACCTGGTCATTCCCAAGGGTATGGTGATTAACGCGGCAATATGGGTGCTCCACTACGACCCGCAGTACTGGGACAAACCTCACGAGTTCCGGCCGGAACGGTGAGTGAATCTCACGATTTTTTTTGTATTATTCTCGTCGTGGTATAAGCACGTAAGCCCGGTACAACGCGATGAAGGTTTCGGGGTAGTGGCAATGGCGGAGCGAGGATTTTCAGGTAGGGGGGGCAACCTCTCCAGCAATTAAAAATGATAGAGGAGTTGTAAGTAAGTAAGGACTTGTCCCTTGCTTTTTATTCGACGCTTGTGCGGTGATGGCGCAGCCATCGATCGAGGGACGAATTCGAACCGTGTGTGATCGGCATCGCGCTCGCTGAAGGTGAATGCCTTCAGGGAAGTCGTGGACTGTATATGCAACTGCGCACAATTCTGAGTCACTTATAACCGCTTTGCCGTTACTTATTGCCAATTATGGACTCAGACTATTGTCCTATCATCTCATAGAGTCCCTGGCACGTAATAATATGCTACACAGTGGCAATGGGGGTCTCAAAATGCCTATTTATTACTAATAAACCCCAATGATCCGATCAAAATTAGGGATTTCTATCGGATCATTGGGGCGGGGGGGGGGGGACTTTCGGTGCTTCAGAATCGTACGTAGGTGGGGGGTGGAAGGCCCCAACCTGTGGGGGGTCTTCCGTCGGGGGGGGGGGGGGGGGGTGGGGGCTTATACAGGGGTGCTTGAAAAACACTTCCTGAGAATTTGCAACAACGCCACGAGAAATGGGCCGCCTCCTGGGCTCTGGAGACCACCTGGAGACGATTCCAGGCCACGCGTTGACAATTGTGGTGGAGACTCTGACTTTTTGAAGCTGTTAACATTACATTGGTTATCATGTTACAGTGTATCATCCGTTCTTTTTCCATTAAAAACGATAGTCTCATATAATTGTTAAAATGCTTTTGAAGCACACTGTATATATATGGGGGGGTGAGTGGGGGGAAGAGGTAAATCAACATTCTAAGGGGAGACCAGGTGGTGGGTGGAGGGGGGGAATCTCACGATTTTTGCATCTTTGAAATGATTTGTGTTTTGATTATATTAATCGTCATTAGTTTCCACTTTCCTCTATCTTGTGCCAATATGCTCATGTAGTGCCACATCTTTCTGGCACAAATCGCTTACGATGTCGTCGACAAGCCATTCTCTAGTAATAGGTTTTTACCCTTTCAACTGGTACAAAAACTGACACCTTTATACAAGGGATCATGTTTGCAATAACCACAACACAAGCAGTCAAAATGCAAGCAAAGAGTTGTTTCTTTTTGTACCAGTTGAAACGGTAAACACCTGTAGGACTTGTACTCCGGTTGTCTTTCTCGTTCCGTTTATTAACACTTTAGAGTTCACACCTTCTCCTCATCACTGCTCCGTGTCTCCCCGTTCGCTCCGTTACTCTATCCGCCATCAACGACACTCTATGTTTCTCTGTTCGCTCTCCTGCTCTCCCAAGGTCCGTTACTCCGCTGCTACCCTCTTCTGTATTCCTCCGATGCACTGCTACCACTGCTACCGCACTCTGCGTTCTATCTCTCTCCACTGCTACCGTACTCTGTCCTATCTTTCTACGTTCTCTCTATCCACTGCTACCATACTCTGTCCTATCTCTATCCACTGTTACCGTACTCTATCCTATCTTTATCCACTGATACCGTACTCTATCCTATCTCTATCCACTGCTACCCTTATCGTATCTTCTCTACTCACTGCTGCTCCGTCTCTCCCTGGCACCAACCACTCCAGCTCCCATCCCAATCAAGACTCCCGTCTCTCCGTTACGCTATCCTCTTATCCCCACACCAATCAGTCCCAATCAATTATCTCCTCCCCCCCCCCCGCTTCGTCACTCGCCCCCAGGCCCCCAGCCTCACGTGATCTTGTTATTCCCGCCAGAGCGGCGCCGGTCATTAACTACTCACCCTCCTAACCAATCACCGGCCTGCATCCTCGGTTACCCTTAACACCTGTCGCCCATCTTAACGACGTCTCCCTCACGCCCGACAACAACAACCCCGTCCTCAGATACCCCCCACTGTACACCGCTCGCTTGCATAGCAACAGAACAACAGAACGCGTGGCGCGTCATATTTCAAGTCCTACACACCTATTACTATATTTTGCCACTGGTAAAGGAGGTCTCATAGTGAAGCCATTCTCTGTTAGGTCTTCCTCTCTGTCCGGTTGCTTCTATTTTTTCCAAACAACACTCTTGTGATTTTCCTGTTGTTGCCCATCCTACACACGTGTCCAAATAGTGCCAGTTTCCTTCTCACATATAACAATCAGTGGAAAAAATACGTTTTGCACTCCTCGTAATGCGTCATTTCGTGAGCGTGACACGCCGAATTCGTTTTCGATTCGTGCACATATGCGCATGCGTTTATTTGTACGTATTTGATATTGTAGAGCTGGAGAGCCTATTATAGAGTGGCAAGAAATGTACGTAAGTGGTAGCAGAGGAAGTAAATTGGGAAAATGGTGAATTTTTTTTCACCTGATGACGATTGCTCTCGTTGCGATTGAAACGTCGTGATATTTTGTTATTTTTAAAAATATTTATGTGGCTTTACCGAAAGACCCAAAGAATATGGTGAAAACAGCTAATCAATTTAAAATGGGGTGAAAGCAATAGTCCGGGCAAATAGAGGAGTGACAGAAGACGTTAAAGAGCTTTTTTGAATTTAGATATTTACGGAAGCAAGGTCTGATTGGGATTGTGTCTAAGGGGTCCACTAATCACGTTGATGCCTGCCATTGCTACAAAACAGTCATTGGCGACCTTGGCTGTTGAGCCTTACGGGTTATGCTAAACGGTAGAAAGAAGTGTAACATTTATTTATTTTAGTGCAGTTTTGTCACAAAAAATATTTTTTTGGGAGTGGATTTCGTGATTTAAAAAAATAGTGTATCAATATTTTCCAGTAATAACGACGAGCAAAGAGAGCAGCAGGTTTGCAGAGTGTACGGCAACTCTTGCCACACAGAACTTGTCAGACTGGCGATCGTGGCTATCGGGAATAACTGGTCTGTGTAACCCCCACGCTGTTCATGGATTCTGCGTGCGCACCACTGTGACTTGTGTAGATTCACCAAGGAGGCCAAGGAGGCGCGTGACCCCTACTGCTACCTGCCCTTCGGCCACGGCCCCAGGAACTGCATCGCCATGCGCTTTGCCCTGATGTCCGTGAAGATGGCTGTCTGTCGCATCCTGCAGCGCTACTCCTTCCACGCGTGCAGCGAGACCGCGGTGCGCGATAACACCACCTCCTCCTCCGCTCTTTACTCTTGCACGAAGAAATGTCTTCGTGGCGTTCACGTTGATTCTGCTATTGCACCAGCGTATGGAATGACTGCCGTTTAAAAACTAAAAACTAAATTCTGCGTTTTGTATTTCAGATTCCACCGCAATTCCAGAACAACCCATTTTTACAGATTAAAACGCCACTGAAAGTGAATGTTGTGGAGCGAAAGAATGCCGAGTGAAAACCAATCAATGTAAAAACTTTAGGAAGAAACACGGAGGAATGATGACTGGAGTGCTAATTAGGAGCACCACCTAGACAAATTGTTCTTTAAGTACATTTAACAGACATGATCCATTTGTCAATTAATTTTCGCACGTACATATTTGATTAAATATGATCGATATTTTACTTATTCACATCCATGTGTTTCTTACAGCAGTGCATGCACTGGCGGAGCCAGTGGGGGAAGGGTGGGGTAGCATGTGCCCCCCCCCCCCAATGATCCGATCGAAATCTCTAATTTTGATCGGATCATTGGGGTTTATTAGTAATACATCGGCATTTTGCGACCCCCACTGCCACTGTGTAGCATATTATTACGTGCCAGGGACTCTGTGAGATGATAGGACAATAGTCTGAGTCCATAATTGGCAATAAGTAACGGCAAAGCGGTTATAAGTGACTCAGAATTGTGCGCAGTTGCGTATACAGTCCACGACTTCCCTGAAGGCATCAACACCTTCAGCGAGCGCGATGCCGATCACACAACGCGGTTCGAATTCGACCCTCGATCGATGGCTGCGCCATCGCCGCACACGCGTCGAATAACAAGCAAGGGACAAGTCCTTATTACTCACAACTTCGATCATTTTTCATTGCTGGAGGGGTTGCCCCCCCTACCTGAAAATCCTGGCTCCGCCATTGAGTGCATGTAGACGATGTTATCTCCCGTTATGGTTTAGTAGTTGATAAACAAAAATATGTAATAATACACTGCTTTTAAAGCGCACGTATTCCTATGATGTACGATTATTGGGTGGCGGTTCTGAAAAATTGTGTAAATTCAATATTTTTATTAGTGGGGACCAATAACCCCTGTTCATGTTCCACCAAATGTTCATCAAGGTAGTGCTAGATTTACAGATGCCACAGAGTTTATGGGCTCAGTAAATCACGATTGATTTGAACCTTTGGCATCTATGACTCAGCGCTAACTGCTATATAACACATATGCCATTCCGCCATAACGTCTTTCATTTATCGACAAATTATTACAGCTGGGCGAGTAAACAAACCATATAGCATGGGAGGTTAAATGGGTTTGCAAATAACGACGACTGACGGGATCGATCTTTGGCCGCACAGCGTTTTCCGCAATATGAGACCTGGGAATTAAGGGCCAGAGCCAGCGTTCGGCAATCAGAGCTGTATCGGAGGCGGCAGAAGGCAGCAGTCAGTGGCTCTGGATGAAGAGGAAAGACCCCAGCTGGGCCCCGAAGTGAGAGGGCCAGGAGGTATGCGGTCAACAATGCTTGACTCAGGGAGGAGGACGCCCCTGCCATGCATAGTCCCATGGGATGTTGGCTATCAACAACAAGCCAACTCCTACGACTAATTGGGCATGGGACGCAAGCGTAGGATTGATCACCTTGTCGCTGGCCGCCTTTGGGGAGGGTGTATAGTGTGAAAGGCCGAAACACCCTAGGAACCAAAGGTACACTACTGACGATGCGCTCTCCAAATTTCACCAGGCTCACTGTTCATGAACTCTTGGAAGTGCTTGCACAAAGGATAGTAACATCTCATCCTGTGTTCTTGGAATCAGACGCAGACTGAGTCTTGTATTGTCGAATCTTCTGGTCACGTGTTTTTTTTTCTTCGGTCAGGAGCCTTCCGCTTTTGGGTTTCCTCCGTGTGCTTGTACTGTAATCACAAATTGCCTTAAAAAATTGGGATATCGTTTATACTTCTAGATTTTAAGCTTTCGTGACTGCAAGCATTCATACTCTTAGTTCTTTCGGTAAAGTCACATAGGTAAAAAAATGAAATTAAAATTAATAAAAATAAAACAATAAAATCACGACGTTTCGGAGGCAACACAAGTCTCCGTCATCAGGTGGGACCGTCACAGCCAGATTTGCTGCACCTTGCTGCACCTTGATGCAGCAAATCTGATGACGGAGACTTGTGTTACCTCCGAAACGTCGTGATTTTATTGTTTTATTTTTATTAATTTTAATTTAATTTTTTACCTACGTGACTTTACCAAAAGAACTAAGAGTATGAATCGTTTATACTGTTGATATGATTATGCATGTTTTTTTTGCCAATTCGATTCTCTGCTAATAGTACAGTACTTCGTATGAACTAAAATCCTGTTTAATGTTTTTGCGAATTGATTTAATAAAAAAGATAAAAGCATATTTTTTTTATTTGAAGTTCAACAAATGTCGTGTCTATTTGTTTGCGTTTCTCTCTTGTGATGGGACTTTGTAGGATGAATGTTGAGATGTATAAGGGGCACGGGGTAACCAATAAGATCTGAATTAGTCTGTTATAAGGTAGGGCACTGATAAGGGGGTTGACAGGTATGACAGACCTTCGCTGGAATGTCCAAGTCACGACGTATTGAGTCATGTGAGAGTTTTAAATGTCTTACGGCCGCATGCTTGTACAGCTAGGTTCAGGCGGTCTCTTCGTCAAACATTGCACAACACTCGATTGCTGTTTGGTTGCACGCGGGCATGCGAAAAAGAACAAAGTCCCCATTGGTTGTCACGCTCTTACGCCCAATAATTCCTACTGCAGAAACTTGATAAAAGGCACACACAGAGTTGTCGCAAGAACATAGAAGGCAAGTTGGGTGTTGGCTACAGAAGGTTCATTTGCGGTGAGTGTTGCATTATTTTGGCAGCTGAATTATACGGTGTGTAACCGAAGCGTATATAACAAAGCACAGTAATTCACATCAAACAGTGGTACTGTGATCATGTTTTTACGTATTTCCTGCTTCTGTACACACCTACGATGTCTCATAGAAAGTTATGATTGGAATGATATGAAAAAAACCCAATCGGTATTGCTTTCAGTGATTTGTACAACTGTGTAGACACACATTTTATGCGATTTTTGTGCAGATACACCGATAGTTTTACATCAAATTTCAACGAATAAATACTTTCCAACTACATTCCTTTTAAACTTGATCATCGCAACTTAGTTACAGGCAAACTGGATGGAATTTCTGCAGGTCAATTGCAGCTACATTTTATGTAATCAGGAATATACAGAACAGTACTTCAGTTAGTGGAGTGTTAAAGCAAAGAGTGAATCAAAGCACAAGACCCCCGTAGCAACCATTCATGACAATTGTCTCCTTGCGTATGGTGAGTTACTAAACATATTCGAACATAAACATGAGTTTATGTTCGAAAATGTCCTACTCCATGGAAACCCGGTGCCTCTTATAGATGAAGCATCTTTCCTTCCAATCTCCTAAATGATTGTTTTGGTTGAAGTGTCTTCCTAAGTATTATCATATAACACACACTGTAACATTACGTACTAAGTATTGCTTTGTGGTGAAGTGAACAGTGTTCTTTCTAAATGTGTAGTCCCGTCCCCTGCCATAGGATTGGGGAATTTCCACCAGCGGCTCTGAAGGACTGGATAACACAGGCGATTAGCACCGTCTCGATACGCATTTGAGCAGGAAAAAAAATACTTGAACATATCTTCAACCCATACTGTTTACCCCGTATTCTTGTTAAGGGAAATGCATTTTTTCAGGTCCATACGGTGCACAGCCGTTTCAATACGGGCAATTAAAAAAAAAATATATTTGTGTTTCTCCCTTGTGATGGGACTTTGTAGGATGAACGTTGAGATTGATTGATAAGGTCTGAATTGGTCTGTAATGAAGTGGGGGGCACTGAGAAGGGGCTGACAGGTATGGTATAGTGTCGTGCATAATGTAGTGTGTAGTGTAGTGTATAATGTAGTGTATAGTGTAGTGTATAGCATACCTGTCAACCCATACGGTTTACCCTGTATTCGTGTACAGGGAAATTCAGTTTTCAGGTCCATACGGCATACAACCGTTTCAATAGGACAAAAAAATTAAAAATAAAAATATTTGTTTGTGTTTCTCCCTTGTGATGGGACTTTGTTTGTGTTTCTCCCTTGTGATGGGACTTTGTTTGTGTTTCTCCCTTGTGATGGGACTTTGTTTGTGTTTCTCCCTTGTGATGGGACTTTGTAATGATTATTGTTGAGATTTATAAGGGGTACGGAGTGACCAATAAGGTCTGAATTTGTCTCTAATAAGGTAGGATTCACTGAAAAAGGGATGTTTGAACACTACGTAACATTACACAAGCACCGATATTTTACCCGCACTGGACTTTGAGATGGTCAGGCAAAACGCATACAGTTTGCCCACTCTAGACTTGCAGAACCTGCTCAACAACAACAACATAGAAATTATTATTTATTTTATCATTTCGTCGTTTTGTGTTCACAGATTCTTCATTCGCAATGGCTGACGTGTCCAGCCTGTCTGGGATTTCTCCCTCCACCCTGGTTCTGATTGTCGCTGCGTTCGTTTTGTCTGCAATGTGAGTACACCGCTGCTGCTGGGCCTCGGCGACTCTCTCGCCGTCACTTGACGTGACCGGTGGCACCTCTTGAGCACTTTGTGCGAGGTCTTGGATCGCGACGATGAATTTGGCTGTGCAGAAGCGTGAGCGATTAACTCGGGGACAGCGAGTCAAGGCTGCTGAATGAGCATTGTTTTGAAAGTTGAATTATGATTTTTTTTTTAATATATATAAAAAAAATACTCTGTTGAACTTCTTTCGCACCGTACCTAACCAACCGTGTTAATTGGAGGTGAATTCTTTAACATTTTGTGCCGTTGTGGAAGAAAATAAATAAAACAAAATGAGCAATGCCTCCTAATATTTCTCTCTCCACATATACACAACATATTTCGAACCAAAACCATCAGTCGCATGGTCTTCTGCGAACTCTGCTTGTCCTGAATCAATACTGCTGAAATTACGCAGTCCCAGAAGACCGTGCTGCTGATGGTTTGTGGAATATTTTTTTGGTTAAATGTGAAGAGATGGCGATGTGTGAAGCGGGACAATCTTTGTCTATCAGTTTTGTATGTACGTATGTTGAACTTCTTTCGCGCCGTACGTAGCCAACGATAGCATTGGGTCCACAGGCTAACTGTGGTATGGAGCTTGTGCACTGCGTATGCTTTGTAAAGTTCAAGTTCAAGTTCATTTATTAGGTATAGCCCTGTGAGCCATTCGGCTCTTGAATCGGGTGCAACCGCAACAAAGAAAAAACAAAAACATGAACAAAAAACATCTTAAAGTGTAGTGCAAACAGAAAATCCATGAAAATCCAGCAAAATATTGCAGAAAAAACACCGTACACCAACGCTGTGTGCAAAAATCCCAATGGGATGCAAGTCAAACAACAACAACAACAAAAGGACACTTTAAGGGTTACATGCTCGGAAAAAAATCGTTATAAAAAATTGATGTAAGGCAACTTTATTTAAACAAAAAATTTGGACACATTAAGAGAGGAACACAGAGGTACCGTGACATTTTACACAATAAATACCCCACTAAAGAGTCGCAGATCATTTACTTTGATCAAGAATGATTGGTTCAATTATTTCTAACATTTGTAACGTATATCGCCCTGAAAAATAACATATCTGTTATCTCCCAGTGCCATGCTATGGCCGTACAGAATCTTCAAGAAGATGGGCGTACCTGGGCCAACACCTCTGCCATTCTTGGGAACATTCTTCCACTACCGCCAGGTATGTTTCACCTTCTAGATTTTGAAGTTTTCGTGACTGCAAGGATTCATACTCTTTGTTTTTTTCGGTAAAGTCACGTAGGTAAAAAATAAATAAATGAAACTTCTTGTCTCGTTGTCTGTTAAAAACTCTAACAGATAAGTGGAAATCCTCCCCGTCGAGGGCATTAATTCTAGATTTGAAGTTTTCGTGACTGCAAGGATTCATACTCTTTGTTTTTTCGGTAAAGTCACGTAGGTGACATACAAGGTTTCACCTTGTATGGGATTCGATGAAATTTAGTTCAAACCACGCGAGAGCCCTGTGGAGATGACCTGACCACTCTTTTTTTCAAGGAAGAACTGGGAACATTGATACCAATACAATGTATCATACATATTCGGAGAGTTGCATGGCATTTAAATGCAACCACAAAGCCTAAAGCGAAATAAAGTAAAATCACCAGGCAGATTGCAAATCATGTCGAACTCAAATTAAACACAATTAAAAATAGATACATATTTAAGTGAGATAAAAGTTCAAAAACACATTCATATATTACAGTAATTCAATTGAATAGCCCGATTTTAAAGTGCATGCAATCTAGTCTCATTTATAAGTCATCATGCATGGCAGGTTATAACAGTAGCGTCCCAAAGGCCTACGTTTTCCTATTTTAACTCATCCTTTATGCTGTCAACCCAGCACAAGGATAAGTCTTTGAGGACTGTTTCATGAATAGAAATGAGTATCCTCATACAGTAGTATCCAAAGTTATTTGTATCAGGATATTGTTGAGGAATCCTAAAAGAATACAGAGGCAAGGTGTGAACTACCTCGCCTGGTATACAGGAGGTGTTGGGTTCGATCCTGACGCCTGAATATTGCAAGCTTGCATCTTTTCCCTGTGGTTGCGTGACATTTTGTCCGGGTCCTCCGGTTTTCCCTCCACATTTAGAAACATGCATTTCAAGTATTTGGCTGCAATACATTTCCACGTGATAAGCCACTTAGTTGAGCTATCATTTATGGGCAGGTCACTTCTGAAAAAATTAACCCGTAAAAACAAAGTTTTTCACTATAAATCCTTAATATGCGTGGCGGCTAGAGTCCTCTCGTCCTCTGGCTTGAGATGGCTGCCACCTATGGGTCAGATTATTGCATTGCACCATTAAGCAATTGGTAATTAAATATAATATTTTTGTCCTAAAAAGTGTAAAATTTTGGAAAAAAAATTTCACGAACATTAATTGTCACGCACAACGAGTCTGTGTGGAAAATGTCAGCTCGATTGGATCACGGGAAGTGGGTTAAAAAACGACCGAAAGATTTGCACGGTCGTAAGCAAGCAAGCGAACTTAATATAAAGGATTTAACAAGGAAACCCGTAAAAACAAAGTTTTTCACTATAAATCCTTTCTATGCGTGGCGGCTAGAGTCTTCTCGTCCTCTGGCTTGAGATGGCTGCCACCTATGGGTCAGATGATTGTCTGCCAGTATTAAGCAATTGGTAATTAAATATTTAATTTGTTTTCCCTAAACAGTGTAACATTTTGGGAATTTTTTTTCACGAACATTAATTGTCACGCACAACGAGTCTGTGTGGAAAATGTCAGCTCGATTGGATCACGGGAAGTAGGTTAAAAAACGACCGAAAGATTTGCACGGTCGTAAGCAAGCAAGCACGCAAGCAAGCAAGCACGCAAGCAAGCAAGCAAGCGAACTTAATATAAAGGATTTAAAAAGAGCTATATAGTTCAGTGGGCCTTAACTGGTTAAGCAAAAATAGTTTAATAGTTTAAATGTGCCGGCTTACCGGCTTGGTTCTATTAGTGACGAGACTGATGCCAAACCTCAACAAATTATGGTTGTCAACGTCATCAGCCATGATCAACCCACTGCTGGATAAAGCCTTCCCCAAGCTAATTTCACCTAGCACCCGTACACAAGCCGATGGCATTGCTCTGTCTCCACAGTTAACGTCCCCTCAGGAACATTCCTTCACTTTGGCTGCCACTTGATCCGTATTCGTGACCATCAGTCATTATCTGCACCTCAACCTGATTGTGGCTGATGGCATCATTTCTGTCAGCACCAGGACAAAACTGGCCTTTTACCCCACTCCACCCTACGACAATAATGTGCATAAGCCAACGGTTAAACTTATGACATCGAACTCACACGCTGTTCTCTTCTTGATTGTTTTCACAGGGTTTCAGAGAATTTGATGAAAAGAGTTTCAAGAAGTATGGGAGAATCTGGGGGTAAGTTACTATTGTTTGCTCGACATTTTATAAAAGTCGCGCGTGTGTGTGCGTATATATGTAACGTATTTTGTGTAATGCTACTTTAAAATTTGTAAAAATTTAAACAACCTCATAAATCTATGTTTAGTTAGACAGTGCAAGATGAGTTTGGTAAAACACTGAAACCGCTTACAATATTTTTTCTGGTGTGGAGTGATATGTAGTGAGGATAACATGCTGTTATTCAATAAAGTTGTCGCTGCGTTGAAGAACGATCCACAAATATTGTTAAACGTGTGTGGATCGCTCTCCAACACACCAGTGCGCCGAGCAACAAACATTTGACGTGTTAGTTCACGTGACATTTTTTTTGGAAACCAGGACTTACGATGGCCGGTTGCCTCTGCTCGTGGTGGCTGACACAAGCATGCTGAAAACAATCCTGGTGAAGGATTCCCTGGAGTTCTTCACCAACCGCCGGGTAAGCGAGTGCCACGTCACCCAAATACGAATGAGAAATGGCAATGTGAGGTTCATGGCATGTGTCTATGTATAGATAACTAGACATTTCATTCATACCCAACATCATATATCTTAAATTGCCTTGTACCTTTATTTTATTTCATCCTCATTTTACCAGGTAAGAGCCCACTGAGCGATGTAGCTCTTTTTCAGAAGCGACCTGGCCACAAATGATAGCTCAACGAAGTGGCTTATTGCGTGGAAATGTATTAGCAGCCAGATATTCTAAACGCGTGTTTCTAATTGTGGAGGGGACCCAAAGAAAAATGTACGCTAACACCTTAATGAAAACAAAAAAACATTGTGTATCAGCCTTTTGCAAGTCCCACTGCTAAACGAAAGGCTCCTACACTGCATTGGTCATTGGAGTTTGTTTGACCAAACCCCACAACGCCGGCCACCGTAGTATCGTAAACAGCGAGCATGGGACCAGTTCAAACATCACTCACTGCTGGTGTTAGCCACGCCATGAAATCAAATCAGGTCACTAAGTGCATAGTCACTATACTTTGCACCTCTCTTATACTTTACACTCCTATCGTGTTTTTTAAAAATTGTTTGTTGTTGCAACGTTCTGACCCGCCCCGACTGGACATCTGTAAAAAATAGCTTTATATCTCATCGGATTCCCCCAGTATAAATAAATATTATGATTTTGATAGGAACGTTCGTTAACCATTGAGCCATGATTCCAACCGGAATGTAATGTCACTCTTCTCCGAGTCCCAATGCCTCATTGTCCAATTGTCCCGTCGTACATTTTATGTGCCGATATAACATTAAGCTGAGCTCCAGGAAAACTAAATGCATATTGGCTTGGGTAGACAGAAACATTTCACACTCCATATATGACTTTAGAAACCGCCATGTCTCCATCGAAACACAAGAATGCATATGGTTTAAATATTTTTTTTTGCTGTAAAGATGTCAGTAAATTAATCCGGTGCAACAAATATAAAGTGTGTATCTTGCTTACTTTTTGTTGAGCATTAATCTGTTGCTCTTTGCAGCTTTAATGTATCTGATGTTTGTCTGCTATTTTAAAATATTTCCAACAGTTTACTACAAGTTGAATGGCTTTTTAAATGATAATCACCTAAATATCCAAGACTATTCTTAAAATATGTGTGAAACTACGAAATACATTTTTAGGGTATATACATTACTAACAATGTCATTATCCAATTCCTGCAACTTTATTAAACATATGAAATAGTATTTTTTGGTAAACTGTATTCCCATGTTAATGTGCTTGATTATTTTAACTGTTACATTTCCTTGTTTTTTTTATTTTTTACATAGAGTTTCGGGCTGAATGGACCCTTCAAGGAAGCTATGAGCTTAGTTAATGATGAGAAGTGGAAGCGCATCCGTAACGTCCTGTCCCCAACTTTCAGTGGTGGCAAAATCAAGCAGGTAAAAGAACCTAAAAAGTCGATGACTGTTTCTTTTTTCAGTGGCGTTGATAGGTCCAAAGTATGTTTGTACCAAATACTAAACAAAAGTTCCTCTCTTTTTAGATGTGCCCACTGATTGTACGCTGTGCTGATGCACTCGTGAAGAACCTCCATGATAAAAGCCAGTCTGGGAAGTTAGTGGACCTAAAAGAGTAAGTGCATGAAGCATTTGAGAAAACACATTTTAACACGTCCTGTGAGTGATGAGAAAACTCAGAGGGAATGGTGAGTGGAGGCTGGAAAACAAGTAAAAGTAAGACATGCAAGGCGATTTCTCGACATCAAAATGTGAGATCGTAATGATCACCTCGGTCCTTCCATCATGCCTTGCATGTCACGTGACATCATGCAAACTGCGTGTATCATGCAGTACGGTGATGGTTACAGTCGTGCATTTTACTGCCAAAAAAGCCTTTGGTGGGATTTTGGTCGTACATATCTTCATATTAATGGATATCGGCAGGGTTCATTGAAGATGTTACTGTACATAAGTATTCAATGTACACTTCAGTGTGATACATGTGTGCATTTGGGAAAAGTTCAGTTGTAATTTCCAGTCCACGTGTCAAGTTTTATAGGTCAGTGCATTGCGGGTCAGTATACCCTAACGTCGTGGTATTGATGTGAATTTTGCCTCTGCTAGGACATTTGGGGCGTACAGCATGGACGTGATTGCATGCTCGGCGTTCAGTACAGACGTTGACTCTCAGAACAACCCCAACGATCCATTCGTCGTTAACGGGAAAAGCATTTTCAAGATCAACTTATTGAACCCTTTGGTTGCACTAATCGGTAAGTATGGTAACTTTACAATTGACACATCTAGGCAAATGGTTTTGTTTTACGGGCATTAATTAACTACATTTCTGATTCGGTACATTTCTGCAAAGAAGCAATTTTGCCAATACAACGATATATTTTGTTCCATCTCTATTCCAATGTATTTTTATGACCAAGTCATTGCCTGATTTTGAGATTGGACATGGTGCAGCAGGTGAAACGGAGATAGGATAAAGAGAGGTAATATTCGGACGTGGATATTTTAAGACGGAGTTTGAGATTACAAGGATGTCCCCACCCCTGCCAGAGGAGCCGTTGTCCCGTTTCGAGGTGGAGTGTCCTGGGAGGGTGGCTTCAGAGAGGGCGTATAGCTCAGTGTGTGTGCCTCGTTTCACGTTGGCCAGTGTTGTGGGAACTGTTTGAGTTGTTGGTTGGCCAGTGTTGTAGGAACAACACAGTGTTGTAGGAACAAGACAGTGTTGTAGGAACAAGACAGTGTTGTAGGAACAATACAGTGTTGTAGGAACAACACAGTGTTGTAGGAACAACACAGTGTTGTAGGAACAACACAGTGTTGTAGAAACAAGACAGTGTTGTAGGAACAATACAGTGTTGTAGGAACAACACAGTGTTGTAGGAACAACTCCAGGATAAGTAAAGATTCTGATTCTGGGGACGTGTGGGGATTCCCAGTGGCAGCGGAGTGGTTAGATTAACGCAGAAACCTGAGTTCGATCCGTGGTCTTGGCTCACAGTGGCAAGTAATATATTTGAACTGATGCTGGGCCTCCCTCCCCCACACGTTCAGCAACACACACACTAGCATGGTGAGGTGTGGGCAAAACAAAAACCTCCACACGATGCGGGGAAGGCCTTTTATCCTGCAGTGGATTTACAAAAGCTTGTGAATAATTATGTTAATTGATATACAGCTCTCCCTCACTTCATGATGTAGATGCATTCCAAAAAAGAGGACACACAAAGCGAAATCACGTAGCATGTGACTGCACGGTCACCTAACCCACAATGCACTGCATGAGGCAGCTGCTTGCCAAAGAGTGTATCCAGTACACACAACGTCGACCCACGCCCGACCGCATAGCTGCACATGTGAATTCAAACCGTGTGTAGGGGTGTCAGGGGAAGGATTCCCACCAATAGGAGAGTTAGTGGGAGGGGTAATCGAGGAGATATAAGGGGAGAACGGGCGGGAAGAAGGGGCCTTTGGCGGGGACGAGATTGGGACGGCTGGGGACAGGTGTGGATGGGAGAAAAGGATTAAAAGACAAACCCCCTGCAATCTTGTGTCGGCTCTCCTTTACACGTGTAACATAGCGAATTGTGGGTAGAAATAGGCTCGCCGCATATACGCGAAATTGCACAAACCGAACCCGCATAAAGCGACGGAAATCTGTACATTGTCACTATTTTCTCTTTTACAGCGGTCTTGCCAGAGCTTGTCCCGCCGCTAGAATTCCTGGGATTATCTTTCTTCCCAAAACAAGCTTCCTCGTTCTTCACGAAAATTGTCCGGCAGATGGTAAAGCAACGCCAGAAGGGGCTTCATGACATGGTGAGTCCGTTTCAACAATGCTCTTTTTCAATATTGGTTATGTTTGATATTACAATAAGACATTTTAACATTATTTTTCATGCTCTCTGGTTCTTTCTTTAAAGTCACGTACATAGAAAAAATAATAAAAGAAACACGACGTGACTTTACCGAAAGAACCAGAGATTATGGATTCCTGCAGTCACGAAAGCTTCAAATCATAATTTTTCATATATCAGTGCAGATAAATTGTAATACAGCATATTCTCAGGTTTTTTCGGTAAAGTCACGTAGGTAAAAACATTAAAATTAATGAAAGTAAAATAAAACAAAACAAAAATAAAATTCACGACGTTTCGGAGGCAACACAAGTCTCCGTCATCAGGTGGGACCGTCACAGCCGAATTAGCTGCATCAAGTGAAGCAATGATTCAAGATGTAATCCCTTATAAGCAAGTTGAAGGGAGGTGGAGAGGGGGGGGAGCTTATCAGGCTGTGGTAGCCAATGAATGGAAACGTATCGGGAGGGAGGAGGAGCGGTGATCAAAGACTGCACGCAGTGCTCAACACAATGAATGGAAACGTGTCGGGACGGAGGGCGAGCGGCGATCAAAGACTGCACGCAGTGCTCAACACAATGAATGGAGACGCGCCGGGACGGAGGGCGAGCGGTGATCAAAGACATCACGTAGTGCTCAACACAATGAATGGAAACGTGGCGAGCGGTGATCAAAGAACAATGAAGAGATTACTGTTAAACACTGTGGATGTTAACACTCGGTGAAGTAAATTAAAATAGTGCCTGTCAGATAAGATGGTCCAAAAAGTGTAATTAAGTCTTTTTTGCGTGGTTAATAACATCTTTCCAGTGATTACTGAGTTGTTATTAACCACGCAAAAAAGACTTAATTACACTTTTTGGACCATCTTATCTGACAGGCACTATTTTAATTTACTTCACCGAGTGTTAACATCCACAGTGTTTAACAGTAATCTCTTCATTGTTCTTTGATCACCGCTCGCCACGTTTCCATTCATTGTGTTGAGCACTACGTGATGTCTTTGATCACCGCTCGCCCTCCGTCCCGGCGCGTCTCCATTCATTGTGTTGAGCACTGCGTGCAGTCTTTGATCGCCGCTCGCCCTCCGTCCCGACACGTTTCCATTCATTGTGTTGAGCACTGCGTGCAGTCTTTGATCACCGCTCCTCCTCCCTCCCGATACGTTTCCATTCATTGGCTACCACAGCCTGATAAGCTCCCCCCCCTCTCCACCTCCCTTCAACTTGCTTATAAGGGATTACATCTTCAATCATTGCTTCACTTGATGCAGCTAATTCGGCTGTGACGGTCCCACCTGATGACGGAGACTTGTGTTGCCTCCGAAACGTCGTGAATTTTATTTTTGTTTTGTTTTATTTTACTTTCATTAATTTTAATGTTTTTACCTACGTGACTTTACCGAAAAAACCTGAGAATATGAATCATTGCAGTCACGAAAGCTTCAAATCTAGAATGTAATACAGCAGTAAATTATTGCATGACTGAAGGCACGTATGTATGTAAAACGTCTTTCGCACCGTACGTAGCCAACCATGCTAATGGGAGGTGCGGGGGAAGGACAACAAACTTAACACAAAAAGTTGTTTTCAATCTAGATTTTACGTATGGTACATCTGTTGGTGTTTTGTTCAGAGACTGTGAAATCTAACATGTCATAAAATTGTGGCATTTTTTTGTCTAGGGGCGAGTCGACTTTCTTCAATTGATGGTGGATGTTCAACTTTCTAAATCCATGCAAAATGGAGCTAATCCTCATTCAGACAAATGTAGGTATTTTTTACATATCTAATGAAATAACATTCACAGGTTCACTTTCAAATCATACCCATTCACAGTTTTTACTTCATTTAGAGTGTACAATCCAATATATTTAAGCGATTATGGTGAATGACGAACATATATAAAATGTCACTATGCTCTCAATGTGAAACACTGTAGTTCATGTTTACAATACAATTTTTTAAAGATTGTCCTGAATGCTCATTTTGGGAAAGAAAGCACTTTTTCAATTAACTCCATTGAAGGGGTTGTAATGACAATCATGAGGTCACCCGAGCCTATATCATTCCTAGCACAGGACACACAATACAATATAATGTACAGTTCTAGGACCAAACCATCCAGGATGTGCCCTATCTGATCATATCTCAAGCTTAGCAAGTCGTCATAGCACTTATGGGGCTAATATCAGGTCGACAGACAGCGGGAAAACGTTTGGATATCTTAAAATGTAGCGGTCACACCAGACCCTGCCACGTCTACAAGATGTGCACAATGCACCTTACAAACCGTCTGCTGGGTCGAAGACCTTATCTGGTCAGCGACGGAAACCCACACGACTGGAGGAAAGTAACGGTCTCTGTGACGGGCGAAATGGCAGAGCGCAGCCAGCCACCATCAAAATCACCGCCCCCACCATCAAAACCACCGCCCACCATCAAAACTAGGATGGCGCGCAACTGTTGCCTGGCTGCTCCTCCTGAAGGGGGCTTCCTGAGGGCCTCTCTAGACTGAATGACACAAACCCTGAGACCGTCGCATCGTTGATGAGGAACTCCTCATGAGACTAGGACCTCAGTGGGCTCTTGCCGTTCTCTTGTTTGACTTTTTGTGCTCTACGATCGCATGCGATGAATATGCACGGTACAATCGTGCAAATTACCAAAACAGTCGGAATTTAACTCATTGTGCGATGGCATATTAATGCCAGTAGCTTTTGCCAGGTAGTGGCGGCGCACACCTGTAATCCAGCACGATAGAGGCAAGAGATTGTGGATCACACGAATGTTGTTGAAGCTCCCTTCTGATGCATGTCGAGGTGCCATACCCTGGTTTGCCAGGAAAAGGAGGCGCAGCAAAGTGTGGACTAATATCACGCGTCTCTTCTGTATGGGATAGAGTGTTGCCCCCTCGCATGCATTGCTTTTCTCCGGGTAATTGTTGGCACCAGTTCGCCGCTGGACTGCTGTCCGTTGCGTTTGTGGTTCCTCATAAATTGTGAGATAAAGTGTACTTAACAATGCTGTATAAAACGTTACAGAACAAGATATATTTCACACTGCATCTTCCTTGTTGTCTGTTTAATTTCACAGATCTGACCGACAGTGAACTGGAGGCGCAGGCGATCTTGTTCCTCCTGGCTGGTTATGAGACCTCAAGCACAGCCATCACCTTCGTGGCCTATTGCCTTGCTTGTAACCCTGACGTCCAGACTAAAGTCCAGCAAGAGATCGATAGATTTCTCCCGAATGACGTAAGACTTACCTTTTCAACTTAAATTGAATTGTCACAGTTCAAAACACTATTCGAAAGGTGTGTCTACACGAGCTTCATGTTTCAAAGTCTGAAAGGCATATACTATATAATAAACTATTCTAGAATGTGTTTCGAATGAAATAATTATTCGTTAATTTGTGTAAATATATCTATCTAACCTTTGTGCAGACTCTTCCAAGTTACGAGATTCTGAAGCAGATGGAGTATCTGGACATGGTCGTGAGCGAATCTCTGCGCATGTACCCACCAACATCTCGTACAGACCGCGTCTGTAAAAAGACGACAGTCGTGAATGACCTGGTCATCCCCAAGGGTATGGTTGTCGCCGCACCACTATGGGTGCTCCACTATGACCCGCAGTACTGGGACGAACCTGAAGAGTTCCGGCCGGAACGGTGAGCGAATCTCTTTCAAATTTGAATGCGTTTGAAAACTGAATTTTACGTGTCAAGTACTTAAACATGGATCAATTCTATCTGGAAATACTTGAAACCTAGGTTTCAGGTCATAGCGTAGGCAACGGAAAGATAGAGATATAGTTAGTTCAAGCCATATGAAGGCCATTTTATGTTTGAATGGCTCATTGACTGCAGACAGGACGATTTTTTGTTCGCCAATTTTTCCCAAAGGTGTTATATTGAACAGCTTCCAATTAAAGTTGAAAGTGTGAGCTATGTCCATCTCATCTGTCTGTCGTGGCGTGGTCATGGTCTTTCTCATCGCGATTTATCCAATTAAAAATGCTTTCATGTAAAGCTGTGTTGATGAATTTGTTTGATGTGAATACCTTGCTTTGGACCTGTATCTCTTCCACTTTGATCTCCAAGAGATCCAATTCTAGAGAAAAGTGGCCTCAAAAGCAGGATTGTCTTCCCTCTGTGTGAATTCCCCAAATGAAGGTCGATTTTGCTTTTCAATTTGAACTTCTCGTGACTTACTGGATAAACCGTATATCACTGCTCTTAAGCTAACGCCACTTGTTAGTCAATGGATTCTGCGTGTGCACGACTGTGAATCGTGCAGATTCTCCAAGGAGGCCAAGGAGGCACGTGACCCCTACTGCTACCTGCCCTTTGGCCACGGCCCCAGGAACTGCATCGGCATGCGCTTTGCCCTGATGTCCGTGAAGATCGTTGTCTGTCGCATCCTGCAGCGCTACTCCTTCCAGGCGTGCAGCGAGACCACGGTGCACGATCACACCTCCTCCGCTCTTTACTGTTCACAAACAAGTGATTTTATGTCATTAGACATCCTTTGCCAGTACCAAAATATAATAATAGGGTTTTTCCCCTTTTTTCTGGCAAACACAACTGAAACCTTTTTACAAGGATTCGTGTCTGCATTAACCACAATACTTGCAGTCAAAATGCAAAGAAAAAACATACTCTTATAATATATTATATATTATATTTTGGTACTGGCAAAGGAGGTCCAATGATGTAGATGCTCACCCCGAGCCCTCATTACTTTGATAGTGCATTGTCTCTGAGCTGTTCGCCTTTTGGCGTCCTCTGGTCGAGCACCAATTGGGTCGAGGTTCAAAAGAAAGCCGTCCCTGGTGTGGACCAATCAGTTTTAAGGACAATGCATATATTATCATATTATGTTTTTTGTTTGCATTCTGACTGCAAGTATTGTGGTTAATGCAGACATGAATCCTTGTAAAAAGGTTTCAGTTTTGTTGCCAGAAAAAAGGAGAAAACCCCTATTATTATACTAAGTGATTTTATGGTTTTATGGAAACACTAACATGTAATATTACCTTTTTTTCCTTCAGATTCCACCAAAACTTACAAAGAATCCATTCATACAACTGGAAAAACCACTTTTGGTGCAAGTTTTGGAAAGAAAGAAAGGGGGCTGATGTACGAGCAAAATCAAGATCACGGCTCCAGAGAAAAAGAAGACTTGAGAGATGATAAAAAAAACAATTCGAAGAGCTACCTGTAGTGCCAATTCGAAGTGCTATCTTAACACAGTGCTGAAAGTTCATTTACAAATTATATTATGCTATATAGATTTATATAGTGCTTTCGTCCAAGACAAATTTACAATAACTACAAAATTGTACATTAGATGGGAGCGGTTAAAATAAAGTGGGGTAATTAAATGTATTTGTGTAGTTATGGCTACAGTAAGGAGGACAGGTGGGAGTGGTGAAGGAGGGGTTGGGGTAGTGACAGAGGTAGTCGTAGTGACACTGGTAAGGGTAGTGATAGGGGTTTGGGTAGGCCTGGTCGTAGCTGTGGGGCAGGGAGTAGCAGTAGGATAGGCAAGGCAGAAGAGATTGGTAGTTTTAAGGGAGGAACGGAAGCAGGTTATAGTGAAGCTGATTTTTTTTATGTGCAGTGGGAATTTGTTTGCAGTGAAGGGGAGCAAGAAGGGAAAGGAAAGAGAGTGACTGGGCGCATGGCGAGGGAGGCCCATAGAGGGACAGTAGAGATTGGGAGCATGGATAGGATAGAGTGATATTCGTTGGTTCTTTCGGTTAAGTCACGTCTAAAGATAAAATAATAAATTAAAATAATAGCGACGTTTCGATTGCAACACAAGCAATCATCATCAGGCATAAGAGAAATAGCAACAAAAATCTAACTAGAAAACTATAGACAGACATACAAGCAGACAGACAGACATCACAAGGACACACAGAGAGAGGACACATATCGGCCCAGAGAGAGGGGTCGTTTCTGTGACGGTCCCTTAAATATAGGGAGGGGGGGGCGGGGACGGAGAGAGGGAGGGGGCAGAGAAAATTAGCATATCAATGAGTGGACGGCAACGTGTTGCTGCTGCGCAAGTAAGACGACGACGTGGCACGGCACCCCAAGCTTGAAAATTAGGAGAAAGACACACTAAAATTAAATAACCTCGCAAAATATCGAAATGTGATGTAATGCAACACAGAGAGTCGGTCAACACACAATTAAGATAGAGTGATATATAAGAGAAGCAAGATAAGGTGGGGCAAGATCACAGACTAGAGTGAGACATTTAAACAGACAGCGATAATATACAGGGCGCCAGTGTATTTTGGAAAGTCGAGCAGAAGTGTGGGAATTGTGGGGGGAGGTTAAAAATGATCTGGGCTGAGGTGAATTGTATCGGTTGGAGTGGAGGAAGGCGGAGAAGGAGATAGTTGCATTAGTCAAAGTGATATTGAAAACGAGAAAGGGAACGAAACCGTGACTGGGCGCAGGGTTTAAAAAATGTTTTTGCAATAAAATTTGTAAGATTGTTTAATAGTTTGCTGATTCATAGTTGTGTGTGTCTAAATGGAGTTCAGTAGATATTTGCTGTTTTTATTGAATTATACTCTTCATGTGTTACACACCGATAATAAAGTGTGCGCATTGACATTCTGTTGAGTGTTGGGTAGTGCCTATTTCTGTGGGTGAATTTGAAGCAGTGGAAATTCCACATTTTTACGGTGGTGACCAGTACGACCTTAAAACAGCTACTGTTGAGTTACCATGTGTTATTGCTCACCAGTTGAGGCTTGATTTACAGATCCAATAAAGTTTACGTACTGACTTAATTATTGCTTTTTTAACGTACAGTATGACTCTTATCTTGTGTTTTTTTATAGAGTGCCTTTGATCAAGGCGCTAAAAAAACCGGGTAAAACAAGGACACTATTCTATGGTTCTTTCGGTAAAGTCACGTAGATAGAAAAATAATAACAAAATAATAAAAATGAAAATAAAGTGAATAAAAAACAATAAAATATCACGAAGTTTTGATCGCAACACAAGCGGTCGTCATCAGGAACAGGGAGGTTAGCGGCTGAGTGCAAACTGTTTATAAAGGTTTAGAGATGGGCGGGGCAGCTAATGTTAATGTAAGAGAGGGCTCTAACACTGGCAGTAGGTCTACACCAATCACAGATCTGTTTATAAAGGTTTAGAGATGGGCGAGGCAGCTAATGTTAATGTAAGAGAGGGCTCTAACACTGGCAGTAGGTCTACACAAATCAAAGCATTGCACCTCGCTCCACACACGCACACTGCTGACAGTGGAGGTGGACAAGAAAACAGAAATCAAGTCACGACCCAAAGTGGTTGATGACATCTTTCCAATGATTGCGGAGTTTAAAACCGTCGTCTCGGTTGAAATTGTGTCTGTGTCTGTATATATGGATGGCTTCGTGAACGAATCTTTGTTGATAGCCAGTAGGTTTGCAAAGTACCATCGTCTTAGAAAAATCAATTTCACGTGAGCCACCCGCATTAAAGTAATGATCAGCCACGGCAGAAGTATTGGTCCCTGCCGTGTTTGAGATCTGATCTGAATTTATGGGGTGAAAATAATTAAAATTTAGACTTTTGAGTCCAAATAAAAGTGTGTGCATAAGAATTGGTTTTACCCTTTCTGGTAATAAAACAGCTGTGTTAAGATTTCCAAACACCAAACAGAAACCTTTTGCAAGAAATCATATGTGCATTAACCACACATACGTGTGGTGAACATGCAAATACAAACATGCATTGTCTTTGTCCTGTTCGCCTTTTGGCGTCCTCTGGCCTAACACTGAGATTTGGCTCTAAAGAAAGCTGTCTCTGCTGTGGACCAATCAGTTCCAAAGACAATGCATTTACTACCAGAGCCTGTTTTGTTTGCATGTTCGCCACAAGTATGTGTGGTTAATGCAGACATGATTCCTTGCCAAGCGTTTCTGTTTGGTGTTTTAACACCTGTTTATTGCCAGAAAGGGTAAAACCAATTCTTATATTTTGATACTGGCAAGAAAGTCCCAAAATGTGTGTGCATTAAAAAAAGTGTTTTTTAAAACTTTTTTTTTACCGTGAAGACAATTTTAACTACTTAACTGCTATTTTATTTCACCAGGTAAGGCCCACTAGAGCTATATCGGTGGGTTTTTTTCAGAAGCGACCTGGCCACAAATGAGATGCCAACGAAGCGGCTTATCGTTTGGAAATTTATAGCAGCCTAATACTCGAAGCACATGTTTATAATTGTGGAGGGAAAAACCAGAGGACCCGGACAAAAATCTACACGACCACGGGGAGAACACGCAAACTCCAAATATACAGGCGTGAGTGTCAGCATCGAACCCACGACCTCCTGTATAGAAGGCGAGGTAGTTAACATCCCGCGTGTTCACAGGCGTTGAGGGTTATAGCGATGCTGTTCTTAACATTTCGCGGTAGCTCAACGAAGTGGCTTATCATGTGGAAATGTATAGATGCAAAATAATCTAAAAACGCATGTTGATCCTGTGGAGGGAAAAACCGGAGGATCCAGATAAAAAACCATGCGACCACGGGGAGAGACATGCAAACTCTAAATATACAGGCTTGAGGGATAGGATCGAACCCATGACCTCCTGCATACCAGGCAAGGCAGTTAACATCACATTATTTGTTAACTGAGGTTTTGCAGGTAGATAGGGGCCACGCCATGCAGTTGCTTTATAGGTTAGGAAAGCAACCTCGAATTCACCATTGGAACCTCATTTGCCAGTAAAAAATATGATAATTGTTTTTTTACCCTTTTATCTGGCAACAAAACTGATACCTTTTTTTCCAAGGAGTCATGTTTGCATTGACCACAATACCTGCAGTCATAGTGCAAACAAAACACATAACTCTGATCATGTATGCACTGTCCTTGAAGTTGATTGGTCCACACCCGAGACAGCTTTCCTTAGAGCCTAGTCTCACATGGTGTTGGACCAGATGACGCCAAAAGGTGTCATCTGGTTCAACACCATGCAAACATGACTCCTTGCAAACATGACTCCTTGTTAAAAGGTGTCAGTTTTGTTGCCAGATAAAATGGTAAAAAAACCAATTATCAACCTCGAATTGTTGTAACTTTCTGACCCGGCCCGAACTGGAAGTCTGTGGAAAAAGAGCTTCACAGCTCATCGGATTTCTCCAGGATAAATAATTTACAAAAAATCTGATTCTGGATGCGGAAGCTGACCGTTAGTCAGCGCAAGCCGCAGATTTTCTTTAGTCACCACCAACACCAACCACCCTTTATCTCGAGTCCAGTGGGACTTTCAACCCGTCTTGTACCAACCCGGGTTGTAAAATCAGTTGCCTATATGGGGGACTCGTGGTGCCCTCTGCCCTGATTGCGCAATATTCTATTGCTGTTGCGCAACACGGGGTGGTGGGGTGGGAAGGACGTGACGGTGGTGGTCAGCCATATGGAGTTGCTTTTTTTTTCAAACCACGCACTCAGCATCCACTTGCGCTGCAGACATTTTAAACGGAGGCCACAATTCGGAGGGGGAGGCTCGAGTCGAGCGTAACACCAAAAAGGGTTTCTCATTCGAGGTGAGTTTGCGTTGCCTTACAATATATATAAAAACACGTTTGGATTTATTGTGCGAAGGGAAATATTTCCAGCATCATTACTCCTATTATCCGCGCGCGCCTCTTTATTGGGATTCCTCTCCTACCTTCCCCTTCGAGTCTTGCCAACAACAAGCCACGGCCGCGGGTGACAGGCGATTGAAATTTTTTTAAAATAAAAAAATAAATAAAATATGCGCGGCGCTCTGATCAAAGCAAGTTTCGCCTGTGCCTTTGGCCGTTACAGTCGCGTTGAAACTCGGAAGGGTTTGCTGGAGTTAAAAAAAATGTGTGATTTGTTACAACGGATCATCTCGTTATGAATCAGTTGTCCGTGGCGATTTTACACGAGAGATGAGAAATGCGTTTGGAGCGTGAGAGCAGAAACAGCAGCAGCAGACAAACGCGTCAATATTGCAGAGGGCGAGTAAAGAAAATTTCCGCGCACCGAACGAACGAGGTGTATGTGAAGAAAACACACCGCTAATTTAAATTAAGCTAAAAATAACCAATTGCCAGTATTAATATATGACGATGAAACGAATCCTTCACCACCCCACTCCCCACCAGACGCGACTACATGTACAGACACCGCACACACACGCGCACAGGTGAAGACGCACACACACGCACACAAGTGAAGACACACACACACGCACAGGTGAAGACGCACACACGCACACAGGTGAAGACACACACACACAGGTGAAGACACACACACACGCACAGGTGAAGACGCACACACGCACACAGGTGAAGACGCACACACGCACACAGGTGAAGACGCACACACGCGCACAGGTGAAGACGCACAGAGACAGACAGACGCGTAGATGAAGAACGATCAGAAACATCCCCAGGGTAACATCATCGCAGCGTATTTGTAATGGCCAGCAAAGTTCAAGCATGCCTATTGAAACCCACAGCCGTCCATAAATGACGTCACGCACCTGGGGAGGGGGGGTGGGGGTCAGACATTGTGACGATGTGTGACGAGGGGGGGGGGTTGAGGAATGTGACGTCACATCAAAATGCGCAACTTTAAGTAAATGCAGGTAGTCCCCGAGTTACGACGCTCCGACTTACGATATTTCGATCTTACGATGGCGATAGCGATACGACAAAATTGTCATCGACAACCTAACATCGTGCAACTGTGCAAACGACGGACAGAATATTGGTGAGTACAGGGCAATATGATACGTTACGATACGTTCAATGCATGAATGATACGTAGCTTTAGCGATTTCATTTTAGGGTTACCACGATACGATACGTTCAATGCATTTTAAAAGTTTTTTTTTATTATAGCAGATAGAATTGTTTCCTGAAAAAAACTTTCGATTTAATTGCAGTTCATATAGGTAGGCTAAGAATTTAGCTTTTTTTTACTTTACATTTTACCGTGCAATAAAGTATTGTAATTAATAAATACATACGGTATATAGTTTATACAGTACGCTGCTGTAAATTGCTCTGTTTTGCTAAATTATCACCATTCTTTAAGACTCCTGGGCAGGCTAGGCCATCTTCGACTTACGATATTTTCGACTTACGATGGGGTTGTCGTAACGCATCTCCATCGTAAGTAGAGGACTACCTGTATAGACAACACGTTCTACTTAATTAAATAGGCTCTTTAATAAGTGTTTTCTCCTACAACATCAGAGTGCATCGGCACGATTTGAAGCATGTTTTATTTGGGGGGGGGGGGCAGAGCTTTGTGACGTCACATTTGAGGGGGGGTCTGACTTTTTTTGACGCCGTGTGACGATTGGAGGGGGGGGGGGTCAAACATCGTCCAAAATCGCCGTGCTTTGTAATGCCCAGCAATGATATTAATTAAGTACACTTTAATTATCCACGCCATTCTTACGACAGCGCACAGGCTAACCACGAAAGGCGGCGTCGTGGTTAAATGCTTCGCAAGAGACAAGGCGCAGAGGTGATGAGACACAATAAGACAGCGACACAAACCGTGGAGATACAGACTGAGATGCACGAGAGATTGAGAAATAATAAAAAAAACCACGGAGAGATTCACGGAGACAGGAAGACACGGATACATGCAGAGACACCAAGCCACGCGGACGGACAACGCTGACACACGGATCACACCCGTCAACCCCCTTATCAGTTCCTACCTTATTATAGACCAATTCAGACCGTATTGGTCAACCCCGTGCCCTTTTATAAACATGAACGTTCATCCTACAAAATCCCATCACAAGGGAGAAACACAAACAAATGGACAACACGTTTTTTTTCATAATCAACGTTTTTGGGTTAGATCGCGTTATGTATAAATGTGTCGTAACCCTCCCCATACCCGGCATGGCCAATCAGCAAAAAAGTGTCACGTTGACAAAAGACAAATAGTTCACTACTTTAGCCTACCGGTGTGTTGAAGAGTGAAACCATAACATTTACAGTTTTTGAGTAGTACGACGTTTCGCTGGTAATTGCATCCAGCATCATCGGGCAATTCGCCAGAATGGTGAGGCTCTGCTCTTGCTCCCTGCACAAGAATACGGGGTGTAAAACCGCGTGGTTTGACACGGTATATGCACGCACAGACACAGAGACACAAACACATCAGAGATGCACACGCAGACACGAAGAGACAAAGATACACCGAGAAGGAGAGTAAGTGACCTGGAGGCACCTATGCACGCTGCGTTTGTCTGTTTGTTTCAGGTTTCTTTCTCGATCTGAACAATGGCTTACCTGTCCTGCCTGTGGGACGTGTCTCCCATCACCCTGGTCCTGATGGTGGCTGCGTTCACTTTGTCTGCGATGTAAGTGCTCGGCCTCAGCTCCACTTCCTTCACCTTACCTTAAACCAGTTAGTTTATGTAGTGCACGTATTTGAAGTCTTTATTGCTACAATTCATTTTCCTGCACAGCAATGTAAACGCTACCAGCCCTCGGCTAGTGTAAAATAGTCCGTCAAACCACGAGCCTGCTGAAAGAGCGTACACTTTGTAAGTTGATAAAAAAAAACATTTATTAAAAACGCACGCTATCTTGAACGTTAATTCTACAATTTCACGTTGTGTTGGAGATTGTGTAATGCACGCTTTTTTGATAGCACATTTGAGTTAAACGCTATAAATATATACTTTAAGGGCCAAGAGTTGTATTTAACCAATGTATCTCCGATTAGCACGGTTGGCTACGTACGGCGCGAAAGAAGTTCCAAGGCAACTTGATTTAATATTTATGCACTATAAGGAACTGATATGCATTTCTAGATTTTCCACAATACACTGCTAAATATTCTAGATTTGAAGTTTTCGTGACTGCAAGGATCCATACTCTTTAGTTCTTTCGGTAAAGTCACGTAGGTGAAAAAATAAAGAAATATTTTTTATAAAAAATAAAAAATCACGACGTTTCGATTGCAACACAAGCAATCATCATCAGGTGTGACAACCACAGCAATAATTAATTTTATTTTATTTTTTCACCTACGTGACTTTACTAACAGAACCAAAGAGTATACTGCTGAATAGCCACATAACCTTAACTTGACTGGAACTCTTGGTTCAATAATGCACACTCTTGTATTTCATAATTAGACTCCAAAATAAATGTATCTTTCAGTTACCTGCTGTGGCCGTACAGAATCTTCAAAATGATGGGCGTTCCTGGGCCAACACCTCTGCCGTTATTCGGAACCTTCTTCCACTACGGCAAGGTAGGGTTTCCCTTGTATGCGAGGAAATTAGATTTAGTTAAGACGACGCGAGAGCCAACGGAGACTCTTTTTATTACACGCTTTCATTTAACTCACTCTGTCTGTTGTTGTTGTCGTTGTAGTTGTTGTGGTTGTTGTATCCTCAAATCTTGTAACTCAATTTTAACCAACTTCCCAATGTGGTATCGACTGCAAACTTGGTATACTTATGTCATGCTGATGACAAGACTATATTCTATTATAAAATACATATTTTGAAATATTATTTTTTATATGTTATGTTTCGGCTTGGGTCTAATTGTCCAAGGTCAACTGATGTTGGCTGTAATTGGCCACGGTTCTTTACGTTATGGCAAGCTTCGGGGCCACTTCCTGGAGTTCTTCCAATACTCGTACATTTAATAAAAGCGTGTTTTTAAAAGTTTTTTTTAAATATTACTTTTACAAGGGAGACCGGGGAAAATTCAACAGTCAATTTTATACAATTCTGATTCATAACGTGCTCAGAGACCACGCATAAAGATGCTGTACAACTTAAAAACCAGCAAGAATAACTGACCAAAAATACTACCGAGTATAAAAATAAGGAATACATGTAAGGACCTAAAATAATAGGCTATAATTGAAACTTCAATCGAACACAAATAAAGGTATACACTAAAGTGAGGTACAGCTGACAAATACATTCATATTTATAATTAATAGATTTAACTGATTATCCGAATTGTTAAGTAGATGCAATATTGTTCCATGTCAATTCGATGAGGCTGCTCACAGCAATCAATTCCTGTAGGCCTAAGTTTTTCCTTTGTAACAACTTCATTTGGCTGTCAGTCTATCTGAAGGATAGTTTCACGAATAGCAATGTCAAAAGTTCTTCAGATATAAGGATAGAATGGGACTGGCTTCACCGTTTGTTTCTACTCGTGACAAGGCTGATGACGATATTTGATATTTACACTTTTTGAATCATCGGCCATCTGGGAAGAAGGCTTCCACAAGCTCCGGTCATCTCTCACAATCCTACAGTGGCGTTCTTTGGTCTAGTATCAGAGCATATTTATTTGCATGTTTTACCACGGATATGTGTGGTTAATGCAGACTTGATGCCTTTTAATAGGTGTCGATTTGGTATTTTAACACCACTTATTTCCAGAAAGGGTAAAGCCGTTTTTAAATCCTTTATATTAAGTTCGCATGCTTGCTTGCTTGCGTGCTTGCTTGCTTGCTTACGACCGTGCAAATCTTTCGGTCGTTTTTTAACCCACTTCCCGTGATCCAATCGAGCTGACATTTTCCACACAGACTCGTTGTGCGAGACAATTAATGTTCGTGAACATTTTTTTCAAAAATTTTACACTTTTTAGGACAAAAATATTATATTTAATTACCAATTGCTTAATGGTGCAATGCAATCATCTGACCCATAGGTGGCAGCCATCTCAAGCCAGAGTACGAGAGGACTCTAGCCGCCACGCATATAAAGGATTTATAGTGAAAAACTTTGTTTGTACGGGTTATACTTGTTTATCATCTTAATTCTAGCAAAAAAAAGTCCCGTAAATAATCCATCTCGCGTTTGCGCACGAGCCAATTTACCCGCCTGCAACTCCCCAGTTGAAATCCCCTCCGTTGCATTTCCTTAATCTAGATTTGAAGTTTTCGTGACTGCAGGGATCCATACTCTTTGGTTATTTCGGTAAAGTCACGTAGGTAGAAAATAAAATGAATTAAATCACGACGTTTCTGGCGCAACACAAGCGTCCGTCATCAGGTGGGACAACCACAGCAATTGTTTCTTGCTACGCCCGAAACGTCGTGATTTAATCTATTTTATACCTACGCGACTTTACCGAAAGAACCAAAGAGTTTGCATTTCCTCACTTGGATGCCACTCATTATTCTTGGACATCGTTCATTCTCCCACGGTGACGTGTTTTGTCCAAGCCCATTTACCATTCTTAACGGTTCGAATGATGTCTTTATCCTGAATATGTTCCTTAATCCATGTGCGTCTCTTTTAGTCTCCCAATGTCCATTCACACAGGCGTCTCTCCATGCTTATTTGTGCCCTATTCATCTTTTGTTTAGTTGCCTGTATGTCCATGCTTCTGAACCATGTCATTGTAGATATCAAGGCCGGAGCCATGGAGTCAACATTGGGGGGGACCAAATCTTCCAGGGGGTGTGGGGTCCCCCCCCCCCCAGAAAAAAAACATCTAAATTTAAAAACGAATTTCCTGCCTAAAATATAAAAAAATTCACTAACACATGGGATGGACGTTTTATTTATTTTTTACAATAATGTCTAATAGTGTATTGTATTACATTGCTCTGTTTTATCTTTTTTACCTTTTCTTGTTTCATTGTATGTAATGGCAGAGATTAGGGATTAATAAAGTACAACCATAACCACAATCATATAAACAGAAATCTATTTTATATCAATATATATATTGGGGGGGACATTTAGTGCATATTTGAATATTGGGGGGATGCGTCCCCCCCAAATATATACTATAATTACGGCCTTGGTAGGTAGTACGCACTGAGTAACAGGACCCTGCGGGGTGGGCTGGTAGGAATAATACTAATACCGGTACAGGGATATCGACCGGGTATAGAGGAGTTAAAAAGAAAATGATTTGTGCATGGGGGGTGAGCGATGACGTCCACACCCCCCTCCCCACTGACCCGCGCGCCCACAGAGCGATGACGTCAACACCCCCCTCCCCACTGACTCGCGCGCCCACAGAGCAATGACGTCCACACCCCCCTCCCCACTGACTCGCGCGCCCACAGAGCAATGACGTCCACACCCCCCTCCCCACTGAACCGCGAGCCCACAGAGCGATGACGTCCACACCCCCCTCCCCACTGACTCGCGCGCCCACAGAGCAAGGATTGCAACAGGCGATGTCATTGGCTGCGCCGGATGCGACGGCCATCTTGTTTAGTTCGTTTAGTTCACGGATCGCAGGGGGAGCGGGCGGCCATCTTGTCGGACAGACGGACAGTCGGACGGACGGACGGACACATTCATCTATTGGTGGTCTGGTCCACTTCGTTCCTACCAGTAAAAGCTATCTTATTTAGGCACAATGGTATGTTGCTTACGAGCTTTTTTTCCCACCAAGGCACGCCAACCCACTCTCGGTCACCTCTTTAGTTTATAACAGTAATTTTGGTTCACTTTATTTAGCTGTCCTATGTGTACATATTCTGCTGTTTTTTTCCTGTTATCTCCCTCCAGCAGATATCTCCCGTCTGTTTAACAAACTTGTACAAGACTATTGTTTTGCGCACTGTACCGATCCTGAGACCGACTTTGCAGGTCACACTGAGATTACCCAATGAAAGCAGAGTACACAAATTATATTTTACAAGGAGAATATGACAAGATGACACAAGTTCAACGAAGTTATAATCAGAGAGACGGAAGGAATTTCATGAAAACTAGATTGGAAATAAATAAATAAAAGAAGAAATATTGATGGAGAAAAAAAGAAAGATTTCACATTTGCCAAGTCACATTGATAATGTAGTTATGATAAAGTTAATGAGCCTGGATGTCTGCTCATATATGCACTTGCGTGTTGTGCATAGGCCAGCTGTAAAACTTGTTAAAATGAATTCATAATTCTGTCGCTTCTATCTGACACAGGGCTTCCGAGCATTTGATGAAGAAAGTTTTAAAAAATACGGGAGAGTCTGGGGGTGAGTTCGTCTTGCTCGTCATTCCATTGTGTTGCTTGTTCAATTTCCACCAATTCTTGATTTGATTGCCACCAATTGCTTTTTGTTTGCTTTTCCATTAACCTATATGGTTCATTACATCAATAAAACCGGGGTTAATCAACCATTACAACACCTGCTTTGCAGATAAAAAAATGAGTTTTTGTAACAGTTAAAAATCACCATTACATCCACAACTGAGCGGCTACTTTTTTTATGCGTTATGGTGTAGAGCAGTGGTGAGCAACTTGTGGCACGTGGGCCGCGTGCGTGCCATAGGGCCCCTCACAGTGTCCCATTCTGAGTGTATGCAGGGCCCTATTATCCAAGAGGCCACAGTAGGCACTGTGCCTAGGGCCGACGAAAACTGATGGGCCAACGAAGAAAATGTTGACTATGTTTTTTGTTTGTATGATTAAAAAAAATGTCACCAAGATATCTTCTTGAATAAATATATTTATTCAGCAAGGATGGGAACTTTTCGAGATTTTTTAAAATTGCAAAATTAGCAATAAATCTCCAAATGTTTTTTTTTAGCACAATCTCATTCTCAATAGAAAGTAGTGCAAGAGAAGACATGCATTTCCTACAGTTGATCGGATACAGTTTTTTTTATGAGATTTAATATGACCAGTATCAACTGTAAAAAGTTAACACTGAAGGCCTACGAAATAGAAGTGCCTAGGGCCTACAAGAACCTTAATCCTTCTTAATTTTGGAGCTTTCGTGACTGCAGGAATTATTCTTTGGTTCTTTCGGTAAAGTCACGTATAAAGATAAAATAATAAATTAAATAATAGCATAGTATGCTATTATTTATTATGCTATTATTTAATTTATTATTTTATCTTTATACGTGACTTTACCGAAAGAACCAAAGAATAACCTTAATCCTGCCCTGAGTGTACTTAGGGTGATGCACAAGTGCGATTTTAAGCTTGCGGGCCACTAAGGTCTTCGCCCACTCGACTCGTCTAGGTTGCCCGTCTGCTGGTGTAGAGGGTTCCTAAACTGTGGGTCACGACCCACTCACTCGTGGTTCGCAAGGTGTATCGTGGTGGTGTCGCAGAACAAAAGAGTGACATTATGAACGTATTTTTACTTTTCAATCATGAAATAATGACCCTTACATGTCTTTGTTCTAAGGATAAAAAACAGACAAAAGATAAGGGATTTAACACGAATATATAATTGGAATATAATTTGCATAAATATAAATCATATGTTCTTACACACCACCCAATTTTATGAGTGTATTGAAGCCTTAAGTGATTTTATCAAACCCCTAATAAATTGTGTGAAGCAGTTTTTAAATCAGTAAACATGAAAAAAGTGCACAAAAAATAGGCAGATTCTGTACTCATTATGCTACAGTCCTTTTAAAGGATTTTTCCATGCCTGGTTTTGAATCCGATCTTAATTGTCTGTATCAAAATCACTGTAAATAAATAAAACATAAAATGGGCATCTGAAACTGCATCGATCTCAGATTCAGCATAGCGTCTATGTACAACATGCCAACAATTGAAATGATGGAATACCTTTCTCTACATATCTACAGGATTTACGATGGCCGGTTGCCCGTGCTCATGGTGGCTGACACAAGCATGCTCAAACAAATCCTCGTGAAGGATTGCCTGGAGTTCTTCACCAACCACCGGGTAAAGCGGCGCAAACAGGAGTACAAATTAGCGATGCTGACGTGAGGTTCACGTCACGTACATATACTGGTAGGAACCTCCTGGTTATAGCAGCCCACATGGGATTATTGTGTCCGTCCGTCCGTCGTGAATCCAACAATGGGAGGGGTGGGGCTGGGTGGGGAGGGTGGGGAGGGGCTGGGTGGGGAGGGTGGAAAGGGGCTGGGTGGGGAGGGGCTGGGTGGGGAGGGTGGGGCTGGGTGGGGAGGGGAGGGAGGGGGAGTTTACTAAATGTGTAATGGTCTTGTTAATGTTATTCGCCATCATATTCACTTAAGTTAAATTATGTATGTAATTACAAATTACAAAAACGAATTTTTAGGAGAAACAGTACACGTGTCGAACAATGACATCTTCCAATTCCTGCCTCTTATCATACACATGTCATCGTTATTGCAAACAGTATTGTGATTTATTGTGTTTGAATATGTTTTATGCTATAAGTGCTTTAGTGCTGCCTTGTTCTTTTATTTTTACATAGAAAATCGGGCTGAATGAACTCTTCGGTGAAGGTTTGTCCACAGTTGACGATGAGCAGTGGAAGCGCATCCGTAGCATACTCTCGCCAACCTTCAGTAGCGGCAAAATCAAACAGGTAAAAAAAAAACCGAGCAAAACACTTCAAATTGTGTTTTTGTTAAGTTGTTTTGGTAGATCCAAAATATGTTCTATATCAAATAAAAGACAAATCGCTCCCTCCCTTTCTAGATGTGCCCACTGATTTTACGCTGCGCTGATGTGCTGGTGAAGAACCTCCATGAAAAATGCCAGTCTGGGAAGTCAGTGGATCTAAAAGAGTAAGTGCATGAAGCATTTGGGGGAACAAAACACTTTAAAACTGACAGTGATTGACAATAAAAACTCATCAGAGGGAACGGTGAGTGGAGGCTGGAAACAAGGAAGTTTAAGATACGTAAGTTGATCTTTAAACATCAAAAGGTGTGATCGTAGCAATTATCTATCTCCTGGCATCAGGTCTTGCAGGTCATGTGAAATCACCAAACTGCACGCATAATGCAATATGCTGTACATTACACTGTTACACATGTGTGCATATGGATAAAGTAAAATTGTAATTTCCAATTCACTTAAATAGAGAAGCAAGTAATATTGATCTGAAATAGATCTGTCACTGCACGTAAAAATATATTATTTTCACAGGCCATTGGCCGCACAGCCTTCTGGGAATGCATACTTTTAGCAGCATTAATTTAGTACAAGCAACTATCGACCGGATTCAACATACATTATCTCATAATTGAAGCATCATCAAAATAATAATTGAATTATGTATTACATAATTTTGCGTTGAATTATGACCCGTATTCTCAAGTAGTGTTCATTGCAAGGCCCGCGGGCCACTGTGGCCCCTGGTGGCCTTTAGTGCGGCCCCTGACAATACACAAATGTGAAGACACCCCATCATGCTGTTAAATCCCAATGGTATCAAATGTGTGGCGGCCCTCACGCTGATGATGTCTTATCGGCGAAAGTGGCCCCCCCTCTGAAAATTAGTGAAGAACACTGTTATAAAGAGAGGGTCACTGCCTATATAACATCTTGTAAAATTTCATAAATGTAAGATCAATTCACATGTCAAGTTTTGTAGATCACTCCATTGAGGGTCGATTTACCCTAACATCGTGGTATTGATTCTAGATTTGAAGTTTTCGTGACTGCAAAGATCTATACTCTTTGGTTCTTTCGGTAAAGTCAGGTAGGTGAAAATAAAAATGATAAAAATAAAATAAACATAACTAAATTAAATCACGACGTTTCGGAAGCAACACAAGCATCCGTCATCAGGTAGGACAGCCACAGCAAGAAATAATTTGCTGTGGCTGTCCTACCTGATGACGGAGGCTTGTGTTGCTTCCAAAACGTCGTCATTTGATTTAGTTACTTTCATTTTTATTTTATTTTTATTTTTTTTATTTTTATTTTCACCTACGTGACTTCACCAAAAGAACCAAAGAGTATCGTGTTATTGATTTAAATGTTTCCTCTTCTAGGACATTTGGGGCGTACAGCATGGACGTGATTGCAAGCTCGGCGTTCAGTACGGACGTGGATTCTCAGAACAACCCCAACGATCCATTCGTCGTTAACGGGAGAAACATTTTCAAGATCAGCTTGTTAAACCCTTTACCTATTATAATTAGTAAGTGCAATAACTTTCCAGTTACAATTTCACGCATATGGTGTTATCTTCACTGAAAATTTATGAATTAAAAAACTCATTTGCCGCTTCAGTGAACTTACATGTGAAGACCAGATGGCCAAAATGGAGAACTTCCCTTACTATCATTGACAGTATATAAAAAAAATTCATTCTATGCATATAACAACTTTCACATTTTACTTATACATTTAATCAAACGTATGTTGACAACAAAGTCATTGCCTGTTAATGATCAAGCAGTCGTGGCATTAGGGTTACACGAAATAGGCGATTGCCTGGCTTGAAATATATTTACATATGTTGCACACACCGTATGTAGCCAACTATACTTATTGGAGGTGCAGAGGGAGGACACAAAGAACCAAACATAAAAAGCAGTTCATATTCTTAGGTTTTTTCGGTAAAGTCACGTAGGTAAAAAATTAAAATTAATAAAAGTAAAATAAAATAAAAATCACGACGTTTCGGAGGCAACACAAGCTTCCGTCTTCAGGTGGAACCGTCACAGCCCGACAGCTGTATCAAGTAAATGAGAGATTACAGGAGATACCACTGTTGCCTCCGAAACGTCGTGATTTTTATTTTATTTTACTTTTATTAATTTTAATTTTTTACCTACGTGACTTTACCGAAAAAACCTAAGAATATGAATCCTTGCAGTCACGAAAGCTTTAAATCTAGAAATAAAAAGCAGTTCTAATGGAATGAGTTTTTAATCTAGATTTACAAGTGCATCGATCCAATAGCTTCCTAATATCGGAAGAGCGTTCCAGACGGCCGCAGAAGCACATCTGAAAGCGCACGATGCGGCGACCGTCTTTGTTCGATGGTTAGCCGCTGCGAGGCTGACCAAAGTTTGTGTGATGATTTATGCTCCTTGACTCGATCAGCAAGGTATTGTGGTTCATTTGTGGCAAGTACTTTCTGCGTAATGAGTGCGGCCTTATAATGTATTGTTTCGGCAACTGGAAGCCAATGGAACTCAGTGAGCACCGGACAGAAATGGACTGATCTTGCAGTACCCGTCACGACACGTGCTAGAGAATGTTGTACACGCTGCAGCCTGGAAACATTTTTGCAAGACGTGCCGTAGAGTAGCGTGTTGCAATAATCGAGCCTTGTCGAAACTGCTAACTTAATAACACCACAATGATCTGTGTATCACTGCCTGCATTGCCGTAGTTGTGTTTTTGGGTTGGGGGGCTGAGCACAGGTGGTGTTGAAGTATAGTTAAACGCCCCCCCCCCTCCTTTTGTCTCGCAGTGAAATGACAAAGGCTTATAAATTAATAGTTTATTTAATATGCAACGATTTTCTCTTTCAGCACTCTTCCCAGTTTTTGTCCCACTTTTTGAATACATGGGATTATCTTTGTTTCCAAAAAAAGTCTGCATTTTTTTCAAGAACATCGTTCAGCAGATGAAAAAACAACGTCAAAGGGGACATCATGACATGGTGAGTCCAATTCTAAACTGATATTTCAATGAACTATTCAATGTTAAATTTTTATTTAAAGCTTTCGTGACTGCAGGGATTCATATTCGTGGTTCTTTCGGTAAAGTCACGTAGAAGGGAAACAATAAAATAATAAAAAATATATAACAATACAATTCTCACGACGTTTCGACTGCAACACAAGCAATCATCATCAGGTGTGAAAAACACAGCAAGAAATTTTGAAAAAAGTAAAACTTTTTTCAAATGTTGTATTGTTTTATATTTTTATTATTTTATTGTTTCCCTTCTACGTGACTTTACCGAAAGAACCAAGAATATTCAATGTTAGTTAACGTTTAGATTCCAATAAGAGTTCATGTCACTGACAATATATATATATTTTAGTGCAGTGCCATGTAATACAGTAATGTATCGCAGAGACTGAAGCCACTGGTGTTGTGTTTTCTGTCGAGAGAATGTAAAATCTAACATTTCTGAAAATTGTGACTTCTTTTTTTGAAGGGACGAGTCGACTTTCTCCAATTGATGGTAGATGCTCAACTTTCTGAAACCGTGCAAAATGGAGCTAATCCTCATTCAGAAAAGTGTAGGTATTTTTTATGGCACATTTGATGGAATAATCAAATTTACACCTAGATCTGAAATGTACACACATGCTGTCTGTACGGTGAGCTATGAAGCTCTCTCTCATAGGTGTCCAGTGCAATATATTGTGTGCAGTGCAATGCATTTAGCTGATGATAAGTAAATGATCAAATCATTGATAATTATATATTTAAGATATCACTATATTCTCAAAATCAAACACTATCATGCATTCTGGATTTGAAGCTTTCGTGACTGCAAAGATTCATACTCTTTGGTTTTTTCGGTAAAGTCACGTGACTTTACCGAACAAAAACCAGAGTACTATCATGCATGTTTGTGATAAAATATTTAAAAGGCTGTCCCGAATGAGTATTTTGAGAAAGCAGATGTTTTTTAAAAACAATTAACTCCACTGAAGTTGTCATAACTTGAGGTCACCAAAGCAAACCTAATTGCGAGTACAGTACATAACTATATTTACACATTACTGTTTGCAGTGGTATGGCTAAATTACCCAGAATGCACCCAACCTTATCAGGTGTAAAAAAAAAGACTAATAAGACTTGAGCCGGTTTCATCCCTAGATGGGTGGCCACCACACACAAACAGGGCATAGGAGAGCTTGTGGAGCCCGTATCAAGTAGCTGGAAAGTAAGAAAATATCTGGAATTATTTAAGTTCAGTGCTCACCACCAAAATGCGTGCGCACATTACTAGGACAGCAGGAATTGAACACATTGCATGATATAAGAATCGATGTATATTACATTTCAAGGTATATTCGAAACTAATATTCCCTCTCAATTTCATATCACAGATCTGACTGACAGTGAACTGGAGGCACAGGCGATCTTGTTCCTACTGGCTGGTTTTGAGACCACAAGCACAGCCATCAGCTTTATGGCCTATTCTCTTGCTTGCAACCCTGATGTCCAGACTAAAGTTCAGCAAGAGATTGATGAATTTCTTCCGGATGACGTAAGACTTACATTTTTAACTTAAACGTAAATTTCATAGTAACGGTGTGACACACACTCATTACACGCAAAGTGCTCACCATCTTAAGCCTCACCTTACCATATGAATAAAAAGTGTGCCGTACTTGGCCCTTCCCCCCTCTCCAACCATTATATATACGGAGTGGTAGCTCTTGCAATCTCTCATTTACTTGATACAGCTGTCGTGGCTGTGACGGTTCCACCTGAAGACGGAAGCTTGTGTTGCCTCCGAAACGTCGTGATTTTTATTTTATTTTACTTTTATTAATTTTAATGTTTTACCTACGTGACTTTACCGAAAATACCTAAGAATATGAATCCTTGCAGTCACGAAAGCTTCAAATCTAGAATGCTTGCCACAAATGAACCACAACATCTTGCTGATTTTGTCAAGGGGCATAAACCATCACGCAAACTCCAGTCAGCCTCGCAGCGGCTAACCATCGAACACAGACGGTCACTGCATGGTGCACTTTCATATGTGCTTCTGTGGCCGTCTGGAACGCTCTTCCGATATTCGGAAGCCACTGGAGTTATGTATTTTTAAATTTAAATTCAAATCTCATGTTTTTAGAACTGCTTTTTGTGTTTAGTTTGTTGTCGTTCCCCCGCACCTTCGATTAGCACGGTTGGCTACGTACGGTGTGAAAGAAGTTCAACACACATACATAGTGCAATAAGATATGTTTTAACCAAATGAGCTTGTATTTCAATGTCTGATAAGTACAATGTATACTACAGAATAGTCTAGAATGTATTTAGAATAAAACGCGTACTTAATTTTTGTCCCTTTGTTTATATATATATATTTCCATTCCACTCGCATGCAGAAAGTTCCAAGTTACGAGATTCTGAATAAAATGGAGTATCTGGACATGGTCGTGAGCGAGACGATGCGGATGTACCCACCGGCCGCGCGTTTAGACCGCGTGTGTAAAAGGACGACTACGGTGGACAACCTGGTCATCCCCAAGGACGTGGTGATCACTGTCTCCACGTGGGTGCTCCACTATGACCCACAGCACTGGGAGGAGCCCAACGAGTTCAGGCCAGAACGGTGAGTGAATCACGTTGCCAAAATTGGGTGCGTTTGGAAACTCGCGTATCATATTTCAAAAACAAAGATCCATATTGGAGCTTGACAATACTAGGAATCAATTATATTGGGCCATGGCATGGGCACTAGAATCAAAACGAGTTGCTTGTTCAAGTCATGTACAGATAATTGTGTGTTGTAATTGTTTAATGGACTCTATACAGGATGACATCATGTTTGCCTTGTAATTTTCCCAATCTTGTGCTTAATAGACCTTCCAACTCAGGTTGAACGCGTGAATGAATGAGAGTCGTCCAGATGACCTGCCTGTCCATTGGATAGGGTCACAATAATAACTTTTAAAATGATCCAATAAAAATGTAATAGTGCTAAGCTGTGTTTCAATTTGGGACTTAATGTAGATAAAACTGGAACAAAAAATGGCCAAGACTCGGCAATAAAATCCAGCATATAATAGCAAAGCATATGATGTCATCACTTCTTTCTTATTGTGATGATATCATATGTCATCACATTGGCATGACATGCTATGGTGTAATTTTCTGATGTCATGTGGAGCGTGATATCATCTCATTAACCAGCTCAAAAGCTAACACCATCAGCCATGAGCAATCCACTGCTGGATGAAGGCCCCAAGTTGCCGCCAGCTCGCACACACAATGTAACAATCCACCACGCACTTTCACATGAGCCCATTCCATCGCTTCATCTCTGCAGCGGATCTCAACCAAACCTGCAGTATTAATTTTAGTTAGATTTTATTTTAGTTAGTCTTAGTAAAGTTGACCACAGCCTGTGGAATTTTAGTCAAGTCTTAGGCTGTGGATTTCATTCATTTTCTTCGACTGCTTGACTACGTTTTGATTTAAAGCTTTCGTGACTGCAGGGATTCATAGGCTTGGCTCTTTCGGTAAAGTCACGTAGAAGGGAAATAATAAAATAATCGAAATATAAAACAATAAAAATTCTCACGACGTTTCGACTGCAACACAAGCAATCATCATCAGGTGTGAAATCCACAGCAAGATAATTTTTTATTGTTTTATATTTTTATTATTTTATTATTTCCCTTCTACGTGGCTTTACCGAAAGAACCAAGGATATGCTTGACTACGGTTAAAAATGTCGTCCCAAGTGTTATTAAGTGTTGGTTTGTCTAAATCCCGCTGTTCATGGATTCCGTGTGCGCACCACTGTGAATTGTGCAGATTCACCAAGGAGGCCAAGGAGGCGCGTGACCCCTACTGCTACCTGCCCTTTGGTCAAGGCCCCAGGAACTGCATCGGCATGCGCTTTGCCCTGATATCCCTGAAGATGGCTCTCTGTCGCATCCTGCAGCGCTACTCCTTCCACGCGTGCAGCGAGACCACGGTGCAGGATCACACCCCCTACTCCTCCGCTCTTTACTGTTCACGTAGAAAGGACTTTGTGGTGTTAATATTGATTCTGGTATTGCTCCAGGAGACAACTATTATATGGCAATGTTTAAAAACTATATCCTTGCTTTTGTTTCTTTCAGATTCCGCCAAAGCTCGCCAAGGGTAGCATATTACAAACGGAAATGCCACTTTTGCTGAAAGTTTCAGAAAGAAAGAAGGCTGATTAGAAACCAATAAAAGTCACAAAGCTCCACAGAAACAAAACAAGATTGAGAGAGGATTTGAGACGCATTAACACTGTAGGGCCAATTCGGATCACGACTTTTTAAAAGATGTTACTTAAAATTACTTGTGGATCTTAAAATAATTACTTGACAAATGGTGTTAATTTTTTAAATTATTTTTATATACTGTAATGTTTCCAGTCGAAATACAGTACTGTACTTGTTGGCTTTATGCAAATAGTACACGTTATTTCACAAAGATGTGAAAATTTGTAAAAATGATTACACTAATGCTGGTGAGTATTGTGCAGTACTCATATTCACTGGGGGTTTTGAGCAAGTGGGTGAAGTTCCACATTGTTATGGTGGAGACCGGTGCCTCTTTAATACAACTATTCCAGATGCCTGTGTAAAAAGAGGGCTAAAGTTTTGCCCAATCCTGGCAAGTTGGCTCAAAAATCTTAATCTTAAAAATCAACGAAACTGTTGATGCTAAATTCCTCTTGATATGCAAATTATTTTGTCAAGACGCTCTTCGCTCCTCCATCCCAGCATAAATAGTCGCTCCAAGCCTGCAGCGTGCCATTCAGACTCTGTCTACTTGACGGACCTGTTCTCCACCTGAGGACGGCTGCTTGCGTTGTGGCCGAAACGTCGTGAGAATTATTTAATTATGTTTTATTTTTATTATTTTATTACTTCCCTTCTACGTGACTTTACCGAAAGAACCAAGAAGATGAATCCCTGCAGTCACGAAAGCTTTAAATTGAAATTTAGTTCCACCAAGTATTGCTCAACAGGCAGTGCCTAATTTTACAGATCTCACGGGGTTTACAGACTGGGTTTATCATAATGGGAATTTAAACGTATGACCTTATGATTCAGAGTTCACTACACTGTCCAGGAAGCAGTCCAGCTACAATATAATTTGATATATTTTGCACAAGTAAAGATTTACGACAATTAATTTTCCCTCGATTTATAAAAATGCGTGTTGTAGTTCAATAAATGAGCAAAAACAATAACGTGACATTTTTACGACTTATTTTTTTTAATTGTCACTCGGGCTATGGTGTCGGTACGTGGACCTTGATTTCTGGTGGGGATGAGACCAGAAAAAGGATGGAAAGCCACATTCAAACTCTGTACTGTTCCAGCGAGCACGACTGAATGAACACCTCACCTTCGCTTAAAAACATACTGTAGATTTATTATTGAAATCTAGATAAACGTGCCCTTTTGGGTTCACATGGTGTACCTCCCATCGGAACACATTTGTTCGCACAGCGTATTTCTCAATAACATTGGACATAAAACTAGTCTTTAAATTATAAGGTTCGGGAATTTAAAACATTTGAAATTTCCTTTGATCCGAAACCTAATTGATTATCCTTTAACCCTGTTGAAATTATAATTAAGCCCAGGAATACATCACTAAATGCAATGTACCAGCAACATTGTATAACACTGTACTGTAATACAGTACTTTAAATGCAATAGATTTGAATTAGAAACACATTTTTTATATGTAAAGGTTTGTTACGTAACACCTACTCATAGGTAACTATTCATATGCCCACGTAAAGCGGGTTATCACACTAAACGTTTTAATATAATTATCAGACACCACGGTATCAATAAGTGTCGTCTCCAACTCTTATTATCCACTCCATTATATGTTTCCTTTAAAGGCAGTGAGTGGTTCGGTATGAACAGATGTGTTGCGTTCTTTCGTTTCAATAAAGGTGTGTCGCCCTGGGGCATTTTGCAAGCAGATTCTCGACCGGAGAAACTGGATTTTTGAAAATGAAATAGGCGGTGGCAGGGCAGTTGCAGCCGTGCGGGGTGCGGTGTTTAAGGTCGTGCAATGTTTTTGGGTGGATTTACTTAGCAACTTCACACACAACCTACCTGGTTTCCACATTGCGAGTCAAACGTACAGTACAGTATTAAGGCAGACTGTATACGAGATACTTCAAAGCAATGTTAAGTTTCAATATGAAAGTACTGTTGACTGTACATTATCATGATGGATGAAAGTGCTCAAAATGCATGAATTAAAATAAAAAGTTCTTACTCGGTTCCATTCCGACAATATTACATAATTACATCAGTACAGGATTCGTTACGGATGTATATATTACGAGGTTGCAGAGTAATTTTTTGCCGTGTTTACATAATCCGTTTTGAACGCTGTGGTGGAAGTCAGAAATCAGAATGGTTATATCAAAGTGGAGAAATCCGATGAGCTATGAAGCTCTTCGCAGGCGCCCAGTAGAGACATTGAACAGGCCAGGCGTACCAATATAAAGGCGCATCAACTGCACGCGTAGTTGCATTGAGTTGCAAGTTAAAACAACATGCCACGTGCTGTACGAGTATGGTCAAAAGCCTCTTTACCCTGGGGTGCACGCAAACCCTGGGCGTGCGAGATGCCCTTTCTGGTGGTGGTGCTAGACATGCCAGATTATTTTTCTTGTTAAAAGGTAAGTCATCGAAACACAAGTACAACTACGTTGTTTCATAAAACCTATGTATGAGCATTACACATTTTTGTTTTTACTATTGAGAGCCAAAGGGGTGCAAGGTTGCAGAAAAGGTTAAGAACCACTGGTCTAAGAAATAATTGTCCAAGAAGCTAATTTCTTGCGATGTACGGTACAAATGAGTATTTTTGAACATGGAGTAAAAACAAAGTAGTATGCATACAGTGCCGGATTATCCTAGTAGCAATAGTAGCTACATAATGCTTCGGGTCCCGCACTTTCACGGGTCCCGCGCTAAATGCTTTCAAGCTATCAATTCCGGTTCAATGATTCTGCACTTGCTCTATTACTATAGTACTATACCGCCTTCAACTTTTATGAACGACTGGATGTTTAAGGTTAGCGATTTGTCGTATTATCTGGCTGTATAGCAATTTACAAAAATACAATTACTTTACTATGCAAGTTAAAATGTTACGTGTTTTAATGTTTATTTAAATGTAGGGCTCATTAATAACAACGTATGCTACAGGCCCCGCACTAGCTTCATCCCACACTCTATGCACACACAGAGTACACGCACATACATTTACTTTAGTCGCTGGAGCGTAATTATTTTTATTACAGGGTGCTTAAAAAAATATTTTAACACTTCTGAGAATTTGCAACAAATGCCCATAGCCCCACGTAAGGCTTTCGTGACTGCAGGAATCCATACTCTTTGTTTCTTTCCCTAAGTGTTAACATTTTATTTTTGTTTGCAAGCACGCTGCATTCGTACGGGGTGTTGTAACCTTCTTCGACGGTGTATAAGCAATAATAATACTTCACCGTCGACAACCAATGATCAAAATAGCCTCCGGTCCTCACCGATGGGCGTTTAACTTGCGCGCCTTCCGATATTTCTGCAAAAGGAGGGGTCCCATTTGGTCGTGTTCCTCATCCACTGACACCACGCAGCAAACGGATTCAAGTTCTCATCGTTACCCACTCACTCCCAATCCTCCTCCTCCCGCGTTATACAGCCCTTCAAACGAAGACACAAAAACAAGGGGGAGTTTTTGCAGCTCTTCGTGACATCATTATTATTATTCGCCCCAAGACGCCGGCCGGTGATGTCCTTCAACTTTCCAAATTTCGCCACGACCGCTGGGTTCGTGCGCGGCGTCGGACCCCACCAGGGTGGCGGTGGTGGTCGCGGTGGCAGCAGCAGCGGCGGCCAATTTACGAGCCGCTCGTTCGCCGGACTCGACAGCAGCCAGCCGCGAAGTGAACGAGGGACGTGGAGCAAATCGAGCGTGCCCGGCGTTGTCGGCAGGAGAAGCGCCCTCCTCCTGGGCTACCGGGGTGGTGGTGGTGGCTCTGCGTACACCGGCGGCTCTGCGTACACCGCTGGCTCTGCGTACAGCGGCGGCTATGGAAGGGGCTCGTCGAACGTGCGCGCGCGCGTTCCCGTCGCCGTCGTGGAGATCGACCGCTCCGTTCTGCCGATTCGGGCCCAGGAGAAGGAGGAAATTAAGATGCTCAACAATCGATTTGCAAACTTCATTGATAAGGTATCACCACCAGCAATACCACCACCACACACACACACACGCGTTGTCCCAACCTATGCAGCATGCGCGTGTGTGGTGCGTGCGCGCGTGTGATAAAAGTCAAGCTTTTCTGAACGGTGCATTTTTATTTATTTGTCAGATTAAACACACATTTGTACTGGAAGAATCCGACGAACTATCAAGCTATTTTTCACAGATGTCCAGTAGGGGCAGGTCAGCACGTTACAAAAACAAACAACGCAAAAGTGATGCGTATTGAATGTAAAACTACTGCGTAAAGGAACTTGACAGCTGTCCCAATTTTCCTGCTAAGTATCTTCTTCTATTGCCGGGCCACATCTCAGATTTTGTTCCGCCAGTAACATGGAAATGGCATGCATATTATTGTACACATGACAGTACAGTACCTCCGATTAGCGTGGTTGGCTACGTACGGTGCGAAAGAAGTTCATACAAACATACAGCCCTTCCCGCTTCTTGAAAACGTCCTATCATGGGTACTCTCCCATGGCGATTCCAGAGATGTGATGGGTCACACCGTCGTTCCTCACAACTTAATAATCTTCTCACTCTTAACGCCATTGACCTACTCCATCGGATGTGACAGCCCGAATAACCATGCGCAAGTACGCATCTCCAAGCACACCAATTTCTTAACAACAATCCCATCTGTATTCTTGGTTCTTTCGGTAAAGTCACGTAGAAGGGAAATAATAAAATAATAAAAATGAAACATAATAAGATAAAATTCTGACGACGTTTCGGCCACAACGCAAGTAGCCGTCCTCAGGTCCTCAGGTGAAGAACAGTCCTAATGTTAGGACGCTGTCTTTCCGACAGCCCTGTTCTTCACCTGAGGACAGCTGCTTGCGTTGTGGCCGAAACGTTGTGAGAATTGTATCTTATTATGTGATAAATTTATTATTTTATTATTTCCCTTCTACGTGACTTTACTGAAAGAACCAAGAATATGAATCCATGCAGTCACGAAAGCTTTAAATCGAAATCCCATCTGTGCTTTCCATAACGAGGGCTGCCCTCCTCTACGAAGCGTCTGTGCCACGTTATGCTGCGAGACTTATTTCAATGTATACAGCGCCTTCACTAACGGCGCTGAACAAACAATTTGCTATGTGCACGGCAGAATAGCGTGACGAGATGCGTCGATGCGAACGATGGTGGTGCCTGAGGAAGATGATGATGATGATGCGTGAAGTCAACGATGATGAGAGTGACAGTGAGCGGTTGATGATGAGCGGTTGATGATGGGTGGGTTGGGAAGTTTTGGAAGAGGGATGGAGTTGGTGATGGGGAATGGGGTAAAGCTAGCTTCAATAGGTTCCTCCACTTGACAACATCATCTCCGCACCTCTGATTAGCGCGGTGAGCGATGTATGTACGGTACGAACGGTGTTCAACATACATCTCCAGTTTAAACAATAGCCACCATTCCTAAGCTGATGACTCCAAACTACATATACAGTACTAATTGGCTGTGTCGGGTGGTGGCGGGTTTAACGACACCATAATGTTTACCCCATCTTACCCAAAAACCTCTATTATGGATACATATACAGTCGTATATATGTCAACTCTGCACACAAAACATTCTTGTCTATTGTCATATACCATCTTAAAGCAGTCTCATGCTGGATTGGTTCACGCTTCCTCCAGCGAAACATATCCAAAACTGAAGTCTTCCTCCCTGACAAAAAAACCCATCTGCTCTCCCAAGATTTTTGAGAGGCCACAGAAGCCCTCACTCACACCTGGCCCCCTCTGGACTGGAATTCCCTCCCGAGCTTCTGTGCTGCCAACTACTGCTACCTGTGCAAGTCCAGGCTCAATAACTGCATCTTAACCTTAACCTACGACCGACGATCTCGTTTCTGCAATATGTCTTTAATCGCACCTTTCCTTAAACAACCCTCCCCATTAACCAATGATGTACTACATTTCCCAACTTTTAGCAAAAACCTTTTGAGATGCAGTAGTTGCATTTTATCACTATGTACCGTAAACAAAAAATGTATTGTCTGCATAAATCCAAAGAAATGAAATACGAAAACGATAACTACAATTTCACAACATTTTTGTTCATGTTTATTAAGCGCCTTTAAAAAATTAAATACTTGCAAACCAATGGGCCAAATAATATAGAACGTGAAAAAAACTTTTCGTGCCTGTACAGACCTGTACTTCAAATGAAGAGGGCCTCAATGTGTGCCCGTGCGTGTTCCCGTTGCATAGGTGCGCATCCTTGAACAGCAGAACAAGGTGTTGGAGGCACAGTGGTATGTGCTGCAGGATAAGGGAAAGGTCGACTGCAACATGGACGAGTTGTTCGAAGTCTACATTGAGGAACTGAGGAGACAGCTGCAGAGTCTGGGTCATAATGGAGCCAGAATGAACAGTGACCTGCAAATGATAAAGCATGCCGGAAAGGACTTCAGCAGCAAGTGAGATGAACTTTTAATTGAATGAACCAACAATTATGGGAACTGGGATACTAAACGAAACTAAACTGAATTTTTACTCGGTAAGGCTTGCTGAGCTATATGGCTCTTATTCAGAAACGACCTGGTCGCGAAAGCTCAATGAAGCGGCTTATTGTGTGGAAATGTATATAGCAGCCAAATATTGAACATGAATAAACCATGGCCTTGTTATTCCATTGTTTTCTCTCTCTCTTTCTCTCTCAAAGATATCAAGTGGAAGTTGCTACTCGTAAGAAAAAGGTGGAAGAACATGAACTGGTGAAGAAGGTAAAGTTTGTCACTTGGATATTCACCCTCAGCACTGGTCAAACTTCTGCTGGTTGAAGGCCTCCTCCTCTCCCCCCCCCCAAAACCATCACCATTCCATCTCTCAATTATAAACGGATCATCGTGCATCAAAAAACACAACGTGCATACCATTGTACGTGCAAAAACTAATGTTTATCATGTAATGAATGTACTTTTGTTTTTCTTTCGGTAGGAAGCTGTTGAAGCTAGCTTTGTCAAAATTGAGCTTGAAGCCAAAATTCAGGGTCTTATTGAGGATATACATTTTCTGAGGGAAGCCTTCGCACAGGTGAGTTCCGTTTGTTGATGTTTACAAAGTTACCAATGTCCCCTGCAGATGCGGTGATGTCACAGTCTCCGGCACCATTTTCATTCTTTCATTTTTAGTTCAGCAGAGAAAAGTTCTGCCTCTGTTCCCTATCTCCCCGCATCATCATTATCATCATCAGCATCATCATTATCATCATCAGCATCATCATTATCATCAGCAGCAGCATCATGATCATCAGAAGCAGCAATATCAGCAACATCAGCAGCATCAGTATGATCAGTAATTGCATTAGAAGCGGTACCTTCTACACAATTAACAACAGTATCATCAGAAGCACCACCATCATCAGCACAATCAAAAGCAGCAACAGCATAATGTCCTGCACTTCCTATTACCATGGTTGGCTATGTACGGTGCGAAAGAAGTTCAACGTACATACATACATTTTTATTATATTGTTTTATTCAGTTGACCAGCATATTTCCATCCAATCACAGACCTTGGATTTAAGTAGAGACATTAAAGGTCGTTGGCTATAGTATCTTTGTTTTGTTAAAGGATATTGGGAATTGGGCAGAGGGTTATGGATTTAGGGTTGAGTTCCAGATACACACCAGCCTCCTTCACCACAGTTCTCTGCGGTGAGTACAACATCTTTAAAAACAACGGCGCTATGTCTCTCTTAATAAAAAATATCTCTGTGCTGCTTGCGCATTACGAGATTCAGCGGTGAACGGGATGCACCCTGCGAATTGCAAATGTCTCGTAATGGCAAAATGGTTAAACCACGTTTAAATATGAAGCGCATAAAATAAAATAAAAACGTTACTCAAGGCTTCTTGTTCTCGGAGGAGATATGCTCACCCTCCACATTCATACGGGAAACTGATCCATGTTGTCCATTAACAGGAGCTACGCGAGTTGGAGGCGCAGATCAAGAACACCAATGTTCTCGTAGAGATCGACAACAGGCGGAGCTTGGACATGGATGGGATTATTTCTGAAGTACGAAAGCAGTACGAGTTCATCATGTCCCAAAGCCAAGCTGAAGCGGAAGCAATATACAAGCAGAAGGTGATTTTATTCATTAATTTTGCACGCTGCCAAAATGGATGATGCCAGCCATAGGGTTGCGCAATCGTTTGTTGAACGTCCGCACATTACAAATCCAGATTGAGGGCAACGAGTCTAAGCTTTCTCCAACATCACATTGTCACCTTGGGAGTGATTTAACGTAAAATGCCAGTCCACACATGAGGCTAAGAACATTAAGGCCATTGCAGATCAGGTAGACTGTGCCACCCAAACCATAGGCCCCAGATCTGACCTCCTTAAGTGTTTAGCCTGTTTAGCTCCTCAACGCACAGCATACACGAGGAATTGTTTAGAAAATAACGGCGCTGTCCACGGTGCTGTTTGTAAACGGTTATTGGATAGAGGGATAACTTCACCAAGATGGACTGCTGAACCTGTGTTCCACATTGGCAGGAGTGCAAGAAAGGATGGCTATTTTTAAGCCTCCAAATGTTAATCCAGGAATAAATATAACAAGCTCCGCTCAATAAAAAAAAGTTATTGAGAAACAATAGGGGGCATGACTTTTTGGAGCATCCTTCAGCAGACTACAACAAAGAGTTTGCGCGACTTACTGGACATCTGTGATAAAGAGCTTCGTAGATCATCGGATTTCTCCAGAATAAATAGACATTCTGATTCAAATGCACCCCTTATCCACTGGCACATCCGAGCCAAACCAGTGCAGGGCCCTCACAGTACACATGGTTTTCCACTGGCTACATTCCAGGAATCAATCAATGAGACATTTTAACATCACCAGCACCGCTCGTGTTCGGCAGTGGAAAAACAACCCGGTACCTGCGGATCTGCGCTAGCTCAGCAGGTTGTGTAGTGGAAAAGGAGGTTTTTAAGAATGGCTAGATAATTTGCCTCACCTTAGGAGTGAAGTAACCTATAGCCTATTTTTAACATACAACCTATTTTTATATTCTTGGTTCTTTCGGTAAAGTCACGTAGAAGGGAAATAATGAAAAAATTAAAATTAAAATATAAAATTCTCACGACGTTTCGATTGCAACACAAGCAATCATCATCAGAATTTTTTTCCAAGTTTTTCTTAAGAAAAAACCGCCACTTTTAAAAATGGTTTTGCTGTGGTTTTCACACCTGATGATGGCTTGTGTCGAAACGTCGTGAGAATTTAATTGTTTTATTTTTATTATTGTATTATTACCCTTCTATGTGACTTTACCAAAATAACCGATAATATGAATCCCTGCAGTCACGAAAGCTTTAAATCGAAATTTAACCTATTGTTATTTAACCTGGTGAGCCCACGGTGCTACATAGCTCTTTTTCAGAAGCGACCTGGCCATAAATGATAGCTCAACGAAGTGGCTTATTGTGTGGAAATGTCCAGTAGTCAAATACTCTCAACGCGTGATTCTAAACATGGAGGGGAAAACCGAAGGACCCGGAGAAAAATCCACGAGGTCAACTGGAAAATGTAAAGCATTGCCTGGGAGAATACAACCACTTTAAAACAAATGGTGGTTTGTAATTGTCAACACTATGAGATCTCTTTTACCAGTGGCAAAATATAATAGTAGGTTTTTACCCTTTTAACTGGTACAGTTTTGTACCAGTTAAAAGGGTAAAAACCTACTATTATTGTAATTGTCAAATTGACATTTAAAACGTTTAAATGTTTGATTGTTGTCCGTGTTTTACTCCAGTTTGACCAACTCCGCTCAGAGAGCGATCGAAGTGGCGAGGAGCTGCGCAAAGCCAAGGCCGAAATCAACGACATCAAACGCCAGATCCACCAGATCAATTCGGAACTCGACATCTTGAAAAAGCAGGTAAGGATTATCGTCTTGAAATGGGTTTGGAGTTCACGCGGTTTAAATGTCTTTGAGCTGCAGTGAACCAATTATGCCGAGTAGATAATGTCCCATATAGCTGTTGTTCACAATTGCACCCAATAAAAAACACATACTGTAAGTGGTACAAACAGCACAGATCTTGAAACACACGAATATTGCTTCTATTATTGTGTTGAATTACTAGTTAAAACAACTTGCATATATTAAGAGTAATAATATCCTTTATTTACCCAAGAAAGTCGCAGTGAGTCTCGAGACTCAAGAAAGTCCTACCCATGTTTTTGTGTTGGACGTATGAGGAAGAAAATGCCGTTCCCAGAGAAAACCCACACACATTGGGTCTGCTGCTGCCATCTCTTGCCTATTGCACAGCCCAAACCGACGAAAGCTGATATTTCTAGACTATCAAATCTCCAATAAAAGTACAAACAAGGCTCTGGAGAAAACCCACGTTGCACTGGGAGCTCCGTATGGACACATTTGAGAATGAAAAAGCCATTGTCGCTCTGCCATCTCATCGTTCCTTGTAAAAATAAAGCAATCAATGGACGTGCGTACGATGTTTTTTGTTTTTGTTTCAGCGAGAGAAACTGGAGGCGGCAATTTCTGAGCGAGAGGAAGGCGGTGCGAAGGACATCGGCGAGGCAAAGGCAGCCGTAGCAAAGCTGGAGGAGGCCCTGGCAACAGCCAAGCATGACATGGTCAAGCACGTGCGCGACTTCACGGATTTAATGAACATCAAACTGGCCCTGGACACGGAGATCTTGACCTACCGCAAGCTTCTGGAGGGAGAGGAAGCTAGGTGATTGCACTTCCTGTTACTCTTTGACAACGTCGATTATATACCGCTGTTCCACTTGGCACATCTGAAGTAAGAGCCAGTACAGGGCTCTCACGGTACAGCTGGTTGTCCGCTTGCGATTGGCAGGGTCGAGCCAGAAACAAACCCACGCTAGACTGGCCCCAAGACATCCAGATCTGATTTGGGGGCAGAGCAAACCAGGGGTGGGACTAAAAATGCATTAATTTCAGATGACGTGAGTGGCACGGCTCTGCTTTTCAAGGGGGTAATACAATGTAGCATCTCCAGAGATACGTCGATCCGGCTCGCAAAGTCTTCACAAGGCTTTGTTGTTACACAGGGGAACAAACAGACTGTTTTCATGAGGATCCTCATGCATTGGAATGTTTATCCAGTTGCATTGATGAGTGTTGAGCATTGGGTGATGGGGGGGGGGGCTTGTAGCCAGAGGAAACCCATACACACAGAATAGTCACTCAGTACGGCCATCTCCTGGCCACTTAACATCAGTTGTATGTTATTAACATACATCGACTGTTTTTTTATTACCACGATTTTTCAGTTTGCATGGGACTCGTCTGTTTGCGTTCATAGTAGTTTCACGATTGCATTGTATTACTGTCAGTAACAAAAATATGGACACAATGGATCTTGACATAATGGATATTTTGTTTCCCTTCTTCCGCCCCTCCGATTAGCACAGTGGGCTAAGTATGGTGCGAACGAAGTTCAACAAACACACGTACTCCGTTTGTACGAATTTCCCCATTTGTAAAACTATTGCTTTTTGCCGAGATATTTTTTGTTCAAGATAATCTCCACGTGTGTTCGTAGGCTCAATATATTTGCATCACGTGGGGGAGGCGGCGTTGCTTCATCCTCACCGGAGCCCGGCGGGGGTGTGAGGGAAAGACGAGGTGGGAGCTATGGGCAACATATTGGCGGCAGCCACAGCAAAGATTCGAAAAGCAACAGCAGCAGCAGCAGCAACAACAATGCGTACGACTCTCTGGGTAAGAGCTCTCCGTGAGGATTTAACTCCATTGTGACAGTCAAATTATGTCAGAAAATGTTCCAAAATTACTGCCAACTGTAGGATAAATTGAGCTGCATGGGCCTTCATAACTTATTATTATATGGATATGCTTTGTTAAATTATATTTAAGCATCTCCCTTAATTATTGAATGGTTGAAGAAATAAAAAAAAGCTTGAACTGACTACTGCCGCTAAATTGGCAAAAATCATGTTTTTACAAAAAATATATATTTTAAAAATGTATGCAGGTGCGTCATCCTCAAACTGTTAGAATAATTTCACATCTATCACCTATGTTTATATTAACAACGGTATCCATGTAGGATAGTTAAATCTAGTGCTTAATTTCAGCCAGAACAGTCCAGAATATTTTGGATTTCCACATTAATTACCTTAGTATTTGATACTACAGTATTGTCCCCATGATCCTGTTTATATGACTAATAACAATAATACTAGTTTAGATTCATAAGTCACCCTTAAAAAAATGGACCTCCAGAGCACCATGCATGCAAAGGAAAACAATAAGGAATAACCCGGGAGACAGAGACAAGAGAAACAAGATGAAGACGTTTTTAATATGGGCTCTTCAGCCAGGACTTAAATATCCTCCCATCGAGTTCATGAGCTCCTAGGGTGGGGAATTCCAGAGCCTGGTCGCAGTGGAAATTAAAGCCTGCTGGTCACCCCAGGTTTGAAGCCTGGAGTGCTTGTCACACTGACTCGGGGCACAATCGGTAGATTTCAGAGATCTTAGCAGAGTGTATGACTGCATGAACTCCGGGGATATAAAAGCGATGCCCATTTGAAGCCAAACAAGTATAACCCGTAAAAACAAAGTTTTTCACTATAAATCCTTTATATGCGTGGCGGCTAGAGTCCTCTCGTCCTCTGGCTTGAGATGGCTGCCACCTATGGGTCAGATGATTGCATGGCACCATTAAGCAATTGGTAATTAAATATAATATTTTTGTCCTAAAAAGTGTCAAATTTTGGAAAAAAATTTTCACGAACATTAATTGTCACGCACAACGAGTCTGTGTGGAAAATGTCAGCTCGATTGGATCACGGGAAGTGGGTTAAAAAACGACCGAAAGATTTGCACGGTCGTAAGCAAGCAAGCAAGCGCGCAAGTGAGCTTAATATAAAGGATTTAAAAAGTAGAAGAATACTTCAACTCAATGCAGGTGTGAACAGGAAACCAGTGCAAAGACGTGATCACAGGTTTGATAGGATCCCCTGAAAAGAAGCATGAGTGAGCACTCTGGTGGCCACAATTTGGACATATTGCAGTCTCCTAAGGAGATTACTCAGGTCTTTGGAAAGCAAGGCGTTGCAATAGTCAATTTGTAAAAAAATATTACTAATTAGAAGATTACCATGAACCTGTTTCTAGTGGTCGTCCCTTACACCGATGAACTGTAAGTTAAAGGTGGTCGAGCAGCATTCCAGACATTTTTGAAATTAAGCCCTTATCAAAAACACAAACTCGTATGAAATATGAATTAAGTTTTATTGCGTTGGCTCTCACACGTGCGTTCTCCTTAAACAGACAACGGGGTATTTGAAGCAAGCGCAAGAATGAACGGAACCCTTGGAAGAAGCGTGACAGTGGCCAGCGAACCACCAGAACAAGAGTTCAGAAAAACGGTGGTGATCAAGACCATCGAGACCAAGAATGGCCGTGTGGTCTCCGAATCATCCGCAGTGATTCTCGACTAAAAGTTCTAGCGGCTCTGGGTCATTTAAAATCGATTCTGGCCCCAGGAATGGCTCATTGTTGAAACGAACACGTTTATTGGGATTATAAAATACAGGTATGCAAGGTCAATCGTGGTTAGAAGGCAATGGGGGGTGGGAGGTTATAAAACACCACAATCGTCTCACAATCTTGCAATGCAGGCAAGTGACCACAATATAGTGTCGAGACTTGCCTTTTACGGGGTATTTTCTTAACAAATGGCCATATATAGTAGTTCCGTAGATCTGTACAGAGACGCTCCATATACGGCAAGATGCTATTGGTGGATGTAATGTGTTTGCCCTGCGACTCTCAATTGGTAGTCTGATGTGGAGGGGGGGGGCAAAGACGAGAGTTTGGCACAGGTGTTGCTCAATATTATTTATTAAACTGCTCATCCCATGATTTTCGATCCACGCCACCACGGGAACTTCAACTGCTGCCGTTTTTGGTTGATATTTCCCAATTTTCCATGGATCAGCTCATTCTAATAAACGTGTAAGCCGAGTGAAATTATCGTCGAATGGTTGTACAAAAACGGTGTACCCTCTTTGGCCACAGACATATTTTCGTGGCCAGATGGACATTGTTGCCAAATCAGGAAGCTTTATTCTTGCCTCTTTAAGGGGTGGTATCTGTTTTGTATTAAAAGGCGATGTAAAATTCATAAAAGCATACGGGGTGATTTTTTTTATTAGAAGCAAAGTGAGAGATTTGGCATTTAAGCAGTTTGATGGATGTAGCCTGTCCGACAACCGCCACGATGTTACTGCAGACGGTTGTGGTTGTGGTGCCGTTTTTCAAGTTGTACCGCTGCTCTCGTCGTTTCGGGCTTTTGTGTTGCATTGCTTTTCGCGCCGCATTCTGGGAGTTTCTTCACGAAACGGATTTGCAATTCCCGAAAGCTTCCAGCACACCTCGGTAAACGATGCCGCACTGTTGCGTTTCCCAAAATGACCAAGCCCATTTGATCCTTTTTCGCGATTAAAAACGTGTAGAGCAAGTGATGGGGAGTCCTTTTTTCTACGGTTTTATTTCAACGGTTTTACTTAAATCGATTCCTGTGTCGTGGTCAAATCTTGTAATCAAAATTTTGTCCACTTCCCGTTGTCTAATCAATTCCACATTTTGCACACGTACTCAGATCCGGTGACAATGCATACCTGTATCAAAATCGGCATCGATTAATCAATTAATTCGCTACTTTAAAGCAATTAACATTTTGTATGGACGCCACATTATTTATATATTTATTTGTGTAGGTAAAAAAACGCCGCGTGCCTCTCAACTCTCCAATCGCTTCGCCCAAGAAGCAGGTGGCAAGTGTCTCAGGCGCGCGCCTGCTCCGTGTCGACGAGTTACTAGCACCCTCACTCCACACAAACAAAAGTTGTACATTGAAGATTAATTTATAAAGTAATCAATTAATTCAAGTAAGCGTTGATGTGGGAGCAGGCGCCGTATCATTGACGTCCTTCTCGACCGTGAGTTTAAAATCGTTGAATTTTTTAAAGGAGTTTATTTTGTCCTTTGAAGCCAAACAGTTGCACGTACACACACATACGCTCGTATCAGTTACAGGATGATGTTGCAAAAAACGGAACCCAAGTTCACAGATTAGTTTCGCGGTCACTGCGATACAAACATTCAACATAACACCATGGAGGTCTGTTCATCAACTGGGCAAAAAGTCCTCATCTAGATGTGTTGGGTCTGGTCACGTCGAATGGAATGAAAACCACTTAAAGCCATTGCATGTTATTGCAGTCGGTCCTATTATATTGTCTTTAGCAAATCCCAAGATGGTGAGTGGTCATTTCTTAAACATAAAACGTGAAAATCTAACGACAGCAGTCACCCAACTAGTCACCTGAAAAATCCGCAAAGCGTGCGAACAACTTCACCCAATTTGAAGAAACAAAAATGGGGAGAAGGTAGACTGGGTGTTTAAGGTTAGCGATTTGTCATATTATCTGGATGTATATCAAATGCAAAAAATACAATTACTTTATTATGCAAGTAAAAAAATTAGTGTTTTAATATGTGTATGTGTTTTTTTTTTATTAAGGGGCCCCTTTATAACATATGCTACAGGCCCTGCACTAGCTTAATCCGGCACTGTGTAACACGTTCCTGCGGAGGGAGCTGGTAGGAACACGTTGGGTTGCTCGGTCAATGGCCAGGGTCAACGGCGGCGTGGTGTATTCCGCAAATATGCCCGACTGTGAGGGCGGCACAAGCCGGCGTGACTAGGTTAAATGTTGAGTTTTATAAGGACACCACGGGGTGACCAGCCCCTCCCCACCCAGCCCCACCCTCCCCACCCAGCCCTTCCCCACCCTCCCCACCCAGCCCTTCCCCACCCAGCCCCTCCCCACCCAGCCCCTCCCCACCCTCCCCTCCCCACCCAGCCCCTCCCTCCCTCCCCACCCAGCCCCTCCCTGCACGACGGACGGACACAATAATCCCCTGTGGGCTGGTGTAACCAGGAGGTTCCTACCAGTATAATTCTCATTCTGTCGCATGTTCATGTCATCCTGTGACAGCACTACAGGGCAGAGGTCGCAAACGGGTTTTGATTCCTTACCCGTACCCGGCAAACGGGTACCCATACCCGGCCGTACCCGTACCCTACCCTGCCGGGTACGGGTAGGGTACGTGTATCGGGTACCTGATTGCGACCTCTGGGATGAAGCCACGTTGCAGGCGCGTGTGGGTTGATTCTAGGAACTTGAATTGTGAGAAGAGACAAGACGTTTGGAAATGAGTGACAAAAAGTTACTCACCAGTGACTCACGGTCTACCCGTACCCGTACCCGGCCGCACCAGGGTATCGGGTAGGGTACGGGTATCGGGTACCCGGTTGCGACCTCTGCTATAGGGCCAGATGCTTTGATTGTTGTGGCGTCACACGAGCGCCATCCCCTGGCCGCCTTCGCCTTCTGCAGCGCCGAGCGAAGCCACAGAGATCCTCCCCCCTTGTTGTTAAAGCCTTGAAGTAACTTCCGTTACTTGGGGGGCAAAATTGACTGTTAGCTCGCAGTACCTGTGAAGGCCCCCGTACGGCACAATGAGGGGGGTGGGTGGGTGGATGGGTTGGCCAGTACCACGCACGGCCGCTTTTGTCTCCACACACTTGCACCGGGTAAACATTTTTTGAGACGGGGTTGACCTACAGTGGTGGTTCTCAACCGGGAACAATATTCCCAGGCGGGTGCGTGAGGTGCTTTATAAATGTGCGAAATTATATCAGACATGATGAGAGAGTCATTGGTGAATAATCACGTACGAATCTGGCAATATTAAACGACGATAATTGTTGTATTCGTATGGTAGACGAAATAAATTACCTTTCTAAACTGCAGAAAAAACGAATTCAAGCGTCGGCTGGTATAAAGTTGATCATTCGGCAACTTAAAAAATTGTCCTTAAAAATCTGAGAAATGCATTAAGAAACATGAAACTCCACCCAGTCCTACAAAAAAAGGTAAGAACGTTGTTAGGCAGCAGCGAATGGATGTTTACCCCCTCAATCCACGTGAAGACAAGGGTGAGTAAATGTGACAAATTCATGAGCGAGACAGCCAACACAAGCACCTTGTAAGGAACCTAAGCGATTATCTCTTGTCTGTTGAGAAATTAAAACAAATGCCTCGGTCAACTTAATACCACAAATGTAGACATGCAAACACCAACAAAGCCATAAGAAAAGCAAAGGTTAGAAATGACAATTGCAGGAGAGAAAAAAATCCCATGAAAATACATATAAATACAAAAAAAAATTCAAGATCCAGGGTTCAAAAGTGTTGTTTCACCAACTGCTTAGCTTCGGTCCGAGAGCAGAGTTCATTGACGGCGATAAGTCGCCTTGCGGTCGATTGGGACAAAAAAAATCAAGCGTTAGTGGACAAAATGGCAAGTTGGCAAAGTGGACAAAACTTCCAAATTGCAGAACCATCTGCAGATTGAGAATCCCCCAACACACGAAAATGGTTTCTAAAGGCAAATAATTAACAAAGACGTACAACCATTGATATATTGATCACGATACAAATTATACATCTATAAACTTTTTTTCCCAGGTAAAGTCGACTGAGATACATATCACTTTTTAGAAGCGACCTGGCCACAAATGATAGCTCAACGAAGTGGCTTCTGAAAATTTATAGCGGCCAAATACTCTAAAGTCTAAACGCATGTGGATTCTAAATGTGGAGAGGAAAAAACCGGAGGAAAATCCACACGACCACGGAGAGAGAGAGACTTACAAACTCGAAATATACAGCAGGCGTCAAAGTCGGGATCGAACCCACGACTGCCTGTATACCAGGCGAGGGAGTTAACATCTCACCACCGCGGTTATGCCTCCCTTCTCCGCTTTTCCTCCACTTAACCTGCCAGACAGATAGAAGCCTCCTCGCCGAAGCGCAGGTTTAAATTCACGGCACCGAGCGCCATTCGGTATCTGCCGTCACGTCATTTATCGAAGTGGATGAACGTCTTGCTGACAGCGGCGCATCCTAATAAAGCAATTAAAGAACGACAGAGATGCACGCACGTGCATGAGCGCGCACGTGCATGCGCTGCTCCCACATTTCGCTGTATAAGCCATCTCCTGGTTTGCCACGAGATGGGGGTACATCTAAACGTGGGACTCCACCTGCAAGCGAGGTGGCGCGGTGTCTGGGAGGACGATGTGGGCCGGGATAAGCGGCGGTGCGGGATGGAGTTGGGGCGGGAGAGATGGTGGGGGATGGAATGGAGGGGTCCATCACAGTCAGAGCCGGCCCAGCCACTAAGCGACCCTTGCAATTGCAAAGGGCCCCGTGGCCAGCAGAGGGCCCCCTAGAGTCACTGCTAGCTAGTGGGTGAAAAAAATCATACATCAAAGGGGCCTCCAACCAAATTTTGCTTAGGGCCCCCAAAGGTCTAGGGCCGGTTCTGATCACAGTCAAAAGGTCGCGTGTGGTGGAGTAAATTGAGGGTACTGCCACTTCTTCGAAGACGTCTGGCCAGCGGTGAGGAGGAGTAGGCCAAATACACTCATGAAGAGGCTCGTCTGTCATCGGTGGTGTGAGCAAGCATCTCCGATTGGCACGGTTGGCTACGTACGGTGCGAAAGAAGTTCAACACACGTACTGTACATACAAGCATTATCAGAGTGTTTGCACCTTGGCCTGACAGGACTGGGCATGTCAATGATTCCCAGGTGTGTGTGGGGCACAGCTGTTTGGCTTTCATAACACGTGGAGAGATTGACAATGAGATAAAGGCAATACATTTGGCACGGAGTGTAATTTAATCTGTACTATTCGCCATAGAACAACCGGCAACCTGCCATGTGGATGAGCAGACTATGTTCCATGTGTCCTTTTTCATCACCCTGGTTTAATAAAGGATGCAACAACGTTACGGAGTAAGAGTCAAGGCCGTAGCCATGGAGTCAACATTGGGGGGGACCAAATCTTCCAGAGTGTCTGGGGGGTCCCAGCCCAGAAAAATATCTACATTTGAAAACTAATTTCCTGCCTAAAATATAAAAAAATTTCCCTAACACATGGGATGGACTTTTTCTTTATTTTTTACAATAATGTCTAATGGTGTATTGTATTACATTGCTTTGTTTTTACTTTTTTACCATTTCTTGCTTCATTGTATGTAATGGCAGAGATTAGGGATTAATAAAGTACAACCATAACCACAATCATATAAAAAATCTATGCATTGACTTATATGAAGACAAGTCCAGATATTGTGGCCAAGGTTTAGCAAATTGTTTTTTTATTTACATAGCATAGCAATTATTATTACTTTTTAATATTTTTATAGCAATAGATTGGGGGGATATTTTGAGCATATTTGAATATTGGGGGGGGGGGATGTGTCCCCCCAATATTTATTATAACTAGATTTACTACCCGGCTTTGCCCAGGACTTGGATTCACCACGCCCGGCCGCCTTTGTCTCCCCAGTGGCGATGTTCACACACCACACCAGTTGAGGCTGAATCGACCTAGGGGAGGCCCAGGACCGGTTCTAATGAGTGAAGAACAACAACAGATTTGTACTTCTAGATTTGAAACTTTCGTGACTGCAAGGATTCATATTCTTAGGTTTTTTCGGTAAAGTCACGTAGGTAAAAATTTTAAATTAATAAAAGTTAAATAAAATAAAAAAATCACGATGTTTCGGAGGCAACACAAGCTTCCGTCTTCAGGTGGTATTTTACTTTTATTAATTTTAATTTTTTGCCTACGTGACTTTACCGAAAAAACCTAAGAACAGATGTGTAATCCATCGCTGCACTTCGACCTTCAAGCTCAGCGGGCACGGGGTGGGGGCTGGTGGCGGTCGCCGAATGCCACGGACGAGGCAACGTCGCCCCCTGGCGCTCGGTCCGCGTGGAACGCGCGCGTCGCCCCAATGACGAGAGGGCATTTGTTGAGTTGACATTGGACAGCAAGCAGCATCACCACCACCATCATCATCAGCGCGCTCACTCGCAGCTTCACATCGCCGGACCAAACACAATCACCACCGCCGCCGCCGCCTCGATGACGCCCAGCAAACGACAACACGAGCTACTCCAACAACAACAACAACCACAGCAGCGGCTGCAACAACAACGACAACCACAGCAAGGTGCCATGATGTCCAGGTCACTGCCGACGGCCACTCTGTGCGCACTGCTGCTGCTGCTCTGCCTGACGACAGCAGCAGCAGGAGCGGCCAAGATGACAGCCAGCGAGAAGCGAGAGACCGGCGGCGGCGGAGACTGGCGACATCCCATTGGACCGGAAGATCAACAACAACAACAACATCATCATCACAATCATCACTATCAGCAGCAGCGGAACAGAGGGCCGGCTGAATTGCTTCCAGCTCGACACATCAGCAGCAGCAATAACAACAACAACGGCATCATCAGCAGCAGCAGCATCAACAACAACGGCATCATCAGCATCATCAGCAGCAGCAGCGGCATCAGCAGCAGCAGCAGCCGCTGTGACAGGGACACGGATGTCTCCACGATGAGACGGCGAATAATCCGTCCGCAGGACTCGGTGGCTGCCGGGGCGCGCTTCGTGTCCGCGCCGCGGGGCGTGCGACGATGGGGAGGCTGCCTGGCCGCTTGCTGCTCGCACGCAGCCTGCTCGGTGGCTGTCCTACAAGGAGCTCCAGGAGATGATGATGATGATGGTGGTGGTGGTGATGATGGTGATGGTGGTGATGATGATGGACCGGAGCTGAACTGCTACCTCTTCGATTGCCCGCGGGGAGATGATGGACGCAATGTTTGCTCGTTTTCAGCACACCAGGGTTACACGAGTTTTGTGCTCAACGAGAATGGCAGAGGTGGTGGTGATGGTGGTGGTGGTGCTGATGGTGCTGATGATGGTGATGAGAAGGAAGAGGTGGATCAGGAAGATGGGGAGCAGACGCGGGGGAGACATGTGGACGACGGCACTGTCGGTGCGGTGCCCTTCACAATTGTTCTGTGTTACGATTTGTATTTATTTATAATGACCAGCGTGGTGAAGTATGGTTACAACAACAACAGAAATACTCCCACGTGGTTGAGGCCCTTCAACAAATTGTGGGATTGAGAATGGCCTTGAAATAATTGTTTTAATTACACCGTGTATGCTTTGTACGCTATCTAACACCACTGTTGTGTTTTCCAATTTGTATCGTATTCCTAAATGCGGTGTTCGTATGATGTACGCATGGCGGAATTCGACATTGCAGTGTTTGCTTAGCTGTGTGTGTAATGTGGTGTACTCGCACCTTGGGCAGTTTAAAGTAACGGTGTAGTTTGTTCGTCCGACGGTACAGGCTGGGACCTCCGCCGCAGCAACGTGGAATTTCCTCCCATTCAACGAGGTAGAAACACGATTAAGGCGCAGCCCCTGCAATGTCTCTATAGGAGCCTCCAACTACAAACGCTCATTGCCGGGTTAAGCTATTGCGGGGCCTGGAGCACATGTTATGAAGAGGCCCTAAAATAAAATAAAAACATTAAAACACTAATTTTTAACTTGCATAGTAAAGTAATTGTATTTTTTTCGTTTGCTATACAGCCAGATAATACGACAAAACGCTAACCTTAAACACCCAGTCGTCCGTAAAAGTTGAAGGCGGTATAGTACTATAGTAATAGAGCAAGTGCAGAATCACCGAACCGGAATTGATAGCTTGAAAGCATTTGGCGCGTGGGGCCCTGCTACATGTGTAGCTGCTACATGTGTAGCTGCTACATGTGTAGCTGCTACATGTGTAGCTGCTACATGTGTAGCTGCTACATGTGTAGCTGCTACATGTGTAGCTGCTACATGTGTAGCTGCTACATGTGTAGCTGCTACATGTGTAGCTGCTACGGGCCGCACACTTTCAAGGGCCCCCACGCGCTAAATGCTTTCAAGCTATCAATTCTGGTTCAGTGATTCTGCACTTGCTCTATTACTATAGTACTATAACGCTACTGGGATAACCCGGCACTGCAAACGATGGGGGGCAGCTCCAAGGCAGCCGTTGCCCCCGGGCTTGACGCAAGTTTGACACTGCCGACGAGAATACAACAACAACAACAAAAGAGAGAGACTTTTAAAGTTGCGGTCAAAGGCCCCTTCGTCATAGCTCGACTGTGACGTCAATGCACTTGGCGCAGTTGCGTTGGGGCGATAACGTCGTGGGCGGTGTCGTGATGACGTCATAGGAGCTGCGATGACGTCACAGGAGCTGCAATGACGCTCGTGATTTTTTTTCTTTCTAAAAGTATATATTTTTGTTTAAAGCATGGTCACGCAATTGACCCCCATGACCGACATGGCGCGGGGAGGCCTTCATCCAGCAGTGGATGGATCAAGGGCTTCTTGACATTTCGTTATTAACATGACCAGTTTTTGTTGTTGTGGATTTGCTGTGGGATGTATGTGATTGTGCGACCCAATGGTGATCGTGATTGTGACAGGTGATTGTGTGCCCACGGGTGATCGGAGAGCGGTGGCGAAGCGGTTCGCGCGCTGCGCTACGAACCCGGCGACCCGAGGTCGATTCCCCCAGTGACGAATATCTGAACCGGTCCAGGGCCTAACCTAGGTCGACTCAGCCTCAAATGAGTACCTGGTGCGGTGTGTAAACATCGCCACTGGGGAAACAAAGGCGGTCGGGGGTGGTGCTGGTCACCCACTCCTGTGTGTACGGTGCAGGCATTCATAGGTGCTCGCTAACAGCACTTGCCCCAACAGTCTGTTAAGGCTACACGGGGGATATTTGTCTCTTTTTCTATGGGTGATTGCGTGTACTTTTGTGCCCATGAGTGATTGTGTGTGATATACAATGTCCCCTTACGTGATTGTGTCTGATTAGGTGTGCCATGAGTGATTTTGTGCCGCAGTGTGGGATTTCGTGTGATCGTGAGTCGAGTGATTGCGTGTCTGTGATTGTGTGGACCGTGTGTGATTGCGTGGCTGTGAGCGTGTGCGAATGTGTGCCAGCGTGTGCCCACTTGCATTCACGTGGAGGGTGGGTGTCCTATCCCCTGTGCCAGATAAAGACAAGCCACCGCAGGCCCAGGCGGGTGCTGACGTGATGCTTCGCGTGCCCGAGAGCGACGCCACCCTGAGCGGGCTGGGCAGCGTAGACGACCACGGCATCACGGCGTACCGCTGGAGGCTGCTCAGTGGAGATCCCTCCTTGCAGATGGCGGTCCGCACATGCCACCCACACGCAAACTACGGTCACCCTCGCAGCAGCGGCGGCGGCGGCAGTTTTTGGCTCGCCATCGAACAAAGACGGTCACTGCATCGTGCGCTTTCAGATGCGCTTCTGGAACGCTCTTCCTTCCGATATTAGGAAGCCACTCATTTCTTTAAAAGTGTTTTTGGTATTTAGTTTGTTGTCCTTCCCCCGCACCTCCGATTAGCACGGTTGGCTACATATGGTGCGAAAGAAGTTCAACATATACACATATGCCGGCCAAATGACTGACATAATCAAAAGGCCCAAATTACCAAGCGGGTCAACTACAACACGCTTAAATATGTAATGGATAAGGGTTAAGTGTTGTAGAGTTTACCGGAACAAAAATATTAATATTCACAACCCCCAATGCTTTTTATCATGGATGTTGGCTATCAACAACAAGGCAACTCCTATGACTAATTGGGCATGGGACGCAAGCGTAGGATTGATCACCCTGTCGCTGGCCGCCTTTGGGGAGGGTGTATAGTGTGAAAGGCCGAAACACCATAGGAACCAAAGGTTCACTACTGACGATGCGCTCTCCAAATTTCACCAGGCTCACTGTTCATGAACTCTTGGAAGTGCTGGCACAATTGATAGTAACATCTCATCCTGTGTTCTTGAAATCAATGTATGTATGTACGTTGAACTTCTTTCGTACACAGTCAACCACCCTGGACCATATGGGATACGTGCTTAAAGGAAAGGAGGCAGACTTTCAAAGAACATATGACCCATTCCTGAACAACTCACTTTACATTCAGAATCTTTATTTAGACTGGAGGAACCCGATGAGCTAATGAAGCTCTTTTTCTCAGATGTCAAATATGGGCAGGTGAGAAAGTTACTTAAACTGTCCTCATGTCTGAAACCCTCATGCCCTGTGTGACCAGGACACACACTGTAGAATATACCATGTGTCAGAAATGTGAATTAAAAAAAAATCTATCTCCGTATTGGCACCGTTGCAAGAACGTACAATAACGTCGCTGCCTTGTGCGTTACGATGGTTCGTGTTGTGCAGAGCTCGGAAGATGGACAGCTGAAGCTGTCTGGCCTCAGGGAGGGTGTGTACGTGATTCGTCTCACCGTCACGGACACGGCAAACCAGCAGGGATCGGACGAAGTTACCATCACCGTGCTCCCCTCGCCCGCCCACACGGACGTGCCTTCGCACGATCCGCCCGAGCCTGCGTTGCCTGCCAAAGCACCTACAGGTTCAGTAGAAGCCGGATAATTATCATGCCGTATATATGCACTGGGGTCGCCCAGAGAGGCCGGTGTCAGAGCAGGCAATTTGCTCCCCAGTCATACACAACCGGTCTGTTTTTTTTGTCGCTAACGAAGAAGGAGGCCCCACACAGCAGTCTGCGCAAGGCCTCCAGCCCCAGGCCTCCGGGAATCTCTGGGCTGGGCTACAGAGAGCCCCATTTCATTCTTTGCACCAGGGCCGGATGCCAACCATGCTATGCCATCGCCGTGTGTTGTTCGGTATGAAATGATGTCCGGCGTTTTGTTCCACGTGCTGGAGCTTCTTCAGGAGCTCAATTCAACGTAGCAAAACTTTGGACATCATGCCGAACAACACACTGCACAGCCCGAAAACACTTCAGATATAAGCACACACACGTGGCCTTGCTCCCAAGGAGTGTGTGCTTCTACTTAACAGTAATCGTCGGGTCGTATTGGCTATGGTATGGTATTGACAAGGTTGAAGGCACTGTCGCTTAATTGACTGCCTTGCCGATGTGTACAATGTGTGACATCATTGCGCTCATGGCAACTAAGTGCAGCTCAGTGCATTTGTTTCCCTCCCATATCAAAGGTTATGGGGCTCTCAGTGTTTACCAAAGCCACTGAATGGGGCCTTTGCAACCCGATGTGCGCCTTCACCTGGCAGTCAGGTCGTAGGTCGAATGCTGTACGTGTGCCCCCCCCCCTCCCTAGCAAAGATTATTGGACGTGACAAAAGGGCACTGTCATCTGCAGCTGGCCTAGTGTACACCAATGCAGAAAATACTGAACGTTTACAGCCCTTTGTCAGTTCAATAGTGGGTGGTCTCTCCACACCATGCCAGTCATGTTTGTTGTTTCTATGTATGTTGAGCTCTTTGTTGCACCGTACGTAGCCAATCGTGCGAATCGCCATACTAATGACCATACTTCACCACAATCGTCAGTGTGGGTTGGTGAAGGCAGGGGGGCCCGGGACCGGTTCAGATGTCACCTGCGACATTGACGTGAGCTGCGGCCGGCAATCGAACTCAAGATGGTCGGGTGCTAAACACTATCCCGACAGACGTATGTACCATTATTACTATTTTAAACCCACAGTAGTTGAAACCTTCAACCTGCACTGACGGATTTGGTGAAGTATGGTCAAGCAACCCCCATGACTGATACGGCATGCATGGGGAGGCTTCATCCAGCAGTGGGTTGACGGAGGGCTATAATTTAATCTTAATTTTGGAGCTTTCGCGACTGCGGGAATTATTCTTTGGTTCTTTCGGTTAAGTCACGTCTAAAGATAAAATAATAAATTAAAATAATGGCATATTACGACGTTTCGATTGCAACACAAGCAATCATCATCATGCCTGATGATTATCTTTATCATCATGCCTGATGATGATTGCTTGTGTTGCAATCGAAACGTCGTAATATGCCATTATTTTAATTTATTATTTTATCTTTAGACGTGACTTAACCGAAAGAACCAAAGAATAAGGCTATAATTTACATTGAACTATTTTAAGAAAATAGCGAAAATGTCCAGCATCTGTTTTCATACTCTTTGATTTTGTCCTCAATTGTCCCCAGTGGCCCAAGATGTGCACAACATCTCGGAGAAGATGTATCAGCAGCCCTTCCAAGCACAGCAGCCTCTCTCCAGTAAGCCGAGCAGCATTCACTCAGCTGTTGTAAGCACATAGTAGCCAAACCGAGGTAACATAATTCACGTGGATGATGGCTGTTTGTTTATATTTTGTAGAGCGCCTCCACTCAAGCCACTGAAAAAACGGTGACAATACAATAATTTTTAGATGTATGTTTTTCCTCTCGAGACCGGGAGATCGATGATCGATGTTCGGTTGCCCGGTTGATGGCATTCGCCGTGATTTCTCACTTAGCAGAGTGGGCCACGTGAAGGCTGCCATCTTCCACTCAGAAATGTTTTGATGGCAGGGGCGTACCAGGATTGAGGATTGAACGACAGCAGTAGAGGGTAGGGGAGGGACGGGAAGGAGTGGAGGGGCTAGGGGAGGTAAGAGGAAGAGAATGGCCAATAGAGGTGCAGGAGGAAAATATGTCCAAAACAAAACCCAAGCTTAGAATGGAATTACACTCTAAATGTCCACACAGATGGGTTACAAAACCTGTTTGAATCTGTAACGCCATCTCATGAGCACCCCCTACCGTCGTGGGGGTGTGGGGGGTGCTGGAGGGGACTGAACCCCCCCTCCCCACTGCAGAAGGCTCAGCCCCCCCCGCCCCCCACCTACTTCTAACTTCCCTTAGACAAGGCTTTGAGGCCTTCCCTAGTCTACACAGGGGTAGAGAGCTCGAGCAGACTGCACGACTCAAGGAGATCATTTCCCATTAACGTTTCATTTAGAGTTCATGCCCACTTGAGTTTTTGTATCGCCCCCCCCCCCAACTTTAAACAAGGGCACCACTGCAGGGTTGGCAGCAAATGTACGCGCTCCATCCCCAACCATTGCCTCCCAAGTGCTGGATTACAGACGTGTGCATGTGTGTGTATGTGCCACCATCCCGCCGGATCTAACACGGTCCTCATCGGAAGCGAGAGTTTTGTGACGCGAGAATCTGGTCACCTGGAACTGCAACGGGCGACAAAGAACTGCGCGTGGGTTTGTACTTCGTTCGGATTATCTCTGATGTGAGACATTCATAGATAATTATCGCTGGGTGGACAGGGCAGAGTTCTTTCGCTGAATTTGGATTGCAGCGCAGAGCGGTTTTGTCTTTTGTGGTGTAATTCACAGTGATCTATGTGTGTGTGTGTGTTGTGCGTATTGCAGTTCACACTAACCCCGGTGCCACGCAGAAGCAAGTGGATGCTGTTTATGTCGCACCAGAGTCTAGTAAGTTCAACTTTTGGAACACTCATTGCATACGGTTCAGTAGTGCTGACGAGTGAATCAGTGGGTGAAGTTCATGGGAGCTGTAACCGTTGTAATAACGATAGAAGAGTGATATGGAGGTGACTGACTGCTGGTGAGATAGTGACAGTAGTGAATCAATCGCTGATGAAGTTCATGGGAGCTGTAACCATGGTAATAGTGATAGGAGAGTAATGGTGACTCCCTGTGCGTGTGTGGCTTTGTGGGGAGCGGTGGCGCAGCGGTTAGCACGCTGCGCTACGAACCTGGCGAGCCGAGTTCGATTCCCACTCGCGGCCAACACCAGTGACGATCATCTGAGTCGGGAGGCAAAGGCGGCCGGGCGTGGCGCTGGCCACCCACCCCCTCGTCTGCCATGGCCAGCCTTCATAGGTGCTGCTCGCTAACAGCACTTGCCCCAGCAGTCTATGTGAAGGCTATACGGGGGATCTTTGTCTTTGTGTGAGCAGGTGCGGTGCTGCCACTGGCGCTGGGCCTCGCCGTGACGGTGCTGCTTCTCGTGATGCTGGGCGGCCGATTCTTCGTCGCTCGGAAGCGGCTCAAGAAAGGACGACCGCTCGTGTCCGAAGAGTCGGACTATCTCATCAACGGCATGTACCTCTGACGGCGCGCGCACGTCTCTCGCATCGCCCGCCCTCCTCACACGTCAACTAGTTTTTTCCGCTTTTGTGTTTTGTGTCAGGGTTTTCGTTGTTGTTTTTTTTCGTTGTAACAGTTTCTGTTTTGAATCACTTAAATTGTACGCGTTTAATTGCGACCTCCCGCTGCATCGTGTGTGAGCCGCGGTCTAGCATGCCTAAAGCACCAGGCAACTGGGTCAGTAATTCCCACCGGTTTGATCCGTAATCCCCAACAGCATAGCTACAATAGCAGAATTGTTATTTCCTTAACCAGGCTATAGCGCTTTTAACTCAAAGCGTGTGCGCCCATCGGCAAATTATGGGTGAGAGATAGCGCGTTGGATCGGCGAACGATATCAGTTGGGAAACTCGCAACACATTGCATAGAATCGCCGGAGAATCGATGAATGCAGATTCGTATATACATATTGCGTGCCGTGGTGTCCACGTGACCCCCAGAAAGCCACCGGAGGCCACTGCAGTCACCACATTGTTCAGAGAGGAGAACCGATTGTTGAGTCGAAATGCGTTCCCCGGATCGTCACAATTTCATCGGATTACCGGCAGGGTCAATCGTTACATCCCTAGGTCAAGTCCGCCCAGAGTGGCGGTGGGGGGGGAGGGTCCATGTGGCATTTTGCCCTCGGCCTCTCGCCCCGAGCCTCTGTGGCTTCCTCTGGGTGACCGTGTCCCGAGCGTATCTTTGAGCAGCTCTCGTTTATACCCCCACTGCTTTGTCAGCACCGCACTTGGTACTCCGCACAGGTTTTTAGCGTGAAGCAGGTCTATCGCTGGGGGGATTTCACCACCTCACCGGGCCATGTCTAGGAACGTGTGTATCCGAATTAACGAGCACTGAATTGCGTCCCTCATGTGGAAAATAACGGTTATAAGTATGCAAAGGAACTTATCAATTTAATTGAAAACAATACTTTAAAACAAAGCAAAAAAACCTTGAAAGTCCTGGGATTCTGAGTGGACGATTTTGTAACTGGTGGGCTCGGTCGGACCTGGCAGCAAAGGTACCTGGTGGCAGTGTTTTTTCATGCATCGTTTGTGAACGTGAACAACGGTGTCCGTGATTGCGTTGCCACCAGCAGCCTTGTATGCTCCCGGCGATGTATTTATCACAAGGTACGCTCCCTCTCGTCGCCTGGCTTCTCCAAGTTTCCGTAACATTGCTCGATTCCAGACAGAGGTAGATTCATCCCTGCCGTGTCATCATTAGTGATCTTCGTTGCAGGCTGCTTTGCATGATAAGCCTGTGATCAAACATGATTCTTTCTATTCGACTGGGTGATATATAAAAAACATACATATATATATTCAGCTCTCGAAGGTATTTAGTCTACTCTTCCACAGTGGCCAGATGTCTTGGAGGCGGTGTGAGTACCCACACTTTACCCCACCACACACCACCTGTCAACTAACTAACAGTCTGGCTGGACACCACGGCCGCGACTGGGGAAAATATAAAAGTAATTTTTATTTCGCTTCGTGGCACTGGTACCTGGGCATTCATTCTCACGTGACCTCATTTCTTGAGCTTACCAGGGATGTAACAGCGCATAGATTAGACTATCTTTTATATAACGAGTTCACGTGAACCCTGACACTAACTATAAACCGCTACATTCAATGGAGCGGGGGAAAAAAAAAGACTCGACTCTTGAATCGAAGTGTGACCTCAAATCGCAACAATTCGCCACCTTGACAGAGGGTAGGAGGAATCCTTATGAACGATCCTGGCCCTGGAACGTGTGGTGCTGTGGCTCCTTCTATGTCATCAGTGTCGACGGGGACCCAGTTGCTGTGAATGCCAAAGCTTGAAAGGACAGGTCTCCTGATCCGCGGAGGTATTCGCGGTTGTGCTCTACAGCTCTCCGTTGTGTCTTCGGGTTGTACCGCGCGTTTTGCGTGGCACGATGTCCGACTCTCAGCACGTGGAGCGAAATGTAATGTCGCACATCGCGCCGAACAGCAAGAGGTACGACAGCTGTGCAGACTCGAGAAATTGCCGTCGGTAAAGTTGCTCAGTAGCTCTGTGCAGCTTCAGGGCTGAGTGGGACGACACGCATTTCTAAAAGTGTGTTTTAATGGAGTGGAAAATCTCTTTTTCTCCTCTATTCACACCAGAACCAAAGTTTGCGAACTGAACTCCGTGTTTGATAAAGCTGCTGCGTTAATGCACTTAAAAAGTTGGGGTAAAGACGATATGTGTTTTTATACGTATAATTTATAATGTAAATCGCAAGCATATCAATGCATTACAATTTCTAAGAATGCATTTCCTAACGTCGATCTACAGTTGGGTAAATTGTTCGACCACAAAATGTTGGCAACTTGTATCGAGAATGGCAAGACGGAAAAGCAACGGTTTTGAAATGAGTTGTTGTAGAACGCTAAGTTACTTCAATCAATCCAAGGAGGCAGCGATAGTCGCTGTGTGGATCGCAGCGACACCGCCAGGATGTTGCATGGATGGCGCGTCCGTCAGTGATGCGTTGTTTGATCGTTTTGACTTCACCGCAGTCGCAGTTCGGCGATTCTTTCAACGTCCGTTTGTGGAAGGTGTACGCGCGTTTCCCAGTTGTATGTACGCCTGTTGAAATTCTTTCGCACCGTACGTAGCCAACCGTGCTAATCAGAGGTGCGGGAGAAGGACAACAAACTAAACACAATAAGCAGTTCTAAAGAAATTCGTTTTCAAACGAGATGATTTAAAAGTGCATAGCTCCCAGTTGCTTCCTAATATCGGAAGGAAGAGCGTTCCAGACGGCCACAGAAGCGCATCCGAACGCGTGCGATGTGGCGACCAGTCTTTGTTCCATGGCTTATCCAAAAAAGCTGCTGCTGCTGCTGTGGCGAGGGCGAGAATGAAGCTGCGTTCGAGCGTTGTTCAGCGCGGTCCACAAGTTAAATTTCGATTTAAAGCTTTCGTGACTGCAGTGATTCATCTTCTTGGTTTTTTCGGTAGAGTCACGTGACCATACCGAAAGAACCAAGAAAAAAGACACAAGAGAGAGACGGTACCGGGCACAGTCGGCTCCTCGATGAGGCTTTTTTCGTTTTGCCACGTCGCCGAGTGTCGAGGTGTACTCTTTGGTTTTTTCGGTAAAGTCACGTAGGTAAAAAATTAAAATAAATTAAGTCACGACGTTTCGGGCGCAACACAAGCGTCCTTCTTCAGGTGAGGACAACTTAGCGAAAGCACACCGCTTAAGTGTTAAGCGGTGTGCTTTCGCTTGTGTTGCGCCCGAAACGTCGTGATTTAATTTATTTTAATTTTTTTGCCTACGTGACTTTACCGAAAAAACCAAAGAGTATGAATCCTTGCAGTCACGAAAACTTCAAATCTAGAATGTCGAGGTGTAGACAACGCCGACGCCGCAACATACGATGCAAACTCTACTCAACTCAGTCGGGGGAGGGGAGGGGGGGGGAGATCCTCAGATATTTTTTCCCGAATAATTTTAGATGTTTCGCGTGCTTTTGGTTTGCAGTATCATAATCATCATTATCAGGCTATAGCGGTTTAACTCAAAGTGTTCGTCGTTAAACCCAGTGCTCCTCGTTGCGTCCGCACGACGGGCAATTAAATTGCAAACGTCATGCGTTAATTTTAAAGACATTAGGGACGGTATATGATAGGTTGCAGCGGGTTACAGAAGAGAGTGAAATATACGCTCATGTTTTTTTTTTAATAACAAGGTGAATATTTGTTGGAGAGTACAGCCTCATAATGTGAGTGTTTAAGGTATTTTGTTGATAACACTGTTACATGACATCTTCGCTCAATTCTGTTCATCAAAGGGGGAAGTGACACATGCATATTCTGCCATCAGTTCGTCGACATACTTCATTCATAATCGACGTGTGAATTAATGTCCGGGCTGGGTTTTTTCATTTAACCTGTATTGGCCTTGAAATCGAGACATATGCACGAAGCGATATAAGGTAACATGCACGCGCACTGCCTACAGCTGAAAGTGTAGATATACTGAAGTGCAGTTGATGATTTACCAATTAAAATGCCCGTATACAATGATGAATGTCATAAAGCAAAGAACATTTCAATTTGCGTCAACGTGTCTTCAAAACTTACGTGTTATAACAAATTTGCTATTTATTGCGTGTGTAATGTCTTATTTAATATTTATTAATACCCAAATAATAATTTTAAAAAAAGCGCGCACAAATGGTACGTGTCCAATTCAGCCTGTATAGTTGCATACTTCCATTAAAATGTATTTGGTGTATTGTGTCCCTCGTCATTTAACACAAAACATTCTATTAACTCGCACGTTTGATTTTTCTGCTGCTCGTTGGCACACATGCCATTGCATGACAACAGATATGGACTGTTCACAGAAGAGTTGGAAGACAGAAGGTCGAGATACGATTGTATTCTCACATGCGAGATAGGAGGTGTATCGAAATGATTCTAAATATATTTAGAGAAGATGGCAGAGGTGCAATGAATTCGAAGAGATGTACAGAAGTACAAGCAAGTGGACCTCGGAATCTTTACTTATCCTGGATAAATCCGATGAGCTATTGAAGTATATTCTTAGGTTTTTTCGGTAAAGTCACGTAGGTAAAAAATTTAAATTAATAAAAGTAAAATAAATAAAATAAAAATCACGACGTTTCGATAGCTGTATCTTACTTGATACAGCTATCGTGCTGTGATGGTTCCACCTGAAGATGGAAGCTTGTGTTGCCTCCGAAACGCCGTGATTTTTATTTTATTTTACTTTTATTAATTCTAATTTTTTACCTACGTGACTTTACCGAAAAAACCTAAGAATATGAATCCTTGCAGTCACGAAAGCTTCAAATCTAGAGCTATTGAAGCTCTTCTTCGCAGATGTCCAGCAGGGGCACGTGATCAGAAAGTTATCTGCAGCAGTACCGCACAGGACAGCGCTTATTGGCATAATTTTTAGCCAAGAACTCCACCCCCCACCCCCCAGAGATGACATTCCCCGTGATTAGGGGTCGGCATCCTGAGAATCTTTAGGGACTGGCCTGGTGACGTTATGTATTAACACCGTCTCGTATTCACCACAGTGCATTGCGGTTCTTGAAATATTGAGGGTTTTATTTAAAAACGAAATTAGAAAATAATTGCGCTTCTTGTTGTTATGGTTGCCGACTCCTGGCCATGACCCAAACCTCCATCGTGTCACATGACCACAAACGCTGCAGGGTAGTAAGATGGGCCATCTAAAAAAAACGATTTCAAATGCGCGGCTTCGGTTTTTAATTGGTTTCCCTCGAGGCCCGCGGCCTGTTCGTGACATTGCAATGCACGCAAGAGGGCAACGAACATTGTTAATATTTTATTACTGCAGCAGCACATTGTAAAAAACAACAACACGTAGACACGAAAACCAAATTGACCCTCGTGAAGTATGGTCAAACAACCCGCCCTCCCCCCATAACTGACAGCGGTAAAGGTTCAACGTTAAACGTAAGTGCTTGTATACCATTATAACAATTCCAAGTGTTTATGCTAACCAGCAATGGATGTCCCATCAACAAGCAGGCGATATATAACTCAACTGATACAAATACATATTTAACAGGTCCCTGCGGGGTGGGCTGGTAGGAACGAACAAATGAATGGCTATAATAAAATGAAATGGCGGGGGTACGATACGAAGGGAGAGTTTGAGGCCTAGTTCTAGGCTTTAGGCCTAGCTGTAGGCTTTAGGCCGCTGTGAGTTAATTTTGAATTTAAATGTTTTAATTAAAAACTATCTCAGGGAATTATAAGGGAATGTTACACTTGTTTAGCCAGGAAAGCCTCACTGAGTCTAAATGTTTTGTTAGGGTCTTGCCAAGTGTTTGCAGTAGGGGGCGATGTTGCTACACCTAATCGGACATCAGACGGACGGACGATATAATCTATTGTAGGCTGGTTCACTTCGTTCCTACCAGTAAAATGTTGAGCCCATAACAGTTGATTGGCAGGTCACATGCGGTGGGGGTACAATGTGGGTACTCCTCACGCCTTCCAACACGTCCAGCCAGCTTGGAAGGGTTTGGTCAAAAAAAAAATATCCTCTGGATGGGCTCCATGGAGTTGCCTCGAGTGGAGGCCCTTCTGCCAGCAGTGGCACGAGAAAATAATTTGCAGGGCTGCTCCTTTGTCGTTTATAGCGTTGCAGATTGATACATCACAACGTGCAGAGCACGCATTTTTTTTTTGCTGAGCCACCGCAGAAAAAAATGGTAATCATACACCCCTCACGATACACACATTATACAATGAAGCAATCACGCCATTGAACCCTGTGGCACATGCCGAGCTCATCAGCTTCACTGTCGGGCGAATCAGGCCGAGCACACAGCTGTATTGGTGGGTGGATAGTGTTGTTACTGCAAGCCCGATACAGCTTAACCAATTTTTCGATTTAAAGCTTTCGTGACTGCAGGGATTCATCTTCTTGGTTCTTTCGGTAAAGTCACGTAGAAGGGAAATAATAAAAAAAATCACGACGTTTCGGCCACAACGCAAGCAGCCGTCTTCAGGTAGAGAACAGGTCTGTCGAGAAGGCAGAGTCTGGGGCGTGCCATTCAGTCTCTGCCTTCTCGACAGACCTGTTCTCTACCTGAAGACGGCTGCTTGCGTTGTGGCCGAAACGTCGTCAGAATTATTTTATTATGTTTTATTTTTATTATTTTATTATTTCCATTCTACGTGACTTTATCGAAAGAACCAAGAATATGAATCCCTGCAGTCACGAAAGCTTTAAATCAAAATGTACTTGAGAGTTGTTCATGAATCGGGTGATAACCCACAGCATCTCATTGTCCAGCTCTCCAATGTGTTTTCAGACTGTACCGCGCACATCATTCGGCACAATGTCTGACGTTTCACTCAACGTGCTTGGAGCAACTTTGCACGCGCTGGGAGCTTCATAGGATACGGGAGCAGAACGTCGGACATCATGCAAAGCAAACACGCATGCACAACCCAAAAACAAATTGGAGAGCTATGTAGGACAACAGTGAAGACCGACGCAACGTTTGTTGCGAGTAGGCAGATCTCTCGCTGACCATGTGTGGGGGAGATGGTCAACAGTGAATTGCAAAGTTCCAATGAAGCTAGCATGGGTTATGTTTAAATTTTATGGGTTATCAACCAATGTATCCCTCAATTATCCTTCCATGTCACCTCTGACATTAATTTTATTTAATGGATGATGAAAACTGCCATTTAGCATGCTGCTTTGAAATAACCCAACTCACTGGATCATGTATCGAACAATGTCTCAAAACTTGACTGACTCTTGTGAAAAATGCAAAGGTATAATGATATTAATTTTCCTTTTGTGACGTCTACATTTAAGACTGTGTAATATTATTCAGTAATTTGCTACATGCAATGTAAATCTAGTATATTTTAGAAAACAGTACAACAATTGTGCATATTTTAGCATTTAATGTAAACAAAATCAATAACAGCAAGAGAAGTACCTAAATCAAAAATAATTTTCACATGTTAATGGGGTTAGATGGCATTAGTATCTACGTATTTTAAAGTATTATCTTTGTTTGTAAAAATATCTGAGTTTGGAAGTGCTATTTCACACACCATACGTATTATACTCGTGGTATAAACATTTTCTTTCCCGTGCTGAGATAAAACCCACAATGCGAGTGGCACATCAAACAGGTGAATTGGTGTCAGGACAACGTATGGAAAAGTCTGGCTGCTACTGTTGCAGTTATTTTTCAGTTAAGTATACCCAAAGCGAGATTATTAAAAAAAATTGTGCACTCTCTTGCCTACTTCAGCATTTTCTTGCTGTGGTTGTTCCACCTGATGAAGATTGCTTGTGTTGCGATCGAAACGTCGTGATTTGTTTTATTTAATTTCTACCTACGTGACTTTACCGAAAGAACCAAAGAGTATGGATTCCTGCAGTCATGCAAGCTTCAAATCAAGAATGTTCATCACATCACAGTCAAACGGATTCTTATTTCCCAGGGCTGGATTCAAAGTCAAAGTGCAGGAACCAAAGTTAATGTTTCGTATTTTTTCGTGCCATCATTGCCCATCAGGCTCAGACAATGCACTCACTGCACCTGAAACCCCCACTTAATCACAGGTGGCTGTGATTAAATGGCCAACAAACTAAGAATAGAACTACCTGATTAAAGTTTCAAGCGTGTAGTGTGTTTGTTTACCATCCATCCAGCCAAGGTTCTGGATATATAAATAAATAAACTTCTTCTGGCTCTGTTACTTCACCCACCTACAAAGCATTCTAGAAAACACAGCTACAATAACGATTTGCTCGAATGCATTCACACCAAGAATGAGTTTCGGGGCAGCGCTCAGTCGATTGGGACAGATCTCTCGTGGTGGTGTAAAGTGTGGGTCCTCCACACATCTTCCAAGCAGGCTGACCAGCGTGGAAGAGGAGACCAACTATACTCTTGAGAGCCCTTTTGAGCGGAGTCCATTCAACCAGCAGTGGTTTGAGCAATCAATTGCAATGAGATGTGTGTAGATTCTTTACTTGTATATCGCCGTTCTTAATCTACATCGTTACATCATCTAAGCCATCACTGTGTTAGTAATTATTAACGTCGTTAAACCCATGTTATCTTTACTGTGAAAGTTTTGGAGGTGTAAATACCTTGCCACGTTTGTGTCACCACAGCCAACAGCGACTGATGCCACCCACCCGCTCCACAAAGTTAAATCTCACCACGGTGATCTATTACAAAAGCCCGGCGTTCCGTTTATCAGTCAACTAAATTATGAGAGCCTTCCAGAAGGCCCGAATCAAAAGGTTATTGAAAGTGGACACCACCTCCCCCCGGATGTGAGGGTAAAAAGTTGATCAAAAAGGTTTCAAAAAATTTACCCCCCAAAAAATGTGTTTCACCCCCCCCCCACCAAAAAAAACACATTTTGTAGGCCTCTATGCCTACACATCCTACATACAATAGAGTCGAGATTTATTTTGTCGGCATTTATGTCAATATGTGTCTGTCACCACCACCCCCCCCCCCACCACTGATGTTCAGACGTCTCAGTTTGACTGCTCGGTTTGGTTTGGTCAAGGCTGGTGGTAAACAGGCGAGTAAAATACCAACACAGACATTTGAAGTTTGTACAATTTCTCTTTGCATCTAATGATGAACGTTGAGGTACAACCCAGTAGTATCTGCACACATGGGGGGGGGTGGGAGAGGACATCAGTGGGGGCGACGGGCGAGGCGTGAAGAGCCGAGAAGCCCTTTGCAGGAGCTAGAATTCGATATTTGTGTTTTTATTTTGTCCACCCATAATCATATTTTACTGTCAAGGTTTGGGGTGTCACTCACCGACTGAACGTCTCATAACACGTTAAACCCGACTACGAAAGCAACGATTCGTGGCGCTATACCATAATAGAGCAAAACATCAGTTTGGACTACGCATCAATCACCAATGAGCTGCTATTGAAATTGGCACTTGGAAAGATCTTAGATGCGTTCGCGCACACTTGCAAGCAGAGCTTCTTCCAAAATCTCACCACAACACCCTCGTCACACGCAGCACTTGCCCCTTGTCAATTGACGACGGGCAAGTGCCGTTTGCTCAATGGTGGTGAAAGTTAAAATGTGTCTTCTAATTGCGGGGCGCGTCTGCGTTGGGCATCACCGCCAAACGTCAGCCCACCTCGGGACTTTCGCCGTCGTCTTCCGTGCCACCCCCCCCCCCCCACATTTGAGACGTGGGGTCAACTTCTCGCCTCGGTCCGCGCTCGTCAAACGCCCGCAAAGTAACGCGTGGGCACGAAGGGCATCTTGCTGACGACGACGTCCACCAGCTTCTTGCGGACCTCCACTCGCAGCCGCGTCCCTGGCTTGGCGAGTCCGCTCGGCACGTACCCCATGGCGATGTTCTTCTTGAGACACGGCGACGGACACCCGCTGGTCACCTCCCCGATCTTCTCGCCGTGCTCGTCGACAATGGGCGCGTGCTGGCGTGCTGGAGGCCCCGTCGAGACGAGACCGACCCTCTTCCTCGCCGGCTTCTGGGCGATCTGCTCGAGGATGACACCGGCGCCGGGGAAGTTCCCCTCGGCTCGCCTCCTCTTGCCGATGGTCCACAGCAAGGCGGCCTCCACGGGCGTCGTGCTCTCGTCGATGTCGTTGCCGTAGAGGCAGAGGCCGGCCTCCAGACGCAGACTGTCGCGGGGCCCCAGGGCGGCGAGTTTCACCTCTTCGCCGTTGCGCATCAGCAGCATCTCGGCGAGACGCACCGCGTGCTCGGGGGCCACGGAGATCTCCACGCCGTCCTCGCCCGTGTAGCCGCAGCGAGTGACCCGGCAGCCGGCCACGCCGAAGACGCTCATCTCGGCGCTGTGCATGAAGGCGAGCCCGCCGAGGTCACCCGACACGCCGGCTTGCAGGATCCTGGCCGTGGAGGGACCCTGCACGGCCAACAGAGCGGCGTCCAGGACCTCGAGGTCGACGTCGCGACCCGCGTTCTTGAATTCGCGCAGGCGCTCCTGCATGCGCGCCAGGTCCTTGTCGGCGCAGCCGGCGTTTGACACCACGTGGAGGTGTCCCGTGGAGGTCTTGGTGACGATGAGGTCGTCGACGATGCCACCGGCTTCGTTGGTGAACAGCGACAGGGTGCCCGTGTCGTCCTTCAGGCCGGCCACGTCGGCCACGGTGAGGCTCTCCATGAATGCCACGGCGTCTCTGCCCAGCACCTTGCACTGCATCATGTGCGAAACGTCGAAGACGGAGCAGCGTTCGCGCGTGTGCAAGTGCGACGAGATGAGGCTCTCCTTGTACTGCACGGGCATGCTCCAGCCGGCGAACCCGACCATCTTGCCGCCGTGCTCCCTGTGGAAGTCGTGCAGAGGCGTGCGCTTGAGGGGGGCCGCGGCCGTCTGGGGGCCCGCCGAGGCACGCCGAGTCGGGGCCGCCCAGCGCAGCAACCCGCGGGCACCACGGGAAGACACCCACGGCCACTTGGCGCTCACGAGTTGCGCGGTCATCGTTGGCGGCTCGCTCTCTCTCTCTCGTCTTCTCGTTGTTGCTGCTGTTGTTGTTGCTGCTGTTGTTGTTGTTGCTGTTGCTGCTTCTGTTGTTGATGTTGCTGCTGTTGTTGTTGCTGTTGTTGCTGCTGTTGTTGTTGCTGCTGCTGCTGTTGTTGTTGCTGTTGTTGCTGTTTGCGCGTTCGCTTCTCACCCAGAGATTTTCTCCTGCGGGCTGAACGATCGTGAACGCGGGTGCGAATGTTTGCGTGCGCTGTATCGTTGAACTTCTTTCGCGCCGTACGTTGCCGAGCGTGATAATCGGAGGTGTGGGCGGGGAAGGGGGGGGGAACAAGCTAAACGCAATGAGCAGTTCTTAATAAATAAATAAAAGCGTTTTCAATCGAGAAAGTTGTGATGCCGAGTCCTATTTGTGGTGGACAGTGTTGAGTTTGCTGCAAGTGTCAATCACCGCGGCACGACGAGTTACTTTTACGCAGAAGAGCTGTACGACAAAGTCTGCAAAACTGTCTTTCTTTCCTGTCGTCCACGTAACAACTTGCTGCTGCCAGCACGGCGGAGGGCCCAGCTGAGCGAGGAGTGTGAGAGGAGGAGGATGACGATGATGAGGAGGAGGAAACCTCGGAATACCCCGGCAGGCAACACCCCCCCATCACGGCCAATCGCAGCCTCACCCGCCCCCTTAAGGAGGAGGCATCTCGCACCATCGCATCATCATCATCGTCACCATCCAAGGGTGTCTGTGGGACCTTTTTTTGCCAGTGATCAAAATTATGGGGGGGAAAATAAGAATGGGCTTTGTTTGGTCCTTATATTCTTGTTTTTTCGGTAAAGTCACGTAGAAGGGAAATAATAAAATTATGAAAATAAAATAAAATTCTAACGACGTTTCGGCCACAACGCAAGCTGCTTGTGGTCGAAACGTCGTTAGAATAAAATAATGTTTGATTTTTTATTATTTTATTATTTCCCTTATACGTGACTTTACCTGCAGTCACGAAAGCTTTAAATCGAAATTTAGTCCTTATGTTGCCTGAAAAGGGTTAAGCCTATTTGTTTCATATCGATGGGACCTTTTTGCCAGTATGAAAACGATGGGGGAAAAAAAATAATACCATTTACCATTTTCATTGCCAGAAATGGTAAAGCCTATTCTTATTTTTTCATCATTTTGATTCTGGCAAAAATGTCCCATAGATAACAATACCCAACGACCCACACGGAATGGGGGAAGAGGCCCCCATCCCAGCAGTGGATGAACAAATGCCCTGCGCGTGTAGACACGAATGAGAAATTAACGACTGCCTTGTATGCATTTCCTATGCAATCTCAGAAATTCATCATCCCGCGTCTAATTGGATTGCCAGTGAGAGTAACACTACACTTTGTTCGTTGCATATTAATCATTGATTTGTTTGTGTACCATAGCCTTGGCAGATTGTCGGCAATATTGGTCTCGCTTACAAAGGGGATGTGTTGTCCCAGAGGGTCATGTACTGGTTATAAAGAATCTAATTGAAACATGTATTTATTTACGACGCAGTAACATGGTGAAAAGTCTATATCGCAAAGGTGACCTGTTGCATGCAAACGATAAGCACGCCGTATAGAAGCACATTCAACAAAACCGTGGACTTAAACAGAAAACCCCTCCGATTACACGGTATATGTTTTCAGTATGTTTTCCTTTTAAGGCCACAATATACGCTGCCAAGCTTGGTGGTGTTCATTCAGACGCTGTCTTTCCGACAGACCTGTTCTTCACCTGAGGACGGCTGCTTGCGCTGTGGCCGAAACGTCGTGAGAATTGTATTTTATTGTTTTATTTTAATTCTTTTATTATTTCCCTTCTACGTGACTTTACCGAAAGAACCAAGAAGAATAGGCCACAGTGATGTTTAGGATTTTTTATTCGTTTGATTTGTTATGCTTAGGCTTGCGCACCACTGCCAACGAAGCTGCATCGCGGGATATTTCGTTTCGACCCAGGGTGGCAACTGCGCGCGTGTCCTCCTTAATTGTGGAGGCTGTCAGAAGCGAGTGCCTTGAGCTCTCGCTTCGGCTCTAGGGGCCGCGTCCAACATGTAGCCGAGCGTCTGAACAATGACACACGCATTTATTCTAGATTTGAAGCTTTCGTGACTCCAAGGATTCATACTCTTAGGTTTTTTCGGTAAAGTCACGTAGGTCAAAATAAAAAATTTAATAAAAATAAAAATAGAAATAAAATAAAAAATAATATAACTAATAATAGAAATGAAAGGATTATAATTTATATTATTATTTATATTATTTAAAATGTATTATTTATTTTTTCCTACGTGACTTTACCGAAAAAACCTAAGACACACGCATTGACAATATGATCGTGCACATTACATTTGCCGTCACAATTAAACAACAACAACAACAAAAAGCCCCCCCCCCCCCACATTGTAAGAGATGGTATCCGTTCGCGGTTGTGACACGTTGTGGAGATGGCGTTGTAGCTCACGTGGATGTTGCGTGCGAAGATTGATGGAGGGGTTGGAAGGGGAAAAAATCCAAGGCTTAAATACATTGTAAATAAACTTTATTTACGTCCCACGACTCGGAACTCAGTCTCGCTGCGTCGTTACACACATCCATCGCAGAAACAACTCTTATAAGAACGGGAGACAGAGCAGAGCCTCACCATTCTGGCGAATTGCCCGATGATGCTGGATGCAATTACCAGCGAAACGTCGTGCTACTCAAAAATTGCAAATGTTGTGGTTTCACGCTTCAACACACCGGTGGGCTAAAGCAGTGAACTATTTGCCTTTTGTCAACGTGACACTTTTTTACTGATTGGCCGTGTCGGGTGGTGGAGGGTTATGCCACATTTATAAATAACGCGATCTAAACCCAAAAACGTTGATTATGAATAATATTGGTCGTGATAACCTACGTGTTAAACTGACAACTCTTCCGCAAACTTTAATTCTTGAGTTCCAAGCAACGGCACGCCGTGAATTTGACGCGCCGTTATAAATCTTCGGGTGGTTTTGGGGGCAGTGGTCTTTCGGATAACATACCGTGTCAACCCATACGGTTTACCCCGTATTCTTGTACAGGGAAACTGAGTTTTCAGGTCCATACGGCGTACAGCCGTTTCTCCCTTGTGATGGGACTTTGTAGGATGAACGTTGAGATTTGTAAGGCCACGTGGTGACCAACAAGGTCTGAATTGGTCTGTAGCAAGGTAGGGCACTGATAAGGGGTTGACAGGTATGGGATAATGTTGCTGGCTGGGTCACCATGGTACAGTCTGACCCCGCCAGTCAAGGAACGAACCATTATCCTTCTCCGTGAGGCAAGCCATGACTCCTAGAATTCCGGTGATGCTCTCTTCAATGCCTATCTGTGCCTGGCAGAAGAGGAATACATTCGAAAATAAATGTTACGATATATGCGAAATGGCTCGCGTCCCATGACACTGAGTTCAGTGTCAGAGCTCGCAGTGATACTTGAACTAGTCCCGAGTCCTTCTTTGACCAAGGGACAATGATAAGATTATTGAAGTATGTCTTGAGGAGTAAATTGATAAAGGGCTGTGTATTTATGCAATAAAAATGAGACGTGGAGGGAAATATTTAGTAACAAATCATATTTTACCATTGACAAAAATGCAAGCTGAGCATGCCGTATCACACTTTGACATACTGTACATCACTTATGACACACAGCGGCGTTCTTCATTGCAAGACCCGTGGGACACTGGCGGCCCCTGGTGGCCTTAAGTGCGGCCCCTGACACTACATAAATGTGAAAACACCACCCATCATCGTGCTGTCAAACCGCAATGGTTTCAAATGTGTGGCGGCCCCTCACGCTGATGATGTCTTAGAGATGAAAGTGGTCACCCTTTGAAAATTAGTGAGGAACGCTGATATGCAGCAATACATATCCACAGTGGCGAGATGTTAACTACCTTGCCTGGTGTGCACGAGGTCGTGGGTTCGATCCCGACCATGACACCGGTGTATTTGGAGTTTGCATGTTCTCCTCGTGGTCACGTGGATTTTTTCTCCGGGTCCTCCGGTTTTTCCTTCCACATTTAGAAACGTGCGTTTAAAGTATTTGGCTGCTATAAATTTCCACGTGATGAGCCACTACGTTGAGCTATCGTTGGTGGCCAGGTCGCTTCTGAAAAAGATCTATATAGATCAGTGGGCCTTACCTTGGTGAAATGTAAAAAAATTGTAATATCCTACAGCAATGCAGTACATGTATACAGGAGTCGCTCTCCGTTTAACTGCGGCCGAATGGCCTTTCGCACGAGACAAGTGGTGCCTTTTCAAATTGGGCATCTGTGGGGTGCGTCGAATGGAGCCACTTACTCGCGATCCACCCATTCTGGTCCTGACCCAACCTGGGTGCAAGGCCACGCACAGGATTCCCTGTTCCTTGAGCTCCTCGGCAAGGCATCTTATCAGCATGTTCAGGGCGGCCTGTGTCAGGCACAGCACACAAATAGGGGTTTTTTTTTGTCACAGATCAGGCAGTGTAGGGTACAGGTAATGTAATACTTCATACCAAAAAATTATCATGGGTCTCACTGTGGAGAATATAAATGACAGAATAGATCATCAGATGTCTCTTTCGTATATGTATCTCCACATAAAACACAATAAACAAAACTATATGTTTTCATAACCTATCAGCTCACAATAATCAGTGTTAAACATTTCAGTTAAACATGACGTCATATCACACTACTTTTGAACGGAAGTGATGCAATTTTTAGGAAGAATGCAAAATTAAACAGTTTTTCAGACCATCCAAAATGTAATATCGCGTCCAATTTTTTTGTAATTAAAATTTTGAACATTCATCCAAAAATTGGGAACACATCCCTACACAGTACCTTGCTGGCACGGTAAGGGTAGACCTTGGAGATGTGGAAGTTGCCAGGCACACTTGAGATAGACCCAGCCTCAGAGCTCACGTTCACCACTGCTGCCTTTTGGCAGCCCATTGGTAGCTTCACATTGAAATCTGCTGCCCGGTTGAGCAGTGGTAGGAATGCCTGCAACGAAACACACCGACGATTGAACACACAAACGTGCGCATGTCAACTGATTTTTTTTTGTGTTAGCTTGAAGGACTGTTAGTTTTCGAAACACTGCTATAAGATGGTCAGGTGGCTAAGTGTTCAGGGGTCAGAGCATGAGGCTTCGAATGTAGGATTTGGCCACCAGTAATTATATTGAGCTTTCAGGTGAAGCGAGTTGATGGACTCAGCCTGCAAAATCAATGTTAACTTTGTTGCTTAATTTTCCAAAACTCCAGCACTGTGTATTAACATTTACGTAATGTTAATAGCTCAGCTTATTGGAGAGTATATTGAGCACATTGATTATATTGATGTAGTTTATATTTAGTTTTCTTCACATCGGTTTATTGTATGGTCGTAGGGTAGTTGCAGTTCTTTAGCGTCAATATGCTAAATTCCTCTGTTGATATGTAAACTCCTTTGTCAAGGCACTCTGCTCCTCCCACCCAGCTTAAATACGCTGCCAAGCTTAGCAGTGTTCATTGGAGCGCTGTCTTTCCGACAGCTCTGTTCTTCACCGGAGGACGGCTGCTTGTGTTGTGGCGGAAACGTCGTGATAATTGTATTTAATGAAGTAAAATTTTTTATTATTTCATTATTTCCCTTCTACGTGACTTTACCGAAAGAACCAAGAATATGTGTATTAACATTTTCAGTTTTGCTTCACCCGAGACGAACGCTCTTTGCAATACATAAAATGCGCACCCCGAGTGCGAAAACAACAACGATCCCTATTTAAGTGTGTTCAGCTAAATCGGGGCTACACGTCCCCTTCTCCATGGCTGTTGTTACCCGGACCACCTTGTTCTCGTCGCATGCACCGCATAGCTCCGTACCTCCGTGAGGATGGCAGGCGCCACAGCGTTGGTATGATAGCACTGCAGCATGGAGTCGGCCGACAGTGAACCGAGGGAGCCCGTTTGTAGAGTCCCGGCGTTGTTCACCAGAAGGTTGAGGCCTTCCTCCCCGACAGCCTCATCCACCACCCTCACCGCCCGCTCCACACTCGCGCGGTCTGTGATGTCTGTGCGAAATGCGTGCCAAGTGGAAAGCGAAACGCGAGAATTATTTGATTCACGAGGCAAAAACTAATGGCTGTGTTCACGTGCTCGGCATTTAGTTTCCACGAGTTAAAGCAATGTTTCCCTCTACGTGTCAAAGCACAGCGATACCACAGCCGTGAGGAAGCCTAATCAGCAGCCAAGAATATATTCTAATTCAGTAATGAAACGTGTGATGTTTATGTATTTGTACATATACAGCCGTTTTGTCCATCTACTGCTGAATATGAGCCTTCTCACCTAGTGTTGGTCAATAGGGTTGTTTGACCATACTTCACCACACTGGTCAGTGTCGGTTGGTGAAGGGGGTATTTGTGCGTGGCAATCAAACCAAAATGTGTAAATTTCACAGCTAGAACAAGCAAAATTAAGCGAAACATCAAAATGAGTAAGTGATTGGTGACCAGGCTGAGACCACCAACGAGCGGACGCGAGGGAGCCCAGTTTGACCACTGCTGGTTGCTCAGATTATTACCCAAGATTCTCAGCGGTAGCAGTTTAGTGTCCTGACCACTGCACGATCCAGCCACTCATGAAACACGTTTGCTGCCACAAGTGCAAATCGGATGCGGGTGGTGTGCGGCGTTCAACTGGACAAACAGCCCTGTCATATTTATGTAAGCTCACCCATTTCCACCACCAGCAGGCTTGCGTGGTGTTCCGCCAAATTCCGCAATTCCTAGAAATGCAAAAAACAGACCGAATGTAAAGGAGGTCACGAGCATTGTCATCACCCAAGGCAGTCGCCATCTCCCACGACCTCGCAATGCCAGCAAGCAGCCATGGTGCCACGGTGGGCCTTCTTTCAACACCTCGTGTTCCATATATATTTGTAATGATTTGTTTTTACGTTTTACTTACCTAGCAGGTAAGGGCCCACTGAGCTATATCGCTATTTTTCATAAGCGACCTGGCGACAAACGATAGGTCGGCGAAGTGGCTTATCACATGAACATCTATAGCAGCCGAATACTCTAAACGCATGTTGATTCCAAATATGGATGGGAAAAACCGGAGAACCCAGAAATAAATCCACACGACCACGGGGAGAACATGCAAACTCCAAATATACAGCAGGCATCAGGGTCGGGATCAAACCCACGACCTCCTGTATACCAGGTGAGGTAGTTAACATCTTGCAACCGTGGCACTGTGGTGGAGATGGACACCATCTGGTGATATCTGGCGTTATTGGGTGATACCAGCCCAGAAATAATGAGCTTAACGTTCGAGATGCAATCCATATAACAAGAGGTTTTACCTCGACATTTCTCGTGTCATGTCAGAGGTTGTACCTTTATATCCCGAGTATCAGACCAGAGGTCTTACATCTAAATCTCTAGTGTTAGGACAGAGGTTTTGCCGCTAGATATCCAGTGACAGGGCAAAGGTATTTATTTATCTTTAGGGCGTTTTCCCCTTCTTTTTTTGAGCGACACTCTTGTATTAGATAATATGATTCATAACCTGTGAATCGGCCGGTGGCGAGATGTTAACTACCTCGCCTGGTATACAGAAAGTCATGGGTTCGATCCCGACCCTAATGCCTGCTGTATATTTTGAGTTTGCATGTTTTTTCTCCCCATGGTCGCGTGGAATTTTCCCCAGGTCGTCCGGGTTTTCCCTCCACATTTATAAACATTCGTTTGGAGTGTTTGTCTTGCTATACATTCCCACGTGAGAAGTAATTTCGTTGAGCTATAATTTTTGGCCAGATCGCTTTTGAATAATTAATAGCTATATAGCTCAGCAGGCCTTACCTGGTAAAATAAAAACAAATAGCAATATCCTACAGCAATGCAGTACACGTACACAGGAGTCGCTTTCCATTTCGTTGATTTCATCTATGGATATTCTTTAGGTCTTTCGGTAAAGTCACGTAGATAGGTTCAAAGAAAATAACAAAAAATAACCAAAAACTACAATGATTTTCTTTGAACCTATCTACGTGACTTTACCGAAAAACCCAAAGAATATGAATTCCTGCAGTCACGAAAGCTTTAAGTCAATATTTGATCTATGGACTATGAATCGTCAGTGTGGGCAATGTTGTCACACGTGGGCCATTGTCTGTTTCTGTTGACCGCAAAAGTCACACTGCAGACCGTTCTTAATTTCCTCTCAATGAAGGAGGTGACCGCATCTGTCGTGCCCTTCTCTGCAGCGATTTAGGGCTCACCACTGGTTCCTGGGTACATCTAACCCCGGGGAGATTAGGTGGACAATCGTGTTCAGCAGAGCGAGGGAGGGGAGGGAGGTTAAATTGTCTATCCACAGTCGAGTACTTATATAACAGCGGCACCGCAGAATTGAACCGAATTGCAGTTTGTGCTCTCCACTATTGCATCACTTTTGAATGGTCAAAAACAAGAAACAAACCCACGCCAATGTACTTTGTATTTCGTGTATTTTATTTTCACTATTTATATCTGTAGGCCGAGTTATTATCCACTTACGCAAAGCCCTTTCATGTGCTTTCATGTTCAATACACCCCAATATCCACGATAATTCACGTGCACATTTGGGTCGGTGGCGTGCACGCACTGGCAAGTCCGGCACAATGCACGGCCCCCTTTGTCAATCTACTGAACGCCCCCCCCCTACCCGCTGTAGTTGAGGCCCTTCTGCCAGCAGTGGCTGTAAGCAAGCAGTTGCAGATATTCGAGATTTGAAGCTTTCGTGACTGCAAGTATTCATATTCTTAGGTTTTTTTCGGTAAAGTCACGTAGGTAAAAAAAAAAATCTAAATTAATAAAAGTAAAATAAAAATAAAATAAAAATCACGACGTTTCGGAGGCAACACAAGCTTCCGTCTTCAGGTGGAACCGTCACAGCACGCTTGCTGTAATCAAGTAAATGAGAGATTCCAAGGGATACTACCCCGTATATATACTGGTTAAGGGGGAGGGGTATGGGCCAGGACCGGCCCAGCAGTTGCAGGGCTGCACCTTCATCTTTACCTTTTAACACACACAGTGTCCGCATATTACCCGCCCCGCCCGCCCCGCCCGCTCTCCCACCTTTGCGCTCTGCTCGTCCGCGCATCGGCAGGTGGCGAAGATGAAGCGTGGAGACGCCTGCTGCTGCTCGAGGAGGTGATGAACGATGCCGAGTCCAAGGCCGCGGTTCGCCCCCGTCACCAGCACCGAGTTGAGCACCAGCTCGTGGTTGGCGAGCCCGTTCATGACGAACCTGCGCAGAGGCAAAGGTTTAACAGCGTTGGAACAGACTTTTTGGGGCAAGCGCTGCTTGCGAGCATCTATGAAGGCCGACACGGGACACGGTGGTGGTGGGTGGCCAACACCACGCCCGGCCGCCTTTGTCTCCGCAGTAGGGTGATTGTTTACGCACCGCACCAGTTACTCATTTGAGGCTGAGTCGACCTAGGGGAGGCCCAGTTCAGATAATCGGTTCAGATAATCGTCAGCGGTGTTGGCCGTGAGCGGTAATCGAACTCGGGTCACCGGGTGCGTAGCGCAGCGCGTTAACTGCTGCAATACGCCGCTCCCCACAGACACGCACGCATGTAACTGTAGAGAGTCGGACGGTCCACATAATTAAGTAAAAAGTAAAAAAAAGAACACGTTGGTCAATTAAACGGTGGCCTCAAAAGGAAAACACGTGAACGGCGACGTTTTGGGCAATACCCTTCTTCATAGAACATGTTACGAATATCTCTCTACATCTTCGGATAAGGGAGGGCCTGTCCGTTGGAACATTTTAAATCTGCGCTCAAGACAAATCTGCGTATTCACCTTGCTTCTTGTGAGTTTAAATTCATGTTGGCGAAGCTGATATATTTTAATGTTATATATTTCTTGGATTTCAAATCTCATTATATTTTTGTAAGTGTACGAGCGCTAAAATACGTGCGTTCATTGTGCTCTATGCAATGTGGATATGTTTATTTATTGATTGATTGGCACGTCGGAGGAAACCCGGGGGGGAAAAAAACCCCAGAATTAGAAGTTATGCACTCAACTCCGCCAACTCCCGGTCACCTCGCAGCCCCTACGCCTATCACACCTGACAAGCCCCCTCGTAGTCACCCATCTAACGTACCCATCACACTCCACCCCGCTTAACTTCCGAGCTCGGACAAGATTCGGCACACTCAGGGTGACTTTGTTCGGAGGCATTTGGAGTTGCGTCGGTGTAAAGTCACAGTGTACACAAAGCCCTGCGAGATCGTGACAGGTGGCGTTAAATCATACAAATGGTTCCAGTGTGGCACATGCATATACATGCGAGATAAGGCCCCCCCCCCACGTGTGGACACAAAAGTGCACTTAAGTGTAACTGCAAATGTACTACCACATAATAGACATTCCTCTTCTTTCGGAGACGCAGACCTAGTTAACACGATAAGCCCGAAATGGCCTTCAACCATCCACCCTTCAGTCCGCACCTCTTTATCACCCACCGCGTGACCCGAATAACAATTCTCAAACAAAAATCCTCAAAACATCACATCATCGCGTCGCCCGCAGGGATGTAGAAATGTAGGTCACCTGTTTCGAGTTGGAGGCGAGATGAGCGACGTCCCGTTGAAAAGACGGTGGAGGAGGGGGATTTAGGGGGGGGGGGGGGTTCTGCAACAAATCGGATGACGCCTCGCGAACGTCGAGGGAAAATGACTTTAAACGTCGTGGAAGCGCAGAACGGGGGTAAGAAGCAGGACGGAGGCTTTGCCGGAGAGACAACTTGCGCGCGATCTCTGCAGTCGACAACTGGCCCGTGGGTGCCGTATAAATACAAGCCGAGACGACATCAATCAGCGCGTCAGCAGCAGCAGCAGCCTCTTTGTCTCGCCCGTGGCGGGGGCGGTGGCTGGGGGAAGTTGGTTGGGTGGGTGTCTGCGGGGAGTGGTGGTGCGGGGTGGGGTGGGTGAAGGTGTGTTCTACAAGACTTGGCATCGGAGAAGCAGGCTAACCCAACTCATTATTTGCTTCTTTCGGTAAAGTCACGTATAAAGATAAAATAATAAATTAAATTAAATACTAGCATACGACGTTTCGATTGCAACACAAGCAATCGTCATCAGGTATAAATTAAATAGAAACGCAAATCTAGTATACTTAGAAATGTAATGTAATACAACAGAGAGTCGGATAACATAACAGTCAACACCCTACCTGGTTGATTACGTTCTTCCTGAGAATGCTAAATTTGAGAGAGAGATAAAACACAGAACCACAGTCACGAAAGCTCCAAATTAAGTTTTAACCCAACTCACTTATTTTAGAAACCGCCAATACATTGGGCGCGAAACGAACCGCTGTTGATACGAGGGTTTGGCGGCGGCTGCCAAGTGGGTGCGGTATAGGGCAAGATAGAGAGAGAGAGGAGGGCATTTCACCTGCGCGTGGAATGCGAATATCCATCCCTGTTGCACTTCGCAGAGGCAGGTTTGGATGCTGCCCCGCCGGTGTTGTGGATACGGCACGTTGCACTTTGCAAAGCAATGGGTCGCCGGGTTTTTATCTCACTGCGCGGCTGTTGAAACAATGGCCACGTTTCTTGAATTCCACTCCCCTGCACCCCGGCGCCTCTTGTCCACCCAGCAGCAGTGGCAAAATGGGTTACGGCCGGCAAAATCGCGTGTGGTGGGTTAAAGTGTGGGCACTCCCAGATGCCTGGCCAGTTTGGAGGTCCTTCCACGAGACAGATTTTACGGGGATCAAGGACATGAATCGTGAATCTGCGTTGTTGGTTCCATGCTCCAACATCGAGCAGTGAAGCCACCCATCAGATGTGTTTAGATCAGTGGTTCTCAACCACGCTCCTGCACCCCTTGTTGAGTTTTGTTTCAACCGAGCACCGGCCTTGCCTAACCCAACACGGTTCTGCGAAATAAATGTGTGGACGATGAACATCGATGCTTTAACCAATTGCCCATTTTGTTGGGGGGTATCCTGACTTAGCAAGCAACTGCAAGCGAATAGAAAAAAACTAAATTCAACGGACGCTCTGGCTCGCGTGGGGTAATTTGTTCGCGCTCGCAGGGTCACTCTGGGGAACCGCGTTGTTTTACGATCAATGGGTGAGTCTAGAAAGGTCTTTTCCATCGTTCTGGGTTACCCCATGTGGATTTAAAATTGTATCGTAGTTATTTTATACTGGCAGATTCATACGTGATTATTCGCCGATGACTCTCATGCGTGATGCAATTTTACACGTTTAGACATCACCCCACGTACCCCTCCCTGGGACATTTCCACGTTACTCCTTAGGAGGTCCGCGTAGAACCCGACAAATGAGTCCGAGCGTGACGCTTGGCCACCAACACCACCACCACCATCTCGTATGGCGACGTTGACCTTAACAGCCACCCAGGAGACCTTTGCGTGCTTGTGGAATATGCGGGCATTGTGGGCGTTACGGTAGAGACGCAAAGTCGCGCGTTCGTTTTGCCGTGACCGTGTGCGTGGATCGCTCCCTCCTAGTAGAAGTTTACGCGTACCGGGTCAGCGCACCGCCAACGAAACCCCGACGCCTACTCCAGTTCAAGGCAAGATAACCGCCGCATTCTGTCATGCAGTAACCTCCTCGACGAACCAAAACCAAGGACCATTGACAATTTGTCAGAATATAAGTGCTGGGCTGTTTGCGAAGTCGTTGCAGGCGCAATTGAGTGTGAATGGCGTCAGGGATAAGAATACTTTTGAAACGGTATCGGAAAATCGCGACACACTTGGGCCGAGGGTTGCCACCCGTCCCGGTTTTCTCAGGATCGTTTTCTTCCTTTTTAAAGATTGCTGCCCTGGGACACCTGTGAGTCTGTTGGAGGCGACATACAGAGTTCCCTTGACAGTCGCGGAAAAACACGACCGGTGCTTCATTTTAGCCGGAACAATGCGGAACCCTTTGATGCTCGCCAATTCAAAGCGCCCCCCACCCCCGGCCCCTCAAGAAACAAAAACTTGAGAATTGGTTTTACCCTTTTTTCTGGCAACAAAACAGGTGTTAAGATGTTAAAACACCAAACTGAAACCTTTTACAAGGAATCGTGTGTGCATTAACCACATTCTCAAACGGTGTTAACACCCCTTGAGACGAGGCTCGAAAGAAAGCTGTCTCTGGTGTGGACCAATCAGTTTCAAAAACAACGCATATGCTGTCAGAGTATGTTTTTTGTTTGCATTCTGACCACAAGTATTGTGGTTAATGCAGACATGATTCCTTGTAAAAGGTTTCAGTTTGGTGTTTTAACATCTTAACACATCTGTTTTGTTGCCAGAAAAAAAGGGGAAAACCTATCCTCATGTTTTGGTACTGGCAAAGGAGGTCCCATTATATAATAATAAAAAAACATATTGGAACTCCCCCCCCCCCGCGTTTCAATAAATGAAATCTTTGTGAAACGACGGAGGAAACTGTATACGGACGAGAGATGCAGATGACGCGAGATGATAACACATGCTCGACAAATCTAGAGATGCGGGGAGATGAGCGATATTGGCGTATTAATAGTGATGGTAATCAAATAAAAATGCGTGCCTATTACGTAACTGAACGTCTCAGCAGCCCCTCATGGAAGCTGCCTCTGTGCGGTACAAAAGTCAACAACAGGACCGGCCTGCAAGTGTTATTTCGCGTGTTGTTATTATATATATATTTTAAATTTAAATTACGATTTGACTTTTACATGTGATGTACCTTAAAACTTTCGTGACTGTATGAATTCATATTCTATGGTTCTTTCGGGAAAGTTACGTAGATAGAAAGAAAAGTGATTTGAAACATCACGACGTTTCGATCGCAACACAAGCGGTCGTCATCCGGAACATGGATGTTAGCCTCTGAATGCTTACCTTGATATTTTTTATCACTTAATTTTTTTTAATCTACGTGACTTTACCGAAAGAACCATAGAATATGTGATGTACCCATATGAATTGTGTAGGGGGGGGGGAGGTGCTTCTTGACCGACACGGGTCTCAAAACTTTTGCTTGGGTCTGCTCTTGCCTAGCGCCATTACTGTCTACGGGTCATATACCGAGGCGTTCTTTCCCTGACCACTGTAGCGGAACCACCAGGGGTGTAACCAGCCTTGTGAAATATGCAGCGCTTAGCGCGTGCGACAACGCGGCTTAAGTGGGCACATGGCTTAAAAGCCAGCGACTGCCATGACTGTCCACAGTAGGCGAATTATTTTTTATCTTCTTCACATTTTCATGACCGGCATGGTGAAGTATGGTCAAATCATCTCCACGACCAACGCAGCTGATGCACAGATGGGAAGTTAAAACGCTCCACAGTGTGTGCGACTGTTGTCATCCAGAAGGGACCCTTAGAACGTATAACGACGCAATGCCCGATCCACAAATACGACGTAGACATCACAGGGACACACTGCTCGTGACGCGTTTGTCTGGCTTGACCACCCTGAATGTGCGATGGTGGTTGTCGCTCTGCGTCTACTACATCAGCCGTACGAAAGAAGAAAGAACGAGATGACCAACGCAGCTTGAGGAGGCTTCAATCGAGCAACAGATTGACAATTGACTCAAAATATAAACGAATAATCAACAAATGGGTTATACAGTCGGCACTTTGAAAGAATAATCATAATTATAAGAATAGTCTTGATCTGAAGCTTTCGTGACTACAGGAATCCATACGCTTTTTTTTTTTACCACGTAAGGCATACTCAGCTATACAGTACAGCTGTTTTTCAGAAGCGACCTGGCCTAAAAAATGATAACTCAACACAGTGGCTTATCACGTGGTAATTTACCGCAGCCAAATAATCTAAACGCATGTTTCTAAATATGCGGAGGGAAAACTTCGTAGCACCTGGAAGCAATTCCACGCGACCACGGGGAGAGAGAACGTGCAAACTCCAAATATGCAGCAGGCGTCAAGGTCGGTATCGAACCCACGACCTCCTGTACACCAGGCGAGGTAGTTAACATCTCGCCGCCGTGGCGCCCACGGTGGAAAATAATACACCAGACTCAACCTGATCATTGGACGGCAATTTAAAATAGTGTATCCACGGAGAATACATTTATTCGCCTATTAATTTACATGGAGCCCTCCACCCGGCTCGGGAAATGACAACTGATGAAAGGGGCGTGCGTGCCAAGGAGGATGGAAACTCCAGCAGAGCCAGGGAAATTCCAACTCCCCCCTTCCCCCCTACCTCTCCATCCAACGCATGGAATCCCCCACTCAAACACTCACTCATTGGCTCGTTTGTAACAGCCTCCGCGAGCCGTAACCCCAGACACGAGGTGGCGCGGCCTTTTGCATTCCGCGTGCTTTCGCGGCACCTGGCTACGGTGTTTTATTTTTCTTTGCCAAGCGATAAAAACCAAAAAAAAATCCAGATTATTGTGCCGAACAATTTTGTATCTTTCTTTTTGCTTGCACCATCGGGGCCACACCTCAACTGGCGGCGTAAATGGTGGGTGCGATGACCCATGTGGCTTTTTGCAAAGGTTACGGGTGTTGTGTTATTCGGCGGAAGCGAAGAGGAATACGTTTTTTTTCTTCCAATATTCAACGCTTGTTCTGTGAATGTCAAACCTATTTTTGTTTATCAACCGTGCTTCTTTTTAAGCGGTCTTAACGAGATGTCACAAAACGGAACAAATTATTTGGCGATTCTGCTGCTAAGTTGGTAGCAATGCGCAAGCGCAGTTAATAAAAAAACTGTAACACATTAATTAATTAATTATACAGCGTGGCCTTCAAAGGGAATCATGTATAAAAGGTGACATGTTTGTTGGGTGATGGTCCGTCTTCATAGCACTTCAAATAACAACAGGCCACGATTCGGGCAACGTTTGGACGACGCAACATTCATTAGAAGTGATATACAGAAGCGTTGCCTGAAACGTCACCTATTATATTTGTCCCTCTTCAAGACGCAGTGGAATCGATGAATGTGCTGAGTTGTCAGAAACATTGGGTGCCCGTGTTTTCGCAGTTTACGTTTGTAATAAACGCGAAAAAAAAAGTTTTTTCTTAAAATTCGTTTGACAGAAAATTGTTACTCCACTGCTGGATGAATGCCTTCCCATGTTGTGTCATTCACGGCGGATGTCTGACCATACCTCACCGCGCTGGAACACTGCAAGTTGATGAAGCGGCATTCGCTAAGGACCGGTTCAGATATCGATCGCCATTGATGTTAGCAGTGGCCAGGAATGAACCTCAGGGCGCCAGGTTCATAGCAGAGCGCGCGAACTCACCGCTGCTCATCCCGATAAGACAGGATTAAAAATGAATACCCATTGCATGTATATATGTCTATTTTTTCTGATTGTTTAGATTTGTTTTCTTCGAGTATGAATGTGATGGTGCTTTGAGTGATAAAGTGCCGGAATGGCGCCACGCGTGTAGACAAAAACGAACGATGAAAATGATAAGAATAAACATAACTTTTTTGATACTGGAAAAAAGTTTCGATAGAACAAAATTTTAATTAACTTGACTTTTTGGACTGCATTGCGTGGTTCGGCATGACGTCCAACGTTTTGATCTGTGAGCTGGGAGTTTATTGAGGAACGTGGTGCGAAACGTCGGCCATCGTGCCGAACGACACTTACACATCATTACGCGTTTTGCCTTGTCCGTGTCAATTGACACCCTCGACATTCTTCACCGCACCTCAGATGAGCACGGTTGCCTACGTACGGTGCGAAAGAAGTGCTACGTACGTATATACGCATGTTACACCTCAAAGGCCTGTGCACCGGTTAAGTGATGTCATGGAATAGAACGGAAAACAAAACAACCCAGCAACATACTCTTTGTTTTTTCGGTAAAGTCGCGTAGGTAAAAAATAAAATAAATGAAAACAACTCAATTAAATCACGACGTTTCGGGCGCAACACAAGCGTCCTTCTTCAGGTGGGGACAACGTAGCGAAATCACAACCGCTTAAGGAGGCTTGTGTTGCTCCCGAAACGTCGTGATTTAATTGAGTTGTTTTCATTCATTTAATTTATTTTGTACCTACGTGACTTTACCGAAACAAAACAAAGAGTACGAATCCTTGCAGTCACGAAAACCCAGCAACAACCTCGATTACCTACGCAGGAGTAAAATGTTCGCGGATGTTCTCGTGAAAAATAAAAAAAAAAGGAGGCAATAAGACGTCATCCTTTTTTTTTCGATTGCTGTCATATTTCTCGAAGGACTTGCGTCGCCGACAGAAAGCGTCCCATTGTTGGCAGCGTGGGTTTGGGTTTTTTTTTAGTCTTAAAGATCTACCAGACTCGTCGTGAACACTACGCAGGCACGCCAGGCGCTGAACGCGGGTAAGCGCTCTCGCGCGCAAACCGTACAGACGTGTTCTACTTACGAAAAGAAAAACGCATCGGTTTGTCCACCTGCAAGATAAGCGGCGAGCTTTGTATTCGCTACTCAAAAAGAGCAGTGCATGGGTGTGTTCCTTTATCGGAGACCTGACATCTCTTTGCTTTGCTATCATGTCACAACAAAGGGTGCAATTAGCGTTGCTGCTCAATGTCTCTGGCAACAAAGGGAGGGGGTTTTCGATGATGCGTTTGGCTCGCTCAAGTCAAAGTGATGACTTGCACAAATGAGCACGCGGTAAAGAAGCGGTTGCTCATCTTCTGTTGACAGCCACGATGAGACAATTTGTCGGAACATCTACATTCCTTTGGAGTTTGCGTGTGTGTCTCTCCCTCCCCATGGTCACGTGGATTTTTCTCCGGGTTCTCCGGTTTTTTCTCCTCCACATTTGTAAACCATGCGTTCAGAGTATTCGGCTGCAATAATTTTCTACATGATAGGCCACTGGTAAAGGAGATCTCATAGTGTAAATGCTTACCCCGAGCTCTCAATACTCTGATAGTGCGCTGTCTTTGAGTTGTACGCCTTTTGGCGACATCTGGTCCAACACCAATGGAGACTAGGCTCTAAGAAAAGCTGTCTCGGTTGTGGACCAATCAACTTCAAGGACAGTGCATATCATTATCATCATCAGAGTTGTTTCTTTTGTTTGCATCTTGACTGCTTGTGTTGTGGTTATTGCAAACATGATGCCTTGTATAAAGGTGTCAGTTTTTGTACCAGTTGAAAGGGTAAATACCTATTACTATAGGCCACTCTGTTGAGCTATCTTTGTGCGGCCAGGTCACTTTTGAAAAAGAACTACAGTATATGGGCCTTACTTGGTAAAATAAAACTTAGTTTATCTTCTTGGTTCTTTCGGTAAAGTCACGTAGAAGGGAAATAATAAAATAATAAAAATAAAACATAATAAAACACAATTCTCACGACGTTTCGGCCACAACGCAAGCAGCCATTCTCAGGTGAAGAACAGGTCTGTCGGAAAGACAGCGTCTGAATGGGCACCACCAGGCTTGGCAGCGTATATTTAAGCTGGGTTGGAGGGGGAAGGACGGCTGCTTGCGTTGTGGCCGAAACGTCGTGATAATTATTTTATGATGTTTTATTTTTTATTATTTTATTATTTCCCTTCTACGTGACTTTACCGAAATAACCAAGAAGATGAATCCCTGCAGTCACGAAAGCTTTAAATCGAAATAAAACTTAGTTTAGTTTTCGATAGGGGGATAGCAACGAGGTTTATCAGACATCACTCGCCACTGATGTTCTGCTGTTAGGTTTGGTTTGAGAATTCAACTTGGGTTCGTTACTTGGTAGGTTCAAAGAACATTGCGCTCACCATTGCGCCACCACTCCATTCCCGCAACGTATCGCTCAGTTTAAACCAGATGATACCTTCGCATGTTAAAACTCCACCGGACAGCCACATCAATTTTTTTTCCCGTGTTGATTGCATTTGGTTAAACGTAAGAGTCGGTATCAACCCGTGGCGGCTCGTGACATGTCCACTAGGTGGGGCTGTTGTGAGTGACCTCTGAAAAGATGGGGTTGTAATGAAGAAAATCGTCGTCATGTTATAATGGCCTCCCCGTGAAAGTGATGTAACTGTCTTATCTACCGACTGTAGGCATTTAGAAACAATACGACAACAAAACAACAAAGCACACAAATGCTGTCCCCATGACCCTCAAGTCCACAGCGCACAACCCCTTGGACACTGCCGAAAAGCCGTGAGCTGCTATATTTGCACAGTGCAACTTGGCGTTGTGACATCGTCTTTCATCACAGCCGTGGGCCCCTTTTTCACCGCCCTGAATGGGTCTCGAACGGCGTGGATAAAAAATTAACCCGTAAAAACAAAGTTTTTCACTATAAATCCTTTATATGTAAGATCACCTCTTGACATGCCCCGTATATTCCCGAGGGCACTAGCGTTGACCCGTTTTACCACTTTCAAGAACCTGGCGGCTTCAATTTAACTGCTCTATAAATAGTCTCCACTGTACAGCGTGGGGGCAGGGATTTCATGCCATGTGGTTAGTCAACATTTGCGTCATCATGAAACGGGCGGCTAGAGTCCTCTCGTCCTCTGGCTTGAGATGGCTGCCATCTATGGGTCAGATGATTTCTGCCACCATTAAGCAATTGGTAATTAAATATTTTAAAAACATTCCCTAAACAGTGTAAAATTTTGCTAATTTTTTTTCACGAAAATTAATTGTCACGCACAACGAGTCTGTGTGCAAAATGTCAGCTCGATTGGATCACGGGAAGTGGGTTAAAAAACGACCGAAAGATTTGCACGGTCGTAAGCAAACAAGCAAGCACGCAAGCACGCAAGCAAGCAAGCAAGTGAACTTAATATAAAGGATTTAAAAATGCGAGAAGCTTCACAATGACCGAAGGGAAAACCTCTCACTCGGACACCTTCACAGCCACCCCCGAGAAGACCTCCCCCCAGGCACAAATCAGACAGGGGCGTTGCGGCGGTTTCTAATACGAACAACTTAAACAGTTATCTTCATTAGGCAATTCACGTTGAATGAATCATTATATATATTTATTAGGGGCCGTCCATAAATGACGTCACGTGATTTTGGACGATTTTTGACCCGCCCCCCCCCTTCGTCACACGGCGTCACAGAAAGTCAGACCCCCCTCAAATATGACGTCACAAAGCTCTGCCCCCTCCCCGATTTTTTTTTAAACATGCTTCAAATCGCTTTAAACTATTGTCATTGTAGTGCGTATTTAATGTGGCGCTGCACTCTGATGTTGTAGGAGAAAACATTTATTAAAAAGTCTATTTAATTAAGTAGAACGTGTTGTCCATATTTATTTAAAGTTGCGCATTTTGATGTGACGTCACATTTCTAAACCCCCCCCCCCTCATTACAAATGTCTGACTCCCCTCCCCCCCTAGGTGCGTGACGTCATTTATGGACGGCCCCTTAGAAAAATAATCTCTCATCTCCAGCTGCTTGGTGGGGCGGCGCCCCAACGCCCCTAGTGGATGAACCCGCGCCTGGTACCAACATTTGTGTCATTCTTCATTCATTTGAAGCTTTCGGTAAAGTCACGTAGATATAAAACATAATAAAGTAGAAGAAAACACGACGTTTCGGACGCTTGTGTTGCGACCGAAACGTCGTATTATTAGGTTTTTTCGGTAAATTCACTTAGGTAAAAAAGAAAATTAATTAAAGTAAAATAAAAAAAAATTAAAATAAAAATCACGACACAGCACGATAGCTGATACGTCACAGCACGATAGCTGATACGATAGCTGATGCCTCCGAAACGTCGTGATTTTTTTTATTTTACTTTTATTAATTTTCATTTTTTTTACCTACGTGACTTTACCGAAAAAAACCTAAGAATATGAGGTTTTTGACTATACCGAAATAACTAGAGAGTATTTGGGGCCGTCTATAAATGACGTCACGCACCTGGAGGGAGAGGGGGGGGTCAGACATTTGTGACGATGTGTGACGAAGGGGGGGGGGGTGATAAATGTGACGTCACATAGAAATGCGCAACTTTAAATAAATATAGACAACGCGTTCTACTTAATTAAATATACTTTTTGATAAATGTTTTCTCCTACAACATCAGAGTGCAGCGCCACATTAAATACGCACTACAATGACAATAGTTTAAAGCGATTTGAAGCATGTTTTATTTTTGTGGGGGGGGGGGCAGAGCTTTGTAACGTCATATTTGAGGGGGGGGTCTGACTTTTTGTGACGTCGTGTGACGAAGGGGGGGGGGGTCAAAAATCGTCTAAAATAGCGTGACGTCTTTATGGACGGCCCCTTTGTGTCATTCTTGGACATGTGCCTTTGCTGTCACGTCCGGCATTTGAACCTTACGGCGTTACCCTGCCATCCCATAGTACCTCGGCTCTCACAGTTCCTATGATTGCTTTTTCATTGCTTTCATAGCTTTATTTTGGTAATTTCGAAAAGTGTATTGGTTTAGCCATGTTTGTTTGTTGTAGTACAGAGTTAGACTGATGGCCTTAATCTAAGTTGTCTTGTGGTTGTTGTTGGTTGTTTGACTTGCATCCCACTGGGATTTTTGCACACAGCGTTGGTGTACGGTGTTTTTTTGCAATATTTTGCTGTCTTTTCTTGGATTTTCTGTTGGCACTTAGTCACATATTCACTTTAAGATGTTTTTTGTTTTAGTTTTTTGTTTGTTGCGGTTGCACCCGATTCAAGAGCCGAATGGCTCACAGGGCTATACCTAATAAATGAACTTGAACTCTCGCGTAATGTCCGTGATGCGGTAATTTTTAGTCTGTTGATGGTCGGCGATGCGGCAATCGACTCATCTCGACGAGCTGTACACGACGATGCACCACCACGGTGCCACGTGCGTTCAGGGTTCCGGCGCAATCGTCCTCGCTGCGTTTCGACATCGCGGAGTGGCACCGATTTCGGATTGATTGGTTACCCCAGTCGCGGAGTTAAGTAACACCCCTGGGAAAAAAATAGCGTCCCAGAAATAATGTTTAATTTTCTGGGCCATTCTGTATTATTTGGAACCCCGGGGTACCGCCATGAGGATCATTTTCCCAGTGGATTTCAATCACCACACGATCGAGCTCGTTGTTCTGGCGACGTGTACAGCGCTACAGGCGACGACAGATTGACGCCGCCAATTTCAGAAAGGCGAGTCGGCATCTGATCGCAGGGTTCCTTCCCCCAACACCAGACGTGGGAGGGAAGGCGGGCGAGGCGAGAGAGGCAGCGAGAGACGCGCGCTTCGAGACGGCCGTTCAGCGAGAGGGCTCGTCGGCATGCGGTTGAACACGAATGGGGTGAACACACAAACAAGTATAACCCGTAAAAACAAAGTTTTTCACTATAAATCCTTTATATGCGTGGCGGCTAGAGTCTTCTCGTCCTCTGGCTTGAGATGGCTGCCACCTATGGGTCAGATAATTGCATTGCACCATTAAGCAATTGGTAATTAAATATAATATTTTTGTCCTAAAAAGTGTAAAATTTTTGAAAAAAAAATTCACGAACATTAATTGTCACGCACGACGAGTCTGTGTGGAAAATGTCAGCTCGATTGGATCACGGGAAGTGGGTTAAAAAACGACCGAAATATTTACACGGTCGTAAGCAAGCAAGCGAACTTAATATAAAGGATTTAAAAAAACGGGCGCGAGACGCAACGCTGAACAAAGGCCGGAGTTGAGTGCCACCTTCTGCGTTTTTCAGTCCGCGATTTCTTTGTGTCCGCACGTGCGCGCGCGCGCGTGCACGTGCATGCTTCTGAAAAGAGCGCGTCGCCACCGTGGGTTTTTATAACGTTACCGGTCAACAAAACGACGCTAGACTTGTACAGTAGTCTAAAGAATCCCCGTGGGATCGTTTAAAAAAGAAAAGTGTGCGAACGAAGCCAGCGGGCCTGAATGTCAAAGCCGGTCGTGGGCTAACGGCAGGTGTGAGGGATATTGGATCGGGTGCTCATCATCATTTATTTTCTTGGATTTTCTGTTTGCACATAGTCACATAAAGATGCTTTCTTGTTCATGTTTTTTGTTGCTGCAGTTGCACCCGATTCAAGAGCCGAATGGCTAACAGGGCTATACCAAATAAATGAAACTTAAAAAAACTGAAGTTACATCGCAAACGCGGAGAACCAAGTACACACACCAACGTTCAATGTTTACTGGGATTAAGAACCACTGCGGCCAGGCAGTGACGGAATTTCTACCTATCGGTGCTGTGCGCCCCGCCCCGAGCAGCGTGGCGAAGTATGGTCAAAGAACCCCCAGTGGCCGACACAGCGAGAGGGGGGGGGGGCCTTCAACTAGTCGTAGTGGATTGAGACACAAGACGTGATCATCGTGGCCAAAGCCATCGGTGCAAACCTCCGGCTCGCCAACGCGTTGCACCCTCTGCGCTAGATTCCGTAGATGCTGCCGATTGGACGAGCGACCTCTCGAGATTTGCCCCCACAGTGTCCCACCGCCACCACCACCTGGGGTTAGGTCGACTTCCCCCCGTTGGTCAACGGACTCGTGAAGACCATTCCAATGTCGGTCTCGGAGCCGATCATACCTGCGACACTTTTCTGCCTGCCGTGGTCTCTACCAGACCTTCTGCTGCGCGCACATCCTGGCTTGCCACATAATTTCCAGCATTCGTTTCCATTCGTTTCAAAACAGCTGTCCGATCCTACAGTAATAGATACACTCTTGCCTCAAATATTGTTTACACTCAGACTAATTCTAGATTTGAAGCTTTCGTGACTGCAAGGATTCATATTCTTAGGTATTTTCGGTAAAGTCACGTAGGTAAAAAATAAAAATTAATAAAAGTATTATTAATTAAAAAATTTTTACTTTGTGACTTTACCGAAAAAACCTAAGAATATGGACTCAGACTAATCTCTGCTCGCTTCCGTAAACCATTAAAAACCTGGCTTCTTGCTGGGCGCCTTCCCCCGATCTACGAGTTGAGTTTTGAGCAACGTCCGAGTGAATACACCTTTGGACACAGACAACGTCTTGAAAGATGAGAAAATAAATGTTGGCCTCATGTAAATTTCAACGTGTGGATTCAGTCACATTATTATTCTGACTGCGCGACAGCACAGGGTAATGTGCTTAGTTCACCGTTGATGTGGCGAGAAGTTTGAAGGCAGAAATAATACATCTCAGGCACGCAGGCAAACGTGTATTACCGCGTGCACACAATTTGGTTTTCAGACGGCATCAGAATACAATTGCATCTCTCATCTTGGCATACCCATGATCGGGGGTTAGAGAATACGCAATAAAAAACAACAACGTATAGATGAAAGCAGATTTATACACATAGGTAACGTATATACAAACATGACTTTAATATATAGCAACGTTTAGATAAATAAATGAGTATCAAAAATGAGCTAACAGAGACTCCATAAAATCAGTTTACACACAGTAAAAATAGGCCTTCGATTCGTTACAACAATAAAAATTATAATAATTTACCCGGAAAAGCCTCAAGACCCTTTTTCAGGAGGGTCCTGCATTGGTACGTTTGGGCCAATTCCACTCGTGAGTGATTGGCTTTCACGTTCAAGTTCATGTATTAGGTATAGCCCTGTGAGCCATGCGGCTCTTAAGTCGGGTGCAACCGCAACAAACAAAATATGAACACAGAACATCTTAAAGCGACGACGTGGGACGACGCCGGAGCAGTACCCGGAGGAAAACCCACCACGCATACGAGTGCCGAGATTCAGAGTTGGACATTTTTTTTTTTTTACAAAATCCACCCGCAGACGAAATGCATTCGGCCTCTATGCGTGCCGAGCGCCCATCGCTGTACTGCCATCTCACCGGCCACCGTGCAGCCCGCTGCCTCGGTGATTGCCTTCAGCAATGCCTGGCGTGCGTCCCGTACTGTACCGGCGGTTACCCCATTCGAGTGGTAAGCAGGGTTATTTGATCATCGGCAGATAAGAAAATATATATACGTGTCGAGAGAAGGGGAATCCCACTGCGTCCGTGATGCAAGGGACACCCGCGCACAGATTGTACCGCTTGGAAATAACGGTTGTAGACGAAGAATGAGTTTGGCGAGTTTTAACGTTTCAGATTTAGAAGGGAAATCGTAAAAAAAAATCACATTCACCAATTATTTCCATCGTGTAACTAATTTAAAATGTCTTTGCGCCACCGACAGCGATGTCAACCCAATGCAACGTGGAGCCACGTTTCTTTTTGTTTTGGCTCCGATGAACCCCGTCCTGCAAGCGGTCGTGATGTAGCGCTCCTGCCAAAAAAATTCAGCCGTTCCAAGTGCTTGCCATGGCATGGCCCCCCAGCTGTGGGTACAAACAAACCGCCAGATGTCTGTGGAGCGGCGGCAGTGCTACACGAGGCCGTCGGTGGTCAGCGAGCGCCCCTCCGAGTAGCCCTGCTGGCAGGAGAGCGGCGACTGCTGACTCGTCAAGGCCATCTTGAAGCACGACTCTGCACACGGCACCACCGCAATCGCGTCACGCACCACAGCAATAGCGCCACGTACCGCCGCAATATCATCACGTGCCAAATGTAGAACTTCTTTTGTACCATACGTTGACAACTGTGCTAATGGGACGTGCGGGGGCAGGACAGCAAACTAAACACAACAAGCAGTTATAAAGAAATGGGTTTTCAATTAAGATTATTTAATAGCGTATAGCTCCAGTGGTTTCTGAATATGGTAAGGAAGAGCGTTCCATAGGATCGCAGAAGCGCATCTGAAAGCGCGCGATGCAGTGACCGTCTTTGTCCGATGGCCGCGCGACTGTGACCGGAGTTCTAGTGATGGTCTATGCTCCTAATTGCGGTGGTGCAATGGCGCCATTATTCTCACTCCGTACTGTGTCCCGTGCTGAGCAAACTCTAGTTGCGTGTTGTTGTTAATAACAACGCGAGTTGGAATACGACTGCGTAGGTTGTCGCGGTTGTACCGTATAGCCCTCCGGATGTGTGTTCATAGCAGAGGTCGCAATCGGGTACCCGATACCCGTACCCTACCCGATACCCGGCTACCCATACCCGGCCGGGTACGGGTACGGGTACCCGTTTGCTACCCTGGTGCGGCCGGGTACGGGTAGGCCGTGAGTCACTGGTGAGTAACCGTTTGTCACTCATTTCCCAACGTCTTGTCTCTTCTCACAATTCAAGTTCCTAGAATCAACCCACCCGCGCCTGCAACATGGCTTCATCCCAGAGGTCGCAATCGGGTACCCGATACCCGTACCCTACCCGATACCCGGCTACCCGTACCCGGCCGGGTATCGGGTAGGGTACGGGTACCCGTTTGCGACCCTGGTGCGGCCGGGTACGGGTACGGGTAAGGAATCAAAACCCGTTTGCGACCTCTGGTTCATAGGCCGTGTCGTTCGATGTTCGTCGTGATTGTTGTTTCGCTCCACGTTGCCGCGACTTTTGCTTTGTCATCATTAGGAAGCCACTGGAGCCACATGCTTTTAATTCTAAACGTAAAATCACATTTCTTTAGAACTGCTTTTCGTGTTTAGTTTGTTGTCTTTCCCCCTAGCAACCTCCGATTGGCACGGTTGGCTATGTACGGTGCGAAAGAAGTTCAACGTACATACCTTCATACGTCATTCCGACCCCTGAAAATGCTTCCAGCCACACGGAGCGAAACGTCGGACAATCGCGCTAAGCAACATGCGGTGCAAACCCGAAACCACATCCGAGAGCTCACATCGTCCCGTTGACGTTTGCCGTTCCAGCGTTAAGGCCGTTGCACACCGAATCGTACAGTGTCGACCGTGATGTGCGCACCCCCCCCTCATTTTGGGTTTGGCAAAGCGAGTTGTCAACCGATGCGTGCATCCTGATCGTCAAAACAGGTTCTGACGGAACATTATACGCGCCAAACGGAATGCAGGTTCGCGTGCAGTCTGATCTTGGCAAGGCGGCGCTGGATGCAACGCTGTGGGAAGATGCAACAAATTCTCGAGACTTAGCGCGGAACCCTTCGCGGGTAACTGCATAGCCCTTTTATTTTCTTAATGAGGTAAATGGCGCAGAATGTGCCGAAGCTATGTTGAGTGAAAGTTATGGATGGATCGCTTCACCCCCTTCCATATTCTCTCCGGCCGACTGTACGAGTTGTCACGATGTCAAGTCTCACAAATGAAGCAGAAACGAAGAAATGCGTGTTGCGTGTCTTTTTTTGCGGAACTTTCATCACAATTGCGCTCGCGGTGTGACGTCATGGGACGAGAATCATCCATTCCGATCTCTCGCGCGGCAAAGTGTACAAAAACAACTCGACGCACTGGTCAACGACGCGACAAAGAGGGCCCCCCCTTCTTCGTGGGCAACGTGGCACAGAGAGGCCCAGAGAGACGGAGCGACTGAGGGCTTCGAGACACGCACAGCAGTCCGCCGTGGTCGAACAAACGGCCCAACGGAATCACCAACACCAGGGGTGGACCGATCCATGGACAGGAGTTGATTCCGAAACGCACTGGTCCGCGCTTTCCCTGCTCGTGCGGTTCGTATCAACCGGTACACGTGAGTGACGCCTGCAGCAGAGGCGGAGTTTGACTTCTATACTTGGGTGGAGGGGCGGGGAATCGCGGGTGCATATAATTCATTATGTTATTATCTTAACTACTGAAAATTACTTATATAATGAGCCAAGAATATGTGTGTGTGTCCCGCGCGTGACGTCACTCCACATTAGGCCCGCCCCCCCACGTGACGTCACTCCACATGAGGCCTGCCCCCATCTAATTAATATTCATGAGTGGGTGGATTATTACACAGAGGAAGGTCGAGCTGAATTAATTAATGTATTACGCAAAGTCGCTTTAAATGACCTTTCTTTACAGAAAGTGACGGTAAAAAATTCATATACGCACCACAGTGCTACATCCGTGCGTGACGTCACTGCAAAAGAGCCCCCCCCCCTTCATTAATATTCATGCCCGCGTGGAAATTTACACGAACGCACAAGAAGGTCGTTCACTCAACATACCGCACCCCCCCCCCCTCATTAATAATCATGAGCTCAACAATTTCTCTATTGAATATTTCAGATTTACTGAAATATACACCCGTCCTTGGATGGCCAAAAGGCTAGTGAATTAATAAAGGTGCCCAGGTTTGGGAGGGGTCTTAACCCCCACCCCGTGCCCCCCCTCCTCTGCAAACTCTGCCCATGCCCTGAAACCACTAGAGCTTGTTACTTCTCGCAGCAATGTTAAAAACAAAACCTACAAGCAACAACAAACATTATACTCCTTCTTGCTGTCTTTCCGACAGACCTGTTCTTCACCTGAGGACGGCTGCTTGCGTTGTGGCCGAAACGTCGTGAGAAATGAATCTCACTATGTTGTATTTTTATTATTTTATTATTTCCCTTCTACGTGACTTTACCGAAAGAACCAAGAAGATGAATCCCTGCAGTCACGAAAGCTTTAAATCGAAACATTATACTCCTTCAGGTTGCGCGTGTGTCATCTACCCGCAAAGTAGCTGCGCAGGTCTCTGTGCAGGCAGGCCTCCAGGAATCGGCGCAGTGGCAGCAGATGAGTGTTGGGAGCGCTCCAGTCGGTGAGGAAGTCCTCGACCATGTGGTGGATGGCGTCCGGCCGAGGGAGCGGCCACTTCTTGGGCCTCCTCCTCATTTCCGACTCTGCCGAGGGAATTGTCGACAGTGGGGTGCAGAGGGCAGGCGGGAGAGTATCCCACAGGAGGTGAGTTTCGAGCATCCGTGGGAGGATTTGCGTCGGGCTTGCGGATTAAAAGCGTGGCATTTTATAGGAAAAAATATAAAAGTGAAGAAAAAAAATAGCGTTCACGTGCATGCTGTTTTGTTTAGTCTTAGCTACTCCTCACTTGTCGGGGAGGCCGTAACTTCGTGCCCACATAAACCGCAAATGGGTTGGCAAGTAGAACGATCACTTGAAGAGATAATAAAACACTCGAGACATTCCACATTATCACGGTCATTCTCTGCTTTTGAGGTGTGTTTTTTATTTATCCGGGCCCCGCCTCTACCAAGTAACTTGGTAACCCATTCCACGCTTTTTGCAGAGGGTCGCGATTCGAGTCCGGCAGGCCGCCCTGGTTAATATTTCACGCGAATTAACTTGAAAATACAACGTGCTGTTCACTTTGCAGTGGACGTTAAATATCCCATGACACCATTTAAAAAGAGTAGGCCATTATTAGCTGGTGTCCCTGCTCCAAATTTTCGCCAAATTTGTAAAGTTGCTTTAAAATTATTCAATTGGGATTACACACAGCAAGACCGCCCCCTGCTAAAAAAAAACTACTGCAGGAATATGTGAATAAAACAGTGCCTTCATAATTGTTTTGCACCTTCATGATATACTAAACTGAAAATGATCAAAATTTTTTTTTATTTTAGCAGCTAAGTCCCACTGAGCTATATAGCACTTTTTCAGAAGCAACTTGGCCACAAATGATAGCTCAACAAAGTGGCTTATCACGTGAAAATGTATAGCAGGCAAATGCTCTAAACGCACGTTTCTAAATGTGGAAGGTAAAACTGGAGGACCCGGAGAAAAATCCACATGACTGCGGGGAGAACACGGAAACTCTAAATATACAACAGGCATCAGGGTCAGGATCGAACCCACGACCTCCTGTATACCAGGCGAGGAAGTAAACACCTCACCACCGTGGTGCCCTTGCGCTGCAAGAATAGCATGAATACCAGAACTACCGGCGAAGTATCGTACCCAATTGTTAACCCTTTCCCGTTCCAAGATGGCTGATAGTTGCAGGGTGCGGTCCCGTTCACCGGCTCAACGTAACATTTAGAAAGACGTAGCGCTGTTGTTTTTAAATGCAATGTACTCACCGAAGAGAACTGTAGTGACACGACCACACTCTGCGACAGTTGGCGCCAAACTCTGCCACACACCGTCGGACATGGCCTTGTGGGGGGCCTTGGTACCGATGAAGTTATTTTATTTTTTCTTCCGGCCTCGTTTTGATGATGTACACGTACGTCATCGGAAACGGGAAATGTGTGGATTGCTGTTGGATGTACCGGTGCGCTAAGCTGGCATGTTTCTTCACGTGGCAACTCTATTTATTTGATTGGCTGTGTTGGGTGGAGGAGGCTGTATGGTACGCATTTCACTCACGCAGCCATCACTTACGAACCGTACACACTGGACTGTGATTGTTATTGTAACCGAGGGTTTACTGTACCAACTGGAGGGGTGGAAACCAAACTTGGATCACAACCAGCCACCGAGCACGAGCTCTTGGGGTGAAATGGGGGGGGGGGGGGCGGCGAGGGCGTGGTAGGAAATATAATGGGGAGATGATTGTTGAATCTGTTGAATCTTAAAATGTGAGCTGAACGAATGTGTAATCTAAAACTAAATTCCTCTGCGAGTCTTTAATAACACACCAGGACCTCACGTCCTACATTAGGCACCAGTAGTCGCACGACTACAATTATCCAGATGATACAAATATGCCACACCTGTAATCCAGCCCACATCATCCCAATTACCACGATTCCTCCACTGGCTTCCAATCCAATCCAGGATCAATTACAAGGTCACCCTCACCATCTTCAAGATCCTCCTTGGATTTGTCCCTGCCTACCTCTCCCCTTTCACCTCTTTACTCCCCTCCACGCACTCTCCTACCTCTCCCTCTCATCTCACTCTACTCCCCTCCACGCACTCTCCTGCCTCTTCCCCCTCATCTCACTCTACTCCCCTCCACGTACTCTCCTACCTCTCCCTCTCATCTCACTCTACTCTCCTCCACACTCTCTCCTACCTCTTCCCTTTCATCTCACTCTACTCCCCTCCACGCACTCTCCTACCTCTCCCCTCTCATCTCACTCTACTCCCCTCCACGTACTCTCCTACCTCTCCCTCTCATCTCACTCTACTCCCCTCCACGCACTCTTCTACCTCTCCCTCTCATCTCACTCTACTCCCCTCCACGTACTCTCCTACCTCTCCCTCTCATCTCACTCTACTCCCCTCCACGTACTCTCCTACCTCTCCCTCTCATCTCACTCTACTCCCCTCCACGCACTCTCCTACCTCTCCCTCTCATCTCACTCTACTCCCCTCCACGTACTCTCCTACCTCTCCCTCTCATCTCACTCTACTCCCCTCCACGTACTCTCCTACCTCTCCCTCTCATCTCACTCTACTCCCCTCCACGCACTCTTCTACCTCTCCCTCTCATCTCACTCTACTCCCCTCCACGTACTCTCCTACCTCTCCCTCTCATCTCACTCTACTCCCCTCCACGTACTCTCCTACCTCTCCCTCTCATCTCACTCTACTCCCCTCCACGCACTCTTCTACCTCTCCCTCTCATCTCACTCTACTCCCCTCCACGTACTCTCCTACCTCTCCCTCTCATCTCACTCTACTCCCCTCCACGTACTCTCCTACCTCTCCCTCTCATCCCTCTCTACTCCTCTCCACGCACTCTCCTACCTCTCCCTCTCATCTCACTCTACTCCCCTCCACGTACTCTCCTACCTCTCCCTCTCATCTCACTCTACTCTCCTCCACACTCTCTCCTACCTCTTCCCTTTCATCTCACTCTACTCCCCTCCACGCACTCTCCTACCTCTCCCCTCTCATCTCACTCTACTCCCCTCCACGTACTCTCCTACCTCTCCCTCTCATCTCACTCTACTCCCCTCCACGTACTCTCCTACCTCTCCCTCTCATCTCACTCTACTCCCCTCCACACACTCTCCTACCTCTTCCCTTTCATCTCACTCTACTCTCCTCCACGCACTCTCCGATCTCTTCCCCTCTCATCTCACTCTACTCCCCTCCACGCACTCTTCTACCTCTCCCTCTCATCTCACTCTACTCCCCTCCACGTACTCTCCTACCTCTCCCTCTCATCTCACTCTACTCCCCTCCACGTACTCTCCTACCTCTCCCTCTCATCTCACTCTACTCACCACCATTCTCCTACCACTCCCCTCTCATCTCACTCTGCACCCATCCACACACTCTTCTACCTCTCGCTCTACTCACCGCCACTCTCCTACCACTCCCCTCTCATCTCACTCTACTCCCCTACGCGCATTCTCCTTTCATTGGAAAGTCTGTTCCCCCAATGAGTCTGGCTTCGGGAGGTTTTCCCGTTTATTAGGCCCCACCTTCTACAAGACATGCACTTAGAGCCACTGAGTCCCTACCTGGGCCACTCAGCGTGGGTGGGGTGGGTGGGGGGGGGATGCAAAAGTAGCAATTTTCCTCCAGTCCTCACACAAACGATGGGGACCCACAACAATGGGCCCTCGGGGGCCTCCAGGAGCCTCCGAGGCGGCCGTGGCTCCTACCGGTGGGCAGCCGCTCGTAGTAGTAGACGACGGGGTGGAGGAAGTTGGAGCGCCAGGCGTCGAGGGGCGCCCCGACGGCGCGGTTCGTGCGGAACACGTCCTCCCCGGGTCCCGAGAAGTTCTTGCCGTACTCCATGTTGACGACCAGCAGGCCGCCCTCCGCCGACTTGCCCGTGTTCGCGGTCAGCGCCGGCAGGGCCGCGATGGGGTACTCCTCCAGATACTCGAACTCGGCGCCGTCACTGGACAAGGACAGCGAAGGGGGCGCCAAGCCCTCGTTCGACAAACGCTGCCGTGCTGCGGCATCGCGAGGGGGGAGGCTGTCTGCACGGATGTGATGCCGCGGGGAGCTCTCCGGTGTGCGTTTTAAGGGTGTGCCGAATGGCACGCGGCCCAACGTTTCGACCCCGGGGTTACGGTGAGCTTTTTCGGGGAATGAAGGGGAACGAAATGGAGCCCCCAAAACGTGCGTGGAGAGAAACATCAGACATCATGCAGAGCAACACCGATAAAACGGATATCTAAGTCTCAGAGCTGGACGTTATTTGAAGTGTACAACCAAGTCATTGGTGACCAGGCTAGGACGATCGACCCGCTACACTCGACAACCCAAGTTAAATCACAGGGCGTGACTGCCTGGATTCAAGCTCAGGATTCTCAGCAGTCTGACCCCTCAACTAGCAGATCCACCTCACTCACGGTGACTGAAAAATAGATTTGCAATGAAGGGCAGACAGCCGATGCAGATGCTTCAGCTACGATGGGACTGTGACCACCCTCAGTCTACACCGAGAGTGAAGGACGCTGGATCCTCTCACCGTTTGAGCAGGGCGATGTCCCCCAGCACGCTGAACATCTGGTAGGGCCCCGAGGCCTCGTTAATCCGCCGCGCGACCGTAGCGAGGAGCAGCGAGGACGGCAGAGTCTGCGACGGCCAGGGCACCCCGTGGTACCGCCACTCCATCGAGCGGAACACGGCCCTGGCTGAGGTCGCGCACGCGTTCACACGGACAAGTCAACGCGTGCGCGCGCGCCTTTCGCGTCTGCGACGTCGAAGCGTTAACAGACTCGGGCTTTCGCCACGCACTACTACTACTGCAACTTCTGACGATAGCCAGAGAGCTTGAGAGAAGAATTGCTCAATGCGTGTCGATCGACGAGGAAAACCCCATTGCTTCGGTTTCCTCCCGCATCTAACACTCATTACTTGACTATAAACGCCTTAATACACAGAGGACCAGAGAACTTTGGTAACAATTGTTGGCGCCGGCTCCCGGCCTGGGTGCCTTCCCGCTTGTCTGTGGCTCCTCGCGCCTCCGAGTTGTTCCCCCTCGCTTGTCGAGAATGCGCGAATCCCGCACGGCGCGTTTACAAGTTGACATTATTATATTCTTGTTTAAATATTTTTTTATTAGATTTTTGTCGTACCCAAGAACAAAGGGCCGCTGCAGAATGTTGGGCGACAAAAAAAAACAACCGCACGCGAATATCCACCAGGCCCCATGTACCAGGCGCATCCTGGTTGATGAGGTGGGGGGGGGGGACAGATAACCTGAGGAGGGGGGAGGGGGGGTGTATGAGAAAGTAAAAGGAACAAAAAGGGGGTGGAAAGTCCCCGGCTTGTATGGCGGAGGAAGTGAGGGGAGAAGGCAAGTGGAGGATAAGCCGGGAGGGGGGGGGGTCGCCCCAAAATCAACAAAACATAAGCGCGGCTGGTGCTCGACAACGCTTCCCCGCCAATAGGCCAAGTATTATAATGTTATTGTTGAATCTATGGCCGGGTATTAAAAATATGATAATTGTTTTTTACCCTTTTATCTGGCAACAAAAGGGACACCTTTATTTTACGAGGAGTCATGTTCGCATAGACCACAATACCTGCAGCCATAATGCAAACAAAAAACATAACTCTGATAATGTATACACTGTCCTTGAAGTTCATTGGTCCACACCCGAGACAGTTTTCCTTAGAGCCTAGTCTCACATGGTGTTGGATCAGATGACGCCAAAAGGTTCTAATGGGTATTAAAAACTTCGGATTGCAGGGTTCACGGGGGGCATTGTGCTATCCACAGAGAATACCATCGTTGCGCTAAAAATGATCGCTCGTTGAATTACCACCGCGGCTTCGGTGTCCACTCACCTGTGTAACGGAAGCCGTGGATGAAGCCGCCGGCCGACCTTCTGTGGTCTACCGAGTGGCTGATCGTGCCAATGAAGAACATCCCTCTCGTGGTGGGCGATTCGTAGTCTGCCTTTATCTTTGGGTATTTTTTCTTCTGACCTGATCCAGCTTTGGTCTTTGTCGAGCTAAATTGAAAGACATTTTGAGAAGGGTTGATATAACAAAATGTGGCAAGTGACATATTTCGAAAACGTAATCTGCTTTGCCGTGGATTCACTGCAATACGCGTTGATGGAAGAATGTGCACACACACTCCTAGCTTAGGGAAAATACGAATATTAAAACGCACATTTACTTATCTGGCAGTAAGGGGAAATCCTTCGCAGCACAGCAGTGGAAGTTCTTTGAGACTGCTACTCAAAATAAAATTTTGGCAATACATTTTCATGATTTTAAAACCTCACAGGTAACCAAAAAAGACGAATTGTCTTGCAATCTAGCTTTTGCATAAGCGGCAAAAATAACACTACAATTTTCCTTCGCTAATCGTTTTAATACTGAGTTTTAAATTACTTTCAAATCCATTTCCCTTATCGAGAACCCCAACCACGCTATGCGATGATGCGAATTCCCAAATGCACACACTGCACAAACCAATTATAGGTCTAGCAATTTCTTAAAAATTGCAAATACAGAAATTTATTTGGCTGCCGATAACCTTTCTGTGATAAGCACCACCTCCACCGGCGCACGAGACGTGCAATGTCAACTTCTACGAGACACAGATAATTAGCTTTTGTCGGAAGATCCATACAAGAGACTGCATCGAAACTTCCCAGAGATGAAATGCACTTGGTATTACCGGAGAAATGTAATTGCGCCGCTTGCTTCATGGAAACTACGTACCCGTATTCGCCGCATTATAAGACGCTCCGAAAAGTTAGATGCTCCGAAAAGTTAGACGCACACGCCCGGTTGTCAAGAATGTTTTACAAATCTGGTCACGCACTAAAACAAACAGCGAAGTTGTTACAAGCATTACCCCAAACTTGGGCATGTAAAACACACACAGAGAGAAAATTGCACCTCATGGTCCAGAGAACACGGTGCCCATTCTTGTTTTATAAAAAACAACGGCAAAAACGTGAGCCAACAACTTTGGCATACCTGTGAAAGATCGAGAAGTCGAATTCAAAGCCCAGGCAGCGGACGATGCGGTCGTACGGCTCGCGGAGGGAGAAGTTGTCCTTGTTCTTGCTGGGGTCGATAATTTTCGAGTGGCCGCCATTCGTCAGCGTCTTCCTCCCGTCCGTGTCGTGCAATAGAATACGCAGCTTCCCCTGCCGATTGCGCACCACCGCCATGGCCTCCATGGGCGCCTCCAGCAAACCGTCGAGGGACTTGAGTTGGTACGTGTCCAGCAGGCCATTGTTGATGGCTCTGCGGAGGCACAGCGGGGCGGAGGGCCGGAATGTCGGCGCAGGAGACAGTAGGGGCCCGATTTGTGGGGGATGGCCAAAGTAATTGTTAAAGGGCGTTTTTTTTTTTGGCAAAAAAATAATGTTGAGCTGTGGCGCAAAGGTCAGCGCATTGCACTACAAACCCACCGATCCAAGTTCGACTCCTGGCCACAGTTAGTATTGGTTGGTGGGTGAAATGTTGACCCAGCTCTGCCTCGCACCGATCCAAATTAGCAATGAGGTGGAGCTCATCTCCGGCTTATAGCTCCGAGCCAGTGGTGGAAATTGCACAGTCCTGTGGCAGGAGCAAAATCTCTCCCAAGGAGAATCATTGTTGACTTCCTCACAAAGTGGTACAAATTTTATTGGCCGACGAGGGATGATTAAATAGCCGGGTCAACCTCTACCAGGATTTGACCTCGCAAAAGTCTCTCTATAAAGGACAACCATTGTTGATTTCCTCATATTACTGATTTTATTGAGCGACGAGGGATGATAGGCTGGGTCAACCTCTGCCAGGATTTGAACTCGCAACCTTCTGAATGCGAGCGAATCGACCGCGCACTCCAGCGTTTGGAGCCACCGAGCGAAATCACGAGCAAAAATTCACACTTGGCATCCACTACTCCCTGAAGAATAGCGGCAATTAAAGCGCCGAGGGCATAAATGGGCCATCATGCGAGCTGTGAATAACCTCCCAGCGCGCGAAGGAGCCACGTGGGGCCTGCGTTTAACACCGGAGTGGAAAACATTTTGCGCCGCAATTATCGAGGTTTGTTGGCAACGAGGCACCCTGAACGCGCTCTCATTGACACATGTGCAAAACACAGCTGGCTCTCGATTGGTTAGCCAGGGTAATGGGGGAAGCGGAATGGCTGAGATAAAATAAAAGATACACGGATAATAATAATTATTATTACATCTGTTTACTCATTAAAGCGTCACTGATACTGGAGACATTTGCAGGAGGGTCCTGCTAAGTTTTCGCTGCAGCAGCAGGTGGTGGGGGGGGGGGGTGTGACAATCGCGATGTGTTTCGTAATAAGTAATATGCGAGCAATTTTTAAAATTGGGTAAACTTGGCAGCATGATGCCAGCACACAGTGGGCCTTAGTCTTCTTTTGCAAATATGCCACGGCATTGTTTTTTTAATTGTATTTTTTTTAATTTACTCAAGAGGCCGATACAGAACACGAAGGTCGGGGAGGGAAGCGCACAAATCACTCGCGAGCAACAAAACCGACGCCAGGTGCCCTCAGATCCGGGACCGGGGAAAGGTGTCTGGGGGATCACTTAAGGGAGGGGGAGATGAGTGGAGAAGGCAGCGGGGGAAGGGCAGGGGGGGGCAGAGAGAATATAAACAAACACACGGTCACGGCATGTTTAACGTCGACCGTGAAGCAGACGACGGGTACTTTACGGTTATTTGTCTTATTTCGGATCTATGGAGCGCCGTGCCTCAAGGCGCTTTACATCGTTTGAAAAAGGCGGACTTAGACGGCAGGGGCAGTGCAAGGGCCGTGGAATGAGCGAGCCCACCAGAGGGCACGTGGTGGGAGGGGGGGTGTCACAAAAGGGCTTTCGGGGAGGGAGGGGCGAGGGGAGGGAAGAGGGCAATGAAGAAGAGGTGAGGCCACGTGATAGAGGAACGGAATGAGGTTAAAGGTGGGGGGGAGGGGGGGGGGCGCCGCAATCCGTAGTCGTCGTTGCTGTCGTTGATCGATACAACACAGGGGTGAAGAGTATGAACGCATCGCCAATATTTTTTTTTACGCTTAGGCAGTTTGGAACCCTCTGGGCCTGCAAATCGTGAGCCCAAAAAATAAAAACACCTAAAAATCCCCCCTCCCAGATGATCTGCCCACGAAAAGAATCGAGCGTTATCTGCACGGCTGCAGCCGAGGCTTGGCCATTGGCTTGTGAACCTGACCTGAGGTCTCCGACGTAGTGCGTGGCCCAGGAGAGGCGAAGGTGGGATCGGCCCAGCATGTGCACGAGGTTGGTGGAGCCCATGATGTTGTCGGCCGTCTCGAACGCGGAGTTCCCCCGGCCCAGGATCAGCACGCTCTGGCCCTCGAAGTCACTCGGGTTCACCGACACGTCCTCGTAGCCCTCCACCAGCTCGGAGCCGATGAACCGGGGAACTCTGGGCAGCCACATGCCCGTGGCCACCAACAAAACCCTGGCAGATGCAAAAAAAGTTGATAATATAAAAAAACGACAAAAACATAACATCCACCTGCCTCGATTTAAAGCTTTCGTGACTGCAGGGATTCATCTTCTTGGTTCTTTCGGTAAAGTCACGTAGAAGGGAAGTAATAAAATAATAAAAATAAAACATAATAAAATAAAATAATTCTCACTGTAAAGTCACGTAGAAGGGAAGTAATAAAATAATAAAAATAAAACATAATAAAATAATTCTCACTATGTTTTATTTTTATTATTTTATTACTTCCCTTCTACGTGACTTTACCGAAAGAACCAAGAAGATGAATCCACCTGCCTATTGATTACCGCAGGTGGATACAGTTCCGAGGGGAAAGTAGGTCTGCCGCCTCACCTGGTGTACAGGAGGTTGTGGGTTCGATCCCAATCCTGCCAAATTGCATGCGCGGGCATGCGATTTAACAGATAGAGAAGTCGAACATTCTCTACTCCCCTTAAATTAATCAACCATTAGCGGTCGCGAACACCGCCGCTTGAAAGACCCCGACGCACGAGATCACTGGCTTCGATCTTTCACGAGGCATCGACACGCAAACCATGGCAGCAGCAGATGGAGAGACTCATTGCACAAATGGAAAATTGAACACTCTGGCAGTGTGTGACTGTGGCCACCCAGAACAGACGAGGCTTTTATTGAAGCGCCACGGTGGAGAGATGTTATCGATCTCGACTGATATACAGGAGGTTGTGGGTTTGATCCCAAACTTGACGCCTGTGTATTTGGAGTTTGCGTGTCTCTTTGTCTCCCCGTGGTCGCATGGATTTTTCTCTGCGGCCCTTCGGGTTTTTCCCTCCACATTTGGAATCAACGTGTTTAGAGTATTTGGCTATTATACATTTCCACCTGATGATAAGCCACTTCGTCGAGTTATAATTTCTGATAGCCAGGTTGCTTCTGAAAAAATAAAACTACGTAGCTCAGTGGACCTTAACCTGGTAAAGTAAGAATATCTATTTTTAAATAGTTTTTATTTCCACCTCTTGGCAACTGGAGGGTTGCACCTTTGAACCTCGTGCCTTTAAGCCACCGACATTACAACTCGAAGGGAATTACCTTCACGGACTATTTTAATGGTGAGCATTAAAGAACGCTAAAGCGTGATTTTAAAGAGCAGGCAATCGTGTTAATTTCATACAACAGATTACAAATACGACAATTTGTATTCACGACACACCACGTTTTCAGTTAAGCGTTGTGAATAAAATATGCACGCATAACTGTTAGCGGACCTTTGAGATAAAAGCATCTTTTCTTTTTGTGCAAATATAAATTCATAGTGCGGCTCAATATTGAATTTATGATTGATTAGGGCAGCACCCACTCTGCCCCCCCCCCACCACGAACATTTAAATGGCCAAAGGCGAATTGAAATCGTTTTTTAATGCCCTCATTCCTGTCTGGAAATTAGCGGCGCAGTAATAATGGCACGAACCCTGTAAAACACAATTTAAAAATTCGCCGGACGTTTGTGTAATCACCGTAGTCAATCTCACTGCATCGCCTTGTTACGGATGTGACACAGCGGACCAAGGTACAGTAAATATATTACCGTGATCAATCTATGTAAAAAAAAAAATCCTTGCATAACTACGGGAATAATCTACAGAGGCAACATTGCCAAATTCCATGCGCGGGCATGCGACTTAACAGAGAGAAGTCAGACATTATTTTCTCTCGTTAAATTGATCAATCATTAAAAGTCGCAAACGCCTCCTCGTGGAAGACCCGACTTATAACATCCCTGGCTTCGATCTTCCACGAAGCGTATGGGCCAAAACCCTGAGCCGCATCCACACGCAAACCGTGGCAGATGCAAATACTCGATGCACAAATGAAAAATTAAACACTCTGGCGGTGTGAGTATGCGACTCTGGCCATCCAGAACAGAACCATGGGACACATAATGACTCAATGCCCCATTCACAAACATGAAGGTGGCATTGGCTAGGCGATTCGCCGCTCGGCTACTCCTGACGCAATCATCTGGCTCAACCACCTCAACGTAAAATTAAAGTTGCTGCTCCACAACAACAACCGCCACTAAGTGGCGGTGACGTCACCACGACGTTTGTGCCAGGACAGGTGCACCTTGAAGCCACGTGAAGTGTCGAACGCCCGCTGGCAGGAGGTCACAGGGCAGACCCAGGTGCCACGGGTCGACTGACTGAGATGACCGAGATGACTGGCTGATGCACATCAACATCAGCCACACACACACACATCTACTGCTGAATGAAGGCCTCCTCCGCCTTGGGGTTCTTTGATCATATTTATCCACGCTGGTCTATTAGTTCACGCATAAAGCAGGTATTAGAGGCTGCTGCAGAGCTACACTGTGGCTGGCAGAGGGCAGTTCAACAAACCCATCGTCGTACGGCCCTCTGCTGCCACGTCCGGGGCGCCATGGTGGTGAGATGGTAACTACCTCGCCTGGTATACAGGAGATCGTGGGTTCAATCCCGACCCGGACGCCTGCTGTATTTGGAATTTGCATGTTCTCTCTCCCCCACCCCCCCCCAGTGATCGTGTGGATTTTTCTCTGGGTCCTCCGGTTTTTCCACTCAACATTTAGAATCGACGTGCGTTTCGGAGTATTCGGCTGCGATAAATGTCCACGCGGGAAGCCGGTTCGTTGAGCTATCATTTGTGGCCAGGTAGCTTCTGAAAAAGATCCTCATAGCTCCAGTGGGCCTTACCTGGTAAAATAAAAATAGTTTAAATAGTTAAGTTTATGCTCCCCGCTTTCCCCAACCCACGCCCACCGGCGTGACACTGTACATTCAGAGAAGCCCCCTTCCCCCCCCTCTCCACGACACGCACGGCGTAGCTCGGGCCCTCGCCCGGCAGCGGCCGAAAGTCGCGATAGGGCCGCCCGTGGCACAATGCCCGTGTCTCGCAAAAGTTTCGGATGCACGGGGGGTGGGTGGGAGGGGGAAAGAAACGCTCCACTTACTGGCACCGCCACTCATTGCCACTCTGGTCCCCGAGGACAAAGCGGTGTCCGTTCCAGGCGCTGCTGTCTGCCGTGGCCCTGATCTCGGTCACGTTCGTGTTGTAGCGCACATTCAGGCGGAACCGCTTGGCGTAATCGCTCAGGTATCGCACCATGTCGTCGGCGTGCGGGAAAAAGTCTCGGGAATAGTGGCGGAAGAGCATCGTCTCGTCGTGGCTCAGCAGGGAGTTCCAGTCGTGGCGAAGGTTGAACTCTTTGTTGCGCTTGCCCGTGTGCCGCTTGTTGATGCTGATGAGCTTGCGGTGCCGCGGGTACACGGCGAAGAAGGGACCCGGGGCGCTGCTTCTCTCCAGGATGACGTAATCTCGCCGGGACTGCTCGAGGTAGTAGCCCATCTGCAGGCCGGATGGCCCGGCGCCCACGACGCAGAAGTCCTTGGCGACGGAGGACGACGCGGCCCCCTTGGCATGGACGAGCAGCGCCAGGAGGCAGCATAGCGTCGGCTTGAAGGGAGCGAGTTTCATCGGCATGCTGTCTCTGCACGGCCGTACCGCCCCCCCCGCCGCCCCCTGCCACCTCCGGCGGCTCAGGATCGTCAGCTTCTTTGCAGCCGTGTCGGCGGTGTCATTTTCTAAACGGAGGCAGCAAAACGATATCAGAATCAGAATCTTTATTTGCACTGGAGGAATCCGAAGAGCTATAAAGCTCTTCTTCACAGATATCCATTAGGGGCTGGTCAGAAAGTTACAACAACAAACAATACAACAAACACGACAGAAGTGCAAAGTAGAGGAAAGTGTAGCAAAACACCAAAAAATTTAACTTTTAAATGTATGTATTTTACCAGGTAAAGCCCACTGAGCTACTAGCTTCTTTGCCAGAAGTGACCTGGCCACAAATGAAAGCTCAACAAAGCGGTTTATTATTTGTTGAAATTTATAGCAGCCAAATAATCTAAATAAATCATCTACATCAACTCGAAAGCAACACTCACATCACGGTTGGGAGTTGACTCGGCCCATCATTCCTACCAGGGTCGATAAAACGAGCACCACTTTGTGTGAAAGTCACCAGCGATTGTTCTCCGGAGAGATTTTGCCCCCCACTTACACATTATATGTGGAATTTCCACCACTGGCGTCAACTCCTCATTTGAGCAGCAAGCCACATTGACGTTTAGAAACAACCTTGGGGAGCGTGTGGGGTTAGTGCGGCGTGGTCGGCACACGACCGCGCGATGAACCCAACCACAATCTCGAGTTAGATTCTCGGCAACGGTGACAATCTGCGGCGAGATATATCCTAACCGAGTCCTGGACCTGGCTCCCCTACCTTCACCAAACTCACACTGACCAGCGTGGTGGCGACGGTACAGGTGAGAAAAACTTACAGCGTCCGGAGGCCGTCATCCAGCAGTGGATCGACCAAGGGCTGCGAATGAACGCGATCGATGAATGGGCAAATGTTTCCATCAGAATATCAGCAGGAGAAAAGAAGCCAAGCTGATTTTCGTCAACATCTGATTTCAGTGACGAAGCAGTTGAAAGCATTGTTTCCCGACTACTCGGCTAAAACATGACGTTGTGCTTTATATACATAAAAAAACACGAACATATAACCTTGGTTGCATTCATTTTCATTGAATAAAAAAAGTGTAGCGAACCAAGTACGCGGGAGATCACGGCAGACGGTAGCAACGTGGGGAGGCCTTCATCCAGCAGTGGATTGACCATCGCTGTTAACGAGGGTGACGATAACGCGTTCATGAAATGTTTTCTTCTTAACGAACCAAGACTGGCATTTCAACACGGAAGCACAACTTCTCTCCGCATGTGCATAACCAGACATACCGATGCACAGACAAAGATCTCCCGTATAGCCTTATGGTATTTTTTGGGGCAAGTGCTGTTAGTGAGCAGCACCTGTGAAGGCCAACACAGGCCACTAAGAAAGGGGGTGGGCGACCGGCACCACGCCCGGCCGCCTTTGTCTCCCTAAGTGGCGATGTTTACACACCGCACCAGGTACTCATTTGAGGCTGAGTCGACCTAGGGGAGGCCCCAGGACCGGTTCGGACAATCGTCACCAATGTTGGCCGAGGGCGTGAATCGAACCCTTGCACAGGAAGTAACCGGGGGGGGGGGGGGGGTCAAGGTTAAAGGAAGAAAAATGCACAAAAAATCGTGACGGCAAATTAGGGGGTTAAACGCCTCCAGCCCTCTCCCCTCACCCACCACAACCCTAAACTTGAGAGAGAGAGCTCTCGTTTGAGGCTGTCACCAAACCCTCATAGGGGCACTACACACACACACGCATACCTCGTGTGCCACGGGTTGCTCGAGTCAACAGGGACATATATCGAGTTACAGAGAAACCGGCCCCACAAGGTTGACCCGACGGGATTGAAAACAAACGTCCCGGGTGGGCGGTAAGTGCATCCTGGCTTTCCTGCACGGACGGACGGACGGGACAGACGCCACCCGCGACGCTGTCGCGATCTTCCGTTTCGAAAAAAAACACGATCATAGCAAATGTTTGCTGTCGTCGTCGTCGTCAGCCTGTAACAACCTCCCACTGCTAGATAGAGGCCTCACTCGCTGTCTCCTTCCTCCCTGCCTTGCGTCCATCCGATTGCCTTTTAAATATCCCGAGAAGAAATCATGGTAATAGGGGCCATCCATAAATGACGCCATGCACATGGGGGGGGGGGGGGGGGGGTCAGACATTTGTGACGATTTGTGACGAGGGGGGGGGTTTGAGAAATGTAAATTGCGCCCTATGGGAAGCGGGGGTTCGACTTACGACAGCCTCGACTTGCGACCGTCGTACAGGAGCCAATTAGGTTCGTAGGTGCGGGGGTCCCCTGTGCCTGGTAAAAAAAATAAAGTAAAAAAAGTTTAGTTTAATGATTACTACATTTTTTTGTGACTTGTTTACCCCTTTCTCTATTTTGCACTGCTATCGTTTTTTGTCGTTGTACTGTGTGCCACTGTGACTCGCTCACAGTGGCTTCATAGCTCCTCCAGCAGTCTAAATTCTGGTTCCGATTCCTTTCCCGAGTTGCCTCCCTGTCCAGCCGTGCCCCCCCGCCCCGCCCCCTTTGTTGTAGTACAGAGTTATACTGATGGCCTTAATCTAAGTTGTCTTGTGGTTGTTGTTGTTGTTTGACTTGCATCCCACTCAGATTTTTGCACACAGCGTTGGTGTACGGTGTTTTTTTCTGCAATATTTTGCTGTCTTTTCTGTTTGCACTTAGTCACATATTCACTTTAAGATGTTTTCTTGTTCATGTTTTTGTTTTTTGTTTGTTGCGGTTGCACCCGATTCAAGAGCCGAATGGCTCACAGCGCTATACCTAATAAATGAACTTGAACTCTGTGACCTCGTCTCCGCCGCTGCCACCTTTCCTCCGCTCTACCCTTTGCCTCTCCTCGGCGTCCACCCCGTCTACGGTGATCGATTCCGTCTCCTCACCTCTCCTCCTCAGCTGCTTTCTCTCACCCGGCCTGCACATTTGCACTCGATTCGTCTCGCTTTAAACGGCAGCAGACAGCAAGTCAGCAGCGTCCAGCAAGTCGTCAGCATCGGGGTACCCACGTTCTTTTCCGTATGTATTTATTCCTCTCGTCTCACATGTCGACTTCTTCAAAACACACCAGACACACGCCACTGATCGACAAAACCCCGCACGGCCCACATTATGAACCAAAGCGCGCCTCTGCAATACCCACATCAAACACGCGCACACCAGAAATCTGCACTAAACCTATTACTGTAAATCAAATTATCAGTTCAACATCCTTTAAATATGTATTGATCGCCTAAAGTCAGTTGATGGCAATTTACTCTACAATCCCATATATATAATCGAACAATGATTGCCGCGTGATACCTGCGAGGTGGCTAGGAGATGTCAGTGTAGCGATGGATTATTGAATCCATCTGTGCGGAGCTTTGAGCGTTATTTCCCCCCCCCCTCCACGTCAATCCGGGTCCCACCGGATGTGTTCTCTCTTGCCAAACGCTCATGAATGGAACTGACCAAACAAACCAATGCATCATCCTCCTGACAAGCGTGGTGTCCTATTAGAGACCCAGGCGAGGCTCTCCGTGAAAAATAAGAGGGCATCATCATTATTTTAATTAATTTTATATTTTTTCACCTACGTGACTTTACCGAAAAAAACAAAGAGTACGGATCCTTGCAGTCACGAAAGCTTCAAATCTAGAATCATCATTATTATTATTTGCTGTCAAACACGGTGTATATATCGCTCAACACAATCGAATGGCCACAATCAGCAACCTCGACTAAAAATCAGGGGGCGCAAACCCGGACTCAAGAGACGAAAACGCGAATCGCCGATCGTCAGCGTTGCCGGCTCGACGCACTGACAAGGCCACCGTGAGCCTCTTCCACCAAACGTAGGAGAAGAATCATCACAGAAGCTGGAGGCGAGAGAAGCAAATACATAAATATCTCTCGCTCTCTCTCACAAAAAGACAAAGATCTCCCCACGTGTAGCCTGTAACAGATTGTTGGGGCAAGCGCTGTTAGCGAGCACTTATTAAGGCCAGAACGGCACACGAGCGGGTTGGGCGGCCAGCACCACGGCCGGTCGCCTTTGTCTCCCCAGTGGCGATGTTTACACACAGCACCAGGTACGCATTGGAGGCTGAGTCGACCTAGGGGAGGCCCAGGTGCCGGTTCAGATAATCGTCACTGATTTTGGCTGTGAGCGGGAATCGAACCCGGGTCGCCAGGATCGTAGCGCAGCGTAGCGCTAACCGCTACACCACCGCTCCTCGCACGCACACAGACAGACACAGACAGACAGACACACAGACACGTGTGCTCTGATGTACACAAACACACACACGCAGCAGTAACCACACTTGCGCTCCGAACCCGGCGAGCTGAGATTCGATTCGCAGCCACGGCTAACATCAGTGGCGAACGAAATCTGAACACGGTGCTGGACCCCCCCCCCCCCGTCACCAAACCTGCGCTGACCAGCGTGGTGAAGTATGGTCAAACACCCCCCACCCACCCCATCCTCACCCCCCACCCACCCCATCCTCACCCCCCACCCACCCCATCCTCACCCCCCACCCACCCCATTATCACCCCCCACCCACCCCATCCTCACCCCCCACCCACCCCATCCTCACCCCCCACCCATGACCGACACACAGCGTGGGGGGGGGGTACATTTTCATCCAGCAGTGAATTTTCGAAAAGGCTCTGTCTAACAAAGGCACATACCGATAGTCACGAACGCGTGAAGGCGCACGCACACACGCACACACGTGCAGTGGTGTCCCACAACAAGCGGCGCGTACGTTCGCGCAAGACGCTGCTGCCGCTGCTGCTGCTACGTGCGGGACTGTGGCTCCGAGACGAACCTCACAACAATCACCAGACGCCGTTGTGTCGAAGTGGTCCGCTCCTGCCAGCAGCCGCCACTGCCGCTATTGCTGGTGGTGCTGCTGGTGGTGGTGCTGGTGGTGGTGCTGCTGGTGGTGCTGGTGGTGGTGCTGGTGGTGGTGGTGGTTCTCCGTGGTAGGTGACGTGGGGTTGAGAGCGAACGAGCCGATCCGAGCACGCGCACGCGGCGCGCACGGCGTCGTGACATCGACCGCGCTTGTTAAAGGGGCCGCGCGCTGCTTCCGTGAGCGGCTCCACAGTGACGTCAGCACCAGGAGGCCCTCACCCCCCTCACCCCCCTACCCTCCCTCCACGCCATCGCAAATGGTCTCGTGAAATTTTTTTATGGAATTTGCCTTGCGACAAAAAAATGTAATCCACCGAACGTTGCAGGAACCTCCTGAAAGTGTATTAATTAATGAGAAAAAATAAACTTTGATTCGTATTTATGCACATATAACACCTCACCCACCCCTGCCCGCCGCCGCAACTTCGTTTTAAAAATACATTTGTTCAGTTGATATGTAATAATATATTTATACATATAGCGTCGTTAATGCGAAACTGCATCTCCCAGCGATGTACATCAAGAAAATAAAAAATAATATAAATAAATAAATAATAAATATTGCCCTTTGCAAAAAGCACAGCACACCCAAACCAAAGTCTGCGCAATTTAAGGTCATCGTCAACAAACCGGTTTTGAAATGTATAAATGTACGTCTACCTTCGTTCGCGCCGTACCTAGCCAAGCAATGGGACTTAAGTAGTCGAATAAACGTGGGTCTGGTGCCCACAATATTTGATGGGCACGTCGAACAAAGACGGCGGCCACCGGTGCTTTCAGATGCGCTTCTGCGGCCGTCTGGAACGCTCTTCTACTTCCCGATGTTAGGAATCCACTTGGAGCTACGCACTTTAAAATCATCATCATCATCATCTAGATTGAAAGCTCATTTCTTTCGAACTGCCTTTTTGCGTTTAGTTTGTTATCCTCCACCACCCAGCGCACCTCCGACGAGCAAGACTGGCTATGTGCGCTGTAAAAGAAGTTCAATATATACACATTCATAAAATGATAAAGATGATAATCTTTAGACTGCACAAATCCGATGAACTACGAAGCTCTTGTTACACAGGAGAGAACTCTTAACCTGATACATCAAGGCGACCCTGCAAAATGTGTTTGAACAGGATACACACACGCACACTGACTTGCATGGCTGATGAGACTGAAAATTGAAACCGCAGGTTTTATCGCATCAGCAAAACCCTGCTGGGGAAAGAAATGGTCCCAGAAAGCTGATAGAAGCCGATGGTTGTACAACACAGACTCTGTTGTCTCTTTCACTCTTACCTTTTGGCTTCGATCAACTTCATTCCGTTCACTTTGGTTCAAACCTTTCATTTTAATTCACTTGCTTTGAATTGCACTGCCTTAACCCGGAATCAGAATGTGTATTTATGCTGGAGGAATCCGATGAGCTATAAAGCTCTTTTTCACAGATGTGTGTCTTACAGAGAGTCACGCACAGTGTAGAGTTTGAGACAGTATATACCATTGACGGATACGCCTCTTACCTGAGCGAAATAAACGAGTGGCTGTACATAAATACATATACCCTTGCGTGTTGACAAGTAAAAGTTCACCATTAAACGCTCCGCGGTCTCGGCAAACATTCATTATGAACTCTCACTGGGTTTTTTTTTAAAATGTCGTCTCTGTTTTCAATTCGGGCATAAAACCTTTATGTACGGCTACAAAGCGTAGATTGTTTGGGGAGCTCACGCGGTTCAGGTTATAGTTTGTGCGAATCATTCCCAAAGCAATTGCAAGACTGGTGTGGCATTTCAAATCCAACGCCCTCTGTAAATAGAGAGGGGGAACCCGTTGGGGAAATGTATGCAGGCTGGAAACAAATACTAGATGTAACAGCACGCAAAGAGTTGCGCTGCTGCTCATAAACACAGCAGGAAGGCCACGACTCCCCCGAAATGTTAATTAAATCGCCCGGTATACAGGAGGACGTGGGTTCGATCTCGACCCTGACGCCTGCTGTATATTTGGAGTTTGGGTGTCTCTCTCCTCCGTGATCGCGTGGATTTTTCTCCGGGCCCTCCGGTTTTTGTTCCCCTCCGTTTATAGAAACGTGCGTTTAGAGTGTTTGGCTGCTAGAATTTCCCACGTGATAAGCCACTTCGCTGAGCTGTAAATGTGTGGCCAAGTCGCTTCTTAAAAATAGATATATAGGTCAGCGGACTTTATCTGGTAAAATCAAAATAGTAAAAAAAATATGCCTTGCGTGCGTGCGTGTCGCGTGACCACTGCAATGCGTGTACAGTATAGAGTTCTCAGCCTTGTCGAGACCACCAGCTCAGGAGAATCAACTGCATGCGGGAGTGTGCTGCTCACAAACAGCAGGGGACGCACGATTGCCATCGTGAAAAAGATCTTCATAGCTTATCGGATTCCTCCAGTATAAGTAAATGTTCCGGTTCTGATTCTGCCTGTCACGTGACCTCCACACTGCATTGTTGGCGGTATAAACAATTACAAAGCAATAATGTGCCCGATCATGCAGCTCTTTTGAGCTGTGGGTCTAGATAAGGCGAGCATCATTGTATATGCAGTGTGTGTGTTTGGTGTTTGTCACTGCTAATGTAGTCAAAAGGTGGTCACATCATGCTGAACAAAGTGCCTAGCGATCCATTATGAAACTTATAACGCGCACAAATTGAACTTTAAAGGGACATGAAGAGACGGCGGAAAGAGAGAAAGAGAGAGAGAGAAGTCGTGTGCTTCCGAATACAAGGCTGACATCGACGATGAGAGAACACACAGTACCGTGACTTCATTTGGAACGGCCCGCGGCCACAGCACCACAGCGATCATGGACTTTCACATAGAGACCCGTAAACTCACACAGAGTGCAGTGGTTTTACTACGACGCGGACTGAGAGACTCATGAGACTTACACAGGCACCATTAGATTCACATAAAGTGCCCAGTGGATCACCACTATGTCGTCTCACATACAGACGCACAGACTCAGACAGAGATTCATAGACTCTAGATTTGAAGCTTTCGTGACTGCAAAGATTCATACTCTTAGGTTTTTCGGTAAAGTCACGTAGGTAAAACAGTAAATAATAAATAATACAATTGAAAAATAATAGAAATAAAATAATAAATCACGACGTTTCGTTTTACCGTGACAGTAAATCTAGCTGTGACGGTCTCACCTGATGACGGAGACTTGTGTTGCCTCCGAAACGTCGTGATTTATTATTTTATTTCTATTGTTTTTTCAATTATATTAATTTTTTTACCTACGTGACTTTACCGAAAAACCTAAGAGTATTCATAGACTCCATCATCATCATCATGGCTTGGCTTCGCGAACGAAGATCTTGGAAGGACATCCACATCTTCTGCAAGCACGCTGGTGGCTGGCAAGGCCTATGCGGGACAAGCAGGTCCTGCCACAACGGCTGCAAGTATAGGTCTGATCTGGGATGGGTGCTGAGGGATCATGGTTCTTCCTCCTTCTCCTTTTGTCCTCCATACGGGCCCTGCGGGTATCTTCGAAGAAGGAGGTGGCCTGGTGGACTGTGTGCCGCCAGGAGTTGCGATCAGCTGCTTGTGTTGCCCACTGACGGTGATCGATGCAGCAAGTAGTGAGGGACTTCTTCAGGGAGTCTTTGTATCGCTTTTGTGGTGCCCCTATGTCGCGATGGCCAGAGGACAGTTCCCCATACAGCACAATCTTAGCTAAGCGGTGGTTCTCCATCCTGGCGATGTGCCCTGCCCAACGAAGCTGTATCTTGAGGACCATGGCCTCGATCTTGTTACACAGGAGAGAACTCTTAGACTCGTATAGATACCTACAGATGTATTGAGAGGCCACGGCGGTCCACTGCGACGTGGTCAACGGTCGGGATCGTGTTTCTTTAATCACTTGCAGGGATTTGTACAATTGTAGCAATGTAGCTGGGATCCTCTAGAGGGCGCATTTGCTTTTCCCACAACGGCCAGCCGGTCAAAACATTTTGTCTCATGTTTTCTCATGACATGTCCGAGAAATGCCACTTGCATCTCTCTAATAATTATTGTAGATTTTCTTTTTGTACCTGTTATCCGCATATTGTGTCTGTCCGTGCAATGTTTAACATTCTTATATATATATATATAAAAAATATTTCTGGTGCTTCAAGTTTTCTTTGTATAGGGTCTTTGAAATATTTGAGATTGGAATATTCCTCCAAAGTGCGTCACAGAGTTATTCACGTAACAATAGAAACGTTCCCGTTGCCGATGACCATGCATTAATGTGCAAGCAGCAATGGGAATTGTACAGTCCGTGGTAGCTGACTTGGCAATTGGGTTACAAATAATAACAATACATACTCTTTGTTTTTTTCGGTAAAGTCACGTAAGTAAAAAAGAAAAAGAAAATAAATTAAATCACGACGTTTCGGAGGCAACTACATTATTACAAAATTACTGTGGCGGTGCCACCTGAAGATGGAAGCTTGTGTTGCCTCCGAAACGTCGTGATTTAATTTATTTTTATTAAATTTTTACCTACGCAACTTTATCGAAAAAACCAAAGAGTATGGGACCCTTGCAGTCACGAAAACTTCAAATCTAGAAATAACAATACACTCACAATTCCTTTGCCAATCTACCGCAGGATCAAAGTCTGCCCGCAACTTCGCATCGGCTGGTTGGTCAGTGTGGGCTCGCAGGGACGGCAGTAGGGCGGGCTGCGGGTCAGATATCAGTCGCTACTGGTGCAGTCAACCGTGGCCTGGAATCAAATGGAGTTGGCCACTTAAACACTGCCCTCCGAGGGCAGTTTGCTCACCACTCGGGCCATCTGGCTTGCGTTATCCAGCCAGACTGCGAGTCTGAAAAAATGCGAGCGTTTAGACCGCGGCTGTTCCACGTGTGTGTTTATGTAATAATGTAGTCTACCCGGACTGTGAATTGATGTTTTTTTCTTCTGCGGCCTCGACCAGCCTAATTACGTCGGAGGCTTATGTAAGTAGAAGAGCTCGTAATCTATGGATTCGAGCCACTCCCCCGGCACTTGAAGCATACAAATTTGGCACGCGTTTACCAACAGAAACGCCACTGCCAAGGGCATTTTGTTTTATTCCATTGCAGACTTTCAAATAAACATCCTAGGAGGAGCATCGCGAGTTAGGTTCAAGGACATTTTCCCAAGGCAAACTAGTAAAAGTGGGTATATCAGGCCACACGTCCCCAAGGGCCTCTCTGACATCAGAGCAAGTGGCTTCACAACACAAAAAGGAAATCAACTCTGCCAATATCAGCTTAAAAGAAGGAGGGGGAAAAATGCTACTTGCATATGTTTCCTTTAAAAGGTTAAATTGTTCTTAAACAAATCTGGATATTGTAGAACTGCTATTATTGGAACATGCTCTCATTGAAATGCCTTCATTTGCCTCCACCGTAATTACTGCCAATTGCTCCTCTAAGGAATAACTAAATCGCCGACAGGCTAGAAAACACTTCGCATCACATGGAATGCTGCTAGGAGGAGGAGCTGGCCTGGTGATTCAGGCGTCAGAGCAGGGAGCTGGCACCTCGAGTAAGACCCAGAGGGTTCAAATCCAGGTGGCCACTTGTGATTAAATCTGCTTCTCACATTAAGTGAATCTGATCGTCTCAGCTTGGCCACCGATGACCACACAAAACACCACCCTATTGAACCGTCCTTACGTGGGATTAGCACGCTCGGCTACGTAGGGTGCGAAAAAAGTTCTACGTACACAAACCACGTGTTTCCACTGTGCTTCTTTTCCCAGGATCGCTTTTAGTGTGAAACCTCAACCTTTGACCTTTGCCGCCATGGGGTGACCCTAGCAGGAGCACGAGGCTCCCGACGGCTTTACTTTCGCGATGTTGGGTGCCACGGTGGCAGAGACGTTAACTACCTCGCCTGGTCGGGCTCGATCCCGACCCTGACGCCTGCTCTAGATTTGGAGTTTGCGTGTTCTCCCCGTGGTCACGTGAATTTAGTTTTCGCCTCCACATTGAGAACCGAGTATTTGGCTGCGATACATTTCCACGCTATTAGGGGCCGTCCATAAATGACGTCACGCACCTAGGGGGGGGGGGGTCAGACTTTTGTGACGATGTGTGACAAGGGGGGGGGGGGGGTGAGAAATGTGACGTCACATCAATAAATATAGACAACACGTTCTACTTAATTAGACTTTTAAATACACGTTTTCTCCTACAACATCAGAGTGCAGCGGCACATTAAATACGCACTACAATGACAATAGTTTAAAGCGATTTTAAGCATGTTTTATTTTTTTGGGGGGGGGGGGGGCAGAGCTTTGTGACGTCATATTTGAGGGGGGGGGTCTGACTTTTTGTGACGCCGTGTGACGATGGGGGGGGGGGTCAAAAATCGTCCAAAATCGCGTGACGTCATTTATGGACGGCCCCTTAGCCACTTCGTAGAGCTATCGCTTGTGGCCAGGTCGCTTCTGAAAAAGAGCGATGCGGTACTGTGTAGCTCAGCGTGCCTTACCTGGGTAAAATAAACATCATTAATAGTTAGTTCGTCTTCACCACGATAACGTCGGAGAGGAAGGCCTCTTCACCCGACAAAGCCTCGCGCTCGAGTCGCAAGGCTCTTGTTCAGTAAGGGCCCTGCCGGGCTTTAGCAGTAGGGGGCGACGTCGCTGTCGTGCCAATTGAATAATGTGCAGGTCGCGTTCGGGCGGTGGTCTTCACTCGTTTTTAGGGCCGTGGGGGAGTGTTGAGGGCCGCCACATATTTGAAGCCATTGGGGGTTGACAGCACGACGATGATTGGGGGGGGTCTTTTATTACATTTGTGTATTTGGTATTTATTGGGGGGGGGGGGGCGCACGAAAGGCCACCAGGGGCCGGCAGGGGCCCGCGGGCCTTGCAATGAAGACCGCTTTGTTACAGCATTGGGATGTTTTTGGCCAATACCAGGTGCATTGTTTTTTTAGCTATGAGAGGAAACCGGACAACCCGAAAGAAACCCACGCAGAACAGGAGAGAACGTATAAACTCCACACATCTTCTTGGTTCTTTCGGTAAAGTCACGTAGAACAGACTCTGTCTTCTCGACAGACCTGTTCTCCACCTGAGGACGGCTGCTTGCGTTGTGGCCGAAACGTCGTGAGAATTATTTTATTATGTTTTATTTTTATTATTTTATTATTTCCCTTCTACGTGACTTTACCGAAAGAACCAAGAAGATGAATCCCTGCAGTCACGAAAGATTTAAATCGAAACTCCACACAGCTCGGCGGCCTCGTCAGAAATCGACCTCAGGCCTTTTTGCTGTAATTGGTAATTATTATGTATAAATGACACACCTCAAAATAATAGGTAATTTTTTATCACGTAGGCTTTCGCGACCAATATTATTCATAATCAACGTTTTTGGGTTCGATCGCGTTATTTATAAATGTGTCGTAACCCTCCACCACCCGACACGGCCAATCAGCAAAAAAGTGTCACGTTGACAAAAGACAAATAGTTCACTGCTTTAGCAATTGTAAATGTTGTGGTTTCACGCTTCAACACACCGGTGGGCTAAAGCAGTGAACTATTTGTCTTTTGTCAACGTGACACTTTTTTGCTGATTGGCCGTATCGGGTGTTGGAGGGTCACGACACATTTATAAATAACGCGATCTAACCCAAAAAAGTTGAGTATGAAGGTAATTTTTACGTAACGCACACGAGACACGGTTAATCGGTCATTTGTATCTACATTACTTACGAACAGTATTTTTTGTTACGTGTTTTGCCCATCTCTGTACAGAAGCCTGATGTTTTAGGCACGAGTCACTGCTCGGGATATTTATATTGCACAAGCATCATTTCTCAGACATTTCCTGAAGACAACCCAACGTTTTACGCAACTCGCAGAGAGACTGAATTATTCTCGGAGTCACGGATATCGTTGAGGCGTGTGCGTGGGTGCGCGCCGTCTGCTTCACGTCACAATACGCGACACATCCCGTGACGTCGTTTGGAAAGACGAGGCCATTGTGTGCCACCGTCATGGAGTGGAATATGATGGCAGCCCTCACGCCGACCTACTCTGTTCAGTGTGAAAATCACGACGAATGCTATCAACGCGGGCGACCGAACATCGCTCATCGATCTCCCGGTCTCCAGAGCAACAACAACAACACAAGCCAACTTCTTGGTTCTTTCGGTAAAGTCACGCTGTCTCCCAGACAGACCTGGTCTTCACCTGAGGACGCTATCTCCCCGACAGACCTGGTCTTCACCTGAGGACGGCTGCTTGCGTTGTGGCCGAAACGTCGTGAGAATTAGTTTATTATGTTTTATTATTTTATTACTGCCCTTCTACGTGACTTTACCGAAAGAACCAAGAAGATGAATCCCTGCAGTCACGAAAGCTTTAAATCGAAATAAAATACAATTCTCACAATTTTATTTTATTATGTTTGAGAATTGTATTTTATTATGTTTTATTTTTGTATTTTATTATGATTTATTATTTTATTATTTTATTACTTCCCTTCTACGTGACTTTACCGAAAGAACCAAGAGGATGAATCCCTGCAGTCACGAAAGCTTTAAATCGAAACTCAAGCCAAGCCAACGGTCCTCTTCAGGACCAAACGGCAACGCGCCAGATAGGCCCTGGGACAAGGATCCTCCAATTGAACATTGAGGGACTCTCCCGAGGGGAATTGGTTATCTGGCTTAAGCACGAAAGAAGATGTTCCAAATTGGCCACATTTGAAAAATTATATACACAAATCACTCTATTGGATTTTAAATTTCGATTTAAAGCTTTCGTGACTGCAGGGATTCATATTCTTGGTTCTTTTGGTAAAGTCACGTAGAAGGGAAATAATAAAATAATAAAAATAAAACATGAGAAAATTCTCCCGATGGCTGCTTGCGTTGTGGCCGAAAGGTCGTGAGAATTGTATTGTTTTATTTTTATCACTCTATTGGAATTACGTGGAGCGATCATCACCCTCCACCCCCCCTCTCGCTACTGACAAACTAATGCCCACTTGCAGATCAGTGCTGAGGCATATTATGCCACACAGGGGCAGTTACCACTGGGGATTCCCCTTTCAATGGTTGAGATGAGATGTGATGTAAAGGGCTTTGAGTCACTGGGACATTTCAGAATAGTATTATGATTATGTTGCGAGAATTATCTGCGGGTCGTCCAACGTGCAGTTTATTGGATTTCTTTGTGAACTCACCATGAAATTGGCAACGCTGTACCACCGGCAGACCTCCGTACGAAAATATACGGCTCACGTGACTCGTTTGGCTAAACTGTCCAGATGGGATTTTGGGAAAATTACAAAAGTGTTCCAACAAGAACAGCCATAATTTTCATACAATGTACCGATGACAGCATGGAACGAAAACTACCATGATGCAACGGGCCGCATGGCACGGATTAAAACGACAGGGACAGCAGAGGGGCATTTCCAGGATCAGCTAATTATAGCGCTTCCCTCCGCCGTACGGGCTAGTGTTTCCTCTCGGCGACCCATCGTGGGTCAGCCTGCCCTCTCGGCGTCTCCAGCAGTCTGTTCTTCATTAGGACGCTAACTTACGGCAACCGGGGGGGTCTTGGCATCGGGCGAGTGGGTGCCACAAATTTGTTGTGAAAAACTTCTGGCGTTTTTTGTTGTTGCAAATGTGGATGTCTGAAAACGCTGGCACTCAATAATAACATGGGGCGTATGCCGGTCAGCGATGTTTCATGAGTGGCATGAAATCGGATAAAATAATTGAGAATAAGAGTGTTGAGGTCACCAATGACAGTACAACCCCCCCCCCCCCCCACCTTTTTTTGTTACTAATTAGGCAATAATTTGGCAAACATGCTGAGAGAAAACATTTATAAAACAAGTCTATTTAATTAAGTAGAACGCGTTGTCTATATTTATTTAAAGTTGCGCGTTTTGATGTGACGTCACATTTCTCACCCCCCCCCTTCCCTCGTCACACATCGTCACAAATGTCTGACCCCCCCCCCCCTAGGTGCGTGACGTCATTTATGGACGGCCCCAAAGAGGAAGTTCTACGATATATTCCTCTGCAGGCGACTCTCTAACACACAGGGTGATACATCGCTGACTGTGCAAACAATCGGAATCGTGCACCTTGTGACGTGCCACCGATATCACAGAAGGAATAAAGTTGAAGATAAGAACAGATGCAAAGACAGAAATATATTTCACACGTAGGCAGTGCATACCCATTGTCATTTATACGCATTCATTAATCCCCCCCCCCCCACACTTGGCTCAAGAAGGTCCCACAAGTGACGTCATCACATCTATCCCTCTATTTAAGGGACGAAACAGGAGGCGGATTTCTCCACAACTCTGTCTGCCGCCTGATGATGCCGGTTGTAATTACTGGTGAAACGTCGTGTTCAGATTGTAAATGTCGTGGATTTGATCTCCAACACACTACCGGTGTGCTGTACTAGTGACGAATTGGCATGTTTTGTCTACGTGACAAACCTTACTAGTTGGCTGTGTCGGGTGGTGGCAGGTTTAACGACACATTTATATATTTAAGCGATCCAACCCACAAAGAATTTCATGCGGGAGATAACATTAAGTGGCTTACATGAAATTCACCATTTTTGGTTAAAATTGACCAAGTAAAATAAAAAACTTGCAAGTTATTAAATTGCAGAAACCCCCCCCCCCCCCCAGAAACATCGCCCCTTACTGGCAGAAAAGTTCCCACTTGTAGGTCGGTGCTGTGTCCATCTTGTGCGCTGCACCATGGACAGCTGCCATCAGGGGGTCACCTACGCTAAATAAGTAAAAAAAGTAGTTTTAAACACGTTTTATTGAAATGTACCGTACGAGTTATGGCAGAACTCCACAACTCCAGGAAGTGGCCCCGCAGCTTGCCGTAACGTAAGGGAGCCGTGGCGATTTACAGCCAACGTGAGTTGAGCGTGGACAATTAGACCCAAGCCGAAAGATCATATATTAAAAATATTGTATAAAAATAAATATTTTATTTCTAATTATAGAATATAGTAATCACCATTATGACATACGTATACTAAGTTTGCAGTCGATAGCACATTGGGAAGTGGGTAAAAATTGAGTTACAAGATTTTTTGAGGATACTACGACAGACAGAGTGAGTTAAATAAAAGTGCGTATATAAAAAGAGAAAATCTCCGCACTCCGAGACGTGTGTTCCACACCTCCGATTAGCACGCTTGGCTACGTACGGTGCGAAAGAAGTTCGACACACGTACATGTTATGGGACGCAACATAAATATGAGTGGGCGATTAAATAATTTATTTGCTTAATCAGGATAAACCCTTGCGATTCCGGATCACGTCTCTGTGCGAGTCCTGGCGAGATGACAACGATGAACTAATTCCACCGAAGAAGAAACAAAAATAATGCCGACATTCTTTAAGACATAATGCTACCGCCACAATTTGTATGATATAATGTTGTTGTTATTGTTATTTGACGATGACAAACAAGCAAAGGCGACGACACGCTGGACCTTCATTAAAGGGAATTGGGGTCTTTGCTTTTTAGGGGAAGCTTCCCCCCCCAGCTCGGCAGGAAAGGGCTGCTGTTCATTTTCTGTAACAAAGTGGTGCATACACGGTCTCCCACTTATGGGAAGAGAAGAACACGTGGCGTTTCGGAACGAAAAAAAATATAACAACTCTGGCCACGTCTGGCTCGTCCCATTTTGTAATCAGCATTTCCTCCGCGTGCTTAAAAGTTCCCACACGGTGTCATAATTGTTCCTGCCCTCCGTGGCGTTCCTCACGTACTCGTCCAGATGCTCGAGGAGGGTGAGTCGCAGCTCACGTCACGCCGCGTTTCTGCAGCGTGATTTTATGAAGACGTTCTGCTCCACGTACGTACGTGGTACTTCTTTAGCACCGTACGTAGCCAACTGCGCTCATCGATTTTTTTTTCCGCAGATGAGACGATGTCACGAGACGAGGGGTCCATGCGGATGTCTCACAGAGCAGTCCCTCGCCCCGTGTTTTAGAGAACGGCCCACGGAAGTTGATGTGAAAGAAGTACTTCTGAGCCACCCCTCCCCCTCCCCCCAGTGACCTCTGATCCACACAATAGGGGGCAGAATTCTCCCACTCGCTCTGCCACCGAGAGAATTGTCCGGAGAAATTCTCCCCCACACTCCTTCGTTTAGCACGCTTGGCTACGTACGGTGTGAAAGAAGTCCAGCGTGCATACATACGGTATATTGAATTCACAGAGGTGAAATTTAGCTCTGAGAATTAGTGCAGAACCAACTTGAAGTGCCATCATTGGCAACTGGACTGAGACCATTAGCTTACTGCACTTCAGAACCCAGCTGTGTTTGTGCAACCCCATGTCTTTAAAGTGGCCTTTCCTCTTAAGTTTAGTCTGTTGCCCTGGTTGATGTTTTTTTTGTTTCCTGCTTTTCATGCATTGCGCATTCGGATCCCGGGATTGAATGCGCATGATACATGTTAACAATGATTAAGTTGACACCGCGACTGGGTGACCTTTACCCAGCAGCGGATCGGAATGACCGCATTCACCATGAGACCGGGCAAGATATTTGCCAACACGTGGTTTGTTTTTTTGTTTGCTATTAAGTCGGTCTTCATTTATTTTTGTTTTTAGACAGTTGCAGTGCCCTTTGTTTTGTTGTTTGGTAATGAAGGATGTCCATGCAAATGCCCATTTCGCCGCTTGTTTTGTCTAAGGCATCGTCCTTGATGCTCTTGCACACGCTTAGCTGTAGGTTTTTTATCCACTCGTTATTTACGTATTTACTAAATGCGAAACAAACAAGCAAGTCCAACTGTGTTCTCAATTGCTCTGAACTAAACTAGATATTTTTTTTTTTACCAGGTAACGACCACTGAGCTATATAACTCTTTTTCAGATGCGACCTGGCCACAAATGATAGCTCAAACCAAGTGGTTTATTACGTGGATATCTCTCACAGCCAAATGTTCTAAACGCACGAATCTAAATGTGGAGAGTAAAACCGGAGGCCCCGGAGAGAAATCCACGCGAACACCGGGAGAGAGAGAGAGAGACACGCAAGACTCCAAATATACAACAGGCGTCAGGGTCGAGATCGAACCCACGACCTCCTGCACACCGGGCGAGGTAGTTAACATCTCCTAGCCACCGCGGCGATCTTCATCTTCACCAGGAGCCATTGTCTTTGCACTGCTGGATGAAGCCTTCCAGACGCCGTGGCCGCTGCCACCGCCGTCACGCAAGATCCGTTCCCGCTCCTGCACCCGAGCGTTGATCTCGTCGCTCCATCTCCCCGGCCGGTCATTCCTGCCGGCCGCGTGCATTGCCTTCGGTTGCCATTCGTTGACCATGCGGTTAGTTTCGCCCACTGGCAACTCATCCATTCGCGCGGTCATGTCCAGCTCGAAGCCCACTCTGCGCAAACGAATGTGATGTCTCCGCGTTTCATTCGCTCCCCAAATCGATTGTCTTCTCCTCTTCCTTCTAGATTTGAAGCTTTCGTGACTGCAAGGATTCATATTCTTAGGTTTTTTCGGTAAAGTCACGTAGGTAAAAAATTAAAATTACACGCACCTTTACATCAGCCGCACCTAGTTTACACAACAAAGGCTCATTCCTAACAGCGTGCTTCAGCCGCACCGAACCTCACAAAAATAATATTCAGGGCCTACCTTGGCTCCTCCCACCCTCAACCAGTATATATACAAGGACTGTTTTCTTGGAATTTCTCTTACTTGATGCAGCTATCGTGCTGTGACGGTTCCACCTGAAGACGGAAGCTTGTGTTGCTTCCGAAACGTCGTGATTTTAATTTTTTATTTTACTTTCATTAATTTTTCTTTTTTACCTACGTGACTTTACCGAAACAACCTTAGAATATTCTCCTCTTCCTGTCTCTCGGTGTGATTTCAAGTGTGCATCTTCCGTCTGTGCTCCTTTAACGTTGTTTTTATTTATTTATACGTCAATGCCCACGTCTCTGATCCGTATGTCACAGCGGACAATTTCGTGACAATTTAAAGCAACTCTCTCTTGAACTCACTCCTGTCCACCGTAATCCGTTTGATTCAGTTCTACCTTTAATAGTCGACCCTGGTATGCAGTTTGGCTCTGTTGTGTTCGCAAGGCATCTCCCCTCCAACACTGATTTATCTTCAGTCCATCTTCATGGCCTTCTTTGTGAACTTAGCTATGAAGTGAACTTGTGTTTTTTTTTCTAGCTTAGCTGGGTGATGTTGCTGATTTAAAGGGGGTAGTTTGAGGACGTCTACTGAAGTATATATGAAATAAATATTCTGTCGTACACGTTCAAGGGTTTTAACGGGAAGCCAGGACGGCAATCTAGCACAGTTCATTTCAATAAGTAGGCAATGTATCGTGTGATTGATCTGAACACCAAACAAAAGCCTTTTCTTCCAGACCAAAGGCTGGCCTTCAATGAAAAAAGATTATTTCAATTAAAAGCTATTATTTAATTTCAAACAATTATTCGTTCAAGAAAAAAATTCTTTAAATGATTCTATTGACATCACCTCTGATTCCATTGGCTGTCAATGCAGTAATAAAATAAAATAAATTTAATTAAGTTTTTAAAATTATTCTATTGACATCGAGTCAATAACAGTATTGTTAAAGTTAGTCGAGATTTGTTACGTTAATAATATAAAAAAAAACATATATATTATGTTTACTTAAAATGTCTCTATGTTACCCAAAAGAAGCTCAACACATCCGTCAATAACATTGTCTTAAAATATATGTATGTGCTGTGAAAAAGGGCCATTGCCTGAAACGTCGCCTATTATACATATTTTTCCTTGAAGACCACAGAGTTATTGACGATTTTGTTGGATGTCTGTATATTCACTGTGCTTGTGCACCACTGCCAATGCAGCAGCAGCAGCGTCACCTACATAATTCGATTGATGCAATCCAGGTTGCGAAAGAGTCAATGATGTGTCACGTGTCACAATTAGGTTAAATTCACTTCATGGTTAAATGAAAGAGACCTACTGACTTACACCCAGGGCGGGCCAGTGAAGGGGCCATTCAGGAGATGTTTTAACATCACCCACCACTGACATTAGCTGTGGCTGGGAATCGAACTCAGGTGGGCGAGTTCATCGCGAAGTGAATGAATCAAGGTGACGACTGCTCCCCCTGTCCGCAGGCATCCACTGACAATAAAAGTACAGAACATCGTGTACAAGTATGCATTCACGAACACTGTGAACGTAGCCGTGGTGTCACGGATTGCATACTCCTGAGCTGAGCAGTTCGATCCTCCGGCGCGGCAGTTGAAACAATGGGCAGGTTTATTGACTCCCCCCCCCCCACAACGACTTTGCTGTTTTTTCCTGGATTTTTCTGTTTGCGCGTAGTCACTTTAAGATGTTTTCTTGTTCATGTTTTTGTTTGTTGCGGTTGCACCCGAGTCAAGAGCCGAATGGCTCACAGGGCTATACCTAATAAATGAAACTGAAAACTGAAAAAAAAAACCCGCCTCCGTCCACCCTGCAGTGCGAAACTGTTGCACCGCAGTTCACTGTGATCGGCAGGTCGCGCGCGGTGGGGTAAAGTGTGGGGACTCCCACCTCTTCCACGATGTCTTCTTGCCAGCAGGGAAGAGCAGGCCACGACACCCTATAGACGTGCTCTCTAGAGTTTCCTCTCGGTGGAGGTCCTGCCGTCAGCGGCACCTTTCCCTTCACCTTCGATATCATATTTAGGTTGAAATGCTTGTGAACATTTAAACAAGTCTTACATTTGCTGTTTCCTCAAAAAACAATTCCGCCCCCTGCCATCCGCCCACGCCCATCCACGATGGCAGAGAAAGAGAGACTGGCTGAGTGACCTCACCGATATCCTGCCGTTAATCTTATCTCAGAGTGCAAATATAGCCGCAAACAGCAAGCGGCCAGGCGGCGATTCATTATAAATAGTCTACAAAAATGGAATAGTATAAATATGTCAACGCGGGCTCGCATTGTGGATTGTTATACCCTGCTCAGAGCCAAGGACGGTTTCGTCTCTGCCAAATGCTCTGAGGTCTTGCTCATGCAGTGGCACGACAGGGTGGAATAGAGGGCCCACGTTTTTTTCAGCAAGGCAGTGGAATCAATCTTTGTCAATGACTGCACTGGCAAATTTCCCACGATTTTTTTCCCATTCCAAAATTTTTTGTTGTGAATTTTATTTGATTGAAAGGCAGTTTGAGGCTGTGTGTGGATGATTATAAGTTAATTAATGATAATGCTTTTTGGACGAAGACGATGATTAGGAAAGTCAGGTAGTGTTACTGATTTCATTGAAGATTCAAAATCTTGAATGGATTTTTCAACACGTTGCCATCTCACGTTTTTTTTTTTAAACACAATAGGAATATAATTTGGAGGATAAAACGACCGAGTAATAATAGCATTTAAAAGGTTGATATTTATGCATATTTAGCATAGTTTTATTTATTTAAAAAAATGCAAGCAGGTCAAATAGACGAATTAGTGCTGCAGGATTAAATTGTCACGAATTAAATAATCACATTGTCCAACTTCCAATATCGGCGGAGGCCATGAATTTCGAACAACAACAACAACAATCCCATTGAGTGACCCGTTCTAGTGCACTTTGCGCGATGGATGAGAAGTACCACACACTGTTGGTCTACGAAATAAATGAATTTAGGCTTTCACGGTGGGGGGGGGGCGACGACAGGATATCTGACGTGGAATTGGAACGGACACGCTTCCATCATCCACACCCTCCCGTAGGTGGCGTTTCAGACGCAACACCGAGTCTGCGTCAGCACAAGGGGGGAAGAGGAGGAGGAGGAGAGGGGGGGGGATAGCCGGGCCACTCTAAGATTTATCACGCGCACTCCTGACGTACAGTACGTGCTGGCCAGCCATGGGACAGGAAGCGTCAGCGCAGATCCACAAACAGCCGAGTGTGGGAAGAGCTGCGAGCGAGACCCACCGCTTGATGTCAACATCCTGGTTGGCTATAATCGCCTGCCCCCGCCACATCCCTCCGCGTCTCTCGCCGCCCGTCCTGCAGGCACACACACAGGGATGTCCAGCCGCCCCCCCCCCACGTCGAGCCATTGCAATGCCCCCCACCCACCACTTCGCTCCCGACAAATGTAGCAGCAACTCCTTGCCACATCCTCGGTCAGCCCCCCACCCCTCTCCAGCCAGCCAGCCAGCCACCGACCACCACCTCCACCTCCTCCCAACAGCTTCCTCCCATGCTTTGCTGTGCTCCTGCGGGGTGGGGTGATGAGGTTAGTGGTAGTGATGGTGGAGGATGGGAGTTGAGGGGAGGAGGAGTGGTGAGGTGGGTGGGGTAGGGGGGGGGAGAATTTGCTACCAAAACCCCCATTTTTCCTTCCACCCGATAGGAAACAGATCCTGTTTAAGCGGTGTTCGTGGGAGGCTACATATAAATAAATAAAAGTCACCGCCTTTCTATTCAGTCGCCGCGTGCGCAAATGTGCATCCACTTGGGCGGCAGGAGCCTCCTCTCGCATTGAACTGCCGTGCGCATCAGGAGTTTGAGGGAGGGAGGTGGGGTGGGTGGTGGGTGGGGACGGGAGAATCATTGGCCATTAGCAGACGCGGTTACCGGGGCCAGGTGAGCTGCTGCGAGGGAGATCCGCGCAACAACAAAAAAAAGAGGCTGACCGGGAGCGCATTGCACCGAGAGAAAGTCCAAGTCGTCGAGTGAAATTCAAAAGAGCCCCAAGGCGCTGCAGCTCCTGCCGGCGGGGTCGCCCGAACACTACGACGCGGGCATGGCCCAGCGCACATGGCCTCACCCCGCATGCGAGCGTGCACCGGCCATGGCCCATCGGAGTAAAGCGCTCGGCGGAGGGCAGCGATTGACGACGGCCTCGGCACCGGGAGCGGCGGGGGGGCGGGCGAAGTTTTGCCGTTGCCAGCGCGCACCTCAGCGATGGTTTTGAACGCCAAATTGGTGGCGCTGGCCGTGGCTGTGGCGCTGGTTTCCTTGGTCCTCAACAATGTGGCGGCGTTCACGGCCAACTGGGTCTACCAGAGTCTCGAGGAGGGTCGTCGGCGGAGCGTGGGACTCTGGCGCATGTGCTACGCCGGAACGGAGGCGAACGGCGGAGCGGCAACGCAGGGCGGCGAGACCCCCGGGGAAAGGCAGGAGCAGAGGGGGCCCAGCGTGCCGTGCGTGAACTTGGGGTGGGGGTCTGACCCTGCGGGATACCTGGAGTCGCATGCCACCGTCAAGCGTAAGGCGACTCTTTCGCACCTCCTCTTCCCGTACACGTGGCGACGGCGTTGCTTCACTCGGACGCGCGCAGATTTCGATTGACGCGGCGGTATTATCTCCGCAGCAGAATTGCCGCGGAATTGGTGGTCTCATTAAATGTGCGTACGTACGTATGTGGAATTTCTTTCGCGCCGTACGTAGCAAAACCGTTGCGAATCAGAGGTGCGTGGGTGGGACAACACACTGGACGCCAAAAAACGATTCTAAAGAATGTGTGTCCAATGGAATGTATTTGAGTTGTAATGACAATTCTGCAGGTGTGTGCGGATGAAATTCCGCCTTTCCGACGTGTGCGTTGGGTCGTACCGTTGTGTTCGCCCGCACAGTGCCCGACGTTTGCACTCGACGTGCCCGGGAGCTTCTCCATAGGAACCTGAATTGTTGCGTTGAAATGCATTCGTGAGATTTTGATGTACGCCTAAAGTGGGCTTGGCATTTCTTTTTTTGCTTGCCATGGAGCGAGCCATCAGTGTGTCAAAATTTCCAATCGCAAAATCTTTAACTTCCGTCGCCCTTTTAATTGCCGTGAGTATGTTCAAAGGGGAGCCCCCCAGCTCCCGTGCCATGTGGACGTGCGTCAATGGGCCTGCGTTGGCGAATGAAGTTACATCGGTTTTTAAATAAGTGGAACCATCGTGCGCACGTGTCGTTTGTTCAAACGCCACGCTTCAAACATCACTGCCGCTCAGTTTAAAGAACACATAACACTCCAGATGTGGTGTAGGATTAGTCGAGACCTTTTTGTGCGGCAGAAGGGATTATAACATGCCGTTAGACTCTCACCTGATCATATAATTATTAATGGACGCAATTGTACTAGAAACGCAAGTCTATAGATTGTCTTATAAGATTTAAAGCTTTCGTGACTGCAGGGATTCATCTTCTTGGTTCTTTCGGTAAAGTCACGTAGAAGGGAAATAATAAAAATAATAAAATAAAATTCTCACGACGTTTCGGCCACAACGCATTGCGTTATTATTTTATTATTTCCCTTCTACGTGACATTACCGAAAGAACCAAGAAGATGTCCTATAAGAGTATCGTTAAACTGCCATGGGAAAGACGTGAACTCCTGTTTTTGGCGTGTGGCAGTTTGTATTTAGATAATTCAGTTTAAGGATTATTGGGACCATCTTGTGAACACAGCATACACACTAAGGTGAACACAAAGACATCCATTGCCTTTAACTAGACGGAATTGTCATCGTAGATTCAGATGAGGGTGAAATGTGAATAGCAACACAAGACATTTGAAAACGTCGTAAAGGAAATAGGGCAATAATGATTGCGGAAAAAAACGTGTGCATCTCACAGCAAATTGATTTACGGGCAATAATATTCGTTAACTTAATCATAGAATGTGGTATTTCTGTTCTGCCAACCACCAGAATCGACATCTTTTGTTGAAAGTGAGTGGGAGTTTATTGCGATTAAAAGTCTCGAGGGAGTAAATTTGTTTTTTCAATTGCCCCCCCCTCCTCCTCCGCCCCCCACCACCCCCCTAAAAAAAGGTCTCCAGGGAGACCTGGGTAGCAGCACCAAGCTGTGCTCATTCACTGTGACAAAAAAATCCTTCATGCAAAATCATTTGCTGCAGGCTGTGTGATCACTTCAACTCTGATCGGTCATCGTTGAGATCTGAAATAGTACATTTTGTAAACAGACTAAGTAAAACGATGCGTCTATATTTTTAACAAGGTTCTTGAAAATATTATTTTGTTTCTTATAATCTTTTTTTTATTAAGCAAGCGCCTGGTACAGAGCGAGCGCCGCAGGGAGCTTGCAAAAACTTAAAAAAAATAGATACAGGCTACATCAAGGATATGCAGTGGTGTGCAATTATATCTATTTTTAATGACCTGTTACTGGAATCAAAACGTAGATTTTTTTTTTTAAAAGACAATTTGGCTGTGCATAGTATAGAAAATTGCAGGTTGATGAGAGATTGTGGTGAATTAGAGTGGACTTTATCCAGCAGTGGATTGACCACGGCTAACAATGATAGTCAAAACTTGATTTGAAGCTTTCGTGACTGCAGGAATTACTCTTTGGTTCTTTCGGTAAAGCCACGTAGGAAGAAAATAAATGAAATAACAGAATACGACGTTTCGATTGCAACACGAGCAACCATCAGCAGGTAAGAATGAATGAGAAAACAAAAATAGTAAACTTAGAAATATAATGCAATACAACACAGAGAGTCGGCTAACACAACAGTCAACACCCCACCTGGTTGATTACGTTCTTCCAAAGATCGCTACATTTCAGAGAGAGACAAAACACAGACACGGAGGCACATCGACAGACACACAAGCAGAGAGAGATTCACACAGAGACAAACAGAGAGAGACACACACGTAGACTGTATGTATTTGTTGTCCTTCCCCCGCACCTCCGATTCGCACGGTTGGCTATGTACGGCGCGAAATGAGTTAAACATACATACATATACACATACGGTGCATTATGTGTCACATTTTCCTGAATATTGGAATCGCTCGCATGGCCTGAGACAACGATGGAAGCCATAAAGTGGATGGACGCCAAATCCTGTATCCCAAAAGAGCCTCTTTAGGGTCCATTCAGGGCACCCTCGAGTGGAGGCCCTTCTACCAGCAGTGCCGTGGGCAAGACATTGCAGGGCTGCACCTTCACATTTTTACAGCACATGGGAAGCTTTGTGAATCTCTTGCAGAATTGGCACGTGGCTGTTGACAGAGATGCAATTGACTCTGCGCGAAAGTTGCTCAGGAGTGAGTGCGCTGACCAATATTGCCACCTTGTAAGCCGCCTGATGTGGGGACGAAGTGAAACGTGAGGTGGCCGGGTGAGTTCAGGGGTTGCCTGAGCCAGCACCGCTAAGATTCTGGGTTTGAATCTGGGTTCGAATCGTGGTCGCAGACAGGTCGCCAATCACGAAACAGTTTTGGTTTTATTTCGATTTAAAGCTTTCGTGACTGTAGGGATTCATCTTCTTGGTTCTTTCGGTAAAGTCACGTAGAAGGGAAGTAATAAAATAATAAAAATAAAACATTTTTATGTTTCGATTTAAAGCTTTCGTGACTGCAGGGATTCATCTTCTTGGTTCTTTCGGTAAAGTCACGTAGAAGGGAAGTAATAAAATAATAAAAATAAAACATTTTTATGTTTCGATTTAAAGCTTTCGTGACTGCAGGGATTCATCTTCTTGGTTCTTTCGGTAAAGTCACGTAGAAGGGAACTAATAAAATAATAAAAATAAAACATTTTTATGTTTCGATTTAAAGCTTTCGTGACTGCAGGGATTCATCTTCTTGGTTCTTTCGGTAAAGTCACATAGAAGGGAAGTAATCAAATAATAAAAATAAAACATTTTTATGTTTCGATTTAAAGCTTTCGTGACTGCAGGGATTCATCTTCTTGGTTCTTTCGGTAAAGTCACGTAGAAGGGAAATAATAACATAATAAAAATAAAACATAATAAAATGCCCTTCGTTTTGGGTTGAAATTCCATCCCTGAAAATTAAACATTACCACGGGCCATGTAATTCTGCGCCCTTGGGGGAAGGGGAACAAAATGTGAAATTTGCCTCGGGCCCGACACCAAGGTGGACCTCAACAATGGGCCAATTCTTTTGTCGCTAATGAAAAAGGAGGCGCCACGTGGCATTCTGCCCTGGGTCCTCGTTTCATGAAATGATGCCGAGAGCACGACTGGAATAAAAATTGGGAACAAAAAACTAAAAGAGAGAAAGTGAAAATTAGCAATGTGGCAGTTCTGGTTACCCAAGTTTGACGTCAGTGAAAAAGAGCACGCTTGCTCATCGGATTTCTCCAGGATAAATAACGATTCTGAGAGATTCTGAAGTTATAGGGCCAGGAGTACGGAACCTTTCCTTACTGAGGGCTGAGTAGGGCTTTCAGATATTTTTGGTTGGCAACCACACATTGACACAAACCGAGACCTCGGTCACTCCTGTCACAGCAAGACGCTCGTGCAACAACAGAAGTGACCGAGCATATTAAAATTAGAACGCGGTGTTTGGGAGGTAAAAAAAAAATTCCACTAAAGTTTGTGATTATTTCGACAAAGTGGCTTTAGAGTGACGGATACATTTTGGTTAAGAGGCATTTACATTTTTAGGCAGTGGTGGTGCTCACCCTATTCTTTTTAGGGACCCCTCGATGTCATGAATACAATTCGGGTGAGATGACGAGAGATATAGATAAGATATGTAGAGATGATGTGAGGTAATATACAATATCTACCGTTGTAAGATAAAAAATTAGAGATGCAGACAAGATAGAAATGATGGCATTGCCATTGTAAATATAATACGATCATTAGCCTTTGCATGTGCCGATGATTTGCTTACACATCTCTATTTTTTAAATCCTTTATATTAAGTTCGCTTGCTTTTTTAGGACCGTGCAAATCTTTCGGTCGTTTTTAACCCACTTCCCGTGATCCAATCGAGCTGACATTTTGCACACAGACTCGTTGTGCGTGACAATGCATTTTCGTGAAAAAGATTTTTCCAAAATTTTACACTGTTTAGGGAATTTTTTTTAAATATTTAATTACCAATTGTTTAATGCTGCCAGACAATCATCTGACCCATAGGTGGCAGCCATCTCAAGCCAGAGGACGAGAGGACTCTAGCCGCCCCGATGCCACGCATATAAAGGATTTATAGTGAAAAACTTTGTTTTTACGGGTTTACTTGTTCCCCGTGAATTTCAGGGCAACATTGAGCCTCCTTGCTGTGCCCTAAGCCTCCGCTCGCTTTCTCATTCGCAGTGCCACCACTGTTGGTCGGCCTCACGTGGGCCGGCTGTGACCCATGGGCCCCGTTTTGAGATTTTTGTTTTGCCGCTGTCACCAAACCCCCCACCCCCCCACAGTGCAATTCGACATGATGCGGGGGTGCAACCTGATTGCGAGTGCTGCCCTCTTCCTCGGCTTGCTGCTCTACGTGTTCGCGTGGGCCCGGTCGCCCTGCCTCAACCCCAACACCGACTGGTGGGAGGAGGCCATGGCGGGTACCTTCCAGCTGGCATGTGAGTGGTGGGCACCAAACTTAATTTGGAGCTTTCGTGACTGCAGGAATTATTCTCTGGTTCTTTCGATAAAGTCACGTATCAAGATAAAATAATAAATTAAATTAAATACTAGCATACGATGGGTCGATTGCAACACAAGCAATCATCATCAGGTGGGCACCACTCTGTAAACATACAAAACTATAAAAGATAAGAATAGGGGTTCTTTCCTTTTTTCTGGCAATAAAACTGAAACCTTTTACGGGGAAACATGTCTGCATTAACCACAATACTTGTGGTCAGATTCCCCCCCCAAAAAAACATACTCTGTCCTTGAAACTGAACACCGTTTGAGACTAGGCTCAAAAGAAAGCTGTCTCTGGTGTAGACCAATCAGTTTTAAGGACAATGCATATATTATCAGTGTGTTTTTTTGTTTGCATTCTGACCAAAAGTATTGTGGTTAATGCAGACATGATTCTTTGTAAAAAGTTTTCAGTTTTTTGGTATTGGCTAAAGAGGCCTCATGATTTAGTTTAAAAAATACATTCATGCTGTTGCCCTCCGCACGTTTGTCCGCGGTTATGGAGGCGTGCGGAGGAGGAGTGGTCAAATGGCTGTGGGATTTAAATAATAATAACAACAACAACAATAACAACAATAACAATATAATTTAATGGTCTACAAGCGAGTCACCCGGAATGCTCCCGTGCTCGTCGCATCTCGTCATCTTAGCAGCGGGAGTTTGAGTCTGCATAGCACTGGGAGGATGGGTGACCCACCATCAATGCACGACGGGCGCATGGGTGGTGGTCAGCAGATGACAGTGCAGACACATCCATTGCTATTCTGCACTTGTACACTCGAGAAAAGTGGAAACAAATTGCGAAATGTGCGGTGCACACCTACGGGCTACCTGCCCATGGATCGTGACCACGACGACGATGACGATGATGATGACACTAGCGCGTCTGTGCTCCCCCGGACCTTCAGCAACCCGCACTGGCCAGCATTGTATGTGGTGAAGTATGGTGAAGTATGGTGAAACACAGTAACTGCCACAACCCGCACGGCAGCACATGTACGTGCACACGCCGCATTGGTCAGTTCGAACTGGTGCAGTGTGTGTCCAGGACCGATTCAGAAATCACTCGCCGCTGATGTTAGCCGTGGCCAGGATTTAAACTCGAGTCACCGGGTTCATAGTGCGGTGTGCTAGCCACTGCCCAACCGCTGCACCCGTACGGGATTTAGATGTTAATCAAATCACACCCACCACAGTGGCGAGATGAACACTCCCTCGCCTGGTATGCAGCAGGTCATATGTTAAATTCCTGACCCTGACGCCTGTATATTTGTAGTTTGCATGTTCTCCCCGTGGTCACGTGGATTTTTCTCCGGGTCCTCCAGGGTTTTCCCTCCACATTTAGAAGCGTGCGTGAAGAGTGTTTGGCCGCTCGACATTTGCATGCGATGAGCCACTCCGTTGAGCTGTCATTTGTGGCCAGGTCACTTTTGAAAAAGAGCTACACAGCTCAGTGGGCTGTACCTGGTAAAATAAAGATAAAGAAAGAGAGTTATCAGTGTTTTGAAATAAAACAAAGCAACCAATTTATAGATTAAACAAAGAAACAATCAAAAATGCTGATAGGAACCTCCTGGTTACACCAGCCCACAGGGGATTATTGTGTCCGTCCGTCCATCGTGCAGGGAGGGGCTGGGTGGGGAGGGAGGGGCTGGGTGGGGAGGGGCTGGGTGGGGAGGGAGGGTCTGGGTGGGGAGGGGCTGGGTGGGGAGGGTGGAGCTTGGTGGGTAGGGGCTGGGTGGGGGCTGGGAGGGGTGGGGCTGGGTGGGGAGGGGCTGGTCACCCCGTGGTGCCCTTATAAAACTCAACGTTTAACCTACTCACGCCGGCTTGTGCCCGCCCTCACAGTCGGGCATATTTGCGGAATACACCACGCCGCCGTTGACCCTGTCCATTGACCAAGCAACCCAACGTTCCCACCAGCTCCCTCCGCAGGAATGTATTGTATGGCACACACCTTCGGCATCAGTGTTCTCTCCACCACTGGATGAAGTGCTCTTGACTAACGCTTCACGTACGGAGCGAGACGTCGGACATCGTGTACAGAGGAGCACGTGGTACAAACCCAAAAACGCATCGGAGAGCCGTACAACACATCCGCGGGGGGGGAAAAAAAACACCGCAGATTTCCTATCGCCTTGCTTAAAATAGACACAGCAATGATTCATACGAGGTACGTGCACAGATCAATGGTGAGTACCTATTACTGGTGCTTCCTTCACTTGATCATCATAAATAGCCACGGCCAATCCACTGCTGGTTCAAGGACTTCCCCCAAGCTGCCGCCGCCAACTCTCACGATCCCGCGATGTAAATAATCCACCCAGCAGCTGCACACGAACCAATTGAATCGCTCCATCTCCTCGGTGGCCTTGCACCTCGAGTGTGCGTTCCATCCCTTGGCCGCCGCTCCGTTATTACGCTTGCCCATCGTCCGTTAGGCCGTGTTGTGTCCTGCCCAAGCGCGCTCTTCTGTCTGAACGTCGTTCACGGACCTGCGTCGGTTCTCCAATCCACTCCCTCCTCCTTCTGTCTCAATGCAATTCCCAGCATGCAACTCTCAACGCTTCTCTGCGCACTTTTCTTGCTCCGTGAACGACGACCGCGCCTCGGAACCGTGTTGCGGCAGGCGGCACGAGCGGTCGCGTACGATGACCGTTATCAGTGGCTTGCTTGCAAAGGTCACGTGTCGGGAAACACGGGGGCCAGCAGCTGCAAGTACCTTTACTAGGGTTAGAGGGCTGCTATCAGATGGAGGGCGGTGTGGGTGGGGGGGGGAGAAACCAGGCCTGCCCCTTTCCTTCTCTCCCACCACCCCTCTCCTCTGCTTGCTCTGGGGCACTGCTACTGCAGTTTGCAGAATAAAAAAACAAACGTGCAGCAAATCTGGTTCATCTGTGCGAAAGGGGTGACTTGTCTCAGGGGGGGAGGCTGCGCACGCACGCACACACGCAGCGCACACACGCAGCGCACACACTCGCCCGCGCGCACGCACGTGGTGTGTGCGCGGGCGCGCTGACATGGATGAGCGTAAATAAAAGGCGGCCCACTCAGGAAGACACCTGGCTTCGTGCAGCTGCGCCGAAGGGCCAACCCCCCCCCCCCCCCCAGTGTGATTTTCTTCTTTGGCTGGTTATCGTGCAGTTCAAATTCTTCTCACTTGTTACATAACGCACATCGCACACCGAGCAATGTAAGACGGTGTTTTTTTTTATTGCACCAGAGCCTCCATAAAATGTACCATACGGGCACAAGCGGGCTTTGGTAGTTTCAAATCCGCGCTTGAAAAATATTCCCCCAAAGCGTGCCTTTTCATAATGCATTCCCTTTCATGTTGTTTTCGAATATTTGATTGCGTAATTTTGCTCGCAGACCATGCCCTGGTGGATTTCTTTTAGTTGTTATTAGGCTGTGCCACAACGTGAAAAATTGCCGAAATTCCTTTGCAAGCCTCACCAGGGCACATGTGTGGGTTATTTGCATGCCTCTCGTGTCTACCCTACACACCAGCCTAAAAAGGCAGAAAGCATTTTCATTTGAAATTCCACAGCGGCAAAACAGCAGCACGCCTCCAAGCCACCATATATTGGTCACATGATAGTATTCATTATCAGTGGTCAAACGTAAAGGAGAACTGACTAATCTTTTCCACTGGCACACCCGTGCCGTGATGGGGCCGTACCGAGCCCCCCTCCTTGTTTAACCACTGCAGAAGCTGAGCTGTCACGCTCGGGAAATCCACCGAGTCAGCTGGTGTTTTACCGCTTTCATATGTTAAGTGACGCATTCTGTGCGTCACATGCACCGAAAGCGTCACTAGACCCGCCCCTGGCCCTGCTTGGCCCAGAACCAGATTATGGCAAAGAATGACATTAATAGGAGAACATTAATAGGAGAACGACATTAATAGGAGCACGACGTTGAAAAGTTAGAGCAATTATAAATGAACCGTGTCAGTCTTCTGTATGTGTTACTCCCACCTCTTCGCCGTTTCAATGCAATGTTTATTTGTTATATGGAAAATCCCATTTAGCCAATTACTCAGCTTGCTTCGGTTTCAATGGCCCGCAGCCACTAACAACAACAGAGTTATTGTCGAGGTCGACAGGAGCCCAGCCATCAGCCAGCCAGGACATTCTAGACACAAATAATTTTTAGTGTTAGAATTCTTGAATTAAAAAAAAAATGTACGTGATTATTTTCTTACAGTTTTTATTTTGTTATTAGCGTGCGATTAGAGGGCACACGCATGTTGAATGCCACCATTCAAAACTGCTGAAGAAAAGTCGACCTGGGCGCAGGGCGTGTCGCGGCCAGAAGCGACGGTGTCTGATGGTCAAGAAGAATAATAATAACGACGGCAGTGGCAGCCAAGGAATGGAACGCATCTTAAAGAATCCGTCCATCGTGGAGATGGAGCGATAAAAAAAAAATCGGTTCATGCTCAGGCGCTCGGTGGATTATGACATCGCAGCAGCATTGCGGGAGGTGGCGGCGGTGTCAGCGGCGGTGGTGGCAGCGGCAGAAGCGACGGCGGCTACTTTTGGGAGGCTTTCATCCGGGCCAGGAGATTTGACCACGGCTGGAGATGATGACGACGATTCACGAACAGATACGACGTCGAGTTTGCAGGCGCAGATGCAGCACATGCGTCGTTAACGATCGCGGCTCGGTGTTTAGTGGCTGGGTTAGCGGGGCGGGGGAGGATGGGGGGGGGAGGGGAGAGGGGGCTTTTGTGAAAGAGAAGCTTGGCTTGTGCGTGGAAAGACGAATCGAGCTGCGCCGCGCTCTTGCAGCCTTTGTTTGCACGGCGGCCTCGTCCGAGGCGTCTGAATGCGGGTGGCCGTTGACTGCTAATATTAGTCCCACTGCGCCAGTTCGCGGGAAACAGCTAAAAATACAGCGACTCGGGGGCGTCAGGATATCCTCCGCTGCCGCCACAGGATGTAACTTGCTACGGCGTGGGGAGGGAGGAGGACGCTTGGACTTGGCACTGCCGCGGAGAAGCAGCGCACGCACGCAGCGCGCACGAGGCGCTCCAAAACCAATGCTCGTCCTTTTGTCGCGCCGGCCGCGGTTGCTATCCAGTGCCTCCGCTTTTCGCGAGAGATGCCAAGGAGCGCGAAGGTGGTGCGGGGGATGGCAGGACGATGTGTGTGGGGGGGGGGGTATGATAAAGAATGATTCCCCCGGTGGTTATTGCTTAAATTAGAGATAGGATCTGAAAAACTCGTCTCCCCACCACCACCACCACCACGAACCACCAGAGCCATCTCTAGGGTACGGCGGACCGGGGTGCAATACTTGCGGTTGAGTTTGAAGGCATCTGGGGGGCCCACACGGTGTGGTTTGCCCCGGGCCCCGCACCCCCCACCCCACTTTGGTAGGTCAGATAAGTGTTACTGTATTACAGGTGCAGTTAAAGGTGCAGCCCTGCAAATTGCTTGATCATGTCCCTGCCGGCGGAAGGGCCTTCACTAGAGGGAACTCGGGAGAGCCATTCTTGAGTGTATTTGGCCTGCTGTTCCACGCTGGCGGGATGTCGACAAGGAAGAGGTGGGGGTTGGGGGGGAGTTCCCACACTTTATTCCATCGCAGGCAATCCGTCGCCCAGACCTCTGCCTTACACCACATCGGCATCCCCCACTGTGCTGTTCATTGTAATTATGTGGGGTGCCACGGTGGCGAAATGTTAACTGCCTCGCCTGGTATACAGGAGGTTGTGGGTTCGATCCCGACCCTGACGCCTGCTGTATATTTGGAGTTTGCGTGTGTCTCTCCCCGTGGTCGCGTGGATTTTCCTCCGGGTCCTCCGATGTTTTCCTCCACATTTAAATTCAACTCGCGTTTAGAGTATTTGGCTGCTATGCATTTCCACATGATGAGCCACTTCGTTGAGCTATCGTATGTGGCCAGGTCGCTTCTGCAAAAAGAGCTATATAGCCCAGTGGGCCTTACATGGCAAATAAAACAAATGTGAATAGTTTGTTTATATTTCAATTATATATCACATTTTCAGATATACTTAGTGGCCGCTGATTCAGTGCTTGAGCCTCCTGTTCGTGCGCTAGCTCATGGGAATTTCAATGTTTCACCTTCGCCACAAGCAGCACTTACGTCACCTGGTGGAAGGCAAGAAGAGCGTGGCCCCAAAAATACAGTGCCGTGATTTTTGTCCAAATTTGTGTGTTAGATTTGAAGTTTTCGTGACTGCAAGGATTCATGTTTTTTTCGGTAAAGTCACGTAGGTATAAAAAAAAAATACGTTAAATCACGACGTTTCGGAGGAAACACAAGCTGCCTCCGAAACGTCGTGATTTCATTTATTTAAATGTTTTACCTACGTGACTTTACCGAAAAAACCAAAGAGTACAAATTTGTGTGGCCATCTCTCAGCCACATCCAAAACTACATTTCGGTGGGGGGAGGGTTGGTTATGGGAGAGGGGAGAGGGTGCAGTCACCCACAACACCCACAGCGCCTGCGCGCCTGGATCGTGAGCGCTAAATTTAATCCCTCCGTCGTAATGGGCCCGCTGGGATGCGTAAATAACACAACAGGAAAATCGTGAATGCCCGAGCTGAAGGCATTATTCATTTATTTATTTACCCAAGAAAGCCTCCTTTTCAGAAATGTCCCGCTAAAGTTGTGCAGTTGATGGGTCGACGTTTGCATGTGCGAACGCAGTTGAGTCACTTATGGGGTCATTTTTTTATTTTGACTGTGACGCCCTCGTACATTATGTGCTTCTGCGGCCGTGTGAAACGCTCCTCCTTGCGATATTAGGAAGACACTGGAGTTATGCACTTTTAAATCTAGATTGAAAAGTAATTTCTTTAGAACTGCTTTTTGGTGTTTTGTTGGTTGTCCTTCACTCGCACCTCCGATTATGACGGTTGGCTACGTATGGTGCGAATAAAGTCCAACATACATATATTACTACAGTATTTGTATTTTAGCAGGTAAGGCCCACTGAGCTGTATAGCTTTTTTTCAGAAGTGACCTGGCCACAAATGGTAGCTCAACGAAGTGGCTTGTCACGTGGAAATGTACAGCAGCCAAATTACTCTAAACGTGCGTTTCTAAATGTGGAGGGGAAAAAACCGGAGGACCCGGAGAAAAATCCATTTTACCACGTGGAGAACACGCAAACTCCAAATATACATACCTCAGGGTCGGGATCGAACCGACGTCCTCCTGTATACCAGGCGAGGCAGTCAACATATCGCCACCGTGGCATCCACGTACATACATGGCCCCATTTTTTTTATCCCACATGGCTCTATTGCGTTGTTTCGAATGAGGTCACGGGATCTCTGACATTCCACCGTGAAGCAGACGGTCCTCTCATTCGCGGTTAACTATTAACCAGGGCGGCCACGGGGCTCGGAACCGCGAGTCTCTTGCATCGAGCGGCACGCGCGAGCGCTCGGCCACATCACGCCGCCCCTCCCTTTACGCTTCATTCGAGACCGTCGTGTTTACAGCCCGAGCTACAACAAAACCCATATAGGGCTTCTTCATAAATAATTCGTGCCGGGAGTATTTCCAGCGAATTTACAGAAAAGGGGGGGGGGGGGGACATGAAAAAAAAAGACTAAAACTGGACGTCCAGTTTTTACGGGAGAAGACGAAACATTTTGAGAAGGAGCCAAGTTTGGAGGCTTTGGCGAAGCCGTGGATTTTATTGACTTGTAGGGGGAGACTGGCCAGGATGCTCAGGTTAGCACCTATGCCCCCGATGGAACCGAGCCACGGGCCACACACAATTCCTCTGTTTAAGGACCTCGACTGGAACAATCCACAGCGATCCGCGATCCAAGTCCAACGCTCCTCTGTGAACGCAAAGGAAACTCATCACAAGTGGAGAATACGGTTCACGGTTGGGAAACAAAATAGAATAAACGACACAGGACGGTGAGCTGCTGTTCACAAACAGCTGTTCACAAACAGCAGCTAGGCACTACCCTCATTCATGCCTTGCATGCATGTAATGTGACCACCACATTGCATGTACAATGCTCAGCCACCAAGCTCAACAAGAGCTGATGTCCGTGGCCTTTCTGGAATGACCACATTTTCACTCTTCTCGAGTTGGTAGCCTAAATAAGAATTTTTTTTATATAATACGTAACATCTTTCATACAAAATACGGTAGTATTAAAAAACATGATTGCGTTTTTTTTTTCTGATGGAGTTCATGCGTTATGGATTGTTTTTAGGTTTATTAGGCTGCGGCAAACGTGATGGGAAATTGCCACAATTCCTTTTCAGGCCTCACCAGGGCACATGCATCGGTAATTTGCATGCCGCTCATGTCTCCTCCGGTCACTAGCCTAAGAGGCTGAAAGTGTTTCCATTTGAAATCTCACAGCGGCAACATAGCGGCACGCCACCACCCCACCAACACATTGATTAGAGGTTTGAAATTGTTATTGCCGATCAACCGTATTGGATAGCAAGCATTTTTTGTTAGTAATTCGTTAAAACCAAAGAGAGCCGCGATGCGATGATGCTCCTCGATAAACAACGACATCAGGAAGCAGCAGTCCTTAGAGAGCCGCATGTGGCTACGGATCCGCAGGTATGGGAGAACTACCGCCCGTTTTCGACGGACACATCCGAGGCGCCGGCTCGTTCTTTGTTTGTTCCCCCGCTGCGGCAAAGCCAACCGACACCGTTCTCTCTCGCCTGCAGGCTTCGTGCTGGTGATCGGTCTGGCCACGTTCTTCCGCGTGGGGCCCTACACGCAGCTGGCGTGGTCCTGCTACGTGGAGGTGGTGGCGTGCCTCCTGGCCACCGCCGCCGCCGCCATGCTCATCTGGGACGTCATGCAGCTTCCCGACGAATGCCTGCCTCCGCGGCAGAACATCATCATCCGCCACCCGCTGCCATCGCCCTGCCCGCCCAGGCCCAACTTCCAGAACGAGTACGTGGAGACTCCCTGCTAGTGCCCGCTAGCCCCGCTGGCCCCTGCGAAGGGTCTCGGTAAGGAGAGGGGGTTGCCACCTCTGAGGTACACGCGCAAAACCTGGACATATCATGGGAAGAAGAATATTTCGCAACACCGGAAGAGGGGAGCGCTACGCGCAAACGCATTGTCTCGAGCGCTGCATGATTACGCGATGGACAAAAGCCGGGACTTTTCATGCACCGGGGAAGACTTGTAGATTTCCCAGGACGGTGACCTCGACAAGAAGACGATGCTGGAAAAAAACACCAGGACAGGTGGCAACCCTTGGTCTCGGCCGGAGGTGTTTTACATCAGAAGGGCAGAAACATTTCCCTTGCTCCCCCCGGCTGCCACCACCTTCCCCCCCCCCCCCCCCCGCCGACTTCACTGCTTCGACAGCTCCCGCGACGACGAGGGATTAGAGGAGCCAAGTTTGGTTGGTCCTACCGTGGTGGCAGGACTTGAAAGTGTTTCGGCGAGGGCCCGCGAGGAACGAAAACGAGCGATTCGATTGGACAGACTTCTCTGCCACCTGTCGCTTCGTGGCGATTTGACAGATCCCCGTGGTGGTTTGCCCGATGGGCCTTTATGCAAACTCGCATGAGGTTGTGGAGGGGGGAGGGGTGGGGGGCTCACGGTGTCTCACGCACGCGGAACGTCCACTGCGTGAGTGCGGCTCGCGTGGGAGAAATCTCATCGCGGGCTCGCCGTCCTGAGAGGCGCGCGTGCCCTCCGTGTATGCAATTATTTATGGTATAAAACACGCGCACACACGCACGCACGCACACGCGCGCACACGCGCGCACACGTCTGTTTGCCATTCAGAGGGTGCCATGTCCCACCGTTCAAAGTAAAGAACGCCATCGTTCTTTTCCGCGCTACGTATGGTGCGAAAGAGGTTCAGCGAACATACGTCGTTCAACAACTTCATGAATCTGTCGAGCTTTACAGACCTGGTCATTGGCTCATCCATTCTACCAAGTTTCTGGTCACAATCGGAAAGCAAATTCACTTGTGTTTTCTTCAATTATTATACCAAATAAGACGTATTGGCGGTACGCCGGCCCTCGTAAAACAATCTAAAATCTATATTTGCACCGACATTCAGTCTTCCGACTGCTTCGACATGACGAGAACTGATTTTGACGCACGACCCCGCAAGTTTTTTGGAACAGGCTTTGCGAATCGCGGGTAAAATAAATAATAATTGCGAAAAAAAATCGCTTTTTTTCTTTTACATATATACCACCCGCCACCGGTGTTCCGCCAATACGTTCAAATGTCAGCCCTTTGCTGGATGATGGCCTCCCCGTGCCACGTCCAGCACAGGTCTGGCTTGCTTTGTCGTCGTCACTTTCACCACGACGATCGTTGTCACGCCGCCGTGGTTGGGCAGGCAGAGCGGACGAGCTCGGAACGGCTTCGAAGTCCCACGCCACCGACGTCAGATCCCTGGCCGGGATTCGAACTCGGGTCGACGGGGCGCGGATCGTGATGCAGACCACGAAGCCGCCGCTTAAATTGAAGCTGGGCGGCAATGGGTTCTCAACTTTAAAGGAGAGGTTTGTGTTGTTGTCGTTGTTGTTGTTGTTTTTTTGTTTAACTCGTGGAGTAAACTCAATGGAAAAACAGTTCTCCGGTAGCTTTCGTACAATTAGATGAAACTGCGATCTTAATTGAAAATACGTTGACAAAGATCTCAAGGGGATGATGGTGCAGAGCAGCGCAGCGTCCGTGTGCTGCGATTCTGCTCGTACGTCAGACCCTCGAGTTTTGCTGCAACTGAACATCGAGCACATCCGTACGACGAAAAAAAACGCAACTAATATTGTGTTAAACAACTAATATTGCCAACGGATTTTCGTTACCTTTGTACCAACTGGGTCTGAATGAAAACGAATGAAAACAAATGAAAACTCGGAGGCTCGTGGCAGTTGAACTTTTTTTTAGCGAGGGAGGTGGTTGGCAGGGGGAGGGGGGGCAGGGGGGGGTCAAATGACGGCCCTTGCTGTCGGCGAACAATGGACTATGGATTACGGAAGTTTGGAGAAGCAACTTTTATACCCACGGGACTTGCCAGACAACAACCACAGCCCCCTTACCCACCTCCGCCTTACCCCCCCCGCTGCCGCCAGCCCACCAACCTTTACTTGCTGCAAGAGTTTGTCGAACGCACAGAGAATTATACGAGATGAGGTATCGTACGAGATTCTACGTAACCGCCAAGCACCCAATGAGGCGCCGCTGATGGCACGGTGATGCTATGGCCCCGGCCGGTTTTTCGCGCAACTGTTCAAACGGCGAGACCTGTCCCAATGATTCTGCCGCGCCTGTTGTGTGTGCATATCCCTGTGCATCTTCGTGAACGATAAAAAAACATTGTTTTTAATCAGGTAAGGTCCACTGAGCTTATACGGCTCTTTTTCATAAATGGTAGCCAAATGAAGTGCCCTTTCTCCGCACCTCCGATTCGCACGGTTGGCTACGTAAGGTTGGCTACGTATGATGCGTGAGAAAGAACATACGCACATGTGCATACATACAAGTGGCTTATCATGCGGAACGTCAATTCTGTACGAAGGTGCAATTTGAAACGAGCGTGCTTGCAGCCACATTTCCAGACACGTTCTGCATCAGGGGCGGACACTTTAGGTGGATAAACTCCAGCTCCGGAAATTAAAATATCGGGTTGACTGTCATGCAACGTATAGGTAGCACTTACCACAATGCAGCGGTAAGTGCTGCCCCTTTACCACGTGTCGACCAGAGGTGGCTTGAAGGGATCGCAGGGAGTAAGCCCGTGATATCTGCTTCCGTGGGCTGGGGTCACACTGCTCTGGGAAAGATCCGAAAGGATACTTTGACTTATGACGCCACCGCCAGCAGCACAATCGGGATAACATTTGGGGGGGGGGGCGGGGTGTGGAAGGGAAATGACAACAACAAAATCAGTACAGGGGCTGAGTGAGAGTTCAAAAGTTCATAAAATTGTTTGTCTTACAGTGTTAAAACGCACACTGCATTTGTGACCTACGTGTGTATGTTGAACTTCTTTCGCACCGTACGTAGATAACCACGCTAATTGGAGGTGCGGGCGAAGGACAACAAACTAAACACAAAAAAGCAGTTCTGAAGAAATTCGTTTTCAATATAAATAAAGAAAAAAAATGCATAGCCTCCTGTGGCTTCCTAATATCGGAAGGAAGAGCATTCCAGACGGCCACAAAAACGCATCTGAAAAAGCACGCGATGCGGCGACCGATAAAAAACGGCAAAGCAGCAAGCGTATGCACGAGATGCACAGCAGCGCACAGGCAACGCAGAGGGGACGGTTGAGAGTAGATTGATGTCGGAGCTGAAATCTGAGAATCACAATTAAGCGACATTCATCTGAGGAGCCGGGACAGCCACTGCATCTTTTACCGTCGGTCGAAAACAATCATTACCCCCCACCCCCCCCCCACCGTGTTCACTCTGAGCTTTGAGATACTGATTGAAGGAAAAAATGTACCTTTACTTTGCACAAGGATGAGGTGAAGTTAAGGTGTTCACACTTTATTTATTAACGTTATTATAAAGGCTACCTAACATTCAATAGTTTTGCTATCTCGCACTCTACGTATGTTGCCCACCTGCAGTAGAGTTGGACTCGCCTCCGGTTCAGCATCCTGGGAGGACAAGGAGCCGACAGACGTGGGCGGTTAGCAAACTTTGTAAAAATAGCAAAAAAAAAATAACCGTGTATTATAGTATTTAAATCGGTGGGCTGTTATAATCGTTGGACTGTTAATGTAACAATGGTTTAAAACTTTAAGCCGTTGGGCAATAAGCAGTTTTGAGAATGGCATATCAAGGGGTTAGCAAAGACAAATAAGACAAAGACTCCCCCCCCCCCCCGGTATAGCCTTAACAGGCTGTTGGGGGCAAGTGCTGTTAGCGAGCACCTATGAAGGCATCGACTCATTCAATGTCACCCGCAAGAGCAAGGCGCCATGTCACGACTGGTAGGCAAGTAATGACGCATCGATTCAAATATAAATTCGTACCCTCAAATCGATTACTTAAGGACAAATGCAGAAGTCACGCGAATTTTTATTTTGCGATACTGCGTTGGCAGTGCCTTCAAAGGAAAAGTATGTGACAGTTTTAGGAAATGGGGCCTATGAAAGAGGGCCTATTATATATTTGTTTCCTTTCAGGGCCACGCAGGGATGTGTTGAGATGTTGCAAACGTTACAGTTAGGATAATGGAGCCAAGGACAGAAAGCATGACGAGACAGAGCAACACGAGAGCACGGACGAGATGGTTAAAATTAAACAACGGCAATTGATGTTGAATCGAATCGTGATCCTGTATCGTTAGGAGTAAAGGGGGCGGGAGCGAGGGGTGCGGTGGATCGTGACACGACTGTTGATTATTAAACAACAACCGAGGCTTCGCGAAAAAATCAACAGTAGGTTGATTTGTTTCCAAATCCTTTCGGAGCCTTCGCAGAGCAGTGCATACGCAGTGTGCTCGGGGATGGGCGCGCGGAAAAAGACATCCAAGAACTACTTCCATTTTTTTTAAACACCATGTCAGAGAGGCACAAGTATCCACAATGGCTGCTGAGTGACCGTTTTGAAATCTCAGAGCTGGAATGTAGTCAAATTAGGTGAAAATTCAAATGCCATTTGAATTTAGTGTGCTATCATTGGTGACCAGGCTGAGAACCTCCATTCGCTACACCTGAGAAATCCGGTTGAATCACAAGTGGCTGAAATCCGGATTTGAACCGAGGCTCTTCGCAGTGGCGTCTCATTTCATTGCTTTGGCCTCTGAGCCACCCGGCCACTCAAAGTGTCCAAGACGTAGAATATTCTGATAAAACGCACACAGCTTGTTTTTTTTCAGAAAAAAAAAAACCATTAAAAGGATGATCATTCTAAATGCATACTATGTAACGAAGAGTTATTGTTGCCAATTTCGCAGACAGATATTCCGCTCTAACTATGAACTAAACTTGCACGGCCAAAACCACAATGTGCGTTGGGGGGCTTTTAGACTTGGTACACAATTATTTTTCGTACCACCGTGGAAAGCCATGAAAGTTGTTCTAAGCAAACGTGCAGCCCTGCGATAGTTTTCTCACACCACTGCTGGCAGAAAGGGCCTCGACTGAAGGGAGCCCTAGATTGGCCCTGTAGATGGCATTCGACCTAATCTTCCAGGCTGATCGACTGTCAAAGTGATTTGTGTATCATTCTTAGGCCCCAGTCAATGGATGTATAACACTGCGGCGTGGAAAAATGGCTCAGAGTCGTCGGTTGATTAGGCCAATGGGAGAGAAGTGTACATGCCACTGGGCCAGCTCGTATGCAGTCGTGATTGGCTCAATGGTCACAGCCGTGAGTCAATAATCTGTGGGACATTCCGAGAGCTGTAAAGGTGTGACACGACTCTCAAGAGCAGCCCACTGTGTGCTCGAGTCATAATCCAAGTCCCAACATATACATTTTACCCAAAGCTAAATTACAAAGTAATAATATTTATTATAACAATTAAAAACATATTAACGGTCACTGCATTGTACGTGTGCCCATGTCTCTCTCCCTTGCCCAAAAAAAGGCATATTGTATGTGAACGGGTGCTCGTACGGTTATAAATAAAACGCGAGTGATTGGCGTAAACCGGTGACGTGCATTCTTTAAGGGTGACGCCGAAAAATGTTACACGGCGGTGACTTACGTTCACCATCCTGACTCAGACGCATCCTGTCTGGAGTCATCCACTAACAGACAGCTTTTCGAAGACACGTGCGTTTTTTTATATTTCACATCAAGTAATAAGCATGCCAGCTTCTTAAAACATGAGAACGAGTCTAGGTGGTTTCCTGCTCGAATGAACATTGAGGCCGGTGCTCGTTTCCTGTTTACAGCCCTGAGGCAGTGGTGGAGATTCCCCAGTTCTGTGGCGGGGGCGAGGACATCTACAGGACAGCCACTGTTGACTTCCCTATAAAAGTGGCAAACGTTTTATCGACAACCGGTTGAATGTTAGGGGCCGTCCATAAATGACGTCACGCGATTTTGGACGATTTTTTTACCCCCCCCCCTTCGTCACACGGCGTCACAAAAAGTCAGACCCCCCCCCCTCAAATATGTCGTCACAAAGCTCTGCCCCCCCAAAAAAGCGATTTGAAGCATGTTTCATTTTCTTTGGGGGGGGGGGGGCAGAGCTTTGTGACGACATATTTGAGGGGGGGGGGGGTCTGACTTTTTGTGACGTCGTGTGACGAAGGGGGGGGGGGGGTCAAAAATCGTCCAAAATCGCGTGACGTCATTTATGGACGGCCCCTTATCCGTGACGGAGAAATCGCAAATCGGCCGCCGGGTTCATGGTGACGCAATGCGCCAAGCGCTCAACACCCCGGGATTTCTCATTGTTAATACGAACTACAAACGAGGTAAACAACACGACTGGTCGCCGACTTGTTTCCTGCAAGGTGCTTTGTTGTGTAACCACAAGGAATGTTGGTAAACGATGCAATCCCCCCCTCCACCCCCCACCGTTTGAGAATAATTGCTTACGGGCGGGCAGCCGCGACATCGTGTTTACATTTCATCACACGACGGTGAAATTGTAGTAAACAAATAACAACCCATACTCTTTGGTTCTTTCGGTAAAGTCACGTAGGTAGAAAAATAAAATAAAACAAATCACGACGTTTCGATCGCAACGCAAGCAATCGTCATCAGGTGGGACAACCACAGCAAAAGAATGCTGGTCCCCCCCCCCCCTTTCTCTCTCCCCCCTTGCCTCCCCTCTTTCTTACCGATATAACCTCTTGCCACGGCAACTCTCTCGCCGACTTCAGCAGTTCTTTGCTGTGGTTGTTCCACCTGATGAAGATTGCTTGTGTTGCGATCGAAACGTCGCGATATATTTTATTTAATTTCTACCTACGTGACTCTAACGAAAGAACCAAAGAGTATGGATTCCTGCAGTCACGAAAGCTTCAAATCAAGATTGACGGTTATATTTTTATTTAAAGCTTTCGTGACTGCAGGGATTCATATTCTTGGTTCTTTCGGTAAAGTCACGTAGAAGGGAAATAATAAAAGAATATAAATATAAAACAATAAAAATTCTCACGACGTTTCGACTGCAACACAAGCAATAATATATTATTTTATTATTTCCCTTCTACGTGACTTTACCGAAAGAACCAAGAATATGGTTATATTGTAATAAACAAAATAACAACCTATAATATAATAACAGTGCATGTTGGGGAAAACCGTGATTTTTTTTATTTTTTAACGAGAGCTAGAACACGTGCTAAAAGCACGCGTGCTGCCGGCCCTTTCAAAACCCATGCGCATTTTCTAGAGAAGTACCATTGTGGCCCTCTTGCCTTAAGGCAGGGGTGGGGAACGTCCGGCCCGCGGTCCGTATGAGGCCCGCGAAATCATTTGGGTCTGGCCCTGCCAAGGCAACCGCAGGCGGGACTCGAAATTCAATAAATCTAGGAGCAAACCTGGAAAAGTAGTTGCGAGTAGCAACAACATCATCAATACCAGCTAACATCACACGCCTCACCAAAGAGACGCAGTTCCAGCCATCGCATTAGGGGTGAGTTAATTAAATGTTTGACCAAATATAAACAGGCTAATTTTTAAGTTGATAATTTTGTATGGCCCGCGAATGATGTTCTAAATATCCAAATGGCCCTTGGCATAAAAAAGGTTCCCCACCCCTGCCTTAGGGGCACAATCACGGCACACTCTGAGTGAGTGTCACCGACCGACAGCAGCTGTGACGCACTGATGGACAAATGTGCGGGCAGCTTTCGTCATTCGGACGATTCTGTGCTGATGAGTCCTAATGGGGATGAAACCAGTCCACACGGGGCAGGGGGGGGGTCTATAATCACTGCATCACTGCTGCGGTGAGTCGGGCACAACCGTTGAGATTTATTTTGATGGTTACCTTAAACAACAGAGCTACGGTGCGATTCTTTAGGATCAGCTGATGGGATTTGTAGTTGCTGAAAAATGCACAACGGCCGTGTGGTTTTGACACATTTCTTTTGGTGAGTGGTCTTAACTTTGGAGTTGTTCTTCGCGTTTTCGTCGTGTTGCGTTTGTGCTCTGATGAAGTTCAAATGCAAAAAATAATTAGGTTCGCTATTCAACTGTACTTCACTCAACTCACCCCAGAGCTTGCCACGTGTCTTCTAACCGCTGTACACAGGGCGCCACGGTGGCGAGATGTAAACTACCTCGCCTGGTATACAGGAGGTCGTGGGTTCGACCCCGACTTTGACGCCTGCTGTATATCTGGAGTTTGCATGCTCTTTCCGTGGTCGCGTGGATTTTTGTCCGGGTGCTTCCGGGTTTTCACCTCCACGTTTAGAAACTTGCGTTTACAGTATCTGGCTGCGATAAACGTCCACGTGATACGCCACTTGGTTGAGCTATCATTTGTGATAACCAGGTCGTTTTTCAAAAACATATCTAAATAGCTCAGTGGGCCTTCCCTGGTACATAAATAAATAAAACTGTAACTTTACGCTCATGCCAACAATGCTCAACATCGATTGCTAAAAAAATCGTGTTACAACACTCATTGAACGGATAATACGGTCCTATGATCTTTTTTTTACTTTAATTCATATGATTAAAATTGTAGACTTATATTTTTGTGAATACTTCGTGGGGGAATGAAGGCTAACAAAAAAAATGCAAAAATTAAAGCAACAAAATTCACGAAACGACAATATTATTTCTGCCGCCATTCATTGCGGATCTTATCGTGCGATATATCGTAAGCGTGGCGTCCGCTCCAGTGGCACGGTTGCACAACGCCTGAAGTGACATTCCCCCCCCCCACCCCGGTCCCTCAATCTACACTTACTTCGGAAACTAAAATGTTCCCTAAAGTTGTTTTATACGCAACCAACTCCGGACCTCTAAACCAAGAGTCAACCAGCGGCGTCCCGTTATACGCCCTGGAAATGGTTTCCCATCGTGTGGTCCAAGCCCAAAATATCATCGAATTCCAGCCCAAAAAACAAACATCAAACATCGGACATCCTGGCATGAAAGAGGATCAACGCCCTTTGCTGTTTGCTCCTTTGAAAAACTTTTTTTTATGGGAACATTTCCAAGGATACGTGAATGGAAGCACGTTTCTTACATCAGCCCATCCCCCCCTCCCCCCGCGCTTTCAACACCACAGCGAATCAATTAATTACAAGCACCAACAAACAACGGATAACTAACACTACAACTACCGTATTCGCGTGTCGTACCATTATAAGACGCACCTCCCGCCTCTGTCTTCTAACGCAATGCGTAAGTTTTCCAGCCTGTACATTTTTTTTTAAAGCAAAAAAATCTTGCGGGCGCATCTTACAAATCCGGCAGCTGCGCGTCTGTTTTCGTGCGCGGGTTTGTGTACGTTCATTGACACCAGGCGCACGTTTTTTGGGGTGCGTCTTACTCTCCAGAGCGTCTTCTAATCCGGAGAACACTGTACGTTATGAGATCTCTTTTACCAGTGGCAAAATATAGTAGTAGGGTTTTACCCTTTTAAACTGGTACAAAACTGACACCTTTATTCAAGGCATCATGTTTGCAATAACCACAACACAAGTAGTCAAAAAAGCAAACAAAAAGAAGCAACTCTGATAATGATAATAATATGCACTGTCCTTGAAGTTGATTGGTTCACACCCGAGACGGCTTTCTTTAGAGCCTAGTCCCCATTGGTGTTGGACCAGATGACACCAGAAGGCGTACAACTCAAACACATCATTATCAGAGTTGCTTTTTTGACTACTTGTGTTGTGGTTATTGCAAACATGATGCCTTGAATAAAGGTGTCAGTTTTGTACCAGTTTAAAAGGGTAAAACCCTACTACTACAACACTGTACGTGTTACATGTCATGAGCACTGTGCATCCGTGTGAAGTACCCTGCTTTGAGGCGGCAGATGAGCAATGCGATGAGAGGTATGCTTGTTATTCCTTGGCAAGTTTTACTCGAAATATAAAACTGGGTTTATATGTTAATAGTGTAAATGCTTACCCCGAGCTCTCAATACTCTGATAGTGGCGCTGTTTTTGAGTTGTACGCCTTTTGGCGTCATCTGGTCCAACACCAATGGAGACTAGGCTCTAAGAAAAGCTGTCTCGGGTGTGGACCAATCAACTGCAATGACAGTGCATATCATTATCATTATCAGAGTTGTTTCTTTTTGTTTGCATTTTGACTGCTTGTGTTGTGGTTATTGCAAACATGATTCCTTGTATAAAGGTGTCAGTTTTTGTACCAGATGAAAGGGTAAAAACCTATTACTATATTTTGCCACTGGTAATGGATGTCTCATAGTTGGTTTATATGCCTTCATGAAACAGCATCGTTTGGAGGTAAGTTGCAGCTCATGCATTGTCCAACGAATCAGCCATCTCTGTTGATGACCTGGGTTCGAATCCGGGCAGCTCCTCCTGTCGGTATGTATATTTGTTGAACTTCTTTTGCACCATACGTAGCTAACCGTGCTAATCGGAGGTGCGGATTCGGAAGGAAAAAAACGCCTCATAGAAGTTGATGGGCTTAGTCCCGTCAGCAATAACTGTACAAAACTCCCATCGTGAGAAAACGTGGGGATTCACTTAATCTGGTCCATTCCAGTTCTGACAAATATCGATTGATATGCAACCACAAACATTATTCTCAAGGCACACAGAACGCGTGCCCGTCGTATCACACCTTTTGCCAACGAGACTTTCGGTCTCAAGGAATTCTCCAGGTGCAAATCGTTCTGATATTTATTTAACTGAAATATTTTTGCACGTAAATATTTTGTTGAATATTTAATAAATTTAAAGCGGCCAATCGAAGTGAATTTCGTTAGGCCATCTTTAGCAATTGCGTCCGTCGGACTCATGGAGGCGGACTGCCCGCTTGTCTAATTTGTAAATGGAAATGTCTGTTTCATGCCATGCTGCCTATAGCACAACCAGAATATGAATGGACTCGGTGGGCGGTAGATATGACACTCGTGTTTGTGATTATAAATGCATGCATGTATGTATGTTGAACTTCTTTCGAGCCGCCGTACGTAGCCGACCGTGTTAATCGGAGGCGCGGTTAAAAAAAAAATTATAAACACCAATATTTTATCCTGATTCTTACTCTCTTAAATTGTCAAGCCACCGTATCTGCGCAGAGCTCTCGTGAGGCTGTGTGTTTTTGTTTACAATGTTATCTGCAATGCGTACAACACCTGCTCGTAAATCTTTCAAATGTTACAAGCACATTTGTGGGTCTCTGTGAGACAGGGGGGGTGCGGGGGGTGTCACTGATATCTGTGAGACAGGAAAGTATCAATAGTGACCAAAAGTTCAAACATAACCAATATCATGGCTATAGCATAGGGCATTAACCGAATTTAAAAATTACCATTCCTTTTAAGCCACTTCATGGATCGTCCCAATTTGCTGCCAATGCCGATTCCCGCACCTCCAATTTTGCACGGTTGGCTACGTACGAAAGAAGTTCAACATACACACAATGAAATGATGCAATAATGTCAACTTGCAGCGCACTACGCAGTATACGCTCACTCTCTCGAAGGGAACGACTCAGAGGCACGGGGAGGAGGAACCAGCAGCAGCCACGCGGTGAACCGACGCTTTCAATTGTCCCTCGAGCTCTGCAGTTCTCTATCTATCACGGTGGTGGTATATACATTTATATATGTCGCCAAATTCATGGGTGTTTACATGTGGGAGGAAACTGTAGCACATGGAGAAAACCCACGCGTGAGTGGATGATATATAACACTCGATCCCATACAGATGGAACAGATAAAGTTCACTTTTTTTTTGCTGTAACATATTCTCCAGGCGAGTCGTGAGCATGGCACCTCCTCGACACGCAGATGTAGGCCTCGGCAAGGTAATTCATAATCAACGTTTTTGGGTTTAGATCGCGTTATTTATAAATGTGTCGTAACCCTCCACCACCCGACACGGCCAATCAGTAAAAAAGTGTCACGTTGACAAATAACAAATAGTTCACTGCTTTAGCCCACCGGTGTGTTGAAGCGTGAAACCCCAACATTTACAATTTGAGTACTGCGACGTTTCGCTGGTAATTGCATCCAGCATCATCAGGCAATTCGCCAGAATGGTGAGGCTCTGCTCTGTCTCCCGTTCTTATATAGAGCAGCAGCAGGTGACGTCATCATTAACTCATTAACTCATCAGGTGCAACGATTTTGAGGGCGGGGGGGGGGTATTGTAATAAGCCCCCGGCAAGGTAAGTTATCCTTTTTAACCGGGTAAAAGGGTAAAGGTGTCGACATGCCAAGGGGTAAGGTAAAGGGTAGGGTAAAGGTAGCGCCAAGTTTTACCCGGTAAATACCTTGTTTACCGCTCGCTAAAAGCTCCGTGGCGCAGTCCGTGGCCTCCATTTAAAATTGGAATCATCGAGAGTATTCTATGTGAATAAAGCGCTCTACCTTGTAGCATTTACCTGTTATAAACCTTTTTCATGTGTAGTAGTACCCCAGTAATTACCCTGTAATCGGGTAATTTGTATGGGGCAAGGGTAAAAGGTAGGGTAAAGGTAGGCTCGTTGCTTTTGACCTTTTACCTTACCTTGCTAAAGGGTAAAAGGTAAGGGTAGAGTGATTGTATTGTGGTAAGCTAAACGGTAGGGTAAAGGTAGGCTCGTTGCTTTTAACATTTTACCTTACCTTGCCGAGGCCTACGCAGATGGCAGGGAAATGTTTCACAACTACAGTGCCAGCACCGTAGAGACAGGAGGAGGAGGGGGATCTTTGCATAGGATTAAGGATTTAAATTCGTACACTCAGAGAGTCGCTGCACGCATCTAGAACAGCAGAGGGCAGGCACGTTCCAGCATTGGCCACTTTGTGTGTCTGCTGTGCGATTGCACAGCGCGGAAGCCCATAATAGCAGTGGCAAAATATTTAATGCCGGTGATGGGCACCCGCTAGATCGACTCAGCCTTAAACGAGTCCCTGGTGCGGTGTGTAAACATCAGCATTGGGGAGACAGAGGCACGGGGAATGTCCTTGAAGCGATCAATTTTAAAAGGTTTGAATGCCTACTAATTATAAGTAAGACACTCTGTGATATAAGACGCAGTCTAAACATTTGTGACCGGTGTTAATAAAGTCATACAAATCTGACCGTGCCCACATACATTCACACAAACGATTACCAGATTATGAGACTCACCCTCCCCCCCAAAATTTTGCTTTAGAATTCAGGGGGGAGATGTGTTCTCGTAAACCGGAGAACGCTGTAGGCGTGTAACGACGGGTCGAAGCGTCGACACACAATAAGACCGTTACGCTCACGGAAACCCAACAACAATTGTTCCGAACGATCTTCCGGGAGACGGTTCTCCCTCCAAAGTGCCGCAAACCTTCCAGATTGCGAAACACGCAGTGCCGGAATAAGCGAGTGCAGGGCCTGTAGAATATGTTATAAAGGGGCCCTAAATAAAAAAAAAACACGCAAATATTAAAACACTAATTTTTTTTATTTGCATTGTAAAGTAATCGTATTTTTTTCCATTTGCTATACAGCCAGATAAAGCGACAAATCGCTAACCTTAAACACCCGGTCGTTCGTAAAAGTTGAAGGCGATATAGTACTATAGTAATAGAGCAAGTGCAGAATCACTGAACCGGAATTGATGGCTTGAAAGCATTTGGCGCGGGGCCCTTGAAAGTGCGGGACCCGTAGCATTTGTAGCTACTTTTGCTACGAGGATAATCCGGCACTGGAAACACGCTCTTCCCAGAGTCTGCTCTGTGTAGTTTGTAACCGTACATCGCACATTCTTGTGCTGTCCCGCTATCGTGGGACGTCGTATATCCGAATAACAACAACAACAAAAACCACGCAGAAATGTTTTCGGTGCGTCTTACTTTCGAGAGCGTCTTTCGATCGGGAGACGACGGTAATCTGCACACAAAGGAAGCGAATTAAAGTTGCAATAAAACTGACAAAGAAATCGCAAACTCAACCAAAACCATTGAACGTTCTTAAAATGCATTGGTACTGTTATTTTGCAATTCTGATGAGAAAATTTGAAACCCAAAGGCGAGCTTGTCTGCAGACCCAATCAGTTAAACAAGCACTTGCGGCGAGATTATTTTATTGTGAATGCCTCAATGGGGCACACTGAAGGAGTCGAGATGTTACGATGTAAACTCATCCAGCGGATGGGAGAGACACGTGGTGGCGGGCCAGGTATCTGAATCAGAGTGGGCTTACTGAACTCACACGACACCGCAGGTCAATCACGCGGTGTAACTAAACCACCTCTTCTTCTTGGTTCTTTCGGTAAAGTCACGTAGAAGGGAAATAATAAAGTACTAAAAATTAAACATAATAAAATAATTCTCACGACGTTTCGGCCACAACGCAAGCAGCCGTCCTCAGGTGAAGAACAGGTCTGTCGGAAAGACAGCGTCGTGAGAATGATTTTGTTTTATTTTTATTCTTTTATTATTTCCCTTCTACGTGACTTTACCGAAAGAACCAAGAAGATGAATCCGTGCAGTCACGAAAGCTTTAAATCGAAATTTAAACCACCTCTGTTAGACAGGGGAGTCTCACTGGGTCTCTATGAGTCTCTATGGCATCGGTCTGTGAGACAGGGGAGTCTCACTGTTCGCATTATTATCATTGCTTCCACCCCACTCTAACCATATGATCAGAATTGTCTCGCTCTAAGCCTCTTGTGTTCAGAAGTAATCCCTGGGCAACACCCCAGTCCATTAGCGGCCCTCCGCAGTCACAAGATCCCCCTCCCCACCCCACTGCACGACCATCATTAAGGAAACAACCAAACGGTGCCTAACCCTGACGCAAACCGGGGACAGCCCCAGAGCACGAGGGTTCAAGTCGCGGGTTTGGTGTTTTTATTATTACACGCTTTTATTTAACTCGGTTGTTGTTGTTGTTGTTGCATCCTCAAATCTTGCAACTCAATTCTAACCCACTTCCCAATGTGGTATCGACTGCAAATTGGTATACTTATGTCATACTGATGACAATACTATATTCTATCATTAAAAATACAATAAAATATTTTAAACCATCTTTTGTATATGTTATGTTTCAGCATGGGTCTAATTGTGACGCTCAACTGACGTTGGCTGTAAATCACCACGGGTCCCTTACGTTACGGCAAGCTTCGGGGCCACTTCCTGGAGTCGTGGAGTTCTGCCATTACTCGTACGGTACATTTCATTAAAGCGTGCTTCAAAAAAAGTATTTTTTAATATTACTTATTATTTGTTTTGGGGCTGCGCCGCAGAAACTCCAATTTAAAACAGTGATCGCGTTGGCACAGAGGCGCGCCTTCTCCTTGTGGCACTCCCTACACCTTCCGCGCACCGGGCCAGACGGAGGAGGAGGGTTTTAAACCTCAAGGGCACAGATTATCGGCACAAAGGAGAGCGAGCACACACGCGGAGGGCCCGCTGTTTATCTTTATCGGGCCCACTGGGTTGTTGCTGATGGACGTCATCGATGTTTGCGGTCACCGAGGTCACGTGGTGGTGCTGGTGACAGTCTGCAGGCGAAAGTGCACGGCGATGATGGCGATGATGGCGAGCAATTAGTGCGGCGCCCTTCGCAGAACTACAGCCGTGAATGTTCAATCAGGCGGGGCGAAACCCCGAGGGCGTCGACGGCCAAGTTCCACCGCGGCGGAGTTTTCACGTTCGGAGCCCCATCGTGGGGGTCAGGCCGTTCGCGACGCGAGCACAGGAGCCGACTCACAGCGAACACCGCGCGGAGTGATTTGCCGCGTTAATCGCCGCGTTATTTAGGCGCCGTCCATAAATGACGTCACGCACCTGGGGGTGGGGGTTCAGATATTTGTGACGATGTGTGACGAGGGGGGGGGGGTGTTTGAGAAATGTGACGTCACATCAAAATGCGCAACTTTAAATAAATATGGACAACACGTTCTACTTAATGAAATAGACTTTTTGATAAATGTTTCTCCTACAACATCAGAGTGCAGCGAAACATTAAATACGCACTACAATGACAATAGTTTAAAGCGATTTGAAGCATGTTTGATTTTGAGCCTCGACCCAATTGGTGCTCGATCAGAGGACGCCAAAAGGCGTACAGCTGTACATATATTATCACAGTGCTATATACAGCAGTGCTGTACAATGCTCCAATGCCTTCACCAATCCCCAATGACCAGCACGGCGAGGTATGGTCAAATAACCCCGATGACCCACACGGTGTGAGGAGGCGCTGTTAATGTGTAGTTCAATTTACCCTTGGATACTGGGTAATTTATACATTTTTAAAAAGACCCCATGACATCACTGACAAAAGCAGGTCATTGTGTTTTCGTGCAGTACCCCCCAAATTCACAATAAGTCAAAGTCAATTGCAGCGAAGTGTCATATAAAACAAGCAACTGCAGTGTGCCTCTGTAAATACAGCATGAACTCCTTGAATATTCATTATAAATACAAATTCTGTCTCACCTGACGATAAAAATACAAAATCATTTCACGCAAAGGTAAAAAAAATGCCATGCCTGTCCGCGGATCACGTAAGTCGCGAGTGATTCCAGGACCGGTTCCTGGGAAACCGCCCTTCTTTCACCAACCCTGCACCGACTGGCGTGCGTGACAACATTTCGGTGACACAACCCCGATTGCTGCCACGGTAATGGGAGGCGTTTCCACGGCAGTGAACTGGCAAAGGGATGTGAATTACTTCTATACAGTTGCAGCAAAGCAGAGGAGGAGGAGGAATCCTCTCCTATCCCAGCAGAGAGAACAAGGGACAATGTGGGTCCTGGGTTTGTAAGCCGTGTGATTTGTTTTCGGATCGCCGGTGCAATCGCATCACAAGTTCACCCTTTGTTATATAAATTTCTAAATGAGCATTGGCAACTGGCGTTGCTTTATACAATCTACGACTGCGGTCTTCCGATGTAAACATATCACATGCGCACCATCGCACCCACCTGAAGAAGACACGATTTACTCTTCGCAACGATTTAAGTAGAAAAAAAACTGTTAAGATCTGCACTAAAAAATATATATATATCGATGGATACGACAACGAGCACGTGGCAATCTACACGCACAGTGCCGTCCATTCATGAGGGCACTGCACCTTCTTCTTCTGCCTGACCCTCAGAATTCTTGCCTCATCCCCACTGCATATCTCACACTCAGGTACCACATAGCTGCCCTTTCCCGAAATCAATCAGATTCAATAGACATTTTTTTTTGTTCACAGATGTCCAGTAGGGGCAGGTCAGAAGGTTACAACAACAAACAACACCAAAAAACACGATCGGATTGCAAAGTAGAGTAAAGGTAAACAAATCACTTGACACGTATACAACTTAACTATTATTTTTATCTTACCAGGTAAGGCCCACTAAGCTGTTACCTTCTTTTTCAGAAGGGACTTGGCCACAAATTGCATTTATTCCCCCCATTGATAGAACTGTATGGCCTGAAACCCAGCCCTCAAAGTCACTTTCTGCCACCCTGCTGCTGCCATCCATGTGTAGACGTAAGCGACATGAGGAATCGCCGTGTGAGAATAAGACGCCACCTCCAATTGACCACCGCAAAACTGCTTTCTGAAGACGCAGAACGCGTCTTCAGAAAGGGGGATTGGTTGGTGGTCTATGGTCTAGAACAGGGGTCGGCAACCTACGGCTCCGGAGCCGCATGCGGCTCTTTACGGGCTGCTTCTTGACAATATGTACGCGAGTACAGTATATGTACTCAGATGCATTGCGGCTCTTGAAATACTGAATTTTGTACCGAATTGGAAAGAAATGGCTCTTCTTGTTATTTTGGTTGCCGACCCCTGGTCTAGAATAAGCGACGGAGGTGGCAGCCATGAATTTCAATGCCTCCGTCTGAGTGGGTACGTCCACCCTGGGAGACGGAGCGATCAAATGAGCCCCGTGTGCAGGCGCCGAGTGGATTGCTACATCGCGGGATCGTGGGAAGACGTCAGCGGCCGGGGGGGGGGGGGGGCGGGTGATGCGTGTCTTCATCCAGCAGTGGATTGATCATGGCTGATGATGACGACGACGATGATAACGATGATATCGATGCCATACCTTAGCATGACAAGAAATGACTGTCCTTCCAATAGTTACCCGATTGGTCTGAGTCTCCACAACCAACAAAAGGTTGAAAGCCTCCCCCCCCCCATCCCCGCCCTACCCTCCAGCCCCCCACCCCACCAGCACCGGGCAGCATTGAAGGGGAAAGATTGAGGCCCTGAAACCTCCGCCCCGGTTTAATAACCTGTCGTAATCTGGCACAGCAAATCATTTCAGGCTTAAAGTATTTCAGAGTTTTGCAGTGGTTTTTTTTTATTCCACGCAGAGCTAGGAATTACCGCCAGCAAGGCTGGAATGCCCTTGTTTAACATTGTGACCAAGAAGGCATTGCCATATGTGTTTCTTAGTAAGTTGTTTTAGAGTTTTACACGTGAAACCAAATACAACATTTAAGCCATTGGGGCAGTTCTATTGAATTATAATAATATTATTATTGCTGCTATAAATGATGCTATTTAGACGCTCGTTATGTCACTTGTATGAAACAGATGTTAAGGTATGTATAATGGACGAGGGTTGTAATGATTATATTGACGATTGAGGTCCTGTATTAATGTTATGTTTAAGCTGACAGAGAATATGTAAACTACAGAGTTTTGCCTTTTTCCAACTCGGCTTCTGTTCAGACCACACACTGGTAGCTTCTATTGTATATGTCACACATATTTCTCTTTTTTACTGTGGCATTTCCCTTGATTCGCGTACAGTACCACTGAATAAACCCTTTTTGTTAAGACCTTGAAAAATGCTCACCCTTCACCATATGTTTAAATAATGCACACCATACACCACGCTGGAATGCTATTAATGAGTTTATAAGGCATCTGATTTTCCATAGGATCAGCAATCTAAGAGACTGGTTTAAACATTACAACAAAAACCTTTGTAGTGGCAGATTTTTTTTCTTCCACCAGGATGTAAAAAAAACCCAGAGCAAGAGCTAAAATGAAAACATACGACCATGCATTGGCAATTGTTACTAAGAGCAACGCAGGCCTGGTTAGGAGATTTAACAGAGTAAGCTAACTTTTTTTAGGAATGTGCTCCAGATATTCTGATGTGATCAGACGCAACTATCGATAAGGCCTCGATATGAAATATTGGATGATCCAAACAAAAACATGTCTTTGGATTTTTCCAAAAAAGTGAAGTGATATCACTTCCATTGTTTCCCCCCCTACTAAAGATAGTGAACCCGAAGACACGGTGAATATATGATGTAAAGTAAACCAATAGCAAATCAGAAAAAGATCCGACATTTTACCAAAAAATCCGATATTTTTAAATTCGACAAATGTCTTTTTTTAAACCTTTATATTAAGTTCACTTGCTTGCTTGCGTGCTTACGACCGTGCAAATCTTTCAGTCGTTTTTTAACCCACTTTTCGTGATCCAATCGAGCTGACATTTTGCACACAGACTCGTTGTGCGTGACAATTTCTTTTCGTGAAAATGTTTTCGAAAATTTTATACTTTTTAGGATAAAATTTTTTTTATATTTAATTACCAATTGCTTAATGGTGGCAGGCAATCATCTGACCCATAGGTGGCAGCCATCTCAAGCCAGAGGACGAGAGGACTCTAGCCGCCCGTTTCAAAGACCAATGTGGGCTGGGTTGTGGCCCATTGAACACGTACTGTAATTTAAAGGATCTATAGTGAAAAACTTTGTTTTTACGGGTTAATTTTTTTTATTATGATAATAGCCAAGTGTCGCAGTATTTTATACTTTTCGAGGATCCGATGAATGTGCACGTGTATAGAAAATCGTGGGGGGTAAAATATTATACACGTAAAAACAGCTTGCTCATTTGGTTGGTTAGCTTATAAAGTTTCCATATCTGCCCCCCCCCCTAAGGTCGACATGCACGCGATGGGAGAAGACTAATGGGTCTCGATGACTTCAATTTCAAATTGGAACGACTAAGGAGTTAAATTTCTATTCAAAGCTTTAGTGACTGCAGGGATTCATCGTCTTGGTTCTTTCGGTAAAGTCACGTAGAATGGAAATAATAAAATAATAAAAATAATAAAACATAATAAAATAATATAATATAATTTTATAATGTTTTATTTTTTATAACTTTGTTATTTCCATTCTACGTGACTTTACCGAAAGAACCAAGAAGACTAAGGAGTTATTCCATGAATGAGCTATTTAATGTATGCGCATACAGCGGAATTAGTAAATATATATTGCCATGTATCTTCTTGGTTCTTTCGGTAAAGTCACGTAGAAGGGAAATAATAGAATAATAAAAATAAAACATAATAAAATACAATTCTCACGACGTTTCGGCCACAACGCAAGCAGCCGTCCTCAGACGCTATCTGAAATTCAGACGCTGTCTTTCCGATAGACCTGTTCTTCGTCTGAATTTCAGAAGCTGTCTTTCCGACAGACCTGTTCTTCACCTGAGGACGGCTGCTTGCGTTGTGGCCGAAACGTCGTGAGAATTGTATTTTATTATGTTTAATTTTATTATTTTATTATTTCCCTTCTACGTGACTTTACCGAAAGAACCAAGAAGATGAATCCCTGCAGTCACGAAAGCTTTAAATCGAAAAATATTGCCATGTAGTTTTATTTTTCAGATAACGGGGCGAGGTGTGGGGGGGGGGGGGACACGCTATTACAGTTAACAGCTATTTCATGTTCGGTTGAAAAACACGAGCACTGAAACTCACGCATTTTATTCAAATGCCGCGCCAGGAGGTCGAATCAAAGCGGCGACCTCTGCGGTGTGTTGACCATCACGCCGCGGTAACATCTGTACAGGGAATTACTCAAGGCTGCCATATGAAACTAAATTAAACACATTTTTTAAGGCCCATTGAGCTATACAGCTCTTCTTCAGAAGCGACCTGGTCACAAATGATAGCTCAACGCAGTGGCTTATCGCGTGGAAATGTAACGCATGTTGATATTAAATGTGGAGGGAAAAAGCGGAGGACCCGGGCAAATAATCCAAGCGACCACGGGGAGAGAAAGACACGCAAAGTCCAAACAGACAACAGGCTTGCGGGTCAGGATCAAACCCACAACCTCCTGCATACCAGGCGAGGTAGTCAACATCTCGCCACCGCGGCGCCCGTTTAGTCTGAGCCTCAGCAAACAAACACACACTGGCCCAGTGCCTGTCACCAGACCCAGAGACACATTCTGTAAACAAGGCAGTGGAGGCAGGGGCCTCTATCCAAAACAAAGTCCCACGTGCGCATTCCTTTGGCAATCGGGGTTCAGTTAGCAGGATGCATTGAGCTGTCCGACAAGGGGCACAAAGAGGGCCGAGATGAGAATCGGTGGTGTTATTGGAGACAGCATGCTATTGTTGGTTACCATTATCGCCGCAGATTCACCAAAACTATTTGCGGTACACCTGGTCTGCACACCTGGTCATTAATTTTGGTTTAGGGGGCTTCTGAACAATAGCGCACATCTCATAACTCAATGTTGAATGTCCACACCGTGGAGATGTTGGCTTTGATTGATGATGATGATGATCATCAGAAATTGTTTATCCAGGGCTCGATGAAGGCCTCCCCACATTGTAGCCATCTCATACGGAACTTTGATGCCCATCTCGCTCCTGCGCATCAGCTTACGGCATCGCCCCGCATCTGCTTGTTCGCTCATTTGGATGCCCTTCCGACCCAAATCTCATCCATCGGCCATCATCCCTTCCAGCAAAAAAAAAATTGTCTTAACCCGAGCAACACTTCTTTTTTTTAACAATCAACATGAGATCTCTCATTTATGTTCGTTCTTTGATCTCCGTGCTCCTCTTTTCTATCTCTGAACGCAATCCCATCTTCGCGTACTTTGCAGCTTTTGTTCCACGGGCTTTTTTTTGTGTGTGTGTCAGAGTCGTGTTTCCGATCTGTATCTCAGGGTCAGGTAATATGCACTGATTGGAAACTTTCTTACTCTGGGCACAATGGCACGTTGTTTTCGTGATTAACTTCAATTGTCCGAAAGCATTCCCATCCTGATAATTGGTTTTTTACCCTTCTATCTGGCAACAAAACTGACACCTTTTTACAAGGAGTCATGTTTGCATAGACCACAATACCTGCAGTCATAATGCAAACAAAAAACATAATGTGCACTGTCCTTGAAGTTGATTGGTCCACACCCGAGACAGCTTTCCTTAGAGCCTAGTCTCACATGGGTTGGACCAGATGACGCCAAAAGGCGCCTTTTGGCGTCATCTGGTCCAACCCATGTGAGACTAGTTATGTTTTTTGTTTGCATCATGACTGCAGGTATTGTGGTCTATGCAAACATGACTCCTTGTAAACAGGTGTCAGTTTTGTTGCCAGATAGAAGGGTAAAAAACCAATTATCATATTTTTACTGGCAAATGAGGTTCCCATGGTGTAAATGCATTCCCATCCTGTTTTTTTTGCTCACCTCTTCATTCCATCAATTTGATCCTGGCCCTGCGGTTGTTTGCCTCCAATAATAATTTCCTCTTTGTAACAGTGAACTTGTCATTTAAGACTTAAGTTTTTTTTATCGCTCTCTCTCTCTCGTATTTTTCTTTAACTCCCCTTTTTTGCAATCGTTTCCCAAAGTTCATTTCCAGATGGGTTGTTATTGGCATGTGCTTTCAAAGTTCTGAGAATTTTTGCAGTTTTCTTTTCGCCACCGACCAAGTAAGAGCCGGTGTTGATTACAATAATAAACATTTGTTTTGGCTTCGTGTGACACCAGAGGGCTGACGCGCGCACGTCATAGTGCAGAGCTTGCCACTGCAATCTTGCTGGACTCAAGCCGAGAGTGGCCACCCACATGTAGCGCCGTACATATTGGAGTTATGGACTTTTTGAAATGCAGATTGAAACCTCATTTCTTTTAAACTGCTTTTTTAAGTTGAGTTCGTTGTCCTTCCCCCGCACCTCCGATTAGCACGGTGGGCTACGTACGGTGCGAAAGAAGTCCAACATACAGTACGTATATGGCACCTCGAGAATTGGGTCGGCGATTAGCGTACTCGAGCTATAGACCTGGCTACCCGAGTTCCATTTCCAGACACAGCTAACATCGATGGTAAGCGATATCAGAACATAACCAGTTCTGCCCCCCTCCACTACCCCCATTTCACCAACTTGCACTGACCAGAGTGGTGAAGTATGGTCGAATCCCCATGATCGACGCACAAGAGGTAAGCCCTCCATCTATCGGTGAAATTGACAGAGGGCTGCAAATGAAATAAATACAACTGTGAATCCTCACTTAAAACTGTAAGAGGTCAGCAATGCAAATAATACCGCCTATCAAGAGGTCTACTTGTGCATTAAACATGACCGCACCTCCGGCCAGCACGGTTGGCTACGTACGGTGCGAAAGAAGTTCAACATACACACATACACGACCCGCTTATCACTCTCTGCCTTTTTCGTTTCCACTACCACCACCTTCTTCTTCTAGTTTTGTCCACATAAACAGCCGCTAGCTAAATAGTTAACTGGAAATTCCCGGTATCGTTTTAAACGTGCAGTGTTTTTTGTATGAGTAACACACTTTTCACAAGGATGGCTGCGTGGCTACGGGAGGCCAATCCTGTTGCTCGTCGACTACCCAAGACAAAAAGGATGATGATTCGCACGTATAGGAAGGACCCTTGCCTGCGTGCATCTATGTTAAACTTCTTTCGCGCCGTACATAGCCAACCATGCTAATCGGAGGCGCTTAAAATGACTCAGCTCCTCAAAAGCGCCTTACATCATCATCATCACATCTCAATTCAACAATTCCTGCAATGCCCCTGCTGTTCTCTGTTCAGTGGCAGCTGTCCCTGTGCAGTTCAAGGGTGCACGCGGCAGCTGCAGCCGTGCAAATGGGTAAAATGACATCAGGGCACCACTTTGTAAACGGTGCCCTTTGCTGTTCGTGATGTGCACCACCTGCGCTGTGACATGCAGGCCAGGTCTGATGGTGCGCAGGTGGATTAAGTGAGTTTGCAGAGCGCGGAAAAAACACATTGGACAGGTATGAGATGCGCGGCGGCGATTGTGTGCACAAAGATCACAAAGTCCACGTCCGGACTGAAATGATCCTATCCGAGTTTTGGAAGTCATCCCCCGTGCCACAGATGTGGCCGATACAAAGGAAGTGTTCGCGTGCTATGTTGTATTTTCTATCAAATATCTATACTTTTTTTTCTGCCAGGTGACAATCCACTCCTGGATAACGGTTAAAAAAGGTTCATATTCTTGGTTCTTTCGGTAAAGTGTTTACGTAGAAGGGAAATAATAAAATAATAAAAATAAAACATAATAAAATACAATTCTCACGACGTATCGGCCACAACGCAAGCAGCCGTCCTCAGGTGAAGAAACAGAGCTGTCGGAACACTGCTAAGCTTGGCAGCGTATTTTAAGCTGGGTGGGAGGAGGAGAGAGCCTTGACAAAGGAGTTTGCATACTACCGAAAGAACCAATAATATGAATCCCTGCAGTCACGAAAGCTTTCAATCGAAATTTAATAAAGGTTAATTGTGGAAAAGTCAACAGTGGTTGTCCTCAGTATAAACTCACCCCCATCATCAAAATGAGTCATGTCCAACGCTGACTCAGACCTGTGAACGGATGAGCAACGGATCTGCCCCTCTTGAGTCACGTTAGCTGCAGTGCTGCCTGCAAAGGTTTAAGGTGCAGCCCTGCAATTGCTTGCTCACACCGCTGCTGGCTGAAAGGCCTCCACTAGAGGGTGCTCGAGAGAACCCCGCTGGCAGGCATTTGACCTCCGGTCATCCACGCAGCGGCTTTTTGGCTGACCATCGAAAAAATGCGGTGGTTCACTGCATCGCGCGGCGCTTTCAGATGCGCTTCTGCGGCCGTCTGGAACGCTCTTCCTTCCGATAACAGGACGCCGCTTATGCACTTCGAAATCGTCTAGATTCAAAACTCATTTCTTTAGAACTGCTATTCGCGTTAAGTTTGGTGTCCTTCACCCGCACCTCCGATGAGCACGGTTGGCTACGTACGGTGCGAAAGAAGCTCAACGTCGAGTACATACATGCCAAGCACACTCGGCCACCGTGGGCGTGCGCGCCAATACGAGAGGCCGGGCGCGAGTCGCGCTCCTCCGTAGCCACGTGTGCACACAGCGAGCATCCACGTGACCCCCATTCTCGGCGCAAGACTCAGCAGCGCGTGCTGGATTAGGGCTAATCTCGAAGCCCCCCATGAAGCTTGCCTTTGTGCTGAGATGGGCAGAGAGACAGTCGCCACTACCTCATTATATTGAGCGCCGGGGGATAAAGCCCTGTCTATATTCAGCGCCTTTGCTCACAGCCGCCGATTTTGATCTCTCTTAAACGCGACGTGCCTCGCTCGCTTTGTTTGGCGACGATGTCGCGACATGGAAATAGCCACGGAGATGGAAGGGTAGCCTTCAACCCGGTGACGTTCCGATATGCTAAACATATCCATTCGGCCTAATTTGGCTGTCACTTGGATGTAGATATGGCAATTGTATTTGACACTTAGGATCTTGAATGATACCGGCACACAATGCACAGCTATTTAGCCTGTGCTCAACATGATATGCCGAGTAAAGGGCGCCAAAGTGGCGAGATGTTAACTCCCTCGCCTGGTATGCAAAAGTTCGTGGGTTCGATCCCAACCCAGACGCCTGTATATTTGGAGATTTCAATGTCTCTCTCCCCTTGCTCGCGTGGATTCTTCACCGGGTCATTCGGTTTTTTTTCCTTCACATTTAGAAACGTGCGTTTAGAGTATTTTGGCTGCCGTAAATTTCCACACGACAAGCCACTTCGTCGGGCCATCATTTGTGGCCAGGTCACTTCTGAAAAAGGACTCCAGAGCTCAGTGGGCCTTACCTGGTAAAATACAAAATAGTAAAATAATAAAAACATTGTTTATAGTTTTATGAGGTTGTAACTGCGAGCGTGTGGCAGAGTTAACATATGTGAGCACTGTTGTACTATACGCTATAACCGCACTGTATTACCAACCCCCATGAACTAACGTGGTGAAGTATGGTCCCCATGGTCGAGGCCTTATCCCGCAGTGGCAAAGTTGCTACTGAAAAAGAGCTACATAGCTCAGTGGAACTTACCTGGTAACATAACATGTAGCTTAGTTTAGTTTAATATCGCACATCTGAGTAATTCCCTGTACAGATGTTACCGCGGTGTGATGGTCAACACACCGGACTTGACAATGCAGAGCTCGCCGCTTTCATTCGATCTCCTGGCGCGACACGGCCGAGATAATCGCGCAGGTCACGTGTGGTGGCTAAGCTGTGGCTACTCCCATCTCTTCCAAGACGTTTGGCCATCATGGAAGAGAAGGGCAAATGCATGTGTTTTATATATGTTGAACTTCTTTCGCGCCGTACGTAGCCAACCGTGCTAATCGGAGGTGTGGGTGGGGGGGAAGGACAACAAACGAAACACGTAAATAATTTCTAAAGAAATTGGTTTTCAATCGAGATCATTTAAAAGTGCATAGCTCCAGTGGCTTCCTAATATCTGAAGGAGGAGCATCTCAGACGGACGCAGAAGTACATCTGAAAGCGCGCGATGCAGTGTACGTATGAGCTGTATGTTGAACTTATTTTGCACCGTACGTGCTAATCGAAGGTGCCGGGGAAGGACAACAAACTGAACACAAAAAGAAGTTCTAAAAAAAAAGAGTGTTTAATCTTGATGGTTTAAAAGTGCATTGCTCCAGAGCGTTCCAGACGGCCGCACCAGATTGTGCACATGGCTAATAAAAGCGGACGATGTGATAATCGCCGAGTTAAGTTTCGCTGGCGACTTAAAAGATGCCATCTCAGGTGGTGCCAACGAGTAGAATATTTGGTCTGGGTCCATGGACTCCCTGTCGCCCCACCCCTCCCCCTCCCTGTAGCAAAGGGCCTGGGCCCCTTCCAGTTGCAGCTGCACAACCGGCTCGCTCCTCCTGGACATCAGTGAGAAAGATCTTTGCAGCTCATCGGATTCCTCTAGAAGCAATTCGCGCAGCATTCTGAGTCTGAATATCTACGCCACGTCACGTGCAGCCTTTTCAACAATTTCCTTAAAATGAGCGGCAAATCGTGCTCACTGTAGGGTTAGGGCTACTTTAGGGATTTTTGGGTTAAACAAGTGTGTCATGCAACGGTGTTGTTGTGAGGGATTTGAGTGGAAGAAGAGTGTTGGTGAGTTAACTGTGGTCGTGGGGGAAAAAAGGTTTCATCACCAGCAGCCTCCCTCAGCTTCACTGGAAAGTTCAATTGTATCGCTTGACAATCATCTCACCCATGAAATGATTAAAATAATCATCATCAACAACAACTACACCAACAAAACACCCTCCTTAATGATTTAGTTCGATGTGATTTTAGGAGTCAAATGAATCTGCCTAATTTGTCAAACTTTTTTTAAATATATATAATGCCATGGCAGTCATGTAGGCCATACTCTCCAACACAAGTGTGGTGTGCCGAACGAGTTATTAATTTGGCATGTTTTGTTTACGTGACAAACCTTACTAATTGGCTGTGGTCGGGTGGCGGCGGGTTTAACGACGCATTTATATTCATGCGATCTAAACCAAAAATAACCTCTATGATGGATAATATTTGGTCGCGAAAGGACACGTGTTCAACTGCTCTCATCTTGTGGACACACAACCAGAGTCAATGTGTCCCGAACCATCCCGTACGAGTTTACAACTTCGTCAAAGGTCCCACCAGCCGGTTGCTTTTGCCGACCAATATTATCTGGCAGCATTTTGTTTAAGCGAGTCTTAACTTCGGGACCAGTTTTGACCTTCTGGATATCATCAGCGGTCAAACTTGCTTTAAACAAACGCCGCTCGACGACTCTGGTCTGGAAGTCAACAAGAGGCTGAACAATATTTGTTATCTTATATTTAGAGAGAGAGAGAATGGGGGTGGTGCACCCTCACGTTTGCTCTAACCCATTGCCCTTTGTGCAGAGTTTCCTCCTCGTCCTCTTCATTGTAGCTGTTGCTGCTGTTGTCTTTGACCGTTAGCTTAGTTCCCGCTCACTGGCAGCGGACAAACGGGTCGTCGGAGAAAAGTAACATGCGGCGGGGGGGAGGGGGGTGGTTCAGCCATGCAAGGAGGCAGTGAGTTTTGTGCCTTCTGCCCTGTTTAGCTTTGGGCCTTGAGAGAGAGAGTGGAGGGCAGCCTGGCATGAAGGCTTGAAGCCTCGCACGGCGCTGAGAAGCCACGTGAGTGTCGGTGACTGAAAAAACTAACGTGGAGCACATTGTGCGGTGTGTGTTTTTTTTCCAACTAAGAAGTCAACTTAAACAGATAGGAAAATCTCTTGACGCGCCTGAGTTCGTGATAATGCACTGTGGTTGTTTTTACCGGCACCGCAAAATACACCGGAACGGCATTTTCGCGCAAAAGGTAAAAGGCGCGGCGCTGAAATTGCTCTGCTCACGCCGCTGCTGGCAGAACGGACCCCGCTCGAGAGAGCTCTACAGAGTATTTGGCCTACTCTTCCGCGCTGGCCAGATGTCCTCGAAGAGGTGGGGATAGCCCCAATATTGCGTCGCGCAAGCGGTTGTAAAAACTCGTTGCACACCTGTAGCCCTACTGAATGAATTACTCATTCGTCATAACCCTTCAAGGGCACGCAGATTCAAGCACCGCACACTTAGTCAGCGTGATTCCACATCACAGGACAACGTCGCATATGCCCCCCTGACCGATTGACCAGCGGCACTTCATGCAGTATTGTGTGCACGGTGTAACGGTTAAATATATATATGCGTGTGTGTACATTTCATAGATGTTCCAAAATACGACCACTTTCCCGCGTTTCCGATTAACCACGGTTGGTTGCGTACGGTGCGAAAGAAGTTCAACATCGTACATACATACATGCAGCGGTGCACAATCGCTCACTACCTGTTGCACAATAAACCATGATTTTAACTTGCCCGGATGGTTTACTTGCCCGCAACCAACCGTGGATAATCGGAGGCGCGGGAAAGTAGTCGTATTTTGGAACATCTTTGAAATGTACACACACGCATATATATTTAACTACAAATATTTTCCCCCTTATTTTAGCACATTTCAAGCAGCCACGCACTCGAAATGCGCGTTGATTCTCAACGTGGAGGGGGGGGGGGGAGACCGGAGGACCCGGAGAAAAATCCACGCGACCTCGGGGAGAACACGCAAAGCTGCAAATATACAACGGGCGTCAGGGTTTGGAATCGAACCCACGACCTCCTGCTATACGGGGCGAGGTAGTTAACATCTCGCCACCGTGGCGCCATTGGACATGGTGTATCCATCGTGTTCCACAGACGTGACGTGTCGCCATATCCGCCTGTACGTCTCCCCCCTCCCCCCCCAGCAAGTCGGACATGCGGCGTTGAGAGAGAGAGTCGTACGTACGAAAAGTATTTTTTTTGGTACATTTGAAACGCTGTAACTCTTCTTCTTGGTTCTTTCGGTAAAGTCACGTAGAAGGGAAATAATAAAATAATACAAATATAACGTAACTCTCTCGACCCGTCCTTACTGGGCATTTTGTGAACAAAAACAGCTTCGTGTCTCATGGGGTTCCTCCTGCAGTCGACTAAATCAAGATTCTGATTCTGAAATTACAACGCCCTCGACAAGAGCGCAACAGACTTCCCGTGGCTCGGGGCCATTCATTTCGACGATCTGTTTGCTTAAACACGTTAAAATCATGAATCCTTGATCGTTTCTGCGTGGATTAAATATTGGCCGTTCTATAGGATTCGGGGTGGGGGGGGGGTAAAAAGTATGCGTGCGTACAGGGAGGGGGGGGGGGGTAGGGTCAATAGGCCGTCCATAAATGACGTCACGCACCTGGGGGGGGGGGGGGTGGTCAGACATTTGGGACGATGTGTGACGAGGGGGGGGGGGAGGTTTGAGAAATGTGACATCACATCAAAATGCGCAACTTTAAATAAATATAGACAATACGTTCTACTTAATTAAATAGACTTTTTAATTAATGTGTTCTCCTACAACATCAGAGTGCAGCGCCACATTAAATACGCACTACAATGCCAATAGTTTAAAGCGATTCGAAGCATATTTTATTTGGGGGGGGGCAGAGCTTTGAGACGTCATATTTGAGGGGGGGGGGTCTGACTTTTTGTGACGCCGTGTGACGAGAGAGGGGGGGGGGTCATAAATCGTCCAAAATCGCGTGACGTCATTTATGGACGGCCCTCAAGTTTTGACAGATTTCTGCGTACGGACTAAATGGATGGCCCCTTACCTCGTGCAAGCAGCGATCTCTGTCACTATGCCCCCCCCCCTCTCCATTCCCCCCGGCTATGTGCGATCCATATCGAAATCTTAATAGATTTCCAATCTTCGTCCACAATGTTATGTAATGGCTTTGTCGCGTCCTGTTCGCATCCCTTGCAGAACCACCCTTGTCGCACTCCGGAAACCCGAACGGTTCACCTTATCGCGTTCCCTCTCTCCCGAAGACAGAGCGGCGCTATTGAGTCACCGTTGAACGCACGCGAACTTAAAATATCGTCGTGATATATTATTCTTTATTCTTTATTTTATTTTCGACCTACGTGACTTTGCCGAAAGAACCAAAGAGTATGGATCCCTGCAAGTCACGAAAGCTTCAAATCAAGATTCAAATATCAGTTCATATCACAGACCCTGCAATTTTTTTTGTCTCGAAAAAATAAATTAAAGTGTGTCCAGGGGTTATTTTTGTTGTTGTTGTTGTTGCAGTCGATGGGGCAGCAGGGTGGCGCAGTGCTAGAACACACGGCAAGATGGGCCTGGACTCGGTGTACATCTGCTGTGTGGAGTTTGTACGCTATCCTCCTCTTTTCCATGGGCTCTCTGCCAGGTTTTCAGGGTTTCTTCCCATAGCTAAACAAATAGATAATTTTCGATGTAAAGCTTTCGTGACTGCAGGGATTCATCTTCTTAGTTCTTTCGGTAAAGTCACGTAGAAGGAAAATAATAAAATAATTCTCACGACGTTTCGGCCACAACGCAAGCAGCCGTCTTCAGGTGGAGACCAGGTCTGACTCTGCCTTCTCGACAGACCTGTTCTCCACCTGAAGACGGCTGCTTGCGTTGTGGCCGAAACGTCGTGAGAATTATTTTATTATGTTTTATTTTTATTATTTTATTATTTTCCTTCTACGTGACTTTACCAAATAGATAATGTAACGTCTATTGAACAAACGTCCCCAATTGCTGAAAAATGTACCTGCAAATGTACTCGATTGGGATGAGACGTAGCAGCAGCAACATCGCCCCTATACTACGAACACGGGTAGGACCCTCCTGGAAAAAAAAACCCCCAACTCTTGAGACTCCGTGTAAGGCTTTCCTGGGTAAGCGCGTGTACAAGGATACATACATCGATGAAAAATGACCCCGCTGTTTTTGCCTGCTCGAATTATAATCTGACGATAGAACTGGCTACTGGGTTCGATGGCCCAAAGATAATCCCTTTTAACGGCACCGCGTGCATGTGAGTGTCGGTCAGAGACACTTCTCCCTTATAGATGATGGGCAGCGTCCTGGACTCTACACAAGGGGCATTCTTCGCCGCTGCCACCCCCCTCCCTCCATCCTCCATGCTCTTGAGTCTACGATCACCCACACACTGCTGCCACTGCGGGTGCCTGCAGACGTTGGTGTGGTGCCAACCCATGAAGCCCCATTGGGGGGATTCTCAGCAGCAAATTATCTTTGGGCGCATCAAGCGCCTTACAAACGTTATACGACGGTGGTGGTCGCTGCTCTGCATGGAGTGTTGTGGCAGAACGGCATTTAAAAATGTGCTTTAAAGATCTACATCGTGAAAAATATTTTTAAAAATGTTGACAAGTTGAACAAATGATTCAGAGAAGTAACTGATTTTCAGTCACTTTCTTCCGCTTTTTATGGCATTTTAAATCCATTCCGATAGAACTGTTGGGACGTCTTCGAATTATGGGGGCGCCCGGTTTGGCCGCCGCAGAATTTTTTTTTTATTTTCGGCATCTCATTGGCAGATTCAAACCACTCACACAGAGCCGCCAGCAATTGGACCCACCAGCCGCCGCTGTACGATGGACACACGAACACAACTTACTTACTTCGCCGTTGTGTGAAGGAAATAAGTAAAAATGTTTAAGAGGATCTGAGCTGAATTTAGTGCACGCGTGGGATGCGCTATTGAGTGTTGGGTGAATTCGAGAAAATGTTGTTAACAGGCCTGAATATGAAATTCGGGACGATCCAAATGTTTGCTTTATTTTGTAACGATCAGAAAACTGGATCTAAACATTACTTTACACGCTTTTCCAGCCAAACGTGTTCTCACGTTCAGTTTAATTTATTAGGTATAGCCCTGTGAGCCATTAGGCTCTTGACTCGGGTGCAATCGCAACAAACAAAAAACATGAACAAGAAACATCTTAAAGTGACTACGCGCAACAGAAGAATCCAGGAAAAAACTGCAAAGTCTTCCAGAAAAAGCACCGTTTATCAACGCTGTGTGCAAAAATCTCAGTGGGATGCAAGTCAAACAATAACAACCATAAGACAATTTAGATTAAAGTTATCAGTCTAACTCTGTACTACAACAAACAAATATGGCTAAATCAAAACGTTTTCGAAATCACCAAAATAAAGCTATAACAACAATGTAACAGTGATCATAGGAACTGTGATTCAAATGTAACAATAAACGAAAAACATAACATGTACGACCGAACTTTGACATCTGGTATCGTCATGGTTAGCGCAACGACAATTCCACAGTCGTCGTTCGCATTGGAAATGAGCCGAAAATCCGAAAAACATTCAAAACTGCGCTTACAAATTCCGAAATGTTTCATGAATCTGCCCAGTGGTGTTCGCTGGCTTAAATTGGGCCCTCGTGGGCGGGTTTCGCCGACGTCTCAGTTCGGCCCTGGGCTGTTCACGATGGAGGGAGAGTTGTTGGGAAGCCTGCTGTATGTGGGCCCCCTGATGAGTTGAGGCTAAGCCATGGCATACCTGGCTTAATCGATAATCTGAGCCTGCAGCCCTGGGTTTCGGATTACACAGCGACACACGGAACTGCATGACGCCAGCAGTAGTAATATGTCACGCCGGCGTGTGTGTCTGTCACGTGTTCCCCGTGCGGCAAGTGTTGTGGCATCTAGGACAACGCCACAATTATTGCGATGCGCGGCACCCCGCATTGTGTTTGCGCGTGCCAATATTTATAAATAGCGTGCGCGTTGTTTTGCTGCGGCTAATTATATGCAGCGCAGCACGAAAACGGCACGCACTTTATCAGCGGCCCAAGCCACTCACATTTTGGCAGTTAAACTGCAAACATGTTATACTTACCTTCCTCTGAGTTATGTCATCAAAACTAGAAAACAAACACGTCCAGGTAAAGGACATTGGTTCATAATAAAGACAGAGGTCTATCACTCCATGTCATGCACCGCCTTATGTATTCATCCAAGAGCCGATGGGATTTCCAGGCCAATGTCTTATATCGCCGTTTGTTCAGCACCCACTAAAATCGATCTTAGCCCAACAGGCCCGATCCTGCTGATGAGTCTGAGAAATCCATAATGGAAGTTTTTTTTAAGTTAGGTCGCGTAAATTTGAGTCGTTAACCCTGCCACCATCCGACACAGCCAATTCGTAAAGTTGCTCACGTACATAAAACGTACCAATTCGTTACTAGTTCAGCACAAGGGTATGTTGGAGAGTAAACCCACAGCATTTACAATTGGGGTACTGCTTCGGCCCTAAATAGAAAGCATAAATGTGAGACTGAGAGAGTGAAAGCAGTTTAGTATATGTACGCTCAAACATTGACCTGGAAAGCTCATACGCCGACAAAACTAATATGTATGCAGCACACGGTGTGCGTTAACGCATCATAATACGAATTTTAATTACAGCACACGAAGCATTTCGAACTGCGTGGTGGAATTAATTTGGGTTATTCGAACGATAAAACGGCTTGAGGCGGTCGTTAAGAAGCGGCATAGCAGAAGCATTGAACACAACCACAGCCGAGACGATGCCAAGCACGTGGGCCCCTCTGCCACGTCTCAAGGCGACGGGCGTTGCGAGCACCACGACGGATACGAGGGGACAGTCGTTTGTGCAACAACCAGAGGTCGCAACCGGGTACCCGATACCCGTACCCTACCCAATACCCGGCTACCCGTACCCGGCCGGGTACGGGTACAGGTACCCGCTTGCGACCCTGGTGCGGCTGGGTACGGGTACGGGTAGACCGTGAGTCACTGGTGAGTAACCGTTTGACACTAATTTCCCAACGTCTTGTGTCTCTTCTCACAATTCAAGTTCCTAGAATCAACCCACCCGCGCCTGCAACATAGCTTCATCCCAGAGGTCGCAATCAGGTACCCGATACCCGTACCCGGCCGGGTACGGGTAGGGTACGGGTACGGCCGGGTACGGGTACCCGTTTGCGACCCTGGTGCGGCCGGGTACGGGTACGGGTAAGGAATCAAAACCCGTTTGCGACCTCTGGCAACAACACCGTCACACCACAAGCAAGTGGACACGTGTGTGTGTGTTGGTCTTCGTTTCGTCGTTTTACGCATCTAGCTCAAGGGTCGGTAGTCTGCGGTTCTTCAAGGAACTGCTGCTTCGTGACGTCGTTCATCAAGGGGCCACTGTCTCTCGTGTTCACCACGTGCATTGCGTCTCTTGAAATATTGAGGGTTTTTTGTTGTTGCTGCTGTTGTTGTTACCAAATTCTACGTACAAGAAAATGGCTCTTCTTGTTAATTTGGATGCCCAACCCAGATCTAGCTGAGACTGCGAGTAATGAGAACTTCAGGATGAACATCTGGCGTTTCAAGTGGAGAGGCAGGCTCTTCTGAGTCGATCGTATAGCTCTTAATTTCTCCCGCAAGACACATTGCCTTCTTTGAGCGCTCACCAGGTGCTAAATCACGAGGCCGAAGAATGGGAGAGAGAGAAAAAAATGTCAGTGGGGGGGGGGGCTTTAGCATTGACGAAGTGGGACTGGGATTAAAAAATCATCCGCGGCTCGACAGAAGCGACCAGTCCAGCTGTCGAGCTCACTCTCTCCGTGGCATCCTTGCTCCTACAAGCAGATGCATCGCCAACTGTGTGAGGTTTTTGCAAATTTGTTTCGCACACGGACACGGCTCCCACACGTTCTAGCCCGGTGCAGAGTCACGTAGACTCCATCCAAGAAACGCTCAACTCCCAGCGAAATCCATTCCGCTGCTATTTGTTGCACCGCCTCTCTCCCCCGGAGTTTATTTATCAGGCTCGCAAATAAGTGTAAAGCCCTGGGAATGCAAGGAATTTGTTTCTGGATTAGTGGCTTAACACACTTGGGTCTGCGAGACGGGGAGACCAGGCTTTCTCATGGAGCATACTTAAGTCTCGTGATTGCCAGAGTGCCTTAACGACGTCACAATGTCTTGACGCTAACGACGTCGCACGTCAGGTGACAGAATAATCGTTGAGCATCGTTGTGGAGAATATAAAATAAAAATGAACAGACATTAAGCAAAGGCTTCCATATTTGTTTGGCCAGAAAAAAAGCCCGAAAGCATTTGTCGAAAACTAAACACATTCCTGCGGAGGGAGCTGGTAGGAACGTTGGGTTACTCGGTCAATGGCCAGGGTCAACGGTGGCGTGGTGTATTCCGCAAATTTGGCCGACTGTGAGGGCGGGCACAAGCCGGCGTGAGTAGGTTAAACGTTGAGTTTTATAAGGGCACCACGGGGTGACCAGCCCCTCCCCACCCAGCCCCACCCCACCCAGCCCCACCCCTCCCACCCAGCCCCACTCTCTCCACCCAGCCCCTCCCCACCCTCCCTACCCAGCCCCTCCCCACCCTCCCCACCCAGCCCCTCCCCACCCTCCCCTTCCCACCCAAACCCACCCTCCTCACCCAGCCCCTCCCCACCCTCCCCTCCCCACCCAGCCCCTCCCTGCACGACGGACGGACACAATAATCCCCTGTGGGCTGGTGGAACCAGGTGGTTCTTACCAGTATTATATCTGGCATCTCCAGTTATTCATAAAAATTCATTTCTCAGAGATGATCGATTTGATTGCTCAGATAGCACGAGAACACATGGCGGGGGGTGGGTGGGGTGATATCACCTCACCCCTTGTTCCCACGTGTGCCGCTGCACAGGTGTTGGGTGTGGCTTTGTGACATCATCGGCCTCATCAGCCACGTCACGCTGGGTGTGAGCGGACCGAAGTAATCGACCACGCAGAAATAAAAATAAACCCGTAAAAACAAAGTTTTTCACTCTAAATCCTTTATATGCGTGGCGGCTAGAGTCCTCTCGTCCTCTGGCTTGAGATGGCTGCCACCTATGGGTCAGATGATTGTCTGCCACCATTAAGCAATTGGTAATTAAATATTTAATTTGTTTTCCCTAAACAGTGTAAAATTTTGGAATTTTTTTTACGAAAATTAATTGTCACACACAACGAGTCTAAGTGGAAAATGTCAGCTTGATTGGATCACGGGAAGTGGGATAAAAAACGAGCGAAAGATTTGCACGGTCCTAAGCAAGCAAGCGAACTTAATATAAAGAATTTAAAAATATATTCGCCTGTGGAGGACGCGGGGATCGATCCCGTGACCTTTGACATGGGAAGCGAGGGCGCTACCAACTGCGCTACTCTGCCACGGCCTGTAGAGGGGTTACGCTCTGGGCTCTTACACTGTGACGTTCAGCCAAAGCCATGAATGAGTTCTATTTGAATATATGTAAAATAAATTGTTTTTGCCTAAAAAGTGTAAAATCTTGGGAATTTTTTTTCTCGAACATTAATTGTCTCGCACAACGAGTCTGTGTGGAAAATGTCAGCTCGATTGGATCACGGGAAGTGGGTTAAAAAACGACCGAAAGATTTGCACGGTCGTAAGCAAGCAAGCACGCAAGCAAGCAAGTAAGCGAACTTAATATAAAGGATGTAATAAAGGATTTAAAAATGACATACAAGTGATTGCAATTATACTTCACCGACTCATCGTGCCAACTGCTTTTTTTTACAAATTAATCACCTTTCACTCTGTCACAAGGTTGGGATGTGGGGGGATAAAATACAATTGGGTATTAGCAGAAGTTGTGCTCTTTTCCATTGTTTCCATTTTCACAATGGCCTATTTTCCATTTGCACCCAAGCAGTGGCCCTTAACGCATGGCTCACTGGCCCCATGCATCAAGGGGAGTGCCCTTCATACGAGTGAATAAACCCAGGGCTTATAGATTTGAAGCTTTCGTGACTGCAAGGATTCATACTCTTTGTTTTTTTCGGTAAAGTCACGTAGGTAAAAAAAATAATGAAACCAACTAAATTAAATCACGACGTTTGAAGACGGAAGCTTGTGTTGCCACCGAAACGTCGTGATTTAATTTAGTTGTTTTTTTACGTGACTTACCGAAAAAACCAAACAGTATAAACCCAGGGCTCTCTATTTTCACAGCTCAAAGAGGGCGGCTGTCTCTGCTGCCTCCTTTCGCTACTTCGTCACGGACTCGCGGCCTGGCTCCTCACTTCGCCGCGCTCATCTTTCCCTGTTAGATCCCACTCAACTTCCCTGTTTGGCTCCTCTCACATCCACCCCATAGAATGTTGGTACAATATTTTACAACAGTTGCACATCAACCGTTGCGCATTTCAGCCGTTCCACGTATACTTTGGGTAGGGGGTAGGGATGAGTTCAGATTTTTTTTTTATGTCAGATCCTCCCCCCCCCTGATCGTCCGCGAGGCTACTCCAGGGGTTCCGCGGATAAGAAGAAAAATAATACCATCCCCACCACGGAAATGTACAATTTTAGATAGAACACTTAATTTGGAGCTTTCGTGACTGCATGAATTACTCTTTGGTTCTTTCGGTAAAGTCACGTATAAAGAGAAACTAATAAATTAAATAAGAGCATACATTATTATTACTTAATTTATTATTTTCTCTTTATACGTGACTTTACCGAAAGAACCAAAGAGTAATTTTAGATAGTGGTGGTCGTGCGAAAAGTTTGGAGGTTTTAAAGGGGTCCTGCACATTCGAGAAGGTTGGGGAACCGCCGTGTCACATAGAAGCAGTTCCAGCCACCGGCGAACCCTGTGGATACAGGGGACACCATCCATAACCACCGTGCGTGCGTTGACACTGCAAGTTTAATTGTACATTGAACAGTTTGTTGAACGTCTTCTTTCGCACATACGTAGTCAACCGTACGGACCACCTTCCCGTGGCGGTCACCCAAGCAAGCACTATCCAGGCTCAACTCTGCTTTTAGCTTCCCAGATCTCATGAAATTCCAGGTGATATTGGTCATAGGTGGTGGTCATCACCGGTGATTATAGGCGCAACAATTTACTCGACTGTGCCTTGTTCAAATTATAAATGTCTTCTATTATAATTTTATTGGGCCACGTGACAATCTGTGTTGAAGTGACTGGTACAGAGTGGACCCACATGTTTGGAAATAGGAGCCTTTATGAATTCTCCCAGAACAAGCCATACATACACTTGGTATCTTTCCAACTACAGTACAACTGTATAACTGTTTGCCAAAGATAATATACATCGTTGTCATACCGTGCACAGACCCACATCAGATATGCACGCACGCACACACACACATCGTCCGAGTCTTATCAGCTCAATCCGTTAACTTTCGCTTTTCTTTAGCCTTTTCAGGTCTTCGAATGTAACCCAAACATCATGTCAGCTGTAAAATCAAATAAAAAAAGCAGCGCACGCCACGCCGCCGTATGTATTCACTTGTAAAGAATTCCACTTAAGGAGCCGTCCATTCATCGGGTGTTCGAGTGTGGCGGGTCGATCGATGTTGATATCAACGTCGTGAGCCACGGTCTATGCACTGCTGGATGAAGGCCTCCTTGATCCGTCAACATCCCGCCTGCGAAACCACCATCCGTCTCGCCTTTCCACGTGAACCTGATCTCTCCCGTCGCTCCATCTCCATGCCAAGTGGTTTCCTCGGATGAATTTTTCTTCTTCTTCTTGACCCATCTTTGCCAGAAGTGTTGCTCATTGCACATCCTCTTGCCCAGTCCCACTGACTTTTCTTAACAGTCAACACGATATCACGCTGTTGAGGTTTCTAGATTTGAAGTTTTCGTGACTGCAAGGATTCATACTCTTTGGTTTTTTTCGGTAAAGTCACGTAGGTAAAAAAATAAATGGAATAAATGAAAATAAATCAATTAAATCCCAACAGTTATTTTGCTGTGCCTTTTTACACCTGATGACGGACGCTTGTGTTGCGCCCGAAACGTTGTGATTTAATTTAGTTGTTTTCACTTATTTCATTTATTTTTTTACCTATTGAGGTTTGTTCCGTTATCCATATGCCCCTTGTTCTATCTCGCAAGCGTTATGCGGGTTACCTGAGCAAATTTCAGCCCGCTCATCAGTGCGGGTTGAATTGCTGAGTACTTGACAAGATGGGGTTGCCCCTATCCAGTATAGCTGCCCTGTCTTTTCAAGGCTCTCAAGTTTCTTTGCCATCGCAAAGTCAGTGCTCCATTGAAGACGTTGCACTTATGACCATCGACATTTATGTTAAATTGAATACCTGTACAGGGGTTATTACATGGCAGCATCGTGATGGATCGTGGTAACTTCGGGACGCCTTTATCTAGCGGTTTGGAAACAAACCATGGCCCCTGACCGTTGCTTAAACGGAATGTTCTTGCCAAAAACATCTGGAAACCCAGCAGCATTTGACATGCCTGACTGCTGATGAGAGCCAGAAGGTCAAAACCGGTTCAGAGTTTTGCTTGCTTAGACACATGCTGCTGGACATTATTGATCTGGGAAGCAATCACCCTAGGCCACTAGACTAGAACATATTTCACGATTTGTATGTGGCGACACGGAATGGGCATCTGCGTGTAGGTATTATATGGAAAACACTCACAAAGTCTCACGTCATGAGCAACAGAGATGTATACTCATCATGACTCTTATATTAATCGCTTGATCTTCCTGAGAATGTGACCTACCATATGCACGGGGGATGAGGGTTCTTTGGCCTGGCGCAGGCTAAACAGTTTAATGCAGTTCAGCTTTTATGTTCTATAACGTTGCATCGTATGCTCAATGCGTTTTCCCAAGAAATAAATTGGCAGCTCGCTAAGGCTATGCATTTGCGTTTGTTTGCGTCTGATCATTACAAAATGTGTATTAAAAGTAAGCGACATAGGAAAGCCAGTTCGATTCATAAGCCTCTTGTATAATTCAATAAATCCTTTGCAGTTGTATGCGAGAGAATTAACATCTCTGTTCACACAAGAGGCAGCTGGTCTCTGCACGAGTCACGCTGTTGAGCTATGCCAGCAGCTAAAGGAAAGCGCCACCCAGCATTCTGTTAAAGAAAATCAAACCTCTTTCATGGCAGCGCCGGCAGTGTCCATTGTACTCAACATTCATAATCAACGTTTTTGGGTTTAGATCGCGTTATTTATAAATGTGTCGTAACCCTTCACCACCCGACACGGCCAATCAGTAAAAAAGTGTCACGTTGACAAAAGACAAATAGTTCACTGCTTTAGCCCACCGGTGTGCTTAAGCGTGAAACCACATCATTTACAATTTGAGTACGACGTTTCGCTGGTAATTGCATCCAGCATCATCGGGCAATTCGATTGGCCGTGTCGGGTGGTGGAGGGTTACGACACATTTATAAATAACGCGATCTAAACCCAAAAACGTTGATTATGAATAATATTGGTCGCGAAAGCCTACGTGTTAAACTGTACTCAACATATTGTTACATTTTAGTTCGATAGTTTTTTTTCTCTTTTACCGTTCATTAAAATATAATCCCTTGAGTTGGAACATCTCATTGGCAAGGGCATTCGAGGGTGTCGAGGGATAAATACAGAATACATCTTTAGAAGTATTTTTTTTTTAAATTCTGATTTTATTTCTGTACAAGGGCTTTGATACACTCCGTGAATTGCCCTCCCCCCTCTCCCACAAGGCGCATGATTGGCAAAAGGCCTGCAATTAATTCACCAATTATAATAGCTTTTAGGTGGCTAGATAGTAAGGGAGTGTCATCAATTTTATTCATAATCGGGTTGACCTCATTTCTTTGACATAAATATCTACATTTAACCAAGCTAGCCAGACCGGCCTGATCTGGCTCCTTAAGTAGATGTCATGACGTCATCGGCACAGTTAAAATATTATTAAACGCTTAACTAAATTTCGATTTAAAGCTTTCGTGACTGCAGGGATTCATCTTCTTGGTTCTTTCGGTAAAGTCACGTAGAAGGGAAGTAATAAAATTATAAAAATAAAATAAAATAAAATAATTCTCACGACGTTTCGGCCACAACGCAAGCAGCCGTCCTCAGGTGAAAAGCAGGTCCGTCGAGGCGACAGAGTCTGAATGAAACAGCACATATATGCTCCAAGCTCGTGTGCTGTTTCATTCAGACTCTGTCGCCTCGACGGACCTGGTTTTCACCTGAGGACGGCTGCTTGCGTTGTGGCCGAAACGTCGTGAGAATTATTTTATTTTGTTTTATTTTTATTATTTTATTACTTCCCTTCTACGTGACTTTACCGAAAGAACCAAGAAGACGCTTAACTAAACTTACAATATCGTTCACATTCCAGCTTCATTACGCATACAGTACACCTTGACACAATTAAGGATAGCCTATTTTGACCGTTGGCTACATAGTTTCCCGTAATTACACTAACCTCGCCTGCCAATCAACGAATGATTAAATTAGATCACGTGCATGACGATGACGTGATGGCATCTACTTAAGGACCCGGATCAGGACGAGATCTGAGCTCCCGTTTACAAGCTGATTATGATGACGACGGACGTAATCGCCGGCGAGGCGTAATTACCCAGTTCAATGTTGTGAGTTAATTCTTTACAACGACAAACACCGGTGGTGGTTTTGGTGCTGAAGCAGTAAAACATGAGGCACGTTTGATTCACGTGACGCTTTTTACGACTTGGCTCAACATATGTACACATTTTTACACGGCATAACCCAATATAAGCCGATCATTAATCATACTATCGGTCTGGAAACCTACGTATCATTTCCTCTGAAAATGTATCCTAACTTAAGTGGAGGCTTAAAACTCACCTTTTTCAAACCATGTTCAATACTTCGTATATTTACTCTTAAGTATATGACGTCACTATTCATGAATTGTTCTATGTGTTGGTTCATTCAACAATCCGGTGTATACTGGAGCGCATCATGCACTGTGTTATTGGTTGTCTCGGAAACCAATTGTGTGCTTGTGCATTGCATTGTCACGTGATAAAAACCTGTTTTATATTTGTGTAAGGCGCAATATCAAGAACGAGGGGGGGTGATCATGTGATCAGATCCGGATATGATCCGTTCAATTGTGGACGAGTTAATGATCGACTTTATGGGTCGCGATCAGAGCCATTGTGAGTGACTTGGTCCAATTAGACCCAGATCTTGCAGCGCTTCGTAGAGGTAGTTTCTAGATCGCTCAACTGGTTAAGTCACTCACCGCTGGTCCATTGGACACACGATCTACGGTGTAATTCTTACAGCCACTCCGTAATCCTTATAGGCATTTAAAGCCCCCCTAAGCCAGTCACATCCGTCACGTGTGCTGGCCCAAGCAGGCACGTGGGACTGACTTTTGAAGTTAGTGGGGGTGCAAATATAGCCGTTGGGGGCACGTGTATCAAGTAGCCAAGGGGGCAAGCCATGAGGGCCACTGAATTGGATTGATAGAGCATTTGGCTTCCACTCCCTGTCTAAAAGGTAGGGTGTGCACCTGCCCAACCACCGTGTTCTCGTGCAGTGCGAGCATAATGCCACGATTGCAAAATTACAGGAGGCCGAGTGAAATGTGAAACGGCGCTTCGCGTTCCATTCAAGGAAGATGCACGTGCACCACAGCTTCCAATGCCGTTCTCTCTCTCTCTCTCTACATGCCCGTTTAAAATGTTTCTCCGATGTAAAAGGTAAAGGTGCAGCCCTGCAATTACATCCTCACACCGCTGCTGGTGGAAGGGACCTAGACTTGAGGGAGATCGAGAGACCCCCCCCCCACCCCCCCCGCTGCGGAGGGCACTTGGCGTACTCGTCCACACTGGCCAGACGTCTTGGAAGAGATGGGAGTACGAACGACACTTACCCCCGTCCAAACATGACTCACCGATTGGCTAGCTGTGGGTTTACCCAAGGCCGTAGCCATGGAGTCAACATTGGGGGGACCAAATCTTCCAGGGTGTCTGGGGGTCCCAACCCAGAAAAATATCTAAATTTTAAAGCTCATTTCCTGTCTAAAATATAACAAAATTCACTAACACATGGGATCGACTTTTTATTTCTTTTTTTACAATAATGCCTAATAGTGTATTGTATTACAGTGCTCTGTTTTATCTTTTTTACATTTCTTGATTCATTGTATGTAATGGCAGAGATTAGGGATTAATAAAGTGCAACCATAATAACAATCATATAAACATAAATCTATGCGTTGATTTATATGAAGGCAAGTCCAGATATTGTGGCCAAGGTTTAGCAAATTGTTGTTTTTATTTACATAGCATAGAAAAATGTTTTATAGCAATATATTGTGGGGACATTTTGAGCATATTTGAATATGGGGGGGGGGGATGTGTCCCCCCCCCCCCCCAATATATATTATAATTACGGCCTTGGTTTTACCCATTTATACTGCTGAGTGGCATAGGCGGAGGCATTTCATAAACCTGCCACACTGTTTCAACGACCGTGCCAGGGCGATACAAAAAAACTGTCAACCTCTGGATTGCGAGTCAAAGTGTGCTCACCATTTCATCACGGCAGCATCTGCAGCGTAAAAGCACAGAAAGTGTTCCGTATAAAACCGCGAGAATATGATTTCCTTAGTACTCCGAAATGTTGTTCTTTATTATGTACAAATGTTACACGACAATTCACCGACAGTAACACAACAACGTTACTTAAGATATTTCTATGTACAAACTCGATGTATGCGCTGCATACCAAGGCAGTGAAAGTCAAAACCATATCTTTGGTACAGTGTTATAAACAAGGAGGAATTAAAAGGCCGGCGAAGTAACGGAATGAACGCAATGTTTGTATATTCGCGGCCCAGAACAATAACAAGTGATCACCGTCATTAACCGCGATCCAAACAACGCTGCTCTCCTCGATCTAACGAGATCGTGACTGCCCCAATGGGTCATGTCTAGCGCATTGTCCTACACCTAGCGTGTGTGTACAGCACATGTTTAAGTCGTGCACCATGATCAATTTATAGATACTCTGCTGAATTATTATGACCCTCTTTAATATTGTATATGAAAAAAATATTTTAAGTGCAATTCACATTTTTTTATTGTGAATTTTATTTTAATTTTGTCTCGATTTTTTTCAATGGAAAATGTTTGAATTATTCAAAAGAGGCGATGTTTAATGTGTCTCGACGGGTCTATATTTAACTTCCTGGGTTAAATCAAGGATATTTAATACTCTAATAACTGCCCAGTGTTTGTGTATTGTCAAAGTGATGGCTCCACATATTGAATGAGAGTTAAAATATTTGATTCCAGGGCCTTCTCTTGTGCAATACCAACATTTTGGAATGTCCCCATATCCACGCAATTTAAGACGAAATATACTGCACGAATATCTCTGCCACAATTGTGAATGCTTTGTATAACTAAGCTCTGGTATGTCTGAGGCTGTACAGGCGGTGTATTTACAATGCGTCTGTGACAGGATTTTTGGCACCGTTTTATTTTATTTCTATCTTAAGCACTATTATTGTCACTGTTTGCAGCAAGTTCTGGCACGAGTTTTGTTGTTGTTGTTGTTGTTGTGCTCTTGTTCTTGTTAGTTTTCACAATCACAGCCCTGCAATGATGTCCTGTAACTGCCTCCACTGCCAGACAGTCTTGGGTTGGAGTCATATTTGTAAAAGAGCTGCTGAGCTCAACGTATCTCACCAGCTGAAATAAAAGGACGACTCTGAGTCTAACAGGTGTATTAACGTCGGTGCGAGACGTCGTGTAAGAAGGAGGCCATTGAGATAAAATGTTGTTTCCACTGTGATTTCTCCCCGTTATTTTCGTGGGCTATCTATAAATGGATCGCTGCTCATGACATAGGCGTGTAACGGACACGCCGATTGGTGAACATCAAATTCTCAGGGACACGGTGCATGCACGTCGGACGCGTGTAATCGTCGACGGTGTTTGATTCCTTCTATCGTAGCGGGGTTCACGTGACTCCACCAGTCACGTTAATGAAATCTCGTGGTGTTTCAATGGTTGTCGAAATTATAACAGCTCACTAAACAACATGGCGGGAGGGGGGTGGAGGATTGTTACACCCCTGATATTATGTACGATTAAAAAAACTGCCGTTCTGCACCGTATTCAGTACAGAACAGGTCGGGGTGGTGCATCTGCTGCGTCTTTGAGCTGCATATCGATTTCCATGCTTGAAAAAACTGCGGAAATCAAGGTTGCAGGCGGGTTTTTTTTCGTAATTGTTCTCCGTTAGATGGAGCTGCGATTTGTTTTTGGAATCTCACAGTGCGGCCCAAGCTAAACCCTGCTGCAAGGGCAAAATGGTCCATTTCCCTTTTCCATCTGGGACACTCCAGTGTGGTGACAGTAGAACTTCTCACGGCTCGACTCGGGCGCTTTCGAATGGACTAATTTGAGGCTCAACGACCGATACAATTATCTGCAGCGTTACGGTCACTTTGAAGTAAAAGTTGCTTTGAAAATGAGTACCAAAAACACGAACGAAGCGTCGTTCGTAGGTATTTTTAACGTATAAAGAGTCGCCGGACGGGTCCAACGATGCGGCAATGCACTGCAGAGTTTCACCCTGTTAGACGGAGGTTCACATGTCATTGAAAAGTTCAAAGTTTCTGAGACGACGTAGTCGGTAGGGTTAATAAACATTCATAACCAACAGGAGGACAAGAAAAAGTGCCATAATACAGGGACAGGGGAAAGCATGCGTCCATTTTTTTTTAAATGTCACTTATCACCTTCCAGTAAACCAAAAACACCTTTCTATAAAATGTATCATCATCATGCTGCTTCAGCTTAACAAGTTTAAGAACGTTCACCTTGTGAAAATGTGTATTTTTTATCAAACATAAAACGAAACAACACTTCCACAAGAAATCACAGCTGTCACCGTCACAACCCCTTCATTGTGACCAATCATAAGCGCCAATTTAGTCACGTGTGCCCTTGGATCCAATCAGCATTGATTCTGGTGTTATCTGGTAGACAAGATAGCGCTGTATCAGTATTGTTCTTATAATTAAAATCAAATCCAGCCATTATTTGATGCATGAAAACGCCATATTGTCTTTTGTTAATCAAGTTTCTACTGTAGGCAATACGCTGTTAAATTGAATCCGACTGACATTTAGTGAACAAGAAATGCAGTTCGCCTCGAAGCAAAATGATCATCTTCATGAGTGCTGCACGAATACTGTAACGATGCATTCTACTTTCTACTGACGAAAATGTTAAGAAAATATAAACTTCATATAAGCCATTATGTCGTGTTTATAATGATAATAAACATTTTACATTGTAAAAAAAAACAGATGTTGGGTTATCGTAGTCAACGTTTACATTGTCCAATGATTGTCATACTTCTTTTGTACAGGTTTTATACGCCAATGTGTACGTAGGCCGGCGTTTGCGCAACAGTCTGTTGTAGCAGCCCCCAATCCAGTCTCGTGGTGCTCACGCAATAAGGGTCCAATAACAAACGTCCTCTCACAGTCCTCGCATTTCAATGCTATAGAAGACTCGAGTGGCCCAGCAGTGGCCTGAAGGTCTGATCTTTGATTTGTAACGAGTGCTGCGCAAGCATCGTTTGCGAGCTGTACACGGTCGGCGGTGCTTTCTGCACGACGAATTTGTCCTCTTCCATGTAAGGCCGGAACCCTTCTGCTGCCGTGCCTGCCGCTCCAGGCACCATGTTCCCACCTGCGCCGTGGTGGTTGTACTTGACGGCGTCGTAGTTCGGGTCGCCCACGTGCTGTTTCGACTTGTGCTTTCTGTAGCACACGAGGGCTATGAGCACGACGAGCAGCAGCACCAAGCTGGACACCACTGACGCGAGCAGGACAGACATGTGCTGGTTTTCCAAGGAGTGCGAGTGCTGGGTCAGGTTCTGTGTCTGGACAGTCGGGTGGGTCTGTGTCTGCGCACACCTCTGCGCCGTTTGCTCCTTGGAGCCGCTCCTGCCCATGGGCCGGAGGCACAGCATGTACGTGGAGTTTGGACGCAGGCCACGCAGCGTGTAAATGTAGTAATTGGGTGGCAGGTTGAGGGTGGTGGGACGATGGTCGGTGCTGGAGATTTCATAGAAGGTCAGCTGGAATCCCCGCAGGTCGGGGTCTTGCATCTGCACGTCTTTGAGCTGGATATCGACTGCTGTGCTGAAGACGGCGGAAATCAAGTTGAATTCTGAAGGCTTCTTTTCAGAATTGTTCTCCGTGGATGGGGCTGCAATTTCTTTTGGGATCTCGCAGTGGCGTCCAAGCCAAGCCCTGCTGCAAAGGCAAAATGGTCCGTTTCCCTTTTCCATCTTGCACACTCCACCATGGTGACAGTGGAAGTTCTCACAGGTCGACTCGGGCGCTTTGGAAGGGCGAGGATCTTCAACACTAATTTGAGGCTCAAGGTCCGATAAAAGTACGCGCTCAGGCGGGGTGGTGGTGAGAAGAGGTGGTGGATGAGTAGGCTGTGAGGTTGTCGTTGTCGCAGAGGTGGTGCTGGTGGTGGTGCTGGTGGTGGTGGTTGCGGTGGTTGTCGTGGTGGTGCTGGCGGTGGTTGTAGAAGCTGTGGACGTCGTGGTGACTACGGTGGTCTTGGGGCAGCCCAGGTCTCCATACTGCACGCTGTCCAGCTGCTTACCGGCGTTCGTCGGCGGGAAGTGGCATCTCGTCTCCTTCAAGTTGAAAAAGGCTACGTTGGTGCTTCTCAGCCAGTGAACCAGCCAGTTCATCTGACAGTTGCAGTGGAATGGGTTTCCGGCTGCAAAGACCTCCTTGAGCACGGGAAAGAGCTGGAAGAATCGCTGTGGAAAGAAATGCACTCCGCAGTAGCTGACGTCCAAAACCTGGAGGCGGAGGAATGGCTTGAAGTCTTCCCTCACCACCGGAGACAGTTCAAAATTCTTCGAAATATTCAGCTGATTGAGGCTGGACATCCTTTGGAGGACAGATGGTACTGACGTCAGCTGGTTGTCGGACAGATCCAAATCCCGCATGTTGCTCACGTTGTCAAAAACGTCGTCTCGCAGTTCAGCGAGCGCCACTCCCGACAGGCTGAGGATTTCCACATTCACCGACTTGAACGTGTGGGGTTCCAGCCTCGCCAGAGGGTTCCTGCTCAGCTCCAGAAGTAGCAGATTCGGCGCCCGTATTGGGTAAAATGTCTTCAGGAGATTACCCTGCAGCTTTATTTCAAGCAAATTCTCCAAAGAGTCAAAGCAGCCCGGCTGCAAGTTTGAGATTTTGTTGTTCTGCAGATACAACCTCTCCAGGGTGGCAAGCCCTCGGAACGTCTCGTTGGTGACGCTGGCGATGAGATTCCCCGACAGGTCGATATTTTTCAAATCCCTCAGAGGATGGAAGAGGGCCAGCGGCATGACTTTGATCTGGTTGTACGAGAGGTCTAGCGTGCGCAGGTGGGGGAGTCCAGCGAAGGACGAGTCGGCGAGTTGGGAAATTTTGTTCTCGAACAGGTAGAGGTGGAGAGTGGCCATGGGAATGTTGGACGGGAGCTTGGACAATTCCTTAGTGACGCAGAAGATCATGTTCGTTTGAAGGTTGCAACTGCAATTGTTAGGACATGCCTCCTGCGCTGGGATTGCGGTCGTCAGCGATATCAGCAGCAGCAGCAGAAGCCCGAAAAGCGTGGAGAGAGACATCTCAGCCATGGGACTGCTCGGCATTCTGTCAATGAGAGAACCAGGGAGAAAAGAAAGCCAGTGTTAGAGTATTTGAATGATTGTAAATAAATAATAATAATCATACACGCGGTTCATAGTTGGGGAAGTTCTCCTAGCAAATGGTTCCTGGGGGCTGTTGGTTAGATTACAGATAGGATCCATGAAGGTCGTCCCTTCAACACGTATAAAAGCAGTTCGACTGCACTATAGTTATATTACATCTATGCAACTACTGGTTACTGACTCAGTGCTGAGCCGACCATCCACGCACCACTGTGAATTTCAGGGTTTTGTCCTCAGTACAATGAGCATTAGTGTCACCTTGCTGGAGGGAGAAAAAAAATTGTGGACTCAGAAATCCAAACACTTTTGTCCCAAAGTCCGTGCGTGCCTCTTGGCCACACACAAATATGTTGGGAGTGTCCGAACACCCACACGACACCCAAAGTGGCTGCGCCCTTGGTTCATAAACAAATGCATTGCACGCCGAGGCACTCCCAATAGTTCACCATCCATCAGGCCCCGTAAGTTGGTCTCGTCAGCCTCGTCTCGTGCAAATAGCCGAGGAATGGTCCTGAGTCACGCACCACTGGAGGCCAATGTCGCGTCAGCGACTGCTCACGGAACCAAAAATGCACCGTGAACTGCTGTTTTTGTGTCCACAGCGCACACTGTTTGACCACACGACAAGATGACTCATGTTTGGTCTCTCATTGACGTTTATTTGGTCACGACTGGTATGGACTTCATTTGAAGGTGGCCGGGACGACGTGTTTTAAAGACGCGTGTTATTTGTATTCGATTAGCCACGCACAAGAGGCATTTGCACACCTCGGAGTGCTACCGAATTCTGTTCTGGCGCATGGACCTACCATGGCAAGGCCGCGATCGTCGGCAATATAGACAGAGACGAAGACTAAAGAACTGAACCACGAGGCGACCAAATCCGCCCGAGAACAACACGTTACAGATTGACTTGTGACAGCAGTAAATCACTTTTAATTACGGCCTACAGCGACTGCGCTTCATGATGACGATCATGACGACGAAGGCACGAGACGCGCTGAACTACTTATACACGACTGGCTTGAGATTTACGACCAGGGATTTTTGTAAAATAGTATTTTATTATTATTATATTTAAATAATAATAATAATAGCATGGTCTGTTTGAGCGTGGCAAAAATCACCGTATCGGAATGAGGGCTGAGATTAGAGCTGGCACATAGGATGCATTCCTGCTGGGATGCATCGGCTTGCTGTGCCCCCCCCTCCACCAAAAAGAGAGCCTTGAACACAGCCTTTTGTTGCGAAGCCCTTCTTGTGCGGTGGTGGAGCGCCTGGAGTTGCTTTTGTGTGCCTCTCTTTTGTACACCGCTGCATTTATTGACACTAAGTGTCCACAATTGAGTGCATTGTTTGACGAGTGACTTTCAGGCTGAGTTTAAGCCCCCCCCCCCCCCATTTGCGCACCAGCACAGATGTGATGGTTTGAATATGCAGGTCATACCCACGACTTGATTATTATATACTGTATATGTATAGTTGGTGTATGTAAACTAAATTGCCGTTTGTGCTGTGATGTGTTTTCCGTTTGTACCACGTGATGTTCAGTTCCTAAATAATCTCCCAGCACGTGGAGTGAAACATCGGACAAGGTGCCGTACAACACACGGTACAAAATCGGTTTGTTTTGGGTGAGGTCATCGTTTCAAACATGTGTGTGCCGTAAACCCCTCCTCCAACTGCCGCAGACGAGTGTCACGTGTATGACTGCTTAAAAGTTCGCACTACCGGTCTTGTTGTGCTCGTCGTAGGGAGAGGAATGCCCACGAACATTTCAATGGGTACGGACGTTTCGCTGGAGATTACATCCAGCATCATCAGCTATTTTTGAACAGGAGCTCAGACCTCCAGCTAACCCATAACAAACCAATAAAAAAAAATCTGAATTGTATTCGTCGTGAAAGCCCACGTGTACAATGAAACACGTGGTACAACCCGAAAACACATCGGAGAGCTCGATGTTAAACATGGTAATTGTGTTCTAGATTCTGTAACAATTTGCTCGAAATAATTACTCCCCTCGAAAAAAATTTTGTTTGATTTTGACAACACACCTGGAGAAGTTGTAATCTCTAATTGTGGTTTATGTTATTGCCGCTGCAAGCACACTGGCGAAGCCAATTTTTTTCTTTCAAAAGGTATCAAACTTTATTTTCAGTAATATATTATCCTTTAGGGAGGTCTGGACCGTCCGACTCAGCATGCTGCCGCTGCGAACCTCACCAGGACCAGCGGATTGAGAAACTAACGATATGATCCTTTATTCCAAATATTCTTCAATTCGTGCTATCAGTGTCATATCATAAGACCAAAGTGTCCATTTCAATCTCTCGCAACAAGCAGTGTTCTCACCGCGTGCTTAGACCACAGCTCACGAAGAAACTCATCACAGAATTACTGAGATCCATATAAGCGATCACTTATCCACACTAATACGAGTGGTATTTACTTTTCCCCTTGGAATAATAAAAACAGAAATAAAGTATATTTGGCATATACGCTGGCGAGATGTTAACTCCCTCGCCTGGTATACAGGAGGCCGTAGGTTCGATCACGACCCTGACGCCTGCTGTGTATATATGTGGTCAAAATAATGAAACTGCGGTATTCTCAATATTCCTTCTTTGCGAGTTTTACAGGGATTATCCTCCTGCCGTGAGATCCCCGTCAAGGTTGTGCCTTGCAACCTTTGCTCGTGCCCCGAACCCATCTCCTCCAAAAAGGCCACAGCCAGGGATTCGTGCGTACAACACCCTCGAGATTCGTAAGCCCATGTCCCCCCCCCCCCCGCTGTCACTTTATAATGCGCTACCCTGGCAACGCCCACGACTGCACATCTTCAACACTGACAGGGGCGGCTTTTCGGGTGACAGCAACCGGCTGAGAGAGAGAGAGAAACGTACTGGCAACGTTTACTCTACTACGCGTTGTTATCTTTTCACTCAGAAAGTGCACACGATCATTTTTGCAGAGTTTCTCAGCGCACAAACAAATCGTTCTGCGGGTGGACAACAAAATAAACAAAGTATGGTTCGTGGGTTGTTTTTTAAACACAGAAAGGCAGACATACTTCCAAATGGTTACGCTCTCGACTTTGTCGGAGCAGTAAAACATTGCAAGTGGGAAAACAAAAGCGGTTAAATCGAAAAGATACGAGGAGCAAGTGAGCTGGGCAGACGGGCGATGCAAGTGCAATGCGGGACATGTTGTGGCGAACAGGATTCGGCCAGACATGCCAACTGGAAGCGTCATATTAGGACAGAGAGCTCCTGTGTGAGTTCCATGTTGTGGCACGCCACCGCAGCAGCAAGTAGCAGCAGCAGCAACAGTGCCGCAAGTGATGGGGCGGGGTGTTTTGTGTGTGTGTGTGGCACCGTGTTTACAGTTTCATGAATGAAGTCATCTCCGCGGACACGTGTCGCTCGCTCACCATCACCACTCTCGCTGGCGACATGTTAATTCCCTTGCCGGGTCTACAGGAGGTCGTGGGTTCGATCCCGACGCTGACGCCTGTTGCATATTTGTAGTTTGTGGTGTCTCTCTCTCAGCATTATCATCACGGTGGCTAGGAGATATTATCTCCCTCGCCTGGTATACAGGAGGTCGTGGGTTCGATCCCGACGCTGACGCCTGCTCTACATGTGTAGTTTGTGGTGTCTCTCTCTCAGCATTATCATCACGGTGGCTAGGAGATGTTAACTCCCTAACCTGGTATACAGGAGGTCGTGGGTTCGATCCCGACGCTGACGCCTGCCGTATATTTGGAGTTTGCGGTGTCTCTCTCTCTCTCAGCATTATCATCACGGTGGCTAGGAGATGTTAACTCCCTCGCCGGGTATACAGGAGGTCAGTGGGTTCGATCCCGACGCTGACGCCTGCTGTATATTTGGAGTTTGCGGTGTCTCTCTCTCTCTCCCCGTGGTCGCGTGGATTTTTTTTCACCCGGGCCCTCCGGGTTTCCCCTCCACATTTAGAGACGTGCGTTTACAGTGTTTGGCTGCTGTGAATTTCCACGCGATGAGCCACTTCGTCGAGGCTATCATTTGTGGCCAGTTCGCATTTTAAGAAGCGCCACTTATCTCAGTGGGCCTTACCTGGTAATATAAAAAGATATATGGTTTAAAAAAGTTTAACTTAGTCGCGCGCGATGCTGTAGGTGATTTCAGACTCGTAACGGCCAACCGGACGGCCGAGTTTAGCGGCTCGTGCGTTTTGCCACCCGGGCAGGTTTTGCACGTGCCTACGAATATTTGTACCCCAAACAACACACGTACACACACATATATGTATTTTTTGTTAGTTGAGTTCAACATCAGCTGAGCCACGAAAAGAAATGTAAACTCGCCCCGTTTTCACTCGTTAATGTGGGCTCGCTACAAGTGGCCTCAGGCACACCAGGCCACGTTGAGGAGTGTTTAAGATTCAGATGTAAAATGCCAAAAGGCTCCAATAGCCAAAGTAAAGAGACTTAAGGAAGATCCTTGGAGTCGTGGGTGGGGGGGGCTGGGTGGGGAGCAACATCCCTAGCTGTTTCGATTTAATGCTTTCGTGACTGCTGGGATTCATCAGTCACGTAGAAGGGAAATAATAAAATAATAAAAATAAAATTATAATTCTCACGACGTTTCGGCCACAACGCAAGCAGCCGTCCTCAGGTGAAGAACAGGTCTGTCAGAAAGACAGCGTCTGAATGAGACGCTGTCTTTCTGACATTCAGACGCTGTCTTTCTGACAGACCTGTTCTTCACCTGATGACGACTGCTTGCGTTGTGGCCGAAACGTCGTGAGAATTATTTTATTATGTTTTATTTTGATTATTTTATTATTTCCATTCTACGTGACTTTACCGAAAGAACCAAGAAGATGAATCCCTAGCTGTATTCCATGGCGTCCTTGTTATATTTTTTAGTGCTTTGGAGCCCCCTCACTTCTGACCGTTAACAAGGGAGTCTCTCCGTACGCACGGCTTAACCCACTCGTCCACGTCTCTCCAAGTGTAGCAGCAGAGACGCCATCATTTGAATTGGTAACGGAGGCAAGAAAGGCTCTTCTTCCCCCCCACCCCCCGTTTCCTGTTCTTGTGGTGAGCTATTAGCTGGAGTTGAACATTTGAATCAATTGTCATTCTGAAAATGCACCGCAGCATTTGCTTACGCACCGTCAGCAAGGCATCGTTTCATCAATGAAAATGGATGCTAAGACTTACGATACGTGTCAAAACAGATCATGCGTGCGTGAGAATCGATCATTTACGACCGATGCAAAAATATATATATAATCGTGGCATGCTAATGCCTCATTTAGGCTGATGGTGCGAATGAGACTGAAAAACAAACGGGAAAAATGAGACAAGAATTCACGGAATTGCTATGGCGGGTGGGTGGAGGGGTTAGGGGGATAAGCGCATGCCCTGTATTTGCTGTTGTAGCAAGTTAACATCAATTTGTGAAGCATTCCGAAGGTTTTCAAACTTCAGACTAGATGTACGAGCAAAACACCGAATTCGCACGGCGTATTACGTGCCATCAAACTGCGCGGTGGTGTAGGAGATGTCTCATAGTGCACGGTGGTGATTGCTACGAAGGAGTTTCACTCGAGAGCTCTGCTACCGAACGAACGGGTTGCGGGTAAGAAATGCGAACTGTCACATTTCTTGCAAGGGGGAGGAGGAGTAGGATCACCACGAGGCCTTAGCTATGGATAGAATGCATTTAACCACGCAGCGACAAGAGTGTTCATGCAATGTTGTTGTCTGCCACGAGGTCGTGAGAGCCGGGGTTTTACAAACTCGTCGAATCACAGTCGTGACGTGCGCGGGACCGTATCAAGTGATGGTATCGTGAGCCGCAGATGAACCTCGTGCAAAGAACACGTGAAGTTTGCAGATTTTGGTGGGAATTTTTTTTTAAAGGGCCATGCCACATGAAAGTGGAGTTTGTGGAATTTGCAGCAACAAAAAGAGCTGAAAACTTTCCCACAACAAGGAGCGCAAACGTTTACAATCGGCGTGGTGTCGCCTCACAATTGTCCTTTAATCAGGCCCTCAACCGTTCGACAATCTAACAGTAATCCTCAAATGACCCCACGGTTTTACTCAAAAGCATAATCATCACCCTCTATCGCTGAATGGGACATTTGAAGAAAAATCTGATATGTCAATCATGTCAATTGTTTGAAAAGAACACTTTCACCTTCTGAATTTGTACTGTGTGCCTTTTGACTTGAAAAAAAATCCGTATCAATAATCTTTAATTGTTTAGGGTTACATGAAGCACGGACGCTGTTTTATGCAAGTAAAATAAAATATCAAAGAAATGTAAAAAAATAGACTCTTGCGCGGCCTGCTTCTAAAAGCCCAGGGCTTTTTCTGCCAATGACATCATCTCGCCGTAACTGTAAACAAAGACTTTGCCTTAGTAAAGCCAATAACATCATATGCATATGCCTCTTAAACAGATGCATGTGTCTTTAAACAGCCAGTCTATCAAACCCTAAGGGGCTTTTGTTTGTTACCCGCTGGAAGAGCTCAGGCTAGATCTTAATCGTATGATAAAGGAAATAAAAGACATTTTCAAAGATGCTTAAAGAGTTCAAGAAACCCATAGGAGGAAAAACGGCGTTCTTAGTAAGTCACAACAAGGCTGGAGAGTTGCCACGTGTTCTGTTTTCTTTTCCTTCTCGGGATCGGCTGTCCTCGGAAATCTGTAAATCTTCCTGGGACATTAAAAGTCGAGGCTTTATTCAGCCGAAGAGTTTCTACACCACTCCAAGACGATGCATTTGCACGCAGTTCACCGCCTCGACCAGTGTCGTGAGATACCATTCCCTCCTCTGCGTGCCCGCATTTTCTCCAGCCGGAGGTGGCAACCCTCTACACGGCTGTGCGACTTTATAATCAGAACCTTCGAATCGCGTCACCTTCGGTCACGTGCTCGACAGAGTGTCTGGGGCCCTTTAGCACAGCTTCCGAGTTAATTGCGCGCGGAGTGATGGGAGGAGCATTATCCTTGTCACGGCAAAGCAAAGAGGATGGACGCAAGGAGAAGCGCCGCATGCGCTCCCGGGGCACTTTGTGTAAACAGGGCACAGGCGGTGGAGGGAGGAGAAACCCTTCTACGAAAACAAAGTCCGCAACGTGCATTCGTCCCACCCCCCTCCTCTCCCCAAGGCCTGGCTTTCTCTGGGGCGGATTTTCCTCTCCCTCCCAAGGTGTTTTGCTGAATTGCTAAAACGCTCAAACAAGGCAGGACGCGGCTTTACAAGGCAGACGCAAGAATGCTGCCCAGATAACACACAAAGACACACACGCACGCGCACACACGAAGAAAGAGATTGCCCCTTTTGGGGCTGCACAGATTGTTGGGGCAATGGTGGCGCCATACCCTGGCTTGTCATGCAGGAGAAGGTGGTACAGCAAATGTGGGTTTCAAATTGTACCGTCTGTATGGGATAGAGTGTTGCCCCCTCTCACGCGTGGCTTCCTCACACATGAACACTAATTGATTGGCCGATAACACCTCAACATATAGAGGACCGCAGAGCTTGGTAGGGTGGTAGAATTTGTCGCTGGCTCACCCTATTCACAATTGTACATCGTTCTTTGTGCCTCTGAGTCGTTCTCTCTCTCTGGAAATAAATGGTGCTACGTTGGCGAGATGTTAACTACCTCGCCTGGCATGCAGGAGGTCGTGGGTTCGATCCCAACCTTGATGCCTGCTGTGTATTTTGAGTTTGCATGTCTCTCTCCCCGTGCCCTCCACATTTATAATCATGCGTTTCGAGTATTTGGCTGCTAGAAATTTCCACTTGCTAAGCGACTTCGTTGAGCTATCATTTGTGGCCAGATCGCTTCTGAAAATTCGCTATATCGCTCAGTGGGCCTTACCTGGTAAAATAGAAAAAAAGTTTCGTCTAGAATGAACGCTATGAGATTAGTATATATTTAAATGACGTGATGACAGAGAACAAACACTTGCGTTAATCTGCAAAATAAAAAAAATAATGTTTGGCTTCCATCCCTAACCGCAGTGGGTTTGACAAATAAGAGACAAGCTCCAGCATGAGGCCGATAACATTTCATCACATTTTCCGTGAGCTCCCCTATTTATAAGCTTAACCCCCACCACCCCCCATTAAAGCAAACATTACTGCGTATGGCTAACAACAACAACAAAAACAAAACCTCTCCAATTATATGTATACTTCTTTTCATAATTCCTGGCCAAATGATAATTGTTGTTATTATATAACCAGTTAAACTTGCCACCAATTTAGGAACATAGTGCATTGGTAATGCAGCAGAGTAACTAAAATCCATTACTCTGGGTTTAAAAGAAATTAATATATAACAGTCGACGTTTTGGGCATTAACCAAAACGGTCAGCATCGAAAAGAGCGACGCTCACCCTGCTCGTTTTAACACCGCCTATGTTAAATGTTCTTTACTCAGGCAAGTCGATTCACCGTTTCCAGGCGGTACACGAAAATCGCTACTTGGGCTGCAACGCCCTAGGTAGGAGATGGCGACGCAGCAGCGGGTTCGGTCCGCGACTATGCATTTGGTCCACTCACTTCACTGAGCCTACGGAATTAATCCATCGATCGGCGTGATGTCCGACCTTTCGCTCCGAAGTGCAGGGATTCATCTTCTTGGTTCTTTCGGTAAAGTCACGTAGAAGGGAAGTAATACAATAATAAAAATAAAACATAATAAAATAATTCTCACGACGTTTCGGCCACGACGCAAGCAGCCGTCCTCAGGTGAAGACCAGGTCTGTCTTCATTCAGACGCTGTCTCCCCGACAGACCTGGTCTTCACCTGAGGACGGCGGCTTGCGTTGTGGCCGAAACGTCGTGAGAATTATTTTATTATGTTTTATTTTTATTATTTTATTACTTCCCATCTACGTGACTTTACCGAAAGAACCAATAAGATGCGGGGATCATCTTCCCGAATCGAAGGCGAAAGGACGATGACCTCGAAGCTTCACATCACGTGGAGGCAAATCTTTGGACATCGTGCCGAACGACGCCCGTGGTGGCGCACACCAGAGAGCCGTTCCGCACAACCGCGAGACACAAAAAAACCCTCCGCGAGATTCGATGCAGGCTGGCTCAGCGGCGAGTCAGCCGGAGCGCTAAGTCACCCGGCCGCAGTGCTCGATGAAACCTCTTCCCGCGGAGCAAATAACCAAGTCGGGAATGTGCACTTCATTCTCTGCCGCGTATTTTATTCAAGGCCACGTTCGAGCGTCCCCCCCCCCTTCACGAGTCCTGTGGGGCCAAAAGAGCCGAGGACCAAGATCTCATTTCCGCCAGGACGATACCAGGTGGTCGGTCACACACAGCGGGGAGCCCAGCCGATGCATGTTCTGCTCCGCGCGTTAGGGCTGCCTTGACTCTCTGGGGCGATGACAGCCATTGTTGTGACCTTTCGGATCCAGTTACGGGGCAGAGGCACGGCGGAGTGGTGCGGCTTTTGGGTAAGAGGCGCAACGGGGAACGAGGTGGATGGGTGAGTTTAAGTTGAGGATGGAGAGGGGCGCGCGCATCAGTGGGTGGGGGGTGGACGTTTGGTTTTCGCTATCTGCCGCTTGACAGCAGATGTGTTCCAGATGGGTGACTGCTGTGGAACCCCAACTGCGGAGGGAGAAAATTATCTCCTCGGCCTTTTGAGATTTCAGCGCCCCCCCCCCGCACACCTGCCCGCAGGTTTGCTAAAGCTAGCTGGTATGCACGCATGGATTTCGATTAATCGTCGTCGTCAGCATCACGATTTCCATTCGCCTATAATTTGTGTGTGTTTTTTTTGTACTCCCATGAAATGTGATTCGTAATGAGGGGAGCAAGTGCGCATATACCGCCCCCATCGCTGGGGCATTAGGTTATTTTTTTTTAAAAAAATTTAGAAACATATAATAAGTGACGTATTATGAAGCGGAATGTTGTGCTTTAAAACACGTGGGGCTAGCATACCGTGGAACATAGCTCGCTTCACTTTGGTAGGCATTTTATTTTATTTACAATGCTAAATACCAGACCTCGAATACACTGATACTAATCTTGTTCATAAACTGAAGAAAACGCGTGTTTAGCCCTTTTGTTAATACACTGCCGGACATCTGCTTCCCTCCCCACAAAGTGTTAGTCACGAGAGGAGGGGGGGGGGAGGTTGTTCGATCATACTTCACCATTGCTGGTTAATGCGAGTTGGTGAATGGTTAGCAGCTGTTGCAGCTGGGAATCGAACTCAGGTGGCTGGACTCGATAACCACTTGAATTGCAACCGCCGTGGCTTAACTGCTCTCTCGTGAACTTCGCACGTGGATTCCTCCACGTGTAGAGGACCTCGCTCTCCCAGGCACTGCCTCTTTCGTCTCATCCGCGCTGTGTTCAACCACCATCACCACAGAGCAGATCACAACAACAAAGACAAAGATTCCCCCCCCCGTATAGCCTTAACAGACCGTCGAGGCAAGTGCCGTTAGCGAGCACCTTTGAAAGCGGGCACGGTACACGAGGGCGGTGAGTGGCAACGCCCGACCGCCTTTGTCTCCCCGGTGGCGATGTCTACACACCGCACCAGGCGCATTCTCATTTGAGGCTGAGTCGACCCAGGGGAGGTCCACGACCGGTTCAGATAATCGTCACCGGTGGTGTGCCCTGAGCGGGAATCGAATTGGGGTCGCCGGGTTGTTAGGGTGGCGTGCTAAGCACTGCGCCACCACTCAACCCACTCACCGCACTGCAGGTCCCAACACATCTCTCCGTTTATTCCCCAAGCATTGCCCGACTTTGGAATTCCCTCCATTCGTGTCTCTCTTCCTAAGTCCCTATACAATAACAACTCACGATCCGTACTAAGTCTTATCCGTTGCAACTTTACAGTTCAGTTACAACGTTTCACTGGACGGAGGATGGGTTGGCAGAATGGTTGGCGCAATGTCCTACGAACCCGACTCCCATAGAGTTCGATTCCCGGCCACAGCCAACGTCAGTGGCGAGTGCTCTCTGAACCAGCTCTTATCCCCCCCCCCCGCCCCACCCGCTCCTTCCCATCACAAAGTCGCAGTGACCAGAGTGGTGAAGTATATTCTATCACACCCCCCCATCCCCCCCCGCTCATGGCTGCCACAGCCTTCATCCAGCAGTGGATTGGCAAATAAGCTATTTATCCGATGGCATCAATCGCCGTTCTCTCCAGAATATGTCGCCTCCGAAACGTCGTGATTTTTATTTTATTTTACTTTTATTAATTTTATTGTTTTACCTACGTGACTTTACCGAAAAAACCTAAGAATATGAATCCTTGCAGTCACGAAAGCTTCAAATCTAGAAATATGTCGCACTTTTTCCCCTCCACTATTTTACAGCAAACGTTGAGAGTGCGTCTTATATTCCGGTGTGTGCGCGTGTGTCTTAAACTACATATGCATAACTCTATTGCCGCGTCTTACTTTCCGGTGAGTCATGGGGTTGCAATAATTATACACACACACATATATATAGGAAGATGCTCCATAATAAGCCCCAGGATTACGTCTGTGCGAAATTTTCCGTGGCTTTAATCAACCGAAAGCAATCCGCAAGGTACTCACGTGAAGAATTCGCATCGCTTGGCTCCCCCAGTGGTATTCGTGTCATCAAAATACGCGCGACAGAGTTTGTAAACTCTTAAGTCAAAAAAACACACTCCGCTCAGAATTCGCAGCCTACTTTATGTAATCTACAGGTCTCTAGAGCTCCGTGCGTCTCGCTCTGCATGCAGAGACGATCTGGCTGTTAACAGTCAGGCTCGTTGCCGCTGGCTATAGGAGTTGAAGTCGCGGTCGGTGAGTGGATGGGATGAGTGAGTGAGTGGATGTGCAGGTTTTTTGATAAATCCGCCTGGACCGCGTTTGCTGCCGAGTTTTTTTTTCAACTTTTGTTATTGCAGTGGCACAGGGCGTACCATGGCAGGAGCCCAGCCCGCGCGCGCCCCAGTGACGATTTGCAGACGCTGCGCCCTCAGCCTCGACTCGGCACGGCCACAGACGCACGGCCACAGAGGGAGGGGTGGGGGGTGGTGCCGTGAGGCCAGTCTGCTCATGCACGAAACAGCTCCACCCAAATCCACCGCACTGTGTCCCTCCACACACGCACGCGCGCGCGCACGTGTGAGCGTTGGTCTCTGTGTGTGTGTGAGTGACGCACGTGTGGGTGGAAGCGCAGCCCCGCAAGTGTTTCCCCGCGCAACTGCCGACGGAAGATCCTCCCACTAGAGCAGTGGGCTTTTCACCTTGACTGCAACCTTGCACCGCTTTTGTTATCGACCGTTAAAACTGTGTACAATGTTAATACCTGCATAGGGTTTGACGAAACAAAGTAAGTTGTGCTTACGTGGCCGTGCTTAATTTTTATTTTGTCGATTATTTACCTTCTATAAAGAATCTGGGCATGTCTCGCACCCCCAGAAAGGGCATTTCGCACCCCTGGTTAAGAACCATTGCACTAGTGGCAGCACAAGAGAGCCCCTGTCGATGGGATGTTTGCTTTTTATTTTGTTCTCCCCCCTCTTCCACCCTGAACATGAGTCTTGGACGCGGTGGACACACTCACATTTTAACCCCCACCACACGTGACCGCCCAATCGTCTGACTGTGGCGTTACTCATCAATTCTGCTCGGTGCACAGAGGCGGAGGCATTCGAGCAAGTTGCCCCGTCGCTTCAACTGCCGTTCTCGTGCAGAACGGGACAGCCCCGAAGCCACCTATAAGAATCGGTTCATTTATTGTCGTTGCATGGTGGCTACCCATCCGAGGGCTATTATGCAGCATCAATCCTGCTTAGGTGCCGAGATCTGGCGAGATCGGGCGCTTTGCGGGTGATGTGGTTGTCTGCTACGTGCGTTCGTAATACACGCAAACACTTCCAAGCAAGACTCAACACACAAGCAAAACCCAAACCACAAATGCACACAAAGGGCTTGTACGCAGATCACCAGATCATCAGAACAGTACAGATCTTGTGTTGCTGGTCAACATAGCGTCAGTAAGCAAAAAAAGCCACCAATTAATAAGGGCGTCACTGGGCAGGCGTAATGAAGCATAGAGGGTACAGGCATGAGGAGACTTGCCCACTGATGATCATTATGAGGATACGTCTTGCTCCGGTAGAGACCAGTGCACAGAGAAGCCAAACCAAACACTCTAATGCTCCACCCAACTCCTGCCGCCAACAGCAGCAGCAGTTCCAACTCCACCTTAGGGCCGACAAGTACGGACCGGGATGGCTCCTGTCCTCCTGTGGTAGGGATCCGGATTAGGGCCACCACCACCACCACCACAAAAAAAACACAAATCCAAATTGTCCCGCAAAAAAATATTACCCAACCCTGGTTTAGTATTTTTTCAACTTTCTTAATGCCTTTAAATGGTTGCCTTCGCCAGGTGTGACCACAGAATGGGACTTGAGAGGGCAGGCTGTGAATTCACCACATCCACTGAAATTAAATGAATCATTCATGTGTTGTCGCTGGGGTGCTCTTTAATTCGAAAACTCGCAGTGGCGTGCGCGGTGCTGGAAGCGATGACCTCGAGGTTGACCCTTTGCCATGCCCTCGCAATGCCGACGCTATCAGTTGACCGCTCAGTGAGTTTGCCTTACCCATGGATGTTTATAACCAAATGTTGATTTTTTTTTCTTCACAGTTATGTTCAGCATACTGCTGATTTACGCAAAAAAACTTTACGTAAATATTTACTGAATGTCCTACGTAAGGATCGAGAGCAGTGGCGCAGTGTGGTTCGTTCCCTGCAGTGTGTGAATGCAGTGACCTGCGTTCAATTGCTAGCCACAGCGAGCATCAGCGGCAAATTATATTTAAACCAGAGGTCAAACAACCCTCCATGACCGGACACGATGCGACTTCAGGGTGCCTTTATCCAGCAGTGGATTGAGAAAAGGACGGTAAATAATGTTTCCGCATTTAAATTACGACATCACTGAACTCCGGTCATCCTCGCAGCCGCTTTTGCCTGGCCATCAGACAAAGACGGTCACCGCATTGCACGCTTTCAGATCCACTTCCGTGGCCGTCTGGAACGCTCTTCCTTCCGGTATTAGGAAGCCACTGGGAGCTATGCACTATTTAAATCTTGATTTAAAAAACTATTTTTTTTAATAACTGTTTTTTGTGTTTAGTTTGTTGTCCTTCGCCGCACCTCCGATTCGCACGGTTGGTTACTTACGGTGCGAAAGAAGTGCACTCTACATACATAAACCGGATATTTTCTTCGATGCAGAAACAAGTTCAATTTCTACAAATCACGTGTCTGCCCAGTTCACAAAGACCAATAGAAGGACCCTTTTCCCTCTCCGCTCATGAAGTATGGGGGGGGGGTAAATATCAGTACAATGTTTCTGAATAAAGCAAAAACCTAAAATAATTATTCACACTAGCTCTGGGGCGTCTAACCTCATAAGCGAATCTGGAAATCAAATTGTAATCCTGAAAGAGCCGCACGAAGTCGCTTGAGAACTTGAGCAGGTCCAGTCATGGGGTACAGAGGAGGGGATGGGGTGCCAGGACATACTGTGGTCAACATGAGAGACCAACCAAAGTCTGCAGGATAACCACCCGCTTTCAAACATGTTATTGCCTATAAACGCTTTGTTTTGGAAGATAGTTGCAGGAAACTAAGGCGTGTCGTGTCAGCCCTACAGGTCATTGTGTTTTATTTGACATCATTTTGAGGTCTGCAAGTGATTCATACTCTTAGTTTTTTCGGTAAAGTCACGTAGGTAAAAAATGAAATTAAAATTAATAAAAATAAGTGAAACAGCAAATCTGGCTGTGACGGTCCCACCTGATGACGGAGACTTGTGTTGCCTCCGAAACGTCGTGATTTTTTATTATTTTATTTTTATTAATTTTAATTTCATTTTTTACCTACGTGACTTTACCGAAAAAACTAAGAGTATGAATCCTTGCAGTCACGAAAGCTTCAAATCTAGAATTAGTCTGCAAGTGACATTGTGAACACGTTGTCGTTGTTGTTGCGACTTACACAACGTTGTCTCTGTCTCCTTGCCTGATGATACGGGTGTTAGTCTTTCGTTTCTGCCTATGCATTTTTTGGGGGGGGGGGACAAATCGTCCAGTGATGTCGCGTGCAGCGTGCCCATCAACTAAAGGAACGTACCGATGGAAGGGTCAGCTGCCAATATTTTCCGAGACAATATTTGTCGCCGTCTGGTTACTCGGTCTCTCGACCCAGATTTCGCCAGTCACAAAATGTATACCGTGCAATGAGTGCACCCATTAGACAGAATCAGAATATTTATTTATACTGGAAGAATCCGACGGAGCGAAAAAAGCTCGTTTTCACCGATGCCCAGTCGGGACATGTCAGACAACGGTTATTGGGGCCCAAAAGCAAAAACTGCTCAATTCTGAACCCTATCGTGGGATTCGTGTCCCAGACGTTTCCATCAGCAGGCGCATAAACAGCGGAACGTTAACTACATTGCGCTCGTTAAACGAGCACGCAAGGCCATGTTTTTCCCAATCTGAATGCTGGCCGATTGCTATCAGATAATTTGTTACAAAGGCGTCCACTTTTAACTGCTGCATACCACAGCGAAGGAACCGCCAGGTAAACGAACGAACTCACCCTCACGGCTAGGCTCTTCTAAACTATTTGTCCGTAAAAAAAAAGTAACGCGAGCAAGCTACGAGGCAGACTTTTGCATAATTATCTCGAGCCTATCTTGGCCTGTGATCTAAGCGAAGTCGAGGGCAAAGTGTGCCCAACGGTGCATTTTTCCTGTTGTTTTAACAACGCCGTGTTAATATTCTCGGTTCCAGAGAAATGGTTGGCTAAGGCCATATAATCCTGCCTTTGGGCTCGGTGCCAGGCTGGACTGAAAATTGGATCATTCCAAGACTCTTTTTGCAAACTGGGCCCCGGAGAGAATTGGACAGACGGGGCAGGCTATGCGTTTCACTCGATCGGTTTATTCGTCGTGGGTATTTGTGCTCGAATGCCACAATAACGGCGTGTATGCGTGACAATAAGACACGCGCGCACACACACACACATCACGCAAAGCAGCATGCTAAAGTCTGCCGCATATTATGGTGCCTCCAAACCAAATGATTAACGATTGCATCTGATCTTCTCAGGTCGAAGAAGCGAAGTAGTGTTGAGCCTGGGACTTGTGAGCAGTTAGATAAGGTGACTGCCTGAGAATGCCGGGTTTTGCTTTCGTAGGTAAGGCTTGGGCAGTAAGATGGCCAGGAAATGGTAGTACAGCGATGGATGCTTAAACCTATCTGTGCGGTGCTTTGAGATTACCTCCTCGTGTACGTGGTAGGTTATCTTCAGACACTCCGATTTCCTAACCATCTCCCAAACATTCGTTTTAGATGCTTTGCAGGACCGTCCTAAGCACCAACATTTGTTTTAAAATACGGGGGGAGTGTGGGGGGGGGGCTCTTATAATCCAGAGAATACGGTAATATCCAACAGCATGCATGGTCGATATGTAGTAGTGTGGGACAGCTCACTATCTAGTCACTGACTTCTGAAAAAACATTGGAGGAGACTAAAGCTATGCCAAATCAATAGGTAAATACATACAACTCAGTGTTTATCAGCTTGGGCCAGGGGGTAAATATTGACCGACGTAGTGGAATGAGAAAACACCAGCACAGATCAATATATACCTGCCGCTGCAGTGCATACACCCTTTACTTAGGAAAATGTTTTTAAAAATCAATTAAGGACAGTAGATTACACATGGAAAAAAATTTTGGACCTTTAAATTCAACTGCGGAATAATTGTTAAATTATAGACTGTTGGGGCAAGCTTTGGCAGCGAGCACCAATAAAGGCTGGCACGGCGCTTTAGCGGTTGTTGTGGCCTGAACCACGTCCGGGCCGCCTTTGTCTGCCTAGTGTCGATGTTTACAATGCAACAGGTACTCACTGAAGACTGAGTCGACCTAGGGGAGGGCCAAACACGTTTAGAAGTTCGTCATTGATGTTGGTCTTGAGCTGGAATCTAACTCGGGTGGCGGTGTGCTAATCATTACCCTACTTTTTCTTACTTAAATCACGCACACAGACAAAAAACCCCTGCGTAGCCTTCACAGACTTTTGGGGCAAGTGCTGTTCACGAGCTTCTATGAAGGCCAGTCATGGACACGAGGGGGTGGGTGTCCAGCATCATGCCCGGCCGCCTTTTTCTCCCCAGTGGCAATGATTACACATCGCTCCAGGTACTCATTTGAGACTGCATCGACATAGCGGAGGCCCAGGACCGGTTCAAATAATCGTCACTGGTGTTGTGGGGAATCTAACTCGGGTCTCCGGATTTGCAGTGCAGCTGCTCTAACTGCTGTTTAAATCACACACACACACTAACAAACAAAGTAGTCACAAATCAGAAGAACTTAGGGGCTTACTTATTTTCGACAGCTAAAAAAAATAGTATTCGGACACGTTCGAACGAGAAGAATTACATTTTGTGCTTCCAACTGAGTCACTGCAGCCCTTCTCATAAGCAGGGCAACGGTCTCGAGTCAGCCAAGTACCCATGACAGAAAGCCATTCTGCTGAGTGATTAACGCTGCGTAGTGGAACATGAAAAGCTAAGGCAAGCACGTGCATGCAGGCGCCGCGGTGGCGAGATGTTAAATTCCTCGTCTCGAATGCAGGAGGTCGTTCTAATTGTGTATTTGGAGTTTGCACGTTCTCCCCAATGGTGCGTGTATTTTTCTCCGAGTCATCACGTTTTCCCCTCCACATTTAGAAGCGACGTGCGTTTAGTGTATTTGGCCGATATAAATGTCCACATGATTATAAGCCACTTCATTGAGATATCATTTGTGGCCAGGTCGCGACTGAAAAAAAGAGCTATATAGCTCAGTGGGCCTTACCTGGTAAAAAAAAAAAAATCATGGAATGTGCTGTGGGTGTTTTCCCTAAGTGAGTCTTAAAAGGCAAGGGTGCAGCCCTGAAATTACTTGTTCACCCCACTGCCAGCAGAACGGCCTTCACACTGGACTTGGAATCCAGAGGCCGCCGTTTCGACTTGATCTCCTGGCACGCGCTGTTGAAACAATGGGCAACTTTCTCCCACTGATTTCAAGACGCCTGGCTAAGGTGGAAGAGTAGGCCAAATAACGTTTAGGAGGGACTCTAGAGCTCTCCCTAGCAGAGGCCCTTCTGCCAGCAGTGGCACGAGCGAGCAATTGCAGTGGTACACTTTTACCTTTTATCGAAAAATATAGTGTGACAGTCGTTACCAAACTTCAATGAAGGGCCGGTCCGTTACATCCAATGACAGCTTACAATCGCAAACAACCAACTCGTTTCCGGCAATGGAAATGAACGCTGTAATTCTAGATTTGAAGCTTTCGTGACTGCAAGGATTCATATTCTTAGGTTTTTTTCGGTAAAGTCACGTAGGTAAAAAAAGAAAAATTAATAAAAGTAAGTGATTTTTATTTTACTTTTATAAATTTTTATTTTTTACCTACGTGACTTTACCGAAAAAAACCTAAGAATATGATACGCTGCAACAAGCCTATTACAATATACCGTATACTGTATATATTCATGACACAAGTGTTCCATAAGTGGCTGGACGTGGCGACTCCAGACAAAAGGCAAGGCACTCCAGGTGCGACCTCCGTTCCCTAACCTCCCGATTGTTTTGCAATAACGCCGAGGCCCTCGAAAGCTTTCAGCCGGCTGTGTGAAGGGTCAGCTGGGTCCTGTAGCGTGGCCCCTAAGGGGGCATCTGTTATTCTGTGGCACTGCCTCCCGGTCACTCGCTGCTCATGCTCAAGCACCTGTGAGCTGAAGTGTGAGCGCCTGGGGCCGGTCAAGCAACACCGCAGAGTTAAACAAACAAATAAATAGATGGCAATTTAACGAAATGGTTTCCCTCTCTCCAATGTTTTTTCGGGATTATGCCGCTTGCTGGGAGCTTCTTCAGGAACTGGATAAGCTCATCGGGAGAAGTTTCTCCGATATCACGCCAAACGACGCGCGGTGAAACTCTGAGAACGCGTCGGAGAGTGATGCGCACAATCGCGAAAAAAATCCTGTGCAAACTTTTTTATTTCTCGGGCAAGAAAATTAAAATCGCCTCAACAATACAGAAAGATCCTGCTTGGATCGCCAGCGTGTGGAGTCATTTGTTCTTTTTTATGTTTAGTTTTTGCGCCGGAAGTGTTCTTTATTATGAAAAAGGAACGGTGACCTTTTTTCCCCCAAATTTTTATCTCGTGCTTAATCTGCTGTTGACATTAAAGCAAAACATCTGAGAATTCCACGCTCTGTCAGCAGTTTCCCTTTGCAACGGTCAGGGCACCAGACAGCAGGCAGCAGATACAGATACCAATCAGCTGTAAAGGCGCAACGCTTGACCGCTGAACTGCCGCACAACATTTATTTTGTTTGGACAAGCTTTCAAAAAACGTTAAAAATTGTGCAGGGATTTGGACAATGAAAAACTTGGAAAAAATATTAATATTTTGAAAATAGCGGTACCAGATATCTCACTTTTCGACGAAATCAAAGATTTGTATCACATATATAATATTACTTTCAGGATGCCCACGATAAGAGGTTTCACTAGCTAGCTTTGATGTTTTGATTATAAGGGCAGCAAAAATATGGTGTGGCTTGAAACTTTGTTTGAACAGACCCGAGCTTCCTTACGTGTATGGAGACAACTAGGAGGGTTATTCTACAATCCCAACCAGGGCTGCCCACACAGAGAAGGGCCCCGTAACAGACCTGTGTCTCTTGTCACCATGAAATAAGGGGGCTCTACGTGGCATCCTGTCCCATGCCTCCATGTGTCACGTCCCATCGCCTGTCGTCACTTTCGATAGCACGAAGACACTTTCAACTATCACAAGATGTAAAAATTTCGATTTGAAGCTTTCGTGACTGCAGAGATTCATCTTCTTGGTTCTTTCGGTAAAGTCACGTAGAAGGGAAATAATACAATAATAAAAATTTATCTTTTGTTATTTTATTATTTCCCTTCTACGTAATAAAAATAAAAATATAATTTTTATAATTTTATTATTTCCCTTCTACGTGACTTTACCGAAAGAACCAAGAAGAATATGTAAATAATATGAAAATCTCCCTTTTTGTATTGCTGTTACATTTATTTTTAGCTCTAAACTCAGCCGTTTTATATATATCAGCCAGAACTGTCGAGGCACTCAACAACATCTCGAGGTGAAATATCTCAACTTACGTGGCCTGAGCTCTCCTGGCAGCAATGTCTCGTGGAATTCACCACGGAATGTGGCCTTAAGCTCAAACCACCCCAGGCTCCTTCACCCGGATGCGTCTCTGACTCAATCGCTTTCCAATCTCCACGAGGGGCACTTAGCTGGCACGCACACACGGCACGTCTCGCGTTAAATCATCACCCGCAGCTAATCAACCCTTCTCAGCCTTGCACACTGTGCGCCAGTGAACCCAATATTATTTGGGTGCGTCCCGTGACAAAAATGCCACTGCTAATCGTGAGTTAAGTTTAGCATCATAAGGGTATTGTTTGCAACTGTTGTGCACCCTTGAATGAGATATATTACTATCCATTCATAATAAATAACTTACAAGCCTTTGTCAATCCGCTGCTGGATGAAGGCCTCCCTGTACCGTGTCAGTCACGGGTGTTGTTTGACCATACCTCTTCTAGATTTGAAGCTTTCGTGACTGCAAGGATTCATACTCTTAGGTTTTTTCGGTAAAGTCACGTAGGTAAAAAATAAAATTAAAATTTATAAAAGTAATAATAGAGAAAAAAAAATAATGAATCACGACGTTTCGGAGGCAACACAAGTCTCTGTCATCAGGTGGGACCGTCACAGCTAGATTACAATTAAAATTAGATCAAGATACAGTAAATCTAGCAAGATACAGTAAATTTAGCTGTGACGGTCCCACCTGATGATGGAGACTCGTGTTGCCTCCGAAACGTCGTGATTTATTATTTTATTTCCATTATTACTTTTATTAATTTTAATTTTATTTTTTACCTACGTGACCATACTTCGCCAAGTTCGTCTACGTGGGATGCAGGAGACCGCGAAAGATGCAGAGAACTTGTCATGGGTACGAGCCCTGAGCTACGGGGATGATGCCAGATGCAGGGACCTATCTGGCCCTTTAAACGGGAACTCGGATGAGCGGATTCAGTCATAGAACTTCAGCTGCAAAAAAACGCGCGAATGGAGAGGGCACGAGAGCAGAGGTGGCAGGAGGCGAGCCGTTGCTTCGAGAGCAGCGTTTGGTCTCTGTGACCCCTTGACTTCGTGCGTCTCTGGCCTCTAATGAACGCGCAAACACTCGGCGCAGAGAAAAGAGGCCTCTCCACGCCACTCCTTGGGAGGAAACTCTGCCGCGAGGTTTGAAATCACAGACACACAAGGACACACGTGCAGTGCCTCCTCACGCTCCCGTCAGTGACGCCGCTTTCAGTGTCGTGCTCGTAAACGAAACTGCGTTTCAAAACAAGGGTCAGGCGCAATGTAACCATTGATATAGAGATAAGTGTCAAGTAAATGCACATAAACAATATGGGAATATTCAATTCGATTTTAATCTTAATTTTGGAGCTTTCGTGACTGCAGGAATTATTATTTGGTTCTTTCGGTTAAGTCACGTCTAAAGATAAAATAATAAATTAAATAATAGCATATTACGACGTTTCGATTGCAACACAAGCAATCATCATCAGGCATAAAAGAAATAGCAACAAAAATCTAACTAGAAAACTATAGACAGACATACAAGCAGACAGACATCACAAGGACACACAGAGAGAGGACACATATCGGCACAAAGAGAGAGGTCGTTTCTGTGACGGTGCCTCTCTATATTTAGTAGTAATACATTGAATAACAATACTAACGTAATAATACTAATTACAGCCTGTTGGGTGAAAGACTTTCCCATGCAGTGTTGTTCGTGGGTGGTTTTGTTTGACCATATTTCACCACACAGGCCATTGAAAGTTGGTGAAGGTGGGACCAGGTCCGGAACGGTTCAGATATCACTCACGGCCGATGCCAGCTATGGCCGGGGGAATAAAATTCAGGTCGCCGTACGGCGTAGAAGTGAAGTTCCCCTCGCTCAGTCCACATGTCACCTGCCTCGTTATTCCTGCCGCAGGCTGCGTGCCCCTTTGAGATCGCGCGACCCACGGGTTGTGAACCTCTGGCCTGGCGGCGGGGAGAACCGAGCTGCCTTTCCCGTGTGACTCGGTCGTGATGGCATTGGGCAGGCTGACCACCAGGACAACACCGGATAAGCCCGAATGCTGAGCGCTGCCCATGTTTATTGTTTTGAGTTGCCGGTTGTATACAGCTTCGACTTCGGTTTCATTGGGCTGGCACCTGTTCCTGGGCGACTCATCTCTCACTTGGTTCCCGATTCAAATAGCAAGCTGCGTTGTGTCACGCCAGCTGAAAATCCACGTAAATCCTATACAATGTGACAGTGCCCTCGTCACAATTGCCAACATTCCAACAATAGACTGCAATTTCAATTTACAATTACATTGTTTGCACTGGGATGCACTCAGTATGTACACGGTGGTCCATTTATAGATACCCCACCCTGATTTCTAACGGCATTCTTACGTTGTTTTCAATTGATTGTTGTAAGCAAATCGGACTGGCTTTGTTGTGTTAAAATTCAATCAGTGAATTGAGATTGGTGGGAGACGTATATACAGGCGTTTAAACATAACGCTGTTTGTTTGTTCCATACTTTCCCTCAATTACTTTAGTGGGGTGTCTATAAATGGATCACGTTGTATGATAACTCCATTACATGCATATTGCCCTCCATCTCTCCAGGGCTGATAAAAGTATTACCGCATTGTGCAAAGTTAACAGTAAGCTGTCGTATGGAAGGACTAACCCTGCTGCAGGAATACGGGAACTTACCACTGACCCAGCGCTGACCACCTGATCGCATTAATTAATAATTTAAAAGCATTTTATTTTTTTGGGGGTGATGCTGAATTGGCAGTGGTGCACAAGCACAATTAACAACAAAACAACAACAACAACACAACCTCAACACATTCATAAATAACGCTGCTCCCTCCGGAAGCCCTTTTGTGGCTAGCAGACCTCGACTTTGGAATGTGTTGCGTTTTTGTGTGTTATATTATCATTGTTCCATGCTAATTTGAGCAGGAATTCAAACTTACTATTTATAAGCGTTAAACAACACCGTTACACTTAATTAATTATAGACATAATCGAGTCACGCTATGCTCTGTGCAAAACAACAAGCTACGATACTTTTATTTTATATTTTATACCACGTTACAGCAATGAACAAACATGAAGATTCACGAAAACCCCTCCTCCCCTTATATTCATGTGTCAGTTATCTAATAGTCTATAGTTAACATTGGTGGCAGCCACGTTGTTTGATTAAAATTTGCTGCAACTGCGATCGTATATGATGAGCACTTCCACGAGTTTATTGTTTTGCAAAAACACATAGTCCAACTTGGACTATGTTTTTTTGCAAAACTAACCCTGCTGCAAAAAACATAGTCCAAGTGTCCTTGAGGGCTTTGCTTGCTCCACGAAATCAACCGCCTGTCTCTCCCAGTACCCTCACGGGACAGCATCACACTCCGTTTAAAAAGATACCAAAGCTATTCATTTAGATTGCCCGTGGATAATTATTCACTGCATTTGGCCGATCTTAATACAAAGAAGCCATCCACACGGCACCAAAATATCCATCAACGCCAAATCAGTGCCGGTGTCTCGTGGCATAAAATAATGAAAGGTATTTTTGTTATTAGTTTGGCACGTAGTCTACATCAGCTCTGTTTAATTTGAGTGTACAAAAAAATAGATATTTTATACACAGTTGTGCCTATGATGGTTTGAAAATTCAGTGCCATTTATTCGAGTAGCTGGGAGCCCAACTCTTTGGAAAAAAACCCCACTAAGGTTACAATTGGTAACCAGAGGAAGTTGATTATTTAAGTAAATTGCTTTAGTTGCAGATAAATTTTACACTTCGTGTTTGTTAAAATTACACGAGATGGTCTCAATCAAAACAAATATTTAAAAAAATCCCATCACATGAATTTGGTTCTGCATCCAAATTTGGCTAAATGTCAGCTCCGTGAATTGAAATATCGCTTTGATTGTCATGTAACAACAATTAGTCTCATATGCAGAGCGGGTAGGAAAGTGCGCCCTCTAATGTGTGGACCAGAGGTCACTTGAAAGATAGCTTGGTGGTAGCTCTGTGATATCCACTTATGTGGGCTGTTCTCGAACATGAAGGGTTGCACAGCTCTGCGAGAAATCCGAATGGTTTCCTCATCTCATGACATGACACCGATGGCACAGTCGGGATAAATTTAGGAGCGAAATTACAAAAATCTTAACGTAACAAAAATATGACAATGGAAAATTGCTTATTCTTGCAAAAGCTGCTATCAAATCATGGCACTAATCCAGCCACCCCAATAACCAGAGTGCATATCTTAAAGAAACATTAATTCGCTGTCTGGGCATAGTATCCACATGAAGACAGGCATGCAAGTAGGGACATATTATATTACCAAAGACAATTGTCTCATTGTGTCCGTGCTGTCCGGAGCAATGAAGCTTAATCACCTGCTGATGCGTAGGAATCTGTCTGCTGAGTCGGATGACAAGATGTCATGTGCATCCTCACTCACCATCGCATTCTTGTCTGAGTGCCTTCACTTTCGACTACAGCCACTGTCCATGCATACCGCAGCCAGATTAGCTGGCTTTCTTCATTCTGGCACTTTCCCACTGCTTGTTTTTTTTGTGTGCCAAATTATCCACCACAATCAGTATTTTTCAGTCCACTGCTACAGGTTAAGCCTCTTAAAACTCTCATGCATAGACCCATGGTCCTGTGTGTTGTCTCGCCCGTACATGTGCCCGAGGTTGATCAATCCTCCTCCTCCTCTTTTAATTTTTCTCTTGTTTATGTGTCCTATGTTAATGATAATGTAAAGATGCAACCCTGCATTTGCTTGTGCAACGTCATTGCTGGTGGGAGGAGTTCCACTAGAACTCCACAGGCTATTTTGGCCTACTCTTCCACGCTGGTCAAACATCTTGGAAGAGGTGGCAATACTCACACTTTACCCCACCACACATTTCCATTGAATGATAATATATTACTACCACTACTAATAAAGTAATTTATATCCCTTTGTGATTCGACCGCTGCATGCAGACTTTTCCAGGGCTGTTGACCATAATTCACCGTGCTGGTCACAGTGAAAGGGGATGGGTGCAGGATTGGTTCGGGTATCACTCACCGCTGATGCTAACCATGGCCGGCAATCAAACTCAGGTCAATGGCTTTCATGGCACGGCATGCCAATCGCTGCACTTAGAGTACAGGGCACATGGATTGGCCTAGGGGCAAAGAAGTCCTGTGACTGCCGCTCAACTCGTGACAGTTATTGAACCATTCATTATTAGGCAGTGTTTTCCAGCGTGTGTTGCGAGGACTAAAATAACACCGTGTTATTTTAAAGGACCCCCCCCCCCAAAAAAGAGACAGGAACCCGAAAATGGGCACGTTATATAAGTTAGTGAAGAAAATTTGTTACATACAGTATATGTGAACGTGAATGCATTGTTTATTTTTATTATTTTATTATTTCCCTTCTACGTGACTTAACCGAAAGAACCAAGAAGATGAACGTGAATGCATTGCTTGTGGGAGGCATCACAGTGTGCATTTGGCTGCTATAACTTTCCACGTGATGATAAGCCTGGCCACAAGCTGTCACTTGTCGCTTCTAAAAATAAAAAAATAGCTATATAGCTCATTGGGCCTTACTTGGGAAAATACATTTTTTTAAATGTTTCGTAGTTTTAGTTTTGTGGGGAGGCGCGGTGGGGGGGGACAGTGGGAAAGCAACTTCGAAACATGTCGAGGGCAAATGACCACAATGACCACATTTCTCCCAGCAGAGGGCACAAGGGGGCCTCCAAAATTAACAAATGGGCCATACGCAGCTCAATTGAAGTTAGCCCCGGCCCTGAAGGAGAACATTTAGCGAACCAACTTGTGTGCCGCGTATTCGTCTACCTCTATCTCATCCGGCTAACCCGAGGATGATAATCGCGTCCGAGCGAATTTTTTTTTTAATTTGTGAACAACGTTGGGGATCGGCCGTCGATAAACCAACGCGGCCACGCATGGTGGCCCCCCTCCCCTGCCCAGAAAAGGCGGGAAAATCGTAGCTCCGCCCCCTAATTAGCATAACGATGGCCTTGAATTAAATGACATCACAAATAACATCGCGAAAACTGAACGTTTGTTCATTAAGCCCGATTTCTCCTGATGGGACGGACCCAGTGGGTCAACATTGGTCTGTAAAGTTGCGTGTACGTGTCTGTAAAGATTTAGTTTTTGTTGCAAGACATTTGCACGGAGGGCAGACACTGGCGCATGGGAAGTAATTCGCTGTCACTTGACATCAAACTGGGCCCTTTTTGTTAGTATCAAAGTATAAAACAAACTATCGGTTTTACCCTTTTATGGCAATAAAACCGGTGGTGTTAAGATGTTCAAACGCGAAATAGAAACCTTTTTCAAGGAATCATCTTTGCATTAACCCATGTACTTGTAGTGAACACGCAAACACACATGCTCTGATAATCTATGCATTTGTACGTGTGCTTAATGCGAACTTGATTCCTTGCAAAAGGTTTCTGTTTGGTGTTTGAACATCTTAACACCACCGGCTTTATTGCCAGAAAGAATAAAACCAATTTTTTTTTACATTATTTGACATCGTTCGCTAAACAACTGATTGTTTGGGGGGGGGGTGGCTGTGGCATGTAGCCATCCTGAAGGAGTTGACAAATAAAGTTTGGTTTCCATAAAAAAAAACTATTTAGTTAAATCTTCTTGGTTCTTTCGGTAAAGTCACGTAGAAGGGAAATAATAAAAATAAGTATTTTTTTTTATGTTTTATTTTTATTATTTTATTATTTCCATTCTACGTGACTTTACCGAAAGAACCAAGAAGATGAATCCCTGCAGTCACGAAAACCTTAAATCGATATTTGGTTAAATGTTTTGTTTTTAATGCTGCAAGTGCTGCATTGTTATTATCTGTCAGTGTTACGGTTTTTTGAACTACTGGCGCAGAAGTAAAAATTATTGAGGGCAAAAGTTGATAATAAAAAAAATCCCTCTCATCTCCGTCCACACAGTTATTAGCCGATCGACGGGTGGGGTAAAGTGTGGGAAACTCCTACGTGTGGTGGGGTAAAGTGTGGGTACTGTTACGTGTGGTGGGGTAAAGTGTGGGTGCCCCTACGTGTGGTGGGGTAAAGTGTGGGTACTCCTACGTGTGGTGGGGTAAAGTGTGGGTACTGCTACGTGTGGTGGGGTAAAGTGTGGGTGCCCCTACGTGTGGTGGGGTAAAGTGTGGGTGCCCCTACGTGTGGTGGGGTAAAGTGTGGGTGCCCCTACGTGTGGTGGGGTAAAGTGTGGCTACTCCCACCTCTTTCGAGATGTCTGACCAGCTTGGAAGAATAGGCCAAATACCCTCTTATAGAGATCTATCTAGGGCTCCCTCTAGTGGCGTTAGCAAGTTATTGTATGGGTTGCACCTTTACCTTGGCGATGTTTTTTTTTAGATATGCGTTGCAAAATAAACAGCTCGCATTTTCCTGGTCCTATTGGCTACAATTATATTTCTTTGTCCATTGTGAGCTGGCTTTAGGCTTTAGTTACGACCGGATGAAAACATTTTAAAAAATTCCGGTACTTCGTTTGACTCCCAACAGAAACAACACGTGCTAGAGGAAAATAATGTTTCCATGAACTCCTACACCGAGGTCGATAATAAAAAAACGTCTCATTACGTTTTGGAGAAACTGAAGAAGTGAATAGGCAAAAAAAAATATGCCTAAATGCTTCCTTGAATTAAAATCTGGGAAAAGAGTGAGTGGGCGATGTTTCTCTCTCTGTCCCCTTTCAGAACTGCTCAGAAAATATAATTAACGTTGTCAACTACTGTATAGCCCCATTTGCAACTGTGATTTGCAACTGAGACTTGCAATTGTGAAGAGCAACCGAAACCTGCAACTGTGGCTTGCAACCGTGGCTTGACAGCTGTGCATTTACAAATGTAACTTATCCTTTTTCCGTGGAATATTTAACTACCGGTGTATTTTTTTTGTATGATATATACAGTAAATATAATATTGCTTTTTCGAATTTAAATATGATTGAGTGCACATTTTATTGCGTCTACATTTTCTTGAGTTGATGTACGATTGTTTAATGTGCCTACCTATTGAACTTCCTCGATATATTTTCTACATTGCCGACCCCTTGATTCATAGCTCATCGGGTTATTCCAAGTTCAAAAAAACGTCGATTTATAATAATAATAATAAAAACCTGTGTTACGATACATTTCAGATTTATAGGAGCATCTAAATGCGACCACATGTCAAGTCGCGATACAAAGTGGTTGTAAGACACACGCACACCTGGAAAGTTTGAATACGCGGATGATGTTTTTTTTTGTTAAAGGGAAAGACAGGTAACATGCTTCGGGGCAGAGGCGACATTATGACATAAGAGCAAATGGTGACACCTCACAGGGAGGGTCAGTCATCGAAGAGAAGAGTCTTGAGCCTGGACTTGAACAGGGTAAGGTGCTAGGCAGTCGTGAACAGCCAGAGGAAGGGAATTCCAGGCAACGAGGGGGTGGCAGTAGCAGTGAAGGAGTGCCCCCCTCCCTTTGAGCGAAGGCTGACTAAGGGTTTTGACAGAAGGCCCTTGTTGCAGGAGCGGAGGACACGTGAAAGGGGGGGGGGGGTAGAGCGAGATGAGCTTACTCATTTACTCAATTAAAGCTGACTGGACCCTCGCTGAAAGTGCACCCCACCCACAATTCCAAATCTGGAACCGCGCCACCACTTAAGCAAAACAGAGCTACATTTCACTCGAGGCAGCCCAGTTCTTCAAGTATTTGAACTGACCCCACCGCCGCCTTGGGCGCAGACGTGGCGAGGTCTGGTTTTGCAGGTTTTAAGGTGCTCCTGGAGGGGCAATCACGCCACAATTCGGTGCAATTGACCCACAGCCACTGCTGTGTAGGGGCAGACACAGCTGCAATGTGGTCGCAGCTCAAATTACAAACCCATTCCATTTGCTACTAATTGGAAATGAAACCCGGCCGAGGCATGCTTAGATCAACCCTAACATGAGACAAATCACGAGCCTAAAGGTTCCGTGTGTGTTTTTTAATTCAGATTTTACGTCGACATAATCACAATTATTCCGTGGACATCCAGGCAAAGAGGGAAGTAATTTTCATTCCAGAAGACCCTCAGACACGGCAACCAAACTGCGGAAATTACCAAGGACTGGTATCACCTTTTTATTAAAGGACAATCTTTCCACAATCATTAGACATTGGTCTGTAACCGTGAGGGCAATGAGACGTTGACAGTACAAATCTGGATAAAAAATAACCCCCGAGTAGTTGTGTGTGACACCCTTGATCATTGCTATTTTCAAGTATCGTTGGAATTTTAAGTTGATTATTTTTATTCGTGGGTATTGTTGGGGAGGTTGGGTAATTAAACTCTCTCAAAATCATTAGGCCTGCAGTTATATTTAAGATTGCTCTGGATCCACCAACACTTATATAAACCAACCACTTTTTAAAATATGCATTCCAGTTGTGACAACATCAATACGCTTATAATTACAACATGATAAGCATGATGATTAATACATAAACAGCAAACGTTTAATTAAAAAAGATATCCCTATCTTTTATATCCAGAATAAGTTACAGTTTCAGACCACACATGTAGAAAAACTAAAGCCAAACCGTTATTTATAAATATCACATATATCAATTGTGTACACTGAAACGTTTGTGCGTTTCCAGATCTTCAACACTTGTAACTTGTAGGAGTACTTGAGAAAAAAACAATAACCTTGTACTGGATTAATATTGCTTTGTGGCAAGAACGCCCAAGCCACACACCCACTCGTAGAAGAAGCCCTTTGTCACTGGTTTTATCACAGAGCCCGTTTTGTTTTTACTGCGTGAGCAAAACCCTGCCACCTCCATTCCATCAGAGGCTGACAAGGGTCCGACCAAGGCACCTTTATCCCTTTTTATCTGGTGCCACAAATCTGCCACGGTATACATTGCTGCGTATTGGCGCACGACTTTTGGGATCGAAGTCCTGAATTCAGTCCATAGGTCTGCTCGAATGACAATGCTGTGGTTCTACACGAAACGCAAGTCCCAATTCTCAGACGCAACGTTCCGCTCACCCACCCAGTACGATAGCGGATATAAGAGATGCTTCTAATAAGAAATTATCGCAATCAAACGCTGTGTGATTTTTAAAAGTTGTTATAGTGTGTACACTGTTACGAGGCTGTGTTACAAACTCACGACGCCTTGGCAGGACTTTAAGCGCGCTCGTTGCTTTCTCACATCACTTGCTGAGTATCAGCCTAAAGGCCCGTGACACCAATCGACCAGCAACAAACAGCACTTTTAAAGTAATAGATAATTGAGCATGGTTATTATAAAAAAAAAAACTTGGGGGAAATATTGATGGCTGGATGGAATTCCAAAGTGAAGCGGTAAGGAGTGAAGAAGCATAGAGGGATATGCTGTGACCTGCAGTGTATGGTGGTTGAGTGCAATGTGGTCGAGACGAAACAGTCGACCTTGTTGACCCGCCTCCTTACAAAGGGTGGAGGTGTCAGTGGGTGAAGTCGACGCGAAGGGGAAATGTGGCAGAAGCTTTCTCATAACAAGGCCATCCGGAACCATCAGTCGATATGAACGCAGGGCAAATTTGATGATATTATGAAGAGTTGAAGGGCTGTATTATACAACAACAACATTGAGATGTAGCTGCATTTAGAGACCGTGTAAGTCCAACTCGAATTGTACTGCAACTTTAGTGCGGAGTTGAGTGGTGTCTGTTAAGGGTGTGGGAGTGTGGTTACCTGCTTTGGGAACTTCAATCACACCTGTTCAACCCAGGCAGCTTGTGACGAGACAATGTACAGGGCTTGAGGGATCCAGTGAGTTCCTAACGGGTTAAAGTCAACACTTGAGTTGGTGTATTTGCCAGGAAATGCACTGACAAAGATACATCTGTATTTTGTCTTACTTTTTTTTAAAGAAAGTCCATTTATCAGTCGGCGAATACTTGTGCGGAATGCCTAGCATATCTTCGCACTTTCCTGCTCGCCTATGTCTACATTGCCAGAGCCCATTATCTATCAGGATAAGACAACACAAATTAGAGCAGTGATTAAAACTAGTTTCATCAGCTATGACGCCACCTCTCAATGCCCCTTTGAAGTCTGCACATTGAGGTTTAAAGTGTTATGTTTAGTGTGAATACATTTCCTTCTGTTCTATGCACCGCCTAAAGTGCATGACACTTTAGAACAAACACGTGTTGGAATTTGATGAAAGTAAATTGTTTTAATTAAATGCATAACCATACACTGCATCTCTCAATAATCATTACCAGCCTTCCTCCTTCATTCATTGATATCCCACCGCGTATGCACCGTATACACGAGAGAGTAGCACAGGTATGTGTAAATAATACCCTGCATTTTCATTCGCAGTCGATTCACAAACATCTGCAATTAGCATGTGCTATGGAGAGCGGCCGTTTGCCGAAACGGCGTCTATGATATATATTTTAAGGCCACAGTGTAGAGTTTATTGACAACAGCAAGAAGCACGCTGTTTGCTGCACGTCTCGTGCACCGTGTGGACGGATATGTCCTGCCCAGGGGCTTCCACACAAAGTAACGTCGCGTGCGCAGCAGAGGCAGCAGCATTACCAGCGGCAATAGCAAAGCGACGTTTTTATGCTGGGCGCGCGCTCAAACTCACCTCTGGCTCGGCAGGTTCTTTGCACTTGCTAAGAAGGCGCGGTTGCCAGTCTGCAGAAGACGCGTGAAGTCTACATACGGAGAATAATGACGGCTGAGTTCCGACACCAGCGACGCACGCGCGCGTGCAGAAGACACGTGCAGAGCTAGAGGCTTGCCACCAGGGCTTGCGGAGGAGGGTCAGTGTGAACGTGACTTCGGTGAGCGTAGACTTTTAAAAGCGAGACAACTGGCGAAGAGTGCAACCACAGGCAAGCCACTGGGTGTGGATAAAACGCCGCTCCTCCTCCTCCTCCGCCCTCCCTCCTCGTCGTCGTCGTGCGAGCGTGCGTGAAGGCAGGCAGGCAGCAAGACGAGGGGCTCCCTGCAGCATCAGTCAAGCGACGCCCGCCTCCACGCGTCCCCCCCTCCAATGGCAGGGCGAGGCGATCCGCCCCATGCAAACGGGGGCTCTGCCGTGAGTCATGCTGCACAGTCTCACAACGCTCAGCCCCCAGGGCTGGGGAGAGGTCAAGCAGAGGTTAGGGTTTAGGCGGGACTGGGATCAAAACTCTGCATGAGCGATAATCCTGGTGACATGCGAACGCATCCCAACACTGGGACAGGGCCGCCCAGAGTGGGGAGCAGAAGGGGCAATTTGTCCCGGACCTCGTACAAAAGAGTGGCCCACAACGCGTTTTGCGACGGACCTCCACGAACCTATGGGCGGCCGTGCCAACACTCACGACCACAGAGAAATAATTGATGTATGTGTGTCGAACTTCTTTCGCACCGTACGTAGACACCCGTGCTAATTGGAGGTGCGGGAGAAGGATAACAAACTAAGCACAAAAAAATCAGTTTTAAAGAAATGTATTTTTTTATTTAGCTTTAAAAGTGCATAAATATGATGGCTTCCTAATATCAAAAGGAAGAGCGTTCCAGACGCCACAGAAGCGCATCCGAAAGTGCGCGATGCAAGTGACCGTCTTTGTTCGATGGCTGTCTATAACTGTATCTGTTCATAGCGCACATGAAGATACCTCTCCATTCTGTCTCCACATACCGATAAAAAGAATAGCTTATCCTGCAGCATTGGTTGGTGCTGGATAATAACAATATTGTTGTGGAAAGCCAAGGGAACGGAGGTCTGTTTTCACATGTTGGTACACATTATGCCCCGCAGCAACTCATAATGAATTCGTGTCTGTTGTACAGATAGATTGCAAAAAATGTTGGCAGGTTGACCATACTTCACCACGCTGATCAGTGAAGGAGGTGGCCTGATTTTAACTACCTCGCCCAGTATACAGGAGGGTGTGGGTTCGATCCCAACCCTGATGTCTGCATATTTGGAGTTTGCATGTTCTCTCTCCCCGTGGTAGCGGGGATTTTTCTCCGGGTCCTCTGGGTTTTCCCTCCGCAATTAGAAACTCGCGTTCAGAGTATTTGGCTGCTGTACATTTCCACATGATAAGCCACTTCTTTGAGATATCATTTATAGCCAGGTCGCTGCTAAAAAAAATACCTATATAGCTCAGTGGACCTTACCTGAAATGTTTTTAATTTATCGTTTTTATAGGTTCGAGGGAGTGGGGAGAGTGGGGGTTTCCAGGATTTGTTCATATATCACTCACCACTGATGTTAGTTTGTGGTTGAGAATAAAATTCAGATTACCACTACGCCACCGCTCCACCCAAATGCGAATTACGTCAATTCTGCAGGAGATGGCTAATTCCAGACCGCCGATTTGCACGGTTGGCTATGTACGGTGCAAGAGAAGTTCAACATACATATTGTTCAATGCTACTTTATACATACACTGCATATACCGCGTGCATAGAGTCACTCGGTGTGTAACGAGCGTGTTTGATTTAAATGCCACGTGCAATGCAAATAGCGATGTGCATGCCACGCATGGTATGTGTGTTGAACTTGTTTACACCGTATGTGCGAATCGGAGGTTCGGGGGAAGGACAACAAACTAAACACAGAGATCATGCAAAAATATAACAGCACATCACAGCATTACCGATTACACAACAGTATAAACTATATTGTGATAAAAAAAAACAATACGATTCCATAACTTCAAACGGCATTGCGTCACCGAAACAACGTGAACAATCGCAATACGCGCGCCCACTGTAATCATCACAATCAGCCCCCAGAGTAGAATTTGTCTTGCCGCATTAACAAAATAATAAATAAATAAAGTATCTTTCTTGGAGGGAATAAGGGTGGGAATTAGAGGCTGAGTGTGGGAAGGAGTAGAACTTGGAAGGGGCGGGTGGAGGGGGGGGGGAGCAGGGAATAGGGAGGGAGCAAGAAACGGGGTAGTGGGTAAAAAAAAACCGCAACTTGTTTAAAAGACGTTAACTAACATAACAATGACATAAACTGGCCGGCCCTTTTCCGATGAATGCCTAAAAAAAAAAACCCCGAGCTATCATTCAGATACCCGAGGGTGAAAAAAAAAGCCAGGGTGCTGTCACCGTCCAAACAAGTACACGAAACACATTGAAGGAGTGAGCATCCACCAAAAGCCACCTCAATAGGCTTGCCGCGTTAAGCGGAGCCCCCCCCCACCGCCCCCCTCTTTCTGCACTTGATATCTGCATAATAGTAAAAAAAAGCCAGTCATTGAACTTGATAAATGGCCCTCAGAATTAATCACGTCTGCGGGGACGACAGGGTGGGTGGGGAGGGTTAAGCTCCCTTGATTCATTCAATTCAACTTGCACTGCTATTTTTTTTAATCAAAACAGCTGTTTCTGGTCAGTTGCAGTCGAGGAGATGGGGAGGGGGGAGAGGGATGGTGGTGGTGGCGGTCGTTGGGGAGTCGATGGTTATATATTGCGGAAATGGATTCCAATGCTCTTAAAGTCTCGCTGGTCAGTGGCCCAGTGTGGGAAGTTTCTGCAAAGTGACACGGACCCCCCCTCCCTCCACCCCCCTCCCTCCGCCCACAGAGACCCATCGGGGAGCTGTGGGAAAATGCGCTGTCTCTGCCCACTCCCCCTCCCATCCCCTCCACCCACCCACCCACAAGCCCGCCCAGTCTGCCTGCCTGTGTGTTTGTGTGGGGGGGTGCCTCTGTGTATGAGTGTGCCTGCCTCTGTGTTTGCGTGTGTGCGTGTGTGTGCAAGGGTGTGTGCATGTGTGTGTGTATGGGGCGCCATGGTGGCGAGATGTTAACTCCCTCGCCTGGTATACAGGGGGGCGTGGGTTGGATTCCGACCCTGACGCCTGCTGTGTATTTGGAGTTTGTGTCTTCTCACCGTGGTCGCGTGGATTGTTCTCCGGGTTCCCCGTGTTTTCCCTCCACATTTAGAATCAACATCACGCGTTCAGAGTATGTGGTTGCTATAAGTGTCCACGTGATGATAAGGCACTTCGTCGAGCTATCATTTGTGCGCAGGCCGCTTCTAAAAAAAGAGCTATATAGTTCAGTGGGCCATACCTGGTCAAATGAAAAGAGTAATAGTTAATGTGTGTGTGCGTGCCTGTGTGCAAGGCAGTGTTGTCCATGTGTGCCTTGTTAGTGAGTACGTTGTGTGGTGCGTGTGGTGGGTGTGCATTGTGTGCTGTTGTGTGTGATGGGTGTGCGTCGCTGTGAGCTGTTGTTATGTGTGGTAGGTGTGTGTCGTTGTGTGTGTAGATGTGGAGAGGGGGTGGGTGGGACTATTCCGTGCACCGCGGGAGACATGTTTAATTTGTTTTACAGCTGGAGAGGACGGGGCCAGTGTGGAGAGAGGGGACACAGCAGCAGCAGCAAAGCAGCAACCACGGAGAGGGCGAGAGAGTGAGAGAGTGGATGGGGAGGGGGGGAGAGAGACACCGAGAGAGAGAGAGGAGAGAGTGAGTGAGAGGCGGTGGGAAAGGCAGAAGTGTGGGAAAAAGCCACGGATATAAATTAGGAATGCGGCGCTAAAACAATCCCACAAAGAAGAAGGCGTCCTTGTTAATGGTCGTTTCGCTGCTCGCCAGCCCCGATCATGAGCAGACTATAAAACACTTCGACTGAGAAACCTGTCGGCAGCTGCCGTGCGTAGTTTAATTTTTTTTTCACAAAGTGTTGCAAATGCTAACGTTTTGTCTGCAACACCTACACACGCGCGCGCGCGCGCACGAGCCACTGCAGCGAGAAGTTGACGATAACGATTCGTCATTGAGATGTGTAGCCCAGCGGTGTGAATGGGAACGCCGTAGTTAGTCCATGGGCAGATCGACACGTGTAGTGGGGGGGAAAGTGTTGGTACTCCCGCACCGAGACGTCTGACCATCGTGGAGGAGTAGGCCAAAAACATCCTCTACAGAGGGGGCGGCATTAAGCAAGACATTGCCAAGGCTGTGCTTCTTTACCACGGCGACGAGATGTTAACCACCTCGCCGGGTATACAGGAGGTCGTTGGTGCAATCCCGACCCTGATGATGCCTGATTATCTCGAGTTTGTACGTTTCTCTCCGTGGTCGCGTTGATTTTTCCCCGGGTCTCCCACTCCACATTTAGAAACATGCGTTGAGAGTACTTGGCTGCTTTAAATTCCCACATGACAAGCCACTTCGTTGAGATAATCAATTGTGGCCAGGTCGCTTCTGAAAAAACAGAGCTATATTGCTCAGCGGGGTTCTTACCTGGTAACATAAAACGTCTGGTTAGTTATACCACCTTACCTATTGACACGTGGTGCTAATACGTGAAACGGGGTAACCGTGACGCGTGGTTTCGCAAGTGGCACTAAAAGGGGCCTTTGCGCTCACACTGAGGGCTTCCCTCGAGCCTGTTGTTGACCGTGGCGCGCGTTCTTCCCACTGCTGGTGCTGTCGGCGCAAAGAGGGTCGGGAGCTGTAGGTACCGCGTGCCGCTTCCCCGCCCCGTGTCGCGACAGGTCACGCTTGCGTGGTGCCGTCGTGGTATCATTACTGCCCCCGAGAGCACCGGGTGGTGTCACGTGCATCTCTCGCGCACAAACCGCCCGCCCGGCATGGCTCTGAGTTCGAACGCTCAACTTCTGCCAAGTGATTATCTGCAACGGTAGATGAATACACAGCAGCGTCGTTATTTCCCGTTCGAAATAGTGGGGTCAAGCGGCAGCGCAGAGGTTTCGTGCGTCTCGCCATGAACCCGGCATCTGAGTGCGATTCCCAGGTATCGCTGACGTCGGTGATGAGTGATATCTGAACTGAACCCTGGGTTCCACTTCCCCGCGCTGTTCACATAATTGCACTGACCAGCCTGGTGATGTATGGTCGAACAACCCCCACCCCCCCCGCCCCCCCCCCCCCCATGGCAGACATGGCGTGGGGAGGCTATCATCTAGAAGTGGATTACCAAATGGCTCTAAATTATGATTACGATACTGAAAAACATAATTACATTATTATCCCAACAGCCTTTCGTAGAGGCACATGAACCTCAAACAACCTGACTGGCATGAGTCAACTTCCGAATCGAGTATTCACCACAGAGATTAATTTACAATTTAATTATAATTAATGAAACGCATTTGTTGCATTATTACATTTTTTCGGGGGGGGGGCGTTTGACCATACTTCACCACGCTGGTCAGTGCAGGATGGTAAAGTGAACACTGGTATCAGAATCAGAATATTTATACGGGAGGGAGAATTCCATGAGCTATGAAGCTCTTTTCCACAGATGTCCAGTAGCACCCCTATCTAATATTGCAGGAGCTCTACTTTAGATCTATTGGCACTCAAGCCTCTGTCGCCCACATCAAGGGAGCGCCTCGTTGAAGCATGACGATTGCTTGTGGATGTACCGTTGCGTTTGATGCAAGGTGTGCTGGTGGTTTTCACCTGTGCAAAAAAACGAAAACAGTCCTCACTCGGTGCATTTGCTGACAGATTCACAGCAGGCAGAAGCCTTTGGGATTCCTAAGGATGAAGCAACCTTGACTTATGGCCTTGATGAACCCCTTTAATTCCTGAGATCTGCAGTCCAGTTTATGACCAAAATCCGACCACCTGTTCCTAAAAAAAAACGACAGACTAAACCTTCCTAAAAGAGACACACATTTGTTGGCCATGATGATGCCTCCAACTTTGGGTCGACTTCTGGCCAAGAGAAACTTGGAATCCTTCAAAAGCGAGTCGTGTAAACTGGGACACGAGAGCAATTGAAAGACCACGCTGGAGATCTGGCTGAGAATTAAAAAAAAATTTGGTTGATTCAGAATGTAGGAAGGAAAACGATAACAAAAATGTGTCGCAACCCTTGGGGAAAAAAAACAAACCCCAGAAATGTGTCCTCCTCCGCTGCTGGATTGTGTGGTCTCTTTAGCCACTCATATAAATGCGTTTATTTAGTAATACTGTTTGATTTTTGAAGGGTGTATCTGCTACTCAGTAGCTACTACGCGTGTAAACTATTCATTTGCAATTTGAAAATTGTTCATCAGAAAAAAAATGTTTTAACGGAATACTCATTATGCCCCATAGTATAAAGTGCAGTCTCAAACTCTGATCATCCATTCCATAATCTCCGGCCTCCCGATCTGTGTGTGCACTGGAGAAGGGTCACCGCCCGAAGTGTCGCCTATTACGTGCATGTTTAAGGCCCCGCAGTGCTGTTGACAAATGTGTTGAGTTCTTTTTTTGTTTGTTTGCTTGTTAACCACGGCTGCAGGTGGCACGAGCAGTCGACGATCTTCCATCGGCGCTGACGCCGCCGCCGCCGTCTTTAGGAAGCGCGCCGATGGCAACCGATGCCCGGGGCATCGCTCATTCACCGTGCCAGGGGGCAAACGCCACTGGGGGGACGCTCGTTGTTTTGTGACGGGTGCGTATCCGAGCACGTCCACCTTTGGAATTCACCGCAGAAAATGAACGACCACGGGAGGCGATTGATCCAGTCGACTGCTAAATACCTGCTTTGTTGTTACACCGATGATCCATCAGGTTCGCGGCGTTCACGATGTAAAAAGTCTGTCGGCAGGCGACTTGCGGGGGCGTGCCTCGTGGTGAGTGGCCACGGAGACTTGTTAACGGTTGCTGCCTCGCTTGTCACCTGCCAGCGTGAACGCCGTGACCTGAACCGGAAGAGCGCCGGCTCCACAGCTCAAGTCTCCCGTGAAACTTCACGAGAGGGCCGAGTGACTTTTTTTTTTTGGTAAATAATGCACACCATTCGCTCGCCACAATACAACCGTACAACTCCTTTATCACCAAACTAAGAGGCACGAGCAGAGTGCAGCGGTGGTAATGTCTCGTTGCACACTGCACCGACATGAGCTCTGTGACCTGAGTTCGATTCCTGGCTACGGCGAGCCTTCAGTAATAAGTTCTATATGATTTTAGTCCTTGACCCCCCCCTCCCCCCACATTATCCCTACATCAATTTACATGTATGTATGTTGCACTTCTTTCGCACCGTAGCCAACCGTGCTAATTGGAGGTGTGGTTGGAATCTATCCTATGGATGTTGAACTTCTTTTGCGCCATACGTAGTCAACCGCACTAATCGGAGGTGTGGGGGTAAGGACAACAACCTTAACGCAAAAAGCTGTTCTAAAAAAAAAAATTCAATCCAGAATTAAAAGTGCACGGCTCCAGTGGCTTCCCATTACCGGAAGCAAGAGCGTTCCAGACGGCCGCAAAAACATCACAGTTGAAAGCGCGCGATGCGGTGATGAAACGTGCACCATCATCATTGTCATCGTTCGTCTTCCACCACCACCACGGCCACAGTTCGTGTTGTCAAGTGAGCTCCCACCTGTGCAGGCCTTGCAGTGCAGCCTTAAATAAGATTAGATTGAGACGCACCGTTTCTCCTTTGCCCCTCCTGCGTCCATTATGGATTTTGAGTCTGTTTAAATGTTTTAAATCACGTTTTAAAACTCACCGAGATGTACTGCAGGCTTTCCCCGTGCCTTCAATTTTTGAAAACCAGTTTAGTTGTCTGATTGGATAACTGTGTAATTATTATTAGCTTTAATCACAGTTCTTCATTTTATTGGAATTTCGAGTGTCGTCATTGATGTTGTTATTGTCATCTATTTCGCTTAGATAGTATCTGTACTTGTGAGTGTAGTTTTGTTTTTGTGTGCAGCGCTTTGAGATACTTCAACGTGAAAGGCGCTTTCTAAAATTGAGGTTATTTTTACAATGGCAAATACCTCCGTGTTACCGGCTGGACCCAGCTGAAATGTGTCCACGTGTCTATCACGAACGCTGCTGCGTGTGGATGCATAGTTCCTCTATACCTGCCGGACCAAAACACATCACCAAGGCCTCAAGAGTAGCAGCGCGTTTATTACATTTGCGGGGGGCGGGGAGGGGGGGCAACCTTTCGCGAACGATAACCATAACACGAACAACGCTTTTTTTCGCGTCCAATTAAGTGACCGCGTTGACGAATTGAGAACGTGATCACCCACTCAGCTGAAAAAAATGCTTGCGACGAAGTGTTGAGTGCAGGGTAACATTCTGATTAGCAGACAACGCCAAAACACCCTCACCCTCCCCGCCTCCTTCCATGCGTCCCACAAAACTCATCATGTGACGCTGTTGTCTCCCACGGAGCGTTTTTTTCCTCCCTTCCCCGCAATGTTTTGGAAATCTGGTGTTAAGCGTCATCCTAAACTGTTGCAGTGAGAAAACGTGGCTGTCACCCCGATGAATTCACATTCACAAAAACACCCTTTCATGTTTTTTCGTGTTATGTTTGGCACATTTTTTTTCCCCGAAGTTATGTTATTCCGTTATGTTTTATTTTATTTTTTTCCCTTCGCCCGACGTTATATCACGCGACGAATATGTGTTATTTAGGGTGTTGTGCAGCGAGAACGGACGTGTCTGTACGTCAGCACTACTCGACTGCAAACCAAATAACAAAAAGAATAAGTACGCGTTCGTCAACAGCACTGTGGCCTTAAAAGGAAAAAAATGTTTAATAGGCGACGTTTTGAGTAATAACCCTTCCTCATAGCACACTAAGGGCCACGAAGGGCATTTGTGCAAAACGTGGCCTATATATATTTAGATATCGTGGGACCATATTTGTAATCTCTTATCCGCACACACTGTGGGAGCAGCACATACATACCAGAGTAATGTCCATTGCACGACAGTCAAAATTCTATTTTTTATTTCAAAATTGGGAATTGTAGTCATTATGATTGGGGTTTTTTTTTGTTTGTTTACGTTTGCAATATTTGGTGTACGGACCGAACCCAGTAATGCCCTACACACTTGAGAACCCGGTTTAATCACAGACGGCTGCCAGGATTAAAACCATTGAAAACGTGTTAACACTTACTATGACACTGCCTACAGAAATACGTTGCACATGGCAGTTGTGAAAACAATACCAGATGATGCTCCTACTCATACTCTCGTTGGCATGAATCATATCTCTAAAGCAATTTGTTCCCCGTTTTTGTTGACACCTGAACTCAAAACACCCCGTCTGCTCCCCCGTTACCAGCCGTTTATACCACTCTCTCCGGCGTACGCATGCATGTATGTTGAACTTCTTTCGCGCCGTACATCGCCAACCGTGCTAATCATAGAGGTGCGAGGTGGGTGGGTGGGGGGGGCACAAGAAACTAAAAACACACACAAAAATAAGTGAGTTTTCAATCTACATTTAAACCATGCGGCAACTTCGGATTCCGTAAAAGTGCCTGGATGACAGTGACTAAACCGGGCCAATCGGCAACGCATCTCGCGGGGAGCGCCTTCTCCCCCCCCCCCCCACTTGTACGAAGAGTAATCGAGCGCGGGCATCAATCTACGCTGCACGTGGGAGCTCTCAACAGGCGGAGTTTGCGAGCAGGACTCGGCTCCGAGACGCGCGTCCATGGGAATCTTTTCAGAAGTTGACCGTTAGGAAGTCCAGATGCGCCTGGCACTGCGCTCTGGAATGGGAAGAGACGGGCGGGGAATGGGCGGTGGGTGCGGGGTGGGGGGGTTTGCCTTTCGCGGGGCCAAACCAAGCCGTCCCCTTTTAAATCCATTTAGCCGTCAGCTCATTTTAAAAGCATTCTGTGTTGAGGTCACAGATTATTAGCAATAGCAGATGTGTCTGGCCCCTGCTCGCTCTGCTCTGCCCTGCCTGGGAAAGCTGCGTGCATTCAACGACCTCGTTGTGACGTTACACGCGGTGTTTATTGCAGTGTACTTGTGTGTCAGGATTCAAATACAGAGAGCTGAATTAAAAAACGTGGGAAATGTTGCTGCGGGTGGCAAAAAAACAAGCGTGTTTGCTATCGAGTGAATCCTTGTCCAACGTTCTCGTGGGAAAAAAAGGACTTAATACGAGAAGGAGTGCATTAATCTGCCCATGGTTTGGAAGTGGGGGTGGGTGTCACTCATAAATGAAGCGGCCCACATTGCAATAAGAACCACGGATACTTTGTAAAACCAAAAGAACCCAACTGTGTACTTATATAACCGATGCCACCAGGCACAATAGGTAATGACCGCTGCTCATTTATTACACGCTTTTATTTAACTCACTTTGTCTGTCTGTTGTTGTTACACGCTTTAATTTAACTCACTCTGTCGGTTGTTGTTGTTGTTACACGCTTTTATTTAATTCCTGTTGTTGTTGTCGTCGTCGTTGTCATTGTTGTATCCTCTAATCTTGTAACTCAATTTTAACCCACTTCCCAATGTGGTATCGACTGCAAACTTGGTATACTTATGTCATACTGATGACAATACTATATTCTATCATTAAAAAAATCTAAAACATTATTTTTTTATATGTTATGTTTCGGCTTGGGTATAATTGTCCACGCTCAACTGACGTTGGCTGTAATTGGCCACGGTCCCTTACGTTATGGCAAGCTTCAGGGCCACATCCTGGAGTCGTTGAGTCCTTCCATTACTAGCATGGTACATTTCATTAAAGTGTGTTTTAAAAAAAGCTTTTTTTTATATATTACTTATCTGACCGCATAAATAGAGTGAGTTGGATTTAAGTTGCTCGTATAATCACCAGCTAGTTTTTTTCTCTTCCTTTTTATGGTGAATACAATTTTAAAACGTACTCTATTTATTTGTGCCTTTTAACAATGTAATGTTTTCCAACTAACGATGATACGTGAGCTCAGTTCATATGCCCGTCCCTCGATCTGTCCCAGCAAGGCCAGGCCTGCCTCGGCTGGCTTCTCTGGCCAGAGTCCTTGTACTTCCCCGGGCAAGATCATTTGGGCCAGACCACAGTAAAGGCCTAAGTTGCTTTTCGTCATCTTCACGAACAGCTATGATGTATCCACTGCTGGATGAAGACAATGTCTCCGATTTGTGTTTGTTGCATGCTCCGTGCACTCCTCTCTGTGTCTCTTACTGTACTTCCACGCGTGCATTTCTCCATGCTTTAATTACCATCATGCTCTGTCCAATGCGACGTGAAAATGAAATATAATGTCTAACTTTCATGTTCTCTTATCCACTTTTCCCTTTTTCTGTCTCATCGTGATTCCAAAGTCTACACCTCTCCATTGCAGCGTTACAGATTCCATGCACGTTCACGATTTGTTTTACTTGTTTCATTTTTATTTGTAACATTTATAATGATATACTTTCATTTCCTTAGAAAAACGTGTTTTTGGTTTTTGATGCCTCCAAAAACGTTGCTTATGTTTTTCATTCAACGAAGGCTATTTCCTTTGAGACGGCGTGGAACAGCCCTCAGGACTCAACATTCGTGGGGTCAAAGCCATTGTGAGCACATGGACAAGGGGGCATGATAAACCCAGCTGAAAAATCTGACGGGTCCTGCACGTCAACAGAAGACCTCTGTGCATCCCTCAACAGACATCTGTTGAGGCTCACAAATGCCCATTGACTTGCACAGTTCTCTGCCGCAAAAATACGCACAAGGGCATTTCTTAATTAATGTCCACACGTGACGTGAGAAGCGGTGATGGGGCCGAAAGAGTGGAAGCCTTTCCACGCAATGTTTTTTTAATATCCTGTCAATATATACATAACATAACGCTTAAAAAAGGATACACGTGTCCCCTGCCGCATGCGGTGGACAGGCAGAAAACATTTAAAACCGTGGACTCGTTTAAATTGAGGACATCGGCTCTACCTGTGCACACTTCTGGTTCGCACGTTTAAAAGATCGAAAGCAGTGGCCCTACGGTTATACCCGACGTGCGTTCCCCACAGGAGCAAAGAGGTGTAGTGACGCATGATTCAGACCTGCTCATCCCCCCCCCCCCTCGTGTGATCATGCGATGGGTTGGGAAGCAAGTGGCAGATGCACCACAGGTCTTTCAGGGCTACAAGACCTTTTGCCCTAACCTTTATCCCTGGTGTTAGAAAGTTCACGTGCTTCAGCAAAATCCTCGCTAAGCCACTTAAAATGGTGTACTATGTACGTTGAACTTCGTTCGCACCGTACGTAGCCGACCGTGCTAATCGGAGGTGTGGGGGAAGGACAACAAACGATTATTATTATTATTATTTTCATGAATGCCGACATGGTGTATTGGTTAGCACACTGGACTTGCAATCTAGAGGTTCACCAGTTCGATTCCATCAACCGGTGTGGCAGTTGAAACATTGGCTAGCTTTTCTTAATTCCCCCTCTCCTGCCTTGCCCTGCCCCGATCCAACGAGCAGTATAAATGGGCACACCACGGCGAGTCATTCCGCAGGTTTGCGTGTGGTGGGGTAAAGTGTGGGTACTCCCACCGTCTTATCAAGACGCCTGGCTATTGTAAAGGAGTAGGCCAAAATGCCCTCTAAGAGGAACTCTCTCTAGCTCCCTCTAAATGGAAGCCCTTCGATTTAAAGCTTTCGTGACTGCAGGGATTCATCTTCTTGGTTCTTTCGGTAAAGTCACGTAGAAGGGAAGTAATAAAATAATAAAAATAAAACATAATAATTGTATTTTATTTTATTATGTTTTATTTTTATTATTGTATTACTTCCCTTCTACGTGACTTTACCGAATGAACCAAGAAGATGGAAGCCCTTCCACGAGCAGTTGGGGCGAGGAAGCAATTACAGGGCTGCACCCTTTACACGTTTACATTTTGTTATTTTGAACTTTTTTTTAGATCACCCAGAACTTTTGGGTTCGTTTAATTTGCCGAGATGGTCTCGAGTGTGGGCTGTCGTCCGTACCGCTGTAAAGTATTTGGATTTTGACTCTCCGTTGTGAGCGTATATTGACTAAAAGTCACGCTCCGGTAATCAATTTTCAACGGGAAAAGGTAGGATTCGGATATGAAGTGGGTGGGAAAGTTGTACACGTAATCAGAGATCGCTGCTTTTCTCGAGGAAAGTATGGGGAAGTCTGTTGTGCTCATGCCAAGGGCTCGTGTTTTCAGAATCAGAATCTTAATTGATTTAAGCTGGAGGAATCTCAGCTTTTTTTTCAGAAATGCCCAGTAGGGGCGGGTCAGAACGTTACAACAACAAACAGTACAAATACACGATAAGAGTAAAGGTAAGTAGATAATTTCAAAAATAAAAGCAAACTTTTTTTATTTTACCAAGTAAGGTCCACTGAGCCATATAGATTCATTTTTTAGAAGCGTCCTGGCCACAAATGATAGCTCAAAGAAGTGGCCAATCACATGGACATTTATCGCAGCCAAGTCCCAGCCATAATACATTTTTCTGTTTTACTGAATTGTAAAAGCGAAAGAAGAAGACAAAACCCCGTATTGAATTCCAAAAATATGTACAGTGTTTTTCATTAATCATTTCATCTGTTTCAAAAACATTTATCTGATTGTGAGGACCGATCATATTCTGCAACTGAGTCATACGTTTTGGATCGCAAGAGATTACGGGGGCCACTATGCAAGTCTTTTTGCCAAAATGTCATGACCTTCGCTTCTCAGCGTGCCTTCTGGCTTTGACAATTTTGCACTTCAATCTAGAGGGGCCTGGGAATTTGTGAGATTTTGAACTGACACTTTGATCCAATAATCAAGGCTGATGTGCAACACTTTTTTTGTTGTAAATTACAACAGAAGGCCAAGATTCCTCACTTTTAACCACGCTGGATATATCCACAACAGGGCATGTGTTACATTACATGCCAACAATGTAACGGGAGTTTGACACAAACTAACAAATACTCAATTCCATGTAAACAACCGTATGGAAAATGCAACTTGCAGATAATCGAGCAGCACTAAACAGGGCCATAGGGCTGACATGGCTATGTCTAAGCTTAGTGTGGGAAAATCTGAATTAAGACACTCACTTGACCATGGTCACCTCAGCAACTAAACGGTCCTCTGTTCATCCTTCTGCAAGGCCGCATGCAGACAATACCCCATTGATTCCACCCTTGTCACGCCTCTGCCCTCATTTTGTAGTGGACACTGACAGAAATAGCAGAGAACCGGCAAATGTGTGTGCATATATAAATATATGCGTGCGCACACAAACGGAATCTACTTAAAATATAAACTTCATATTTTTACCACCATTGGTACCTCATTTGCCAGTAAAAAAAGAAAAATATGATAATTGTTTTTTTTTACCCTTTAATCTGGCAACAAAACTGACACACAAAAAAATAGGTGTCAGTTTTGTTGCCAGATTAAAGGGTTAAAAAACAAGTTTCATATTTTTTGTTTGCTTAATTTTGTTGTAACTGTTGGGCACTCGTACCTCCAACCTGTTTGTAATAGTATATATAAGCAGACATGTTCTATCCACTGCCGAATGGGCTCCTTACGTCGTTGCCATCCCTCATGGTCATGCGATTCAAGAGCCGAATGGCTCACAGGGCTATACCTAATAAATGAACTTTGAACTTTGATGCCACAATCCATCCCACTCCGGCCCCCTGTGTGAGTCGCATCGCTCCGTCTCTGTACTGCAGTGGTCGTGCTCTGAGGTGTGTTCCCTCCTTGGGCCATCGTTCTTTCTCGTGATGTGTTCCTCCCAAGCTCACTGACTTCTAAGTGGGGGTTCAAAGTAAACGGTCCTCGGCCAAATACTGTCGAGTGTAAATGTCCACGTGATAAGCCACTTCGTTGAGTTGTCATTTGTGGACAGACTTAATTTGGAGCTTTCGTGACTGCAGGAATTACTCTTTGGTTCTTACGGGACTTTACCGAAAGAACCAAAAAGTATTTTTGGACAGGTCGCTTGTGAAAAATTGCTGTATAGCCGAGTGGGCCTTACCTGGTCAAATAACAAGTTGTTTAGTTTAATAGTTTATTATGTCCACTTACTTTTATTATTTCTGATCCAAGTGTCCCTCTTCCTGTTTTTCAGTGTTATTCCCAGAACGCATAGCTCCATATTTTGTTTGTGCACCTCTCAGCTGAGGGCTCCACGTCATTTGCACCGATCCAAACCTCTCCGATTTAGGAACATTGGAACGCGACTTCACATGATGAAAAATGCGAGTTTCAAAAAATGGTCTCCATGGAGGTTCTGATCCAGGTTCATCTTCAATAATCGTTCTAGAGATTTTATATACATACACATATTGTCGTGTTTTCCCGTTTTTCCTTCCATCAAACTTCATCCTTTTTGTTCAGCAAACACGTCGCGCAATGAATTTTGTTTCACTCGTATTTATCTTTCGCGCTCCTCTTGCTGGCGGCTTATTTGTTAAATCCCGCGATGATTGTGTGCAGTTCGTCACCGTTTCGTTGTTATAATGGCAATGCCGTCAAGTGACTCTCTCGGACGGTTCATATTTTCTCCGTTTATTTGTGAGCCTCTATTTCTCCATCCAATATTTTTTTTTATTATCTGCGAAATAAATAGACTTGGTAGGAGTGTAATTCCATGCCGGACTCTGACTGTGATTTGTATTTTGTTAACGTTATTTACGCAATCTCAGTGTAACTGTTTCACCATGTACCCCTCAGGCTATGTTCGAGGTCTTCTTGGAAATCACGCCAAGTGGCTACATGAAGGCCAAAGACTGTTTGGATCGTTAAAAATATAATTGTAACGTTAAATTTAAATCGTGTGCACTGCAGCACAATGTAAAACAATATAAAGACAAATCCCCCCTATAGCATTAACAGACTTTGGGGCAAGTGATGTTAGTGAGCACCTATGAAGGCCTACACTGCACACGAGGGGATGGGTGGCCAGCACCACGCCCGGCCGCCTTTGTCTCCCCACTGGCAATGTTTACACAACACACCAGGTACTCATTTGAGGCTGAGTCGACCTAGGGGAGGCCCAGAACCGGTTCAGATAATCGTCACCAGTGTTTGCCGTGAGCTGGAATCAATCTCAGGTCGCCGGGTTCATAGTGAAGCGCGCTAACCGTTACACCACCGCTCCCCACTGCAGCACAATGTAACGCCTGTGGCACAAACAATAATACTACTTTTAAGTGAGAATAACGAATAACTAATTTCAGCGGTATTTCACCTTAATCGTGAACAAACTAAAAAAAACCTCAACACATTCGTCAATAATACTGTTTTTTTCCAAGAAAAAATATATAATAATATGTAACCTTTTAGGCAATGTATATGTGCTGTGAAGAAGGGCCATTACCGAAAACGTCAGACAATAGAAATGTACTGTGAAGAAGGGACATTGCCCGAACCATCTCTTATTATATATATTTTTTACCAGTGTTATTGACTCATGTGTTCAGTTCTTTGTCAATTGTTCTTGCACACAATTGCCAAAGCAGCAGCATCGCCACGTAATTTTGGGCGTCACGGTGTCGAGATGTTAACTACCTCGCCTGGTACGTAGGAGTGCGTGGGTTCAATTCCTACCCTGACCGCTTGTATATTTGGAATTAGCATTTTTGCGACCGCGTGGATTTTTCTCTGGTCCTCCGGGTTTTCCCTCCATATTTAGAATCAACATGGGTTTACAGTATTTGGCTGCTAGAATTGTCCACGCGACAAGCCACTTCCGTTGAGCCATCATTTGTGGCCAGGTCACTCCTGAAAGAGAGCTATATAGCTCAGTAGGCCTTACCTGGTAAAATAAAAACTAGTTTTTGGTTAAGTTAATTTGTTTAATTATTACTCCATCATTCATTTGCAACATACAAGGATTAATGGGCCAGTGCGACTTGAATTAGCATATCATGCACATGGCATTTGACAGTTCAATTTCACGGCGATGCGTGGACCTCTAAGCCCGCCTGCGTGAAGTTACTCCAGTATCCCCGATGTCAGGACCCCACAAATTGGCCGCTGCATCCATCACCAAAAAAATGCTCATTGCAAAAGAAGCCGCGAGCATTTAAAACAAAAATGTGTGCTACTCAGTCGCTGAGCTCGGCTAGGATTCAGCTAGGCTGCTTCGTGCAGCGCTTTCAAATGATTTTTTTGGGGCCGTCTGGAAAGCTCTTCCTTCCGATATTCCTTCCGATATTATATTATCTGAACCAGTTCTGGGCCTCCCCTAGGTCGACTCAGCCTCAAATTAGTACCTAGTGCAGTGTGTAAACATCGCCACTAGGGAAAAAAGGCGGCTGGGTGTGGTGCTGGCCATCCATCCCCTCGTGTGCCGTGTCGGCCTTCATAGGGTGCCTGCTAACAGCACTTACCCCAACAGCCTGTACAGGCGACACGGGGAGGGGGGGGATCTTTGTGTGTTATCTACTGACGTGCAGTTTTTGCGAATAATTGGATGTGCAGTTAAAATCTGAAATTGCTCTTCAAAACGTTTGTTGTCAAAACATCTCTTCTTGAATGGCAAAGGGAGCGACCATTGTGAATTTACACAAAGCCTCGGTCAACCCGTGAGCCAACGCAACGTCCACATACCATGCCTGTGAAATGCACATGCCACTGCGCCCTCATAAAAGTGCCGCGAGTGTGTGTTTTTTAAGCTAACGGAGCAGTCCTGCAAATGCTTGCTCACGTCACTGCTGGAGGAAGTAGTGTATGTGCGTTGCACTTCTTTCGCACCGTACGTAGCCAACCGTGCTCATCGAAGCTGCCGGGGGAAGGACAAGCAACTTAATCGGAAAATCGGTTAAAAAGAAATGAGTTTTCAATCTGGATTTCAAAGTGCATAGCTCCAGTGGCTTCCTAATATCGGAAGGAAGAGCATTCCAGACGGCCACTGTGGAACGTTCCAGACGGCCACTGGAGGGGAGCTCAAGGGAACCACTCTGCATTATGGTTTGTATATCTCAATCTTGATTTGAAGCTTTCGTGACTGCAGGAATCCATATTCTGTGGTTCTTTCGGTAAAGTCACGTCGGTAGAAATAAAACCAAATTAATCACGACGTTTCGAACGCAACACAAGCGCCCGTCTTCAGTTAAAAATAGCGATTGCCGCGATGTCTGCTGCGGGCAACACGATGTCTGCTGCCTTGTGTATATCTCTTTAACACTGGCTAGATGTCTTGGAGAAGGTGGTAGCACCCACACTTTAATCCACCGTACGCGACCTGCCACATCAACCGTGATTGTGCCCCCTGTGAATCCTGCAGGGTGGACAAAGGCGAGAGGTGATTCTATTTATTCATTAAACTTGCTCCATCATTTCCCCTGCCGCATCGGGAGATCAAACCAACCCGGCCATACATTTCGATTTAAAGCTTTCGTGACTGCAGGGATTCATCTTCTTGGTTCTTTCGGTAAAGTAACGTAGACGGGAAATAATAAAATAATAAAAATAAAACATAATAAAATACAATTATCACGACGTTTCGGCCACAACGCAAGCAGCCGTCCTCATTCAGACGCTGTCTTTCCGACAGACCTGTTCTTCACCTGAGGACGGCTGCTTGCGTTGTTGCCGAAACGTCGTGAGAATTGTATTTTATAATGTTTTATTTTTATTATTTTATTATTTCCCTTCTACGTGACTTTACCGAAAGAACCAAGAAGACCAACGCGGCCATCTCTGGGATTGCAAGGCCGGTGCGCTAGCTGACCCCGTTACCATCATGGCGGCGGCTCCCATTGTTAATTTTAGCACAAAAGGCCTTCGGTGCCCATCCCGCAGCCCAACGTAACGTCCAGCGTACCGGGGATGCTCGGGCAAAAGCTGCCTCCGTGATAGTTGCCAGGGGTTCTCAAGCTAAAGGAAGGTAACAGCATCAGAAACTGATAGCAGCAGCAGCAGCAAGTGGCGGCTCATCTTGGGTTCTCGCGTACGCATTAAACAAATGCGCGCGCCGTGACCTTGAGAGATTCCCGCAGACGTTTCGATTGAAATCTCGCAATTAATGGGCCACAGCTTGAGGCACACATGTGTGCGCAATTATAGAGCCATTTATAAAGCCGGCACTCGCTCCCCACTCCGCCCCCCGCCCTGCCCAACACAAAGGAGCACTTGCATTCTTTTGGAAAGCCCTATGGACAAACTTTGACTTACGTCCAACTTTCAATTGACTTTTATCCCTCCTCCTCCACCATCCCCGCCCTCCTCTTCTCCGAATAGTTAAACGTTACATTTGCAGTTTAAAATCGATGATAAGTTTGGTCACATTTGACTTTTCAAGCACGGGTAATATCCTTTTATGGCTTTTTCTTTTAAGTGTCAAGAAGAAGAAGAACATGCAACTGGATTTTGGCTTCGCTTTTTTCGTCAAATAAATGCGATAAGTGATTTTCGTGAACAGTGCTTATTTTCAGTTTTACTGCATGCCCAAAACGATTAGAATTTGGTGCACGATGTCCGTTTTTTTCATAATTTGTGCACTATATATCCAATTCCCTTCCAGTTTCTCAATCCAGGATTGGGCCCTGCCAACAGCCACATTAGGACCCACAGATAAGACATCGATGAAAGACAATCATTCTCGACTAGCAGAGATTGCCGAAGAGAGAGAGAGAGAAAAAAAATATATAAAACTTGTGAGATGAGTCTGTTACTTGCTTCGATCTCTGTGTAGCAGAAATAAATTCAGCAATTTCGCCAGGCAGCATTCCCATAGAAGAAAAAAAAACCCCAACAAACCCGGCATTTACTGGCAACGGTAATTCCTGCTGAGGTTACACTTGACGTGGGAGGCGGATTTCCCCAGCCTGCGCGGCCTCGTCTGTTTTGGGGCCAAGACGGGTGGCAAAAAATGTGAAATATATTCCCCCAAAAGACGCGGCGGTAGTCGAAAAATCAAGAGCTGCTGGGCGTTTGAAAAGGGGGGATGCGTGTCAGTTGAGTCTCCCGCTGTGTGTCACCCACGTCCCTGAGTGTTGGGCGCGGAGTGAGTCAATAAATACGATGCTTGCACACGCACTCGTATCGCACTCGTCATTGGCCTAAGTAGCATGGGAAATTTGACTTAAAAGCAACTTTTTTTTATAAAAAAAAAATTACGATACAATGTACGGTAAAACATGGATATGTATATAATCATCTAGTAGTACTTGAAATTCCAACGCGTTTTCGTAAAATACCTTCGCAAAAATCTTGTCCCAAGCCAGGAGAAAAAAGAAATCTGTCGAACAGCTTCGAAATTACACAAAGGTGCGTTAACAAACATTCGCGAGTATTTTTTTACGGAAACTTGAGTTCACAAACAACAAGGACAGCACACGCAAAAGGTTTGCTCGCCTTCCCGATCGCCTCGGAAATGGGAGAGCCAGCCACTCACTCTGTCGTGATGGATGCGTTGCTCAAAACGTTTTCGGGCAAACATTACGCCGACGTGACAACACACACACACAACACACACACAGCACACACACACAACACACACACAGAGACGAGAGGAGGCGGAATGGGGTGCACAACTGTTACGGCACCTCCGATTAGCACGGTTGGCCACGTACGGTGCGAATGAAGTTCAACGTATGTACGTACCCCCCCACCCACCCACCTCACAATTTCAATGACCATTGGCATCACAACAATGAAATTCATTCCGATATAATACTGAAGGTCAGGAGAAAATGGCGACGTAATTGTATGAGTAATATGTCATCCACCTATCTCATTTATTTTAAGACCCAAATAAATAAATTGCCAAAGTAAGAGCTTAATATAGAACAAAAATGTATAACTTAGGATACAACCTAGACATGTGCAACGTTGATGCTTTTGGCAAGAATGGACGTGGGGGGTGGGGAGGACATGGGAAGGGGTGGGAGGCCACCATTAAAACCATTAAACTAAAAACGTATGTTTTATTTCATCAGGTAAAGCCCACTGGCCACATATGACAGCTCAACGAAGCGGTGTACCACGTGGAAATGTCTCGTAGCCAAAATACAAAACAGTCAACGTAATGTTTCTATCGGCAGGCCTGGTTAACAGTCTTGGGATTATTGCCGTGGCAAGAATTCCTTGGCAATAATACCCTAAGCCGCCCGAGCCTACCTCGATTGGAAAAAAAGACTAATTCTGAATGGACGCTTTAGATTTCGCGGGGCTGTCGACGCGCTTCAATCGCCCACGAGATGGTAGAGACATGGAGACAATGCAAAGCCCTCGTCCGTGATTGGCTGGGGTCCGCCTGCGTGTGCCGTGTGCGCGTCTGAAATCTTGCCCCCGAAAAACTAAGAAATGAAGTGGCTCCATTTGCCCTTAGCTTAAGGCTGAAGGAAACACAAAGCCGGGAGCGGTGGGGCAGTGGGGGAAGTGGGGGGGACACAACGCTTCATTGTTCCGACTTTCAGCAGCAGGCCAGGTTTTAGACGGCCACTCTGCGGGCACCAGCAGAGAAACGCGGCTCCGTTTCACTCGGCGAAAATAAGGGAGGCGTCATTTTCCGAGCTACCTTTTGATATATACTCATGGGTTCGTCGCAATTAGTTGCGTGTCAACATCTGTCCGCAAGCATTAGACGTTGTCCATTGCAATGCATTTCCTGTACAACAACGTGAAAGGTGCAGGTCCTGCGATTTCTCACTGAAGTGGCAAGTGGCAATGCTGGCGGAAGGCCCTATACGATGGGGGGGGGGGGGCGCTCTAGAGAGGGTATTTGGCCTACTCTTCTACGGTGCCCAGACGCATTGGAAGAGGTGGGAGTCGCCACAATTCATCACAACTGCGCGCGACCTGGTGTGTCCATCTGTACTACTCGGTGGGCAGAGGTGGCCGTGGGGATTTAAGAAACTTGCACCCCCCATCGTTTTGACTGCCGTGCCGGGAGGTCGACGTTTAACAGTGCCACCTTCTGGATTGCAAGTCCCTGTGTTGCTGACCGCTATTACCGCCGTGGCTAAATATGTTGGTTTAATGTTCTAATAAATATTCTTCTGACTATTGTATGTTTAACCTACTACTCGCCAGCTGACGGTGTTTAGGCGGTTTATAAATACGTTAATGGGTATGCGTGGTCTGAATTGTAGTGTACTGAAAAATGTAATTGTTTTTTTTACGTTTTTATATCAGCCACATGACTCGGCACGTCCCTGGCTAAAGCAATTTTCTGGAAGGGCAAAGGTATTATTATTATTCATCAGCAGATGACTAAAATTAAATGGTGTAATGTCACTGGCTCTGAAGCAGACAGGTCGACTCGTCATGTTGGTTTTGATTTCACGATAGGAGTGTCCATATCTCTGCTGCTGTCATTGAGCAAAGTGTTGGGTAGCTGCAGATGAAGAATTTTGGGAGTTTTTTTTATATGCTTAATAGGTTAGTAAAGTGGGTAAATATTGACTTTCCACAGCGTAGAGAGAAAGAACTATTGGCCACTTGGCAATTTATTACCCCCATTCCCAGCGGACTGTCACAATTCAGCCTCGTGATCAAATTCAAGTGTCGATTCTGTCTTGAGTCTCGTTTCAAACTCGAGTTTGTTCCGTCTCATTTCACACGGCTTTGCCTGCTCAATTAGCCTAAGAGTACAATTTGCATATAATCTACGCGCATTATATATTTTATTCTCTCACGTGCGATTCGATTTTATGTACCGTGTGAATTAACAACAATTCACTCCATCTATGCTACTAATTTTTTTTATTCCATGCACAAATAAGTACGTTGGCTCTGATAATCCATTGTATGTGTGTGTGTATGTTGAACTCTTTTCGTACCGTACGTAGCCAACCGTGCTCATCGGAGGTGCTGGGGAAGGACAACAAACTGAACACAAAAATCAGTTCGAAAGAAGTGAGTTTTCAAGATAGTTGATTTCAAAGTGCTAAGCTCCGAGTGGCTTCCTAATAACGGACTGAAGAGCCTTGCAGACGGCCGCAGAAGCGCATCGATTTGAGTATGGCAGACGCGAAGCACTTCTGGGGGGGGGTGGCGGGGGGTGGGGGGTGGGGGGAGCAGCAGCAGAGCGCTCCGAAGCCAGCGACCTAAGTTGAATTTCCGGCAACGGCCAAAATCAGTGACGAATACGAATCAAGCCATAGCCCCGTCACCCCCTTAAGCAACACGCGCTGAGCAGCCAGGCGAGGCATGGGTGGGGGGGGGCTACAGCACCAACAAGGGATCGATGCGGCGTGGCAAAGGCCTTCATCCAGCTGCGGATTTACAAAGGGCAGTAACGCTAGGGTTGACTTAAAGCTATATTAATAGGGGGTTTCCCCTTTTTTTCTGGCAACAAAACAGAAACCTTTTTACAAGGAATAATGTGTGCATTAACCACAATACTTGTTATCAAAATGCAAACAAAAAACACACTCTGATAATATATGCATTGTCCTTGAAACTGATTGGTCCACACCAGAGACAGCTTTCTGTAAAGGGGAAAACCCCTATTATTATATTTTGGTACTGGCAAAGGAGTTCTAATGATGTAGTTGACTTAAAGCTTCCGTGACTGCAGGAATTGTGATATTGTTATTATTATTATTTTAGTTATATCTACGTGGCTTTACCGAAAGACCCAAAGAATAACGCCAGGGTTGATTATTCGCACCAAAAAAAAAAACACACAGGCCATGATTTTTTTCTTTTCTCTCAGGCAGAGCCAATCCGCGATGGGGCAACTCACCGAGGAGCCCCCGACGTTCTTCGGGCCAATTTGTCAAAAGTGCGAAAGACACGTCCGCAGGGGTCGTGATGAGAGCTGTATTTTTTGCGGGGGTCAGATCGTGAAAACCCGACACTGCCAGTTCGTGAGATGTGTTGACGTGAACGGAACGTGCAAATGTGTTCCTACTTCAGCGCACCGTGGTTGTGTGTTAGAGACCAAACCCGGCAACGTTTATTATCGAGTATATGCGACGTTTCGCTGGTTGAAACCGGTCGCGAAAGCCGACACGTGTTCAATAACAGAGGGCCCAAGCTTATTATTATCGTCGCATTATTAATATTATTAAAGCACGTATGTAAAGACTGTCCTCGTGGTTGGTCAGCTGTTGTCTCCCTGGGCTGAGAAATGACCCTCGTGACCCTGTTTTCTCACAAACCATTCTGCTTTACGGCATTTGCAGCTGCAACCACAAGGCAGATGCACACACAGACACGACCCTGCTAAGGCCCAAAGTCTATTTGCTTTTCAGTAACTTCTCCCCTTGTCCTCAAAGTCTCATTTACGCCGCACGCATTAAAGCAACGGCCTCACGGTGAGACCGGAGTGTGAGTGTGAGACGGAGCCTCAACTCAGCTGGGTAAAAACGTCGTCCTTCGTGACGTGACCCACGAGAAAAAAACACAACTTGTGATGGCGGCATTTGGGGTTAGATACAATTTCAGATGGTGACATTCCCAATCTTCCCCTTCTTTTCTTCTTGCACAGCATCGATAAGGGAATTTGAAACCTGCAGGGAAGGGGCGGCCGCAGATAGTAGGCGGCCGTGTCGTTTTCCAGCGCTAAAACAAATCCATCGCCGCTTCGTCTGGTTAGAGCGATATTGGCAGCGGGTGTCGTGCATGTGCCGCGTGTGTTTACCAACACTCTCCGGGCTATAAGACGCCCTGGCAAAGTGGGATGCAACCCAAGCTTTTCATTTGAAATACAGGGCAGGCGCAAAGTGCGTCTTACAATCCGGAGAACATATCTATGGGACCTTTTTGCCCAAAATGATTAAACTAATTCTAAGAATATGTTTTACCCTTCCTGACAATGAAACAGGTGTTAAGATGTTCAAACACCAAATCAAACCACGCATATCTGTGACACAACATGCAAACAAACATGCCCTGATAATTTGTCTTTTAAACTGATTGGCCTACAACAGAGACAACGGCCTTCTTTATGGCCTTGTCCCACCAGTGTTAGGGTCAAGGAGTGCTAAACTGCGAAAAGTATCAAGGCAATGCGAAGTATGAAAGTGAGAACAATGGTAAGTTGTTGTTCACACTTTTATCGTACAGTTTCCGTGCTATCGCTGTACTTTTAGTAGCAAATAAAGAGCGCTTTAAAGTTCTTCAACATAAGTCTTCTAAACATTATAATGTGCAACGCTTATAACGCAGAATACTTTGCAAGGCACTAATTTAATGTCATGGGTAATAGCTATTTATATACAACATTAATTAGAGCGTTTGTGAGTTCGTGAAACATTTTTGTTCCAGAAAAATAAAGTTTTTTAGGTGAAATTAAATAAGCAACGATACATCTTCTTGGTTTTTTCGGTAAAGTCACGTTCCATTCTACGTGACTTTACCGAAAGAACCAAGAAGATGAATCCCTGCAGTCACGAAAGCTTTAAATCGAAATTAAAGCAACGATAATCATGATGTAACGTTATATTACGTGTAACGCACAATACGATGATCGTGAATCCTGTATCGTACAATATATATATCCTAGTATCGCCCTGCTAGCCTGCCACGTCACGTATATTCCACTTTAAAAAATGCATATTAGCAAAAACAACAACAACAAAGTACAGACGAGCAAACAACAAAGGCACACGGTGTCCAGAGTGACCAGCGGCGTGCTTTGAACCTTGCTGCAAATTCATTTCACTCCAAATGCAGCCGCGCAGCAGTAAAAAAAACACGCTTCCAGCCTACAAAGCTGCAAGATCTTTTTTTTGCATTCTGGTATTTACGAGGCTGCCTGTCGGGGAGATGTTGCACTACTCCCAAGAGTAGCAAATGGAGCGCATCCAAAATGTCCTACAGCGGAGACTTTTCTTACACGCGTGTGACTTCTAACTTTACTCTTTCGTGACCCAGTCTCGACCATGAAAAAGGCCGATCGGTCACGGGACATGAATCAACCAATGTAGCGGGTAGCATGTGTCGGCTGGTTTTCTCTCGACGTCTTCACCATCAGAGACCATTGTTGCCGCATTCATTTGTGTCTTGCTCATGGTACATGCGGACTTGATGCCTTGCCGAAAGGTATCTTGTTGGAGTTGGACCATCTCAACAACTTCTGTTTCATTGCCGGAGAGGGTGCACCCGATGCTTGTGTTTTCATCATTTTGAGGCTGGCAAAAAATGTCCCATTGATATAACTGCTCTTCCCGAGCTATTGATACTTTGATATTTTGCATCGCCTTTGCGTTGTTTGCCATTTGACGTGCTCTGGTCTAACACTGGTGAGACAAGGCCACAAAGAAGTCGAGTGTCTCTGGTGTAGGCCAATCAGTTTTAAATACATTTGCATATATTATCAGAGCATGTTTGTTTAACACGTCGGCTTTCGCGACCAATATCATCCATAATAGAGGTTTTTTTGGGGGTTAGATCACATAAATATATAAATGTGTCGTTGTGATTTGGCTCTCCAACACACCGGCGTGCTGTACTAGTGACGAATTGGCCACGTTCTGTTCACGTGACAACCCTTACTAGTTGGCTGTGGCGGGTGGTGGCGGGATTTAACGACACATTTATATATTTTTGCGATCGAACCCCAAAAAAACCACTCTATTATGGCAGAGCATGTATGTTTGCACGTTTTGCCACAAGTACGTGTGGTCCATGCAGACTGTATTCCTTGCAAAAGGTGTCTATCTGGTGTTTGAACATCTTAACACCTCCTGTTGAATCGCCAGGAAGGGTAAAAATGTATCCTTATTTTTTATTCATTTTGATACGGGCAAAAAAGGTCCCATAGATATCCACGTTATGTTTGATGATGGAAGGGGGTGGGGCGAGACGGCATGCAGGGGGGTGGAGGCTGCTATAGTTTTGCGGTGGGCCCCTCCTTGAACACCCAATTCATTCTCTTTACTGTTTAACCACCACGAAATCCCGATGCCAAACACTCGGTTGTTATTCACTTTGGTTATTTCAGTTCTAGCGGATTTTTCTTTCATGTAACGCGCGCCAATTGTAAACATCTTAGCCAACGTTCGAACGAACTAAAACAAAACAAAATCGGCACGTAACTGGTAGTAATACAAACAGTGAGGCTTTAATGCTTAAATTACCTAATTACCGATGATAATTGGTGCAAGCCCTGCAATTACCTGCGATTGCCACCGCTGGCAGAAGGGCCTCCGTTACAGGAAGCCCGAGAGGCAATCCGGCCTGCTCCTCCACGCCGACCAGAGGTAGTTAGAAGATGAACGAGGAGCCACACTTTACCCCGCGGCAAGCGACCCGTTCGTTGATCGATCAACCGCAACGTACCAAGTTTACAATGCCAGGTGAACAGAGATGCGTGGGAAATCGTTACTTTTTTTTAACTCGCAGCATCATCTCTTTCTTAAATCTAGATTGAAAACTATTTTCTTTAAAAGTGCTTCTTGTGTTCAGTTTGTTGTCCTTCCCCCGCACCTCCGATGAGCGCGGTCGGTCTACATACGATGCGAAAGAAGTTCAACATATTTTTTTCGATTTAAAGCTTTCGTGACTGCAGGGATTCATCTTCTTGGTTCTTTCGATAAAGTCACGTAGAATGGAAATAATAAAATAATAAAAATAAAACATAATAAAATAATATAAATACATATTTTATTATGTTTAATTTTTATTATTTTATTATTTCCATTCTACGTGACTTTACCGAAAGAACCAAGAAGATGAAAGTTCAACATACTAAAGGGGTTTTTTTTCGAAACAGGAAGACTTCTTCGCAATTCTGCCAAATCGTCTGACGAAGCTGGTTGTAATCACCAGCGAAACGTCGGACTACTCAAATTTGCAAATGTTGTTGAGTTTACTCTCCAACACACCGATGTGCTGAACTAGTTAACTAATTGTCACTTTTTTTCCCCCGTGACAGACCTTACTAATTGGCTGTGTCGGGTGGTGGCGGGCTAACGACACATTGATATTTACGCGATCTAACCCACAAACGCCTTTATTATTAAAAAAAATACCGGTCACGAAACCCTACATGGTATACATACCAACATTCATCGAATCGAATCGGCGATCTCCGAATTGCGAGTCCAGTGTGCTGCTGTCGAACGCTTATACCACGGGAAGCCCCGCCGCTCGTTCATGTCGGGTCGCTATCTCATCGCCAGGCAGGTGTCCAGACGGAACCGCGAGAGAGAGAGAGTAAGGCTGATCTCCGTGCCCATTGTCACGGGGGAATATCTCTGCTGCCGCAGCCCCTGGGAATTCACCACCACCACCACCACCACCCGCCCCACCCACCCACCCAACTGCCAAAGCCAAGGCTGACGATGCTCCACATTCGCACCGCAAGGCCACCGGGGTCCAATTTCACACCAAATGAGTCTCGACGTTTGCCCCTTCATCTTTCGGCTCCTGTTTTGTCTGCCACTCACGTGCAATGCTAAGCTTTCTATAACAGCGTCACGTGTGAGGACTGAGTAAGTACACGTTGCGCCCTCTTTTTCATCGCGCTGTCACCCTGGTGTCCATCGGTTATAATTTGCTGCACTACATAGCTGGGGAGGTGGTGGTGGGGGCGGGGAGCGGGTGTTGCAGTGTTTAACGCACTGCGCTTTGGACGCCGGTGACGTGAGGTCGATTGCCAGCCGCGACTACCACCAAGTGTTAAAGTTGTGTCCGAACCGTGTCGGCCATGGGGGTTGTTTGACCATACTTCGTCATGCTGATCGGTGCGGACTTGTTGAAGGTGGAGGTGCGGTGGAGACCGAGACTGGTTTAATGTGTCACTCACCACTGATGTTAAATTCCCGTGGCCGGGAACAGTGCCGGATTAAGCTAGTGCGGGGCCTGTAGCACATGGTATGAAGGGGCCCTAAAATAAAATAAAAACTTAATTATTAAAACACATACATTTTTTAACTTGCACAGGAAAGTAATTGCATTTTTTCACTTGTTATACAGCCGGATAATACGACAAATCGCTAACCTTAAACACCCAGTCGTTCGTAAAAGTTGAAGGTGGTATAGTACTACGGTAATAGAGCAAGTGCAGAATCACTGAACCGGAATTGATAGCTTGAAAGCATTTAGGTACTTTTGCTTCGAGGATAATCCGGCACTGGCCGGGAATCCAACTGCGGTTGTGTCCGCAATGGGAAATAAATCAGCTCATCACTTGTAGCAAAATCAGCCAGAAGCTTTCAAATAAAAACAGTGGCATTCTCCACTTCCAATACAAATGTGCTTTAGCTGGAGAAAAATGAACAGCCAACTCAAAGGCGAAAGCAACATCGTGGAGCAAATCCACAAACGCATAACGTATTGCCGTACAGCATTGTGGGTAAAGGCAGATATATATAAGTAGAGTTCATTTCTGTGTCTCTGTATTGAAAAAATAATTCATCAGCCAATTGTATCTTTAGACAAACATCATCAAGCAGCATTTATTTACGCACGCGAAAACTGGTCCGGCTTCGACATTCTGGGTCTCGTCAGCCGTCGAGGCTTGTTTTAACAAACGGCGCTGCATTATCCGATGTTACGAGCAAAAGCACTCCGCGTAAAATATTTGGGAACATTATGGGCAAAAGCAAATATACACAGAGCCCCCAGTTCGGTGTCCTGACATGTGTTCTAGTCTCTCAGCCTATCGGTCTTCCAGAGCAATCCTATCAAGCAGACTTTACTTGAAGAATGGCCAGAATTATTTAAAGACCACGTGGCAGTTTTAGCAGGAGCTTAACGTTCCCATTGTCCAAAATGCCATAGCGGACGCATTTCGCTGACGCTCGCGTTCTGGTCTCAGGGTTGCACGCACGCATTTCTGTTTGCCCATAATGCCACTACTCTGATCCAAGATAGTGAACGTTGACAGATGGATTTACTCATTTTTTTTATTGTTGTTCTGTCATTGCTCGTTTACTGGCTGCTTTTAATGACCTGTCCGTGTGTTCACCACTGGGAACAAACGAATTCTTCTCGGACAGAGCACAGCATTCCTGCATCAATTGAAATGTCGCTGCATTCCGTGGATATTGATGCACGTAACAGTTGCGACCGCTGCTCTCTCGGTTAATTTAAGGATTTATTTTGCCGCGTGCACCGCAGGCTAAGAGATTGTCGAAAGCCAACACAAAACGTGGGATTTTGAACTGCAGCTTACAATACTGCACGTTGATAACCGTATTCTCTGGATTAGAAGACGCTCCGGAAAGTAAGACGCACCCCAAACTTGTACATCCAGTACCAATGAAGTCGTGAGAATCTGTTCCCGATCACGCCTGCCGAATTATAAAAACGCACCCCCCCGCATGTTTTACCTTTTTTTACTTTTAATATCCATGGGGCAGCAAGTGCACATTTACAATGGGGAGAATTACAGTAATCGATGTCTCGATGCATCGTTTGCACCCTCTGGACTTGCGAGTTTCGTTGAGAGCTCACGCACCGCCGAGTGAGCTTACAAGACGTTTAACATGTCGGCTTTCGCGACCAAAATCATCCATGATGTAGGTTTTTATTGGGTTAGATTGCGTAAATATAAATGTGTCGTTAAACCCGCCACCACCAACACAGCCAATTAGTAAGAACATGCCAATTCGTTATTAGTACAGCACACCGGTGTGTTGGAGAGCCAAGCCACAACATTCACAATCTGAGTACGACATTTCGCTAGGAATTAATTAATTAGGGCGAAACGGTTGAATAATTAATTAGTAATTAATTAATTACTGGCGAAACGTCGTACTCAGATTGTAAATGTTGTGGCTTGGCTCTCCAACACACCGGTGTGCTGTACTAGTGACGAATTGCCACGTTCTGTTTACGTGACAAACCTTACTAATTGACTGTGTCGGGTGGTGGCGGGTTTAACGACACATTTATATTTACGCGATCTAACAAAAAAAAAACTAAAATTATGAGCTTACAAGAAGTTAATTGTAGAAACAAAAAAATGGTCCAGCTGTCTGCTGTAAATTGTTTATTTATCAGCCTGTTCACCCAAATGCATACGCGTGCTACATATAACCAAACACATTGAAATCTGTAGCTATGTCAAATGCTCTCCATCTTGAGAGAGGAGTAAAATGCGTCTTAGTTGGCTCTTGTGTACAAATAAGGAGATGGAAATGTGTAGTGCATGAATGAATAGCGTATGAATGTGTAGTATATGGATGTGTAGTATATGGATTTGTAGTGTATGGATGAATAGTTTATGAATGAACAGTGAATTAATGAATAGTTTATGAATGAATAGTGTATGAATGAATAGTTTATGAATGTATAGTGTATTAATAAATAGTGTATTAATGAATAGTTTATGAATGAATAGTATATGAATGTGTAGTGTATGATTGAATAGTGTATGAATGTGTAGTGTATGAATGAACAGAGAATTAATGAATAGTTTATGAATGAGTAGTGTATTAATGAATAGTGTATGAATGTGTAGTATATGAATGGATAGTGTATGAATGAATAGTTTAGTGTATGAATGATGATGTCATTCGAAGACCAATGGGGATTCCATTAAAATGAGAAATAGTCAAAACGGTTTCAGCACATTTGGCTAACAACAGTGTGGTTGTTTTTCATCCACGCTTAACAGGGCTGTGTTCTAAATGATTATTATAATTTTATTGAAGACGAAATATGGACGTGGTTGATAACGAACGACAAACAACGCATTTCACTCCGAATTTTATTTTTGTTACTTTCAACACATCTTGACGCACCGTGTGCTTCGCACATGCTGCGATCATTTTTAATTTTCACGACCCATATTTGAGCGCATTATAATGCTCTTTTCTCAACACTGTGTCATGGCGGGCTTCTGTTGTTGTAAAGTTCCCGCTTTGTTGTCATGAAGTCAGCGTACAATTCTACACGGAGCACGTTCACATTTCTCACATCGGTTCACACGGCGATTCCCACACTTTGCGCGATCATTAGTTGTGTTCTGTGGGGGTCGTTCCCCTGCTCGCGCTTTTCCCACCCTTTTGCAGCTGGAAAAGGCATCAACATTTGGTTTCGGCCACTGGGACCGTTTCGCCTCCCAGCCCATATGCCACTCCGAGCTGCTGCTGCTGCCGTTTGCCTCTCGCGCGCCTCCGCCCATTGCTCTTTGGCACGAGAAATCCCAAACAGTTATCGAGGAGCAACGTGCTCTTCCGGGCGAACCATCGGGCGAGTTGGGAATTGCATCGTAAGTCGTACGACTGCGCGCACGGTTAGTCGAGCGCACGGCTTTCATTTCTCACGCCATACTTTCCTGGCAGAGCCACCTCGAAAGTCCGTGGCAGGCCTGGGTTTGGAGGAACTGGGCAAGATGCCACGTGCCCTCTGTTCACCCCACCCCCCACCCCCCTTCACAATTAATTTTTTTTTTAAACAGGCACCCTGTTGTGTGGCCCTCTTTTGTGTGAGTACAAATTGTCCCTTTTGCCCCCCTCCCCTCAATTGGAGTTGGGATTATCGGCGTAGGGCACTACCAATAGAGTACTAGGTATACCTATCCATAATAATATATTGTTTTAATTCCTCTACATTTGTACCCTATATTCCTATGATCCATATGATCAGATGTATACAGAACTGTTGAGACGATGGTATATATAGCGTGGCAAAAAGAAAATAATTCCGAAACAACGTTTGGGACTGTTCCGGCTGGAAATGAAGGTGTCAGGTTGAGAGATATTGCGGTTCAAATGGGGCTGATTCAGAGCCAATGGGTTACATGTCACACTCGCAGCGAGGCTTTCGTGGCAGTATTAAGTGCTTTCGTTATGATCATTATTGAAATAAAATTAAACTAAAAACTAAACTATATTTTATTTTACCAGGTAAGGCCTACTTGAGCTATGAAGCTCCTTTTCAGAAGCGAGCCTTGCCACAAATGACAGCTCAGCGAAGTGGCTTATACTGGTAGGAACCTCTTGGTTACACCAGCCCACAGGGGATTATTGTGTCCGTCCGTCGTGCAGGGAGGGGCTGGGTGGGGAGGGGAGGGTGGGGGGGCTGGGTGGGGAGGGTGGGGAGGGGCTGGGTGGGGAGGGTGGGGAGGGGCTGGGTGGCTAGGGTGGGGCTGGGTGGGGTGTGGGAGAGGTGGGGCTGGGTGGGGAGGGGCTGGTCACCCCGTGGTGCCCTTATGAAACTCAATGTTTAACCTACTCACGCCGGCATGTGCCCACCCTCACAGTCGGGCATATTTGCGGAATACACCACGCCGCCGTTGACCCTGGCCATTGACCGAACAACCCAACGTTCCTATCAGCTCCCTCCTCCGCAGGAATGTGTGAGCGGTAAAACAAATTGTGGAGGGAAAAACCGGATGACCCGGAGAAAACCCTACGCGACCACGGGGAGTGTGAGACATGCAAACTGCAAGTTAACGGCTGATCTCCTCTCAACGCGAGCAGCCTTTAAGAGCGACCCTCTTGTCAATATAATCTGGGAACTTCAAGAGCGAACAATGATCTCCCCCCCCCCGTATAGCCTTAACAGACTGTTGGGGCAAGTGCTGTGAGCGAGCGCCTATAAAGGCCGGCACGGCACACGAGGTGGTGGGTGGTCCAGCATCACGCACGGCCGCCTTTGTCTCCCTCGTGGCGATATTTACACATCGCGTCAGGTTCTCATTTGAGGCTGAGTCGACCTAGGGGGCGGAGGCCCAGGACCGGTTCAGATAATCGTTACTGGTGTTGGCCGTGAGCGGGAATCAGACCCGGGTCGCCGGGTTCATAGCGCTGCGCGATAACCGCTACACTACCTCTCCCCACACAAGAGCAAACACAGACACACACACATACCCCCCACCCACCATCTCCCCCACCCACCCATCTCTCCCCCACCCACCCATCTCTCCCGCCAATCCCACAAGTGCACACACAAAATCCTTCTTCAATAACACCAAGTGTACGAGCTTCCTCTTTTTTTTCGGTTGCAATCCCACACTCAGCCACTCAGCCACCCGGCCAAGCATCCACAACCGCGTGAGAGAGAGAGAGAATTAAAAAAAGAGACACCGCACAGCCCTCCTGAAACACGAGATGTGGCTTCTCATTTCCCCCCCCCTACCCCACTAACACTTCGTGTAAAACATCGGAGGTTGTTAGACGCGACGAAAGAGTAAATCATCAGCTGTTGAACGCGCGCGGTGCACGGGATGGCTCCTGACCAGCCGTCGGCTTTGATCCTTTACGGATCAACGGGTACGGGCGGGTTTTTCGAACTCGGTGAATTTGGTTGATTCAGAAAGTTCCACCGGTGGTGCGTTCTCCCGACGAGGCTGTCCGCAAAAGCGACTGCTGTGACGAGCGGAGCCCAATGCCATCGCTCGCGTGGCACCAACACCGCCCGCGCCGCCGATTTATGGGCAGCAGTTATCACCGCCCTCCACCGGGCACCCACAGAGACTGACTGCTGAGTGACTTTTATTAATTTTCATTTTTTACCTACGTGACTTTACCGAAAAAACCTAAGAATATGGCTTCATAGCCTCGCTAGATCTTGACTTGAAGCTTTCGTGACTGCAGGAATCCATACTCTTTGGTTTTTTCGGTAAAGTCACGTAGGTATAAAATAAAATCAATCTAAATAAATAAATAAAATCGCTTTGGATTACACCACTCTTCGATTTCACATTAACATGCTAATCCCTCACATTAACATAGCCACTGCCGTGCCCTCTAATTTCTCACATTAACATCATGCTAATCCCTCACATTAACATAGCCACTTCCGTGCCCTCTAGTTTCTCACATTAACATCATGCCAATCCCTCACATTAACATAGCCACTTCCGTGCCCTCTAATTTCTCACATTTACATCATGCCAATCCCTCACATTAACATAGCCACTTCCGTGCCCTCGTCGAGGAGGCCGCTCTCCTCCTATCTTACAGTTACATGCAAATTTCTCACATTAACATCACTAGCCCCGGCCACTTCTTTATGACCCTTGGGCTACACCCATTTCAAACCCTTTAAAACAGTCTGCATCAGCAGCAGACCACGCTTTCCCACCTGATGACGGACACTTGTGTTTAGCCTCGCTCGACCACATCCATAATGTTGCTCGATCTCACCTTGCCGCACAAAAGTAGAAAAATACGACGACGATGATGATGATGCTGCATCGGATGGCAACAGGCTAACAGAGGTGTAGTGTCTTCTTTATTCTTTCGGTAAAGTCACGTAAAATGGAAATAGACCTGGTCTTCACCTGAGGACTGCTGCTTGCGTTGTGGCCGAAACGTTGTGAGAATTATTTTGTTATGTTTTATTTTATTATTTTATTATTTCCATTCTACGTGACTTTACCGAAAGAACCAAGAAGATGAATCCCTGCAGTCACGAAAGCTTTAAATCGAGAGGTGTAGTGGTTGGCGCACTGCGCTACAAACGGACCCGGCGGCCCGAGTTCGATTCTCGCTCATGGCCCAATATCGCTTAGAGATATCTGAACCAGTCCTGGGCCTCTTCTAGATTGACTCAGCCTTAAATGAGTACCCGAGGCGTTGTGTAAACATTAGCGCTGGGGTGGGTCAAAGGCGGCGGGGCGTTTTTTGATGCTGGCCACCCACCCCCTCGTATTTAGTGCCGACCTTAATAGGTGCTCGCTAACAACACTTGGCCCAACTATCTGTTAAAAGCCATGCGAGGAATCTTCGTTCTGTTGGAATTTGTTTCTGTTTTGTTACTTATGTTGGCGTCTGTGTGTGTGTGTGTGTCTGTGTGAGGACTGGGTAACTTTATTGACACATGGCATAAGTGTGGGATTCGTAATATTTCTCATGTCTGTAGAACTGCTGTTTGTGTGTTGAGTTTGCTGTCCTGACTCCCCCCCCCCAGCACCACCGATTAGCACGATTGGCTAGGTACAGTGCGAAAGAAATTCAACATACCCACATACCATTATATTTTCCGGAGCGTCTTATACTCCTGGGAAAACGGTCATTGTTAACGTGTGAATACTGTCATATATATTTTTTTTTAATGAGAAACGTTATGCGTGCCGTGGAGCGAGTGGCGCTTGCTCCGATCCGAGTCTGATCCTCGGCCACGGCTAGCATCAGTGGCGAGTGATACCCGAACTGGTTCCTGGACCACTGCTGTCACCAATGCACACTGCCTGTCACCAGCGTGGTGAAGTATAGTCTTGTCAAACAACGCCAACCCCCCCCCCCCAATGACGGACGTAGCGCTGGGAAGAAGGCGTCGTACAAATAGCGGCCTTGACAAAGGACCGTAAATTATTATTATATCATTATTAACATTTCCCAGGACCCTGCTTGCTTTTAAAAGCACTTGTAGACTCAATGGGGGGGGGGTGTCTCACCTGGTTGAACAGTCCCACAACAAACCCCCCCCCCCACCCACTCCAACAAAGAATATGTCGCAATTGTGATGGAATAAAAGCAGTTTGCAGGATTTCTTTTTTACACGTGCAGTCGAGCCAGCCCTGGACTGCATTCACTCTCTGACGTGCGCACAATTGTCCAAAATGCCAGGGCTCCACTGCTAAGGTCTTCACTCTCGCTCTCGCTCAGTTTAGACAGATAGAGGGGAAAGTGAGAGGAGAGATGGGGACAGTGGCGGAGAGAGAGGTCGCATTCATAACCGTGGCATTCCATTGAAGAGGTGACATTTTTGAAAAGGCGTGCAGAGAAGCATCCCACACACACACCGCCTGCTGTGAAGGTTTCTGGCAGTGATTCTCAATTCTGTTGGTTTGCCCCCCCCCCACACCCGCCCCCGTCAAGATCCCCCACCCCCTATCCCACCCCCCTATCAACCCCCTATCAACCCCCTATCCCACCCCCCTATCCCACCCCCCTATCCCACCCCCCTATCCCACCCCCCTATTCCACCCCCTATTCCACCCCCCCCCCTATTCCACCCCCCCTATTCCACCCCCCCTATTTCACCCCCCCAATTCCACCCCCCAATTCCACCCCCCTATCCCACCCCCCTATCCACCCCCTATCCCACCCCCCTATCCACCCCCTATCCTGCCCCCCTATCCCACCCCCCTATCCTGCCCCCCTATCCCACCCCCCTATCCTGCCCCCCTATTCCACATGTCCACGCCTCTAATCAACACGGTCAAGAGGCATTTGTTTCGTGTTTGCGCATTCGCGTGCGTTGTCGCGCCGACGTTTCCCGAGGCGCGACGTTCGAACGTTCTCCTGCACGGTGTCCATGACGCAGGCTGCACCCCCCTCCCCCCGAGAGGATGGGGTGGGTGGGGGCTGTGGGGGTGCGGTTCCCGGCTGGACAAGCACTGGCTTATGACAAAGACAAAGGTCTCCCGTATAGGCTGAGCGGACTGTAGGGGGAAGTGTTGTTAGCGAGCACCTAATGAAGGCTGGCACGGTACACCCGACCGCCTTTGTCTCCCCAGCGGTGATGTTTCCACCAGGTACTCATTTGAGGCTGATTCGACCTAGGGGAGGCCCAGGACCGGTTCAGATAATCGTCACTGGTGTTGGCCGAGAGCGGTAATCGAACTCGGGTCGCCGGGTTCATAGTGCAGTGCGCTAACCTCTACACTACCGCTCCGCAACACACACATACACTAGACACACACACACGCACTACAGACACACACACACGCAGGAAAAACACCCACGCACACTATATAGACACACACTATTGACAGATACGCATTATGGACACACGCGCATTGTAAACTCACACCCACTGTGGTCGGACACATTTGGACACACACACTATAGAGACACACACTATGAACACACACACACTATGGACACACACTATGAACACACACACACTATGGACACACACACTATAGAGACACACACGATAGACACACACACGACAGACACACACACACTATGGACACACACTATAGACACACACTATAGACACACACACTATGGACATACACACTATAGAGACACACACGATAGACACACACACGACAGACACACACACACTATGGACACACACTATAGACACACACACTATAGACACACACACAGACACTATGGACACACACTATGAACACACACACACTATAGACACACACACACTATAGACACACTATAGGCACACACTATGGACACACACTATAGACACACAGACACTATGGACACACACACACTATAGACACACACACACACACTATAGACACACTATAGGCACACACTATGGACACACACACTATAGACACACAGACACTATGGACACACACACACTATAGACACACACACTATGGACACACACACTATAGACACACACACTATAGACACACAGACACTATGGACACACACTATAGACACACAGACACTATGGACACACACACACACACTATAGACACACTATAGACACACACTATAGACACACAGACACTATGGACACACACACACACCCAGGTTCTATGCAAATTCCGCATTGTCGCTGCAGCGCGGTCAGGCCCGGGCCCCCTTGTTCCCAGGGCTCTGCGCACAAAGCCCCCAAACGGCTTTTATATTCCAGCGAGACGTGGCCGTGACGGGCACGAGGCCCAGCCAAAACACTCGCACTGCAGTCAACAGCAGTGACGGGCCATGAGATGTTAACTACCTCGCCTGGTATACAGGAGGGCGTGGGTTCGAACCTGACGCCTGTATATTCCGAGTTTGCATGTTCTCTCTCTCTCTCTCTGCTCGTGGTCGCGTCGATTTTTCTTTCTCCTGGTCCTCCGGGGGTTTTCCCTCCGCATTTAGAAACGTGCTGTTTGGAGTATTTGGTTGTTGTAAATTTACACGTGATAAGCCACTTAATTGAGCTATTATAATTGTGGCCAGGTCGCTTCTGAAAAAGAGTGATATAGCTCAGTGGGCCTTACCTGGTAAAATACAAAAAAAATTTAGTTGATGTGCCGAACAACACCGAACTACTTTGGCAAGGGGCGCATTTCCGAAAATTCTGATGGATATGAAACGTTATAGCCCCCCCCCCCCGACCCAATCTGGCTGTCAATCCACTTCCGAATGAAGGCCCCTCCGCGCCTTAGCTTCATGGGGGGTGATTGAGCATACTTCACCACGCTGGTCACTGAGGGTTGATGCTCGGGGTCGGCTAGGGTCCGGGACCCGTTTGTTTTATGTTGATGGTTCTAGATTTGAAGCTTTCGTGACTGCAAGGATTCATATTCTTAGGTTTTATCGGTAAAGTCACGTAGGTAAAACATTAAAATTAATAAAAGTCAAACAACACATATTATGTTGATGGGTTCATATAGAGCAGTGCGCTAACCCCTGCGCCACCGCTCCACCTGCTCCTTTTCAATGAGGGTTGTCCGCGATATAAATTATCGCGATATAAATTATCGCGATACGACGATATTGATGTTTACGTTGGCGATGATCGAAATATCAGTTATCATTACCTTGCAAATTTCGTTCACAAAACGTGTCAATGTTGGTATACTGTTTCTGTTATTTGCTATCCCTGAACCGACAAACAAACCGGGACTTCTCGTACCCCGGACGATGCTGAGAAAACCCCGGGACAAAATAAAACCCCAGAGCCAACCCAGTGGAGGGGAGGGGGGAGGAGGGAGGGGGAAGGTGCGGCCGGAGGGGGGCAAAAGGCGACATTTTTGCCCTGGGGTGCTCACAACAGAGGGCCCCATAATGGGCCTGTGGAAGGTGGAATTCTGCCTTCGATGGGACCTTTTTGCCAGTATCAAAAATGACGAAAAATTAGAATAGGCTTTATACCCTTTCGGGAAATAAAACAGGTGTTCAGATTTTCAAACAACAAATATATACTTTTTGCAAGGCATCATGTCTGCGTTAAACACACGTGGTACTTGTGTGGTTAATAAAGAAGGCTGTCTCTGGTGTAGGCCAATCAGTAAAAAAAAACAATGCAGAGAATTAACAGAACCATTTTTGTTTGCATGTTTTTTCCACAAGTATGTGTGGTTAATGCAAACTTGATGCCTTGCATAAAGTTTTTATTTGGTGTTTGAAAATCTGAACACCTGTTATATTTCCAGAAAGGGAATAAAGCTTATTTTAATTTTTCGTCATTTGGTCAGTTTAACACGTAGGCTTTCGCGACCAATATCCAAAATAGAGGCTGTTGAGTTAGATCGCGTAAATATAAATGCGTCGTTAAAACCCAGAAACATTTATTATGGACATCCATTTGGTGTTTGAACATCTAAAAACGTGAATTGTTTTCTTGCCAGAAAGGGTACAAACTTATTCTTAATCTGCCTTCGACCACCACAAACCGCTGGGCTGCCCTGGACAGCTCGTTACTACCAAGCACTCAAAGTAATCTTATGAATCGCTGGCACCGCTATCCTCTCAGCAATAGCTGCACCACCCCACCCCCACTCCCCCATGCATCGGATTCCGTTTGTTCCGGACCCGAGTGCACTTTACGGCAAGGGGCGAGCAACCAGGGGCGAGCAACCAGGGGCTCCGGCCGAAGCCCAACATTGTGGCTCATTAAAGGAACTGGCTCACGTGACGTTTCGATTTAAAGCTTTCGTGACTGCAGGGATTCATATTCTTGGTTCTTTCGGTAATGAAAATCAAACATAATTTAAAAAATATTTATTTTTTATTATTTTATTATTTCCCTTCTACGTGAATTTACCGAAAGAACCAAGAATGTCACGTGACGTTGTTTATTAAGGACGTCCCGTATTCACCACAACGCATTGCGACTCTTGAAATACTGAGGTTGGGTTGTTTTAGTTGCTTAGATTTTAGCGACTTTTGGAAAAGGACCAAAAAAATTGATGGCCCTTCTTGTTTTATTTGTTTGGTTTGCCGACCCCTGGGGCTTTAGAGGAAGCTTGTGGGTCACTACCGGCCCGCCCTCCGTGCGTGTGACGCGGATTCTTGTTGGCCACCCTGCTCATTGACCTCGGTTGTTGGCAAGCGGCAAAAATAAGTTTGCCGTGCTCTCTCGCCCACCACCCACTCGCTCCGAGACGAAGATCCCACCCACCGTATAGCAGAGGTCGCAAACGGGTTTTGATTCCTTACCCGTACCCGGCCGCACCAGGGTCGCAAACGGGTACCCGTACCCTACCCGTACCCGGCCGGGTACGGGTAGGGTACGGGTATCGGGTACCTGATTGCGACATCTGGGATGAAGCCATGTTGCAGGCGCGGGTGGGTTGATTCTAGGAACTTGAATTGTGAGAAGAGACAAGACGTTGGGAAATGAGTGACAAACGATTACTCACCAGTGACTCACGGCCTACCCGTACCCGTACCCGGCCGCACCAGGGTCGCAAACGGCTACCCGCACCCGGCCGGGTACGGGTAGCCGGGTATCGGGTAGGGTACGGGTATCGGGTGCCCGGTTGCGACCTCTGCCGTATAGCCTGTAACAGACTGTGAGGGCGAGTGCTGTTAGCGAGTAGTACCTATTATGAAGGCCGGCACCGTGGCGATGTTTACACGCAGCACCAGGTACTCATCTGAAGGTTGGGTCATTTGAGGCTGAGTCCTGGAGGCCCAGGACCGGTCCACAAAATCGTCGCTGGCGTTGGCCGCGAGAAGGAGTCGAACTCGGGTTACCCGGGTTGGTAGCGCGGTGCGCTAACCACGACACTACCGCTCCACCACACCCACTCGGCCCACCCACCGACCCACCCACAAACCCATCCACCCGCTGAATGTTTACGATTCTTCCTGGATTCCTGCAAGCATTTCGAGGCAGCCCCTGCATGGCACAGTCTGGCCGCTTGCTTTTATTACAGTTTACCGTCTGCATTCCTTCTTTCTCAACTTGTCTGGAATTTCTCCAGATCAACTTAAAAAGAATGCTGAAGCATTCCGGCGTTCACTAAAAAAATAATCACATTTCTCCAAACACCCAGAGTATATGTTGTTCTATTATGGGCAATAATCGTAATGTTGAGCCCTTTTGTCAATGTACTGGGTTTTGGACCATGACTCAATTACGCTGCTCAGTGAGGGATGGCGATGAGGAGGCCCCAAAAAATGGTTCTTGGGGCACTTGGGGCCTCCTGATGTGAGAGCATGTGGCCGGGAATTGAACTCAGGTATTTCCGGTTCATCTTGCAGTATGTATGTTGAACTTCTTTCGCACCGTACGTCGCCAACCGTGCTAATCGGAGGTGCAGTGTGCTGACCACTGGGCCACACTCAACCCTGTAATGTTATTGTTGGCCATGCTATTCAGGGATGGAGGCGCCGTGCAAAGACAAGCCGCAGGTAATTTACCCCCTGCCTCTCCCCGTTCTCTGTCCGTAACTTTGACCTCCTCCAACGCCTGTGAGTCACTCAAACCTCAGTTCCTCCTCCCACCCGCAAGTCGCCGGTGCTCTTCATCACTCACACCACTCTCTCCCTCTCACGGGCCCACTAAAAGTCCCCTCCCTTCGTGCCGGGAGCCACCCTGACCTCTATCCCGTATTCTCCATTCTGCAAGTCAGCAGGGGCCCTCCTCCCCACCTCCCAAGGGCCGCTGATCACTCTCCATGGGATCCTGTCTTGTTTTGTTCAAAGAATGCCGCTTAATTGTGCGAGTACACAAAAGCTGGTGCGATCGGTTCCATGACGTCGATGAACGGACACGCAATTGCAACCAATCTCGATTTGAAGCTTTCGTGACTGCAGGAATCCATACTCTTTGGTTCTTTCGGTAAAGCCACGTAGGTATATACCGAAAGAACCAAAGAATTTCAACCGACTAACTTATTTTCGTGGTCGATCACTCGGGTCGCTTTCAAATATTAATATAATCCTGCCTAACCGAAGGCTGGAACCCCCCCCCCCCCACAAGCCACGCTCATGGATTTTAAATGAGGCCCTAACACCCACACCTGCTAGATAAAATTTATCTCGTGAAAAAAAACTATCACTACAACAGTGTCTTAGGTTATCGCACCACACTCCTGATCCAATAGCGTTTTTATCTTCTGTGGTTTTTTTTGTAATTAATTTTACTCAAACCACACGACAACCGGCTCAAAGATTGGCATGCCGGGGCCACAGGATTTCCCGCCAAAACCGCGATCTTCAAACAGATTCTATAGAACATTCATCTTTATAGACCTGCCGTATAGACATAAATTCTTGACTTTACGCGCTTGTGTTTGCCCATTGCCTTGGATGTCTGGCGCTGTACAGTGAACCGTTATGCTTAACTGTTTACAACTCTTTTGATGGCGTTTCATCATTGCGCCATATTTACAAAAACCTTATCAGCAACTCCGTGCACCTGTGTGTTCGGGATTGTGTGGATGTGTGTTTGGGATTGTGTGGATGTGTGTGTGTGTTTGTGCAGATTGTGTAGATGTGTGTGTGGGGGATTGTGTGTGTGTGGGGGGGATTGTGTGAGTGTGTGTAGGATTGTGTGTGTGTGTGTTCGGGATTGTGTGTTTGTTCAGATTGTGTAGATGTGTGTGTGGGGGATTGTGTGTGTGTGGGGGGGATTGTGTGTGTGTGTAGGATTGTGTGTGTGTTCGGGATTGTGTGGATGTGTGTGTGTTCGGGGTTGTGTGGACGTGTGTGTGTGTTTGTGCAGATTGTGTCGATGTGTGTGTGGGGGATTGTGTGTGTGTGTGGGGGGGATTGTGTGTGTGTAGAATTGTGTGTGTGTGTGTGTGCGGGATTGTGTGTGTGTGTGTTCGGGATTGTGTGGATGTGTGTGTGTGTTTGTGCAGATTGTGTCGATGTGTGTGTGGGGGATTGTGTGGATCTGTGCCGTGCTGGCCTTCATAGGTGTTCGCATACAGCACTTGCCTCAATAGTATGTGAAGACTATATAGGGGATCTTTATCATTGTGTAAATGTCGTGTGTGCGTGTCGATTTGCCAATTGTGCCCCATGTCTGTGTCCACTGTGGACTCCCCAAACCTCTCTCCGCCAAACTCCAGGTGATCCAAAACGCGACTGCAAAATACTTTAATTCTATATTTGAAGCTTTCGTGACTGCAAGGATTCATACTCTTAGGTTTTTTTCGGTAAAGTCACGTAGGTAAAAATAAAAAATAAAAATAATAATAAATGAAAATAAATCAATTAAATCACAACTGTTATTTTGCTGTGCCTTTTTACACCTGATGAAGGAAGCTTGTGTTGCCTCCGAAACGTCGTGATTTAATTGATTTATTTCCATTTATTATTATTTTATTTTGATTTTTTACTTATATTTTTTTACCTACGTGACTTTACCGAAAAAACCTAAGCGTATGCAAAAGACTTCTCTGCCCGCAGTGTCAACGTGACCACTCCGATGGGGCTCGCAACCAAATCCTGCACCAATCTCAAGAGCGACCCATCGTCGTCTTCGAAATCCCCGATGGACTCGGCTCCTTCCGACCTCCTCCCTCTCATCTCGCTCCACTCCCCTTCGTGCACAGACTCTCACCTACCTCGTCACCCTCATCAACGTTGGGAGGTCACGTGCTCTCATCTGTTGCCCCCCCCCCTCCCACGTGATCTGGAACTTTTTCCCCAGTCATCCGTGCTGTAATTTCCCTGTCCCATTTTCAAATCCACGCTGACAAACTTTCTCTTTTTCGCTTTGATATATAACGTAACTCTCTCTCTCTCCTCTCTTTATCTGTGTATTTTAAAAAATGTGTGCCCACTGTTTCTATGGAGCGTCTCGTACAGACTACGACATTAGCCCAGAGCTATAGTTGGATACTCGTATTGATGTTGTTCCCTTTCCGACACGAGGGTAGTTGTGTCTGCGAGCTCTGGCCGATGACGACATTACGCTCGGCATGGCACAGGCATAACATAAGCTGAGCTTTTTCTTCTTCGTCTACCCCTCTCTCTCTCTGGTGAGTCTTTAATTAAAGAGTGTTTTTATCAATGTGCCAGAGACAGTGCCAAAGATGTATACCCCAGTGGGCGCTCGCACAATTATAAACAAATGGGAAGGGGGTGGCGGGGGAGTTGGGGGGGGCTGTCTGACTTTTGCTTGGGTCCTCAGCTCGACATCCCCGAGACAATGTTCCGTATTGTGCGCGTCTGCTCTTGGCACCAATGCCCTCACTCGTACCAAGAAAAAAAAAATCTGGAAGCTTGCCCGAATGCATATGTGTACCCTTGTGCCTTCAAAAAAATGTTCTCCTTACTATCCTTACCGCAATATGTTTTTTTTTATTGTAAATATGTATAACGATTAGGGTTGTAAGCCCACGACCTCCTGCATACCAGGCGAGGTAATTAACATCTCGCGGGATAATGAGGGATGGCAATGTCATGGGGGGCTGGGGGGGGGCTTCATTCAGCAATGGACAGATCATGGCTGACGATGATGATGACGATGACAACGATATCCTGTAAACATGTATATCTTTATTCCACCACATTTGCTGCCACTTAGAATAAAACTGGAAAAAGAGAAGGAACGAAGAAAGACCTTGCATTTCGATTTAAAGCTTTTGTGACTGCAGGGATTCATCTTCTTGGTTCTTTCGGTAAAGTCACGTAGAAGGGAAATCATAAAATAACAAAAATAAGACATAATAAAATATAATTCTCACGACGTTTCGGCCACAACACAAGCAGCCGTCCTCAAGTGAAGAAACAGAGCTGTCGAAAAAACAAACGTCGTGAGAATTTTATTTTATTATGTTTTATTTTTATTATTTTATTATTTCCCTTCTACGTGACTTTACCGAAAGAACGAAGAAGAAGAAGACCTTGCATTGTTCGGACGTAAGTAAGAAAGGGCACTGGCAGATGATAGATGTGCCGGTCATCAGAGCACAGATAGTGGAGCTGTGGCAAGGGCAGCTGCGAGTGGGATGCACGTTCTAAACGTTTTCCAGCGCTTTGGTAGGGTAACCACCAAACATCAAACAGGTGGCATAGGCTGCTGCGGGGGCTGCATTGTCAGCAGAGGGCAACATAGACATCGCAATGTATAGTACGGTAAAACAATACAATTGTTTTACCGTACTATACATTGCGATGTCTATGTTCTCTGCCTTCACCATCCTACACCGACCAGCGTGGTGAAGAATGGTCCAATAACCTCCAAGATTCGGACGGCATATTGAAGGCCGTCATCCAGCAGCGAGTTGACAAATACTGTGTATTGTTATTGGGTTTTTTTGTTTGTTAACAATTTTCATTATATCTTTGTAAGAAATGTTGTACCACATTGATGGGATTTTGTGAAAACTTTTTTTTTACTAAAGAAACATGATAGGCCCTCACAGCAGTGGACTGGCAAAGGCCTAAAACATATTGTAGTGAATCATCGATATGTAAACAAAGCAAGTGGTTTAAACTAGATTCGAAGCTTTCGTGACTGCAGGAATTACTCTTTGGTTCTTTCGGTAAAGCCACGTAGAAATAAATTAAATAATAATTGCAACACATGCGACCATCATCAGGTACATATGAATGAGAAAACAAACATCGTTAACTTGTAAATATAATGCAGTTAAACACAGAGAGTCGGCCAACAAAACAGTCAAAACCCCACCTGGTTGATTACGTTCTTCCAATGATTGCTACATTTGAGAGAGAGACAAAACATAGACACGGGTAATTCGTCACTTGGTGTTGGCCGTGAACGGGAATAGAACTCGGGTCGCCGGGTTCGTAGCGCAGCGTAGCGCTAACTGCTGCACCACCGCTCCCCACACAACAACAAACGCCATTCGCCACTAAGTGGCGGTGACGTCACCACGACGCTTGTGCCAGGCTATGTGCACCTTGAGGCCACGTGAAGTATCCCCACACATACATACAGACACACACACGTGGGCGATTCATCTCCTAGTTCTACAGCCAAAAGAAAATGCACCGATCAAAGTGCGATTTCCGCGTTAGACTAGTGGTTGTTGAGCCTTTATTCTCTCGAAGATGTTTTGCCTCGGACAAGCTGCAGGACATCTTTTATGCCCAAAAATCCCAAACACGTCAAGCGGTTATCCACACGAGCACACGCAAAAAAATCTATATAAAAAAGGTTGTAATGGACGAAGAGTCGGCGCGCTTCTTGCGCCGAGCAATGATACTTATTTATTTATTTACGAGAGCTTTGCGAAACGTCGACGATGGGGAGCGAATTTCAATGCGGGGCAGTTCGAGCAAAGAAGTTGAGAGAGGGGCGCGTTTGTGACCTTGCGGTGCGCGCTGGGTGGTTGACCACAGTGTGGAATGAGACGAAACAGTCGGGTGGATGAATCAACGAGTGAAGGTCGCGGAATATGAACCACGGTAGTAGCGAAAGGAGTGTGAGATGAGGCGGCTGACCGTCAACTTGATCCATCAACCGACTTGAATCAGAGAGAAAAAAATGTTTCATCACGGAACCCCCAACGCCCAAATCCACGCTTGGAACCCCAAACAGGTGCGAACATTTACGTGTTAAAATATACCAACGCTTTCATGTCCCCAACTATGTTATGATGTGTTTTCCTGTGTGTGTGTATATACATTATTTGGATAGTGTGTGTATTTCTATTCTTCAACTGCTCAACTCTTTTAATGGCCTTCTTGTTGATGTTGTAACTTGGCCTCTTGTTTGTATGCACAAGGCGAGAGAAACGGGCTGCGTCACAGCCCAGTGATAACAGCCCCCCCCCCATCCGCTTCACGGAAATTACTGCAGTGCTTGCAGGTGGAGCAAAATATTTCGGACCACACAAGTTCAAGTGAAATGGCGAAATTATCATCATGACGTGTGTATATAGTTTATTCTCTCTCGCGTATTTTGTAAGGAGCGAGTCCCCAATAGCAGCACAGTTGTGTACTCAAATTTGCATTCGCATTGGATTAATCTTTACTCGAGTTATCGTGACTCCAACGCGCTACAGACGGATGGACGGAGCTAGCGCATGTGTAGTGAAATGATTCACAAGAGTGGCCCATTGTTTCCTGATACCGTGGTCTCGCTTGTGAGTGGCACATTTTTAGAATAAAAATGCAAAATATATTTTGTAATGAACACCCATGCCATGTATCCATAAAAGTAAGCCATTTGATTGGATGTTGCAGTCATGAGCACCACCTACATCCTTGGCAGCATCGATTTAAATGTACAGTTTATAAAAGTTAATTATTTGACAAAGCTCTCATTTCAGAAGGTTATCATATAACGCACTGTTATTAGCCACACAGAGAAATTGGAACCGCTATAGTAATGACACCTCAGGTGGTAACGGGAAGTGAAATATCCGGTCTGGGTTGAAGTACAATTTATGGAAATTCTCATATTTCAATGTCTCCCGTGCATTTTTTTTATTGTAAAACTGTCTTCTAATAGTAACCGAAAACAACTCTCACTGAATACAATTTACAAAACTGTGGGTAAGTTAGAAATTTTGGCCGTTAACACTGGCAATGTGTCGGTGCTCTAACTCGCTAATGATTTTTATCTCCTAAAAAAATACAGGGGCCCAAATGTAAATAAATTGCTCCCTAGGTCCGGTGCTAACATCGTTTCGACTGATCTGTATCTGGAAGAGTGATGGAGGTGCTTTGGTTGGCAAACTGGACTTGCGATCAAGAGGTCACCGATTCGATGTTCCGGTGCGGCAGGTGAAGCCCTTTGCAAGTTTCTTAAATCCCCTCCACCTCTGTCCACACGGCAGAATGATCGGATGCACTACACAGCCAATCGGCAGGTTGCATGTGGTGGTGTCACATGTGGGTACTCCAACCTCTTCCAGGACGCCACAGGGCTGCCCCCTTATAACTTTTTTTTTACACCTTGATCGTGTTATCAGCGAACACCAGAACTGGCATTGATTCGGATTTTCCACCAGTGACGTTCTTCAGCACCGGATCAAACGGATACGATTTTGTGTCAGAAGCCGACATGCAGATGCGTCTTAACAAGGCCACCCAGAGGTGTCCTGGAGGCACGGCGCTGTATGCCTGGCAGAATGCCACGTGGGGGCCCATGTTATTCATTAGCAGCAGCAACAACAACAACACAAACTCGGCCTGTTTTTATGTGGGCCGCTCGTTTGTGAGACTCGGGGAAAAATTGCCTCTTTTTCTCCCCCTCCCCCCCGCTTTAACTTTTTGGGACAGCCTGCACAAAGTTTGCCTTTCCAAGGCCAATATCTGCATTCTCTTGGAAGTTACACAAACTTCCCTTCCTCCCACGCATTCTACAGACGATCTTCTCTCTCATACGTTTAGTTTACTGGAGTAGAAGATGAATGTAAAGTTACCATTCGCACCGCCCAAACCACAGTGGTGAGATGTTAACTACCTCGCCTGGTATACAGGAGGTTGTGGATGCAATCCCAACCCTGACGCCTGCTGCTGTATATTTGGAGTTGACGTGTTCTCCCCGTGGTTGCGTGGCTTTTTTTCTGCGGCGTCCTCGGGTTTTTCCCTCCACATTTAGAAACGTGCGTTAAGAGCAGTGGTTATTGCCCTGGGGTGCACGCACCCCCTGGGGGTGCGAGATGCCCTTTCTGAGAACCAAAGGGGTACAGGCTGCAGTAAAAGTGAAGAACCACTGGTTTAGAGTATTTGGCTGCGAGAAATGTCCACGTGATAAGCCACTTCGTTGGCGTATCACATTTGTGGACAGGTCGCTTCTAAAAAATATAACTAAATAGCTCAGTGGGCCTTACCTGGTAAAATAAAAAAAATCTGAATTTATTTTTTCAACGAGAGGAGTAGCCCAGGAAAAGCCTCACGATGTCTCAGGAGTCATTGTTCAGTTGGAGTGGAGGGGGGGAGTGGAGGGAGGGAGTGGAGGGAGGGAGTGGAGGGGAGTGGAGGGAGGGAGTGGAGAGGGTGGAGGGGGAGTTGGAGTGGAGGGGGGGAGTGGAGGGGTGGTTGGAGTGGAGGGGGGGCTGGAGTGGAGGGGGGAGTGGAGGGGTGGTTGGAGTGGAGGGGGGGTTGGAGTGGAGGGGGGGTTGGAGTGGAGGGGGAGAGTTGGAGTGGAGGGGGGGTTGGAGTGGAGGGGGGGGGGGAGTGGAGGGGGGTGGAGGGGGGAGTGGAGGGGGGGTTGGAGTGGAGGGGGAGAGTTGGAGTGGAGGGGGGGTTGGAGTGGAGGGGGGGGAGTGGAGGGGGGTGGAGGGGGGAGTGGAGGGGGGGTTGGAGTAGAGGGGGGGTTGGAGTGGAGGGGGAGAGTTGGAGTGGAGGGGGGTGGAGGGGGGAGTAGAGGGGGGAGTGGAGGGGGGGTTGGAGTGGAGGGGGGAGTGGAGGGTGGTTGGAGTGGAGTGGAGGGGGAGGGGGGGTTGGAGTGGAGGGGGGAGTGGAGGGGGGTTGGAGTGGAGTGGAGGGGGAGGGGGGGGGTTGGAGTGGAGGGGGGAGTGGAGGGGGGTTGGAGTGGAGTGGAGGGGGAGGAGTGTAGGGAGGAGTGGGAGGGGGGGTGGAGGGGGGGCTCAGCATTGCCATCTCCTGGCTATGATTGCTGCCCCACGCCTATAACACCTGGCAAGCGCGAGTGGTCACTCCACTCATTCTGAATCAAAACTAGTTCAACCGAAGCATATCTTACTTTGCATTGTATGTCATGACCACCCCCCACTCCAAGATAAAATAGTTCCACATGGAAAAATAAATAACTTTATTTACTTAGTTAAATGTGGCAATCCCTTTGTTAAAATAGTCCCCCACCCACCCTAATGTTTATTAGTGTTTCGAGAACTCTGCCTTTAATGGAGTCGAATTACATACGCACGTATAAACTGTTTTACCTAATTAGTCACAATTACGTGGAGTCGTTACGTCCGATTTGGCTCACAATCGTGACCACAACAGTGCGGGCGCGATCTCGCCCCGAGTCTCACCCGGCGAGTTACCGCCCAATAAACATCGTCCAAATTGCTCACCATTACACGAGACATTGTTGCACGTAATCACGTACACAGCAGCCCAAGCCGTGGCTCGCAGGGGACGCTGCAGAGTTACCATCCGAGCGGCGGCCGTGTGAACCAGGGGGGCCCCTTCCATCCCGTGCCCGTGATCTTACACACGTCGAGGGGACTTTCCGGTCAAGTCTTAGCTCAATGGGAGGTTGATCATTTCTCCTCTGTTATTCCCCCCATGGTCCCTCGAATACTCAATTTTCGTCAGCCATTCGTGCCGTTGAGTCCCTGCCCTTGTCATAATCCAGTAGCGGAATGACCATCGGCTGTAAATTGCGATTCATTATTTTCCTTTTTAAATCCTTTATATTAAGTTCGCTTGCTTGCTTGCGTGCTTGCTTGCTTACGACCGTGCAAATCTTTCGGTCGTTTTTAACCCACTTCCCGTGATCCAATCGAGCTGACATTTTGCACACAGACTCGTTGTGCGTGACAATGCATTTTCGTGAAAAAAAATTCCAAAATTTTACACTGTTTAGGGGAAAAAATTTAAATATTTTAGTACCAATTGTTTAATGCTGCCAGACAATCATCTGACCCATAGGTGGCAGCCATCTCAAGCCAGAGGACGAGAGGACTCTAGCCGCCCCGATGCCACGCATATAAAGGATTTATAGTGAAAAACTTTGTTTTTACTGGTTATACTTGTTTATATTACACGCGTGGATCATTACATCGCAAGATCGCCAAGGATGACTGCAGTTTTGGAGCGGCCTCCATCCAGCAGTGGATTGACCATGGCTGATCTCACTTCCGTTGCAAAAGAAATACGGTACGCAAAAAAAACCGAGGTCATTGGAAATCAGCGTTACCATTGAGACCCGCGCATTAAACGTTCATGAATGAAATTCAACCTGGGGCGTCCCTCGCACCCCACCTCTCTCCCACGCACATTCCCGTGCAGCGCCGTGCATGGCCAGGCTGGAGCCTGTCCCAACTTTCCCAGCGATGGGAGCCAGCGCAGGAGGCTGCGCACTCAACCGCCCGGCAAAGGGGCCCAGTGGCAAGGGGCACCAGTGGACGGAGGGTGGTGGGTGGCGGGGGGGGCAAACTGTTGAGCATTCCCAAAAAAAGGAAAACAAACTTCTAGAGTTAAACAATTAATTTATACTTCTTCTTCTAAATTTGGAATTGGAGGGGCTACCCGGAGGTCATGATGGCTTCTCCCACTTCCCTTCCCACCCTCTACCTCCCTACAGGCCTCTCTCTCTCTCATTCTCTCTCTCCCTCAACCTTGGTCGATCCGGACAGATTTGGTCACGCACCATATCGATGTAACCTTGACCAATGCCGTGCCACTGCGCACGTCTTCGCATTTGCGCTGCTCAGCTCTGCCAATGTGTTTTCGGGGTCGTGCCGGGTGCTGTACGGCACGATGTCCGACGTTTCGCTTCACGTGCTGGCTGAGAGCTTCGTCAGCTTCGTCGGCGACTGAACATATGTTTATATGTCGATATGTCGAACTTCTTCTGCACCGTACGCAGCCAACCGTGCTAGTCGGACGTCATGTCGAACATGATGTCCGATACGCAGTACAACCAGAGGACCCACTGGAGAGTCGCGTGGCCTTCACTAATCTCGCGAATGGTGTCCCTATCGAGCGTGCCGATGGTGCAACTGCGCGTCGGGGCCCAGGCACCGGACCATTAAGAGGTGGACAGACTTTTGACTTTAAAAAACACTTTTATTGCTGCCAGCAGCAAGGGCGCTGGAGCGGATTTCGATATAACAAAAAAATCACTAACACCAAATAGCCAAACAAATTTGGTTTTAAAAGCCACGAGCCGCGTCACGTGGTCGAGCACGCCACGCCCTACGACCGAGCACGTTAGAAGGTGAAATGGAGGGCGCCGATTTAGTGACTGCAGGGATTCATCTTCTTGGTTCTTTCGGTAAAGTCAGGTAGAAGGGAAATAATGAAATAATAAAATAAAACATAATAAAATACAATTCTCACGACGTTTCGGCCACAATGCAAGCAGCCGTCCTCAGGTGAAGAACAGGTCTGTCGGAAAGACAGCGTCTGAATGAGATTCAGACGCTGTCTTTCCGACAGCCCTGTTCTTATTATTTCCCTTCTACGTGACTTTACCGAAAGAACCAAGAAGATGGAGGGCGCCGTTCACGCTGGAGCCGATCCCATAGCATGGTTGACGTAGCATGCCAGTCATGCTACGCCACTGCAAACACAACACGTTTGTCAAAAGCACTGTGGCCATGAAATAAACTTAATTCGGTGACGTTTCAGGCAACGGCCCTTCATAGCAAACAAAAACCGTCATGCCACTGAAGCTTCACGTACGCCTGAGCTCACTTGGTCTCCCAACTTTACTCGACTCTCGGTAAATTATATTGGGCAGTAGAGGGCACGTGCAGAAAAATCCATCATTGTACTGTACTTATGTGGCCCCACATCTATGCTCCCCGACTTCACCAACCCACGCTGACCAGCGTGGTGAAGTATGGTCAAATAACCCAGATGACCGGCACGGTGTGGCGAAACCCTCATCCAGCAGTGGAGTAACAAAATGTGCCGCGCACACACTTAATGTCTTACTAACTTCCAGGGTTTTTATGTATTTCGACCCTGTACGATTTTGGGTTTTTATTTTTATCACATGCAGTACTCTATTGCCTTTGAGAGCCGGGTTTTCCCTTGAGAAAGATACTTGTGGTCTTAATGGCTTGTCACCCAGTTTAAATTAAGCAACTCCATCCACCTACCCAGCTCTGGCTTCCATTAGCCACATGTTGCAAACCCTTCTCCATCCATGCTGCCGAGCCACCCACTCGTGCACGCTTTACTTGCGGCAATAATCAGAGCGTCTCCCTCGCCGTCTCTCTTTTATGGATTCCAGCCACCCGTCATTTCAGAGTTCTGCCACTTAATACTTCCCACTCGTCGCTCATAAAACTGGCCACATTGCGGCGCAGGAGATCTCAAGATCCCACATTCGCACACACAAAGACAAAGATTGCTCGTGTAGCCTTAACGGACTGTTGACGAGCATGCTCTTAGGTTTTTTTCGGTAAAGTCACGTGAGAGTATGAATCCTTGCAGTCACGAAAGCTTCAAATCTAAAATTAATGTTGGCGAGCGCCTATGAAGGCCGGCACGGTACACGAGAGGGTGGGGGTGGCAAGCACTACGCCCGACCGCCTTTGTCTCCCCAGTGGCGATGTTTACACACCGCACCAGGTACTCATTTGAGGATGCGTCAACTAAGGGGAGGCCCAGGACCGGTTCAGATAACCGTCACTGGTGTTGGCCGTGAGTGGGAATCGGACTCGGGTCGCCGGGTTCCTAGCGCAGCGTAGCGCTAACCACTACACCACCGCTCCCCACACATCCACTACAATACCTACCGAATTCTCCGGATAATACGATAATAAGACCGCCCATTGTATTTTAAGCGAAATTTGGGCGTGCGTCTTATAATCCGGTGGGTGAGCATCTTTGTACAACTTTATTGACACCGGACACAAGCGTGGGGTCATTTATACTCTGCAATGCGTCTGATAATAACCTAAGGAATATGGTGCATCACTGCCCTCAAGGGTCCTGTTTGGCATTCTGAAATAATGGCAAACACAATCTCTTTCCTGCTCCTCGCATTCCCATAGACCAAAACTTCTCTCCCCCTTCCCCCCAGCCACTCGTTGATCTATCTCCTTCACGACGTGGCAGTCGTTCCGACTCGTTGTTTGTGTTTTATGGATTTCTGATGTTTTTTTCCCCCCTCCACTTTGACTTCCAGGCTGAGAAGGCACCTCATCTTTTGCTGTCGCCTTGTGATTGATCTTGTTTAGACGCCCCGACTTTATGGCGGTTTACATCTTTATCTTCCTTGTATATTTTTCGCGTGCATCTGTGAATCCTCATCCATCCGTGAGTACGTATTCGTCAGCCGAGGACGTAAATGAACATGAATTTATATCGCACAAAAACAAAGATGTACACAATTGACCATTTCGATTTAAAGCTTTCGTGACTGCAGGGATTCATCTTCTTGGTTCTTTCGGTAAAGTCACGTAGAAGGGAAGTAATAAAATAACAAAAATAAAACATAATAAAATAATTCTCACGACGTTTCGGCCACAACGCAAGCAGCCGTCCTCAGGCGAAGACCTTCTACGTGACTTCACCGAAAGAACCAAGAAGAACAATTGACCATGTTATCATTCAGGGACCACTGCCAATCCACTGGTGTACGAATGCCTCCCCTCCGCCATGCCACATTGATCATGGGGCTTGTTTGACCATTATTCACCATGGGGATAGGACCCATTCGGACATCTGTGGGAAAAAAAGCTTCATAGCTCACCGGATTCCTCCAGTATGAATACTTATTCTGATTCTCGATATCACGTGCAACCGACGGCAGCCGTAGTTGGGAATTGAACTCAGGTGGGCAGGTTCAGAGTGACATCCATCCCTCCCCCAACATTGCGCAACTTTATATTTGACTGCAGTAGCTTCCCACGAATTGTTTAGCCGCGTGGACTTTGGTGTTAACCATACGTGCGTCTTATTTTATGAGACAACATATCAATATATTGAAACAGGGTCTCACATTAAACTTTTTTTTTATCAACATAGCAATAAAATACTTGTTTTTTCCTCAATGACGCTTGGGGGGGGAGGAGGGGCGATCATCTCCCCCCCCCCACCTCCCCCGAGTCCGCCAATGCGTGCGTGGAAACATCGATGATAATATTTTAAACAATAAACTCCGGTGTCTCGGAGATGCCTAGATCGAATGTAGTGCACACATAAGGCCGGAAGTGGTCTTCTTCTTGGTTCTTTCGGTAAAGTCACGTATAATGGAAAAAAAACATAATAAAATAATATAATAATATAAAATAATTAAATAAGTTTCCATTTTTTTTTTCAATTCTACGTGACTTTACCGAAAGAACCAAGAAGAAGAATCCCTGCAGTCACGAAAGCTTTAAATCGAAACGGAAGTGGTCTTGTTCAAGCAATATATGCATATCGGTTCAAAACCAAAATAAATAAACGGAGCAATCTCTCTTTGCCAAGAGAGAGAGAGACACACACACGAACACAAAGTGACCGTCGCCCATAAATTGCGACTGCAGACCAAGAGACGCGCGGCCGTGCGTAATTACTCCCGAAGCAAGATGCTCCCCCCAACACCACCACCAAGCACCAGCCCCCCCCCCGTGCCATCGTTCGGCTAAGGTCTCGAGGAGAAATGCGGCCGAAGAAACCCGCGCTGGCAAAACACACACCGGGGGCTGGGGGGTTGGAGAGGGTGGTGGTGGTCTGCTTCCAAATAAACACGTCCCTCAGGAAATTCCAATAAACATCCCTTTTGTTGAGCTCCGTGAACCTCACGGCACCCCCCCCCCCGATTCCGAAGTAAAGGTCTCACACAGCTGGGACGCATCCGAACCCCCCCCCCCGTGCCACCGCCCCCTTCCTCCTCTGCAGAGCCCTCCGCAGTTATCACGCTTCTCTGCACGTGTCCGATAACGCGCGTGGAGAACGCGGAGTTTGCGGCGGTCATAATTTCCTCATCCGTAGCCCGCGCGACCTCGGGGAGGTTCCGTTTGATAAAGCGCGATCCGGTTGAAGCGACGCCGAGCGGATCTATCGCACAGAGGCGAGACGGAGCTCAATAAACAAAGTCAAAGTTGTTCACGAATGCTGCAATGCAACTTTGGTGGTTTACGGTTTTGGAATGAATAAACAATTGAAGGGCACACAGCTCGTGCTATTTGTCATTAACACTGCTTAGGGGTGCGTGTGTGTGTATTTAACACATTCCTGCGGAGGGAGCTGGTAGGAACGTTGGGTTGCTCGGTCAATGGCCAGGGTAAACGGCGGCGTGGTGTATTCAGCAAATATGGCCGACTTGTGAGGGTGGGCACAAGCCGGCGTGAGTAGGTTAAACGTTGAGTTGTATAAGGGCACCACGGGGTGACCAGCCCCTCCCCACCCAGCCCCACCCAGCCCCGCCCTCCCTACCCAGCCCCTCCCCACCCTCCCCTCCCCACCCAGCCCCTCCTCACCCTCCCCACCCAGCCCCTCCCCACCCTCCCCTCTCCACCCAGCCCCACCCCTCCCATTTTTGGATGCACAACGGACGGACACAATAATCCCCTGTGGGCTGGTGTAACCAGGAGGTTTCTAACAGTATCAGCGGTAGCGTAGCAGTTGGTGCGCAAGTGCTGCTCGCTAACAGCACTTGCTCCAAGTCTGTTTAGCTCTTTGTACATATCTGCGTTTACACCAGCAGTCTCTAAGTTGAGAACTGTAGAATTATTTCTCATTGAATTTTTCGCCAATTTATTCCAGGTGTATTATCGACACCGTGTCGTGAGATGATAAATCAATTTGCAAACATCGCAGAGCAGTGCATAGCCCCGTGTGTCAGGAGCATGGCTGCAAGAATATGCTTTGCACAGGACTCCCTGCAAGCCACCTTTTTTTACACTGGAAGAGGTAGTGCATTCCGGCATGCTCTGCAATGAGATTGTTTGCCGCATAACAATCCACCCAATCTTCTTGGTTCTTTCGGTAAAGTCACGTAGAAGGGAAGTAATAAAATAATAAAAATTATTTTATTATGTTTTATTTTTATTATTGGATTACTTCCTTTCTACGTGACTTTACCGAAAGAACCAAGAAGATGAATACCTGCAGTCACGAAAGCTTTAAATCGAAATCCACCCAATGCTTTTTTTATTCTCAGAACGGTACATTTTTAAAATTAAGTAAAAAAACACAAGTTTCATATTTATGGAGGGTTTGTTTTTGTTGGTGCAAGATCATTAATTGGCTACACTTGAGGAGCTGGGTTCAAATGCTACATCTCAGTGGTGCAAGGTCAGCACTGTGACCTCTGTCCACCTCAACTACGAAGATTTTTTTGAAGATGACCTCACTTCTACAGACACCCCAGGCTCCTATATACATCTCTGGGCCTGCTGTGAAGAAGGTCCATTGCCAGAAACGTCGGTCTGCCATATGTTTATCTGTTACAAAGACGGTTTGCCGCAATATGGCACAACTAGATAGTATTGTTTAACACCTAGGCTTTCGTGACCAATATCATCCATAATAGAGGTTGTTTTGGGTTAGATCGCGTAAAAATGTAAATGTGTCGTTAAACCCGCCACCACCCGACACGGCCAATTAGTAAGGTTTGCCACGTAAACAGATCGTATCGTATGACATCAAATCCACGATAATCGTCTTTGTCCGGTCTGAAAAATATAGTAATATTGTGATAATCGTTGCTCATGTAATGTTTCTAAAACATTTAATTTCCCCCAAAAAATATTTATGAAAAAAACACAAACTCAATAATTGTATTTGTAAATAAATAGCTATTACGCACGTAATTAGTGCTTTGCTAAATGTTTTGGGGGGTAATTGAAGGCTGCATGATTATATTTCCTCATTTTATCGCAGTTGATGCAGTGATTTAACTGCATTGCTTGTGCAACTGACAGCATGCGTGTAGTAAGCATTAAACACATTTACGAATTTGCAATTACGACATTCTCTATATATTATATGGCAGGCATACGGTCAATTTAACTACAGTTGAAGAACGTTTAAGTCATATTTATGTTTACTGAAAGTAAAGCACAAACGCAATGCAACCACACTGTGAAATACTGTACATTTACAAAGTTATTGTACACGGATTTCGAGATAATCATCGTAACGCGGTCATTTCGGTGTTTTGTTTTCTCATCTCAAATGTTGGTCCTGAACTAAACTAAAACTAGAAGCGACCTGGCCACAAATAATAGCTCAACGAAGTGGCTTATCACGTGGAAATTTATAGCAGCCAAATACTCCAAACGCAAGTTTCTAAATGTGGAGGGAAAACTGGTGGCCCCGGCAATAAATCCACGCGACCACTGAGAGAACATGCAAACTCCAAATATACAGCAGGCGTCAGGGTCTGGATCGAACCCACGACCTCCTGTATCAAAGGCGAGGTAGTTAACATCATTGCAACTCGTGATGAAAATTCCACAGCAGTGCTGTCTGGGCAGATGGTGCTTATCCTAGAGGGGTAATGAGTTGAGTTGACCTTGACCTGCATTTGAACCTACGATCTTATGATTAGGTGCGCTGCTGCTCTATCAACTGAGCTGGGTCCCAGGGTACACAGCACGCTGTCGTTGTGTTGGTCTGCAAACTCCTGGCTCCAATGTGGAGGGTCCAGCCTCTGCCGTTCACGCACCACGGGGCCCCCCTCCAACAAAAAGAGGTGGGTTTATCCACACCAAGTAATTAACTGAAAATATTTAACTTTGGCTCATGGCCTCGTCTGGGGTAGTGTTTATACAAAGAAGCCACTCTGACCATGCTCAAGAATGTTGCAACTATATACAAGTTAAGGTAAAAAAAAACATTATTTTAAAAATCTTAATTCCAATCTTTAATGACACCAGGAGAATTACCGCACTGCACTGCGAATGGCGCCTGGGGTTTTTTTTCCGCGCGCTTTCCTGTGTTTCCGCACGACTCATTAGGCCGACTTCGGTTTGACGTTTAAATCCGAGGGATTGTGGCCTACAAATTACAAAGTAAACAAACTCCACCCCGCTGTCGCCATTTCAACCAGGCGTCCCGTGTTCATCAGAACTGGGGAGGAAAAAAACCCCCCGTCACGATGCCCTCCTAATGTGACCGCACTGCGAAGAGGGCATTATCGTATATCCTGTTTTAATGACACGGGGGAGGAGGAGGAGAAGGAGCAGCCGTCCCCCGTGCCCCCTCCTAATCCGCTGCTGGACTGACAAGAGCTTCCGCCGTGGCAGCTGCCATCATCCCAATCTCGGTGCGGCAATCCAGAGCAACCGGCAGCGATGAGCGACCGAGCGTCCCAGGAGGAGGTCGCTGCTGCTGCTGCTGCTGCTCAGAGGTCGCAACCGGGTACCCGATACCCGTACCATACCCGATACCCGGCTACCCGCACCCTGCCGGGTACGGGTACGGGTAGCCGTTTTCGACCCTGGTGCGGCCGGGTACAGGTACAGGTAGGCCGTGAGTCACTGGTGAGTAACCGTTTGTCACTCATTTAGGGTAGGGTACGGGTACCCATTTGCGACCCTGGTGCGGCCGGGTACGGGTACGGGTAAGGAATCAAAACCCGTTTGCGACCTCTGCTGCTGCTGCTCCTCCTCCTGCACCCTGCTGCGTACCCGAGCACTGAGCGAGCACCGCGGTGAGCCGGAGTCGCAGTCCCCTGGTGGTCGACCTGAGAAAAAACAAGTTCTCGAGTTCTAGATTTGAAGCTTTCGTGACTGCAAGGATTCATACTCTTAGTTTTTTCGGTAAAGTCACGTAGGTAAAAAATGAAATTAAAATTAATAAAAAATTAAAATAATAAAAATCACATGGTCTCAGCTTCGTCACCGATGACTGAACACGCTCACACGCGCACACACACGAAAAGCCACAATTAAAACATTGCGGTTTTGCTATTAATTTGGTGTATTGCGGCTGGCAGAGATTTATATTAAACAAAAAAACGATAAACAATTATTATTTTACCAGATAAGGCCCCACTGAGCTATGTAGCGTTTTTTTCGGAAGCGACCTTGCCACAAACGATAGCTCAACGAAGTGGCTTATCGCGTGGAAATTTATAGCAGCCAAATGTTCTTAACGCACGTTTTGAAATAGGGAGGGAAAACCCGGAGGACTCGGAGAAAAAAATCCACGCGACCACGGGGAGACAGACATTCAAACTCCAAATATACAGCAGGCGTCAGGGTCTGGATCGCGAACCCGCGACCCCCTGTATACCAGGCGAGGGAGTTAACATCTCGCCACGCATGCATGCACGCACAGGCGTGCGGAACTGCACACACAACAAGCCACAATTTCAAACATTGCGGGTTGGCTTTGAATTTGGTGTAATGGGGCTCGCAGAGATTTAAAAAATGTGACGTTTCAGCAGATAAATAAATAACGAGACAACGGCTGATAGCCGCAAGATGCACAGAAACGTGTACGGAAAGCAGCCTTTGTGCAAAACCCCTCAGCAGTTCCCGAAGCAATGCATTGTTGGTCACCATAAAACAATACATTTGAGCAAAATGTGAGCGGTCATACATGGCGAGAGGCCGAGGTGCTTTTTGTACTCGCATCCACAATGTATAATTGAGGACTGTTGTGGATAGACGTTCCTTATACTTCTAGATTTGAAGCTGTCGTGACTGCAAGGATTCATATTCTTAGTTTTTTTCGGTAAAGTCACGTAGATAAAAAAAAAAATACTTTTATTAATTTTAATTTTTTACCTACGTGACTTCACCGAAAAAACCTAAGAATATGGTTCCTTATATTCTCGTACAACTTGCCTTGTGCCGATAATCCCGGCTGCAAGCCAGACTGGCGACGTTCTGGAAAATATCGAGTGAGAAATTAAGCCCTGAGTGTGTGTGTGTGCGCACGCTGTGTTTGTTTGTGTCATCTCCATCATCGCTGGAATGGTCCCCTTCCCCTGCATATCTTGCAGCCCAGTACGGATGTCTGTGCTCGATAAATTCTCCAGACAGAGGCTGTTTCATAATTGCAGGGCGTTCGACAAACTTTGGCCAAGACGTCGGGCACACACTGCGACCTAACCCCATGTACGGTTATCAACAGATCTTTAAACTCTAGATTTGGAGCTTTCGTGACTGCAAGGATTCATATTCTTAGATGTTTTTCGGTAAAGTCACGTAGGTAAAACATTAAAATACATTTTCGGTAAAGTCACGTAGGTAAAACATTAAAATTAATAAAAGTAAAATAAAATAAAAAAATCACGACGTTTCGGAGGCAACACAAGCTTCCGTGAAATTAATAAAAGTACACAAGCTTCCGAAACGTCGTGATTTTTTATTTTATTTTACTTTTATTAATTTTAATGTTTTACCTACGTGACTTTACCGAAAAAACCTAAGATCTTTAAACGTCCCCCAAAGTCAGGGGATGATCTGTTCTGTTAATTACGTTCCAGTATTGAGTTTAGCAATGGATTGTAGATGTATATATGATTACGGGAATGCAACCTACGTTGGTTATGAAAAGCCGATGATGATACAAAATGTACACGTAAAAATCACGTGTAATAGTAATAAACACATTCCTGCGGAGGGAGCTGGTAGGAACGTTGGGTTGCTCGGTCAATGGCCAGGGTCAACGGCGGCGTGGTGTATTCCGCAAATATGCCCGACTGTGAGGGCGGGCACAAGCCGGCGTGAGTAGGTTAAACGTTGAGTTTTATAAGGGCACCACGGAGTAACCAGCCCCTCCCCACCCAGCCCCACCCCTCCCACCCAGCCCCACCCTCCCCACCCAGCCCCTCCCTGGACGACGGACGGACGGACACAATAATCCCCTGTGGGCTGATGGAACCAGTGGGTTCCTACCAGTATAACTCCGCACCTCTGATGACAACGCAAAAACACATACATTATCGCCGTACGGTGCGAAAGAAGTTCAACATACGTACATGCTCAACAACCGACGCTGTCGCGGCCGGGCATCGCAAACTAAAGTAACCTTGGTTCATAACGCAACGTGCTAACCACTGCACCACCGCCACCATCGCCTCGAGTTCAGCAGCACTATGTGTGTACTGTAATCGCTTGAATTGGTGCATATTTGCATGTTGACGGAGTCCACAGAATCTTGCATTGCGGCTACATGCCATTCCATCGTGCGGCAGAAATGAGTGTTTGTCATCTGGATGAGCAATTCCGACGATGTTACGGCTACGGGACACTTGAGTAATCCAGGCCTCTGCTTCCAGCGTGGGTATTTAATGTTTCCCAAGTGACCACATGTCCCTGCACATCAGCTTGGGTTAAACAGAAGTCTGTCCAAAGCAAACAATCCGGGGGAGGAGCGGGGGGGGCATTGAATGACTGCAAGAGGCGCTAAGATTAGTATGGGAAACATTTTCAAGCTGTCGCGTAGCTCCAACTGCGTCATTTAAAAAACAAGGCAGCCGTCCAAGACGACTTGGAGCCGTTTCTCTGCGTCGTTCTAAAACAAGGCAGTCACCACGGGATGCCTTGAGCCGTTTCTCTGCGTCGTTCTGAAACAAGGCACTCACCACGGGATGGCTTGACAGGTTTCTCTGCGTCGTTCAGAAACAAGGCAGTCACCACGGGATGCATTGAGCCGTTTCTCTGCGTCGTTCAGAAACAAGGCACTCACCACGGGATGGCTTGACAGATTTCTCTGCGTCGTTCAGAAACAAGGCAGTCACCAAGAGATGCCTTGAGACGTTTCTCTGCGTCGTTCAGAAACGAGGCAGTCACCACGAGATGCCTTGAGACGTTCGTTTCTCCCGCTATTTTTAATATAGTCAATAAGTTGGCTGTTAGTTTGACAGCTGGACCCTTTCGCAATCACACTGAATTGTTAAAATCCTTAACGTGGTCAGGTGCGACTCAATCAACTTGCAGAAACCCACAGTTATTAAATGCAATGCATTGAGAAGGTGTTTATTTTCTTTAAGCTACTTGTAATTATTTTAAGCATTACAAGGGGCATGCGCTGAGTTTCTTTTTTTTCGTCGACGCACTTTGCCGGACTGCAAATCAAACGGTTGTCAAAGCTTGCCAATTCAAGGGTTAAATCATTCACGCGGGATGAGCTCTGTCTCGAACGCGGCTTCACGATAAATCCTTTTCTGTTTATTTTTTAAGGTGATCCGGTATGAAGGAAGTGACAGTGTACACCTCGTGTCGCCTTTCGGGCCAATTACCCAATATAAATGTGGTCAAAAGTGTATCAAAGAGCCGCTAAATTCGGGTGCTCGGGAGATGGAGGAGTACAAACCCAGCGCTACAAGTATTCACCTTGCCATTGTTTCGGCGTTATCGGCGATGATGCCGTGAGGCGTGACGTCATCTCACAACGGTCGCCACACGTCAGGCGCCGTGTGACGTCATGTCGTGCGTCTTGAAACGTTCTGTAAATATTCTTAGGTTTTTTCGGTAAAGTCACATGGGTAAAGAAAATAAAAAAATAATAAAAGATAAAAAGAAAATTTAATCACGACGTTTCGATTGCAACACAAGCAATCATCATCAGGTGTGACAACCACAGCAAGACATTTTACTGAAGTGAAATTTACTGAAGTAAAATGTCTTGCTGTGGTTGTCACACCTGATGATGATTGCTTGTGTTGCAATCGAAACGTCGTGATTTAATTTATTTATTTTTTATCTTTTTTTTCTTCTTCTTTTTTTTCTATACCACGTGACTTTACTGAAAGAACCAAGAGTATGGATCATTGCAGTCAGGAAAACTTCAAATCTAGAACGTTCTGTAAATGTCATTGCCCGCTTCAATAAATAATCCGAGCACAAATGCACGTTTGCGAAGTTTTATTCCAGAAACCATGGGGTTGCGGGTGGTTTGTTTTCCTTTGCTAGCCGTAGCACAAGGCGAGATTTAATGGATCAAGAATTCTGGGGAAAGTGCACGTGAACGATTTTCATTTCTTCACGAGAGCGTGTCGTAACATCTAAAGCGTGTACAGTTTTGGTTTTGTTGTAGATTGTTTTGGGATGAAGAATACAGGGATAGAGATGCGTTTCTACTGTGCACGATTGGGACAAATAGAAATATATCTCTTTGCGAGAGCAGCTAAAAATAAAAGTTTTTTTTTTAATGTGCGACGAAGGTTTAACATATTAGCTGTGGCATTATTTTAAAATACCGCAGTCAAGAGTTCAGTATAAACATCCCGAAATAAGTATGGGGGCTTTTGCGCAAGCAGCGGTTGTGATGTTTTGTTTGGGTAAAATTATCCGAGTCTCTTGCGGCCACTGCGACTTGATTTGTTCAAGGATGTTATCCCGCAAAGAACATTTTCCCTAATAAGGATGAGAAATATTTTTACACGGTCGCGTTTGTTGGAATGTGGAATGGAAAATATTGCCGAGAACAACATAATAAAACTCAATGCACAACACGGAAGGTACAAAAAACTAAAATAATACACGTGGTTATGCACATATGCGTGGGTTGGTTTATTTATTTAGGGGAAAATTACATCACTGGTCATTATCCAAATAAGTGTGCAATGCATAGTGATCAGGCATGCTTCATATGCAACGAAATCCGTTAAATGACATCATCACCGCGTCTTTTCAAGCTCATATAAACAGTATTTAGAGCACACAGCAAGGCAACAGATCGTCCGTTGGGATTTCAAATGTACGTGCGTATGTATGTTGTATGTATGTTGTATATATGTTGTGTTTATGTTGTATGTATGTTGTATGTATGTTGTTTGTATGTTGTATGTATGTTGTATGTATGTTGTATGTATGTTGTTTGTATGTTGTATGTATGTTGTATGTATGTTGTATGTATGTTGAACTTTCCTTCCCACCGTACGTAGCCAACCATTCTAATCGGAGGCGCGTGAAATGTATGCAGCGGCGGTGCTATGGATAAGCAAACCAAGCCAAAGTTTGGGACCCAGAAAGCAGGTCAGTGGCTGTGGATTCATAAATAACAAACCCATGCGGGGGGGGGTCCATCAAATATCACTTTAAAATCATATCCTAATAAATAAACTAAATAATAAAAACAACTTTTATTGTTGTTGTTGTCCTTCCGCCGCACCCTCCAATGAGCACCGTTGGCTACGTACGGTGCGACAATAAGTTCAACATACATACAACATACATACATTTGACCAGGTGAATGTAGAGTTGTTTTTTGGGATTGTTATTTTCTCCGTGTTTTTTGCTGCTGTAAACAGGTGCCAATGGGTTAAACCCGTGCCAAAGTGAAGCCTAAATAATCCTAAAACATCAATGTCAGCCACTGAGATTTTACAAATTGAACAGGAGGGACTCCAATTAAATAATCTCTGCTCCGAGCCCCCCCCCCCCCCAAATGGGCCACCAACCACGACCACAACTGACTGCACTTTTCTTCGCAGTTAAAACGATGCCGTCCCCCGGACGGCGCATGAACCCGTCCAAACCCCGCGTGTGCTGGAGAAGGTCCCTGCACTTTACCCGTCGTCCCCTAGCGGAGTGGGCACGTGCCGCTTCATCATCCCACGTGGCTTGTAAGTGACTTGTCCGTGAAGTCCCTGGACCAAACTCGGCACGCGCGTGCACATTTGCGCTGCGCGGTGCGTGGTGATACAGCCCTACTCCCGTCGGCGCCAGCACCCCACCCTACCACCAGTGCTGCTCTCTTCATTCCATCGTCGACTTGAAAAGCAACAACAACAACAACAAAATCAGCCCCCACAACCTCACTGGTGACAACAACAAAAATGTGTGCAGAGTCTGCGGGTGAGACCTGCGGCATTTAAAACTAGGGGGGGGGGGTGGTGTAGAGAGGCAACCCTTTGCTTTGATCCCACATTGTCAAAGACGGCACGCAGGCCATGCGCACTCGGGTAGCAAGTTACTCTCTGGCTGCAACACCCCCGACGCCGAGTTGTGCGCAAAGTCGTCGTCCTCACATCCAGACACGTTGGCGCAGCTTGATCCGAAGATCTCGAAATACCTTCTCAACGCAGTAGTTAGGGGGGGGGGGGGATCCAAGCTCTTGAGGTAGAACAACAAGATCGACAACAAGATCAACAACAACAAGATCAACAACAACAATAACAACAAGATCAACAACAACAACAAGATCAACAACAAAACAAGATCAACAACAACAAGATCAACAACAACAACAAGATCAACAACAACAAGAACAACAACAAGATCAACAACAAAACAAGATCAACAACAAAACAAGATCAACAACAACAAGATCAACAAGATCAACAACAACAAGAACAACAACAAGATCAACAACAACAACAAGATCAACAACTACAAGATCAACAACAACTACAAGATCAACAACAACTACAAGATCAACAAGTGTGAAATCCCTCCCCGTAGAGGTGGTTCAATCTTGTTTTGAAGCTTTCGTTACTGCAGGGATCCATACTCTTTGGTTCTGTCGGTAAAGTCACGTAGGTACAAAAATACAATATATCACGATGTTTCGGGCGCAACACAAGCATCCGTCATTAGGTGGGAAAGCATGGCCTGCTGCCGATGCAGACTGTTTGCATCGGACGCTTGTGTTGCGCCCGAAACGTCGTGATTTATTGTATTTTATTTTTCTACCTACATGACTTTACCGAAAGAACCAAAGAGTAAAGATCAACAGCAACAACAACCCCGGGTTTATTCATGTGATTCGTAATGGAGTGGCCAAGGTGGCTCAGCAGTAGAGGGAACGCTTCATGTGAGAGGTTGCGAGTTTAACTCCTGGTTAAAATCCGGGGTGTGGTTTCTGATGATGGTAATTTGGTTTAAACCAAAAAAAAAACTTTTTCCATAAACCCTCCGGCTAAATTACGGAGGAAATACTCCCCCGTGTGACAACACAACTGTATGATCATTTAAATGCCATTTGATGGAGACTGTTGTCATTGTCCGCGAATGATCCCGATTTATTCGCGATGGCGCATGTATTTTTTTTGGACGAAGGCGAGGTCTAGTTGGATGCTAGATAAACAATAACAATCTTAATACAATGTAGATAAAAAATGTCTAACTCTATACTACAACAAACAAATATGGCTAAATTAAATCTAATTCGAAATTACTCAAATAATGCTATAAAAACAATGTTACAGTGACGTCAGCGGCACAGCTCGGTTTCTGCAGTCGAAATAAAGAACCTGGCACCTCCCAAGGCGTGCCGGGCTGGCTCGACTCAGTTGTCCAGTGTGAAAGCGAACGAGGGGTTAATTGTTCCATTTCCCTCTGACTTTACAATAAAGATTTTACTGGTAGGAACCTCCTGGTTACACCAGCCCACAGGGGATTATTGTGTCCGTCCGTCGTGCATCCAAAAATGGGAGGGGTGGGGCTGGGTGGAGAGGGGAGGGTGGGGAGGGGCTGGGTGTGGAGGGTGGGGCTGGGTGGGGGATGGGAGAGGTGGGGCTGGGTGGGGAGGGGCTGGTCCCCCCGTGGTGCCCTTATAAAACTTACTCACGCCGGCTTGTGCCCGCCCTCACAGTCGGGCATATTTGCGGAATACACCACGCCGCCGTTGACCCTGGCCATTGACCAAGCAACCCAACGTTCCTACCAGCTCCCTCCGCAGGAATGTGTTGTTGTTGTTGTGTTGTTGTTGTGTTGTTGTTGTGAGGACTCATCCTACCCCCTAGTGGATTGTTTGGATACGAGATCAATTTGCGTGTAAAATACAAGTGAACGAACTTTGCCTGACGACGTGTACAAAAAAAACGCAAAACAAAGACTCATATAGTTCGTTCAATGAAAACACATTTACTGAAAGCATTTCCTGTTTTCACATTATTGTTGTTGTATAAAATAACTGGAACGAACCGCATGCTTATGTATGCAGCAATAACAATGTAGATGCTTTGGGTTACATTTTTTTAAACAACCTACTGAGTAGTGAATGCAGGCAGTGTACAGATGCCAGCCACTGATTAATTAAATCTAAACACAGCAGGCGTAATTAAATCATCCAGGGGGAATTCTTGGTATGATTATTATAGCCCCTAAGATCAGGCTGTGCGCACCTCCTGAATGTACGTTTATTTTATTTCGCACTGTGCATAGCCAACCGTGCTAAAAGTACATTCGGGGGAAGGACAACAAACTAAACACAAAAAAACGGTTCTCAAGAAATGACTTTTCAATCTAGATGATTTAAAAGCGCATAGCTCCAGTGTCTTCCTAATATCGGAAGGAAGAGCGTTCCAGACGGCCGCAGAAGCGCATCTGAAAGCGCGCGATGCAGATGGCCGTCTTTGTTCGATGGCCAGCCAAACGTTCGATGGCGAGCCAATTCGATGGCCAGTGCTGGACCTAAAACACCCTGGGTTCTTTGCCAAGATATGCATCTGCAGTTCTTCAGCTCTGAAAGGAGGGCATAATTTGTGGTATGTTTCTGGATGGAATAATTCACTCTTGGAGTAAAAATAGTGTTTGAACAAAAACAAAGCTTGGAATAACTCAAATGTCAAGTGAAGAAATGCATGGCTTAGAGAGCAAACAAAGTCAAACGTCACGCGCGCTATTAATAAAGGCAAGTGACAAGGGGTGGCTGAGTGGCTTCAGACGCCTTGGGCTAATGCCTTGTCACTCATGAACCGACAGGGCTAAGATCTGCAATAAATTCCAAGAAGACCTCCCACCTCCAATGGTAAAACCTGTTTTCCCGTGTGTAGTGCCTACGATGGTCAGAAGAAAAAAAAAACGCCCACCAATAATTATACAATTGATCCTTATGGCGGTACCCCAGGCAATTAAATATTTTATTTCTGGGACACTATTTTTTTTTCCAAATATAAAAACCGCGTGTTTACAAGCAGATGCAAATCTGAGTGTGCGGAACGTAAAGTGGCGTAGCGTGGTCGGCATGGTGCAAGGAATTAATTGGGGGCCTCGATGTCCGCAATTTCCCTTCTCTTCGTAGCCTATAGCCCGGGCTCCCCTGGTGCAAGGCGCATTTCGCCTCCACACGCGATGGCTGCGCCACTGTATGAACATGAACTTGAACAAAAATCAAACAGATACAAAACTTTTTCGATTGAAAGCTTTCGTGACTGCACGGATTCATATTTTCTTGGTTCTTTCGGTAAAGTCACGTAGAAGGAAAAAGTCCACCACTTTTTTCAAATATTCTTGCTGCCGTTTTCACACCTGATGATGATGATTGCTTGTGTTGCAATCGAAACGTCGTGATAATTTTATTGTTTTATTTTTATTATTTTATTACTTCCCTTCTACGTGACTTTACCGAAAGTACCAAGAATATAGATACAAAATTCTTAAAATGGACAGCGTTGTTATCTGTCGTGGAGTTTTGAGACACACCCTCTTGAAAACGGTCTCCAACATAATCGGTAAATAGCATAATATGAGGGCAATTCCGCTTCATGTCTCCGCGTATGAACACTACAATTGACTTCCCAGACCATCCAAAACTAAAACTCTTCGCCTGGTCTTCTTGGTTCTTTCAGTAAAGTCACGTAGAAGGGAAATAATAAAATAATAAAAATACAACATAATAAAATAAAAATTCTCACGACGTTTCGGCCACAACACAAGCAGCCGTCCTACGTAACTTTACCGAAAGAACCAAGAAGATGAATCCCTGCAGTCACGAAAGCTTTAAATCGAAATTTCTTCGCCTGGTTTTCACCATCTGGGCCTCATCAGCGGAGTCGGGCTCCTTAAACAAATGCGACTTTGTTACCGGATGCTATCGAGCACGATGGTGTGTTGTCTGCAAGAAGACAAACATTTCGCGGGGGAGGTGTTTGCAGGGCACGACCCCTGTATTTGGTCTCCAGTTTGTTGCTTGAGCCTTTGTGTGTCCTTCAATCAGTTTTCTGGAGTGCAGTGTTGGACTAGAGGAAGAGGCTTAAACTAACACGGTGAGTAAATATGAACACGTTCAAATGGTAATGTTACTCGAAGAAAGAGAAATATAGTTTTATTTTTTAATCCAGGACCTTTTTTTGTAAATGAGTGAAAGTAAACTCGACGATGTTTTTTTACCAGGTAAAGCCCACTGAGCTATTGGCTAATTTTCACAGGTGACCTGGCCACACACATGATAGCAAAATCCAAGTGGCTTATGTCATCAACACTTATCCCATCACACGCCACCTGCCGCACGGGGTGCTGCGCTGGCGAGATGTTAACGACCTTGCCAGGTATGCAAGAGATTGTGGGTTCGATCCCGACCCTGGACGCCCGTGTGTTTGGAGTTTGAATGTTCTCCCCGTGGTCGCGTGGATTTTGATCCGGGTTCTCCGTTTTTTTCCCTTCCACATTTAGAATCAACGCGCGTTTGGAATATTGGGCTGCTATACATGTCCACGTGATGATGAGCCACTTCGTTGAGGTATCATTTGTGGCCAGGTCGCTTCTGAAAAAGAGCTCTATAGCTCAGTGGACCTTACCTAGTATAATAAAAAGATTATAATTTATTTATACTGCTATTTGGTGTTTGAACATCCTAACACCACATGTTTTATTGCCATAAAGAGTAACCCCTATTCCAATTTTTCATACGTTGATACTGGCAAAAAGGTCCCATGATATAACTGCTCACACCGAACTATAAATGCTCTGACACGTGTGGCATTGTCTCTGCACCGTTCGCCTTTTGGCGTCCTCTGGTCTGACACCGGTGAGACGAGATCATAAAGAAGGATGTCTCTGCTGTAAGCCAATCAGTTTCGTAGACAATTCGTATATTATCGGAGCTTGTTTGTTTGCATGTTCACCACAAGTACCGTGTGTGGTTAACGCAGACTTCATTCCGTGCAAAAGGTACTCATTTGGTGTTTGAACATTGTAGCACTTCTTCTTGGTTCTTTCGGTAAAGTCACGTAGAAGGGAAATAATAAAATAATAAAAATAAAACATAATAAAATTATATAATATTATAATATTATTTTATTATATTAAATGTTTTACTATTATTTTATTATTTTATTATGTTTTATTTTTATTACTTTATTATTTCCCTTCTACGTGACTTTACCGAAAGAACCAAGAAGATGAATCCCTGCAGTCACGAAAGCTTTAAATCGAAATTGTAGCACTTGTTTTATTACGAGAAATGGTAAAATGTATTCTTAATTTTCATACTTTTGATGGCTGGCAAAAAGGTCCCATGAGATAACGTTACACTGTCATCCACTGCTGCCTGATGGCCTCCCCATTTCTTGGCTGCGACAACAGTGGTTTGACCATACTGCACCATGCAGGTCAGTGCGGCTTGGTCATGGAAAAAGGACAGCAGGATGTGTTTAGATGTCACTCGACGCTGACGTTTATGCGCGTGGCCAGGAATCGCACTCACGTCGCCGGGTTCACAGTGAAGTACACACGACACAATACGTCCACGGTGACATGGCTGCGCGGTAGAGCAATCGCCCCTCGTTGCACACGTTCACAGTCGGAGCCCAGAAGCCGCCCTGGTTAATGCCGCGAGAGCATTAACGTCAAATCTATGCGTTCGTCCGCTGGAAAGTGGACGTCAAAAACCCCGTGGCGTTATCAGCGTAAGCGACGTGTGCCCGCGTCATGATCCAAAATATTAAACGTTTCGGGGGGAAAACCCCACCCCAGCAACATCGCCTCCGACTGGCAGAAAATGTTTGCAGGCCGGCCATGCTTTAATCTTGTGCTTTTACGGGTTAATTTTTTTACATCTCCATAATACAGTTTTTTTGGGTTAGATCACGTAAATTAAAAATATTTCATTAAACCCGCCACCATCCGACACAGCCAATTAGTAAGGTTTGTCACGTAAACACAACGTGCCAATTCGTCACTAGTACAGCACACCGGTGTGTTGGAGAGCAAAGCCACAACATTTACAATCTGAGTACGACGTTTCGCTAGTAATCACAACTAGCTTCATCGGGCGGGTGGTGGCGGGTTTGACGACACATTTATATATTTACGTGATCTAACCCAACAAAAAAAACCCTGTGTCATGGATGATATTGGTCGCGAAATGCCTACTTGTTAAACTTACTTACATATCATCTTAACCATTCCAGCGATCTGCTGCAGTCGAGCAAAGGTGGACCCCCCAAATGCAGCTATACCCTGTGAGGTTTTTCACTATAAATCCTTTATATGCCTGGCATCGGTTTTATTTTATTATTCATTTCTGTTTTTCTTGAGAAAGAGTTTCATTTTGATCACATTGGTATTTTAAATTAAATATGAAAATTTTTTTTCCTAAAAAGTGGAAAATTTTGGGAAAAAAATGTCACGAAAATAAATTGTCACGCACAACGAGTCTGTGTGCAAAATATCAGCTCGATTGGATCACGGGAAGTGGGTTAAAAAACGACCGAAAGATTTGCACGGTCGTAAGCGCGCAAGCAAGCAAGTGAACTTAATATAAAGGATTTAATAAGGAGACGCTTTTGAGTTGCTGAGGCATTTCAGCAAGCGCCATACACATGCACATTCTTAATCCAGCCATCGAGTACACGTGTAAAATAAAATACAAATCATGCTTTCATCTCGTCCACAGGTGTGCGTGTGTGCGCGCGCGGTTGTGTGAAGGAAATAGAACTGTGATCTTAAGCTCGCATGGCCACAGCTGAATGAATCTAAAGGCAGTTCAGCCCTCGTATGAAAACAACAGAAAAAAATGTAAATTACACGGAGATAAAGTTACGCGGACGGAGAGGGAGGAATGTAAAATCTCACCAGAGTGTGAATGTACCGCAACTTGAAGGATAAATATATTTTATTCATTTTTTTTAAATGTCCAAACAACCAAAGCTCTAATTTTCTTTAAAAATTACTATTATATACACAAGGTGGGAAACTCCCAGAGTGTTTCGGAGAGCACACTCCGTGCTCAATATCATGCCGTATTGTCCAGGTGATTGATGTTGGGTGTGCTTATACCTGTGACGGGGAGGCAAGGTTGAGTAGCAATCATAGGCTGCATTTTCATGGAAATATTCGAGCAAATTGCTGATGTGCAAAGTGTAAACACACGTTGCACCTCCTGCTAAAGAGGAAAGACAGCTCTACTGATTTTATCGAATGAATTAATAAATGAACGCCTCAATTAATCAATAAATTCACCACACTTTCATATTTACGACATCTAACCTCCCCCCTCCCCCCCAAGAAAAAAATCTGTACCACGTATACATAAATGTCAATTACATGCCCAGGAAATCCTCTGCGAGTCTCAAGGCTCTGTTTCATGAGGACGCCGCGCACTTAGATATTCTGTCAAGTGCAACGGTTGTTGAGCGCTTGCCATGTGGATGGGAACCTGAGAAGCCGGAAACAACCCCACGTCACACGAGGGGGATGTGGCCCTCAGCGCCGACGCGCTCTGCCCCAACCTTCCACAGCACCTGGCGTCTGCAATGCGACGGCCAAATTGCACTTGGCGATATAATATTGATTTGAAGCTTTCGTGACTGCAGGAATCCATACTCTTTGATTCTTTCGGTGAAGTCACGTGGGTAAAACAATAAATAAAAAATATCACGACGTTTCGATCGCATTATTTGCTGGATTTTTTTTTCCGCCTCAGGACGACCGCTTGTGTTGCGATCGAAACGTCGTGATATATATATTTTCTTCTACTTACGTGACTTTACCGAAAGAACCATACACTTGGCGGTGTTCGCCCATTCCACGTGTTTGACCAGAAAGCTCATTCAATCCGACAAATCTTTCCGAGATCCGACGAGATCGGGCGCATTTGGGGCAGATTTGGTCACGGTGCTGAAAGCCTCCACAGAATGTTTTGTTCGTCAATAATCTTGGGTCACGCGCCGCGAGGAAACAGTCCACGCCGCTGTTCGGGGAATTATTTTGCCACATTCCACATCGCCTTATTTTGTCCACGTGACGCGGCGCAATGTAGGCTACGGCGAATATATAAAACTGTTCTGTAGTACTCGTCCCTTACGCCGGTGTACGTATGCGTGTTGAACTTCTTTCGCGCCGTACGGAGCCAACCGTGCTGCTCAGAGGTGCTGGGGAAGGACAACGAACTGGACACAAAAAAGGGATTCTAAAGAAACGAGATTTCAAACTTGATTAAAAATTGGATAAATCCGGTGGCTTCCTAACATCGCAAGGGAGAGCATTCCAGACGGCCGCAGAAGCGCGCGTGAAAGCGCGCGATGCAGTGACCGTCTCCGTTCGATGGCTCGCCAAAAACAAAAATCACCTACTCCAAGCCGGCCAAGCGGCGTTCTGGACAATATCGAGTGGGAAATGAAGTGTTGGTCATGTGGTTGCTTACGTGGAGAAAACAGTGGCGTCCCAACGAGAACCTCATTAAATTTCGATTTAAAGCTTTCGTGACTGCAGGGATTCATCTTCTTGGTTCTTTCGGTAAAGTCACGTAGAAGGGAAGTAATAAAATAATAAAAATAAAACATAATAAAATAATTCTCACGACGTTTCGGCCACAACGCAAGCAGCCGTCCTCAGGTGAAGACCAGGTCTGTCGGGGAGACAGCGTCTGAATGAAACACCACCACACATGAAACACCACCACGCTTGGAGCGTGGTGGTGTTTCATTCATTCTCTCTCTCTCTGCTGCCCTGGGAACAGGGGGGGTTCAGCACCTCAACGCCAACGGGATGGGAACTTTGCAACATTCGCACGATCCAACAACTCCGTGTGGTGGAGTGGCAACCGGGCAATGAAACTCGTTCGGGTGGACTTCTACCATCACGCCTGTGGCAGCATCCCTGCAGTACATGGTGCCACTGTGGTGAGATGTTAACTACCTCGCTTAGTATACAGGAGGTCGTGTGGGTTAAATCCCTAACCTGACGCCTGTATATTTGGAATTTGCGTGTTCTCCCCGTGGCAGCGTGGATTTTTCTCTCGGGTCCTCGGGCTTTTCCGTCCACATTTCGAAACGTGCGTTTGGAGTGTTTGCTATAGATTTGCACATTTTATGATTCGTGCCAGGTCGCTTCTGAAAATAAATATCTAAAGGCTGAGTGGGCTTCACCTGGTAAAATAAAAAATGTGTAAATTATTTTGTCAAGGCGCCCTTCCCCCCTTCCAACCCAGCTTAAATATGCGCTCCAAGCGTGGTGGCGTTTCATTCAGACGCTGTCTCCCCGACAGACCTGGTCTTCACCTGAGGACGGCTGCTTGCGTTGTGGCCGAAACGTCGTGAGAATTATTTTATTATGTTTTATTATTTATTATTTTATTACTTCCCTTCTACGTGACTTTACCGAAAGAACCAAGAAGATGAATCCCTGCAGTCACGAAATGCTTTCAATCGAAATGTGTATAGTAGTTTATAGTTTCATAATTGACATAATCTATCATTGTTCTCGAGTCAACTAAAATCACTCGCTGCATTTCACGGTGAGCACCAATTGGACTGGCACCCGCACACAAGGAACGCTGTGGTTCAAGCCCATAGGGTAAGTACATGATTAGTACATTACAAGCTTGTCGCAGACGACCACGTGTGTGTCTGCAATTAATCCGAGGCTCGCCTGTTGCATATAATTTATCCCCGCTACCGGGTGACTTCATATCCTGAGCTGTTAGCCTTGTTCAAGCTTAATCCTCTTTAACAAGCGTGAAACATAGTCATCCGAGGGGTGTAATTGTAACTTGTAACCAACGCTCCTGGCGCGCAACTTTTAGTACGAGAATGCAGCGGCGACGAATGGACGCTGAACGCAATGACGCGCCGTCAATAAAGCACATCGCTTAATTCTAGATTTGAAGCTTTCGTGACTGCAAGGATTCATACTCTCTTAAGTTTTTTCGGTAAAGTCACGTTGGTAAAAAAATAAAAATAAAATTAATAAAAGTAATAATAGAAATAAAATAAAATAATTATAAATCACGACGTTTCGGAGGCAACACAAGTCTCCGTCATCAGGTGGGACCGTCACAGCTAGATTTACTGTATCAAGTGAGGCAAAAATTCCAAGATACAAGTTCTTAAATACAAGTTAAGGGAGGGGGGGGAGGAGGGGGGGAGGAGCTTATCTGAGTGTGGTAGCCAATGAATGGAACGTATTGGGGGGGGCGGGGCTAAGAGAGAACAACAGGTCACATGCTAAAGGTGCACATGGTGCTAGAAGAGAACGACAATGCACATCTTCTTGGTTCTTTCGGTAAAGTCACGTAGAACGGAAGTAATACACCTGAGGACGGCTGCTTGCGTTGTGGCCGAAACGTCGTGAGAATTATTTTGTTATGTTTTATTTTTATTATTTTATTATTTCCCTTCTACGTGACTTTACCGAAAGAACCAAGAAGATGAATCCCTGCAGTCACGAAAGCTTTAAATCGAGACAATGCACATGTTGTTTTACCCAGTGTTGGTGGCCATCCAAATACAAAAAAAGGAGAGTGCTGTTAAACGCTGGGGATGTTAACACTCGGTAAAGTAGAATAGTGCCTGTCAAATAAGAATGTGTAGTTAAATCTTTTTCGCTTATTACCTGAAACAATTATCAACAAAATAGTAGAACACTCAGTCCAGGAAACCCATGGGACCGGCTGAGATATCGCCTCGCCAAATCGACGTTATTCGCAGCCGCGAATCAAAACTTGGAGTGCTTGACTGCATCTCGCTGTAGTTCGTCGCGCAATTGCGCAACCCACTGCGAGGACGGCTTCCCACCCACTTCACGTGAAACGGGTGACAACGTCGTGATTCGTGACGCCAAATATCGTCAAGAACAGTGCTCCGAGCGTAAAAGATTTCTTCCGGGGAGTCGCGAAGCATCGCCGACGCAAGTCCGGGCACGACTGCTGGGGCGTCTCCCACGGTCCGACTGAATTTTTTTTTTTGCGCCGTAGATTTCACAAAGTCGGAGTCGATATTTCATTATTTTTTCTTTAAATACACCCGCGTGATAAGACATTTAAAATGACACCAGCATCTCAAACGCGAAAAGGTTGGGTACTTTTCCCTGAAGGGTTATTTTACAAGTGCTTTTTCAGAAGTGTGATTTACTTACAAAAAATACTGCTCTCTAACGAGGAAGTTGTTCGCTAATACAGGGACTTCTCTACTTACGGACGAGTTAGGTTCCAGAGGTCTGTTCGTAAGTCGATTAGTTCGTAAGTCCAACTTTACGATTCCAAACATGTTGTGCGGCATGTACACCAAACACGGGGAGTGGCTTTAAAAGTTGTATAATCTCCTGTAGATGCCACTGGTTCTTCATGTTCTGCAGATGTAAATGCCACTGGTTCTTCACGTTCTGCAGATGTAGATACCGCTGATTCTTTATGTTCTGCAGATGTAGATGCCACTGGTTCTTCATGTTCTGCAGATGTAGATACCGCTGATTCTTCATGTTCTGCAGATGTAGATGCCACTGGTTCTTCACGTTCTGCAGATGTAGATGCCACTGGTTCTTCGCGTTCTGCAGATGTAGATGCCACTGGTTCTTCATGTTATGCAGATGTAGATGCCACTGGTTCTTCATGTTCTGCAGATGCAGATGCCACTGGTTCTTCACGTTCTGCAGATGTAGATGCCACTGGTTCTTCACGTTCTGCAGATGTAAATGCCACTGGTTCTTCACGTTCTGCAGATATAGATGCCACTGGTTCTTCATGTTCTGGAGATGTAGATGCCACTGGTTCTTCATGTTCTGGAGATGTAGATGCCACTGGTTCCTCGTGTTCTGTACATGTAGATGCCACCATCGCCATCTGTTGCGCGGCGGTTGAACTTACGACCCTCGGTTCGAACAGGCAACTGGACACCCGGACAGGTTTGCTCATATCTCTGAAAGTTTGTAAGCCGAGCGTTCGTAAGTAGAGGCGTTGATGTACAGGAGTGTACATTTCACCCAGGGCACTCGTGAGACTATTCTGGTCTTCTTAATTCTCACCCGGTGGTGAAATAAGATCAAATAAACGCGTCGATCATCCGAATGCGGGAACGCGTCCTTCCCAAAGGTCACATCAAGCAACTTCCCACCCAGTGGCACTCACAATGTTGTGCCTATTTGAACCATCCTGGAGGCGTTGTGGGCCGAATTTGAGTTCACAATCTTTCGACCTGAGAGCATGCCATCTAGATTTGAAGCTTTCGTGACGGCAAGGATTCATATTCTTAGGTTTTTTCGGTAAAGTCACGTAGGTAAAAAAATCAAATTAAAATTAATAAAAGTAAAATAAAATAACATAATATTTACTTTTATTAATTAAAATGTTTTACCTACGTGACTTTACCGAAAAAACCTAAGAATATGAGAGCATGCCGTTCTATTCACCGAGTACTCATGCTGTGCATATGTCTACCGTCACGAGAGCACTGTCAATCCACTGCTGGATGAAGGCCTCCCCAAGCCGTCACCACCTCTCACAGTTCTGCGATAGTCCCTTACGCACTCTTGTTACCTGCACCTCCGACGCGTCCTGTTCCGTTGTTGCCTGTTCCTCCGCAAGGATCGCTCCGATGTAGACATCGTCCTTGTTCCGTTGCAGATGCACCACGGATCTCCCTTGCAAACCAGCTGGGCAACTGGTTAATGCGGGGCTATTCCGCGTAAACTCATACACGTGATTGATTGCTAACCATCCACGCAGAACCTGCACACGAGCCGATTTAATGTTTCCATCTCCCCTCTGGACGTTCCCATAGACGCAATACATTCCTGACCTGCCACTCCTCCACTATTCTTGACCATCCCTTCTAGTGACGTGTCCTGCCCAAAGCCAACTTTATTTTTGCTTACCGCTTTAAATTCTAGACTCTATGTGCAGAAGGAACTTGCCATCATTTATCCAAAAATGGTAAACTCAGGACTCGAATTATACGAATGGTTTAATGTATAATTGGGTCTGCTTTGTGATGATTTAGACTTTAGGGGCATAGCTTTCTGCTATTGCAATCATATTTTATATGCATTGAACTATAATACCACGTCCGTTTGAACGTGTCAGTAGATTATTATCAAACATGCATGAACCCGCAGTTACTCCAGCAAGGGAAAAAATGGGTGCAGAATTTGTGTTTTTTGAAGATTAAAGGTACCTGTCACTTACCACAGCCGTCTAAGTGTGACAATGTGCCAGATCCTGCATGCAGTTAAGAGGATCTACACCGATGTTCTCTTCAATGATGTGGGCTGTGTGCCTGTTTCAGATAACTTACACCGCTGGCTTGTTTTATTCACTCAAGCGGGCCAGGCTGCTGCAAAAAAATGCGTCGAATGTTGTACCAAGTGATCCAGAGACAATTATAATCCATGCCAGCTTCATCGACTGTGCTCTGTTGAGTTAAATATGATGCTATTGTAAATTATTTACAGCCACATAATAGAGACGTGATAAAACTGAAGGCAGTTTGAGCGGCATGTCATATGTTGAAGATAAATCTAGTCATGAAAAGTCTTAAGCCACTTAAGGTGGCAATCTTGATGCCGCGGTGGTGAAAAGTTAACTTCCTTGCCTGGTATGGAGGAGGGCGTGGGTTCGATTCCTGACCCCGACGCCTGCTGTATATTTTGAGTTTCCATGTTGTCCCCGTGGCCGCGTGGATGTTTCTCCAGGTCCTCCGGCTTTCCCCTCCATATTTAGAAACATGCGTTTGAAATATTTGGCTGCTATAAATTTCCACGTGACAAGCCACTTCGTTGAGCTGTCATTTGTGGCCAGGTCGTTTCTAAAAAAAGAGCTGTATAGCTCAGAGGACCTTACCTGGTCAAATAAAAAAAATAGTTTATGAGTAAATAGTCGTGTTTGTCAGGTGGTGGAGGGTTCTCAACAATACCCAAAAAATAAATATGGATCCTAATTTACAGCCATTTGTCAATCTCCTTACGTAGGTTATGTGGGCTGTTTGACCATAGTTTTTAGGTTTGGGGAAATAGGCAGGGGAGCCATTTATCGAAGCGTATCACTCTTAAATTTTGATTGAAAGCTTTCGTGACTGCAGGGATTCATATTCTTGTTTCTTTCGGTAAAGTCACGTAGAAGGAAAATAATAAGAACATTTGCTGTTGATTTCACATCTGATGATGATTGCTTGTGTTGCAGTCGAAACGTCGTGAGAATTTTTTATTGTTTTTTTTATTTTTTTTATTTTTTTTATTTCCCTACTACGTGACTTTACCGAAAGAACCAAAGAATACGTATCACTCTTGTTACTCAAAAACATTGAATGCATACGCCGTTTCGTATTTTCCATAGTCTGGCGTCAAGTGCACAACATTAAAAAAAATACGTATAACTTTTATCGCCGGAGACAACTTGTGGAGGTATTCGTCCAGCGGCGGATTGATCGTGGCCGACGATGAACTACCGAATGCTCTCTCAGATAATCAGCTGGAAGCATCAGAAAAGGCATTCACAGCTGTCCTCGTGTCTCCGTGCCATGCGGAAGAAAAGTGCAGCCAACCTTGCCTCTGTTTTGATGCCACATGCTGCTGGTACACCCACATACAGGGTGGCCAAAACGTCGGGACACGTCGCGTTATTATACTTACTTGAACAAATCACGTGGGTTTAATTTGATTTACTTGAAACACATGTGCAAACTGACTTCCATTCAACATCAATGCATGACGCGTGAATTCTTTTTTTTAAAACAGGAAAGACAAATATTAACTCTACAGGTGTAATCGTTGACCATTCATCAATTGTGTTTTCTCTCAATTAATTCCGGGTTCTTGGTCGAGTTTTGGAAACGACGGATTTGAGGTGACCCCACAGCAATGTATAAATATATAACTAAATATTAACTTGTTTTTACAATTCAATTGTTGCAATGCCAGTGTTACAATAAACGAAATAGCCACATACATCCTGACTTTCGGGCCTCCCTGTACATTCCTGATTATTATATATATATTTAGCAATGGCATCACATTAGCAGTGCGCATTTGCTCATTCAGCGCAAAAGCACATTTTTTTTACGTAAGCACCTGGCACACACCGTCAATTTGAATAAATATGTGAGGACAACAAATGTGAAGGAGCAACACCACCCACCGAGACAGCTGCGCAAAAAACGCTGCCAACGAATGTGCCTCCTTGCATGTGTAGTGACACAGCGCCGACTGCTGCCCAGCGGCGCCAACTGCGGTGAACACTTAGCGCACACGCCGTCGAGCACAAACACGGGTGCGGCGGCAGGGCGGAGGAACTGGGGCAAGGGTCACGGTCAGGACTGGATTAAGGCACAGGGGGCTTTCGGGGCTGCAGCCCAGGGGCCTCCGCCAGCTGGAGGGCCTCCAGAGATGAAGTGAAAAGTTATTTCACTTGTGAATGCTGAATTTTATTCGTTGTTAGCCTTATAAAAATACATTAGATTTTTCTTAAATTTTGTTTTCCTTTTGGAAATATTACTGGGGGCCTCACAGTACCTGTTGCCCAGGGGCCTACAAAATCTAAATCCGGCCCTGGTTACGGTAGACCTCATAGGGAGGCTGCTTGGAGCCCTCTGGTGGGTTCGAGAAGGGAGGCGTGGCTAGGGCGGAGCCAAGCCGCGCCGAGGAAAATAAAAGCAGCGGAGAGGGAGAGATTCGGGCTGCCGGTTCTGGGAGTGGACTCGTCTCGTCGTCGCTGTCGTCGTCGCCGCCTTCGTCGCTGCCGCCTTCATCGCTGCCGCCTTCGCCAGATCATTGCGCGGCCCTGACAGTAATTGACTCTCGGTAGACGCCGTCAGTGCAACGCGGGCAGTGTCGCGTCTAGGCCGGGCCGTAAGGCAGCGTGGTCGCGAGAGAGAAGGCCGGAGTTGGTGGTGTGAAGGGATAATAAAGAGAGAGATGGTGCCTAGGGGTCGGCACGGTTTGGCTCAAACCACCAAACCGCGGTTTGAACCGAACCAAATCGGTTTGGTTTGGCTCTGTTTGAACTGGTTCGGTTTGGTTTGGGGCTACGAAAACCGACTCGGTTTGGCTCGGACAGGGTGGAACCGGCTCAAACTAGTTTGGTTGGTTGTAAAGGCGACACGAAAGGACATGCTGTAGTTGCCTTTGCCTGCGAATTCACTTTGCAATTGCATCTCCATGGCTCGAGCGGCTCAAGACGGCGCCATCCCCGGCGGCTCCAGCATCACAAGGTATCTCATCCACGACGTGGAAGAGACCAAACACGCCGGTAGCGACGAGGAGCCGATGGCGAGCGAACGTGAGAGCCCGGACGCCACGCGCGGCGACATGCGGCAGAGCCTCATGCGCACCCTCGGCGCCGCAGCGCTGCAGACCGCGACGCAGCCCAAGCCCAAGAAGGCCCGTGTGTCCCGAGCGCTGTGGCACGACGAGTACTTTGAGACGAGCCAGGCCGCGGGCGACGTGCAGAGCCGGACCTGCAACATCTGCACCCTCCAGTACGCGGGCTCCACCTCCTCGGGCACCCGTATCAAGCATCTCAAGACCCATGGGATCGTCGACCCCGAGTCGCCCACGGTCGTCACGTCGCCGCCGACGGGGAAGGGTTTGCTCGTGCAGTCCAAGATGGCCACGCCCATGTCAGCGCACGCGAGCAAGGCCATGGACAGCTTTGTCGCCGAGTACATCGCGACGAGTGGTCTAGGCCATAAACACGTAACATCGGATCCCTTTACGATTCTTATTCAACGAGCTGCCCCGGGTTACGAGCCCAAGTCTGAGCGCACGGTCAAGCGCCGCATGCTCGAGATGTATGTCGTCCTCAAGCTACTCGTGCTACAGTACTTTACTACTTTTGGCTCTTGCGTCTCCTTGACCTACGACGGTTGGACAAACGACGCCATGACCGGCTTCTTCTCGGTCACCCTCCACTGGATGGACCCGGCGTCGTTCTCCATGTGCAACTGCATCATTGACTTATTTTGGGTGGCCCCGGGCGAAGGCGTGGGCAAGCGCATGGCGCAGCGCCTGCACGAGCTGCTCGACGACTTTGGCGTGTGGCCGCGCCTGCTCGCCGTCGTCACCGACAGCGGTTCTGACGCCGTCGCATCCGCCAAGTCCCTCACGCTCCTCGAGGGGAGCAACCTGCGCTCGACGTGCTGCTTGCGGTGCATCGCGCACTGCGTCAACCTCGGCGTCAAGGTCTCATTCGGCGCGTTCGAGACACTGCTGCGCAGCCTCCGCACGACGCTCGGCGCTATCCGCAAGAGCAAGACGAAGAGGGCGGCCTACACGTCGCTCGCGCGGCACTACCTCAAGTGCCCGCTGCAGCCGCCTTGCCTCGACGTGGTCACACGTTGGGGTAGCACGTACGTGATGCTCACGGCGTCGCTAAGGCAGCGCCAAGTGATCGACGCCATCTGCCTTGAGCCCGGCTGGTCGCGGAGCCAGGCCGGCTTGTCGGACGAGCAGTGGGAGCAGGCGGCGCTGCTCTGCCAGTTCTTGGAGAAGCCGGCGGCCATCTCCGATGCCATGGGCGCCGAGGAGTAATGCACCATCTCGAACGCCATCACGGCGCAGGAGGCTCTCTTGAGCCACTGCATGACCCACCGCCCGAGTCCTCATGTGGTCGTGAGCTCGGCCGCCGTGACCATCTCCGACTACATGGTCAAGTACAGCGACCTTCTCTCGTCCGAACCAAGCCGCGTCGCCCGCTTTCTCGACCTGCGCCACCCCAAGCCCGCGGCCTCGAGCACCGAGTACAGCAATATCAAGGACATGATGACGGACATTCTCAACCAGCGCTACCCAGCGTTGACGACGGACGCGGCGCCGAAGGCGGCGCCGCGTGGCGGCATTAACATCCTCTTTGACATGGTCTACGCGCCCAACGCTCACGACGGCGCCGCCTCCGAGGTCGACCGCTTCCTGCTTGAGCCGACTCAGGACCTGAGCATGGACGTCGTCAAGTGGTGGAAGCTGTACTCTACCGCATTAGCAACGGACCAAATGTAAACATGAAAACCGGCCGTTCAGTTATTTAGCAATGTTTGTGTAAAAACATACTGCGGGGGTGAGTGGGGGGAGGGGGTCTCCACCCCACGCGAAATCGCTACCAAAAGTTAGCGCGTTAATAATTATTTAATCACGACATTGCAGTGGAATGAGTCAATTTCTTCGTAGACGAGAAGGGCTATGCAGTTGTTTTTTTCACGTTGGGTTCTTTTTCACCAACAGCTGCTAGGCTTCATTCAAAACCCCAAACTCTCCACACAGAACCCCCACACAGAACCACTAAATCCCCCACACAGAACCCCCAAACTTCCTCCCCAACATAGAATACGGAAACCCTCTACATCAACACCCCACACACATAACCCCTAAAGCACCCACACCAGAACCTAAGAGCAACTAGCGCAGACCCCCGCACAAACCGTGGGTGTTTTTTTTTGCGTGTGATGGCACATAGCTTTCATCGAGATACCGCATCGGTATGAGATGCTAATCAAACGAGCACATTCAAATATCAGCAAAAATTAAAGAAACAATAAAAAACATGGTTTTGTATTTCCAGACCACTATTATCAAGCAGCATACAGTATGTGGAAGCAAGCTGACTCTGGTATGAGTTTCGAACCTTCCGCGATCCCGTGGGCAGATTCAGACTCTGGCAACAAAACTGACACCTTTTTTACGAGGAGTCATATTTGCATAGACCACAATACCTGCAGTCATAATGCAAACAAAAAACATAACTCTGATAAGGTATGCACTGTCCTTGAAGTTGATTGGTCCACACCCGAGACAGCTTTCCTTAGAGCCTAGTCTCACATGGTGTTGGACCAGATGACGCCATAATGCAAACAATTTGTTTGCAGTCATAATGCAAACAATTTGTTTGCATTATGACTGCAGGTATTGTGGTCTATGCAAACATGACTCCTCGTAAAAAAGGTGTCAGTTTTGTTGCCAGATAAAAGGGTAAAAAAAAAACAATTCTCATATTTTTCTACTGGAAAATGAGGTTCCAATGCAGATTCAGACTCGTTAAACAAATTCTGCCGGGCCTACGGATGTTTTTGTTTTTTTCTTCTGGCGAGAGAGCGTTTGGTCTAAAGTCTGCACTGATGGGCTCTGAACGGGCAGGGATTCGACCCTGACCTTGGCTATGTTTCTTGATTCAATTTGAACATCACAGCGAGACAATTGGGGAAGGTCTTGAAGCCACACTGCCATGGACTCCCATAATGGCCCCCACCGCCACTTGGAATTTTACCTAGCGCAATGGATCACGCGGACCCTGAGCGGAAGAATCGGATGACAACATCGCAACGCAGACACCACGGCCAGTCGTGTGTACGAATATTTATTTCTTTAGTTTCTTGTTTTTCTTTGTTACTTTAGGAGAATTGGAAAATGCTGAAACGCGTCGGTTCATTGGCGTCCGCACGTTCGCGAAGGATGAATATTACGTTTCACGCCGAAATCGGATTTTAGTTGCTAATGCACCCCGCGTATAAGTTGTTCCAAAACCCAATGCTAATTAAACATGTTGGTTCTCTCTCACGCTGTGACTCAGCCATGGAAAACCCAGCACGCTTCTTTTTTTCGAGTTCTGCGCTTGGCGTGCACGTGGGCAGCGTTGCATGCGCCTCCCCATCTGTCAGCGGAATGTATTTTTCCCTCCTCCTCCTCCTACACCCCTCCGCACCCCCCCCCCCCCACCGACATCGTTAAGGTATATCCCTCTTGCACGGTGCTGCATTTTTGTCTTTTTTTTGTCCTCAATGATATAGTTCGAAGAAATCGGATCACCATCCCTTTGCCTTTTCTCGAGCTGAACGTGTCTGCAGTACGATTGAGAAATAAACAGCCATGAAGGGAACGTAACTCCATCGAATAGCGTACGAGTACAGTTTGTTCTCTCTGTAACGTGTAGTTTTGATAACGCGAATTTGATATAACGCCGTGAATGTATTCGGGAACACGTTGTGTTTTTATAACGCGGATGCCGATTAGATGTGACGCGGTCGAGCGAACGGAACTACGTCGCGCGAGTAGAAAACAAGCGGCTGTTCGGCTGCCTCGGCGTTGCATCATCGCACAAAGGCATTGGGATACTGCTAGATGCTTCTCGATGCTGCAACCCACGCGCCTCAGTCTTTGCTCAGCCTACGCACGCATCCCACGTGTTATCGCGGACTGTGCTGTACCCTACATATTTTATATCATTCATTATAACGCGATGTTTCCACAACGCGGTGTTCTTCAGGAACGCTAACCACTACCGCGTTATAGGAGAATAGACTGTACAAAAGCCTTTTGCCAATCCACTGCTGGATTAGGGCCTCCCCGTGTCGTGCGGGTTGTGGGGAAGGGGGTTGTTCGACCGCACTTCACCACGTTGTGCAACGCCAATGCCACTTTGCTGATTCGCAACGTTCAAACAAATTCCCTTCTAACGCTGCAAAGATTAGAGGCGTGGTCACGTGATCTCTCTGTACTATGGCCATAGTAACATGGGAAAAGGGGGGGGGGACTCTGGAACGAGTGGTTTGATTTGGGGGGGGGGGTGGGGGGTTGCACCGTACCAACAAGGTTGAGAACATATTCTTAGGTTTTTTCCGGTAAAGTCGTGCTGTGACGGTTCCACCTGAAGACGGAAGCTTGTGTTGCCTCCGAAACGTCGTGATTTTCTTTTTACTTTTATTAATTTAAATTTTTTACCTACGTGACTTTACCGGAAAAAACCTAAGAATATGAATCATTGCAGTCACGAAAGCTTCAAATCTAGAAAGGTTGAGAACTACTGGTGCTGCTTTAACGGCAACGCGTCGATTAAACAAGTAGCGAACTTGTAAACGGCGCCCACTTGAAGTGGCGTGCTCGCTTTGTCACGGACGCACATTCAATCGCGAGAGACGAGAAAACCACGACCGATTGCGACGTCAGGCAACGAGCAACTTTGTACCCGCGGCACCGCACCACGGCACGGGGAGTCAAAGGATGTGTGATGCATGATCTTGACTTAAAGCTTTCGTGGCTGCAGGAATTCATATTCTGTTGGGTTTTTCGGTAAAGCCACGTAGATAGAAAAATAATAAAATTATCACGATTTTTCTACCTACATGGCTTTACCGTAAAACAAGGGAAGATAACATGGTAAGAAATCAGAAGTGAAGGATGGCAAAGGCATGGATAAAGGGGAGCAACGGGTCAGGAGAGACTGGCAGAGAGGGATGAAGAGGCAACACCGTGTCAACACACGCGGTGTACACCCGTATTCTTGTCCAGGGAAATTGAGTATTTCAGGTCCATACTGCGTGCAGCCGTTTCAATACGGGCAACATTCTTTGTCTGTTTGTGTTTCTCCCTTGTGTTGGGACTTTGTAGGATGAACGATGCGGTTTATAAGGTCACGGGGTGACCAATAAGGTCTGAATGGGTCTGTTATAAGATAGGCAATGATAAGGGGTTGACAGGTATGCAGTGGTGAGTTTACTAGTGGTGAGTGTACTAGTGGTGAGTGTACTAGTGCTGATCGTCTATTTGTTTGTGTTTCTCCCATGTGATGGGACTTTTGTAGGATGAACCTTGATATTTATAAGGAGCACGGCGTGACCGGTAATGTCTGAATCGGTCTGTAATAAGATAGGGGGCACTGATTAGGGGGTTGACAGGTAAGAGGAGGCTTCTTGAGGGCCCTCCGCCGCCGCCGCTGCTGCTGCACGGAGGAGCGGCGGCGGCGGTTTTCACAGCGGGCGAGACGGAGAGAGAGAGGAGAGGGGAGCGGTTCAGCGTAGTGGGGCTGGCCACGCAAAAGTCCAGTGATGTACGGGAGGCTTCAAAAACATTTGAACTTTGCAACAATGCCACGAGAAATGCGCCTCCGTGCTTTGGAGACCACCTGAAGACGATTCCAGGCACACGTTGACAACGATGGCGAAGAAGTGGAGACTCTTTGACTTTATGAAGCTATTAACATTACATTTGTTCTCATGTTACAGTGGATATTATCCGTTATTTTACCATTAAAAACGATAGTCTCATGTAAGTGTTAACATTTTTTTGAAGCACGCTGTATAAATGTCTAACACTCGATGGGTTACAATTCTTCTTTGTCCGCCCGTGATTGCATCTTTCCAATCTTAGATCTCGAACCACCATGCGTGCGTAGATCTGCGCATCTCACCGCGTGTGTTAAGAAGCTTAACTCCTAAGGGTGGGCTTTTTAGTCAAGGAAAATGTCCATAACTCAAGCATTGGTGTTCCTGATCATCTGTGCCTCTGCGGGTGTGCGCGCTTTAATGATATGAATTATATTTTTACTCAAATTTTTTACGTGGATTATCCCTTGACACGGATCATCACTCGTTTGCAAAGGCGTCATGCGTGTGTTAGTGCGTGTGTGAGTGCGTGTGTGTGAGTGCGCGTGTTCGTGTGTGTGTTAGTGTGGGGAGCGGTGGTGTAGCGGTTAGCGTGCTGCGATATGAACCCGGCGACCCGGGTTCGATTGCCGCTCACGGGCAACACCACGTGACGATTATCTGAACCGGTCCTGGGCCTCTCCTCAGCCTCAAATGAGTACCTGGTGCGGTGTGTAAACATCGCCACTGGGGAGACAAAGGCGGTCGGGCGTGGTGCTGGCCACCCACCCCCTCGTGTACCGTTCCGGCCTTCATAGGTGCTCGCTAACAGCACTTGCCCCTACAGTCTGTTAAGGCTACACGGGGGTTCTTTGTCTTCTTTGTTCGTGTGCGCGTGTTAGTGCACATTAGGGTGACGGTGGCGCAGCGGTTCAAGCCCAGCGCTACGAACCCGGTGACCCGAGTTCGATTCCCGCAACACGGACAACGCCAGTGACGATAATTATCGAAACCGGTCGACGTGTAATAATCGCCACGAGGGGGACAAAGGCGGCCGAGCGTGGTGCTGGCCAACTCACCCCCCCCCCCACCCTCTTATGCGGCGTGCCGACCTTTAAAGGTGCTCGCTAACAGCACTTGCCACAAAGGTGTGTTAAGGCGATACGGTGGGGGGGGGGGGTCTTTGTCATTTATGCCCAGTCACCATTCCCACACACGTGGCCGAGCGTCGCTATTTGTGTCAGGATGTGCGCAAGTCGGCCTGCCTGTCAACGCCACCAACACGCGTCAGTGTTAACCCAGCGCAAAGGCGTCTTTGCAGAGTTTCCGACCCGATATACTCACATGGTGCAATGGTCAGCAGCACACTGGAGTTGCAAGCGCCAGGGTGTTGCCCGTCCGATTCAATCTCACGGCGCGGCAGTTGGTACAATGATGCAACTTTTTGTTTAACCCCCCTTCCTGTGCCTCTACCCACCCGGTAGTACGAATGGGTACAGGTTGCTCGTGAGTCGTGATGGGGCTTATTCCCAACTCTATAAGATGTTCTTCGTACGGCCGAACGTTTACGTATAGAGCGGTGGTTGAGCCCACTCAATTGTGTCACGAGTAGCGGATTGGTGCCTCGTCGCTGTGATGTTGCCTCCAACATTCGTTCTAGATTTGAAGCTTTCGTGACTGCAAGGATTCATGTTCTTAGGTTTTTTTCGGTAAAGTCACGTAGGTAAAAAAATTAAAATTAATAAAAGTAAAATAAAAATAAAAAAAATCACGACGTTTCGGAGGCAACACAAGCTTCCGTCTTCAGGTGGAACCGTCACAGCACGATTGCTGTATCAAATAAAATCAAATACAATTATTTTTATTTTACTTTTATTAATTTAAATTTTTTACCTACGTGACCTTATCGAACAAAACCTAAGAATATGAATATCCAACATTCGTGTTTGTGAGTCGGCCATCGAGTCGTTATATGTGTATTCTCGGTTCTTTCGGTAAAGTCACGTAGATAGAAAACTAAAAATACAAATAATTAAAATAACAAAAAATAAAATAGAAACATAAATAATACATTTTCAACAATAAAAGCAAAAAACGCACGACGTTTCGATCGCAACACAAGCGGTCTTCATCAGGCGTTATATGTGTTCCACGGTCTGTTCCGGGTAACCACTACAGACTAATCGTTCGGCACGTCGCATGCGGGCGCGGTGAAGTGTGGGTAATCCCAGTACGCCAAATAACCCTCGATAGGAGTTCGCTAGAGGCCCCCTTCTAGTTGAGGCCCTTCCGCCAGCAGTGACGTGAGCAAGTTACTTGCAGGACTGCGCCTTTTACACTCACGCATAGCTAAGCCCCGTGAGTCACCATGTCGAATGTATTTTCGTGTTGAGGTATTTTCATCGTAATGGTTTTTTTACTACAACGAATGTGGGTTTTGTATTTTGTTTTGTCAAGCTAATGTGGTATGGGACTTTTTAAAAAATGCACACTCGATGTGTTTTTGTTTCCGCCCACGGAGAAAAAAAAAAACCTCACTTGGCTTTTGTAAACTGGATTCATGAGGCTGGCATGAATCTCAGCGGCGGGATATTAATGAAATGTGAACATCAGTCAGATATGTGCAAACATTAAACACTGCACACATTTTTTGGCAGTGAGTGGGGGGCGGAATCTACTGCCAAGGTCACATAATTGCTGCCAAGGTTACGTTGAATCGAGGCAGTTCTAAATTAAAACTGAAAAAATATATCTTTTGATCAAATCTGGATAAAAACAACTGTAAAAAAATGTACGATGAGAATGTGCTGATAGTTCTTCATTAAATGGATATCAAAAGATTAAGGTAATCTGTCACGATCATAAAAATGTCTTATAGATTTTTTAAAAGTAAATTCCGAGCTCGGCAAGCAACGACGAAGGGAAGTCGCAATGAACAATGCAGGTCTTTCATAAAAACCAAAGAGCACCCCCTGCTGACGAATGAGGCTTCTTACTGCGATGCCGTCCGTTCGCCACTCAGCATTGGAGAGATGTTCTGTTTATTACACTGGTCAACAACAAAAACAGTTTTTTTCTGGCCTGGAATTTTGCAGCTGTTTTAGATTAATTTCAGGGTGCTGATTCCAAATCTGATATCAGATTTGCTCTATCACATCTCCTTTTTATGCAATCGGCATACCCCATTTTCATTGCAAGTTGTTGCGAGTCAGTGACTGCTTTAGTGTTAAAATATGGTGCTGTATTTTTAGGATAGTGTGTTTATAATATCATTTTATGTAGATATCTACATTTATTTAATATTTTTCTTCTGCAGTTTTCATTGAAAATGCAATATTTGATATCTCAAAAACCTTATGTAATAGACCGATTTGGAAGCAGCACCCCAAAATTACCTTAAAACCGTTGGAATACCTTATGCCAGAAAAAGTGTGTTGACCAGTGTTATCAGCGTTTTCCACCTAAACTTGAATGCGTCAGTGCATTATCTCTGTTGAGTCGTCGGTCTGTAATACAGGGGGTCACGAAAAGTCTGATAAAAAAAACTGTCCATCACAAGGCATTTTAGTTTGACGTTATGTCGGTTTTTGGGACTTCCACTCGTCGACTGAAACAGAGGCACGTTGAATTAAAAACAAGTTACTCGAAACTTGACGATAAAAAACTGAGCTAAATAGATAAGAAAAGTTGTATACTTGGGAAGTGTACTGACATGGGACAACAACTTGCAGGAAAGACATGCGAGCGACGATCGCAGAGGCAAAACGAGTAACGGCAAGATTCAATGACATCTGGAGAAGCAAAGCAAATCTGATACAAGACAAAGCTGAACACCTTAGGCACATGCGTGTTCAGTACAGCTTTGTATGCCTGTGAGACTTGGACACTGAAAAAAGACTGACGAATAACGGCGGCGTGGTGTATTCCGCAAATATGCCAGACTGTGAGGGCGGGCACAAGCCGGCGTGAGTAGGTTAAACGTTGAGTTTTATAAGGGCACCACGGGGTGACCAGCCCCTCCCCACCCAGCCCCTCCCCACCCAGCCCCTCCCCAACCAGCCCCTCCCCACCCTCCCCACCCAGCCCCTCCCAACCCAGCCCCTCCCCACCCTCCCCACCTAGCCCCTCCCCACCCTCCCCTCCCCACCCAGCCCCACCTTCCCCACCCAGCCAGTCCCCACCCTCCCCACCCAGCCCCTCCCACCCCACCCAGCCCCTCCCTGCACGACGGACACAATAATCCCCTGTGGGCTGGTGTAACCAGGAGGTTCCTACCAGTAAAAGTATTGCTACAGAAGGATACCGCATCTAAACTGGACCACCAAAAAAGTGACCAGTGTAGAATTAAGAAAAGAAGATCCGATGATGCAGCCAGTGATGAGAAGGAAACTGGAAACCATTTGGACACATATGTAAAATGGAAAACAACAGGAAATCACAAGAGTGTTGAGAGGAAGATCTAACAGAGAACGACTTGACGACGACATCGTAAGAAGTTGGTGCCAGAAAGTTGTGGCCACTACTTGACCATATTGGCACAAGACATCGGGAAGTAGAACACAAATGACGAAATGTGCAGTGGACGCTTACGGAATATCCGCCCATGGATCGTGATGATTATGAAGACATAGATAAGCCCTTTCGGCCAAGGCCATGTGTGCGCCTCGCCTCCTCTGCCCATGACATCGTCTCGCGTGACATCGCGAAATGATGTCATTGCGCGCGATGTCACCCAGTGACTTCACACGTCGCCAGCCGTGTTAACTCATCTCGGCCCTGAGGGTAACATTGTTATCACGAATTACGTACTTACGAGACCATGAACACATGTTGAAAAGCGTGAGCGGATCCATGCCAGTGCATGATTTTTCTTCCTTGTTTAGTCGAACAAAACAATCAGAAAATGTCTCCTTCACGCATCTGTGTCTCCGCGTAAAAAATAATAAATGTTTTCTTTACACAACCCATCGGCTCCACGGCCTTCTGGAAGGTCATAATTTCAGCAGAATTTTGATTCAAATATAAGCAAACTCTGGACCGGCTTCAATAAAGTGTCTCATCAGCAAGAGGCAGGCTTACTTGCTGGCGAACTTGCTAATCCTACATGCGAGAACCGTCCGTCCATGATATGGGCTCCAGCTTAATATTCATACGCAGTGGTTAAATCCAGTTACGACCTTTGCGTGTGGGTCAAAATTCTTCGTAAGTTACGACTGCGGTCTGAATAAGCGAGCAGACTCCGTTCCAGTCGCACTTATCCCTCCGCGTGGCCAAGGCCTGATGGGTTTCCTTCTCCCACACATGCCATTGTCTTTATTCCACACAGATGAAACACAATTCCATCAGTAAATCAAGCCGGGGACCCTTGAAAGCTCTTTTTTTTAATGGCACTTCAAAGGAGGGTAAAGTTAAGGTTTCCCGAAATACAGCAATTTGTCAGAATGTTTTTAAAATGCTACTCCCTCCAGTCCGGGCAGAGTGTCTGGGTTGGACTTTGATTTAATTAAATGTGGATTAGATCTACAATCTGGATGGATTACAGGAAAAATGAAAATAGAATATCTGAAGAAAGGGCATACAAAGGCTAACGTTGTACAACAGCTGCCAAAACACGGGGCTGCGAAAAATCAAATAAAAGTCCAAACGTGATTACGAGACAAAAAAAATCCTCCTTATACCGTGGGGATTGTTAAATTACACGGAGTGTGGGACGTGATTTCATCAGTGTCGATAACCTTTTTGTTTGTGAATCAGTCAGGCAAGGGCATCGAGGCAGCTGTTAAAGGCACGGAAGGGTGAGAGAGGGCTTTTTAGCCAAAACTCGACGCTAGAATGTTCGTGATGAAAGTGGGTTTTTTTTCGTACAGATTGGAGGAGATTCAGTTTCTATCAGGAGGATGCGTAGCTATCTTTGTGTTTTTTAGTGCAACGGTTTACACGTTTAAGTGCCGTACATGCAACGGGGGATGCTGCCAGAGCGGTGTCATGGTTAGCGAGCACCGAACTTGCAATCCAGAGGTCGACGATTGAATCTTCTGGTGTGGCAGCTGAAACAGTGGTGCGATTTTCTTTCAATCCGCCCGTTTGGATCGCGTGTGGTGAGGTCAAGTCTGGATACTCCCACCTATTCCAAGACGTCTGGTCAGCGTGGAATAATAAGCCAAATGCCCTCTATAGTGGCTCTCAGCAGCACCCTCGAATTAAGGCCCCTTTGTCAGCAGTGCCACGAGTAAGCATGTGCAGGGCTGTAGCTTAACCTTCTTTATTATTTGACAAAAATGAAACGGTTTTTTTCAGTGGCTGTTTTGACAAATGATGAAATTTAAGTGCAGGATACATCTCCTTATTCGCATCTTGATGTGGCCTTCTGATAACAGCATACCTAGTTTATGTATCAAATAAAACGTTTAAGACGTGTGTTCTCCGCCCCCCTCCATTCCCACAAGTGATACACGCAAAACACCCAGAGTGGCCAAGGCATATCCGGCAGGTACACCTACACACGCCTAGCTCTTAGTTGGAGAGTTGCATTCCCTTTACCTGAAAGGAAACAGTACGGGAAAAAAGATGTAGATAACGTCGGTGGTTGTGTTTTTGTTCTTCGTGGAATAACTCACCCGCTGAGGAATATGCATTCAAAGTGAGAATCCTTCGTCGCGCGCGGAGCGTGTGAAAGTTTGACAATAGCACCCTGTGTAAACAAAGTCGCAGGTAACGTGTGGGAAAGTACACTCGGCCAGTCACCGTCAGTTTTAATGTCCACAGGTCGTGACTAAATGAGAACACCCATGCATGCAACAACCAACACACACACACGCGCACGCGCGCACAAGAATTGATTATGAAAAGCGTCTCGATCTTTTGACTTGCTTTTGACGCAGCCCCATGTTTCTCAGTACATAATTGGCTTCGCTTTTACAATATCCACCCCGATCCAACAGGCCGCACGCACAACGTTGCTGCACACGGTGCGCGGGCAATTGAGGGTCACTGTGGAACACACTGCAACGAGTAACGCGCCGCGGTTGCTACATTGACCAATTGTAGAGCAGAGGAGAGCAAATACAACAGCTGTTGGCCTGATACGAACGCACGTCAATCGAACAATGGGTCGGAGAAATACAATTCCAACGTGAACTGGCGAGAGTGCGTGTCTTTGTGGGTATTTCCCATGCTACGTGGCAAGTACACGTTCAGCTTTTGCATTTGACAATAACGTCATGCACATTTTCAAACCGACGACGGTTCTCATCCAGGGCAGACTGTTAGCCTCGTCAGCAATGCAATGTCGCTTAACTTAATGAAATGTCCATTCACACCCGTGGTAGATATTGAAACACTGGCGTTAGTGGACGACAGTTTTTTTGAACAACTTATCGAGGTCATTTTTTAATATCTATCTTCTTTTTTTATATCAAAGGCAAAAATTGTCTGTTTGTGGGTTTGTGTCTGTTCGCGCGTTTGCGAACAATTTGCCTCTCCAACGATGGGGTTTAGATAGAAAAAATATCCAGGTACCAAGCCATAAGCCCCGCGGTGAGCAAGTGCTATTCCATTTTCAACACCGGTCAACTTAAAATGTGTTTCATTAGTGATTTTGTGCGATTTTTGTGCGCTTACCATTTATTTATTTATGACGCACATACCAACTCACGCGCCTTTGGTGGGGGGAACGGCCCATGCCAAGTCGCACGCCTTCGGTGGGAGATGCTACCACTATAGGCCGTAGATATGACTGCAGAGCGGCCGGGGAGATCGTGGCTGGGGGGGGGGGGGTCAGGAGTAGCAGCCCAGCCCCAGCCTGCCCCAAAGTGCCACCTTGGCCGGCTGGACAATCTAGGCGAGGCCGGAGGCTCTGCACGGGATTAGGCCTCACCACGCCACTCTGTCAGGTGAGTACTTTGTGCTATAGAGGCGATAAATACTGCTATAGAGTCAGCATATACTACTGTAATGATAGCAGGTACCACCACAGTCGGTATGCACTGCTGTAATCATAGCAGCTGCCACCACAGTCGGTATGCACTGCTGCAATCATAGCAGGTACCACCACAGTATGCACTGCTGTAATCATAGCAGCTGCCACCACAGTCGGTATGCACTGCTGCAATCATAGCAGGTACCACCATAGTCGGTATGCACTGCTGCAATCATAGCAGGTACCACCACAGTATGCACTGCTGTAATCATAGCAGCTACCACCACAGTATGCACTGCTGTAATCATAGCAGATACCACCACAGTCAGTACGCACTGCTGTTATATTTTTAAGAGTAGTTTTTAAATATTTTTAAGACCCGGGCAACGCTGGGTACTTCCCATTAATTTTCCAAATTCCTCCAGCAGTCGATTAGTAAAAGGCTGTACCGTATATAAATATGTGTGTTTACGGTGCAATTCAATACTCCTCTCATTGAGCCGAGGTTGCATAGTGAACGCTGGTATGTTTTAATCTCCTGTGCCCCGTATCTCCCCTCTGTTTACTTTTTCTATATAACTCCCCTTTATTTTGACGCCCACATTTCAACTGCTGTTTCCAGAGTGGTTGGGGAGGTGTGGAGGTTTCCCGCCATAAAAACCACGTTCCGGTTCCACCAGTCTAGAGGCTGCACCTGACGGGGGTGGGGGTCGTGAAGCCGAGGTCGCAACCGAGTACCCGATACCCGTACCCTACCCGATACCCGGCTACCCGTACCCGGCCGGGTACGGGTACGGGTACCCGTTTGCGACCCTGGTGCGGCCGGGTACGGGTACGGCTAAGGAATCAAAACCCGTTTGCGACCTCTATCGTGAAGCCGTTGGTTTAAATGGAACCGTGGTATGAGTCCAGGGTCAGGTGTGCCACGCTCTGCGGTGCAGAACGCATCGTGTGAGATCTGCGTGCGCAGGTGCACCCACCTACCTACCCGCAAGAGGAATGCCTCACGGCTATGTTTTGTTTAAAGGGTGGTTCGTGTTTTGTTGACGAGGACAAGAATGTACATTTGATCGACTGTTAATATTGTCCAAGTACTTTTTTTGAGGAATGTCACGAAAACAATGTTTTGGCAGTGGTGCACAAGCACAGATTTGTCAAAAACACCACCCTAAAAAGGACAACAACTTTACTGTACTGGGTGGCAATGCCCCTTCTTCATTGCATTTCCAGAAACGTCACCTGCAGACATTTTTTTTTGCCTCTGCAGTACGGTGTTATTCACAAATGCGTTGAGCCTTAAAGGAATGTCAGTTGCGTTGACAGAGTAAATCGAGCTAGTCGACGTTTTACGATTAAACAGAATTTTACAATTTGTGGTTACGCTGTGTACCTTGGCGTGGCACAATTACTCACGCGCGTAAAAGTTAAACATTTGGGTTTTTTTTTTGTAAACATTCGAATATAACTTATTGTTGGATATTGTTTTTGGTGGGTGGAGAGGTTGTTGCAGCGGCCGTGAGTGGTCTGCTATGTGAACCCGGTGACCCGAGTTTTAGTTCCTGGCCACTGCTAACGTTTTTAAACTACACTATTAACTATAAACTAACTTTTACGCGATCTAACCCAAAAAAAACCATGTATTATGGATATTGGTCGCGAAAACCAGTTAAGACCCACTGAGCTATGTAGCTCTTTTTCACAAGCGACCTAGCCACAAATGACAGCTCAGCCAAGTGGCTTTTCACGTGGAAATGTATCGCAACCAAATACTCTAAATGCATGGTCTTTCTAAACGTGGAGGGGAAAAGTAGGGGACCCGGAGAAAAATGCACGCAATCACGGAAAGCGACATGCAAACTTCAAATATACACCAGGCGTCAGAGTTGTGGATCGAGCCCATGATCTCCTATATACCAGGCGAGGTAGTTAACATCTCGCCACCGTGACGCCCATCCTGGGGGCACTCCACCAACACAACGCTGTTCGGCATGGTCACGTGCGGTCAAACGATTGCCATGACCAACGCGGCTTGGGATAGTTTTCATCCCGCACTAAATTCAGGGTTAAAAAATATACTTTGTGAGCTCTAAGGCAAAAGTTAAAATGTATGAGTTTATATATATAGGTGTAGCTTACATAGGCAGCTCTAAAACACCCTACTTGATGGGGGGGTGAAACCACGTACGGATTATACAAGATGAAAACACAGGATGAAATTATAATTAATCTTGGTCGAAAAGTAATCCCTACTAGTACTATTAATCCCGCATTGAATACTGGTTCCGTTATCTTTGCTAGCATATAGTCCAGCAGCGAATACACCCACAGCTCCATCCAGGAGTAGATCAGTGCAGATGACAATGAAGTGCTTACACCCACAATCTAGCCTATGGGAGTCTCTAACATCCCACAACTTCCGTGTTGTTGTTTTTTTCATCTGGACAGACGACAGCAGTGAGGCAGTTTTCGGTGGGATTTTCAAAATTATGGATCCGACCCTGCCTCTAAATATTGCAATGTTCTGTGCGCTCACATGACATCACACGGGCAGCCTTCAATCCATGATCGCGACGGAACTCGGCCGCCCTCTCTCGTCTGGTGCCGGTATTGCCAAATAAAGTTTTTGAAAAATAAATGCTCGCCCAGTAACGTTGAAGCCACTTGACCGACAGGAGAAAGTTGTTTCTTGATGGGGCGATACGAAACAGAAGCTAGGGGCCGTCCATAAATGACGTCACGCACCTAGGGGGGGGGGGGGTTCAGACATTTGTGACGATGTGTGACAAGGGGAGGGGGGGTTTGAGAAATGTGACGTAACATCAAAATGCGCAACTTTAAATGAATATAAACACGTTATAATTAATTAAACAGACTTTTTATTAAATGTTTTCTCCTACATCAGAGTGCAGCGCCACATTAAATACGCACTACAATGACAATAGTTTAAAGCGATTTGAAGCATGTTTTATTTTTTTTTTGGGGGGGGGGCAGAGCTTTGTGACGTCATATTTGAGGAGGGGGGTCTGACTTTTTGTGACGCCGTGTGACGACGACGACGGGGGGGGTAAAAAAACGTCCAAAATCGCGTGACGTCATTTACGGACGGCCCCCTAGACAAAATAGTGAGGATGTCCTTCGGCTATCCACTCATAGAGCGGAGCTCTCGTCGGCACGGAGACTCAAGAGTAGACCATGACCGCAGGCCTGGGTGTGAACCTCGTAGCCCCTGAGCCGAGAGAGAAAAACGTGACCATCCCTGGAAACACCCCACAAAAAACACTCTCCTCACTCAGGGACATCTCTGGCGTGGGCAGGGGATGGATGGACCATTGAATCCATCACCTCGATTCTATCACACCAAGCCCGAGATGTCATCACGTTGATTGTGGAGTGTACGACTGCGGAGACAATAACTGCCGGGCCACCTTATTATTTATTTCTCATAACTCACACTGTTACACTCGCTAGCACATCACGCAAAACGGACCGCCTGGCAACGACGGCGCTGACTGACTAGATAGCTGGCTAATTGTCCAGCAGTGGCGACGTCGAGCGATGACCAAGGACGGCAGCGACGACAAGACGAGCCCGATTCCCACGGACAGCCCTGAGCTCCCTCTCTCGCCCCCCTTTTATACTTCCAGCGGGGCCCGGGCACGCCCTGGCCCTGCCCTGGCCACGCCCCCGTTCTGGAACCTTCTAACTGGTTCTTGGAGCCACAAGATGGATCCCTTCTACGACCCTTGTTGGTCCATTTATTATCCCTTCCATGAGCCTTGCCCCCAGCTCTTCCTTTTGGGTGGGTACACTCGCAATTGCTTCCCCTGGTCGCCAGTCGGCGCTGCTACACTACAATTGTATCGTTCTTGTGCATTGCTGAATTGTACGTTGAGCAGAGCGGCGGCTGGGTCTGTACGTGGGGGCATTGTGGCGGTGCCCAACCTAAAAATGTGCACGCATCTCCCCATGCTTCTTTGCGCACTTTTGCGGTTTTTGTTCTACACTTTATTTTATTTATGACCGTGTTTCTGGTTCATATGTCAGAGAAGGGAGTATGCACCGATGTGTCTTTTTCAGGCATCATCTACCTCTTCACATCACCATTTTGATGCCGGTCCACACAATCTGCTGTGTTTTTAAGTTGTGTCCTTCCATCAGATATCTCGAATTGTTTTGCGAATTTGTTCTACACAACCTGTTCCTCTGCGGCCGTCTGGAACGCTCTTCCTTCCGATATTAGGAAGCCACTGAAGCTATGCACTTTTGCATAATCTAGATTTACAAACTGATTTCTTTAGAACTGATGTTTGTGTTTAGTTTGTTGTCCTTCCCTTTCACCTCCGATTAGCACGGTTGCCTACGTACGGTGCGAAAGAAGTTCAGCATACAGTACATACATATACAATCTGATAATACTGTCTGTATGCTTGGGGGGAGGGGATTTGTTTCACCATACTTCGCTAGTCTGGTCAAAGTGCATTGGCGAAAGGGTGGGAGCAGGACAAAAAAATGCAACAATATTCAAATTAACTCAGCAAACCATTTATTGTGTTCTGCTATACATCGATAAAAGTATACACCATTTGTGTACCATAATACCACACCAAAATGACTGTGTAATACTGCACAGCAACTAAACATCATCCCAATTATACTCTGAATTGGTTCGTTAAATTTTACATAAATCCAGATATTTTTTATGGAGCTATGGATAAATAATGTTTTTGGTAAACACATGGTAAATATATTTTAAATTCATAAACACACATGGGACATGGAATCTGCAATTCACTTTAGAGCTGGGTAGTCCCAATGGAAAGCAAAAACAAATATCATTAAATCACAAAAACTCACATTCCTCACGTGCATTTCCTTGCAAGATATATCACACAAAACAATTTGGGCAACGTACCTTCGTGAAATCACATCGATTCATTTCTGACGTTACATTTCTGCACCATTTAGTGAAGACATATACTTTCTGCATTTATATTGTTGTGCAGCATTTAGTTTAATGGGAAATTTAAAATAATATATATTAGAAAAATGTGTTTAAGAAAACAAAAGCACGTCTACGACTGCCAATCAACTTTGTGGTGTTCTCTCTGTTTCGTGTTGATCATTTTAGTTTGGTTTCTCTACGATCGTTTCCCATCTTCACTGCCGATCAGTGTCAGGCCAGCTGACAGCACCGTGCCGATGTCCAGTCGATCCCACCGCACTGGCAGTGACACGTGCTGTCGTTTGGGATGTCCCACGAACCACACGCGCTTCCACACGAACACGACACTGCTATGTGCCCTGTGGGGGAACAATGATATATGTGATCACAGTGCACATTATGGGGTGATGCCATCGGAGGTGACGTCATGAACATTGAATTGAACCCCTCCCCACCCTCCCCATGAGAAAGATCAGGATATCTTACATTGAAACTCTCTGCAAAGGGAGACATGCACACAAGTGGCAAAGATGGTAATATGTTTGGTTTGGGCAAAGAAGAGTCAAATATTGCCTCTACTCAAGTTAACAAGCAGTAACAACCAATAACATGACTTGGATGGAAATATATGATTGATCATTGTCCATTGCCTCATCGATTAGGGCTCGCAGAGACACATTCTGATTGCTATACAACCGACAGTAAGATGAATCTTAGAAGGTTGCAACCGCACAATCCTTTCGCACATGGGGGTTTCCACGGGCAATATCCTTTTGCAATTCCCCCCAAAAATGACCTCCTGCTGATTGAAGTAAATCACCGCTTGCGTGCAGAGTCTATGCATCACAAGGGCACTCGCCGCTAGGATATTCATTCACGTGATGCACCACAGAGACCCCCCCGCACACACAATCACACATCCCTCTCACCTGTGGGGCAACTCGTGGTGGCACCTGCGTTGGAGACGTTTCTGCAGGAGATGCGGTTCGTTGCAGCTGGAGTTCCAGGACTCCCAGGGGGTCCAGGAGGACCAGTGTTGCCTGGTTGCCCTCTCAGGCCGTTGTTACCAGGGGGACCAGCTGGTCCAGGAGGTCCAGAGCTCCCAGCTGGGCCAGGTGAGCCAGCTGGGCCCAGTTTTCCTGGATCGCCTCTACTGCCAGGGTCACCTGGCACACCTACAATCAGGACACACCGGCATGGTCTGGGTGTAAGTGACCATAGTTTTCAATAGCTGTAGGCAATTATAACAGTAATCAATGGCATACACTTGTGGAACACGTTGAAGGTGTTTCCTTTGATTTTACAATAGATGGCGACACTATAATACTCGCTTGCAATCATTAAGTTGCCAAAAATCTATTCATCGGGTCTATGCAAACCTGCTCGATTGCCAGGCAGTTTAACTGGTAGGATATGCAAGAAAATTGCAATATGGAATTTCATAACTGGGATCAATTGAGCAACAGTTAAGAACAATAGCGTTTGTTGGCGAAAGTATGACCAAGTGATCTTATTCTTGGTTCTTTTGGTAAAGTAACGTCGAAGGGAAACAATAAAATAATAAAAATATAAAACAATAAAATTATCACGACGTTTCGACCGCAACACAAGCAATCGTCATCAGGTGTGAGAATGTTATTTTTTTATATTTTTATTATTTTATTGTTTCCCTTCTACGTGACTTTACCGAAAGAACCAATAATATTAATCCCTGCAGTCACGAAAGCTTTAAATCAAAATTCAAGTGATCTTACTTTAAGCAAGACCCACAACAAATTACCTCTTGGTCCAGTCTCTCCATCCTTTCCCGGTATTCCTCGTGGGCATGAGGATGATCCATAATAAATACTGCAAGCACACACAGGTTTAGAAGTATAGCGAAAAAATGTAAATGTGACTGTGATTCACAATGTGGTAGACATCACAGAGAAGATGAGTGAGAAAAGGCCGGTGTGGTTCGGTCACGTGGAGAGACAACAGGGAAATGATGTGGGTCAGAAGGTGGCGAGTGATGCAAGTGGAAGGAAAGATATGAAGAGGAAGGCAGAAGAAGAGGTGGGGCGATGTGGTGCGGACATGCATGGTGGCCTGAGGAGCGGAAAGGGAGATGGCGCAGGACAGGGCAGTGCGGAGAAGGTTGGCAAGGACAGGGGACCCCACATGAGTGGGATAAACGCGTGGAAGAAGAAAACACTCGGGAAATTTAAAACACTGTCTGCAAATAACTCTCTTTTGATTACACACAGCAGCAGCAACATCGCCCCCCTCCCCCCACTGTGAATGCTTGACAAGCCACTCCTGAAACATACTACTGAGCCTCAGTGTGAGGCTTTCCTGGGTTAACGGGAGTATGTACGTCATACATTTATTGAACTTCTTTCGCACCGTACTTAGTCAACCCGTACTAATCGGAGGTGCGAGGATAATAATGGAAATGATGCATTTGCCATGTCCTATGGAACCGAAATCGGTGCTTCCATGCTCAGTCTCATTACCTGCATATTTTGGGTAGGAGCTCTTCCAGTTGCCTCTGTTCAGAAACAAAATCACATTTCGAATTTATAACAACTACAAGTAGACATCCAAGCTCTCACACGTGAAGGTTTTAATAATTTACAGTATTACGCACTGTAAATTGTATTCGCTAATCCATTTACGAATTGCTCAATGTCATTTACATAACGAGTGGCAAATACAAATCCGAAGAGGCGTTTCTTTTTCCGATCATGGTTATATTTATGATTGTGATTATCTGCTCACGACAAATGAAGTTACAAAACTATTCAACGAGTTGCCAACCGAATGCAGGACTATAGTTTAAATATTAATATTGCCCAATACATAATTATCTTATACCACTTGCAATGTTCTCATCGCACAATATATCGGCGTGTTTATACAGGTAATATAGTACAGTATTCACCGCATATGTAACGCTCCCCACACATATACGAGAGTTCAATGTGCATCCCGAGTAAAAACGTGGAACACGTTCGCGTTGGGCCCAACGCTGGCCCAACGCCGCACGTTTACCAGGTCGACGAATCTTTACCATCCGTACCTTTTCCGCTTGGCGGTCGTCAGTTGCTAAATGATCAGCATGCGCCTGTGCAAAGGCTAGCAGCAACCACAGTGTCAGGCTGTGCAGCACCTTCATCTTTCCCCTGCTCAGCAACAGACGAAAAACTAATATAGCAACGCAATTGTAGTGCCTCTTTAGCACGGAGGCGAATATTTAACAGAGAACCTTGGGGAATTCCTGATCGTTTATCAATTGTGAGGGGTGAGGGGGAGGATGTTTACGAGAACATTTCTCATCAGCAGGATCCATAACTTCGGTGACTTGGCAGGACCATGCCAGGAATTTTGTTGTTGGAAATAACTGAGCGATTAGAACACACAGTGTCGTAAACGCATAAATTCTACCAGCTTCTTATAAGCAGGGACGACCAACAGCATATTCGGCTACGTTCAGATATGGGTATTCTTTGGTTATTTCGGTAAAGTCACGTAGATAAAAATAATACAAATAAAGTGAATAAAAATATAAATATATAAATATTTTTATTCACTTTTTTTTATTAACGTGACTTTACCAAAATAACCAAAGAATATGAATTCCTATAGTCACGAAAGTTTTAAATCAAAATTTAGATATGGATGTTCATGGAATGCGATACAGGCATGTATTAATTACAGTCTATTGCAAGCCTAGGATTTGCAAAGGCATTCAAGTTTACAACTGGGGGGGGGAAGTCAATTTATGACATTAGATCCATTGGCTGGCGAGTTTCCTTATCATTAGCAAATCCAGTCAAACAACATTGCTTCACCGTCTTTGTTAAGCTATCCACACACTGTACGATTTGTAATGACTTGACACAAAGGTTGCACAAGCGTGGAAAATCACTCTGAAGATGAGCCTAAGCTAATCTGTTATACAAGCCCGGTGTTCCGTTTTTCCCGTCAACGAAATTATAAGTTATAAAAAGTGGACGACATCCCCCCACCCCCTCCAGATGTGGGGGTAAAAAGTCGTAGATCCAACAGTGTTCCAAAAATTGTCGACCCACGCAAACACATTTTTTACTTCCCCCCCCCACCCCCCAAATGTATTTTGTAGGCATGTATAACTAGACACCCTACATACAACAGAGTCTAGATTTCTTTCGGAGGCAGGAACTAGAATAAGGACTGTGAAATGGAGAAATGCAGCCTATAAAAAGGCTTAAGAATAAACTAAAAGTTTAAACAAATTACGTTGTGTAGAGTTGCACTGCTCTAACAAGAACTACACTGGTCAACAACAAAAAACATGTTTTTCTGGCCTGGACTTTTGCAGCTGTTTTAGACTAATTTCAGGGTGCTGATTCCAAATCTGATCTCAGATTTGCTCTATCACATCTCATTTTTATGCTATCGGCATACCCAATTTTCATTGATTTTACCCGAAATTAACTGTCACTTATGATTGCAAGTTGTTTGCGAGTCAGTGACTGCTTTAGTGTTAAAATGTGGTGCTGTATTTTTAGGATAGTGTGTTTATAATATCATTTTATGTAGATATCCACATTTATTTAATATTTTTCTTCTGCAGTTTTTATTGAAAATGCAATATTTGATATCTCAAAAACCTGATGTGATAGACAAAAACTGATGCCAGATTTGGAATCAGCAAATTACATTAAAACCGTTGGAATACCTTATGCCAGAAAAAGTGTGTTGACCAGTGAGCTATTAAAGGACGAGCCAGAGAACGACCGTGGCCATGCAACCCAAACTGTGGGCCGTATCGTGAAACAATGTCGCCCGCACTCCTTCCACGTGTGAGAAATAGCAAAACTAGTCAAGACTCTCCTGAGGCCTTCTTGCCGTGCCGAGCAGGCCTCAACATTTACCATTCTGCTCCTGAACATATCACCACGGGCAAGAATCGAACGACAGGACATCTCTAACCACAAAGAACACCGCAATGCAAGAACCGTCTATGCGGAGACCTACGTCTGACCATCTGAACAATAAACCGAACTTTCCACGGACTGTAGTCTCTATCAAGGCAGCAATCGGCATCTATCTTTCTCTACAGGTTGTTTTCGAGTTCAAACGTGCCCTGTATATACTTAAAAAATATATATATATAAAGGTGTTGGTTCTGCCTCCTTGATTTTGACCGAAACTTCTAGAAGGTTCTACCAAATCATATGTGCATTTTATTATTATTTATTATTTCCCAACTACGTGACTTTACCGAAAGAACCAAGAATACATATGTGCCTTGTTCCTGAACTGCTACGACTATGGTATGTACATTGAACTTCTTTCGCACCGTACGTAGCCAACCGTGCTTATCGGAGCTGCGGGAAATGTCAACGCCACACTAGCTGCTCCACTTTTCCTTCCGTATGGAGATACATTGAGCAGCAATTATGAACGAATGTCCAAGTTGCAAGCCGGAGCTGCTGGCTTCAGAGAATGGCACGACTTCACAACGCGTTCCACCGCAGCCACATTTGGGGGGGGGGGGGGGGATTTTTTGAGCCAACATCAAATCAGCACCTTTCCCCACTTCTGCACAACAACAGAAGCTCAAGCCAATTCCAGCTCCGTCACGTACGTCCCCAGTTCGTCTCTTAGCAGCTTGGCAGGCCTTTGCCAAGTCGTTACTAGAGTACTGCACAGGCTGGTCCAGACGTCCTGTTACCCCCAGATGTAAGTATCTACAACTTATGTGAAGTTTATTTAAAAGAAAATTGAATATGCAAAGAAAAACAATTGTAGGGGTCGATTAATTGGGAGTCACGAGAATTCTGGACCGCTGTTTGCAGTGACTCGGCGGGCATTACAAATGAAATATAGAAATGTGACATGGCTATTTTTTTTAATTTTACCAGGTAAGGGTCACTGAGCTGTTATTCAAAAGCGACTTCGCCATATATGATAGTGGAAACGTATCGCATGTTGATTCTAAATGTGGAGGGAAAACCAGAGGACCCAGAGAAAATCCACGCGACAATGGGGAGAACATGCAGACTCAAAATAGACAGCCCGTGTCAGGTTCTGGATTGAACCCATGACCTCCTGTATATCAGGCGAGGTCGTTAACATCTCACCACCATGGTGCCCCACATATGGTGCATTGGAAAATTATATTTATCGGCAGTATTGGCGAAACGTATTTTTACGTCAAATGTGTTTTAGATACCACTCAATTATATACTTTACATGCAGTGTGATTGTACAGGTGTAGTGACATAGAATAGGTCACGTAGCAGCATAGCGCTAGCTGCTGGCATGGAAGGGGATCTGCAGCTTACAGCAGCCCTGACTGACAGCAGGTCACGTGATAGACCAGTGAGGGATGTAGGGGATAGTTTACGAAAGGGCCCATCGAGAACCCGCTAGTAGGTTCCAGAAGGGGGGCGTGGCCAGGGCGGAGCCAGGGGCCTCTGTAGGGGACCTCAGCGCTGTCGTGTGGAGAGGGATCCCGTCGTGCTGCTGCTGGAGTCTTCACCGTCGTCTCCGTCTTCATCATCTCGGCGTGGCCAGTCAGGCAGTCTACCAGCTGCCCTGACTGGGAGCCGTAGTTACCAAGTGTTAACTGTTATTGTCTATGAGTCAGTCACTTCGCAAGTGCCCATCATGGGGGAAAAATGCTTTGCCCAGAATTTGGACAATCTTTCCTCCAATGGATTGTTTCAAAAAGCCACCAAATCACACGTGGTTGTTGTTTTTTTGCCTCATGGCAAGGGTTTTAAATAAAAAGAGATTCACGAAGTAACATTAACAAGCATTTATTAGGAAAAATCAAATGTCATTTATCTCAATAGAAATGAGCTTCACCAAAATCAGCATATGTATTTACAACATACCTGTCAACCCATACGGTGTACCCGTATTCTTGTACAGAGACATTGAGTTTTCAGATCCATACGTCGTGCATCCATTTCAATACGGACATTTGTGTTGTCTATTTGTTTGTGTTTCTCCCTTGTGATGGGACTTTGTTGGATGAACTTTGAGATTTATAAGGGCACGGTGTGACCAATAAGGTCTGAATTGTTCTGTAATAAGGTAGGCACTGATAAGGGGTTGACAGGTATCTTATAAAATCCAGATTGTTTTTCTATATTGGTTCATCAAAAAATATATCCATAGAAAGACATGTTATCATGCACCAACAGACAAATCTGTGTAGTCAAGTTCAATACTTTGCTATATATTTTTTTTATTCATAAACACATGGGACATATAAACGACAAATCACTTCAGAGGTTTGCAGACGAAATTAAGCAGCAAAAATGTCTTGTGAGATTACATTTCTGCACGATACTTGGTGAAAATAGATGCTCTCTGCATTTGCAATGTGCTGCATTCTGTCTCAAGGAAAAAAAGATAGTTGAATTATCCTATCAAATTAGATTTAATTAAAAAAAATCGTCTCTACTTCACAGAACAATTATTGTTCTCCCATCTGCACCGCCGATCCGTCTCAGGCCAGCTGACAGCACCGCGCCGATGTCCAGTCGATCCCACCGCACTGGCAGTGACACGTGCTGTCGTTTGGGATGTCCCACGAACCACACGCCATTCCACATGCGCACGACAACGCGATGTACCCTGTGGGGGGGGGGGTATGGATACACGTCAACACATTCATGGGAATGAATATATTACAGTATAGCCGAAGTAGAGTCATTATCATTGTATCACTTCCTGCTGATCGAATCAAACCATTGAATCAATGCAGTCGATGAGTGACTGGGGCACTATCCTCTAGGATACTCATCCACATAATGGTCCATGTCCCCCCACCAAAACCAACACCCGCTATTCGCCACTAAGAGATAGTGACGTCACCATGGTGACTGTGCCAGGCCAGGTGCACTTTGAGGCCACGTGAAGTGTCGAAGGCTCAAAACAAATAATCCTGTGTTAGAATCCCCCCCCCCCCCACACACACATCCCTCTCACCTGTGGGGCAACTCGTGGTGGCACCTCTGCTTGATACGTTTGTGCAGGAGATGCGGTTCGTTGCAGCTGGAGTGCCAGGACTCCCAGGGAGTCCAGGAGGACCAGTGTTGCCTGGTTCCCCTCTCAGGCCGTTGTTACCAGGGGGACCAGCTGGTCCAGGAGGCCCAGAGCTCCCAGCTGGGCCAGCTGAGCCAGCTGGGCCCAGTGGTCCAGCAGGACCGGCACTGCCCGGGTTGCCTGGCACACCTACAATCAGGACACACCGGCAATGTCTGGGTTGAAGTGACTATAGTTTTCATGAAAATAGCAGTCGGCGGTGCGCCCTTGGGAAAGATTTTTATTTTAATGTCCACTTTGCTGTAGATAGCGCACCTTGGATTAAAAATATCCTTGCCGGTTGAAGAAATAAAGTCTTTGTGTTTGTACAAACCGGTCCACCGGCAGGCACTCGAGCTGCAAGGATATGCTAGCAAATGGCAATTATAGATAATTTCACAGTTGCGTTCCAAAGAACCTATTCAGTTAAAAATAATACCGTTTGTTGGCAAACGTGACGAGCAAGTGTTCTCACTAGAACCAATAACCCGCGATGAATTACCTTGTGGTCCGGCAGGCCCATCCTTTCCAGGAAGGCCTCGTGGGCCTCGAGTTCCAAAACAAATGCTGCAAGCACACACAGGTGGAGAAGTGAGAGGGCAGTTACAGTATTCCCTTTGTCACTGTAATGGACACCATTAGTCTTCAACAAGGGGTGCCCACGGTGGTGAGATCTTAACTACCTCGCCTGGGATACAGGAGGTCGTTGGTTCGATCCTAGACCCTGACACCTGCTTATATGTTTGGAGATTGCGTGTATCTCTCTGTGGTCGCGTGGGTGTTTTCTCCGGGTCCTCGTTTAGAAAGATCCGTTTCGAGAATTCAGCTGCTATGCATTTCTACGTGTATAAGCCATTTCATTGCGCCAGGTCACTTCTGAAAAAGAGCTAGATTACTCAGTCGGCCTTACCTGGTAAAATAAAAATAAAGGTTTTTTAAGTGTATCTTAAAAATGCTGGATTAACCTTTTTTCCCCTCTCGGTATCTAATCATAATTGGGCACATTCACGATACATTTTAATTTTGTAGAATAAAATTGGTGAGATTTTTTTTTAAGGATGTTTGCTGTGATTGAAAAAAGCAGTCGGGAACCTTAAAACAGCAGAATGTTTGCTATCAATGTACTCTTGTGCTGTATTTAACATTGAACATTGATATAAGTAACACGTTTTTCATCCACAATGTGTAACATACGTTAAAAGTTACATTTTTAATATTGTACACAATAAAATGAAAAACAGCAATGGCAGCTGTACAATTATTATTCACCAAAATATTTTTCGTCTCTTGTAAGTGAGAGTTGTTTACATTAACTTGATTAAAGCTCAATACAATTAAAATTGAAAACGTAATTACAGTTGAACCATAAGTTACAACCCAAATGTTTGTTTACATCTAAGTTATCGTCCTGTCATTGAAAACATTAGCAGAGTTGAATTTAATCGAAAACAGTGCTTCCCTTACCTGCAGCTGTTGGGCAGGAGGTCTTCCAGTTCACTCTGTTCACAAAATAAAAACAACACACATTGTGAAGTTATGTGAATAGTCAAGTAGTGTATTAATAGTTGATTTAATTCAGTGGAAACTGAAGCATTCATCCAAGCAATGTCTCACAAACCGAGTTCTTAATAATCAGTATATCAAAGTACAGCATACATCAGGTAAAAGTTAGTTATACATTAGGTCAAAGTTAGTTAAAATTCTAAACACCTTAAACGCCATCAATGTCAGGCAATACACTTGCAATTAGGTTAAATACTGCATTGAATATTAAGTAATACGTCACTGTACATAATTATGCTCCTGAAAATGTGTTATTCGTTCACATGCACTGTAAATGAATATTTTCATATGGAGTACATCATACGGCACAGCATTAATCGCGTAATATCTTCAAATTATGTGCATATTTAAAATATTTACCGTGGCCCCTTCGTTGTGGGAAACGTCGCTTTGCAAGGGACCGGCATGTGTCGGTCGAAAGATTAAGAGGCAGACTGCCAGATTGCACAATGCCGTCTTCATGTTGGCAATGATTTGGGACAGAAACCGCACGATGAGTGTCACTCTTCAGTCTGGGTGCAGGTATTTAAAGGGACAGCGTTGACAACCAAACAATCATTGGGAAAATCCCAACTGTTTGATTGTTCAACAGCATTTACAAATAATTTGCATGCCACTCCCTTAGAAGGAGGGGTTTGCGGTTTATCTCGAGAGTAAAGATTTTGAGTAACAAAATCTTACCACATCGCGGAGAAAAACTGAGTGAATACAACACAGAAAATCTATTCAATGTTTCTACAAAATCTTTGAAGACATTGGGAAAATCCCAATCGTTTGATTGCTCAACAGTATCTACAAATAATGTACATGCCACTCCCTTAGAAGGAGGGGTTTGCGGTTTATCTCGAGGCGAAGGATTTTGAAGAACAAAATCTTACCACATCGCGGAGAAAAATTGAGTGACGACAACACAAAAAATCTATTCAATATTTCCACAAAATCTTTGAAGATATGCACACACCAGCATGTTCAGCCACGCGTGTAGAAAATGGTCCATTGTCAGGTGAAACCAAGTCATTCTTTCGTTTGACAATTAAAACCTACATTTTACTACTGGGGGCAAAAAATAATGGCACCGAGTGTGGACGATCTTTGTGCTCTCACGGATTATGGAGAAAAGACGCCGTTCTAGATTTGAAGCTTTCGTGACTGCAATGATTCATATTCTTAGATTTTTTCGGTAAAGTAACATAGGTAAAAAAAGAAAAATTATTAATGAATTATTTTTGTTTTTTTTTCTAGATTTGAAGCTTTCGTGACTGCAAGGATTCATATTCTTAGGTTTTTTTCGGTAAAGTCACGTAGGTAAAACATTAAAAGCTTGTGTTGCCTCCGAAACGTCGTGATTTTTATTTTATTTTACTTTTATTAATTTTAATGTTTTACCTACGTGACTTTACCGAAAAAACCTAAGAATATTTTACTTTTATTAATTTTAATTTTTTACCTACGTGACTATACCGAAAAAACCTAAGAATATAAAAGACGCCGTGACCACTCACCCGGCACTAATCGCTCGTGATTTTTGTCGACGTGCGAGAGGGCGCATACAATGCAGCCTCAAATCCACACATTTGTATCTCGCCGTGTCTCTGCATCTTTCTGTTCGTCCGTCTCATTCCGTCTGTTTATGATTTGTATCCTTGTGTTAGTGTTCTTGTCACTCTCGGGGTGCTTCCTTGTCCCAAATACAGGTCACCAAACCACGCTGCCCAGGGTACTGAAGAATGGTAAGACAGTCCCGATGACTGACAGTTTCAGGAGGCATTCATCTAGACGCGGATTGACAAAAGCACTGTGAAAAGTATTCTTGGTTCTTTCGGTAAAGTCACGTAGAAGGGAAATAATAAAATAAAATTATCACGACGTTTCGATTCCAACACAAGCAATCATCAGGTGTGAAAACCACAGCAAATTTTCTTGCTCACGACGTTTCGATTGCAACACAAGCAATCATCATCAGGCGTGAAACCCACAGCAAGAAAATTTGCTGTGGTTTTCACACCTGATGATGTGAGAATTGTATTTCGTATTTTTATTATTTTATTATTTCCCTTCTACGTGACTTTACCGAAAACAGGACCCTGCGGGTGGGCTGGAAGGAATAATACTAATACCGGTACAGGGATATCGACCGGGTATAGAGGAGTTAAAAAGAAAATGATTTGTGCATGGGGGGTGAGCGATGACGTCCACACCCCCCTCCCCACTGACCCGCGCGCCCACAGAGCAATGACGTCAACACCCCCCTCCCCACTGACCCGCGAGCCCACAGAGAAATGACGTCAACACCCTCTTCCCCACTGACTCGCGCGCCCACAGAACAATGACGTCCACACCCCCCTCCCCACTGAACCGCGAGCCCACAGAGCAATGACGTCCACACCCCCCTCCCCACTGACCCGCGAGCCCACAGAGAAATGACGTCAACACCCCTCTCCCCACTGACTCGCGCGCCCACAGAACAATGACGTCCACACCCCCCTCCCCACTGAACCGCGAGCCCACAGAGCAATGACGTCCACACCCCCCTCCCCACTGACTCGCGCGCCCACAGAGCAATGACGTCCACACCCCCCTCCCCACTGAACCGCGAGCCCACAGAGCAATGACGTCCACACCCCCCTCCCCACTGACTCGCGCGCCCACAGAGCAATGACGTCAACACCCCCCTCCCCACTGACCCGCGCGCCCACAGAGCAATGACGTCAACACCCCCCTCCCCACTGACTCGCGCGCCCACAGAGCAATGACGTCCACACCCCCCTCCCCACTGAACCGCGAGCCCACAGAGCAATGACGTCCACACCCCCCTCCCCACTGACTCGCGCGCCCACAGAGCAATGACGTCAACACCCCCCTCCCCACTGACTCGCGCGCCCACAGAGCAATGACGTCCACACCCCCCTCCCCACTGACTCGCGCGCCCACAGAGCAAGGATTGCAACAGGCGATGTCATTGGCTGCGCCGGATGCGACGGCCATCTTGTTTAGTTAATTTAGTTCACGGATCGCAGGGGGAGCGGGCGGCCATCTTGTTGGACAGACGGACGGCCTCGCGAAGCCTTTCGCAGTAGGCCTCGCGAAGCCTCCTGCACTAGGCCTCGCGAAGCCTCCTGCAGTAGGCCTCGCGAAGCCTTCTGCACTAGGCCTCGCGAAGCCTTCTCTGCAGTAGGCCTCGCGAAGCCTTCTCTGCAGTAGGCCTCGCGATGCCTTCTCTGCAGTAGGCCTCGCGAAGCCTGCCGCACTAGGCCTCGCGAAGCCTGCTGCACTAAGCCTCGCGAAGCCTTCTCTGCAGTAGTCCTAGCGAAGCCTACTGCACTAGGCCTCGCGAAGCCTTTTCTGCAGTAGGCCTCGCGAAGCCTTCCCTGCAGTAGGCCTCGCGAAGCCTTCTCTGCAGTAGGCCGCGCGATGCCTTTTCTGCAGTAGGCCTCGGAAAGCCTACCGCACTAGGCCTCGCGAAGCCTGCCGCACTAGGCCTCGCGCCGTGCTTTTCGTGCACAAAAAAGGCGATTAAATGTATCTCATCTCTGTGTTAATAAATGTATCTTGTCTCTGTGTTAAAAAAAACGTGCTGCGTTTCAGTAAAGTAAATTTGAAGCGAAGTTTAAAGTTTCGCCGTGAGGCGCCGGAAGCGACGGCCATCTTGTTTAGTTCACAGATCGCAGGGGGAGCGGGCGGCCATCTTGTCAGACGGACGGACACATTAATCTATTGGTGGTCTGGTCCACTTCGTTCCTACCAGTATAACCAAGAATATGAATCCCTGCAGTCACGAAAGCTTTAAATCGAAATTTCACTGTGAAAAGTTTACAGGTTCACCCTGAATAGGCAGTGCCCCCTACAGACATTGAAATGCCAGCACGGCTTTGTGCGCGTGGAACGTGGAGTAAATAGCGCCCCCTTGAGACACGAAAACGCAAAAACTTTCTAAAAGCCTACAACACCTGGTATTCCCAGGCGGTCTCCCATCCAAGTACTAACCAGGCTCGACCCTGCTTAGCTTCCGAGATCGGACGAGATCGGACGAGATCGGGCGTATTCAGGGTGATATGGTCGTAGGCGAAATCTGAGAGCAGATTTAGTAAACTTAAATCCAACGACAATTATTCCGGCTGATACGGCTGATGATATTTTCACAGCGAGTAAATGTTCCCCACAAAACTCGTGTTCACCACCAGCTGCAGATCGCGACCCCAGAGCTCACTTCTGCCACTGTCAAGACCACAGCCCTTAGGGCGCCGTGGCTCTCAGCGTCACGGTGCAGTGAAGCTGCTGAGCTGAGTTAGAATCCCGGGCACGGCTGACATCGGTGGTGTCGAGTGATATCCGAACCAGGTCAGCCTCTCTCCACCCCCACCACTTCCCCACCAACCCGCACCGTCCACCAGCGTGTTGAAGTATGGTCAATCAACCCCCGGCATAGGACAGACACGGTCTGTGGAGGTCTTCATCCATCAGCGGATTAACAAAGTCTGCACGTTTTGGTTTAAACACACACACACACGTACTGTACGTAAATATGGTGACAACTTTTACTCTGAGATAGCTGCTCAGAACTGAGATGTTGCTCCAGAGGTGAGACCACCACTTGGGTTTGAACCGAGACGTCTTGAGTTGAATTCCACTGTGAATGCGAGGATGCCTGCAGGCAGTGTCTTCACACAAGAAGTTAAGTCACTTTATCCAAAGATGGATAATAATACGTTGGAGATAAATTTACTAAATCTTCTCTCAGCTCTTGCCTACGACCATATCACCCTGAATACGCCCGATCTCGGACGCTAAGCAGGGTCGAGCCTGGTTAGTACTTAGATGGGAGACCGCCTGGGAATACCAGGTGTTGTAGGCTTTTAGAAAGTTTTTGCGTTTTCGTGTCTCAAGGGGGCGCTATTTAGTCCACGTTTCACACGCACAAAGCCGAATTGGCATTTCAATGTCTGTAGGGGGCACTGCCTATTCAGGGTGAATCTGTAAACCATTTCACAGTGAAATTTCGATTTAAAGCTTTCGTTACTGCAGGGATTCATATTCTTGGTTCTTTCGGTAAAGTCACGTAGAAGGGAAATAATAAAATAATAAAAATACGACATTTTATTCTCACATGATCGGGTGTGAAAACCACAGCAAATTTTCTTGCTGTGGCTTTCTCATCTGATGATGATTGGCTTGTGTTGCAATCGAAACGTCGTGAGCAATAACAGTTGCTGTGGTTTTCACACCTGATGATTGCTTGTTTTGCAATCGAAACGTCGCGATAATTGTATTATTTTATTTCTCTTCTACGTGACTTTACCGAAAGAACCAAGAATACTTTTCACAGTGCTTTTGTCAATCCACGACTAGATGAATGCCTCCTGAAACTCAGTCATCGGGACTGTCTTACCATTCTTCAGTACCCTGGGCAGCGTGGTTTGGTGACCTGTATTTGGGACAAGGAAGCACATCGAGAGTGACAAGAACACTGACACAAGGATACGAATCATAAACAGACGGAATGAGACGGACGAACAGGAAGATGCAGAGACACGGCGAGATACAAATGTGTGGATTTGAGGCTGCATTATATGCGCCCTCTCACACGTCGACAAAAAATCAAGAAGAATGACTTGCACCATTGGAACCTCATTTGCCAGTAAAAATATGATAATTGTTTTTTTACCCTTTTATCTGGCAACAAAACTGACACTTTTTTATGAGGAGTAATGTTTGCATAGACCACAATACCTGCAGTCATAATGCAAACAAAAAACATAACTCTGATAATGTGCACTGTCCTTGAAGTTGATTGGTCCACACCTTAGACAGCTTTCCTTAGAAGGAAAAGGGTAAAAAAACAATTATCAAGAATGACTTGGTTTCACCTGACAATGGACCCTTTTCTACTCGCGTAGCTGAACATGCTGGTGTGTGCATGTCTTCAAAGATTTTGTAGAAACATTGAATAGATTTTCTGTGTTGTCGTCACTCAGTATTTCTCCGCGATGTGGTAAGATTTTGTTACTCAATTTCCTTGGCCTCGAGACAAACCCCAAAACCCCTCCTTCTAAGGGAGTGCCATGCACATTATTTGTAGATACTGTTGAGCAATCAAACGATTGGGATTTTCCAATTGATTGTTTGTTTGCCAACGCTGTCCCTTTAAATACCTGCACCCAGACTGAAGAGTGACACTCATCGTGGGGTTTCTGTCCCAAATCATTGCCAACATGAAGACGGCATTGTGCACTCTGGCAGTCTGCCTCTTAATCTTTCGACCGACACATGCCGGTCCCTTGGAAAGCGACGTTTCCAACAACGAAGGGGCCGCGGTGAATATTTTAAATATGCACATTGTTTGAAGATATTACGCGATTAATGCTGTGCCGTATGATGTACTCCATATGAAAATATTCATTTCCAATACATGGGAACGAATAACACATTTTCAGGAGTTGAGCATAATTATGTACAGTGACGTATTACTTAATATTCAATGCAGTAGTTAACCACATTTCAAGTGTATTGCCTGACACTGATGGCGTTTAAGGTGTTTAGAATTTTAACTAACTTTGACCTGATATATAACTAACTTTGACCTGATGTATGCTGTACCTTGATATACTGATAATTAAGAACTCGGTTTGTGAGACATTGCTTGGATGAATGCTTCAGTTTCCACTGAATCAAATCAACTATTAATACACTACTTGACTTTTCACGTAACTTCACAATGTGTGTTTTGTTTTTATTTTGTGAACAGAGTGAACTGGAAGACCTCCTGCCCAACAGCTGCAGGTAATGGAAGCACTCTTTTCGATTAAAGTAAACTCTGCTAATGTTTTCAATGACAGAACGATAATTTAGATGTAAACTATAGTTTGGGTTGAAACTTATGTTTCAACTGTAATTACCTTTTCAATATTAATTATATTGAGCTTTTATCAAGTTAATGTAAAAACTCTCACTTACAAGAGACGAAACATATTTTGTTGAAGAATAATTGTACAACTGCCATTGCTGTATTTCATTTTATTGTGTACAATATAAAAAAATGTAACTTTTAACGTATGTTACACATTGTGGCTGGAAAACGTGTTACTTATATCAAGGTTCAATGTTAAATACAGCACATGAGTACATTGATAGCAAACATTCTGCAGTTTTAAGGTTTCCTACTGTTTTTTCAATCACAGCAAACATCCTTGAAAATAATTTAAAAAAAATCCCACCTATTTTATTGTACATATTCAAATGTATCGTGAATGTCCTCAATTATGATTAGATACCGAGAGGGGGGAAAAGGTTAATCCAGCATTTTTAAGATACACTAAAAAACCTTTATTTTTATTTTATCAGGTAAGGCCGACTGAGCTATCTAGCTCTTTTTCAAAAGTGACCTGGCGCAATGAAATGGCTTAACACGTAGAAATGTATAGCAGCTGAATTCTCGAAACGGATCTTTCTAAATGAGGCCTCGGAGAAAACACCCACGCGACCACAGAGAGATACACGCAATCTCCAAACATATAAGCAGGTGTCAGGATCGGGATCAAACCCACGACCTCCTGTATACCAGGCGAGGTAGTTAAGATCTCACCACCGTGGGCACCCCTTGTTGAAGACTAATGGTGTCCATTACAGTGACAAAGGGAATACTGTAACTGCCCTCTCACTTCTCCACCTGTGTGCGCTTGCAGCATTTGTTTTGGAACTCGAGGCCCACGAGGCCTTCCTGGAAAGGATGGGTGTGCCGGACCACAAGGTAATTCATCGCGGGTTATTGGTTCTAGTGAGAACACTTGCTCGTCACGTTTGCCAACAAACGCTATTATTTTTAACTAAATATGCTCATTGGAATGCAACTGTGAAATTATCTGTAATTGCCATTTGCTAGCATATCCTTGCAGTTCGAGTGCCTGCCGGTAGACCAGTTTGTACAAACACAAAGACTTTATTTCTTCAACCGGCAAGGATATTTTTTATCCACTGTGCGCTATCTACTGCAAAGTGGATATTAAGATGGAAATCTTTCCCAAGGGCGCACCGCCGACCGCTATTTTTTTAATCCTTTATATTAAGTTCACTTGCTTGCTTGCTTGCGCGCTTACGACCGTGCAAATCTTTCGGTCGTTTTTTAACCCACTTCCCGTGATCTAATCGAGCTGACATTTTGCACACAGACTCGTTGTGCGTGACAATTTATTTTCGTGAAAAAAATTTTCCAAAATGTTCCACTTTTTAGGAAAAAAATGTTTTCATGTTTATTTTAAAATACCAATGTGATAAAAATGAAACTCTTACTCAAGAAAAAACAGAAATGAATAATAAAATAAAACCGATGCCACGCATATAAATGATTTATAGTGAAAAACTTAGTTTTTACGGGTTAATTTTTTACTTTTATCATGGCCCGTTGCCTTTTAAAACTACGGTCACTTCAACCCAGACAATGCAAGTGTGTCCTGATTGTAGGTGTGCCAGGCAACCCGGGCAGTGTCGGTCCTGCTGGACCACTGGGCCCAGCTGGCTCAGCTGGCCCAGCTGGGAGCTCTGGACCTCCTGGACCAGCTGGTCCCCCTGGTAACGACGGCCTGAGAGGGGAACCAGGCAACACTGGTCTTCCTGGACTCCCTGGGAGTCCTGGCACTCCAGCTGCAACGAACCGCATCTCCTGCAGAAACGTCTCCAGCAGAGGTGCCACCACGAGTTGCCCCACAGGTGAGAGGGATGTTTGTGTGTGTGGGGGGGTGCTCTGTGGAACATCACGTGGTTGAATATCCTCGCGGCAAGTGACCTCGTGACCCATCGACTCTGCACACAGGCGATGGTTTGATTGAATCAGCAGGAATTTATTTGGGGAATTTATTTAGGCTATCTTCCGTGGAAAAACATGTAAATGTTAACGGATTATGTGTTGGGTTTTAAGGCTCTTCGTAAGGTGAAACGTACTGTCAATTCTGTCTTCATGGTACCAGGTGATCCTCACAGTTCCATAGTTTTGTGAGATAAGGAACTATCGATGATAATACATTTCCACAATTTTACGTGATTGGTTATTATTGTTTTTAACAATAATATCCTTACATTTGAAACAAACCAAACATTTTACTGTCATTGTAAATACTTCCTGTTATGTGCATGTCTTTTTTCAGAAAAACAAAGTCTCAATGCACAAAATCCTGGTTATTCTGAAGAGGGTTTTCAATTCAATGTTCATGACGTCACCTCCGATGGCTTCACCCCATAATGTGCACTGTGATCACATCTATCATTGTCCCCCCGCAGGGCACATAGCAGTGTCGTGTTCGTGTGGAAGCGCGTGTGGTTCGTGGGACATCCCAAACGACAGCACGTGTCACTGCCAGTGCCGTGGGATCGACTGGACATCGGCGCGGTGCTGTCAGCTGGCCTGACACGGATCGACAGTGCAGATGGGAAACAATCATAGAGAAACCAAACTAACATAATCAACACGAAACAGAGAGAACACCACAGAGACAACACAAACACTGTCACGGGTATGGAGGTGAACACAACATAAACATAACACGAACACGATCAAGGATATGGAGGTAAACACAAAATTAACCACGCGGAGCAACAATAAACACTTAAGCGTGTGCCACCAGCGAAAGCCAAGAGAATAATGCAACTAATAATCACAGTTATTTATGTTTGACCTTCGACAGTGTAATTTATGCAAACAGCATCCCAAATGAAAGTTGTCGTTTTGACTTGTGTAAATTGATTTCATATAGAAACATGTTTATCTTGGTTTCACATATGTGTTTGTTTTTACTGCATTCAAAACAAACGGCTTGCTCTGGATAGATATATACTGTAGGTTTAAAGATCCATCATTGAAAATTGGGACATAAGGTTTTGTTACTGTATCACATATGGTGCTCTGGTGTGGTTGATTTCTGTTGAGACACAGTACAGTATTTGCATTTATCGTTATAGTATTGAGAAGCATAATAAATGGTTGCTGTTGAGATGATTTGTGCAAGTCTTTTGATTTGAAAACCGTACTATGATAATAAAAAAAAAACATTTTAACTTTAAACTATATTCTTACATTTAAAAAACATCTATAATTAGCTGGCATTTGGCAATTCCAAAATGCTCAGTCCCAGCATTCTATATGAATCAGTATATATGTAGTGGTTTAACGCACACCAAGGGGGGTAATTGTAAACACGTGTGGGCTGGGAACAGTGGGGTCGTACCGGGACAGGCTGGCATTGCTGGGGGACAACGGAGGAGACAGAGACGGCCCGTTAGGCAATTATGGATGCAGGGCAGTGATTGGCCGGTTGTTGTTGTCAGGGACAGGGTGGCGCCGCTACGTCTGGGAATGGGGACAGGTGGCGCCGGGGGCCGGGGGTGTGGGGCGTTAGGGGGGACGCCAACTAATTAATTGGAAATTAATAGTGACGGGCATAAATACGGGAGAGAGAGTGAGATGGGGAGTTGTGCTGGGAGCTGGACGGAGTCGGTCGGGGCAGAAGAAGAAGCGTAGAGCAGCAGTGGAGTAGAAGAAGTGTAGAGTAGCAATGGAGTAGAAGAAGTGTACAGTAGCAGTGGAGTAGAAGAAGAAGTGTAGAGTAGCAGTGGAGCGGAAGAAGAAGTGTCCTGTAGCAGTCGAGTAGAAGAAGTGTAGAGTAGCAGTGGAGCAGAAGTATAGGGTAGCAGTAGAGATGGAGAAGCTGAACGAGAGAGACAGTCGGAGTGAGACGGAGTAGCTGAGAGATTGACGGCTGGAGTGGGACAGAGAAGCAGAGAGGGGAGTCAGGGAGTCTGGAGAGACAGAGAGAGAGAGGGAGGAACGAAGCGAGGGAGCGGAGAACGCGCTCGAGGATGGTGGCGAAATTTGCTGTGTTGGACAAAATAATGTGACAACAAAAAAGGAAGAAGTTGTCCGCGTAAAGTTCAGCACTACATATAGAGAGGTCCAGATGCCTTGTGACCTCCAAGTAATTTTGCCCTAACATTTTTTTTCCTTTGCTTATTCAATTCTGTTTTCACACCTATTGGTATACTAAAACAGTACGTTTTAATTCAATGAGGGTCAAAAGACACCTAGACCACCCTGTACAATGTGGAGGCAGTGCCAGAGTTTTGTGGCAAGCCGGGTGGAGCTGGGTTGAAGCTAATTGGCTTCAGTACCATTCAAGCACTGCACGGCGCAATGGGGTTGATGACCTCGCTACTCACTCACCCTATCGCAGACGCCACCTGAACAAATCTGAAGCCTGGGCTTCCATAGTGCAGGGGGTTTTCAACCATGAGTGCTCCTCGTGTGCGCAGTATAATTTCCAGCAGGTTGCCTTTAGCTGTGTACAGGAAAACCTTGCCCAACGCGGCTTTATCGAACGCGTGTTTCGACTCGGCACGGTTCACGCAAAAGTGCTGTGAGAGTGCCTGCATCCGTTGGAAGTGTGATGCCACAGCAACGGAGCAGCTCTGCCGGCGCTGCTCCCCCCTCCCAACCCCTCACACGGACACACACACATACATACCCGCACGTAGGACCTCGTGAGGAAGTCACCTGGCCTCTGGGTTTTCACCCGAGAACCCCCTCGTGGGGGGCTCCACGGTTTCCCGGGGCCAGGAAATTGGCAGATTGCCCCCAGGTTAAATTCGCACTGCGGCGCCGTGGACTGACCTAACATTGCATGGCCACGGCGAAGCCCATCGGGCAACCACAGTAAGAATACAGTCCGCACAAGGGAAGGAAGCCGAACTTCCAGCAAGGAGCGGGGTTTGAACCCGGTTGTAGGGGCGGGCTAAAGGACGGGCGCGGGGACAATGGACTAAGGGCACCGTGGGGGCGTGGAGCCAGATCATGGGTGCGGGGTACCGGGCGGGCTGAGGCTACTCAGGGGAACGAGCACACAGGGAAGCGTCAGGATTGGCCGAGAGGGCGGCCCAGCTTGGCCAAGAATCCATTTGAAGTGAGGGGGGTTAGGCCACGGGTAAATGTCTATTTGGCTGCGTGGATTAGGATCCGAATGGACGGATGGAGCACGCAGGGGAGACATGATGATTGGCTTGGAAGCCCCGTCAGCTTGGCCGAGGACCTCTTTGATGTAGAACAGGATAAAAAGCAGGAAGAGGATGACCAGTTCAGTTCTCTTCCAGTCAGCGATCGGGACCGTCAACCTTCCGGCCACTCGAGCGTCCGAGTGACGCGTCGCAGCGCAGCCAGGACCCGTTCCCAGCAGTAACTTCGTGCAGCCTCGTTTCTCCCCGACTTCCCACACGTCCGGGCAGAACCGTGAGTACTTGAGAGAGGTGACAGGTAGCGCAGGGACCTACCGAGGGATTTAATAGAAATAGGTGAGACGCTGCTCGCTGGGTGATTCTGGCTCCGAGACAGGTCGTGTTTAATTACAGTCGCGTCGGGAATAAACCTCTACCATAAAATAACAGCGCCGTGTGATTTCTGTGAATGTGAAGATTGCATGGGGTGGTGTGAGTACGCGTATAAGTGTGATGATCGGCACGCATTCACTGATAAACGATCGTGGACATTCGGTGCAGGTGTGAATAACGAGTGAAATACGCGAGGTAACCTCGAGTCGATTGTCGTTGCGTTTGGGCCACGCTAACCACACGCGCTTGCGCAACAGATTGATGCACGAGTATCGTCGGTAATAGCTCGCCGTAGTGCGGGGAATTGGCGCGCGAATAACTTCATCAGCGCGACCATTGTGCTCGGGTTTTGCGCGCAAATCCTGCCGACCATGCCAGAATCCCGTCGACGTTCCTCCGTCATTTTACCCGGGTTTTGCGCGCGAATCCTGCCGACGTTCATCGACCATTGTGCCCGGGTGTTGCGCGCAAATCCCGTCGACATTCCTTCATCATTGGTGGTGGTTGTTGTGGTGATGGTTATTGTGGTGGTGGTGGTTGTGGTGGTGGTGGTTGTGGTGCTGGTGGTGCTGGTGGTGCTGCGCCGCGCCCGCGCATATTAATACAGCTATGTTTAGCGCGTGCACGTGGCGGACAATAGGTGTGGGTGGCTGCGCGTGCACGAGTGTGGGCAGCAGCGTGCACGGGCATGCACGTGCAAGGAGTCTTCTCCCCAAACATTTGGGTGAGTGTACACGGGGAGTGTGTGAATAACCCCAGGTGGCCGAGAGCCAGCCACGAGTCATGCCTCACAGGGAGGACGCGGAGGCAGCGAGGCCGAAGACTCGAGCGGCAGCAGCGCGGAGGGAGGAAGGGGGAGAGGAGTCGGGGACCAGCAGCCCTCCCACGAGTGAAGAGTCGAGGGGCAGCAGCCCCCACAGAAGATGTGAATGAACTGAGTGTGAGAAAGATGTATCATTTACGTGCATTTTTGCGCGTGTTTTTTTTTCGCGTTATAATGAAACAAAGTCAATGCGCACGACGGCGTACTACGCACGCGCAATAAATGACAACGCCTCGACATCCTTTAGTACAATAACAAGGACGAAAATCACGTAGAATTTGTTAAATAAAGAGCGAGGGGGTGATAATCTCAGACCCGGGAACGCAACCCTATTTTACTCATGAGGTCTATTGTTTGTCTAACGCGGTTTGGCCGAAAGTGGCATTTTCCAGGAACGTAACCCCAGCGTGCGGTGAGGGTTGCCTGTAAAGTACATAAACACACACTACCGTCTACAATACAGTACACACACACTAGTCTTCCATATAACGCACACACTACTCACTACAGTCTACAATACAGTACACACTCCAGACTACAAGTACACACACACCAGTCTATGACACACAAGTCTATGACGCAACGCACACGTCTACTCTACAGTTAACAATACAGTACACATATATACGTGACACATTAGGAATGAATCACTCTTTTAATTATGTCCTTGTGCAGCAAGGGAGTAAAGTGTGGTTCTGTGAAAGTCCTCATGTGCTGTGCAGTACATCAATGTACGTGTGTACACCAGCATGCGATAACGGAGTTGGGCCTGTCCGGGGGCTGGCAGGGTTATTGATTCACCGCACTTGTACACAAGTCACATGGTTATTGACGACTGTTGGAGAATTGCTGTGTGTGACACACGTGCTGTTGCATCTCACAGGTAAAGGACTCAAAAGTTGTTTTTGATCGTTCTAGACTTGTTCTAGACTTGTTTTAGACTTCAAGCTTGGCTTTGAATTGTTAGTTTGTGATATATTCAATTGGAGGGGTTTTAGCGCTGTGCGTTGTAAAGGATGACGCACTGTATTTACATACTGTAATTTTAATTCTCTAACCCTAATACTGTTTAGACTATAACCATGCCCATGCACCCAGAGTATGACTACTTTCAATGCTATTCAGAAGAGAACACATGCATAGTCGTAAGTGGTACAATGGTGACACGTACAGTAAGTATATAGCACACATACAGTACAGGTAATGGGTGTAAGATACCAATATAAGTCGATGGTGTAGATAGACATACAGCTTAGGATTAAAGTAATATGCGAATAGTGAAGTGCAAAGGTTATTGTCAAAGACAAAGATGGCGTATCAGTAGTAGAATTGGGTTTAAGAGAAACGGTGATTGAATAACCGCACTTGGACACCAGTCACGTGGTTAATGGCGACTCGGTGAAGATTGCTGTGTGTGACACACGTGCTGTTGCATTTTACAGATTAACCACATTAAATGTGTTTGCCCTCGATTTTGGAGCACCTGCACACGTCTTTCATTTCGAGTGTGCAACAAATATTGAACACGATAGTCCACAATAAATGATACTCGCACTGTGTACACATCTACAATAAAGTACATACAATATAGTCTACAATGCAGTACAAACATACACCCGTGTCCTAGTCTACAAGTACGATACACACGTACATGGCGTGCTACAATCCACATGATAAGACCGATGACTAAGAGGTCTCCAACGCCAATGATCTTTCAAAGCAACAAAAAGTAAATGCAATTCCATCGCAAAATACGAATCTAACTTTAGTACTTTTAAAAAATGTAAGAGGTGTATAGTTTTCAAAACTAAATTCACTTTCTGATCCGCTCCGACTGAAGTTCTATCGCACCGTACGTATAGCCAACCGTACTGTGCATTTTATGAACCCTTCACGTTCTAGCTTTATGTGGGCATTCAGGTTTCGTGTTAATTGTTTGCATATTAATAATAGGCGTGCTGTGTGGAATGTTTGTGTGGGTGTGTGTGCGTGTCAACTTGCCCCACTGTTTTGCCATGTTTTTGCTAACATCAAAGGAAAGTCCAATTGCAGTCCAGTTTGACACGTAGGCTTTCGCGACCAATATCATCCACAACACAGGTTTTTTTTGGGGTTAGATCGTGTAAATATAAATGCGTCGTTAAACCCGCCACCACCCGAAACAGTCAATTAGTAAGGTGTTTCACGTAAACAGAACGTCGTACTCAGATTGTAAATGTTGTGGATTTACTCTCCAACACACCGGTGTGCCGTACTCGCAACGATTTGGCGTGTTCTGTTTACGTGACAAACCTTACTAGTTGGCTGTGTCGAGTGGTGGCGGGTTTAACGACACATTTATATTCACGCGATGTTACCACAAAAAAAAACCTGTATTATGAATTGCAGTCGAGTAAGTTCTCGTTTTATCGCGGTAGACGCGTTGCCGAAGAGAGTCGCGTTCAGCGAAACACGTGTGAAGCGAAAACAATTTCCCCAAGTCGGCTTCCCGCACACCACTCCTCCACGTGCTTGGTTGTGTTTGTGGCTCTTTGTAAACGTTGCTTGTTTGTCATACGGGGGACCGTGTCTTGTTTTTTTCTTCATCCAGAAGATTGTTGATGAAACTTTTTTTGTTTGGCCTCGCGGAACACTCAGCCGATGCAAACATTTCCACAGAGCACCCGGCCCCTCCAACCCTGATGACGAAACGCATTCACTCATCTCTAAATATACTACGTAACACAATTTTTGTTCCTGGGAAGTAAGTGTTATTTGGTAATTGCTTATGCCTAACAAGTAGGAAAATGGCAATTATTCCCCACAAACTTTGCTTTTGTGACCAGGATAGTTATATTTAAAATTTTACCTATTTTCAATGAGAAAACTGGCGAATTTGTGTTTTTTCGTTCACATAAAGTCAGAAAAAAACAACATGAATAAAAATGTACATGTATTTATACTAAAGTAATGCAAAAATTACTACACATGATTTAGAAGTGAGAAGGTTTTCGAGATTTACGATTATACTGTAAATCACTTTCACGAATCAGCCCCCAAATGTAGTCTCCCATCATGTTCTCGTTATACTGTCCTTGGTAGCGGTCCAGCATATCCTGGTGGAAGCGCTCGCCTTGCTCCTTCGAGTACGCTCCCATGTTCTCCTTGAATCTATCAAGATGAGCATCAAGGATATAGACTTTGAGGGACATCCTACAGCCCATTGTGCCGTAGTTCGTCACCAGTCTCAACCAGTTCCACATAGTTTTCAACCTCGTGATTGCGCAGGAAGCCACGAACCACTGCGAAAAAGCTGTCCCAAGCCACTTTCTCCTTACTAGTGAGCTTCTTGAGGAATTCATTTCACTCCAGGATCTTCTTTATCTGTGGTCCGACGAAGACACCGGCTTTGACCTTTGCCTCAGAGGGCTTAGGGAAGAACAACAAAAAGTAAATGCAATTCAATCGCAAAATACGAATCTAACATTAATACTTAAAAAAATGTAAGAGGTGTATACAGTAGTTTTAAAAACTAAATTCACTTTCTAATCCGCTCCTACTGAACTTCTATGGCACCGTACGTTGCCAACCGAACTGTGCGTTTCATGAACCCTTGATGTTCTAGCTTCATGTGGGCATTCAGGTTTTCGAGTTAATTGTTTGCATATTAATAATAGGCATGCTGTGTGTAGGGTTTGTCTGGGTGTGTGCGCGTGTCAACTTGCCCCACTGTTTTTCAATTTTTTTGCCAACATCAAAGGAAGGTCTAATTGCAGTCCAGTTTGACACGTAGGTTTTCGCGACCAATATCATCCATAAAAGTTTTTTTTGGGTTAGATCACGTAAATATAAATGTGTCGTTAAACCCGCCACCACCCGAAACAGCCAATTAGTAAGGTTTTTCACGTAAATTGCCTGAAAAGGCGCATTTTGGCGTCCTCTGGTCTCACACCGTTTGAGACGAGACTCGAAAGAAAGCTGACTCTGGTGTGGACCAATCAATTTCAAAGACAATGCATATATGATCAGAGTATGTTTTTTGTTTGCATTCTGACTACAAGTATTGTGGTTAATGCAGACATGATTCCTCGTAAAAGGTTTCAGCTCGGTGTTATAATATCTTAACACCTGTTTTGTTGCCAGAAAAAAGTAACATTACCGGAACATTAAACCTTCTTTTTGTTTACCACAGCTATAAGCTTATGTTTTTTTAGGGTTGGCATTTAGATATTACGTTCATGGTCGTTCAAACAAGGTAATTTATCCAACTTAATTTCTGCATTAAACATAAGCAAAATATGAATTAATGTCCGAAACAAAAGGTATAAACAATGTCATCATTTCCGGACAAATCTGCATTTGCATTAGCCCCACGAAACACTTGGAGGACCATACTCTTTGTTTTTTTCGGTAAAAATCACGACGTTTCGGAGGCAACACAAGCCTCCGTCTTCAGGTGGAACCGTCACAGCAAAATTACTGTATCAAGTTCACTTGATACAGTAATTTGATACAGTAATTTTGCTGTGACGGTTCCACTTGATACAGTAATTTTGCTGTGACGGTTCCACCTGAAGACGGAGGCTTGTGTTGCCTCCGAAACGTCGTGATTTAATTTATTTTAATTTATTTTCCTTTTTTACCTACGTGATTTAACCAAAAAAAACAAAGAGTATGGACCCTTGCAGTCACGAAAACCTCAAATCTAGAACTTGGAGGACCGTCGCGCACCACGTGGTAGTCCGGAGACCACACTTTGATCAACACTGGTCTTGGATAACAGCACTGTTCCCGTACGGGCTAGTCTGCTGGTCCTGGTTAAATGCCATTGTTTTGTAAAGTTGTCGCAGTGGTCTCTGGTTACATTTCTCATTTTCTATAGTAATATTTAAGCAGTGGATTGGCCAAGGGGCCGTCCATAAATGACGTCACGCACCTGGGGGGGGAGGGGGTCAGACATTTGTGACGATGTGTGAAGAAGGGGGGAGGGTGGGTTTGAGAAATGTGACGTCACATCAAAATGCGCAACTTTAAATAAATATGTAATAAATAAAATTGGTATAACACTCATTTTTATTAATTTTCATTATTAACTATTTGATTATTTAAATTTACTAAGGTCACCTTTTATTTATTCCATGAAGGAGCATTTTGCTATCCATAGGAGAATAGAGAAGCATACATTTTGTAAAATGTTTGAATGATTGTTATTAAACATTTTCATTCTGTGGAATGAATATGTGATTGTTATAATTGTAGTATCAAATTTGCTTCGTTCCGCTACAAAGTTTAAAGTATTTTTTATAGTCTTAATTACTTATAATATTTTTTAATTATAAGAGCATTTCAATATAATATTCTGAACATCTGCAGTTTTAGTTAGACGTTGAATATTTTCAAGTGAATTTTATGCTAAATTTCAGCTTTCCAACGCCTCCATTTACAACATCCGTGCGCCAGAAATAAAAGTCAGGTCGTAAACCCCAAAACTAACCAACGTGGCGATATACGGTCAACAAAAACTATATCCGACGTGGTTTTGGCAGACTTTCATCCAGCAGTGGAAGCACAAAGGCGGTAAAATGAAGCTGTTGTCAGCTTGAGGCCGAGGTAGCGGTGCCCCCTAGAGACGAGAACCCGCCAGCTCCGCTCTGCGTGAGCGACACGCACAGAGTGGAACTTGCATATTTAAGTTTTGTGGGGAACACCGCCAACTCTGGGTGAGCGTGTTACATTTGTTTAACAGCACTTGCCGGATGAAGGCCTCCTCACAAGCCACTGTCATGTTTATCGTGGTTATGCAATTTAACATAAAACTCTCAGCAAACAAAACCCTGATGAATTCCAATTCGGAATCCCAAGTCGTCAAGAGTTTGACCATGAATAGGCAGTGCCCCCTACAGACATTGAAATGCCAGCTCGGCTTCGTGGCTGTGAAACGTGGAGAAAATAGCGCCCCCTTGAGACACGAAAACGCAAAAACTGTGTAAAAGCCTACAACACCTGGTATTCCCAGGCGGTCTCCCATCCAAGTACTAACCAGGCTCGACCCTGCTTAGCTTCCGAGATCGGACGAGATCGGGCGTATTCAGGGTGATATGGTCGTAGGCGAAAGCTGACAGAAGATTTAGTAAACTTATCTCCAACGTAGTTGTGACCCACCTTTGGAAAAAGGAACTTAACTTATTGTGTGAAGACACTGCCTGCAGTCATCCTCGCATTCACACCAGCTGTAGATCGCGACCCCAGAGCTCACTTCTGCCACTGTCAAGACCACAGTCCTTAGAGCGCCGTGGCTCTCAGCGTCACGGTGCAGTGAAGCTGCTGAGCTGAGTTAGAATCCCGGGCACGGCTGACATCGGTGGTGTCGAGTGATATGCGAACCAGGTCAGCCTCTCTCCACCCCCACCACTTCACCACCAACCCGCACCGTCCACCAGCGTGGTGAAGTATGCTCAATCAACCCCCGGGATCGTACAGACACGGCATGTGGCGGTCTTCATCCATCAACGGATTAATAAAGTTTGTACGTTTTGGTTTAAATACACACACACATACTGTACGTATAAATATGGTGACAACTTTTACTCTGAGATAGCTGCTCAGAACTGAGATGTTGCTCAGAACTGAGATGTTGCTCCAGAGCTGAGACCGCCACTTGGGTTTGCACAGAGACGTCTTGAGTTGAACTCCACTGTGAATGCGAGGATGACTGCAGGCAGTGTCTTCACACAATAAGTTAAGTTACTTTTTCCAAAGGTGGGTCACAACTACGTTGGAGATAAGTTTACTAAATCTCCTCTCATCTCTCGCCTACGACCATATCACCCTGAATACGTCCGATCTCGGAAGCTAAGCAGGGTCGAGCCTGGTTAATACTTGGATGGGAGACCGCCTGGGAATACCAGGTGTTGTAGGCTTTTACACAGTTTTTGCCTTTTCGTGTTTCAAGGGGGCGCTATTTACTCCACGTTTCACGACCTGACTTTTATTTTTGGCGCACTGATAACAAATCATTTAGAGCTGCGGGATTGAACTTCAACAGCCCTCTGTCAATCCACTGCTGGATGAGGGCTCCACATGCCGAGTGGGTAATTGGGGCTTATTTGACCGCGTGTCCACGCTGGTCCCTGGGGGTTCGTGAGGGCGGGAATCTCTGTACATAGAAGTGGGGTGCGACAAGCGGGTGTTGTGCACTGTCCACTGAAGAGGGGATAGTGGGGAATGTGAGTTGGCGTCTTGCACTTATTTACACCATTGGACCTGATAAGAACAACACGTTAAAAACTATGCATTTTGATGACCAGTTTTCTTTTGTTGGCGTTAGAACAGTTGAACTATTACTTGCGATTGAGTTGCATCCTTTAATCGATCAAAATTATGGCTACTAAATCATACTAATTTATATTGAAAGTAAAATGATGACATTCTCTTGGCACAATGGTATTGTAGGAGAATGCTTTCCTGTCAGCACCGGCGATAATGCATTGAGCATCGCGAAATCCACAAAATAAAAGTATTTCTTTACACATCCCATCAGCCAAGTGACCTGGGAGTGAATCGTTTCATTGGCATTGGTTGAACACAGGAACAAACTCTGGGCTGGTTTTGACAATCAGTGTCTCACCAACAGAGTGAGTGAACGCTGGTGAACTACGGGGACGTTCATATGCAAGGCCCCCTCTGTTAGCTTTGGGTCATAGTGGAGCACAAAACTCTACAATGCACGACACGGAATGCGACACGCGGGGTAGACAGCGCTCCCCCTGCCGACGGACAGAGGCAAAATCCGAGAACAAAAAGCCTACAACACCTGGTATTCCCAGGCGGTCTCCCATCCAAGTACTAACCAGGCTCGACCCAGCTTAGCTTCCGAGATCGGACGAGATCGGACGAGATCGGGCGTATTCAGGGTGATATGGTCGTAGGCGAAAGCTGACAGAAGATTTAGTAAACTTATCTCCAACGTAGTTGTGACCCACCTTTGGAAAAAGTAACTTAACTTATTGTGTGAAGACACTGCCTGCAGTCATCCTCGCATTCACAGTGGAGTTCAACTCAAGACGTCTCGGGGCATTTTCACAGCGAGTAAATGTTACCCACAAAACTCGTGTTCACCACCAGTTGCAGATCGCGACCCCAGAGCTCACTTCTGCCACTGTCAAGACCACAGCCCTTAGGGCGCCGTGGCTCTCAGCGTCACGGTGCAGTGAAGCTGCTGAGCTGAGTTAGAATCCCGGGCACGGCTGACATCGGTGGTGTCGAGTGATATGCGAACCAGGTCAGCCTCTCTCCACCCCCACCACTTCACCACCAACCCGCACCGTCCACCAGCGTGGTGAAGTATGCTCAATCAACCCCCGGGATCGTACAGACACGGCATGTGGCGGTCTTCATCCATCAACGGATTAATAAAGTCTGTACGTTTTGGTTTAAATACACACACATATACTGTACGTAAATATGGTGACAACTTTTACTCTGAGATAGCTGCTCAGAACTGAGATGTTGCTCAGAACTGAGATGTTGCTCCAGAGCTGAGACCACCACTTGGGTTTGCACAGAGACGTCTTGAGTTGAACTCCACTGTGAATGCGAGGATGACTGCAGGCAGTGTCTTCACACAATAAGTTAAGTTACTTTTTCCAAAGGTGGGTCACAACTACGTTGGAGATAAGTTTACTAAATCTCCTCTGAGCTCTCGCCTACGACCATATCACCCTGAATTCGTCCGATCTCGGAAGCTAAGCAGGGTCGAGCCTGGTTAGTACTTGGATGGGAGACCGCCTGGGAATACCAGGTGTTGTAGGCTTTTACACAGTTTTTGCCTTTTCGTGTTTCAAGGGGGCGCTATTTACTCCACGTTTCACGACCTGACTTTTATTTTTGGCGCACGGATAACAAATCATTTAGAGCTGCGGGATTGAACTTCAACAGCCCTCTGTCAATCCACTGCTGGTTGAGGGCTCCACATGCCGAGTGGGTAATTGGAGCTTATTTGACCGCGTGTCCACGCTGGTCCCTGGGGGTTCGTGAGGGCGGGAATCTCTGTACATAGAAGTGGGGTGCGACAAGCGGGTGTTGTGCACTGCCCACTGAAGAGGGGATAGTGGGGAATGTGAGTTGGCGTCTTGCACTTATTTACACCATTGGACCTGATAAGAACAACACGTTAAAAACTATGCATTTTGATGACCAGTTTCTTTTTTTGTTGGCGTTAGAACAGTTGAACTATTACTTGCGATTGAGTTGCATCCTTTAATCGATCAAAATTATGGCTACTAAATCATACTAATTTATATTGAAAGTAAAATGATGACATTCTCTTGGCACAATGGTATTGTAGGAGAATGCTTTCCTGTCAGCACCGGCGATAATGCATTGAGCAGCGCGAAATCCACAAAATAAAAGTATTTCTTTACACATCCCATCAGCCAAGTGACCTGGGAGTGAATCGTTTCATTGGCATTGGTTGAACACAGGAACAAACTCTGGGCTGGTTTTGACAATCAGTGTCTCACCAACAGAGTGAGTGAACGCTGGTGAACTACGGGGACGTTCATATGCAAGGCCCCCTCTGTTAGCTTTGGGTCATAGTGGAGCACAAAACTCTACAATGCACGACACGGAATGCGACACGCGGGGTAGACAGCGCTCCCCCTGCCGACGGACAGAGGCAAAAGCCGATAACTAAAAGCCTACAACACCTGGTATTCCCAGGCGGTCTCCCATCCAAGTACTAACCAGGCTCGACCCTGCTTAGCTTCCGAGATCGGGCGTATTCAGGGTGATATGGTCGTAGGCGAAAGCTGACAGAAGATTTAGTAAACTTATCTCCAACGTAGTTGTGACCCACCTTTGGAAAAAGTAACTTAACTTATTGTGTGAAGACACTGCCTGCAGTCATCCTCGCATTCACAGTGGAGTTCAACTCAAGACGTCTCGGGGCATTTTCACAGCGAGTAAATGTTACCCACAAAACTTGTGTTCACCACCAGCTACAGATCGCGACCCCGGAGCTCACTTCTGCCACTGTCAAGACCACAGCCCTTAGGGCGCCGTGGCTCTCAGCGTCACGGTGCAGTGAAGCTGCTGAGCTGAGTTAGAATCCCGGGCACGGCTGACATCGGTGGTGTCGAGTGATATGCGAACCAGGTCAGCCTCTCTCCACCCCCACCACTTCACCACCAACCCGCACCGTCCACCAGCGTGGTGAAGTATGCTCAATCAACCCCCGGGATCGTACAGACACGGCATGTGGCTGTCTTCATCCATCAACGGATTAATAAAGTCTGTACGTTTTGGTTTAAATACACACACACATACTGTACGTAAATATGGTGACAACTTTTACTCTGAGATAGCTGCTCAGAACTGAGATGGTGCTCAGAACTGAGATGTTGCTCCAGAGCTGAGACCACCACTTGGGTTTGCACCGAGACGTCTTGAGTTGAACTCCACTGTGAATGCGAGGATGACTGCAGGCAGTGTCTTCACACAATAAGTTAAGTTACTTTTTCCAAAGGTAGGTCACAACTACGTTGGAGATAAGTTTACTAAATCTCCTCTCAGCTCTCGCCTACGACCATATCACCCTGAATACGCCCGATCTCGTCCGATCTCGGAAGCTAAGCAGGGTCGAGCCTGGTTAGTACTTGGATGGGAGACCGCCTGGGAATACCAGGTGTTGCAGGCTTTTACACAGTTTTTGCCTTTTCGTGTCTCAAGGGGGCGCTATTTACTCCACGTTTCACGACCTGACTTTTATTTTTGGCGCACGGATAACAAATCATTTAGAGCTGCGGGATTGAACTTCAACAGCCCTCTGTCAATCCACTGCTGGATCAGGGCTCCACATGCCGAGTGGGTAATTGGGGCTTATTTGACCGCGTGTCCACGCTGGTCCCTGGGGGTTCGTGAGGGCGGGAATCTCTGTACATAGAAGTGGGGTGCGACAAGCGGGTGTTGTGCACTGCCCACTGAAGAGGGGGTAGTGGGGAATGTGAGTTGGCGTCTTGCACTTATTTACACCATTGGACCTGATAAGAACAACACGTTAAAAACGATGCATTTTGATGACCAGTTTTCTTTTGTTGGCGTTAGAACAGTTGAACTATTACTTGCGATTGAGTTGCATCCTTTAATCGATCAAAATTATGGCTACTAAATCATACTAATTTATATTAAAAGTAAAATGATGACATTCTCTTGGCACAATGGTATTGTAGGAGAATGCTTTCCTGTCAGCACCGGCGATAATGCATTGAGCAGCGCGAAATCCACAAAATAAAAGTATTTCTTTACACATCCCATCAGCCAAGTGACCTGGGAGTGAATCGTTTCATTGGCATTGGTTGAACACAGGAACAAACTCTGGGCTGGTTTTGACAATCAGTGTCTCACCAACAGAGTGAGTGAACGCTGGTGAACTACGGGGACGTTCATATGCAAGGCCCCCTCTGTTAGCTTTGGGTCATAGTGGAGCACAAAACTCTACAATGCACGACACGGAATGCGACACGCGGGGTAGACAGCGCTCCCCCTGCCTACGGACAGAGGCAAAAGCCGAGAACAAAAAGCCTACAACACCTGGTATTCCCAGGCGGTCTCCCATCCAAGTACTAACCAGGCTCGACCCTGCTTAGCTTCCGAGATCGGACGAGATCGGGCGTATTCAGGGTGATATGGTCGTAGGCGAAAGCTGACAGAAGATTTAGTAAACTTATCTCCAACGTAGTTGTGACCCACCTTTGGAAAAAATAACTTAACTTATTGTGTGAAGACACTGCCTGCAGTCATCCTCGCATTCACAGTGGAGTTCAACTCAAGACGTCTCGGGGCATTTTCACAGCGAGTAAATGTTACCCACAAAACTTGTGTTCACCACCAGTTGCAGATCGCGACCCCAGAGCTCACTTCTGCCACTGTCAAGACCACAGCCCTTAGGGCGCCGTGGCTCTCAGCGTCACGGTGCAGTGAAGCTGCTGAGCTGAGTTAGAATCTTTTTCCAAAGGTGGGTCACAACTACGTTGGAGATAAGTTTACTAAATCTCCTCTCAGCTCTCGCCTACGACCATATCACCCTGAATACGTCCGATCTCGGAAGCTAGGGCAGGGTCGAGCCTGGTTAGTACTTCGATGGGAGACCGCCTGGGAATACCAGGTGTTGTAGGCTTTTACACAGTTTTTGCCTTTTCGTGTCTCAAGGGGGCGCTATTTACTCCACGTTTCACGCGCACGAAGCCGAACTGGCATTTCAATGTCTTCAGGGGGCACTGCGTCTCAGGGTCAAACTCTTTACGAGGTGGGATTCAAAATTGGAATTCACCAATGTCACCTTCACCCCGAGTTGTCAGTGCTCCCCCTACAGACTTACATATGAACGTGCCATTCTATGCGTCTGAAACGTAGGGTAAATAGCTCCCCCTTCCGACATAAAAGGCAAAATCCTAACAACACCTGGTATCCCCATGCAGTCTCCCATCCACGTACTAACCAGGACTCGACACCACTTTCCTTCACAAGCTCAGACGATATCAGAAGCATTCAGGATGAAATGGTCGTAGCCATTGATCTCCATGAGAGTTTACACATCTTTACGGGTTTTCCGTTCTGCTGAAACTACAATGCAATTGCTGTTCTTCCCCTAATTCACGTTCCCGTAGATAATGGGAAGAGCCGCAGTGATGGGTAACAGGGCACCACAGATGAGAAGTCCGTCGGTAAGAGGAGTGTCAAGTGTAAGGCCCATGGGCCATGACAGGCGTTTCACGACAAGTGGCTCTAAAAGGGGGGGCCTTAACGGTAATGAGCCACTTCTGTTGTCAAATATATATGTTGAGGACACAGTTGGCATAACTGGTGAAACAATAAGTGCACTGAAGTACATTGTTAATCAAACTTTTTTTTTATTACAAACAAAAATAAACGTCAAACATTGGTGCATGTTATTAAACAGTATTGAAAGACAGCGATACGAAACACGTGTGCAATGTTTTAATCGGTGCACAACTGTTGAAGAATCAACATCACGAGTTAATAATCATGGCACCTGTATCAGAAGGTAGAATCAGAAATGGCTCAAAGTCAGACCCGGACTATACCACACAAATGTTGAAACCTAGCCCGATCTACCTTTATGCAACGGCCGGTCCTGGGCATATAATGACAAGAAAAAAATACAACGTCCAAGCACATGCTTGCCAACCCTACTGATTTCAGTAGTAGGCCGATGATGTATTAAACCCCTTGACCACATACTGATTTTCAAAAGAATCATGCCGCTCCATAAATGTTTTTTCATTTTAGTTTTCTTCGGGCGCTATTCCTGCTTTGAAAACCATTGTGGTAAAAAAAAAGGGTTTAAGAATTGCCAGCCTATCACTTAGATCTTTGGTGGGAGCAAGTTCGCTACCAGATGTACCAAAAATACAAACATGGGCTGGATTTTGCAAGGCAGAAATTCATTTGAAATACCAACATGAAAAGCAGATAAAATCGTAAAAACATTTCCGTTGTCAGTATAATTTTTATAACCGTCTTGGAGCTTTTACATGAAAACAATTTCACGCAGAAAAATAATAACGTATGTTACAAAAGACAACTATTGAGCTTCATTGCCACCATTTGTGACTTGAAAAATCTTGGAATATCTGCTGGTCTCAAAAGAACATAAACCGTACTGCAGTGACTAATATTCGACGAAAGAAAGTGTAGCAGTGGCGCAGTGGTTAGCGTCCTAATCTATGAACACAGCAACCTGAGTTTGATTTCCAGCCATGGCTAACATCTCTATGGAGTGATATCTGAACTTGTTTGGAGCACCCAACTCTCATAAGCGTTGTTAAATGTTGTCAAGTTACCAGTTACCAGCGTGTTGTGGGGAGATATTCATCCATCAGTGGAGTTACAGAGGGATATCTCACCAACAAGAACCATCTCGAATTAAAGCAGGACTACCATTTCCACATCAAAAATACGAATGTGCAATTAAACAAGAAAATACCTGATTTTGTGAATGAATTACCTTATTTTGCATTCATAGGATATTTCGGTATGTGTATATTATGGTGCATGTATAACAGAAACAGTGATGCACAGACACGTAACTAATAAAAAAAATCATTAAAAAACTACATTTCACATAACCCGTGAAAAAAGAAACACTAGTTCACCCTCATCTAATCCACGTGGTATTTACAAGTATCTAAAGGCGATGCGAGTGTGTTTATCCGGGTTCAGCTGCTGTGTATCGAAAATGTATTCTCGCAAGCTTTCAGCGTGCACTACTGCTGCTGCGGGCATCTACATGGTTCAGAGTTAAATTGGTGCCCGCAAGCAGTGCATGGTGAAAGTTGGAATAAAGATATGCTCAATAAAGCCCCGGAGAGAAAGAAACCCACATTCGAGTTAGACGCGGCGAGAGAAAAAAAGGATGATCTTTAGCATGAGCAAGCATAACACACACACACATACAACAAAACATCGCAGGTGGTTTCCTCTGTATAGATTTCAGAAGTCTGCGGTATTCGAAGTGTGGCTGGCACGGGCGGTTCTCAAAACCATTGTCTCCGAGTGTGAAAGGCTAAAGCACTTTGCTCAGTGGACTCGCTGGCAAGACTGGCAAGACCAGGATGGAAATTTAAGAGAGGATTGGGGAACTTCCCAGAATAAATATAATATTTATTGGGATTTTCACCACGGAATCAATTCCCAGAACACAACACCAAAGCATCCCAATGTGGACTGTTGATGTAAGTGGCAGGTAAAAGTAGGTGGCGTTTAATAAGCTGGGGGTTTTTTCGTATTTTTTCTTTCATAAAGGTGACAAACTTGGTATTAATTACGTCTGTCCCCACCTGAGGTTTAATGCAAATTTCACAGTTAAACTTATTTGCAAACACATACCAACACAAATAAACAGAGTAGCTTCGCGTCATAGGGTCTACTGGGAATGTGTCATTTGGACGATCCGGAAAAATAATTCAGTATCGATCCGAAAATATGATGACAGCAGACGTGACGTCACTTCTGTGGCATCGCGTGCGGTCACCATTGCTTAAATTATTCACGTATTCGAAACGTTACACCGGATCATTTTAATGATGCAACCTTATGGTCAAAATGTAATTTCTATCATGCCTATTAAATCTAGTCTATTTAAATGTTACCTTAAATAGCAGTGAAATGCAATGCAAAATAAACAAACTAGCTCAAGCATGTGTGGCAATTCCACTTGCATATGTCAATACGTTTAAACAAATTTAATTGTGCAATAGCATCAAATGTTCAAAGTGTTACCCACTAATAAGAAAGATTGTATATTTATGTTGATGAAAACAAATCGAATATTCAACCCTGAATTGTGCAAATTAGTTATTGTTTCGATGAGAATGACGTAAAGGGCATCACAGTTAGACATTTTTATAAATGAAACACAAAGCAACACATTTAACACAAAAGGGCTTTACGATTGCGTTGGCAGAAATATTTTCACCAGCCCCCCACCCCAATTCTCAAGCACACACTGACCAGCATGGCGAAATATAGCTAAAGAAACCCCATAAACGATGTGGTGTTGGGAGGCTTTCATCCAGCAGTGGATTTCCAAAAGCTGTGCCCGATTCAGAGGTACTAAATGCAATGTTATTTTCTAAATACTCTCTATTTTCATACAATAAATTTGTTGGAATGCTTCCTGCCTACACAAGAATTCGGCCTTTAGTGTCTGTAACACAGACGCATTGCACCTATTGGTAAAATAGTACAGTAATATAACAGCTAACAATAATTTGCACAAGTAGTGGTTTGCTTGAACGATGGTGTCTGATTGTTGCTAAGTGGAAGGAAGTCCATGAGAGTTTATGCCAAAGGCTACTGCCGTGTATACGCTGTGTTCGGGATGCTTGAACGAAATATTTCGGCACGATTAATCGATTGACCATTTCCTGTCGCGTGAACATTAGTGCAGGTAGGGGCCATACAGTGTTCATCTCGTCCGCCGACTCACAGAGACTCGAATAACCACAAATGTCACATTGCAGTTGTCAGTAACTTACACTTGCATCTCTCTCTGTGACAAGTCATTCCCAACTTTTCCAGACCCAAAGACAGGAATCAATCCTGGAAATAATGTTTTCCATGGTAAATCGAAAAACATCGTAGCCGTAACGGTTTCCGCTAACCACTGCCGGACCGTCGCGGCCATGAGCAGTGGTTCACAGGTCACAGGTTGGGGCCTCACTGCTCTACGTTGGTTTGCATTTCGACTGGAGGAATCCGATGATCTATGAAGCTCTTTTTCACAGATGTCCAGTTTGGACGGGTCTCGTATAGTTAAGTAAGATGCCAGACAGTATTTGTCTCTATTATAAAACACCTATGGCTTATAATTAATCTGCAAACACAGTGTTGACAGTCACTGCGAATAATTTAAAACACTTTTTGTTTTTCAGTATGGCATGCATTTTAGAGTAAATATTGATACTTTTAAGTCTTAAGTTAGCGGGATATATAGGCAATTTTCACAATTTTCACCAAAAATTCGACTGCTTGTATTCTGAGATCAAAAATAGGATGATTGAGGTATTAAGAAAGGTTGGTCAATATTTAATATTTAGCACATAAAGTAACGTGATGTCATTTAAAAATTCCTTAAAATTTGTACTTATTTTTCAAAGATGCTTAAAATCCTATAAAAGTCTCCGTCACGGAGTCTAAAGAAGAAACACAGAATCCACAGGTGTTTTCCACACCTCTTCTGAAATGTACGGATTAATTGCCATTACAAAATGTGGCATAATATTGCACAATGCTATTTGTGACATAGTAAATACTTAAAAGTTAACATGCTGATTTTATTTCTCAAGTTTTACGATGGGAAACCATAACTCTCATCAGTGATATCAACCCCCGGTACCTGAGTTTGATTCCAGGCCACTGCTTACATCGTTTGTGAGTGATGCAAGTAATATCTGAACCGTTTTTGCCGCCCCTCCCCACCTCACCTCACGCCTCCCCGGCAATTCTTCGCTCACTCAACCCACACTCATCAGTGCGGTGAAGTATGGCCTACACAGCTCGGGAAAGCCTTTATCCGGCAGTGGTACTGACAAAGCGGCCTTAAACGATCTTCCAAATTGCGTGCTATCCATTTTCATGACCGTGTTTCCCTGCGCCGTCGATTCAGTCCCCATCCCTCCCCCCGCCCCTCCCCCCGTACCACCAGGCAGCCATCCTCATTGCGAGCGTCGTGCGGGTCTCACATCAGAAACTGGATGCACACGACGGCGACCGCGACAGCGCACGCGATCGCAGCCACCACGTTCCCGCGAGACATCAGTGACCCGCCGGGGGCCTGGGTGGCCTCCGTGTGGAAGGAGCACATGCCTGGACACACACAGGATCGACGGCACAACGAAAACAAAGATCCCTATTATATTCTCTGCTGGGGCAAGTTCCGTTAACGAGCACCCACTTTTAAGTTGGCGCGCACGCATTAAAGTCACCTCCGATTCAGCGTGGTTGGCTACGTGCGGTTTAATCAAGGTCAACATAAAAAGTCGGCACGCCACACGAGGGGGTGGTGTGGCCAGCACCACACCGAATTGGTCCTCCCCGGTGCCGATAGTTTACACGCCGCACCGTATGAGGCCGAGTCGACCTAGGGTAGACCCAGGACCAGTTTAAATAATTGTAATTGATGTTGGTGGGTGCGTTCGCGGGAATCGAACTTGGGTCGCCGGTTTCGTAGCGCAGCGCGCTAACCACTGCGCCACCGCTCCCCACGCAAACACAAAACATACACAAACGCACAAGGCACCATACTCGGCACCATGAAACTCAAGTGAATTCATCAAGTGACAACAGCCTTTGTTAACCAAGTGAAATCCCGTTGGGAAACTTCACCTTCTGTTCTAAACATATGGGTGTGGACAAGAGTAGCTTTGTAAGTATACAGTAATCCCTCGCCACTTCGCGGTTCAAGTTTCGCGGCCTCAGTGCATCGCGGATTTTTCGAACTGATTTAAAGGCCTCATTATACCTGTGCAGTAACACCATCATCATCATTCATCATCACATTCATCGAACTGCACAGGTCTGTCATCGTCGTCATTGTCATCGTCATTGTCATCGTCGTCGTCGTCATTACTGGAGTCAAGTCTCAAGATACTACTGTCATTGGTGAGTGTAGAACACCATAATACGTATTGTATGAAAGAGAGAGAGAGAGTGAATGTATAATATTAAGGTTTTATAATTAAATAGATTCAAGTAAAATATATATATAAAGTATAAATATACATATTTTAAGCATTCTGGTACCCACACACACATATACGGAAATTCCTAGGGGGCCAATCCTACTTCGCGGATTTTCACCTATCGCAAGGGGTTCCGGTCCCCATTAACCGCGATAAACGAGGGATCACTGTATATCTCAATACGTCCGTATAAGCTGTGCTTATTGTCACTGGATCATCACGTGTTACTTACCATTCAGAAGTGGTGGAGCTGCATTGGAGGAGTCACTCTTCTTCTCATCTGGCGTCAGCTCTCTGATGGCATCGAGCTCTTTAAACACCTTAAGAAGAGACAGCATTTGGGGTTCCATGATATATATGTCAAAGATTCAATTGAAAAAAAAAAATCATCGTTCAATTCAAAGTGGTGCCCCATGCTCCATCATGATCACATTTACATCAAAATAATGAAAAAAATAATGGAGCCTGGGTTCCAGGGGCTCACTTTCCTATTCTTGGTTCTTTCGGTAAAGTCACGTAGAAGGGAAATAATAAAATAATAATAATAAAACATAATAAAATACAATTCTCACGACGTTTCGGCCACAACGCAAGCAGCCGTCCTCAGGTGAAGAACAGGGCTGAGGATGGCTGCTTGCGTTGTGGCCGAAACGTCGTGAGAATTTTATCTTATTATGTTTTTATTTTTTTATTTTCTTATTTCCCTTCTACGTGACTTTACCGAAAGAACCAAGAATATGAATCCATGCAGTCATGAAAGCTTTAAATCGAAAAAGCTCACTTTCCTCTCTGTACACCCCGAAAGGCTGAGAATGGGCGGATATGAGCCTGAATTTATTTTCTTCTCTCTATTTCGCTCGTCATCTTTGCTTTGACAAAGGTTACGAGCGAAATAAAATCACATTTTCGGCCACCCGCGTATGACATTTCCACATTATTCACCTTCGTCTGCACCTTCATTCAAACTCGTTCGCTCGTCAAGAGTCGGTCACGCTTTGGTCTTTGGTGGGGGGGGGGAATCGTCGTCATCACCGTCACATGCCTGACGATTATTTTATTTTTTTCCCATTCGCTCACATTCATCGCCGACATCAAAATTAATACATTTCCGTCACCGATTTCGCCCACAAAGTCAATGCTGCTCACCTCCATGTTCATCCGGAAAGCATTGTTGGCCTCCTCCACAACACGCCCCATGGTCTTGGCGTTCAGCTCCAGGCTGTTCATGCGCGAGCGGTACAGCTGCTTGAACTTGCCGGCGTTGGTGACGTTGTCGAAGGTGTAGAACTCGAGGCCCTCGCCGCTGGCGGGCAGGTGCAGGGCGCGCTGCGCCACCTTCTTGAGGACCTGGCCGCCCGAGAGGTCGCCCATGTAGCGCGTGTAGGCGTGGGACACCAGCAGCTCCGGCTCGTGCTCCCCGATCCACCGGATGCGCTCCACGTACCTGCAGACAGGTGGGACCGGCCGACGAGAGGCGTCACTCACGCGCGACGTCGGGCGAGGCAGCATTGCTGCCTGTGTGTATGCTGAACTTCTTTCGCGCCGCTTCGAATATAACATCTGTGACTATTCCAGCTGACACTGAAATAAAAATTTCACTTGAACAGTTATTCGGAAGCCACTGCAGCTATGGCACTTTTAAATCTAGATTAAAAACGAACATCTCCAGCACCGCTTTTTGTGTTTAGTTGATTATCCTTACGCCCCCCCACCCCCCGCCGCAGCTCCGATCAGCACAGTTGGCTAAGTACGGTGCGAAAGAAGTTCAACGTACATCCATAAAACGTACGTGCGACCGTGTAAGCAGGCGAAATAAGACACGTAGGCGCGCGCCCGTTGCGTTTTCGAGAAGCGGGAGGCCCCGGGGCGAAGGTGAGCACGCACCTGTCGACGGCGTCGGAGCGGGCGGCCTTCTTCTGCCACTGCGGGCCGTAGAAGAAGTGCAGGTCCTTCTCGAGCGCGGCCTTGCGGCTGAGCTCGAGCGGGAAGTGGAGCGGAGCGAACGCGGCGTGGCCCTTGTTCCTCTCCATCTCCTCCTCCAGCGCCGTGTACACGTGGTACAGCGCCACCGTCATGTGCTGCGCGACAACACGGCCGCGCGAAGGCAAAGACACAGCCAGCCATTTTGTTTTATTGCGCAGGGACAGCTGTCATCATCAGGGGGTTTCTCCCCCGCCCCCCCACAATCCTGCACCCCGCCCCCCTAGGATTTAAACAAACACAACTGTGCTCCGAGATGCTGTTGTCGAGCAAAGGTCAAACTAAATGTTTTTTTTTATTTGAGCAGGTAAGGCCCAATGAGCTTTGTAGCTCTGTTCAGAAGCGGCCTGGCCACAAATTATAGCTGAACAAAGTGGCTGATCATGTGGAAATGTATAGCAAGCGAAAACTCTAAGCGCATGTTTCTAAATGTGGAGGGAAAAACTGGAAGACCCGGGGGAAAACCCACGCGACCACATGGAGAACATACAAGCTTCATACATGCGGACATAAGAGTCGGCATCGAACCAGAGGTCGCAAACGGGTTTTGATTCCTTACCCATACCCGTACCCGGCCGCACCAGGGTCGCAAACGGATACCCGAACCCGTACCCGGCCGGGTACGGCCGGGTACGGGTTCGGGTATCGGGTACCTGATTGCGACCTCTGGGATGACGCCATGTTGCAGGCGCGGGTGGGTTGATTCTAGGAACTTGAATTGTGAGAAGAGACAAGACGTTGGGAAATGAGTGACAAACGGTGACTCGCCAGTGACTCACGGCCTACCCGTACCCGTACCCGGCCGCACCAGGGTCGCAAACGGGTACCCGTACCCGTACCTGGCCGGGTACGGGTAGCCGGGTATCGGGTAGGGTACGGGTATCGGGTACCCAGTTGCGACCTCTGCATCGAACCCACGACCTCCTGTATACCAGGCGAGCTAGTTCGCATCTCCCCACCGTGGCGCGCATCACACGTGGCCTCACATCAAAGCAAATGCATTCGCTTTCCAACATTCGGGTGTTCAATTGAAAGCCTCACAACACTGAATTTAGCGCTAGCATCACGGTGTCATTCCTGTACAGTGATTGCAATGGCCCTGAAAAGCAGCTCACATCTAATTGCCCGCCACCGACTCACCTCGAAGAGGTCCCGGCGGATCCGGCCCTGCAAGAACTCCTTGACGAAGTGGGTGTTCTCGGCCAATGTGTGGGAATCTTTGGTCCCAACCTTCAGCATGTCAGACAGTTCATTGCTGCAAGACAACAGAAGCAAGACATGATTACGCACCGCATACGAAACGGCACCGCGAACGATGCCCTCCATCTTCGTCAGATCTCAGAAGCTGAGCAGGTTTTTGGGTTCTGGTTGAGTACCAGCCAGGTATAGTACCAGCTTGAGTGACTGAACCTGGGACGAGCCCTCGAACTGACCCCTTCAATCGAGCAACTGGACCCTCGGTTCGAACCTTGAACCGATGACTCCAGAAGTGACCCTTGAATTCACCAAATGATGCTGGGACCGACCGTCGGCCGCTTGCCAGGTTTAGTTTGCGCGCGGGTAACTTGCCCACGGCTTGCCACGAGTCGTAGGAGTGGGCGCGTGCGAGGTGACCAGGAGATGGCAGTGCTGAGGTATTCGCCCCCCCCCCCCCCTCGTGCACGCGTGTGTGTGTGTGCGTGGTGGGGTTTGTGTCCAGGGTGCAGATGAGGACAAGCACAAAGAGGCCCACTCGTTAACGGAACTGGCCACAAGCATCCCAACGCAGCACTCTCCTGAAAGGGCATCGTCTTTAGACTCGGTGAGGTTTTCCCTTTGCGGAATGATTTGACATTTTATTTTAAACAAGACAAACGGTTGTCTGTCCAGCTGCCGATGTGTGGAGTGTAACTATTTGTTTTGTATCGCTTTGGGCTGCACGGAACACCGCCACGTCATCAAGTTTTTCTCCAATACTTCACATGAAAAGCATCCGTTTCCACGTTCAGCCAAGCCCACGGTGTAACAGAAACCGAGAGACAAGGCAATGCCTTTGACAACAAAAATTTTAAAACGTTTGTCAATAACAAACACGATTTAACTCATGGGCATGGCTAACGCACTTGGCCCGTGACATGCGAACCGGTCACCAGATCACCCCATTTCGCCAACCCACGCTGACCATCGGCACAGTGAAGGCATTTATACTTTTTTAGTTTAACAAGCCAAAAGTGTTTTTTTCTTCTTTTTAAATTTTGTGCATACTACGAATAACACTACGTCACAGATTTTTTTGTTCCTGGGTACTAAGTGTTATTTTTTTAATTGCTTATGCCTAAAAAGTATAGAAAATGGATATTATTCCCAACAAACTTTGCTTTTGTGACCAGGACTTTATGTGTACGAAATACACAAATGCACACCACGTTTACTCATTGAAAATAGGTACATTTCAAAATATCACTGTCCTGGTCACAAAAGCAAAGTTTGTGGGCAATAATAGCCATTTTCTGTACTTTTGAGGCATATGCAATTAGGAAATAACACTACCCAAAATAAATGTTTGTTCCACAGTGAAATCAAACTGATAGATGACCGCATTTCAACAACACCTACATGTAATTTACACCCACAACGCAAAATGACCGTATACGAATTAATGACACATTTAGCGTTGACATCTTCAAGACACTACGGAAGAATCGCTCACTACTCAAGATGTTCGCGTCGTGGTGCAGCGGCCTCGCAGCAAGAGGGGTCTGGGTTCGACTCCCAACTCGAGTGCCTTTCCCCGTCGAGTTTGGACGTTCTCTCCCCCCCCCCCTCTGATATATTTGAGTTTCCTCCGGGTTCCCTGGCTTCCTCCTTAAGCTACAAAACATACACAATGAAGCTGAAAACTCAACGGAACGCGTTCGGACAATAACCCACGGTGGCATTAAAGGGCACGCACACAGATAATAGAACACAACTGCGACGTGTTTGGCCAATTTACCTTCGAAGCAGAAGCCAAGAGAGGTTTTTTGTTTACCGTGTCGCATATTGATTTAAGCAGCCTATTTTTAGCAGCGAACAACATAAACGTTCCACACAAACCTCATCCGGTCTCAGCTACCTTACAAAACGCACCATCTGAAACGGCTGTTCCACAGTCCAGCGTGTCACGGTGTACACCCTTATTAACATTCGCTTATCATTAACCATTAAACTAGGCGCCGTCGTCTGCTTCACTGCGGACATTACAATTGTTTTTTTATATTTCTTATTTCACCAGGTGAGACCCGCTGTGCCTAGAAACTGCAGCTCTTTTCTTTTGGCAGAAGCAACCTGGCCACATACGATAGCTCAAAAAAAAAGTGGCTTATCAAGTCAATTTTTGTTTACGTTACCGGCCATGTGGGGGAGAGCCATTGCCCAAGACATCTTTTGAAGCATTGGCTCACGGTAATTGTGAAATTGTGCACTGTGTTTTTTTGTTTACCCTCAATGGGGAGTGGGGGGGTCATTGTAAAAACACAATGAATGGCAACGTCGCCCCCTAGTGTCAGACTTAAAACTGCCCAACTTCCACCTCGTGTCGCCGCACAGGGACAGCTCCCACGAGGGTCCCCCCTCCCCCCACCAAAGCTGCATTCGGGGACATCTGTTACGTTACATGCGAGATGTAAATGTACGTTTATTGTTGTACAATCACAGCTTATGTTATGACTGCAGTCCAGCATGCAACAAAAACTATCGGCAATCGGTATTTCATTACTGATATTTAAACAAATACGTTCCAACCATTCTCGATCCACGAATGGATAAAGGCCTTCCCCCAGGCCATGCAGGTTATTTTGTGCGTTACACTTGCCACAACATTCTGTCAAGGCTATACGAGGGATATTTTTCTTTTTACCATTCTTCATCAAGCGAGCGTAGTTTTTTTTCCCTTCCGATATTAGGAAGCCGCTGGAGCCGTGCACTTTTAACTCTAAACTAAAACACATTTCTTTAGAACTGCTTTGTGTGTTTAGTTTGTTGTCCTACCCCGGGCACCTTCGATCAGTACGGTTGGCTACGTACGGTGCGAAAGAAGTTCAACATACATACATACATAGAAGCTGGTGTGGTCAGTGCGTGGGCAACACATGGGGGCAGGGAGAGGGGGGGGAGGTCTGAAATGTTTCTGTTATCACTCGCCGCTGACGTTAGCCGTGGTTGGAAAATCATACTCAGATCGCCGGCACAAATAACAGAGGGGAAACAACTCAACACACTGCTCAACAGCACTGCCCTGCAACACAAACTCATAATACGCGACGTTTCGGGCAACGGCCCTTCGTTCTTTCATTCACAGCAAGAGACCGACAGATGGCCGAGTCACGAGGAGCAGTGCGCTCACCATTCCGCCACCGCTCCTCACCCACGCGCTGCTAACGCGGGAGAGAGAGGAAAGCATGGACGTTCGTTTAAAAGTCAACGCTTTGGGGTTTTGTAAAATCCTTTATATTAAGTTCACTTGCTTGCTTGCTTGCGTGCTTACGACCGTGCAAATCTTTCGGTCGTTTTTTCACCCACATCACGTGATCCAATCGAGCTGACATTTTGCACACAGACTCGTTGTGCGTGACAATTCATTTTCGTGAGAAAAAAATTTCCTTAATTTTACACTTTTTAGAATTTGTTTTTATATATAATTACCAATTGCTTAATGGTGGCAGGCAATCATCTGACCCATAGGTGGCAGCCATCTCAAGCCAGAGGACGAGAGGACTCTAGCCGCCACGCATATAAAGGATTTATAGTGAAAAACTTTGTTTTTACGGGTTAATTTTTTTGGTTTGAGGATTGCCAACTGACGTGGTATTAAAATGTCATCAATTATTTTTGCACAAGAGAGAGGGAGAGAGAGGAGAGTGAGCGAGAGGTGGGGGTTTACATGAAGCAAAGTAAAAAAAATGTACGTTAATAAAAAATTACGAAATGATGAACGAAGCAAAGTGCCGAATACACCGAGCATCTTCTTGTTTCCCCTGATCGTAATATAAAAAAGGTAGGAGAGGGAGGGAGGGAGGAGAGGATCCTCACCCGAGACCGAGCGTCTTCCCGTGCTGGGCAGCATGCTGCACGGACACGTCTTGACTGTCGTTGGCAGGCATGATGACGATGTTGTTGGTGATGTTGTTGTTGTTGGATTGTGTAAGTGGTGATGATGATGATGTAGTTGTAGTAGTCGCGGGATCACGGAGAGCCGGCGTGAGAGTTGTAGCGTGCGGTCTGAGCTGCTCTCTGCGCTGCTCTTACACCAAACTCAGCCTCCACCACAGCACTGGAGCCTTGGCGATGCGCGATTCTTTATATACCATGTCACCCCCCTCCCATCCCTCCCGTCCACGCCCCACCACCACAGCGTGGTTTTCTCTCTACCCCACCCCTCATCCACCCCCCTCCCTGCTTCCCCTTTCACCCCCCTTCGTCATCCCCCTCCCTCGACTCCCTCCCCTCTTCTCGCTCCTTCCCTCCCTCGCTCCACCCTCCCTCCTTCACTCCCTCCACTGACTTTCCCTCCACTCTCTACTCTCCCTCGCTCCACTCCCTTACTCGCTTCCCTACGCGTTCGCACTCCCTCCCCTAAGACCATCCACTCCCTTCACTCGTTCCCATCTCTCGCTCACTCCTTTACTCTTACGCTCCACTCACTCACTTCCATTACTCTCACACTTCTTTCCTGAAATCCCGACACTCCCTTACCGCTCCCTCCCCTATCTCTCCTGCTCAATCCCCCACCCCCTCCCCGGTCAAAGAAGAGATGTAATCGAATCTCCGACATACACGCACGCACGTGCACGCACGCGCACGTACACGTACACGCGCACGTACACACGCACGCACACGCACGCACGTACACGCGCACGCACGCACACGCACCCACGCAAAACCAGCCCGAAACCCCAATCACCACAGCACAAGTCGCGGTTGGGAGGCGGCCCGAACCGCATCCGCGCGTTCGCTCAACACGCACGGCGACAAATGGGGGAAGGGATTTTTTAGTTGTTTCTTTTGTTTTGTTTGTGCCGAGTCATGGTTTGGACGAGGGCAGCGAGTGAGTCTCGTGAGCGGCACGTGACGAACGTCGAACTCACCAGCGCCTCCCCTCCCCTCCCGTTCTTCTTCCATCGTTTCTCCTCTTTAACTAACGGCCATTCGCCTCCCCTCCCCATCCCCCACGCTGTGTCACGTCGTTCTCTGACGCTGCACAAAAAGGGAATGGCGTGTTTGTTGTATGACCCCCACCACCCCCCCAACCTCCAACCCACCCTCCATTCCTCCCCTACCACCCCCCTCGCACATTCGTGCTGAGTCAAGTCAGCAGCCCATCCCCCCAGCCCCCACTCGCCCTCACTCTGACTCAGCTGAACAAAGAACCGCGATTCACAGTGGCCGCGTTTTCTCTGCTACGAGGGAAACAACAACGAAGACCAACGTCTTCTCGGTTCTTTCGGTAAAGTCATGTAGAAGGGAAGTAATAAAATAATAAAATAAAACATAATAAGATCATTCTCACGACGTTTCGGCCACAACGCAAGCAGCCGTCCTCAGGTGAAGACCAGGTCTGTCGGGGAGACAGCGTCTGAAAAAAATAAAGACCAACGTATCTCATAATGAAACAAGGGTTGTTTCGGGGGGGGGGGGGGTGGTTAGATCGCGTAAATGTGAATGTGTCGTTAAACCCGCCACCACCCGGCAAAGCCAATGAATGTGGCTTGTCACGTCAACCAAACGTGCCTGTTAGTTACTACTTCAGCACACCGGTGTGTTGGAGGGTAAACCCACGACATTTGCAAATTCGCGTATTACGACGTATAGTTGGTGATTACAACCAGTTAAATTTCGATTTAAAGCTTTCGTGACTGCAGGGATTCATCTTCTTGGTTCTTTCGGTAAAGTCACGTAGAAGGGAAATAATACAATAATAAAAATAAACATAATAAAATACAATTCTCACGACGTTTCGGCCACAACGCGGCTGCGTTGTGGCTGCTTGTGTATTATTTTATTATTTCCCTTCTACGCGACTTTACCGAAAGAACCAAGAAGATTACAACCAGCTCCATCAGGCGATAAGCCGGCATTGTGAAGAAGTCCTCCGGTTTCGGACTTAAATCGAGGACTCACGACCACATAGCCGACTCGGCAGGCCCCGACGTTGTAGGCGGATGTGTGAAAAGTTCGGCGATGTGAGCATATGCGAGCAAAGAATATGTGAGCATCGAGAGAAAGTTACGGTGTACAACGTGCAAGCGTAAACTTCGGTTGAGTGTGGGCACTGTCGTCGTTGGCCAGGGCGGATTATATGACAGATACGCGACGTTGTTGATGCCACTTTTTACACTGCTATCTCGTTAACGGCCACTTCATATATTTTTTTTATGGTGGCATCTGTACACAGCGCCTTGTGACCTCCGGATGAAAGGCGTTTTAGGAGTGTAAATTATTCATTGTTGTGTTCATTGTCCGACCGCCCAGCGGGATCTGGAGTCGATTGATATGTATATGATGTATTGAACAAAGACAGACCGTCAACATCTGTACATTTTAAGCAGAGCCTTTTATTATGTCTGCATTCATTACTTTCCCCCCCAACCGCATTTTGAAACGGCGTGTCGCAATCCGCACGAATCACAAATTCCTTCCCCATGCGCAGCATTACGGGAGCGCACAAATATACTTGTTGCCATCGACGATGACATCATCCTCCGGCTCGAGACGCATCTGTCTCGCTGTGTTTGGCCACATTTGCAAGAATATCATGGACGACATTCCCTGCGCCATCATCCATCCAGGTAAAGAGTGGAGTTCGAACGGCGCCCTTCCGAGGAACTCTTGTGGGGACGCCGGCATAACCTTTGCGCAGGATGAGGCCCTCTTTCTACAACGCGGTGGCCTGCACTGCGGTCGGTGCCGCGTGCCATCGTCGCCGACGCGATGATGGTGAATGTCTGTCACGAGAAAGACTTGGTGAGTAACCTCAGACTGGAGTGAGTGGCACGTGTGAAATTACTGCGAGCGTGGTAAACAACACACACAAGCTTGTAGCGTTTGCGAGATTCGTCAATCTGCGGATTCATCATCAGAGGCAGCTGCTTAATATGGTGAATCCACTGCTGGATGAAAACCTCCTCCTAACTCGCCGCTGTCGCCATCTCTCACAATCCTGTGATACGCGGTGGTGAGGTCATGGTCTCCCTCGCCTGGTTATTCAAGATGATTTGGCCACTTACTCGAACTTTTGCACACGTGATCATATCGGCCACTTCGATAAGCTATCATCATGTGTGGGCCAGGTTGCCTCTGAGAAGGAACTAATCGCTCAATGGCCTTTAGCTGGTAAATCAAATAGCTTATGTTTGAGTGTAATAGGTTCACTATCAGCAGCAGTAGCTACTGCACACGAGCTGATTCCATCGTAAGGGGTGGATATCTTCTCGATCGGACACATTCCATTCCTTGGGTGCCACTTCCCCTGGGGGTGTATTGGGAGATGGCTTGAAGTTTGTTACTTACAGCGGTGGGTTGAAGGTGATTAGTATTGTCTGACGTCTCGGGCAATTGCCGATGTAAAACTGATTTTGATTAATAACCGATTTTGGTAACTGATATTCAGGGATGTTGTCAAATAATTACGTACCGTATTTCATTATTACAAAGGACCACTGGTGAAATGTTCTCTCTCCAACTTATATCCATATATACTCTTTGGTTCTTTCGGTAAAGTCACGTGGGTAGAAAAAATAATAGATCTATTATTTTACCGAAAGAACCAACGAGTATGGATTCCCGCAGTCACGAAAGCTTCAAATCAAGATTGAACTTATGTCCACTATATCTCTTTGGCCTCTCCATGTATTTTCAAGAAGCGCCATTGCCTAAAACGTAGCCTATTATAAATATACCCTTTTTAAGGGGGTGTTATTGAGGAATATGTAGACCGTTTTTATTTTTGCTTTCGAAATAGAATAGATTCGGCTTTATGGACACCCCACTGGTTTCTAATGGTCCTATGTGTATGCCTTTTCAGCAGGTGACATTACTGTGATTATTATGCGGATAGTGAAAAATACGTTGGGCAAAGCTCGTTTATATTGTGTGTTCGGAGGGTGACACGTGTAGGTTTAGGGTTATGGTAAAGAATAAAAGTGACGGCGAGGCAATGGGAGGGCCCAACTCGTGTGCTGGGTGGATTATTAAAACCGCAGGATCGCGAGGGGTGGCCACGACTTGGCGAGGCTTTCATCCAGCAGTAGACTTGATCGTGTCCGAAGATTATTCGCGGAAATAAATACATGTAGGAACCTGGACAGTGACAACACCTCCTTAGAAACGGATTCAGCTCGCACGGTAAAACCGCACGAAATGTCGAGACCGGCAGTCACATAATGTTCCTGCGGATTAAAAAGTGGCGAATCATTAAACACCGTCAGAGACTCACGCGTTAACCAGCCTCGTTTAAATGTGACTCGGGGCCGTGAGCCGTTCTCACATCGTGTACATTCTCAGACTCGCTCTGCGCCACGGAAAGTCCACGAGTTCACAGCGCGTGCCGCTTGAAGGCAAAAGGAAATCCGCGAAAGCCGCCCCGCCAGTTTTATATTTCAATCGACCTATATATACGATGTACGACACCGAGCAGTCCAGACGAAGGTTCCTGAACATGATGAATATAAATGGATTAATATCGTAGAAAGGAGCGACGGGTGTTTTCGCAACAACAACAAAACTAATCAGACGGAGGCGACAGTTCAACAATGTGGTGGTGGTGGTGGGTAACTTCCGCGGATTTCCTCCGCCTTGTTGATCCAGTGGTTTGAAGCCATCGTGACTCAGCGTTCGCTCCGCGTCTGTGCCTCGTCACGTCTGCTTGGTCTCGGCACCCATCCCCCAACCCCCCACACTGACCCACCCCACCCCACCCCCCATTGCCCCCGTTCTGCTGTGTCACAAACAAGGTTGAAAACATTCCACCCAAACCTATTCTTCCCTCCTCCCCCCCTCCCCTTATCATTCCAGCCTCGACCGCCAATAATTCGCACACATGATCTTTCATCGATCCACCGCTGGATGATCCCCTTCCCACCCACCCCCCCCCCAATACCGCCCGCTTTTTTGGGCGGAGGTTTGTGTTGACCAGACTTCAGCCTGCGCAGCGCACATGCGAGACGCCGCCGGTTTCGCTCGGCCGTGGCTTTTAAACGACGGCGCAGATGCGGCGGTGTGTACGTGCGCTGCGTTGTGGCCGTCGCTGTTCACCATCCATCTGGCCACTGCGTTAGTCGGTCCACAAACGCTGTTCTCGGCTCAAACGCCTGGCCCTGCGTAGCTTCCGAGACGGGGATTAGCCGGCGTTCGCTCCGTGCTTGTGCCGAGTCACATTGTGTGGTTTTTCTTGTTCTCACCCACCCATCCCCCACCGCCACCCCCCCCAGAAGCCGTTCTGCTTGGTCACAAACAAAGCGATTACATTTCACCCGTACTCCTACCCCAGCCGCTGCCACCCACAACAACCCCAAGCCAACTCCGTATACGGAGCAACACGGCGCTCTCGTGCACGTACGTATGCGCTGTGTCGAACTTCTTTCGCGCCGTACGTAGCCCACCGTGCTAATCGGAGGTTGTTTTAACCATTCGGATTCACGACCTCAAATCGTCGTGCGCGTTGTTATGGCCACACAATCGGCTCGGTGGCGCACGTGCAGGACCCATGCAGATGTCACCGCACACTGCACCCAAGTGGGATACTAATTCATACGTTCTAGATTTGAAGCTTTCGTGACTGCAATGATTCATATTCTTAGGTTTTTTCGGTAAAGTCACGGTACCACCTGAAGACGGAAGCTTGTGTTGCCTCCGAAACGTCGTGATTTTTATTTTATTTTACTTTTTAATGTTTTTTACCTACGTGACTTTACCGAAAAACCTAAGAATATAATTCATACCTGTTCACCCCTCATCAGTGCCCTACCTTGTTACAGACCGATTCAGAGCTAATTGGTCATCCCGTACCCATAATAAATCTCAAAGTTCATCCTACAAAGTCCCATCGCAATGAAGAAACACAAACAAATAGACAAAAAAAGAATAACCCGTAAAAACAAAGTTTTTCACAATAAATCCTTTATATGCGTGGCGGCTAGAGTCCTCTCGTCCTCTGGCTTGAGATGGCTGCCACCTATGGGTCAGATGATTGCCTGCCACCATTAAGCAATTGGTAATTAAATATAAAAAAAAATCCTAAAAAGTGTTACATTTTGGAAAAAAAAAATTCACGAAAATAAATTGTCATGCACAACGAGTCTGTGTGCAAAATATCAGCTCGATTGGATCACGGGAAGTGGGTTAAAAAACGACCGAAAGATTTGCACGGTCGTAAGCAAGCAAGCGAACTTAATATAAAGGATTTTAAAATGTATTGCCCGTATTGAAACAGCTGTACGTCGTATGGACCTGAAAACTCAATTTCCCTGTACAGGAATACGGAACCGGTGGACGTCTCCACGAATCTGGCTGTCGCCCGATGAAGCTAGTTGTAATGACTGGCGAAACGTCGTACGCAGATTATTGGTTCTTTCGGTCGTACTCAGATTGTAAATGTTGTGGCTTGGCTCTCCAATGCACCGGGTGGTGCTGTGGTAGTGACGAATTGGCCACGTTCTGTTCACGTGACAACTCTTACTAGTTGGCTGTGTCGGGTGGTGGCGGGTTTTAACGACACATCTTTATATATACAAATACGGGGTAAACCGTATGGGTTGACACGGTCTGCAGCACGGTATTGTGCTCATTTAAGCAGGAAATGTCAGACCGGGTGGAGCGGTCTGACGCCCCACATGTCTCGGCCCCTTTTTGGCTGCTCGCCGTCGAACAAAGACGGACGGCCGTCACCGCATCGCGCGGCGCTTTCAGATGCGCTTCTGCGGCCGTCTGGAACGCTCCTTCCTTTGTCGAGATTAGGAAGCTACTGGAGCTACATGCACTTTTAAGTCATCTCGATGGAAAACTCATTTCTTGAGAACTGCTTTTGGCGTTTTAGTTCGTTGTCCTTCACCCCGCAACTCCGACTAGAACGGTTGGCTACGTACGGACGGTGCGAAAGATGTTCTACGCACATACGTGCACATGTACAGCACCATAATGACAGAGCCTGTTCATCGTCGCGCTATCAAGTTTGGACGATTGTAGACGGACAACGTAGACGCTGGAGCGTAGAACAATACACGTAAAGTGCATCAACGCATGCTATCGCTGCTCTGCTACTCCGCACTGCAAGGTTACGGCAGCCTAATTCTATGGCTCAGGCTCTGCTGAGCTTCCGAGATCTGCCGACATGATAGCGACACATACTGCAGAGCAGTGCTGCGGTCAGTTCACGCGCGACTCATACTCCCAATTGTGCGGGTGAGTGCCATTACTATTGAAAGAAGCGCTTAAACAAAAAGACTCCCAGTCGAACTTTTGTGCGTTACCCACCCTGGCCCAGTCCCCCTTCCCTCCACTGAACCCTCCTGCCCTCCCCCTCCCCCACAGCCCCCCGCCCCCACGGACCCTCCCCCGCCCCTACCCCCACCGGACCCCCCACCAGCCCCCTCCCCCTCTCACTTCCCTTTCGCAGAGTCCCAACAACAAGTGCGCACGTGATTTCCTCATCCCCCGTGCCCCTCCCCTCCCCCGCCTCCCTCCACCCCCACCACGCCATGTGTGTGTGAGCCACGCTGCTCACGAATTTGCCAAGTCACGAGAAGAGAAGAGTGGAGGGAGGGGGGTTGAAGCCCAAGCTGAGCTGTCCTCGGAAACAAAGCCCAGCTGCCTCGAACAACCACGTGTGGTCATCGTGGCCCACATGCTGCTGTGATGCCCCAGACTCACTGACCCTTTAAACTAACTAAGACAAAACTGGTTTATCTACAGCAGGTAAAAGTATCTCTGGCCACGAACGATAGCTCAACGAAGTGGCTGGCTTATCGCGTGGAACTGTATTGCAGACACAAAAACTCGAAACGCAGCGCTGATTCTAAACGTGGAGGGGAAACCTCGAATGAACCCGGAGAACAATCCACGCGACCGCCGGGGGAGAGAGACACGCAAAGGGGCCGTCCATAAATGACGTCACGCGATTTTGGACGATTTTTTACCCCCCCCCCTCGTCACACGGCGTCACAAAAAGTCAGACCCCCCTCAAATATGACGTCGCAAAGCTCTGCTCCCCCCCCCCAAACCATATTTCTATTTTTAAAATAAAACATGCTTCAAATCGCTTTAAACTATTGTCATTGTAATGCGTATTTAATGTGGCGCTGCACTCTGATATTGTAGGAGTGTTGTTATAACAATTAGTGTTGTTATAACAATTCTATATTTATTTAAAGTTGCGCATTTTGATGTGACGTCACATTTCTCAACCCCCCCCCCCCCCCTCGTTACACATCGTCACAAATGTCTGATCCCCCCCCCCCCTAGGTGCGTGACGTCATTTATGGACGGCCCCAAACTCCAAATATACAGCAGGCGTCAGGATCGGGATCGAACCCACGACCTCCTGTATCCTAGGCGAGGGAGATGACGTCTCACAACCGCGGCGCCCCTGGGTTCATCTGCATCCTCTCTCTCTCTACCCCGTATACCTCCCTAAAAGAAAACGCAAGCTGACTTTATTACATGAATTCTTACCCACCCACACACGTTCGTACGGCACGTGCATATCGGCCGCGGTGGATCGCATTCGGACATCCCTAGGACCGATGATGGGTTCGTCTCCTACGCGAGCTGGTGGTGACACCATGGCCCAGCTTGTTTGCGGTTCGAATCGGGCAGGCCGCCCTCTTGTTAACCATATATACATGCGTATGTATGTTGCACTTCTTTCGCACCGTACGTGATCGGAGGTGCGGGGGAAGGACGACAAAGCTCAACACAAAAATCCGTCGTATAGAAATTTGTTTTTCAATTTAAAAGTGCAGAGCTCCAGTGGCTTCCTAATATAGACAGTAATACGCGCCATATCCCATCGGCTTCATAGTGGACATCAAACATCCACTGACGTCATTCAAAACGAGTGGCTCATTGATTGTGTGCCGCAAAATATTTACTGTATTTCGAAAAAAAAATCGATTTGATCAATTGCTATTACACATATCGACATCGCACGCCCCAGATACTCTGAAACTACTGCAGACGGAAGCTTGTGTTGCCTCCGAAACGTCGTGCTTTAATTTATTTGTTTTCTTTTTTAACCTACGTGACTTTACCGAAAAAACCAAAGAGTATGGGTCCTTGCAGTCACGAAAACTTCCAATCTAGAAAGAAAAAAAAAGACTTAAGTCTGTGAAATACAGCGCCTCTCTTCAGTCGTCTAACAAAACCGGCAATGGTCCCGATACCAAATGCACTAAATTGTCATGATGAACTATTAATACGAGAGACAGATTCCCTCTGCGACTGTGAAGCATGGGGCATCACAGCCGATCTGCCGTCTGGCCATCGGCACCGGTCAGTGAACAGCGACACTCAAACGTCAAATCGTGAGCGCTCAATTGTCGCCCTTGAACAGAGGGGGTAACAGACGGCGAATCGGGGCGTTTGCCCCGGGCCCCGCACCCTATCTCGCCCCCCCCTCCCCCCTCCCTATTCACGGCCCTGCCCTCGGATGGATAAATAACGTACACATCATCTTATTGGTTCTTTCGGTAAAGTCACGTAGAAGGGAAAAAAAAAGTTCAGTTTTATTTTTATTATTTTATTATTTCCCTTCTACGTGACTTTACCGAAAGAACCAAGAAGATGAATCCCTGCAGTCACGAAAGCTTTAAATCGAAACGTACACATCGGTTGCTTATCTTTGCAACTGTCCGCTTGGCGTTTTTTGTTGTTGTTGGCCATTGGACCTGTGATTAGCAACCCAAAACGTAAATACATTTTATTATTCAAGCGAGATCGGGCTCTCGATTGTCAATTTTCGATGTGAGAAGTGCAGAACAAATTCACCTGGATAGAACCTGCCTACGCCAGTTGCGTACCAATATAACGATCCTCCAACTGAGCAGAAATAATGAGGTTAAATTCGAATTAAACATTTACCAACATCTTCAGTGAAGGTTCAAAGGGCGGGTAGGTAATTACATAATATTTCAATCATGTGGCAAATTACTAATCTCTTGGCAGGCGGCACACTTGGATTGGCGCCACCCTGCAAACGATTAATGCTGTACGACTGTGCTGACGAGGATTTCAGAGTTGTACAATACAAAGTTTACACGAGATCAATCATTTTCCCAGATCGCGCGAGTCAACTTTGCGTACATTCAGCTGTGTAAAGTCGGTGGAAAATATATCTCTTACCCAACATGCTCTCACATATAGCAATGCGGTTAAATAACAACAAAGCGACATTGCTCATTCGATACGTTTAACTTAGAGCTCTTTCAATGAAGACCTCAACTCATCCAAGTCTCTCTTGAAAATTAGACTATGATCTGGTCTATTTAGTTATCATCTTGTTAAACGAATTCACCTTCGATCGAGCTGCACAAACCCCTCTGTATCTTCTGTAGGCATCATAAAGGGTCCACAATTTTGCATACTGCAGATATACGGCCACCGCCTGGCATGAAGGAGGTAGTGGGTTGAACCCCTATCCTGACACCTGCTGTATATTTGGAGTCTGCATATTCTCCCCGTGGTCGTGTGAATTTTTCTCCGGGTCCTCCGGTTTTCCCTCCATATTTAGAAACATGCGTTTTGAGTGTTTGACTGCTATACGTTTCCATATGATCATCCACGTCGTTGAACAATCATGTGCGACCAGGTCGCTTCTGAAAAAGATCTCTATGGCTCAGTAGGCCTTACCTGCTAAAATTAAAAAAACATTTTTGGGAGACATTATTATAGACAGAGGTACATTTTATTTAAAATCCTCGACACTTCTCCCACGATTGTCAACACACTTATTACGTAATTAAGGATATAACAACATTCTAATGTGTTTAGTGACTAACTCGGAGACGACGATAAGAATTGGAGGCACTTCTTTTATTTAACGAGCACCATCGGGATAATACACACCCTACGTGGATACACAACATTACTGTTGCTTGCCTATACACAACACTGACGGCGCTGAACGGAGACGGCCAACAACTATCTCGCAGCACAATATCGAGTGAAGGCGGCAGCGGCGAGACGACAGCGACGATGGCGACGACGAGATGGTAACGACGAAGATCTTGAACATCAAAACCCGGGATCCCACTCCCAGCGACAGCCCCGAGGTCCCCCACAGGGGCCCCTCTTATACTCCCAGCGTGACCTCGCTCCACCCCGGCAACGCCCCCTCTGTGGAACCTACCAGCGGGTTTCAGAGGCTTCCCGATGGGCCCTCCTCTGTGACCTTTCCCCAAGATGTCCCCCACTCGTGTCTATCGTGGCCTGCAGACGTAGGCACTCTCATGCACCGCAGTTACCCTTTTCTGCCAGCAGCCAGCGCTATGCCACTACATATGTATGATGTCATAATTTACTATGTTATATTTCAGAAGCTTTTAATGTTTACATTTTGTTCATAATTCAATGGTAAATACAAGTTATGTGGGATCCAAGAGATGTGGTAGAGGAACTTTCATCAATACCACAAGTACATTGGAAGTCCCTATGAATGAGGGCCTCTGTACTTTCATCAATACCACAAGTACATTTGATGTCCCTATGAATGAGGGCCTCTGTACTTTCATCAATGCCACAAGTACATTTGAAGTCCCAATGAATGAGGGCCTCTGTACTGTCATCAATACCACAAGTACATTTGATGTCCCTATGAATGAGGGCCTCTGTACTTTCATCAATACCACAAGTACATTTGAAGTCCCTATGAATGAGGGCCTCTGTACTTTCATCAATACCACAAGTACATTGGAAGTCCCTATGAATGAGGGCCTCTGTAGTTATGAGTGACTCCCACGATAATCCCATTCTTATTTTGCATATTATGCAGATGTAACGTAACTCTCACACAATGTCAATACTGATACACATTCTGTTAATCAATGAGTTTGATGTAAATTAATCTGAAGTTGAAAAGATTATTATCCTAATTTGCACAATGAAAGTAGAAATAATCTGCAGTGGAGCGGAAGGGAGCTCATTGTATGAACATGATCCGTTCATCATAAAGTCCGATTCAAGTCTTAATAACTGCAATGTATGGATTTCAAAAATTTACCCGAAAAAATGGCTAAAACTTTAATTCGCTCACGTTGTGAAAATCTACCTTCACGTTGCATGTTGATGTGAAACATCTTTGTATTATACGATTTAAAGTGTAAGTTAACTTGCTTGAACTGAAAGTAGATGCACACTTCTTTTTCTCAAGTGATGATGTAACAAACTGACCACTGGCGACCTTGTTTTGTACGTTAAACTGAATGTTCCTTCATATGATTTTGTGGGCCAGAATGTGACAAAGCAAATGAGTGCTCATTTTCTTACATGTGACGTATTACCCCAAATATACTGCATTGTTTTATTGTTTTATTTTTTTATATCCAACCAACCTTACATTTCAGCTCGCGATGATGTATTACGTGAACTAACGACAGTTTTTACTCTCACGCAAACATTGGCAGGTATCTCAGAGAAATATATAAATTTATTTTTACTAAATCCAAGATTGGAGGAGACCAAGGGCTTATAATTGGATAAACCCACGCCCTGCCCTCGGGGTTTTTAAATGCTGAAACCTTCACACGAAATTTGATTTGTATTGGCCACCCGGCCTGCATGTTGTGTTTTTGAAATGTTACACCTATCCACGCCAGGAGACGAGGTGCGACACGTCCCGTGGTTGTCAGCATTGACACGTGGTTACACATCAAAGAGTACGTGTGTACGTGCATTCGCTCGCTTACATAACGATTCCCGTGCACATGATGATAATGAGAGCCAAAGAATAGGGTGTTACCGTATTATCACGACTACACCACACACTATTTCACCTGCATGGTAATTTAAAGATAAAGTTTATTAAAAATATTTGGGGGGGTGGGTGCGTCTTATAATACGGAGCATCTTGTAATCAGAATACGGAACTAATGACAGCTAGTTTGCGTGAAGTTGTGACTTCAGCGATAAAAACGAATTTGCCAAGCATACAACAATCAGAACTACAGCTGAGACATCCGATTGCTTAATCAATGTCATGCCCTACCGGTTATCGGTTTGATGACTCAACTAATCAGACAAAACGTAAATATTTGAGCCAAAAGTTTACACTTCGGGTTATCCTAATTTCGGGTCCCACGAATGGGAGGTGATGGACGGAGGCTTTGTGACGGAATTTACTTCGCCAGCCGCGTCACGCTGGGCGTGGTTTGTAGGGGGGGGGGGGTTTCCCACCTTCAGGAGGCAGGTTGTAATGGCGGTCGTCGTTTCCAAAAGGGCCCGAGTAATCGACCACAGCAAAAGTAATCTCCAACAATTTTAGTCAATAGAATTAATTATGATGTATCCGTCTCAGCTCTAAACAATACGGGTAGCCCAACAATAACGAACAGACAGCTGTCACCACCCGCGTGGTATCATACCACCTGAAATGTATGCGTCCGATGATCTTGTCAGGTCTCGGAAGCTAAGCAGGTATTAGCCTGGATAGTGGCTTAGATGGGCTACCACCATACATCAGCAGAGGACGGTGCTGCAAAAAATCCATCGCCTTGCTCAGACCTTACTGACCAGCGTGGTGAAGTATATTTTTGTTTGTACCTTCACCCGCCGGATTAAACACGCGAAATGTCGATCGTGGGGATGTTTTGGCCATACTTCACCCTTCTGGTATGTGCGAATTGGTGAAGGAGGGTGGGGAGGAAGGAGGCGCCAAGGCCGATTCAGACCGTCGCTAAACCTTTTAGCCGTGGCCTGGAATCAAACTTAGATCGCCCGGCTTCATACATAAGAGTCAGAACCGGCCCTAGACCTTTGGGGGCCCTAAGCAAAATTTGGTTGGAGGCCCCTTTGATGTATGATTTTTTTCACCCACTCGCTAGCAGTGACTCTAGGGGGCCCTCTGCTGGCCACGGGGCCCTTTGCAATTGCAAGGGTCGCTTAGTGGCTGGGCCGGCTCTGATAAGAGTGCATGGCACCTTATAACATCTACGTGTTACAATTAAAGTGATTGTTTAACGCTGCAACAGTGTATGAAGCTTGTTTTACATTTCGCTTACTGGCGACATTTTCATCCACTTTGTAATGGATAGTCGTGCAGAGAATCGTTTAGTAATGCACAAGGCAGCCATCTCATTGTATTACGCAAGCTATAGCCAGCAATCGGCGCAGCATTTCTCAGTAAACAGGAAACTTGAATCATATTGTTCTATTATGTAAACCTTTTTGTGGAACTCAGAAGTGCTACACTTCCTTACAGAAAGAAAATTGTTCTTTGACCTCTTTCTAGAAAGGGCCTCCAAAAACAATCGATCAATCAAACTCTATTTAATTTAGCACCCTTCACAAAGAAAATCGTCGCAGAACGCTTCACATGGCAAACATAGCATTACATTATTAAATTATGAGATACGCAAAATTGTAAAAAGTGTATAAAGTTAAATATACGTCTACAAGAATCCCACTGACAATAATTGTGTGCAGATGGCACATGCCGTCACGAGCATGCACAGTATAAATAGGTTAAGGTGCAAGGGGCCGTCCATAAATGACGTCACGCACCTGGGGGGGGGGGGTCTGACATTTGTGACGATGTGTGACGAGGGGGGGGGGTTGAGAAATGTGATGTCACATAAAATGCGCAACTTTAAATATATATATACAACACGTTCTACTTAATGAAATATACTTTTTAATAAATGTTTTCTCCTACAACATCAGAGTGCAGCGCCACATTAAATACGCACTACAATGACAATAGTTTAAAGCGATTTGAAGCATGTTTTTTTTGGGGGGGGGGAGGGGGGGCAGAGCTTTGTGATGTCATATTTGAGAGGGGGTCTGACTTTTTGTGACGCCGTGTGACGAGGGGGGGGGTCAAAAAATCGTCCAAGATCGCGTGACGTCATTTATGGACGGCCCCCAACCCTGAAAATGCGTGCTCACGCCACTGCTTGCCCAAGGGCCTCCAACACAGGGACTTCCAGAAACCCACTATTTACAATGTATCTGGCCTACTCTTCCACTCCGAGCAGACGTCTTGGAAGATCTTCTTGGTTCACCGAAAGAACCAAGAAGATGAATCCCTGCAGTCACGAAAGCTTTAAATCGAAAGTCTTGGAAGATGTAGGAGTACCCACATTTTTACTCCCACCGCACAATAATGTCCATACGGTCAGTGTCATGAAATGTGTGATAGTTCAACAAACAGGGAAGCCGTTGTTAAACTCATCACATCTCGCGGAGGATTGCTCTTCGGAACAAAATAATTCGGTGGTTCAGTTTCCAAGTGCAAGTTTGCGGTTTAAGTCAATGTTTTGCTGTGGATTTCACACCTGATGATGATTGCTTGTGTTGCAGTCGAAACGTCGTGAGAATTTGTATTGTTTAATATTTTTATTATTTTATTGTTTACCTTCTACGTGACTTTACCGAAAGAACCAAGAATATCAATATTATTTGTAAAAAAATTTATGGAAACTGGTTCCTAAGTGGAGGGCAATCTTTATACTGCTGGATGGGCAGAGCTGGTGGCAGGGGATCCAAGGGTAAATTTAATAAGTAATATTTTTTAAAAACTTTTTTAAAAACACGCTTTAATTAAATGTAGCGTATTCGTAATGGAAGAACTCCACGACTCCAGTAAATGGGCCCAAAGCTTGCCACAACGTAAGGGACCTCGGGCAATTACAGCCAACGTCAGTTGAGCGTGGACAATTAGAGCCAATCCGAAACATAACATATAAAAAAAGAATGTTTTAAAATGTGTTTATTATGATAGAATATAGTATTGTCATCAGTATGACATAAGTATACCAAGTTTGCAGTCGATTCAAAGGTCAAAGTTCAAAGTTCATTTATTAGGTATAGCCCTGTGAGCCATTCGGCTCTTGAATCGGGTGCAACCGCAACAAACAAAAAAACGTGAACAAGAAAACATCTTAAAGTGCAAACAGAAAATCTAAGAAAAGACAGCAAAATATTGCAGAAAAATCACCGTACACCAACCCTGTGCAAATATCCCAGTAGGATACAAGTCAAACAACAACAACCACAAGACAACTTAGATTAAGGCCATCAGTCTAACTCTGTACTACAACAAACAAACATGGCCAAACCAAAAAACTTTTCGAAAATCACCAAAATAAAGCCATAAAAGCAATGGAACAGTGGTCATAGGAACTGTGACCGAATTTTCACAATAAACGACGTAAACAACATGTACTACCAAACTCTGCAGCCATAGCTGGCTGCATGAGTCACTCCACAACAGCAGGAGCATCAGTCGGAGTATCAACATTTTTCAATGCACCTTTAAGATCAGCACACACATTGGGAAGTGGGTAAAAATTAAGTTTCAAGATTTGAGGATACAACAACAGACAGAGTGAAACATTGTTTCAAATGCCACCGCTGGGAGATCAAACCCTGCGACTTCTGCATTGCAAGTCAAGGTTTGGGGCCATCCATTTAGTGCGTACGCATGGAGGGGGCATGGGGGGTTAACCCAAACGCGTACGCTTGTGTACGGGGGGTCTACTGACAATGTACGCATAGGAAACGGGGGGGGGGGGTGAAGCCTCGATAATAATTTGTCTACATTGGCCTTCAAATGAGTCAGATAGTCCGGCGGTGGACTGTTTGCTTTGCTTAAACACGTTAATATTATTATTCCTTGATCGTTTCTGCGTGGATTAAATATCGGCCGTTCTATAGGATTCGGGGGGGGGGGGGGTGGGGGGTGCGTCAGGCGTACGTACGCAGGTGGGGGGTGGGGGGGGTAAGTACGCGTGCGTACAGGGAGGGGGTGAGGGGTCAAGTTGACAGATTTGTGCGTATCAACTAAATGGATGGCCCCTTTCTTCACCAGGGGCTCACTGCAGGCAGAGTATATTCGCCACCTTTGGTTAAGCGCGGTTGGCTACGTATTGTGGCAAAATAAGTTCAGCATACATACATCCATATCCAATTGACATTATTGGTTAACAAATGTTTAAGAAAATCAGGCATTGTACCACCATGCTTTTGTCAGTTTTCTTGTATAGGCTGTGAGGTTGTCACATGCAAGAAAATAATACATTATCAAAATGGGTAAGCTTGGAAGTTGTTTTTTGAGAGTAGGGTGGTGTAACATTTCTTTTTTTCTGCCCTGGTGCTCACCATACACGTGATCGTATTCTGAGTTGCAAAAACGTAGCAGCAATCTGCACCTGAACCCGAGGCTGGCTGATGCTATCACGTCTGTCAGCACCAGGACAAAAGCATACTTTTAACCCCACGTACACCTTCTTACTCCCACCCTATCCTACAATTCCCATCACAAGACATTGCGTAATCTTCCAAGTCACGCATTTTAATAATGCAATGGTGCGATTAATAAATTTGTCGTAAAACAAAAAGGGGTTTTTGAAATTAGTTCGATTTATGACGAAAATTGTTCAACGTTTGCTCCGGAAATGGAAAAAAAGGAAATCCACAGAGCGTGTTCTTTTCCTGGAACTTTTATAAAAAGTGAAAATCGGTATTTTAAAAAATCAGAACTGTTCACAAAAAACATATTTGGTCAGCATTCAGTGCGTCGTAAATGTTCAAGTGTGCCCTCAAATCCTGCTCGAAGTCATTGGTTCATTTGAGGACAGCTGCTGGTGATAGTTGATACTGGTAGGAACCTCCTGGTTACACCAGCCCACAGGGGATTATTGTGTCCGTCGTGCAGGGAGGGGCTGGGTGGGGAGGGAGGGGCTGGGTGGGGAGGGGAGGGTAGGGAGGGGCTGGGTGGGGAGGGGAAGGTGGGTGGGGCTGGGTGGGGGGTGGGAGGGGTGGGGCTGGGTGGGGAGGGGCTGGTCACCCCGTGGTGCCCTTATAAAACTCAACGTTTAACCTACTCACGCCGGCTTGTGCCCGCCTCACAGTCGGGCATATTTGCGGAATACACCACGCCGCCGTTGACCCTGGCCATTGACAGAGCAACCCAACGTTCCTATCAGCTCCCTCCGCAGGAGGAATGTGTTTTCTGCTTTAAGAAATATAGCTGCAGCCCTAACTGGTACACTCACCCTCTCGCCAACTCTAAAGCCATTATCCGCCGTTCACTGTAACGATATGATCATGTACGCCCTCGACATTGCTAACCCTCGTTCATGCCGTAATCCCATCACGAGTTCCTTGATGCGTCTCGCCTAACCCCCCCCCCCCCCCAATGCCCTTATCTTCAATCTGCTCATGATCAAAGATAAATGTGCCAGGCTTCTCACGTGAACCCATAAACGAGACCTTGATACACAATTCCAAAGAGTTTACAATGATCATGCGAACCAAACCATTGTCAACTTAGATGCCAAGAAAGCAAGCCTCTTTAAGAATATGTATCTACCATTGGCAATCTAAATTTCGATTTAATGCTTTCGTGACTGCAGGGATTCATATTCTTGGTTCTTTCGGTAAAGTCACGTAGAAGGGAAAACAAGAAAATAATAAAACAATTAAATTCTCACGACGTTTCGATTGCAACACAAGCAATCATCGCAATCGAAACGTCGTAAGAATGTTATTGTTTTATATTGTCATTCTACTCCACGTGGCCAAATGGTTAACTTACTATTTTTCCAATGTGACCCCCATTAATGATGGTTGATATCCATGAAGTGTTCTTTCACACTGCTCATGTTGTCCCGTTATCTTTAAACTGAAAACTAATTTATTTTTAGCTGCTTTTTGTGGTTAGTTTGTCTTTCACCCACACCTCCGATTAGCACGGTTGGCTACCTACGGTGCGAAAGAAGTTGAACATATGTACATCATACTGGTAGGAACCTCCTGGTTCCACCAGCCCACAGGGGATTATTGTGTCCGTCCATCCATCGTGCATCCAAAAATGGGAGGGGTGGGGCTGGGTAGAGAGGGGAGGGTGGGGAGGAGCTGGGTGGGGAGCGTGGGGCTGGGTGGGGAGGGGCTAGTCACCCCGTGGTGCCCTTATAAAACTCAACGTTTAACCTACTCACGCCGGCTTGTGGCCGCCCTCACAGTCGGGCATATTTGCGGAATACACCACGCCGCCGTTGACCCTGGCCATTGACCGAGCAACCCAACGTTCCTACCAGCTCCCTCCGCAGGAATGTGTTTTAATGCGTTCCCCCCTCTTTCCTTCCATTATCACTTGAGGCATAATCCAGCTGACCCCTTCTTAGGATGCGCTCACCACACGCCACCTTCCTTCTCGGCAATTCCTACGAGTAGACATTCTCTCCCAGCACATCTTCGTTTTTCCTATCACACCAGGGTGAAGTGGTAGCGTGGTGGTTTGTGCACTGCGCTAAAAAAACACATTCTATAAACATAAAACATGGTGTAGTCATTTTTATTTTCCAGCTATGTCAAATCCAAACCTAACTTTACAAGAATTCCAACGTCTTCACACTACTACAGTATATGTCCATTACAGTAATGAATATACAGTTAATGGATTCACACTTTGGCGATTAATTTTCATGACGACTATGGCATATAGGTGATATTCCAGCAGATAAGCCAAAATGTGAATCTGTCGCCAAATGCAATGAACATATTAAGTGAAATGCACTTTATTTTACCGCAATTAGCAAGAAAAGGCAAAATTCCACACGTATTTAGGGTGTTGCGTAACTGACCACTATCGCTTTGTTATACACTTAACGTTACCTGGATAGTTTCACAAAGGCTGTGCAAAAGCAACTAACGAAACATGTCTAATTCGACCTTGGTTTTTATAATCAATGTTATTTTAAATCAGAAAAATGTATTTAGAATTCTTAGGGCTTTTAAAGCATAACAAAAAAAAACTTACAGCTGAACTGTAAGTTCATGTGATGATACATTGGACAGTCACTGCACAACATCAACTCAAATTATTTCACACCGGCAGTGGTTAGCGTTTTCCGCTGCATGCTATTCTACATGCAGTCAAGAAGCGTGCATGAATACAATTCTGTAGACCCCATTTCCATTGGGCCTATAATCACCGCAAACGGCTTTTCTGTTGTAGAATGTACATTTCTATGACATGTGTACACAATGGTCTACTCTCACAGGTTGTCACAGTTAATATCCACTTCACAAGACCACTCAACTCCCCCAAGGTGTCTCCCCTCTGTGCCTCAATGGTAAAAGTGGTAACTACGAGGTCTAGTAAAGCTGACAAAGACATGAAGGCCAATGTAAATGCTTGTTTCATTTCAAAACTCTGAAATACCACCTACGCTGGTGGACTAAGGAATAACACGAACTCATTATGCCTGCCACGAAAACAATCTGAGCAACAAAACCATAAATAATGTATACAACTCAGAACGCCACTGAAGATTTATAATATTATTTCACAATGTGTTTTAGTACTGGAATGAATAACTTGTTTTGACCACAAATCAAGCTCAATAGTTTTACATTCGGAACACTAACATATGGCCATATACAACACGTATATTATAACCTTTTTTGAATTTCCCAATTATTATTTGGTTGAAGATGCAGCAGGCAAACCACTCTGAATCCCTCCATAATATTTCAACATTTCACAAATAGTGCAACTGGATTGAAATAAAAGCCCAAGAGGACATAAATTAACAATGGTTCTACGTGAAGAAGTCATGAACCTCAACCAATGTGGGGTGGGGTGGGGGGGGTAGCGGTAAATGTAAATATATATTTATTTTTAACAGTAATCCTCAGTTTGCCTGCTCATAGAACCGTCAGTGTCACCGCATTTAAGCAAGGAACTGCCGGGCTGGGGACGCTAATTCCAGACAAGTGTGACCAGCACAGCCAGCACCACGGCACAAACTGCCAGCACCGACAGCACAGCTGGGGATCGCAGTTGTGCCACAGCGGCGTGGAACGGGCAGGCGGCACCAGCGTTGATGACATCTGCAACAACAACATTTAAGACGGGGGGGGGAGGGGCGGGGGGGAAGAGTGTCTTGAATTAAGACAGTAACAGAAAAGAGACTTGGCAGCATACGTGCAACGCTTTAACTACGCGCAGAATGGAACGTTCACCCAATTTTTCCCCGAAGAACCACACAGACACCGGTCAAATGCTCTTTGCGCCTCAACAGGTTCCAGAATGCAGCAGTGATTTTATGGGGCGAAGCGTTTTCCACGCTACCAGACCAAGTTCCTAAGCAATAAATGCACAGCGGCCGAGCAAAAAAAAAAGTCATACATTGAAGCTAGATTATGTCCTTTGGCTAATGTAAATAAGCAGCGCCCACCACGATCATCAAATTTGCAACAATAAACTGATTGATGTGTATCTTTAAAATGAAGACACTGTCAATGTTCAGGCTTGCACAGGCCCGGAGACCAGCATTATTTTTGAGTAATGCATTTTATTTCTGGCATGCATCCAACTGGGATTTTTTAAAATTTGATTGAAGACCCCTAAAAAATATTTTACCGGAGGGTCTATCCATTAATGAAATTGATTCCAGTTGCTCGGTTCTTGGCCAGACAAATCAACGCTCCGGCAATACAACTTACAGGTACGTAGCCTGCAGGTAACCTCGTCATGCACCATACATTGCATGGAAATTACACTGTTATTTTTTCATAAGCACAGATGTGATTTATCATCACATCGAAGACCGCAATCAATGGAAATGCAAGGAACAAGAAGAAAACTGACGAAGCGGTCATTCACATCAACACTTTCACAAGTGGCATTCTGTAATTAGGTGCCCACGTAAAGAACTTGCTGCCGGTAATTAATTAAAGCCCTTTTTTGTATTTAAGTTGAATACTAATGGATATATCTCCGATTCGTAATGAATTTGCTTCATGACATGAATGCGAGTGGCAAGGAAGAGTGAAACCAATGCACTGTTATGGTTCATAAGAACCAGCACCACAACAGCATTATCCTACCCCTTCTTGGTTCTTTCGGTAAAGTCACGTAGAAGGGAAATAATAAAATAATAAAAATAAAACATAATAAAATACAATTTTCACGACGTTTCGGCCACAACGCAAGCAGCCGTCCTCAGGTGAAGAACAGGTCTGTCGGAAAGACTGCGTCTGAATGAGGCTGCTTGCGTTGTGGCTGAAACGTCATGAGAATTGTATTTTATTATGTTTTATTTTGTATTATTATTTTATTATTTCCCTTCTACGTGACTTTACCGAAAGAACCAAGAAGATTAATCCCTGCAGCCACGAAAGCTTTAAATCGAAAAGCATTATCCTAATGACCCATTTCCTTAAACAGACAGAACCAAGAGTGGCCTCACAGAGTGGGGAGAACGATGTAATCGTTTGTACAAATAGCCGAACTTCTTTCGTACGTAGCCAACGAAGGATAAAATAAGTAGTGTGGAGATATAAAATAATAATAATCTAATTGACCACCTCGTAAATATATTTCATGCAAAATTACACAAACCTCCAAATGGATCGATAGGCCCTTGTAATGTAATATTTACCTTGGGCGGCATAGTAGGGGCATTTCCGCACGTCTCCAGTGCCGTCGTGCACCGACATTCCAGAATCCGAAGCCTCCTCCTGGACCGTCTCACCAATCCGTTCCAACTCGTCAAACACCTGAAATGACGCAACGTGAAAAATACCGCTTGGTATACACCATGATTACGCCAGTATTTTGGGGGTGAGTTGTCTCACCAAAGATATCTTCCATTGTGCCGTCACCATCAAAGCGCTGGATGAGCAGCCAGCAACAGCATACCTGGGTTCAAAGCCACACGCTTACACTCTATGCAGTTTTGCAATCTCATTTGTCACCGACGTACAAACCCAGCGTTTAATCGTTGCATAAACACACAGACAAGACTGAGTGAATGAGTAGACATCCTTCCGTATGGACAAAACGTGGCAAAAGACATTCTCCACTCTCGACGTCCACGCCCTTACCTCGATGTTAAAATGGAAAGCTTTGTTGGCCTCGCTCACAATGCGCTCCTCTCCCTTGGCGTCCAGCTCCAGGCTGTTCATACGCGAGCGGTACAGCTGCTTGAACTTGCCGGCGTTGGTAACGTTGTCGAAGGTGTAGAACTCGAGGCCCTCGCCGCTGGCGGGCAGGTGCAGGGCACGCTGCGCCACCTTCTTGAGGACCTGGCCGCCCGAGAGGTCGCCCATGTAGCGCGTGTAGGCGTGGGCCACCAGCAGCTCCGGCTCGTGCTCCCCGATCCACCGGATGCGCTCCACGTACCTGCAAGAATGTCACTGAAATGCACTCGGGGTGTAATCATTTAACCCTGGCCCGTTCGGATGACGTACGTGTACATCATAAAAACGAAACCGGAGAAAGAAACTAGAATTAAATAACTAAAATAAAATAACTATATCGGTGCTGAGGCTGCCACAAGGCCATGAGGGAGGGTGTGTGGCACATTTTAACGCCGGCTATCATAGAGTGCGGTCGTGTCGCTGGAGTTCTCTGCGGTGAGTACAATGTCTTTAAAAACAATGGCGCTGTGCCTCTCTCACAATGTTTGTGAGGGTAATGCGTTCTTTTCGTGGCATTGTATTTAGTCACTTCTACAAGAGTTACGGCAACTTGCGTTATTCACAGGCCAGTTGTGGCATGAACAAACATATATGTAGATTACTCTGCACAAATGTAGAATGGACATCAATGTGTGTGCATTGTGCTAAACACAAGTTACAGTAAAACCTTGGATTGCGAGTAACTTGGTCTGCGAGTGTTTTGCAAGACGAGCAAAAATTTCAAGTAAATATTAATTTGATAAACGAGCGAGGTCTTGCAATACGAGTAGTACGTGTATACGGTTTGTCTGCCGAGCGTCACGTGATCACAACTGATATACGAGTGCTTTGGATTACAAACACGTTTCCGGAACGAATTATGCTCGCAATCCAAGGTTTTACTGCAATTAACTTGTGACTGAGATGAGCGAGTGCGTTTTAAATGAGTGGTTGCCCGCCAAAGGTATGCGAAAGTCCAATTCAGCCCTCATGAGGACATTGTTCCCCTTGTCGAGTTGAACTATAGACACGTGACTATGCATGACTGCTGTTCCGTTTAATTATCAAGGGGGTGGCATTCCTATATCATTTGCCTTTCATACCGTTTTTTCTGACATTTGCCGCAAATATTTCCAAAACTGTCTATAGCTTTAAAAAAAAAAGACATGCAATATAACTGGTCTTGGCCAAACATCCCAATGTTGAAAAATTACCTGCAAATTACTCAATCGGGATTACACGTACCAACGTTCCTGCCGACTGCAAAATAAAAACTTGGCAGGACCCTCATGAAAGAGAGTCTAGAGCCTCTTTGAGGTTTTGCCCGGGTAAACGAGCGGTGAAAAATGAGTAAGTAAATAAATATTGTGATCACAGGAAACATATTAAGCGCAAATGTGTGCAGGTAAAGCGACGTGATCAAATTCTTAGGTTTATTTCGGTAAAGTCACGTAGGTAAAAAATTTAAATTAATAAAAGTAAAATAAAAATAAAATAAAAATCACGACGTTTCGGAGGCAACACAAGCTTCCGTCTTCAGGTGGAACCGTCACAGCACGATTTATTTTACTTTTATTAATTAAAATGTTTTACCTACGTGACTTGACCGAAAAAACCTAAGAATATGAATCCTTGCAGTCACGAAAGCTTCAAATCTAGACGTGATCAAAGCCCGAGTACTTCTGAGCGGCGTCGGAGCAGACGATCTCCTCCCGCCACCGTGCACCGTAGAAGAATTGCAGATCCTTCTCCAGCGCGGCCTTGCGGTGCAGCTCTGCCGGGAAGTAGAGCGGAGCGAACACGGGGTTGTCCTTATTCCTGTCCATCTCCTCCTCCAGCGCCGTGTATACGTGGTACAGCGCCACCGTCGCCAGCTGCATCATCCCCCGCGCCGACACCACCGCCCCCCCCCCACCCAGCAGCATAAGCAGCAGGTTCACAGACAGGACGCGAGCCAGAGTTAGAAAACGGAGATGGAGGGACATCAACAAAACAAAAAAACCTAACTCGCTAACGTGCAACGTAGGCGAGGGTGTCCGATTCAAACGATATGGAGACATTCGAAAACGGAAACAAGCGAGCGGGTGGGAGCAGCAGGGGAGAAAGGGTCCTCTCGCGCAGGAGGGATGAATGGGACATGAGAGAGGACGATGCCAGCCTTGGGTTGAAGCAAGCCAGTAACAATTGCGAATAGGTTTGCCTTGAAGAGATGTTTCTTGATTCTGCCCTTGAGGAACTCCTTCACAAAGTGCGTGTTCTCTGCCTTCTCATGAGATTTCTTGGTGCCTTCCATCAACTTCTCCGACAGCTCACTGCAGAACAGCGGATCAAACGGGATGAACGGCCAAGGTAATAATGCACATTTCATACAATCAATCACAAGTTAAATTACAAAAAATTAACCCGTAAAAACAAAATTTTTCACTATAAATCCTTTATATGCGTGGCGGCTATAGTCCTCTCGTCCTCTGGCTTGAGATGGCTGCCACCTATGGGTCAGATGATTGCCTGCCACCATTAAGCAATTGGTAATTAAATATCATTTTTTTTCCCTAAAAAGTGTACCATTTTGCAAAAAAATTTTCACGAAAATTAATTGTCACGCACAACGAGTCTGTGTGGAAAATGTCAGCTCGATTGGATCACGGGAAGTGGGTTAAAAAACGACCGAAAGATTTGCACGGTCGTAAGCACGCAAGCAAGCAAGCAAGTGAACTTAATATAAAGGATTTAAAAATAGCCAAACAATTTGAGTTGTGAAACATGTTCGTAATTTTGTTTTATTATAATGTATACAGCCTATGGTTCTCGGACAAGTTTTCGTTTTTTTTTGCGTACTTTTTATTTCACCACGAGTTGAAATAAACCCATTGTGGCGCAATAAACACTGCCTCTTATGCCAAGGTGATGTTGATTGCCATCAAGGACAGAAGTTTTGTATTTGTAAGCGTCTTACCTCAGTCTACCTACTGCTGGTGTAATTCCTTGTATTATTAAAAACATGAATCATGTTGCCTCACTCGTAAAATCAAGAGACCCTCAAGGTCAGTGGTACCACATTAAACCACACTAACTATAGGGGATGCACTGAATATGCAACTCTTTCAAATTAGGTTATATGCCGTCTATTTTAAATCCATTAAAAATACAACTGCATAGATGTGTAAAAAACAAACACGCGACATTGAATTGTGAGTGTAAAAACACTTTAAACCATCACATTGTGACTTGCTGCACTTGTGACGTTCAACCTCGGTCGACATCGGGAGGGACACGCGCGTTTCGAGGCTCACGGTCAGAATGCACTCTGGGAGGAAGACGTGAGGTGGGAGAGGGCAGCGAGGTAGCCGAGAGAGGGAACTGAGTCCGGTGAAGGAGGAAAGTGAGCAAAAAGAGGGCGGAAAGATTGGTGTGGAAGGCCGGGGAGTGAAGCAAGGATAGGCAGCGATTGACTGGAACAAAACAAAAAATCGGCCCAGGAATTTGTAAACACAGCGGCCCAAATTGCCATGCGATCTCATTGGGCCCATTTGGGGCTGGGTCCAAAAAACAAACGGGGCCGGTGAGGAAGAATCTCTGGGGCTGCCGAATATGGGCACTTAATGCCAACTGAGAGTGTAAATAAGCAATGAACCGTACACCGTAGGTTTGGAGAAATTGTTGCTCTCAGCTGCCTAATGTTTGGTGTGGCCACCGTGAGCTTACTTACACTTACTTACTCCTCTTCGCTCCCTGTGGAGCACGAGGCTGCAACAAGCCCATGCCATGCCGGACGGTCTTTAGCAGCTTTCTCTGCTTCACCCCAAGACAGGCCCATGGTCTTTAGACCGTGAGCTTAAGGATGAACGTTGATTGGTAAATGTATGGAATTATTGCACCCCTGATATTAAGCGTATCTTGCATATTTCGGTCACACTTAGGAGAACCTACGTAGGTCCAAATTGCATTGAACGTTGTATAATTAAAGGAGACACCAAACTCACTTATGCTGGTCTCTCAGTAGAGGGCGTCATAAGAGTAAAGCGTTCAAATGTCCACATGCAAGATTAAATGATTTGGGCTGTTACGCCTCCTACAGGCATTACATGCAGACAACAGATCACCCGTTTTCTAAGATAACCAATGCGCAATTTGCATTCCTCTGGAAAGGTTAAACAGTAGTAGACTCTCGATTATCTGCGCGAATGACGGGGAGGATGGCCTCGAATAATTCAAAATCGTGAATCCAAAAACATAAATTTTCCGCGGATCTCTATGCCAAAAACCACTAACATCGGTATTAATTACGTTTAAGTTTCTCTGCCATCGTACAGTTTCGTAAATTAAAACTCACGAAATAAATAACCGGTTAAATCGGTCAAAATGAAGCGCAACTGACGATTTTTGATCGTTAGTCTTTCGATTTAGAACGAATACTAACGATCGACCAATGGGCGTGCTCAGGGATAAAATCACTTTCCTGCTCCCCGTGCAGAAGACACGGCCCACTAAGTGGGCAGCAGCGCCACGCCAATCAAGATCAATTAAACGCCATCCACTGTTGTAAAGATATGCAACTACTGTACTGTAGAGGTGATCACGCGGATTTCGGATTAACCGGAACACATTTTCGGTTCAATTTGGACTTGACAGAAAATCCATGAGATATTAATTCACGTCAAAATCTCCACGATTTTGACGTAAATTACGTCTAAAGTTCCACGGTTAATCCGCAAATCGGATAAAACCGCATTCGGATAAACGAAACTCTACTGTATTTGGCTGGTCTGGATGAAAATAACCCATGACCCCCTCAATAACAAGCTGGGAATATGACACTGTACGGCATTATGAGCAATGCCTATTAATAACGATGTACTGGGCACACAACGCATACCTGGGAGATAAAGGTTCCTCACGCTGCTCGTCCACAACAACAGAGCCATTCGCCTTCTTGTAACCAGCCTCCTCCTCCACGGTCACTTCTCCACCTTCTTTGTCAGCCATCGCACGTCTGGAAAAAGAGCTACAACAGAAAGCACAAACTTAGTTTTACAGAGCTCGCAAATCGTATAGGAGGTGAAGGGTATTTATACCACACAGATCCCGAGACAAAGCCATGTTTTGAAAGCTGCCGCCTCAGAATGCCCCGCACGATGGTAACAATGGGAAAACAATGGCCAAGAGCCTCAGAGAATTTTGACATCTCATTCCAGACCCAAACATTGCGCCTCCTGGCTTTTTTCACATTCCTCCTCGAATACGCTGGTGTATCCGTCAATCACGTCAGAACATCAACAGGCCGATGTACATCTCCTTCATGAACGGGAAATTTGAGACAAGCCACAGTGGTGCGACTGTGGCCACCCAACCCAAACTATGGACCATACAGTAAATCACTGTTATTCTTTGTTTTTTTCGGTAAAGTCACGTACAGCGAGGGAAAAAAGTATTTGATCCCCTGCTGATTTTGTACGTTTGCCCACTGACAAAGAAATGATCAGTCTATAATTTTAATGGTAGGTTTATTTGAACAGTGAGAGACAGAATAACAACAACAAAATCCAGAAAAACGCATGTCAAAAATGTTATAAATTGATTTGCATTTTAATGAGGGCTGACGTTTGGCAACTCGAACCTTCAGCTCCCTCCACAGATTTTCTATGGGATTAAGGTCTGGAGACTGGCTAGGCCACTCCAGGACCAGCAGGGGATCAAATACTTTTTTCCCAAACTGTAGGTAAAAAATGAAATGAAAAAACAACTAAATTAAATCACGACGTTTCGGAGGCAACACAAGCTTCCGTCTTCAGGTGGAACCGTCACAGCAAAATTACTGTATCAAGTGATAGTTGTTTTTTTCATTTAATTTCACCTACGTGACTTTACCGAAAAAAACAAAGAGTATGAATCCTTGCAGTCACGAAAACTACAAATCTAAAATCGCTGTTAGTCTGCACTCCTGCGAAGGTGGAATAAGACAAAAATGCACGAAGTCTCTGCTGAAGTCCGCTCGTGGCTAGCAGACCTCAACACAGAGGTCGCAACCGGGTACCCGATACCCGTACCCTACCCGATACCCGGCTACCCGTACCTGGCAGGGTACGGGTACCCATTTGCGACCCTGGTGCGGCCGGGTACGGGTAAGGAATCAAAACCCGTTTGCGACCTCTGCCTCAACATTACCATTTAGCTCCTGAAAATATTGCCATAGAAGGGAATTGGGGAAATGTGTGAGCAGAGACAGAAAAAAAATGTAAACTAAAGAGCAACATCGTACAAAATGTGTTGACAAGCACAGCTCTGAGGCTGCTGTACACATGCTTCTATCAAACAGCTACTCTGCACAAAACATCCACACGTTCATTTAAACAAAAACGAAACAGCACAACATGCATTATATGTGTGCACATACAAAACGGCTAACAACAAACCCTAACTCAAGTACTCAGTGAGATAACAATGTACTGTATATAATTCTTATAAAAAATTTAAGTCCATAATAGGTACACTCATTCATGGGATTGGCCAGATATCCCAATGCAGCATCCCTCCTGAAAATCTAATTTTGAAACTCAGTGAGAATTTCGTGTAGAATGAACGGGCATTGTTATTTATTATTATGTTACAAGTTGTACAGCTGATAGCTTTACACTGATCAACCATTTTGTACATAGTGTACAAACAAATTGTAACACGGGACAATGTCTATGATCCAAAAATGCATATTAACATTTGGTGCGCTGCATTATATCAACAAGTACAATTCCCGGCAAGTGATAACTGAACCATCATGGGCCCCACTCTTCACCATTCCTTCCTGACCAGCATGCTGAAGTATCGTCAGTCCCACCCCCCTCCTCCCATTACCAACACGGTGTGGGCAGACCTACATTCAGCAGTGGATTTAATATTCAAAGGTGGTTACTGCGGGAGTCATAAGTATGCTCCAACTTACTCCCAAATTTCATCACTGCAATGGCGAATTATGACAGCCTTCTCCGGACGTAGAGGCTACACATCACTTTCTCCACGTGACCATCTTGAATCCACATGTCACCAACATTCATGCATAAAGCAATTGCAACTTGTCATCCTTTCCACAAAAACGTGTCCATGCTTGTAATTCACACACTGTACTTCTTAGCACTGCATACCCCCTTCTACAGCACCAGTGTACACTTCCTTGATTACATTCAGATGTCTGCACTCCTAAGCTTAAGTCAATGAATCATAATTATCTTCAGATGATTAGTTGCCCTTTGAATGAGGGCTCCCCGACGCAGTGCGGGTTAATTGGCCATACTTCCCCACGCTGGTCAGTGCGAACTGAAGGCAGGGGAGCACGTACATGGGCACACTGAAGTCAATTTCAATGAATATGCTGCAATGCTTTTATGCAGCCCACAATGTAGTCTGACAGCAACCTATAAAAAAAGATGTTATTTTTTTAATAATAGCTTTGTTTATTAGGGCCAATGCTTGGTAATGTTGCCACTGCCATCTGCTGCCAACAACGTAACCCAGATGCATACAGTACTGTTCAGTACTCCAAATAATCAATGCATTATATAAATATGTACACCAATATACTTCACTGTAGTTTAAAAAAATCAATATTGGTTCAACGATTCGCCTCCTCGCGATTCAATCAATTATCGATTTAACACAACTGTGAATGTAGCGGCCTCTAGCGGTTGCGTGGTGGTCCCTGTACTGTAATCGTTAAAAAAAAGTATGTTAACAAATACATCGGGGTTTGATGAAACAAAGTAAGTTGTGCTTACCATGCCCGTGCTTAATTTGTGTTTTCGATTATTTACCTTCGAAAAAGATCTGGCCACGTCTCGCACACCCAGGGGGTGCGTGCACCACATGTTTAAAGAACCACTGCTTTAACAAGTTCAAGTTTGGTTTGCTTTACCAGGTGATAATTCAAAGAGACCATGATAAAGAATCTCGTTTGCAAGCGGGGACCTGGGAGACAAATCACGAGCGACGAATCTTCACGTGCGGTTCTCCGCATGTGTCGCGACCTCAACAATCGATGTCGATCGACATGAATCCATTAAATAACACTATTCGTATCACGTATGCTGCAACGCTTAAGATTCTACTCGTCTATTTGGTAATGTTATAACTCCACAACGACGCTCATTAATACGTCGAGTCCTTTATCGCAGAAATCTTCTTGGTTCTTTCGGTAAAGTCACGTAGAAGGGAAGTAATAAAATAATAAAAACAAAACATAACAAAATAATATATAATATATATTAATATATATATTATTATTATATATATTATTTTGTTAATAATAAAAACAAAACATAAAATAATATATATTATTTTGTTATGTTTTGTTTTTATTATTTTATTACTTCCCTTCTACGTGACTTTACCGAAAGAACCAAGAATATGAATCCCTGCAGTCACGAAAGCTTTAAATCGAAATTTTACTGCATATAACAATAGGTTTTACCCTTTGTGGCAATAAAACAGGTGTTAGGATTCATAATATCGTTTTTTTTTGGGTCAGATAGAGCAGCAGCAGGGTGACGTCATCATTAGGTGTTAAGATGTTAAAACAATCTTGATTTGAAGCTTTCGTGACTGCAGGAATCCATACTCTTTGGTTCTTTCGGTAAAGTCACGTAGGTAGTAAATAAAATAACAAAAATTATTTTATTGATTTTATTGATTCCTTGCAAAATGTTTCTGTTGGGTGTTTTAACATACCCTTTATTTTATTTTATATAAAAGAACCAAATAGTATGTTAAAACACCCAACAGAAACCTTTTGCAAGGAATCATGTCTGTAAAAACCACACATACTTGTGGCGAACATGCAAACAAAACACATGCTCTGGTAGTAAATGCATTGTCTTTGGAACTGATTGGTCCACAGCAGAGGCAGCTTTCTTTAGAGCCAAATCTCAATCGGTGTTAGTTCAAGTTCATGTATTAGGTGTAGCCCTGTGAGCCATTCGGCTCTTGAATCGGGTGCAACCGCAACAAACAAAAAACAAAAACATGAACAAGAAAACATCTTAAAGTGAATATGTGACTAAGTGCAAACAGAAAATCCAAGAAAAGACAGCAAAATATTGCAGAAAAAACACCGTACACCAACGCTGTGTGCAAAAATCCCAGTGGGATGCAAGTCAAACAACAACAACTCAGAGGATGCCAAAAGGCGACCAGCACACAGACAATGCCACTATGAGGGCATTTATAGCTCGGGTGAGCAGCTACAATTTGGAACCTTTGCCAGAATCAAAATATAAAAATAGGTTTCACCCTTTCTAGCAATAAAACAGATGTGAAGATGTTAAAACCCCAAACTGAAACCTTTTGCAACAGGAATCATGTCTGCATTAACCACATATACTTGTGGTGAACATGCAACCACAAAACATGCTCTAGTAATGTGTACATTCTCTTTAAGACTGATTGATCCACAGCAGAGGCAGCTTTCTTTAGAGCCTAGTCTCAATCGGTGTTAGATCAGAGGACGCCAAAAGGCGACCAGCACACAGACAATGCCACCATCAGGACATTGAGAGCTCGGGGTGAGCAGCTACATCATCATGGGACCTTCCGTGCCTTGCCAGTGTCAAATAATCCTTGTCAACAAGGGAGGTTCCCCATGTATATTTTGATATTCTGATGAAGCAGCAGCAACTGCGTGGGCGACACGGTGCGTGCCACCGTCCGTCAGGCACAAAACAACGTTCGAGAAACGCTGCACACAGCCACGGACAATGACACCGCCCCCACAAAGGGAAAGCAAGAGACAACAGGCGACGTTTCGGGCAGTCGTCCTTCTTGATGCGCGCAAGCCCCGAGTTCAAGTTCATGTATTAGGTATAGCCCTGTGAGCCATTCGGCTCTTGAATCGGGTGCAACCGCAACAAAAAAAAACATGAACAAAAAAACATCTTAAAGTGAAAATGTGACTGAGTGCAAACAGAAAATCCAAGAAAATACAGCAAAATATTGCAGAAAAAAGACATCGCAGCAACAACAACAACGGCACAACACCGCCACGGCAGGGAAAGGCTAATTACCGTCGTTCGAGAGGCGTGGAAATGTTTGACGGATTGTGATAAACACCAGATAATAACGACGACGATGATGATGTTGATGACGACGATGATTGTAAACCCGAACGCACCTCACCGTGACGCTGCGACTCTTCAAGACCTCAAGCCACACGCTGGGCGCCCCGGAGCCTGAATAGCAACTCGGGGGGGCCGGAGCCTGAATAGCCACTCTGGGGGAGGGCCCGGAGCCTGAATAGTCGCTCTGGGGAGGGGCCCGGAGCCTGAATAGCAACTCGGGGGGGGGTCCCGGAGCCTGAATAGCCACTCTGGGGGAGGGCCCGGAGCCTGAATAGCCGCTCTGGGGGAGGACCCAGAGCCTGAATAGTCACTCTGGGGGAGGGCCCGGAGCCTGAATAGCCACTCTGGGGGAGGGCCCGGAGCCTGAATAGCAACTCTGGAGGAGGGCCCGGAGCCTGAATAGCCACTCTGGGGGAGGGCCCGGAGCCTGAATAGCAACTCTGGAGGAGGGCCCGGAGCCTGAATAGCCACTCTGGGGGAGGGCCCGGAGCCTGAATAGCAACTCTGGAGGAGGGCCCGGAGCCTGAATAGCCACTCTGGGGGAGGGCCCGGAGCGTGAATAGCAACTCTGGAGGAGGGCCCGGAGCCTGAATAGCCACTCTGGGGGAGGGCCCGGAGCCTGAATAGCAACTCTGGAGGAGGGCCCGGAGCTTGAATAGTCGCTCAGGGGGAGGACCCGGAGCCTGAATAGCGCAGAGCGGCTCGATCCGAGTCAGCGTGCGCACTTAAAGCGAGCGACACGGACTCTTCGTCAACAAGCCACTCAACTCACCGTGTGTGTGTTTATATTGATGTGTGTGTCCTTACAAAAAAGGAAAACTACCAGTGAAATAATCGGCGACGGTTTCGTGCAATGGGCCTGCAATGGCAACGCAACATCAATGTATGTGGCCATGTCGGTATTTCAGAATAAGTATTTATACTGGAGAAATCCGAAGAGCTATTAAGATCTTTTTCACAGATGTCCAGTAGGGGCGGGTAAGAACGTTACAACAATAAACATTAATAAAAGTAATAATAGAAATAAAATATTTTATTTATATTATTACTTTTATTAATTGTAGTTATATTTTTTACCTACGTGACTTTACCTCAAAAAACCTTGCAGTCACGAAAGCTTCAAATCTAAAACCATCCCCATCCTACCAGGCAAAGCCCACCGAGGTATTAACTGATTTGATCAGAATTGACCTGGCCACAAATGATAGCTCAACAAAGTCGACCATCATTTGGACATTTAAAGCACCAAAATAATCTCAATGCTTATATCTAAATCACTAACCAACGCCGCAGTATCATCCAATAATCGTTGACAAGATGTTAACACATCCTCGCCTGGTATACATGATGGAGGTTCATCTTCTTGGTTCTTTCGGTAAAGTCACGTAGAATGGAAATAATAAAATAATAAAAATAAACCATTATAAAATAATAAAAATAAAACATAATAAAATAATTCTCACGACGTTTCGGCCACAACGCAAGCAGCCGTCCTCAGGTGGAGAGCAGGTCTGTCGAGGAGACAGAGTCTGAATGACACACTCCAGGCTTGGAGCGACTATTTAAGCTATTTAAGCTGGGATGGAGGGGGGAAGGGCGCCTTGACAAATAGTCGCTCCAAGCCTGGAGTGTGTCATTCAGACTCTGTCTCCTCGACAGCCCTGCTCTCCACCTGACGACGGCTGCTTGCGTTGTGGCCGAAACGTCGTGAGAATTATTATGTTTTATTTTATTATTTTATTATTTCCATTCTACGTGACTTTACCGAAAGAACCAAGAAGATGAATCCCTGCAGTCACGAAAGCTTTAAATCGAAAAATGATGGAGGTTGTGGGTTCGATCCCGACCCTGACTCCAGCTGTATGTTTGAAGTTTGCGGTGTGTCTCTCTCTAAGTAGTCGCGTGGATTTTTCTCCGGGTCCTCAGGGTTTCCCCTCCACATCCAGAATCATCATCACGCGTTTAGAGTATTTGGATGGTGCTATAAAGTTACATATGATAAGCCACTTCGTGGAGCCTATCAATTGTGGACTGGTCAAATAAACAAAATTGTTACAAAATAATGAATGCGTTTACAATGTAGGTTGCGACACAGTTCGTCAGTGTTTAGTGTGGATTTTACTGGTAGGAACGAAGTGAACCAGCCTACAATAGATTATATCGTCCGTCCGTCCGATGTCCGATTAGGTGTAGCAACATCGCCCCCTACTGCAAACACTTGGCAGGACCCTACAAAAACATTTACACTCAGTGACGCTTTCCTGGCTAAACAAGTGTAATAATACATTATGTTTATATTCTTTGGTTATTCGTTCCTACCAGCCCACCCCGCAGGGACCTGTTTATTTATTTGTTACACTAAAGGTCCCGTTTAGCCAGTTTCCCAGCTATTTTCCACGGGAGATCCGTGGCGCATGATCACAGCAGTAACAATTGTAATCCTGTACCGTATTTTGAGCCGTATCGATTATTTTATATCCATACAATAATTTGTTTCGTGTGATACTGTACAGTGCAGAGTATAAGATTGACGCCTGCGACGACCAGGCTACCTTGAATGCACCCAATCTGGTCAGATCTTGAAAGCTAATCGGGGATTTCTCGGCCTGGATAGTGTTTCGGGATGGGTTTGTGGGCCGTGGATGATGACACAGACTTAAATTTCGATTTAAAGCTTTCGTTACTGCAGGGATTAATATTATTGGTTCTTTCGGTAAAGTTACGTAGAAGAGAAATAATAAAAAAATTTACATTATTAAATAATAATAAACTATGTACTGTATTTCCCTTCTCCGTGACTTTACCGAAAGAACCAAGAATATGACACACAGACTGTTTATAAGCTGCGGTGGGCAGCAGAGGGCGGTGCGGCAATTTTAAAGTTCTATTGTTTGGCTGCACTTCTACTATTGTCCACATTGACAGAGGCGTCTCTTGTCCTCAACAATAAAATAGCTCAGAATGCCACCACCAACACAGGTTAGCAGGGCCAAGTGGGAGGAGGGGGGGAGAAACAATTGCAGGCAAAACCAGGACAGTTCCACATGTAGGCTTTCGCGACCAATATTATCCATGATAGAGGTTTTTTGGGTTAGATCGTGTCAATATAAATGTGTCGTACTCAAATTGTAAATGTTGTGTGTTTACTGTCCAACACAGCGGTTGTGCTGTACAATTAACGAATTGGCATGTTTTGTTTACGTGACAACCCTTACGAATTGGATGTGTCGGGTGGTGGCGGGTTTAACGACACATTTATAAATTTACACGATCTAACCCCACAAACCTCTTATGAAAACCATGACAGTTAATATCAAAGCAATCTAGGTAAGCAGGTACTGTGGTTGATTTTATGATTGAACGCATGTTGAACTTATTTTGCACCGTACGTAGCCAACAATGTGAATCGGAGGTGTGGGTGGAAAACAAACAACATTTTAAACCAACTTCAAATGCCCGGGGTGGGGTGGGGGAAGAAATTAAATCATTGTCACCACTTTAAATAACGGATTAACGAGCGTAGTATCGGACAGCGCAGTTGAAGTGGGAGGACATTTTCTAGTGGATTATATAACTCGAGAAAAACACGTTGGGGACCACTGGTCTAGATTAGTTTTACTTATGTTTTTAAAATTCTATTGTATTACCTAATTGCGTGTAACCCAGGTGATCGTTTCGAAAGAGACAATGCATCATGTGTCTCCAGGAACTTATAGTTAATATCATGCTTAAATAATTCAAAGTGGTACAGACACAAATACAAATAAGATCACACAAAAAATGCATTGTTGAATTGTGACCCCCGAGTTGTGATGGGAAAGTCAGGATATACTGTAAATTCCACTGTGGAATGTACAATAAAAAAGAAAGAACTGAATAAAATTACTACCCTGTTGGTGGTCATCTGTTCGATGCCTTGCCATGGCTAACATGACTTGTGAGTAAAATCCGAACTGTTCCTGGAACCCCTCCATCCTCACCACTTTACCATTCCACGCTGACTGCCACGGTAACGTGTGGTCAAACAACCACCATTGACCGTCATGTTGGGTTGACAGGTTCTAAAAACTATACCCATCACAGGTCGTTGCCTATAAATCATTTTAGCTGGGAAAGTCATGGGGGGGTTTTTTTCAAAAACTGGTTTTTTCGCTGAAAGGAGAAGTTAAAAGCCATTGCAGAATTGCAGCAATACATAGTCTGCAGCAAAAGTGCACGTAACACTGCACAGTAACATTGTGGGCAATAGCAGATGTTGTGTGTGCTCTTGTGCAAGACAGAAATCAATTTAATAAACAGGCGGTTCAAAGAGAATATTTTACTCCTTCCTCGTTCACAAAAAATATTACTAACAATGCACATTTGTGGGGGGTGGAGCAATGGCGCAGTGGTTCGTGCTCTAAGCAAGTAATCTGGAGACAAGATCATGATTACAACCCCAGCGGCGAGTGCTATCCGAAGAAGAAAAATTATCCCGTAAAAACAAAGTTTTTCACTATAAATCCTTTATATGCGTGGCGGCTAGTGTCCTCTCGTCCTCTGGCTTGAGATGGCTGCCACCTATGGGTAAGATGATTGCCTGCCACCATTAAGCAATTGGTAATTAAATATAAAAAAAAAATCCTAAAAAGTGTAAAGTTATGGAAAAAATTTCACGAAAATAAATTGTCACGCACAACGAGTCTGTGTGCAAAATGTCAGCTCGATTGGATCACGGGAAGTGGGTTAAAAGACGACCGAAAGATTTGCACGGTCGTAAGCGCGCAAGCAAGTGAACTTAATATAAAGGATTTAAAAATGTTCAACCATTGCACATTGCCTACTGACAAAGAAAATGGGGGAAATGCACAGAGAAGCACGGAAAGATGCATCCTTCAAATGACACTATTCTACAGAAAGAGGAATGACAGGCAAAGGAGGAATCACCCACGATAGGACAATCACAATGGAGATGGAGTTATGAGATCAGCGCATGTACAACAACGAGATGGATTATAGCTTCGGGATGCTGTTTGCAGTGGCGATGACAAAAGGAAAGGCTTTATCCAGCAGTGGTTAGAACATTATAATCATGGCTCGAAAAAAATATCCAAGTGTTTTCAATTTCTGCACAGCAGTCTGAGTTGATTTGAAGCTTTCGTGACTGCCGGAATCCATACTCTTTGGTTCTTTCAGTAAAGTCTTTACCGAAAGAACCAAAGAGTAAGCAGTCTGAGTTTAAGTTTGCTAGTTTCTTCAGATTCCAAAGAACACAGGATGAGATGTTACTATCCTTTGTGCAAGCACTTCCAAGAGTTCATGAACAGTGAGCCTGGTGAAATTTCATGAACTCTGATATATCAGATATATTTGAATAACACTGGTCAACAAAAAAACCATTTTTTTTCTGGCCTGGACTTTTGCAGCTGTTTTAGACTAATTTCAGGGTGCTGATTCCAAATCTGATCTCAGATTTGCTCTATCACATCTCATTTTTTATGCTATCGGCATACCCCATTTTCATTGATTTTACCCGAAATTAACTCTGTCACTTATGATTGCAAGTTGTTGCGAGTCAGTGACTGCTTTAGTGTTAAAATATGGTGCTGTATTTTTAGAATAGTGTGTTTATAATATCATTTTATGTAGATATCCACATTTATTTAATATTTTTCTTCTGCAGTTTTGATTGAAAATGCAATATTTTATATCTCAAAAACTTGATGTGATAGACAACAACTGATGCCAGATTTGGAATCAGCACCCCAAAATTACCTTAAACCCGTCGGACAACCTTATGCCAGAAAAAGTGTGTTGACAAGTGATAATACTTGTACTCTACACCAGACCCCCAAATCACCACAGCATCACATTTAGGTCAAAGTCCATGCCTTTGTCAATAGTTATCTTTCAATTCTTGAACCCCTACCCACCCTTATCCACAGCAGGACACTCAAAGCAGATACAAAGTCCGATTCTCCAAAGTGGCCGGTAAAATAATACATTCGGACAATTGCAGCCATTACAAATGAGAGTTGCCAAATGAAAGTTCCATGTAAACGCAGAAAGTTTTGAAGCAACGCAGCGAAAGACGTGGCCAGTTTTTGGAGGCAGGCCACGTAATTGCCCCACCGATGATGATACCACCCACACGCGATCACTGCCACCGCTGTCCACCGTGACCATCGCTAGGCACACTGAGAGGTCATGGGAAACAGTGAGGAGGGGATCGCGAGTGGTCATGCTTGTCCTCTGCGGATGCTTTCACTTCTGTTTTCAGCTGGAGCCGAGGCGTCATACGTCTCTCAAGAGCATTTCTCATCAGCAGAAGAACTCGACCGTGCGGCGCGTACAAGACTCTGTGTTGACAGTGAGTATTCGTGTTTCGAGACATCTTGAGAATGTGTTTCATGCTGAATGTCCACGTGTGCTTGGCTGTTTAAGTCATCAAGGCAGCCGACCACACGGCAGCTCCCACGACTCCTTAAGACTGATAATCGTTTCAGAAAATTAAACTACGGTACAGTGTCTCCATAAAACAGGTTTTTTTTTTGGGTTAGATCGCGTAAATATATAAATGTGTCGTTAAACCCGCCACCAGCCGGCACAGCTAATTAGTAAGGGTTGTCACGTCTACAGAACGTGACCAATTGGTTACTAGTACAGCACACCGATGAAATTTCTATTTAAAGCTTTCGTGACTGCAGGGATTCATCTTCTTGGTTCTTTCGGTAAAGTCAGGTAGAAGGGAAATAATAAAATAATAATAAAAACATTTATGTTTAATTTGTATTACTTTATTATTTCCTTTCTACATGACTTTACCGAGAGCACACCGATTGTGTGTTAGAAAGCAAAGCCACAACATTTACAATCTGAGTACGACGTTTCGCCAGTAATTACAACTTGCTTAATCAGGCGATAGCCAGATTTGTAAAGAAATCCTCCTGTCGCGTTCCTTAAATATAGGCGTAGATATAATAACAACACTTGTGTGTTCTTCTTGCGCGAAGTGTACACTATCTTTTTTTAATTTGGGAGCTAACATGTTTTTGTTTTGCATGACCATTTTTTTAATAAAAAAATAGTTCAGTTAACGTTTGATTTACTCATATATAAAAAGGGCTTCGAAATGGTATGTAGGGGAAATTATGTATATTGTTGTCATTGTAAACATGTTCACATCCGGATTATGGCTTTCTAATCTGTTTGTTATTGACTGTTGAGAAATGTATGTGGGCTTGGGCAAGACGTAGTGCTATAATAATAATAACAACATAATATTACACCGAAATTGTTATCGCTTAATTCGCATTGAGTCTCAAAGCGCTTTACATAACAGCTTAAGTTGTAGAGAAAGTTTGTAAAATAATACAGGTGACTTTTAAGACACGGTTAAAAAGTGTAACAGACTCAGATTCCCTATTGGATCGAGGAAGGGAATTTCACAATCACGGAGCCTAGCTGCAAACAGCTCCGTCTCCTATAAAACAAGGTCTGGTCTTTGGAATCATAATTCGACCAGAATTAACAGATCTACATTTTCGCAGCGGAATATTAAACTTAAGCAGATCGGTGAGAATGGTGACACGAAAGGCGGCCAATGGGGAGAATGTATCCAGCGAGGCAATGGGATAAAGTGCAGAATTGAGATGGATTGTGGAATCGCTGCATCATGAGCGACTATGAAGGCATGGTGAAGGCCTTCATCCAGCTCACGATGGCTCACGATGATAAAGGATATATTTAAAATTTTAATTTGGACGGGCATAATAAAATTTGTAAATAACTCTATCGCAGCGCTTACATGAAAATTGTAACGTTTTAATTGTAGATAATTTGATGTTGCAATCGTGTCTCATATTCATAAACACTGTCATACAATAATAAAAGCCCTACAATGAGCAATCACTGATACGTCCCTGTTTCCTCTTTTGAACCATGCACACAGGACTCTGCTTCTGGGAACACTATCTCCGTAAGGAACCCACATCCTCGCAATTCTGACCGAGAACGAGATAACGAAAACAACCAGAGCACATCCCATAACTTCCACCTGGCGCTACACACTGCCGCCATCAACAACGGAGGGCTTTACTGCCGGCCACGCGTAGAGCACCATGGCAGCATCGTGTGCAAGGGCAACGCTCCAACAAGTGCCCAATGATAGCTGCAGACGCGTGCTCATTTGTATCAGCCTTTTGCTTCTTGCGCTGCCTGTGGGACACGGCTATGGATTAAAGAACTGTAAGCAGATGCCTATAACGACTGCCAACTGTGTGCATAGAAATATCCATGAACTGGAAGAAGCCATATCCGACCTCCATGGAGCTCCCGTGATACTAAACCTATCTAACAATGCCTTGACCGTGATTAGGAACAACAGCTTCATAAAACTGGGCAGCCTGATCCACCTGAGGATGGACATCAACCACATTTATGTCATTGAGGCGGGAGCATTCAACGGCCTTGGCCAACTTCAACATCTCAACCTGTCGTTTAATAACATCAGTAGGCTAATACCTGGTGCCTTCAATGGGTTAGTAGATCTCAAACAATTGATCATTGATAACAACAGGCTTGAGCCCACACTTGAAATGTTCAAGCCCTTGAAAAATGTAATTCAACTGAGTCTCACCAACAACGAATTGTCGAACTTCTCGCGGGTCGTGGAGGCCATATACGAGTTGCCATTGTTGCAATCGCTCAATCTGGAGAGCAACAGGCTCACAAAGATAATTGTCGGAAAGAATCTGAGACTTCAAGAGACCGTGGAATTGATGTTTCTTTCAAACAACTCTATTGACAGCATTTCCCTTGAGCACGACTTCTTAAATCACATTACTTCACTCGATTTGTTCAACAGCAGCCTCACGAATGTTTCAGAACTCGCGGGCCTCAACATGAGTAGCCTCTTGCAACTGAGACTTAGCATGAGAAACCTGAACATCTCTAAACTTCAAACGTTAAATAACATGTTTCCAAAAACACTCACATTCGCATATTTACCCTTGCGTAGTTTGCCAAATCTGCATTTAGTTTGTCGGCTGAACGTAACCAGGCAGGTAATGTCTCTCACTCTGACGAATAGCTACATCTCAAACGTGAGTGAATCTTTTTGCGACTGTCGTGAGATTGAAAGTTTGGACCTTTCATTCAACAGAATCAAGTCAGTAGAGAGGTACAACTTCCTGAGCCCCAACAACACGTTGCGTAATTTAACTTTGAACAGGAACCAAATTGAGGTGTTAGAGTCTTGTGTAAAAAAGGATAACTCCACATGTGTGATATGCACGCCTCTTCCTTACTTAGAAAACTTATTTATTAAGAACAACTATATCTTTCAATTGGAATCTTACGCCTTCGTTCATATGAAAAACCTTCGCAAGCTAGACTTAACCGGAAATGACATTTTAAGACTGAGCCAAAGACCCTTCGACGGTTTGCACAACCTCAGTTATCTGGTGCTGGAAAACAACGTCATCCGCAGCTTGAACGTCCAGTCGCCATTTTCCCCGCTCAAAAATCTAAAAAGCCTCATGCTACGAAACAATAGATTGAAAATTCTGAATCGAAGTGTATTTTCCAATTTAACAAACCTGGAGTTTTTGGACTTGGGTGGCAATGCTCTCTCGTATCTTCAAGGAGAGACATTTTCTGAACTTTCAAATTTGAAAAATCTTTACCTCGACAGGAATGCAATCCGCAGCCTGGACAACCGAGCTGTGTTTGCTGGGCTACATTCGTTGCGTGTCCTCGACCTGGTCAAGAACATGATTGTATATAACTCCCCAACCATTAAAAACCCACCCTTTGTTGAACTGACCAATCTAATTAACCTTAAACTGAGTGCCCAACAGCCATATGGTATGAAGAGCATTCCTAAAAACCTCTTCAAGGGGCTTTACGCTTTGGAAAAACTTCAACTGGGTGGCAACAAACTGTTGTTCCACGAAGGGCACCCTTTTGATGGCATGCATAACCTCAAATACCTTGATATTCACGATGTGTGCAGTGGCCTACAAATAATGAACAAGACAATGTTCTACAAACTTAAAAAATTATCCAGCTTAGACCTTGGCAACGATGGACTGGGTTCCATCAACAACCAGCAGTTTCAGAACCTGACACACTTGGAAACATTGTATCTCAATGATAATGCTATTCGTTATGTAACGGAGGAGTTAATTACACCCATGACAAACCTGAAATATTTAGACTTGAGAAATAATCCTGTAGATTGCACTTGCGACAATGCCTGGTTTAAAAACTGGTCATTCGCCAGCAATATACAGGTGACTGGCCTCTACACGTTGCAATGTGAAGTGGGACATGGATTCACGTTTTCCCGTTTCGTCGACTTTGACACATCCGTCTGTCATGAGAAGTTGGGAAAAATCATGTTCCTCTCGACGACCCCGACCATCTTGCTCACCATCCTCATCCCGCTGGTGTACGCAAAGGTGCGCTGGCACATTATCTACGGCTACTACATGTTCCGAGCCTGGTTCCGTGACTACCCCCGCAACGCCGCGGACAAACAGGTGTACACCTACGACGCGTTCATCTCGTACAACTCGATGAACGAGGACTGGGTCATGTCCGAGATGGTCCCCCAGTTGGAGAAAGAGGGCCCGCCCTTTTTCAAGCTCTGCGTCCATCACCGCGACTTCATGCTGGGCAAGTACATCGTTGACAACATCGTGGACGCGATCTACAACAGCCGCAAGACCATCTGCGTGGTGAGCGAGAGCTACCTGCTCAGCGAGTGGTGCTCCATGGAGATCCAGATGGCCTCTTACCGCCTCTTCAACGAGCACAAGGACGTTCTCATCATGGTTTTCCTCGAAACGATCCCCAGATACAAGCTGTCGGCCTACTACCGCATGCGCAGGATTGTCAACAACAAGACGTACATCGTGTGGCCCGACGATGACATCGGGCGGGAGCTGTTTTGGGCCAAGCTGCGTACGGCCCTCGGGAGGCCGACCCCGAGGGCCGTGAGCAGCACGAGCTTCCGTGAGCCAGCAGATCTACATTTTCGCAGTGGAATATAAAACTGAAGCAGATCGGTGAGAAAGGTGGACACGAAAGGCCGCCAATGGGGAGAATGCATCCAGGGGGGGCAATGGGCTAATGCGCGGAATTGAGATGGATTGTGGAATCAGAGGGGAGCCAAGGAGAAGGGAGGGCGAGATGGGTGGTGGTGGGTGGGGGTGGGGGTCAGGTTGCAGGTTGCTCAGCGCCTCAGAAAAAAAAGAGTCTAGATGTGCCTCAGAAACCTCCACACTCCCCACACTCAACCTGGCACTTTGTCCCGGGGTGGTGACATGGCCAAGTTGGTGGTAGCACCCATAAATCTATATATATAAAATCGCAAATCTGTCTGTCTGTGTGTCGCCGGACCATACGCACTTTCATTGGACGGCGGTTGCCCCTGGCAACGGGTAGCGACGCCTTCGCGGCGGGGTGGACGCCATTTTTAATTCCCGTTAAAAATAGGCGCACGCATTAACACGCGACTCTGAGGTAAATTCATCAAACTTTCACGTCCTCTTCACTCCCCCCCCCACCACAATGTGTGCAATTACTATTATAGGGTCGGTCGATTATAAAATTATAGCGATTAGACAGTATTATTGTAGCGCGGGGGAGGGGGGGAACGGCACCCGTACCCAGCGTCAGCCGGGTGGGAAAATCAGGCGAGGCCGGAGGCTCTGCACGGTACTAGGCCTCGACACCCACCACGCGACTCTGAGGTAAATTCATCAAAGTTTCACGTCCTCTACAGAGTGGTGAGGGAGGGAGAGTGGTGAGGGAGGGAGAGTGGTGAGGGAGGGAGAGTGGTGAGGGAGGGAGAGTGGTGAGGGAGGGAGAGTGGTGAGGGAGGAAGAGTGGTGAGGGAGGGAGAGTGGTGAGGGAGGGACTCAGCCTCAAAACGAGTAACTGGTGTGGCGTATTAACATCGCCACTGGGGAGACAAAGGCGGCCGGGCGTGGTGGATACAAGTCCCGGGCGAAGCCGGGTAGTACAGCTAGTACAAGTATAAATGTGTGTTGTTAAACCCGCTGCCACCACCCGACACAGCCAATTCGAAAAAGGCTCGTCACGTAAACAGAACGTGACCAATTCGTTCCTAGTACAGCACACCGGTTGTGTGTTGGGAGAGTAAATCTACAACATTTACAATCTGAGTGTACGACGTTTCACCAGTAATTACCACCAGTGGTCACCGTACGTCGATGGGGATTACTTGTGAGCAGACAAAAAAATTGCGAAATTAAATCACGACGTTTCGGAAGCAACACAAGCCTCCGCCATCAGGTGTAACTGCTCCAGTAAAATTACTGTAGCGTGTGAAGAGAGCTGTTCAAGACACGTGTTTTTTTATAGGGTGCTGGGCAGGGAGGAGCCAATGAGTCGGGGGGGGGGGAGATAACACGTGTCTTGAACAGCTTTCTTCACACGCTACAGTAATTTTACTGGAGCAGTTACACCTGATGACGGAGGCTTGTGTTGCTTCCGAAACGTCGTGATTTAATTTAGTTATTTTCATTTATCATTATTATTTTATTATTATTATTATATTTTTTTACCTACGTGACTTTTCCGAAAAAAACCGAAGAGTATGAGCACATCCAGTTTTATATTAAGAAGCCACGATTTTTATTTTTTGTTAGTTTTATTACCCAAGCACCCAGTTCCACCAGAGATCAGAGTGACACCAAGCATACATGCATCATTGTAATTGTGTTATAGGCCAGTGCTGAGAGACAAACTTTGGCGCGATGTTAAATCGGAAGGCGATTATATTTGCATGCGTGAAAGTCATTTCGAATAAAAACGTGCGTAAAAGAAATAATTTGCCAGTTAAAAAAAATATAATATTTTTTAACTGATCCCAAAAAAAATCTCCCATTAACCAAATCGGGTTTTTTTCTTTCTGGCGACGGTTTTTACTCGGCGCGCGTCATTTTCGCGCGAGAATGGCATTGAACGTCTTGCCCGTGTGGGCCACGCGGACATCACGAAACCCAGCCTTGGTGAGCAGCTCCGTGTATTCCGTGGCCGTGCGCTCCTTCCCCACGGTGTGCATCAGCATGATGACAGAGTGAATCTGCGCGGTTATTGGCCCGGTCCGGTCTTCCCTCAGCAGAGTCTCGATGATCAGAACCCCTCCGCCTGCAGCAACGTGAAACCGCAGTCGTAGATCGGCGAAAAAGAGAGGTAACAAAGACACATTGCCAAGATTAACTGCACAGAATTAAGACTGCCATGGGAATTGCTGAAAACAAGTGGATAATTTACCTACGTTTGCCATGAGTTTTTTCCCCATATTCATTTCATTCGGATAAACGGAATCTGATTATGGGGAACCCAGTCTCACCACGCCAAGTATATTGAGGTACTGTACCGTGTCGCATTGGCCGATTCAGTCCACTGCCACACACAAAGTGCCGAAATGACGTGAAAAGGGCACAAATGATTTGGCCAGAAACAAGTTCCATTTTGAGTTGTGCGCCTTTTGGCGTCATCTGGTCCAACCCATGTGAGACTAGGCTCTAAGAAAAGCTGTCTCGGGTGTGGACCAATCAACTTCAAGGACAGTGCATACATTATCAGAGTTATGTTTTTTGTTTGCATTATGACTGCAGGTATTGTGGTCTATGCAAACATGACTCCTCGTAAAAAAAGGTGTCAGTTTTGTTACCAGATAAAAGGGTAAAAAAAATTATTAAGTTCCATTTTTATGCAAAGAGGGGAACAACGCTGTGCAAATACCCCCCCCCATCCCCGCGGACACTTTCTTGCTACAAGATAAAAGCAATAATCGAGTGACCTGGCCGACAGCTGGAGTGGATGTTGCGGAGCAGCGTGAGGCACTGCTCTTCCTTCCAGTCGTGTACGACCTGCGCCAGGATGTACAGGTCGCCCTCAGGCATCTTGTCCTTGAAGAAGTCACCTACGCGAAGCGTTACACACGAGCGCAGATTTTAGAGGGATAGGGGTAGCCTGATGACGATGGAAACGTCGCGATTTGTTTGATTTTATTTCTGCCTACGTGACTTTTCCGAAAGAACCAAAGAGTATGGATTCCTGCAGTCACGAAAGCTTCGAATCAAGATAGGGAGAGAAGGTTTATCAATAAAGTGACCGCTTTCTATTACACTGGTCAACCATTCTTTAAGACTCGCTGGGTAGGCGAGGCCATCTTCGACTTACGACATTGTCGACTTACGATGGGGTCGTCGTAACGCATCTCCGTCGTAAGTCGGGGACTACCTGTACACTCAACGCAATGTTTCTAAATGTGGCGAGAAAAACCGGAGGAAAAAATCCACACGACGATGGGAAGCCGCAGCCAGTGTTGTCACCTGCGTGCAGCTTCACGCTGCCGGAGGTGAGGAAGTGCTTCTGTGCGACTTCCAAAACATCTGGGAGGTCGAACAAGGTGACCCGGGCGTCGGGGTACATTCTGGCAAACTGCTGAGTCAAAACACCCGTGCCTCCTGCACTCATGAAAGCAAACACACGATCTTATCAGCGCCTTCCTGCTGCTGCAATTGACAACAGCCAGCTTTACTCTCACTCTTGTTTTTTTTGCGACAGAGACAAGACAAAGGCCTCCCGTGTAGCCTTAACAGACTGCAGGGGCAAGTGCTGTTAGCGAGCACCTACGAAAGCCGGCACGGCACACGAGGGGGTGGGTGGCCAGCACCACGCCCGGACGCCTTTGTCTCCCCAGTGCCGATGTGTACACACCTCACCAGGTACTCATTTTAGGCTGAGTCGACCTAGGGGGAGGCCCAGAACTGGTTCAGATCATCGTCACTGGTGTTGGCCGTGAGCGGGAATCGAACCCGGGTCGCCGGGTTCGTAGCGCCGTGCGCTAACCGCTAAACTACGACAATCTACGAGAGAGATACAGACTCGCACTGACATTGGAAGATATTTTTTTGTTGAAAGTAATTTAAAATTTTCACAGCAATCGTCGCAGTATCCTTGATTTAAACAAGGAGTTCAACTAAAGATCAAAGATACGTAAGATACACTGTCTCAGTTGCAAGGCTGATCTGCATTACATCAAGTTGTTTACAAGACAACAGGATATTTTAAAAAAATGTCAATGTAACACATCTAAACGCTATTTAACGAGCGATGTCGGGAATTAACTCTTGTACGGTATTTGTTATTTGCGCCACTGTCAAATATACTTCGGCCAAAGAGCTGGAGTCCGGTCCAGAGTTGTGCACGACCAAGTGTGTAAAGATATTCAGTGCTTATCTGGTGGCATGCATTGCTGGCTTGTCCTCAACTCACCTCCAACGTCACAGACATCCTTGAAGGAGGAGAGATCGAAGGCATTGAGGATATAGGGGCCGTCGTTTGACCAGACGGAATAAAAAAAACGCATGAACTTCATCCTCTCCTCCTCTGTCCTGCACACAAGCAACGATGCAGCAGTTTGACACATTCAAGTTGCTGGATAGCATTATATCCCCGATGGCCGATGGCCAAGAAATAATGGAATGGGCAGCCGAGGGCAGAACGGGTCCAGTATCACGCCTGCCGAAGAGATGGAGCGTTTCAATTTACCCGTGCGATTATTACATCACAAGATAGTGATATATGCTGGCGGATTTGGGGAGGCCTTCGTCAGGTAGATGAATCATGATTGATGATGACTATCCAAAGACCTTGTGAAATGTAAAAAACAATGATGAAGCTTACCGGTACAGGGCCTCAAATATGTCCTCAGATTGTACTCCAAAAGCTTTTTTATGCTGGTGTTTACCTTCTCTGCAAGACAATTGGGCAAAATGAAAACAATTAGATGTACCTGCTCGTTTAAACCTGATCAATCCTGATAAAAAATACTCTTTCTGGCAATAATACAGGGGTTAAGATGTCAAAACACCAAATACTGTATACACCAATTTACAAGGCGTCAAGTCTGCATTTAACTACACACATGATGATTTTGCTTATAATGTGTGCACAGCCCCTGAAACTGCTTGGCCTACACCAGAGATAGCCTCTTTCGTGGCTTTGTCTCACCAGTGCTAGACCAAAGGCTGCCAAAAGTGATTTGGCCTGCAGTGTTGGTGAGCCGAAACGGTCTCATCCACATTGAATAGTTGTTTTCACGCATTGCGCTGACTCTGAGGACAGACGCTAAGGGAGCCATGGTGGCAAGATGTTAACTACCTCACCTGGTATACAGGAGGTCCTAGGTTCAATTCCGACCTTGATACCTGCATATTTGGAGTTTGCATGTTCTGCCCATGGTCGCGTGAATTTTTGCCCGGGTCCTCGGGTTTTTCCCTCCGCATCATTATGAATCAACACGCGTTTCGAGTATTTGGCTGCTGTGAATTTCCACGTGATTTAGCCACTTGGTTGAGCTATCATTTGCAGCCAGGACGCTTTTTTAAATCCTTTATATAAAGTTTGCTTGCTTGCTTGCGTGCTTGCTTGCTTGCGTGCTTGCTGCTTGCTTAGGACCGTGCAAATCTTTCGCTCGTTTTTTAACCCACTTCCCGTGATCCAATCGAGCTGACATTTTCCACACAGACTCGTTGTGCGAGACAATTAATGTTCGTGAAAAAATTTTTACAAAATTTTACACTTTTTAGGCAAAAGAAATGTATTTTACATTTATTTAAATACAACTCATTCATGGCTTTGGCTGAACGTCACAGTGTAGGAGCCCAGAGCGTAACCCCTCCACAGGCCGTGGCGGAGTAGCGCAGTTGGTAGCGCCCTCGCTTCCCATGCCAAAGGTCGCGGGATCGATCCCCGCGTCCTCCACAGGCGAATATATTTTTAAATCCTTTATATTAAGTTCGCTTGCTTGCTTAGGACCGTGCAAATCTTTCGCACGTTTTTTAACCCACTTCCCGTGATCCAATCGAGCTGACATTTTCCACACAGACTCGTTGTGTGTGACAATTGGGGAAAACAAATTAAATATTTAATTACCAATTGCTTAATACTGGCAGACAATCATCTTACCCATAGGTGGCAGCCATCTCAAGCCAGAGGACGAGAAGACTTTAGCCGCCACGCATATAAAGGATTTATAGTGAAAAACTTTGTTTTTACGGGTTTACTTGTTAAAAAGCTCAGTGAGCCTTACACCTGGGACAAATATATAAGTATATAAAAGTAGAATAGGTTTAGTCGCGGTCACCTCACAGCCGATGGGAGAGTATAAAACAAGGGGTAGAGAGTGTGCGAGTTGAAGATCATGACGTCGTGCATGGACTTGGGGCTGGAGCGAGTCAAGTAGGTGCTCGCTTGCTTCGTGTTGCTGTAAATCACTGTCGGAAATAAACAGCGGTGGGGCTCACCATTGCAGATTTTTTATTTTTTAAAGCAGCTTTAATCAAACACACAGAACCGTTCTACTCTATGCTACCATTACGCAGGAAAGGACTCGCCGTTACAATGAACTGTTAATATTTTCACAACTTACACCAATCACATGTACAGCCTGTTTGACAAATCACTGCTGGATGAGGGGTCTCCCATGCCATGCAGGCAGTGAGGGTTATTTGACCATACGATGGTCAGTTTGAGTATGGACCGCATGCACAGACAAATGAGAATAAACAAAACTGAAAGGCAAAACCGTACTGGAAATTACTATTTTTGTCCACTTCATTTTAGTTATTCATATGCCAACTGAAATAAATTATCTGATTTATTTAAATGTTAACTACCTCGCCTGGTATGCAGGAGGTCGGAGGTTCGATCCCGACTCGGACGCCTGCTGTATATTCGGAGTTTGCATGTTCTCCCCATGGTCGCGTGGATTTTTCTCCGGGTCCTCCGGTTTTTTCCCTCCGTGTTTAGAAACATGCGTTTAAGAGTACAGTATTTGGCTGATAAACGTTTCCACACGATAAGCCACTTCGTTGAGCTATCAGTTGTGACCAATTCGCTTCTGAAAAAGAGCTATATAGTTCAGTGGGCCTTACCTGATAAAACTATTTTTTTTAATAGTTTACTTTAGAAATGACTGACGGCTGTGTGTGTACACATGTGACACAGCCCCATTTTGCACCAGTGGTGTATACCTGTTCCCTCGTGAGTGCTCACTCTCAGCAGGTCCAGCCCAACGCAGGCATCCACCAGTCGCTCCAGACCGTCCTTGCTCACCGCTTCTCCTTTTCCTGCACCCTCCTGCTCCTGCTGCTGTTCTCCTGCTCGCCCCATCTCTGCCATCAACGCTGCTACCGTCATGCCGGCACGGTCCGGGGTGTCCTCAAGGAGATCGAACACCCCCAGCTCACAGGCTGTAAACAGGATCTTTAGTGCAGGAATCACAGACACATAGCGCGATTCAAACAATTTGTGCGTGTGTTTGTGAGTTTTTTCCAAAGCGTGATCCAGATTACTTAGGAATACTTGTGCCACGCTCCCCATGTTTCAGTGCGTCTTGAGGCTCCGCGCCCTATGGCCGCTGTCTCTGTGAAACACAACGTGAACGCGGCACTGGCCAGCAAACGGTTATGGGTGGATGTTGTTAAGTGGCTTCCATCATTGATGTGCGAGCAATTGATCAAATTTGCACCGTCACACCGACACACGATGGCCAGCCGACTCTTCTTCAAACAACGGCACGGGATCTTAGAGTCGGGATCTTAGAGTAGGGATTTTAGAGTAGGGATCTTAGAGTAGGGATCTTAGAGTAGGGATCTTAGAGTAGGGATCTTAGAGTAGGGATCTTAGAGTAGGGATCTTAGAGTAGGGATCTTAGAGTAGGGATCTTAGACGTTCAACTGCGAAGCAGGCGGCGCGTGTAATTTTCACATTGTTGAGACACCCACAGCGTTAACCAGGGCGGCCCCTGGGCTACAACAGCGAACCTTTGCAACAAACTGAACACGCGTGCTCCACCGAAACGTCTCTGCCCCATGTTATCACGACTAAAAGTCTGGTTAAACCCCCCACGCAATATGGGAATGCCTTCATTCAGCAGTGTGGAGCGGCATAGGAATGAACATTGTATCATGAACCTATCACGATCTGCTGATGGTGCCGTGGCAAAGTGCCTGTCTTGTTATGTACTGCATGTTGAACTTATTTCGCACCGTCCGTAGCTAATCGGAGGTCTTGCAATGGAAAAGTTTGAGTTAAAAAAAACATCTCATTTTGGAGGTGAGGTCGGATCAGTGTTTCATTCCGCCTGCACTCCAGGTATAAATGTGCAATGTACACCGCTGTAGATGCCCCCCCCCACTCCCCCAGTATCGTCCACAACAACAACAATAATGAACTGAAAAGACTGATTCGTACAACATGCCATTCGAAGCATGCATGATGCGCATCATGAACTTGATACTAAATATCGACGATTCGGTGCACGATTACACCCTAGTTTTAGATACCGTTACTTTGCGGTACAGAATCGTCGACCGCATTGGCAGCGGTGCATGAACAGGCGTCACAAACACGCAAAACGTTCTTCACTTTAGTGTGACGACGTCACGTGTGTCCCTCTATTGAAGACCGAAACAGGAGGAGGATTTCTCCACAACTCTGGCTGCCGCCTGATGATGCTGGTTGCAATTACTGGCGAAACGTCGTACTCGAATTGAAAATGTTGTGTATTTACTCTCCAGCACACAACCGGTTAGTGCTGCACTCGTGTTTAAAGAAGCGAGTAACCAGTCTCCGACTCATCTGCATTAGTAACGAATTGCCACGTTCTGTTTACGTGACACCACACCTTACTACTCATTGGCTGTGTCGGGTGGTGGGTTTAACGGCACTTTTATATTTACGCGATCTAACACAAAATAAGTAATATTAAAAAAACTTTTTTTTAAACACGCTTTTATGAATTGAACTAGTAATGGCAGAACTCCAGGACTCCAAGAAGTGGCCCTGAAGCTTGCCATAACGTAAGGGACCGTGGCCAATTACAGCCAACGTCAGTTTACCGTGAACAATTAGACCCAAGCGGAAACATAACATATAAAAAAGAATGTTTTAAAAATATATATTTTTTTTATGATAGAAGATAGTATTGTCATCAGTATGACATAAGTATACCAAGTTTTTTTTTACATATTTATTTAAAATTTTAATGATATAATATAGTATTGTCATCAGTATGACAGCTATACGAAGTTTGCAGTCGATACATTGGGAATACGGTTGAAATTGAGTTACAAGATTTTTGGATACAACACATACAGTAAGTTAAATAAAAGCGTGTAAAAGTTTAAAAATATGTTTTTGATTTTTTATGATAGAATATAGTGTTGTCATCAGTATGTCGATAGCACATTGGGAAGTGTGTAAAAATTTAGTTACACGATTTCTTTTTTGAGGATACAACAGACGAAGTGAGATAAATAATAAAAGCGTGCAAAAACACCTTTATTATTGACATTCGTCACTAACACACGGCCTTTAAAAAAATAAGGGGGGGGGCACACACATAATAGGCGACGTTTCGGGCAATCGCCCTTGTGCTGTATGCAAAAGAGCTATTTGTATGCATACTCTTAGGTTCTTTCGGTAAAGTCACGTAGGTAAAAAAAGAATAATAATAATAAAATAACATAATAATAAATGAAACTATATTCTTTTATAAAAATAAATGAAAAAATATTATTTTATTATTTTATCTACGTGACTTTACCGAAAGAGCCTAAGAGTATGAATCCTTGCAGTCACGAAAGCTTCAAATCTAGAATTTGTATGCATTTCATTGCAATGTTGTTGACGACTGTGCCGAGTTTCAGACACGAGGACCGCAAGACGAAGACTCACCTTCGATTTGCGATATCCATTGGCTAATTCCTGAATATAGGTCGGGTAGTCGTCTTCCGCGGAAGCCTGCGGATTTTCGGTCGTCTGCTGGAGAGCCATCTGCTTTCACCTTCGGATGTGGAAAGGGGTAAAAAAAATTTTACTTAGCTCGAAAAAAGGTTTCTCGATTATTAATATTTTTTTTAAAGCCGTGAGCGAAAACATACAAACGCAGAACCAGCGGAAGAAACGAGTTACGTTCGACCATGTACCGGTGAATAATCGTCGATTTAACACTGCGCGGCTGACAGCTGGCCAACAACACGCGTCTCCTGCACCAAGCGCTCAAGATGCAAACGCCACTGACTCGACTGACCGGTTGACGAACGGATAATAAGTAGCTAATTCGGCTGTGACGGTCCCACCTGATGACGGAGACTTGTGTTGCCTCCGAAACGTCGTGATTTTTGTTTTATTTTATTTTCATTAATTTTGATGTTTTACCTACGTGACTTTACCGAAAAAACCTAACAATATGATTCCTTGCAGTCACGAAAGCTTCAAATCTAGAAGTATTTAAACCCTGGGGCTCTCTGCGTTCAAAGTATGGAGTAAGCCTCAAGTGAAACGCACACACACACACAAAAGCCTACCACGAAACGTGCAGTTTACAGCCTGTTTACAGCACTGGATGTGTGTGTGTGTGGCGGTGAAATATATTTCACAATCGCGGGGTGGGGGTCGTTGGTGCAATTGACATGGTAACAAAGGGGCCCTGGTGAAGCAGACATCGCTAAAGGTCGATTTAAAGCTTTCGTGACTGCAGGGATTCATCTTCTTGGTTCTTTCGGTAAAGTCACGTAGAAGGGGAATAATAAAATAATAAAATAATAAAACATAATAATATAATACAATTCTCACGACGTTTCGGTCACAACGCAAGCAGCCGCGTTGTGGCCGAAACGTCGTGAGAATTGTATTTTATTATGTTAAATGTTTATTATTTTATTATTTCCCTTCTACGTGACTTTACCGAAAGAACCAATAAGATAAATCCCTGCAGTCACGAAAGCTTTAAATCGAAATTTGGATGTTATTCGTTAATTTTGCAATGAAAACAAATCTCGAAAAATGCATCTCCGGTGTTCATTTCTCTCACCTTATGAAAAAAAAACGATTGACATGACTACCTGTTCTGTATGCACGGCCCTGCTATTGTCCACCGTCCAATGTTGTTCCTGGCTCTTCGTGTGTGTATGTTGGAGGGGAGCGGTGGTGTAGCGGTTAGCGTGCTGTGCTACGAACACAGTGACCCGAGTTCGATTACCGCTCACGGCCAACAACACCAGCGAACCCGGCTTCGGGCATCCCCTAGGTCGACTCAGCCTTAAATGAGTACCTGGTGCGGTGTGTAAACATCGCCACTGGGGAGACAAAGGCTGTGCCGAACTTCATAAGTGCTGCTCGCTAACAGCACTTGCCCCAACAGTCTGTTACAGGCTACACGGGGGAGCTTTGTCTTTGTTTTGAAGGAGGGCGAGGAGAGAGCAAATTGAGTTCCACTGGAATCTTGCAATGCTGCATTTCACTGACCGCACCCCACTCTAAGTTGCCGCTGGAAAAATTGTGTTTTTTCCACCCATGACTCTGATCCCCGATGCCGACCCAGTTGCACCACTCCCCCCACGTGCCGAAAAATGTGCTCGGAGCAATGCTGAGTCTTGATCTCGAGGCGACTTTGGGGTCGTCCATAAATGACGTCACGCACAAGGGGGGGGGGTCAGACATTTGTGACGATGTGTGACGAGGGGGCGCAACTTTAAATAAATATAGACAACACGTTCTACTTAATTAAATAGACTATTTAATACATCTTTTCTCCTACAACATCAGAGTGCAGCGCCATATTAAATACGCACTACAATGACAATAGTTTAAAGCGATTTGAAGCATGTTTTATCTTTTGGGGGGGGGGGGGCAGAGCTTTGTGACGTCATATTTGAGGGGGGGGTCTGACTTTTTGTGACGTCGTGTGACGAACGGGGGGGGGTCAAAAATCGTCCAAAATCGCGTGACGTCATTTATGGACGGCCCCTTTGCCATGCAGATGCGGCGCACGGTAAGGAGTCATAGACACGAATGCATCTAACCCGACACGAAAACGACAACGGTTGGCCTTACAGATTAATCCCAACCCCAGCGATAGACCCCCAACCTTACACGAATCCCAAAGAAAAAGCAGTCTTAGGGGAATACAGTTCCTAACCCCGAACAGAATCCCCCAAGCCCTACACGAATACTAAAATAAGTGGCATCCCCCTTCGCATTTCATCAACTCAAAGAGCACCGAGCGAAGAGTGAATGGGCCGGCTCTCGGGCAAGCACAGCCCCGACGAGATATTGTGAAGGTCGTGTCGAGGTTACGTGGACGGGGGGGGGAGGACACACGGGACCACACTCGCGAAATGGCATTGGTGGGATCACGGAGTGATGCAGGGACTCAAACGTCCAAGAGAAATGATGAAAACCGACGGAGTTAACGAAGGCGCGACAATTCACATAGGGTATTGGAATAAACCCTAATGATACATACTTCCTCGGCAGCATAACAAAAGGCTGCTTAATCTTAGCTTCCTTATCTACTTCCGCCCCCTGCATCACAAAGCTTCAGTTTGAACTCCGGTACGTTGCGCCCACCCCGTTCCTCACATCGTTGCCTCCCAGCCCACAGCCCGCCCACACACTCACCATGGCCCCTCCCTTCATCCCCCGCGACGATATAATTCCTCGTCACAACCATCTCTTAGACACACTTAAGCGGTTGTGCTTTCGCTACGTTGTCCCCACCTGAAGAAGGACGCTTGTGTTGCGCCCGAAACGTCGTGATTTAATCTAGTTGTTTTCATTTATTTGATTAGATTTTTTTTTACCTACGTGACTTTACCGAAAAAAACAAAGAGTAATAAGGAGGCCGTGAGGTTTACTGATGGTGTGGAGTGCAAGGTTAGATAAAGGGCTGTGTTTGCCGAGAGCTCGGGGCTCCGGGAAGAGCTTCCTATGAGTGTTGCTGGAACAACAAAAAAACGTCCCCTTGCCAGGGATCGATCACTCGTGCGGACGACCTTTCAATATGATGGGATGAACAGCTCTGGTCGATGGTTACAAGATCCGCAGGGACAGACGTGCCAGACTCCTGTCGGCACTTGTCTGCTTGGACAGTATTGACCCCCCTTGATCGTTATGTGTCACTGCTAACACCGTTTCTTCTATTCTTAACTTGCGTTAAGGTGTCCTCGTTTGACCATCGCACAAAGTAACGATGCTCAAAACAGCAGACTCTCATTGACCAGGTGAAAATAGGTTATCAGCCATTCATTAAATACCTTTATTATCACTCCCATGTTGAAATCTTATCAGGGGATTAGATGTGCCCAGTTCATTTTGAGTGTTGTGCGGCTTTTAGCAAGTGGTCGTTTAGGGTGTAGACCAGGGGGTCATCAACCTGCGGCTCTTTCGAGGGCTGCTTGATGACGTTATTCATTAAGGACCGTCGTCTCGTAATCACGTGCATTGGCGGCCTTTTATATATTTAGAGGGGAAGGTTTAAAAAAAATAGATTTTGTTGTTATATCGCACTCCTTATATTCCAGTTGCCAACTCGTGGTTGTAGACTTTGCGGCAGAAGTCGCAAACGGGTTTTGATTCCTTACCAGTACCCTACCCGAAATGAGTGACAAACGGTTACTCTTTCGACTTAAAGCTTTCGTGACTGCAGGGATTAATCTTCTTGGTTCTTTCGGTAAAGTCACGTAGAATGGAAATAATAATAATGCAAATTATTTTGTCAAGGCGCCCTTCCCCCCCTTCCAACCCAGCTTAAATATACGCTCCAAGCATGGTGCTGTTTCATTCAGACCTGGTCTTCACCTGAGGACGGCTGCTTGCGTTGTGGCCAAAACGTCGTGAGAATTATTTTATTATGTTTTATTTTATTATTTTATTATTTCAATTCTACGTGACTTTACCGAACAAACCAAGAAGATGAAAGAATTGTATCTTTCGATAATGCCCAGTCGGTTAATCCTTTGCCCCCTACAAATCGTTTAGACTGCAGCCTGTGAGGCTATTGAAGTCACCGACATCAACAGATGCGCGCCTTGTTTGGCATTTTACACACAGGGTGGTCCAGATGTCTTGCGACCTTCATTTAATTCTCTAAAACTTTATATATTTTTTCGAGGTTAATTTGAAGAAATGAATATGCAAAGGGTAAAAATAGGGGGTCAATTAATTGGGGGGCATAAGACATTTGGCCCACCCTGTACAGTATTATCATTAGCTACCTTCAGAGCTGTTATAAATATTCCGAAACATTAGCTTTCCTAGAATGGTATAGTCCAGGGGTGACCAAACCATCTTTATTATAAAAGCCCGGTGTCCGTCAACTAAATTATTAGAGCGTTTCATGAGGGCTGAATTAAAATGTTTTAGAAAGTGGACCCCTCCCCAACTGTGGGGGTAAAAAGTTGATCCCCCCCAAAAAAAGAAATGTATTTTGTAGGCCTCTATGCCTACACACCCTACATACAATAGAGTCGAGATTTATTTTGTCGGCATTTATGTCTACATCCGTCTCCCCCCCCCCCCACCAATGATGTTCAGACGTCTCAGTTTGACTGCTCGGTTTGGTGTGGTCAAGGATGGTGCTAAACAGGCGAGTAAAATACCAACACAGACATTTGAATTTTGTACATTTCTCTTTGCATCTAATAATGAACGTTTGAGGTACAACCCAGTAGTATCTGCACACATGGGGGGGGGGGGGTGGTGAAGAGGACATCAGTGGAATTCCGAAAAAAAATCTGTCACTATATAAAACATAGACCTCGATGCCCAAAAAGCTACATAAGGAGAATTGAAGTTTTTATTTATTTATAGGTTTCAAACACAGGTCAATAAAATACATTGCATGCTATTGACAGGCAGCCCTTCAGTCGTTTTAAATAATCGGAATGTTGAGCATAGATATGAGCAAAAACTCGTGATTGCACTTTCCTACCCGACATGTGGCTGCTGCTATTAGGCTGCTAAAGCATTACTCCGCACAAGGTAATACATATTCTTGTCCGTTTTTGGACAACCGTCAGATCAGCATTGGCAAAGCATCGGCCACGGCGGAGTACAAATCCTTAAACTAGACACCCATAACGATCCGTCTTCTTTAAATCTACTTTTAATTAAATGCCTTGTTATAGGGTGCGAGGATTTGCAGCTTTGCTTTGTCTTGCAGACATGTTGTTCCCTTTAATGTTTGGGTAAGGCTGCATTCATTGCATAGGATCGTCTTCGGTTGCGTAATCATTGGTGAATAAGACAAAGTCTACGCACGTCAAAAAGGGAACCCATGATTTTAACACAGAAACTGACATGCCGGGTGCAAACAACGTACACAGTCTACAATGAACATCCCAGCCACCTACTTGTGTTATACATTTGAAACCTCTTGAACTTATTTCACAAGAACAATGTATCGTATCAAAATGTTTGATTCATCAGCGCCGGTAAGGTACATCAAATGACTTCACGTTAAAAGAGTTGAATGTGTTAAGCATTATGGGAACCTCATTTGCCAGTAAAAATATGATAATTGGTTTTTTACCCTTCTAGCTGGCAACAAAACTGACACCTTTTTACAAGGAGTCATGTTTGCATAGACCGCAATACCTGCAGTCATAATACAAACAAAATAACATAACTCTGATAACTCTGATAACAGTGCACATTATCAGAGTTATGTTATTTTGTTTGTATTATGACTGCAGGTATTGCGGTCTATGCAAACATGACTCCTTGTAAAAAGGTGTCAGTTTTGTTGCCAGCTAGAAGGGTAAAAAACCAATTATCATGTGTTAAGCATGAAATTTGCAGCAATATGGAATTAGTAGCGATGCTTGAAAATAAAAGACAAAAATTTGAAAGGAAACTTGGAAAACTTACACTGTCAACGAACGGGAACAACACAATCCAAAAAAATCATTGCGATACAACTGAATATTTACTAAATACAATACAGTACAGTAATTCCTAAGCAATGATTGTATTAAAAGATGTCTCTGTTGCTTAGTGACAAACAGGGCCTGATTAGCCTGTTAGTGGCAATAAGCAATGTTCTGTGGATGTTTCTGCAAAAGCATGCGTCAGGCGGAACATTTCCATTTTTGTTTATTTTCCTTAACCCATTATTTATTGTGCAAGGTAACAGAAGCAGCAACATTGCTACGCTGCGCAGGATTGAGAGGAATTAGGTTGGACAAACATTTCATCCACACTGGCCTCATTTTCAATTTCTCTACCCACTTGGGATCCACCGACATATTTCCTATGCGCCGAAAGCGCTTCCATTCTTGCGTACAGCGCAGGTGAACAAGTTGATACATTTGACAAGTCATTATCTGACACTTCCAATGGCAACTACCTCGGAAAGAAAACAGAAGCGGTCACACAAACGTAAAAAAAAAACAAAATATTATTGCAGCAGCTTATAGAATTGGGTGGTCAGATGTCCTTTATGAAAATTATAATTTTTTTCATTATTAAAACATTCACCTTGCTGGAGTGGTTTGCTCATTTGGTAGCCACAGGGGTCACATTCTCAAAACCAGCACCTCGATGTTTGTTTGCAACTGCACGTGGGCTTAAAACCAGAATGGCCACGCACAGGCACGACACTCACACCGATCGAAGAATCTGGAGCCTCACAAAGTATTGGTGCGACGACAAAACGGGGAAACGTTTCGCTGTATAAGTTTGCAATGTTAAAGCAGTATCGCATTTCATAGCAATGGATTATACCGGTCATTTGAATAGATACTTGAAACCTTGCTTTTTATGTTAACCGAATTGTCGGGAAATATTTAGACCCCAGAGGAATATGGGGAGACATTTTAAGATATCCATAACATATTGAAGAAATCCCCACAAAACTGGCTACAAGTGACTTCCGTTTACAAAGTTGTGGTGTAAATTTCGATTTAAAGCTTTCGTGATTGCAGGGATTCATCTTCTTGGTTCTTTCGGTAAAGTCACGTAGAAGGAAAATAATAAAATAATAAAAATAAAACATAATAAAATAATAAAAATAAAACATAATAAAATAATTCTCACGACGTTTCGGCCACAACGCAAGCAGCCGTCTTCAGGTGGAGAACAGGTCTGTCTTCTCGAACAGGTCTGTCTTCTCGACAGACCTGTTCTCCACCTGAAGACGGCTGCTTGTGTTGTGGCCGAAATGTCGTGAGAATTATTTTATGTTTTATTTATTTTATTTTATTATTTTCCTTCTACGTGACTTTACCGAACCAAGAAAAAGAGAAAGAAAAAAAAAATTGTGATTTGCTGAAAAATAAATGTTTCAGTGGCAGTGAAATTACGTGCTGTGAAATAATGGTTTAAGAAGCAAGAGGAACATTCCATCCTGGTAGGGGTTAAAACCCTGAAACAAATGGCCTAAGTTAATTGCCCTTTTCAAGAATGTGTGTCAAGATACATTTCCTAAGCTTCACTTATTGCTCTCCATGTCAGGCCACAGACATTCAATCGCCTCTCGTAAATAACAGACACTTCAAATATCCTCTCTCATGGCAAGTTGACACTGGCCGATCAATTTGGCCTCAGTCAGTCAAGATACACAGGGACATCAAAAGCCTGCAAATGCAAACCACTGGATTTTGAACAAACTTTTGTGCCATTACTTTCAATGGGTGTGGTAATGGTAGTGTTTTTAAATGTAAACAAGGTAATGGTTTTCTTCGCGGATGTTTGTTCTTAATTTAATAGCATTCGTTTTGCCAAGCGCAAGGTACGAGAGATGTTTGTTCCGGCAAGTTCACTTGAGAATGCCAGTCAGGAACTTAAATCCGGCTGCGCTTGAGAACGTGGTTTAATCTTTCATCGAGGCCCCCCCCCCCCCCCCCCCCCCCCCGAGATTCGAACCAATCCCAGAGGTGCTGGCTCAACACTCAGACAAAAGTGTTAGCAATCCATGCCACCCGTCCTCGTTGATAAGCCAATCTTTTTGCGATGCATCAAGACGTGAGACAAAAACCCAGGGGAACTGGAAAGTCTGGTGAGTGCAAACACATTATTGTTCAGTCCACGAGAGAGCACAACTCCCGCTGATCCCTTTATAGTTTACTTGGGGCATGACGGCACACCGCAGGAGTGATGTGCGCTACAACTCAGCATATCATCAGCCTTAGGCGAAGGAGGAGGAGGCACTGTCCGTATCTTGCCGAATGTGAGAAACCTGTAGTATGGGCAGCAACAGTGCGAAGGCATCCTGGATGTACGTCGTGCTGTTTGAGGCCTGCGTTGTAGGTGAAGGTTGGGGATAACAAAGGATGTGGGCAGAGAAAGAAAAAAACATCACAGGCAACTCAGAGAAATTGCTCCTATTTACGTTGATTCACTTATATTTTCACGGCTGCTTGCGTTGTGGCCGAAACGTCGTGAGAATTATTTTATTATGTTTTCTTTTGATTATTTTATTATTTCCCTTCTACGTGACTTTACCGAAAGAACCAAGAAGATGAATCCCTGCAGTCACGAAAGCTTTAAATCGAAATTTCACTTACATTGTTTCGTAAAATTGAAAGAATGCAGTCGTACGGGCCGCGTGTGCATAACGACGACGGCGCGCTACGCCAACAGCGACCTCGAGCGAGGGCTCAAGCCTGTGTTTACAAATCGCCATACTGTACGCTTCGCTACTCTCTCTACATGCAATCTCCGCAGCAATCTCTGGTGAGTACTCTGTATGAAAAATGACCCCCAGGAACGTATCTAAAATGTATATAATCTTAAGTCAACGGCAAATAGGTATAAGGGCTGCCACGGTAGCGAGATGTTAACTACCTCGCCTGGCAATCAGGAGGTCGTGAGTTCGATCCCGACCGTGACGCCTGCTGTATATTTGGAGTTTGCGTGTTCTCCCCGTGGATTTTTCTCTGGGTCCTCCGGTTTTTCTCTCCGCATTTAGAATCAACATGCGTTTCGAGTTTTTGGCTGATGTAAATTTCCACGTGATAAGCCACTTCGTTGAGCTTTCATATGTGGTCAGGCCACTTTTGAGGCATTACTTTCTAAAATCGAAAGTTCAGTTTATATTTACATCGTTTCGTACAAAGTCTTGTGTTTTCCCGGGAAGCATACCCAACGTAAATAGAGGACTTTTACTGTACCCAAAACGATTAAATGAGGAAGCGTTTGTTATGTCACTACAGGTCAAGAGGAAATCAAAGAGACATTGGGGTGATGTGAGGATTCTTGGCAGACTAAGACACATCTGCAATGGAGGAAAGGGACCAGACAGCACGGAATTGAGCTGAATTGAACATCGTGTGGCCTTTGCTCCCATAGGCATTTCTTCATTACTTTAAACAATGTATTCGAATACAATAAATGCCTATTATATGCTGGAGCCACAGGTGAATTGGACATTTGGTGCATCGCACACTGTGTGCATGCTCACGGGGTAAAGCTTACCTCCAAGAAAATGCTGGTGATGAGTGGATTCAGCACCTCTGACTTCTCGTGAGCCTGTGATGACAGTTGAAGTCATTACTCATCGAATGCGAGTGATCGTGATAAAGGACACCGACTCAAACGGCAGAGAGGAGTGTCATAAAATGGCTGAAATAATAAAATCCATTATTAGATTGGTGCGATTCATAAAGTAAGGGATGTTTCTTCTTGGTTCTTTCGGTAAAGTCACGTAGAAGGGAAAAAATAAAATAATGAAAATAAAACATAATAAAATACAATCGTGAGAATTGTATTTTATTATGTAAATTTTTTATTACTTTATTATTTCCCTTCTACGTGACTTTACCCGAAAGAACCAAGAAGATGAATCCCTGCAGTCACGAAAGCTTTAAATCGAAATTTAAAGGATGTTTTCTTACCCCAACGGTGCTCAAGCAGTTTGTAAACTTTGTTGAAAGCGTCGACAACTCCTTGCACAAGACCACTGTTAACCTACAATCAAATAAAACGGCGGTTATGTTTTCCTGTGAGCACATCAAGACATAGATGCACCACTGGTTCTGAAAGAAGCAAAGAAAGTACACAACATTGCACACGTTACTAAGTGGGCTACATGACTCCAAAGGTCTAAAAATCCTCGTAAAAAATCTGAGATAACATCGCCGAAATCCATAGTTCAATACTGGTCTACGGGGGGTGTGAAATCAGCTTGTTAATTTGTCACTATAATTGGTAAATTGATTTATATTTTAATCGGTGTTTCTTCAGGACTTGAAGGGAAATTATGAGTCGGTGGCAACTGCCACCATTATAAGTAAAGGCCAATGTTCTTGGTTCTTTCGGTAAAGTCAAGTAGAAGGGAAATAATAAAATATTATTATATTATTTTACTATGTTTTATTTTTATTATTTTATTATTTCCCTTCTACGTGACTTTACCGAAAGAACCAAGAAGATGAATCCCTGCAGTCACGAAAGCTTTAAATCGAAATTTAAAGGCCAATGATGAAATCACCCAGCATACGCCCGGATAGTGAATGGATGGGCGACCATCATGCATAACAGGTACTGTGAGGCCAACTCATGGGCAGAAAAAGGCAGTGTAACCAACATCCATTGTCCTGTACCATGTCTATGCTCCCCGCTTTCACCAACACACACTCATCAGCACGGTGAAGTATGCTCAGTAAGACTGCTTCTCAACTCCCACCCCGCATTCAGGGAGTGTGGTGGGGGAAAGGCGGCGAGTGGGAGAACGGAGCAGTAGGTGCTGATCCTACGAAGAAGCCACACAGCTCACGCAGCGTTTTGGAGACTCAGGCCGTGCTGCCGTTTCTGTCCCGGTACTGAAACACCGGCACAGGAACAGCAGTGTGGTTTTGACCAATTTGCGTAATCTGCAAGCTATTTGACCAATTTGGACCAGCACACGCGGCCTGCTACACACACAAACATCCTTGATGTCCAACGTGAAAGCAGTCGGCTTGTACGTGCGTCTAATACTTCCGCGCCCCATTGTTAAACAGGGAACCCGCTAATGCTCAAACCACGAAGCACTGAAACAAGCAGTGAACGTGTGACACAAGGGCGGTGACACTGTCGAGCCACGCGAGGCACGCAACAGAGGTCGCAACCGGGTACCCGATACCCGTACCCTACCCGATACCCGGCTACCTGTACCTGGCCGGGTACGGGTACCCGTTTGTGACCCTGGTGCGGCCGGGTACGGGTAGACCGTGAGTCACTGGTGAGTAACTGTTTGTCACTCATTTCCCAACGTCTTGTCTCTTCTCACAATTCAAGTTCCTAGAATCAACCCACCCGCGCCTGCAACATGGCTTCATCCCAGAGGTACGGGTACGGGTACCCGTTTGCGACCCTGGTGCGGCCGGGTACGGGTAAGGAATCAAAACCCGTTTGCGACCTCTGGCACGCAAGGGGGTGGGGGCGGTGGCGTCTGGCGGACTCGCCTGGTGAGGCTGTGCGCCCTCTGCAGGGCTGTGTGCTCCTGCTCCGTGCCGTGCAGGATGAGCTCGCCGGCCTTGTGGAACTGCTCTATGGAGCGAGCGGTCACCTCCGCCAGGCTCTCGATGCACAAGCCATGGATGTCCTGCAACACCCAGGGCCGGGGCCATTGGTGCAATTAGCGTTAATTGAGCCGGCATGCTTCGTCTTGGTCATAGGGATAAGTCTAGTTGATGATAAGTTGTGGAATTTTGAGTCCAGTTTTTTAGGCGTCTGTAGCTTTGATTTAGCCATTCACTTATATATCTAAAGCATCTTCTTGGTTCTTTCGGTAAAGTCACGTAGACGTAGAAGGGAAATAATAAAATAAAATATAATTTTTAAAAAATTGTATTTTATTATTTCCCTTCTACGTGACTTTACCGAAAGAACCAAGAAGATGAATCCCTGCAGTCACGAAAGCTTTAAATCGAAATATCTAAAGCAGTCAAAATGTTAGTTCACCCTTCGTTATTAAATGTGGGCGTTAGGGGTACGTGCTTCCTCCCCCTCACCCCTGTTTTATCAGGTCAGACAAGCAGTGAACAGAGTAAAAATTATTTCCGACAAATATAGCAAATTACCATTTTCAGTCTTCCTCTGTGCACTGCAGTCTCGAATTACATAAACAAAATTATCTTAGTCTATGTTTTCATACAGACTCGCTAATTTCATCAGTCATCTCGTCAAAGTCAGTTACGCTTGGGTGTTAGTCATCATCATGCTTGATGATTTGTCCACTCGGACATCGTTGGATAAAAACAAAACACACTTTGTTGACAAATAACCTTCATCAGTAATAAATGATCACGGCAAGCGATGCGTGTGCACAAGACATTTGCCAGGCGTCGTTTGGCTAGACGTTAGCGTGGCACTGCACCAACAATGCCGATTTCTCTACTTTTATCAAGTTGACTAAAGTGGCACTTCTATTACTGTGTGTGTGTTAATATGAATTGTCTTGTGTCGGTTTTTTATTATTGCCTGCACGGTTTTCTTCTGTTTCGGGCTCTCCTCCACATTCTTGTCCTCCTCTTCCTCCTTCAGAGTCTCCTCACCCACTTCCCTCAGCCAGGTGTCCGCTTTTTCTCTCGCCTGAGTCACACGCGAGAATTTTACCACTCAGGTGTGTGCATCTTATTTTACAAACCAACGTCGGCATCACTTTGAACGCGTTCTGCACTCCCTGCAGCCTGCAGGCGTCTACCTTGTTGAGTTTGTCCGGTGTGACCCCAACGTGAAGGCTGAAGAGGAGCTCAGTTATGACGTTCACAAAATCATGGCCCTCTTCTCCTGAAAACAAATGGAGTGCGCGTTAGTCAAATAATCGTACCAATACTCCCATCATTTCAACAATCGGAACATCCCAGCTCCAGATTTGTGTCGACTATGATGGCTATAACCAGTAACATTTAGACTGAAAGTCAGTCCCATGTCATACGAAAACATTTTAAACGGTTGTGGGTGCTAACCACAGCACCTTTTTCGTCAGTGGCCTCCGCCTCTTCATCCAACTCCTCCAGGGCGAGCGCAGATTTAATCTGCTCCAACTCATGCCGAGTGCGATCCAGGTCTTCTCCCGACAATGCCGCTATCACGGCCTGCACCTACATAGAGCACACCAGCGGGCATTTTAAGTTCTTGCAGACATTTCCGTGAGATTTGTTTTTTAAAGATGCAATCGATACCAAAGTAAGTAAAGCACATAGCGCAATTCACACACGGCTTCACAGTGCTTTACAACGCAATCCCAGTAAAAACCCTTAACATTAAAACTTAGAGTAAAACAACTCTACGCAGATGGATATGCAAGAGAAAGTAAATGTGTTTTCAGACGGGCCTTAAAAACCTCGGCTGACGGAGTGTCCCTAACGGCCTGGGGCAAGACATTCCACAAATAAAGCGTCCGACTACCGAAAGCTCTGTCACCCCTAGAATGCAGATTTGTCCTCGGTACACTATCACGAAACATACTTTCGACACTTAATGAGGTCACAAGTGTAATTATGATAGAAATTAGTGCTGGCTTCGCATTAGGGATGCAGCCGCAGTTTGGAAGTTGGCGGGGGGGGGGGGGAAGTCCCACATCCAGAGGTGCCGCAGATAATAGGAGTTGCAGGTAACAGACTCGCAAATAAGTTCTACTGTACAAATAATTATACTAAATCCATACAACAACTCAGTCTGTGTAAATGCTACTGTGTACAGGTATCCCCCGTCGATTTATGAAAGGAATGCGTTCTTCCAAAAAACAAGCGTAGAACAAAATTTCGTACATCGGAATGGTTTTTCCCATTAATTTATACAAAATATTGGGGATGTGTTTCAGACAGTCATTCCAACTCTACTCCTAACATAAATATTCAGCTATATCACTTTTCACAATATAACAATAACAATGAACATAAATATTAAAGTGATTGAATAATAATACATTTACAAAAAAATTACAATTTTCATGAAACTCGCCAATAGAAATGCATTACTGTCACACTGAAGGGGTGCCGTGACGCTGTCGTGGATGGATGATGCAGCCTCCCGGGTGCTTCTTGTTTGACCTCATGGCGTGTGCCGTGTGAACTTTCGGAAATTCGATTTCGTGAATCGAAAAGTGTCCACAATTTGTCAATTGTGTGAACGCAACATTTCGTAAACTTAACGCTCATAAATCATGGGATACCTGTATTTAAAGGTTCTGTCAGCAGCATAATATGCATGTCACCTCGTTGAACGAAGAAAACCACACACTCAAAAATACCACGTGTTTGTACAAACTGTTGTAGGTGTCTCTTAGGCATATTTTAAAAATGTTAGCGTCCAGACACTCACAACACGCACAGTGGCTGTGCCTGCATCACATGTACCTTGTTCTCACTCTCATTGGACAGTATTTCCAGGGCCTCCAGATGAGACAAGCCCTGGAACTCATCGAAGAGGAGGCCATAGTGGGCCTTCTTCCCATCACCAATCACCCCGGCCGCACCTTCCTGAGACAGACGTTGCTCCTCCTTTTCCTTGGCCTCCCGCAGGACCTATGGTCAACCGAATGGCATGACAATGCAATTAAACACACTTTGAAAACACGCAAACACCCAGTTAGATCCTTGCATGTGTAGTACTCTTATGACTCGTTCACACCGGAGTTGGAGGCACACTTGTTTATTTAACACCACACGTTGTGACATACACACTGAGGGGGTATCGGCCCCCTCACCCGTCTATCTGAGGACACACCTCTAGGCTAAACCTAGCCTGCCTCAGAGTCCTCCTCTCGTGGACTAGGGGAGGCTATCTTGGCCCGACACTGGTCAGTCGGGCCCGGTACTCAGAGTCCAGACCAACCCTGGCTCTGGCTCTGGCACCACGCCACTGACTCGAGCCTGCGCGGTCCTGACAAGGACGGCGTAGCAGGGGGAGACCAGGGCTCTATCTGGGACGTCTTCCGTCTTCTCTTCTTAGCTAACCAAACTCTCCCTAGCCCCCCGATACATTTCCCTTTTATACCTGAGGGGTGGGGCCCCGGGGGATCGACACATATTCCCTCCGTAAGACCCCTACATCACCCCCCCCTGTACAGCTCGCAGCCGTCCCGGCTGCAACATCGACAATAAAAGTTTATTCAGCCCTCGATACCCCAGCGTGTGCCTCATTTTTTTTTTTTTTTGAACAATAACGCAACGAGCATAACACCAGGAAGAAAGAAAAAAAATAATCCGACGAACCCCCCCCCGCGAATAAATACGAAAACCGTAGGACGAGCGTATATACACGTGTATCTTTACCTGGAGTCCCCCTCCAGCCCCCCCCACAGACGACGCACAACACACACAACACACACAACACACACAACACACACAACACACACAACACAATAATCGTACAACGCAGCGCGGCACGTGCCGGGAACACAGCACGGACGCCCCACACCGTGAGCACAACATGCGAATGTACACCGGAAGAGAAAGCACAAAAGACCCCAAAAAAAAAAAAAAAAATTTTCTTCTCTCTTTTTTTTTTCACAAGAGTCTGCGCATTTTTGCGCGCGTTCTCGCCGCCGGCCCGTCACACGGGACAGGCGCGGCCGGCAGGTCGTCGGCCGGCAGGTCGTTGGCCGGCAGGTGTTCGTCACAGAGCGAGTCTGTTGCCGACGTCGCAAGACCCTCAGCATCCCCTGCGGGGGTCGTCGGGCGTGAGCCCGTCACTCCCGGTGCGCCTGGGGGTGGGACAGCCGGCAGCACGTTAGGCGGGAGCAACGGAGAAGACCCCTCTGAGTCGGACGCCCCCCCACATGCTTGGCCACGCGCGTGTGTAGTGGGATCTCGCACCGCAACGAAGGGTTTTAGCCTGGCAGGGTGTACAAACCACCGGCGCCTCCCCCATTGAATGCGCACGCACTGAGGTCTCAGGACCTCAACCACCTCGACGGGACCCCGCCACGGTCGCAGCAGTTTAGAGGAGGACGCGAGCGGTACCTGGGGACAGTGCAACCACGCCCTGTCCCCCGGCTTCCACTGTATTACATGCGCGCGACCCATTCTGAGGCGCTCATTAGCCCTCTGCCGCCTGGCAGAATTTTGCATGGCAGCATCCCGAGCCTCCGTTAATTTTTCCAGGTTGAATTTAACGTGTTCGGCCAATTGAGTCTTTCCGTGCGGCGCCGGGATCTGCAGTTGGGCCTGAACAGGTGGCTCCGGTTCGCGGCCGTACATAAGGAAAAAGGGGGAAAATCCCGTCGCAGTATGGGGGGCCAACCGGTATGCTGACAGGACCCCCTGAATTTTCAAATCCCAATCCGTCTGTGAGTCAGAAACGTGCTGCGACAGCATCGACGTGATGGTACGATGCAACCGCTCGACCATCCCGTCGGTTTGTGGGTGATATGGAGAGGTGCGAATCTTTTTAGTGCCAAGGATGTCACAGACCTGTTTGAGCAATTTGCTTGAAAAATTTTTACCCTGGTCAGTCAGCAGCCTCTCGGGAGCACCTTTGTCAAGGACGTATCCCTGGACAAAGGCCTCCACGATGGCTGCCGCCGACTGGTTGGCCAGGGGCCAGGCCATAGGCCAGCGCGTGAAATATTCAACCCCGGTTAGCAAATACCTATTTCCCCTAGGGGTGGCGGGGAACGGTCCTAGAATGTCCAGCGCGACGAGTTCGTTCACCCGGGAAACCCTGATAGATTGCAGGGGCGGGTTCGACTCCTTCGCTGGTGGTTTGCGCTGCGCACATCTAGGGCACGATGCTAGCAGATCCCCGACATCCCTTGTCATGCCCGGCCAAAAGAAATCAAGTTGGAGCAAGGCCAGGGTCTTTTGGGTACCCAGGTGGAGGAGGCGCTCGTGAGCGGCCCACACCACCCTACCCCGTAACCCCGAAGGGACCACTAGCCGGTGGCGATGGGATTTCCCGTCCCAATGCATTAACAACCCACCGAGCATTTCCCATGCGTCGGCATCACCCCTCCCCCGCCCCCGGTCCCCGACGCGGCGGCGCAACGCAAGGAGGGAAGTATCTTCCATTTGCAACCGGCCCCATTCCGTAGCAGGCAACCCCAACAGGGAATCAGAACCCTGTTGTGCGATAGAATTAGTCATTGATGCTGCGTCATCAGCAGCCGCCAAGACCGGGACAGGCAATTCAGCAGGATGCCTGCACCGACCCGACCCCAGGAGGCATGCGCATTCGGGGGTGGTCGGCATGCGTGACAGGGCGTCCGCGTTGGTGTGGCGAACGCCCTTACGGTACGTGGTCTGAAAATCAAAATCCTGGAGAACCTCCAGCCATCGAGACAATTGTCCCGATGGTTGTTGGACTCGCAGGGCGTACTGTAGCGCTGCATGGTCTGTACGGACGGTGAAACACTGTCCGTACAGATACGGCCGGTACTGCTGGATGAAGTAGACAATTGCCAGCAGTTCCCGACGCGTGACACAATATCGTTGCTCCGCCGGAGACAACACTCGGCTACCGTACGCGACCACCCGTTCGACGCCCTCGACCACCTGGGACAGCACGCCCCCAATACCTGTGTTGCTCGCGTCAGTATCGAGCACAAAGGGTTTTGAGAAATCAGGATAAACCAGGGGAGGGGCATTAACCAGAGCGTCCCGAAGTGAGCGAAACGCAGCCTCCTCCTCCTGTCCCCAATGTAAACGGACCCCCTTTGACGTCAAAGCGTGCAGGGGTTTAGCAATGGTGGCAAAGTCCGCGACAAAACGTCGGTAGTATGACGCGAAACCCACAAAGCTCCTGACCTCTCCCACCGAGGTGGGAGTCGGCCAGGAGCTGACGCACTGCGTTTTGGCGGGATCGGTAGCAATACCCGAGCGCCCTACGATGTGCCCCAAATAACGTACCGATTCGCGCAACAAATGACACTTTTGGGGTTTAAATTTCAAATTAGCAGCCCGCATTTTGAGGAAAACGGCCCGCAACCTCTGGAGATGCTCGTCGAATGTTCTGCTAAAGACGATAACGTCGTCCAAATAGATTAAACACGAATCCCACTGCAATCCAGCCAAAACCAATTCCATCAATCGCTGGAAAGTCGCCGGCGCCGAGTGTAATCCCATCGGCAACCGGTTAAATTGGAAGAGACCATGTGGCGTACGGAAAGCGGTTTTAGGCTTAGATTCATCATCCAGAGGAAGCTGCCAGAATCCCGAAAGCAAATCCAATGTGGAGAAGAATCGCGCCCCCGCCAAGGCGTCGAGTGATTCATCAATACGGGGAAGCGGGTATGCGTCAGCAACGGAAATTTTGTTGAGGCGGCGAAAATCGACGCAAAACCGCAACGATCCATCCTGTTTCTTTACCAGAACGATCGGTGCTCCCCACGGGCTGGTAGAGGGAGAAATGATATCGGCGGCTAACATGTCATCAACAGCCGATTTGACATGTTCCTTCTCGGCGGGACTCAGCCGGAAGGGATTTTGGCGTATGGGCGCGCTGTCACCAGTATCAATATGGTGACGCAGCAATTGGGTGCAGCCCAGATCGAATTTGTTTTGACTAAACACATCGGCGAATTCGCGCAACAGTGTCCTAAGTTTTTGACGCTCTACATCCGACAGGTCCGTCGATCCCGCACAAAGCGCCTCAAGCCACCCTTCATCGGTGTCCGAATGTGGAGTCGGCAGAGTGGCAGCATGCACGTGATTTGCGACAGACTCCTCACAGGGCACCGGCGTTGCGTGAGCAAGCACGGTCCCCTGGGGAATTACCACGGCCTGCGACCCCACATTGAGGACCGCGATGAAGGGGTCCCCGTCCCCCCTCACAATGGTCTGAGCGGGAATCAAATGCGGCCCGCTAACCCCAGCCCTAGATGGGCCGAGCAGGACACCCTGGTCCCCAAGACCCTTAGCGAAGGGCCTACGAAGCTTCAGGGGTACCAACATTTGTGCCCCTGGCGGCACGCGAACCGTCTGAACTACAAACGCGGGTACCGTCGCGAGCGCCGAACGATCCGTAGTAGGGGAAGGCAAAAACGCCATCCGCCGTCCCGACGGGAGTTCAATGCAACCCTGATTAATCATGATCCGAATCGGCATTTTGCCCAAGAAATCCGTCCCCAGCAGGCACGGAACCGCCAGCGAGGAGGACACAAAAATAGGGCCGGACAATTTAATATCACCGATCGAAATTTGCGCGCGAATCTGCCCCATGATACCCAGTGAGCCCCCGTTAGCAGCGTAGAATGGCACATTAACCGGTAGCAAGGGACGACTTTGGACAGGGAGAATGTTGTATATTAGTTCCGAAATGATGGTTGCCGACGCACCTGTATCGACGAGGATACGCACTTCGATCCCGTCAATATACCCTACTACGGCCGACGAGCCCGACGGCGCAGCTAGAACGCGATGGGCCAACACGGACCACTGGGCTGGTTCGAATTTGGTCCCCATAGTGGTTCGTGTTGGCCCCATGGCGTGCAATGTTGGCCCCCCGTTCGTTGCGGTGTGTACATGTGTAACGGGTGTGTGCTTTGGCCAAACATGTGGGGTGCCGCGACTCGCCGGGTCATGTCGGTGGAGCTTGGGAGGAGGAGGAGGGCCGGCGTCCCGGCGAGGCGTCGTCCCCCGCTGTCGAGGAGAACGGCACCCCAAGGCGACGTGGCCCCGGACGCCGCAGTTATAGCAGCGCGGGAGCGCAGGTGGTGAAGACGGGCGGTCGGGGCGGGTCGGGCCATCCCGGTCCGCCCGCGCTCCCATCCGTTGCTGCTGTCGGAAGTCGGCGGCGTAGACCTCCTCCGTCGGTGAGGTGACGGCAGCCACCGTACGGCCGGCAGCTGCCCTGCTGGCCTTCCTTCGCTGCGACAGGAGGTTGGCGTGGAGGAGGCGCGCCGCTTGGAGGGAACCCATCTCCACGTCCTCCTGCGCGACGATGGCGACGTCCAGGTCGTCCGCCAGCAGAAGGATCTTCTCGGTGACCATGGCGTCGACGCCTTGGTCATCCATACGAGGGAAGGCCGTCTTTGCGAGCGCCAGAAGGCTGGTACGGTAGGCGAGGGGCGACTCCTTCGCACCCCGCTGGCGGTCGTAGAATCGCTGCCTACACTCGGCCGATGGTCCGTAAACCCCAACCAGCAATTGCAGCGCCATCTGAAGAGTAGAGCGCTTGTCCCTCGATGCGGACGTAAGAGCGGCGAGGGCGTCGCCGTCCAGGAGCGCCGGTAGTGCGCAGAGGGCTTCGTCGTCTGACCACCCCGCCATCTCTTGATGCGCGAGGAAGCGCCGCTGAAATCCCCCCCAGTCGCCTTCCTCAGCCACGAACTCCTTCAGCGGGGGTAGTCTTTGGTGTAGTGCCGCGACCGCCGTGGAGGACCGCACTTTGATGTCCCCGCGACTCGGCCGAGCGTCAGCACGAACGGCAGCTGTAATCGCCTGTCGCGCAGATAGTGACGCTCCGTCCGAAGGCGGTGACGCGGCAGCTCCAGCGGAGTCGATGTCGGACCCCAAGTTGAGGTTGGCCACGCCCTCGGCAGCTGCTGCGGCGATGGCGGGACTTTCAAAAGTGCCGACGTTAGAAATGGCGGGAAGGTGCAACGGCCGTCGGCTGTCCTCGCCTCGCGGTGGTCCAGCAGCCCCCAGCCGAGTGATGGTCTCGAGTGTGGCGGCAGCAGCGTATAGCAGCTCCGCCAACCTCGCGTGCGCCAGCCGCAGCCCGTCGGACAGCGACTCCCCTTCCTCCCGATGGCCCGGTAAAGACTCATTCGGTCCCGGCTGCTCGTTGGCCCCCTCAGCCGTCTCTGGTACCGCACTTCCCGCGGTGTCCTCCGCCTCATGTACCCCGGCCCGAGCTGTTCGGCGCGTGTCCATGTTCGTTGTTTACTTCTGACGCCAGATGTAGTACTCTTATGACTCGTTCACACCGGAGTTGGAGGCACACTTGTTTATTTAACACCACACGTTGTGACATACACACTGAGGGGGTATCGGCCCCCTCACCCGTCTATCTGAGGACACACCTCTAGGCTAAACCTAGCCTGCCTCAGAGTCCTCCTCTCGTGGACTAGGGGAGGCTATCTTGGCCCGACACTGGTCAGTCGGGCCCGGTACTCAGAGTCCAGACCAACCCTGGCTCTGGCTCTGGCACCACGCCACTGACTCGAGCCTGCGCGGTCCTGACAAGGACGGCGTAGCAGGGGGAGACCAGGGCTCTATCTGGGACGTCTTCCGTCTTCTCTTCTTAGCTAACCAAACTCTCCCTAGCCCCCCGATACATTTCCCTTTTATACCTGAGGGGTGGGGCCCCGGGGGATCGTAACGTCCGAAGCGCGGACGTCGTAGAGGGCACCTGCCCGTGCACTGACGTAGCCCCGCCCACTGTGCTAGTTTCCCGTTGGATCCCATACATATCAGCTCGACACATATTCCCTCCGTAAGACCCCTACACATGTACCTCACTTTAACACCATTATGTCCTTTCTTTTCCATGTAATGCCACAAGGACATGATGATGATTTGGAGCGCTACGGTGGCGAGATGTTAACTACCTCGCCTGGTCAATAAAGAGGTCGTGGGTTCCATCCCGACCCTGAAACCTGTATATTTGGAGTTTGCATGTTCTCCCCTTGGTCGTGTGGATTTTTCTCCACGTCCTCCGGTTGTTCCCGACACATTGAGAAACATGCGTTAAAGAGTGTTTGGCTGCTATACATTTCCAAATGATAAGCCACTTCGTTGAACTATCATTTGTGGCCAGGTCACTTCTGAATTTTTTTTTACCTTTTATGTTCTGTTTTATATAGCTCAGTGAGCCTTACCTAATTAAACTAAATAGTTTATAGTTTACAAAAAATGTTTACAGTTTTCATTTATGAGGCACTGCTTAACCACAACTGGCCAGTACCTCCACAACATCCACCTGTGAGTCTCTGACCTGAGAGAGGGTGGTCGTCTTGTGCAGAAGACCCTTTGTACGCCGAAAACCAGGGTCCCCCTCCGCCAAGATGTCCATCGTCTTCTTGCCAATCAACTCAAGTGCATCGAGGCCACCAGTGATGACGGTCTTGCTCTACATCAACACGTGGAAAAAGGAGTCGTGATTTTGAACACGGTCAATGGGTTAAATGCAAGGCGTGTAAAAATGCACCGATGTGGATTTCAAATGAGATGAGCTACCGTATTCTGCACAGCATTTGTAATCGCGGATGCAGTCATGCCACCGTATTTAGACAGCATGCCGAACGCCCCACCCGTCGGTGAAACTGGTTTTCCTTGCCCTTCCACCACAGGGCTGCCGCTTGCCTCCGTCGCTGTAAGAAAACCCAAGGAGTTCAAACTTCTTATGGGTTTGGCAGGAGTAAAACAATTAAATATGTAGGTCAATGCACAGGCCAACACACGGTGACGTATGACACATATGGTACTGAACTCATGGTGCAAGTCGGCACATTCCCCGTCGAGGTACCTGTCTCATTTGGTGGGGTGGTGGTCTCCACTGCAGCATCCTCGGCCTGCTTCTGATCTGCCGAAAGATCAGCCGGTGTTGGGATGCCCAGAGAAGCTTCGGCTTTCTCCATGACGTGTGTTATTCCATGGCCTACAGGTACGGCAACAAGCGCAGGAGTAAAGTCACATAAAACACGAAGTGTCAGACTCATACCCTTCATTTGCTTGTATGTAAATTTGTTTCCCCTATGATTTACACAGTTGACCATTTATCTAAAGTGCATCACAAAGCTAATGATACCGCTCCCTTCTTGCTTGGATTACTTACCTTGAAGTTAAAAATAATAATTACACTCATCTGAAACTTGTTCAAATTGGCAATTATCTTATTTTCAAGTGGATGCTCTTTTCTGGTTTAAACGAAGTGTATTTTTACAGTTATTTTTTATTTAGTTCCAACTATTATTGGACTAAAATTTCAAAATGATTTAACTTAAAGGAAACCGCTAGAAACGTTCAACGATATTTGTTGAACAAAAATCACATTGGATGCAAATGGTGTAAATGTGCATGTTGTGGAAATAACGCGAGACTCACCAACGGAGGAGACTGTTGCAGTTGCAGAGGTAAGAAGGGATTTTCCCCAGCTGCCCCACGACCCCCAGCCCCCTCCTTGAGAAGCCTAACCAACAAATCACAGCCATCAGCAAAATTCATTCATTCTGTGGGTCGTGTGTACGTTGAACTTATTTCGCACAGTACGTAAGAAGTTCAACATACATCCAGCTAATGCCTGCAAAGAACGTGCAAAAGTGCAATGCTACGATGATAGAAATTTTGAGATGTGTGACACACATTAATAAGGTTAATACGATGTGAGCTGGTCAGTCGAATTTAGTTTTCCCACACAAAACAATTATCAGGACACGATCGATGTCTCAACTGTACTGATAGTAAAATACATGCGAGAGCTCACAAGAAGGCTGAGAATATTCAATGTCATCTTTTAGAGATAACCTGTGCAAATGATTAAAAAACACACGGGCACTCAGACATTAAGATCTTCTCACATCACTGGTTCTCGATCATGGCTGCACTGCCGTCAGCGGGCGTTCAAAAATACACTGCCGGTGCATGTTCCAAACATGCGAAACTGATTAGCCCATAATGGAAATTATGACGGATATCCGACAATGCCAGGCACCTCTTGTGGTGGCTGCGGTTGGGTGTCTGGTTCCACGGGGGAAGGGGAACCCGGCTTGGGTTCTGGTCGTTTCCGAGTGGCGGGCTGAGCTGTCTGGGTCTCTCCTGGACCCTCGCTGGTATCGGCTGTGCTCAGGGCATCCTTCTTGGAATCATCCTTGGCCTTTTCCTTTGCGTCTTCTTTTGCATCCTCCTTGACATCCTCCTTGACATCCTCCTTGACATCCTCCTTGGCAATCTCCTTGGCAACCTCCTTGGCAACCTCCTTGGCAACCTCTTTGACATCCTCCTTGGCAACCTCCTTGACATCCTCCTTGGCAAGCTCCTTGGCAACCTCCTTGACACCATCAGGGTTGGCTGACACAGGCTCGTCCTCTCCGCTACCTGTGGAGCTGTAATCTTCTGCCTGAAAGAACACAATTGATTATCATGATTATCATCAATTAAGTCATTTTTTAGAGTCACGAAGGCATGATGATAGGTTATCAAAGGAAGACATGGGTAACAACAGAAGGACCTCAGATATGTTATATTTATAAATGTTGTGAAAATCTTAACATGTAGGGCTTTGACCATGACATCAGAATACACATTCTATTCAAACCTAATATCTTGGAATTGAACATTGAGGGTCTGATCAAAGAAATTAAATGTGATCACAGAGACAAGCCTTCCACCCAGTCACAGTTTATATGCAGGACCTCCTTCTCTATGGAAGTGTCGAGAATGGTGTAGGAGTACCACTGGTTCTGCTCCTGCCTCTGTGCCGCTCACAACGGCACTCATTTCCACGTCCACAGTTTCGGCAACCTCCTCCTCAGCAGCGTCCACCTTACTCTCATCTCCCTCCATCCTTCAAGTTTCGTTTGTTTCTAAAAAAAACAAGTGTAAATTCATAAAAACACTTTGTCAAACCAAAAGATACACTGATTATACAATATCAAGTGGGCATGTCCAGTGTATTATGTTAAACAGCATCCGGTGATAATGTCAACGGACATGGGGGAATCCACCTCCACTGACTTTCATTGAGTGATAGCTTAAGATCTCTGGTTGCGTACACTTGACATTATTTTGCACTTGAAAACTACTGTATACAATAACTTAACTTCTTTTTTTAATTTTTCCAGGTAAAGCCCTTTGAGCTGTTAGCTCTTTTTCAGAGGTGACCTGCCCACACGTGGTCACTCATCGAAATGGCTTATATCACAAGGGAATTTATAGTCGCCAAATAATCTAAACTAAACGCATGTATCTAAACGTGGAGGGGAAAAACCAGAGGACATAGAGAAAAATCCACGCGTGACGCGACTACGACAACACGCAAAACTCCAAATATAATACAGGCATCGTCAGTGTCGGGATCGAACCTATATATTCCTCCTGCAAACCAGGCGACGGAAACAACATCTCGCCTCCGTGGCTGAACCCATGAAGAGATTGCATATAGTGTACTGTACAAGTTGTTGACATTTCGATTTAAAGCTTTCGTGACTGCAGGGATTCATCTTCTTGGTTCTTTCGGTAAAGTCACGTAGAAGGGAAATAATAAAATAATAAAAATAAAACATCATAAAATAATTCTCACGACGTTTCAGCCACAACGCAAGCAGCCGTCCTCAGGTGAAGAACAGGTCTGTCGGAAAGACGGCGTCTGAAATTCAGAAATTCTGTCGGAAAGACAGCGTCTGAAAATTAGAAATTCAGACGCTGTCTTTCCGACAGACCTGTTCTTCACCTGAGGACGACTGCTTGCGTTGTGGCCGAAACGTCGTGACAATTATTTTATTATGTTTTATTTTTATTATTTTATTATTTCCCTTCTACGTGACTTTACAGAAAGAACCAAGTTGTTGACACTCAACAGTCCACACATGCGCACTCGTAAAGCCCTGAAATGCTTGCGCTGAGCCACATGTCCAGAGCATCAGCCTCGAGCGGCCAAGAGGGAACTGCTCTGGGACGTGGCCAAGCTGAGCACAATCCAATGTCGGCATTGCAAGTAACGTTACCTAACCAAACCTCACCATAAAGTCAAAAGGGTCCCAATCAACGGGTATATTCGCATTTAACAAGTTCACCGGTTAATACATGAATAATGGTGTTCCAATAAAACACGTGGTGAAAAGAAAGTTAATATAGAATAATGTAATAATAAAAAAACGTCCTCTTGCTTTCAATCATTTTAAGTCATGTCAGAATATAATTCGTCGTATTGTACAGTATTTAATATGCTCTGGCCTCTTATTGTTTCCGCCGTCACAAATCCGTGGTCAAGTTAACCTTAACCGACCCGTGCGGCGTGGCCGGTCAATCCAGCAGTAGATTTATAACAACGACGACGAGGAGGCTTGCACGTAATTTGCCTCGCGTGATGCTCAGAGAAGGAGGGAGCCTAATTCTAGATTTGAAGCTTCCGTGACTGCAAGGATTCATACTCTTAGGTTTTTTCGGTAAAGTCACGTAGGTAAGAAAATAATAATAAAATAATAATAAATGAATTTGGTTCTTTTTCGTTAAGATTTTAATTTTTTTTTACAACTAATGGGATAAATTTTGATTTATTGTTGTGGATTTCACACCTGATGATGATTGCTTGTGTTGCAGTCGAAACGTCGTGAGAATTGTATTGTTTTATATTTTTATAATTTTATTATTTGCCTTCTACGTGACTTTACCGAAATAACCAAGAATATAACTAATGAGATAATAAAAATTTTACACGTAGGCTTTCGCGACCAATATTATTCATAATAAAGGGGTTTTTTTTAGGGTTAGAGCGCGTTATTTATAAATGTTGTGAATTCACTCAAAACAACGGTGGGCTAAAGTAGTGAACTACTTGTCCTTTGTCAACGTGACACTTTTTTTGACTGATTGGCCGTGTCGGGTGGTGGAGGGTTACGACACATTTATAAATAATAACGCGATCGAACCCAAAAACCTTTATTATCAACAATTAAAATTGACCGCCGGCCCGAGTTTGACGTCGCAACGAACGCACCACGGCCTCCGCGCGATGACGTCACAGGCGCGATGACGTCACAAGGGCGCTGTTGTGGCTTTTAAAGTCATTTTACCCCATCGCCCCAAACCTTCTTCACTATCCTTGACCGACGTTTCAGGCTCGATCCTGGCAGCCCCAGGGAAGCCACACACACAAACACACGGCCCAAGGCAAGTCACCGAATCCACAAATAAAGCTTTCAGAAAAAAAAAACGTAGAAAAAATTGCGTGGCTCTGCACAATCGCTTGGTCACGACCACTGCTTAAAGTGTATTCGGCCTACTCTTCCACGCCAACCAAACGTCTTTGAAGACAAGTTCAAGTTAATTTATTAGGTAAAGCCCTGTGAGCCATTCGGCTCTTGAATCGGGTGCAACCGCAACGAACAAAAACATGAACAAAAAAACATCTTAAAGTGACTATGTGACTGAGTGCAAACAGAAAATCCAAGTAAAGACAGCCAAATATTGCAGAAAAAGACACAGCACTGTACATTGCCATTAATGACTTTGCTTGTTTATTCTATCGTCCACCCCCCCCCACCTCACCGTCGCCACCAACCACCCGAAGTCTTGGTGTGTCTCTCTCTCTCCCCTCACGTCAGCCTGCAGACAAACAAGGGGAATAGAAGCCCGGCCTCCTAGAAACCTCCACCGCCAACGTTGCCGCACACTCGCGGTCGTCCCCTCTGCTGCTTCTTCTCATCGGCGCCGCCGCCGCCTCCGCGTGGCCACGTCGACGGAGTTCACGATTCGGCGGCGTCTGCGTTTACGCGGTGACGTCACCGCGTCGCACGTCGTCGTGTGGTGTGCCGCGGTGACGTCACCGCGTCGCACGTCGTCGTGTCGTGTGCCGCGGTGACGTCATCGCGTCCCAGTCGTCGTGTGCCGCGACGTCACCGCGTCACACGCCTGTGCCGTGACGCGGTGACGTCACGGCGCCGGGACTTTCCCGCCTCCTTACCGTTGCCCCCCCCACTATCCGTGAAGCGCGGTGACGTCACGAATACGCGGTGACGTTGAGCGAAGGGGTTAGGTGGAGGGGGGGGCTTGCCGTGACGTAGGCGTCAAACTTCCCCCCAACCCGCTGCCTTGCCCCCGGTGGGTGTGGACGTCATCACCGCCAGAACTTTGTTGACGCGGTGACGAAGGCGAATGTATGTGGCGGTGACGTCATCATTGTCGTCATCACGGTTACAATTTGGTGACGTCACGCGAACGTTTTCTTAAGCGGTGGCGTGCGGGGTAAGGCGGTGACGTCATTTTACCGCGGGAAAGTAAGAACGTGCGGAGTCCGTGCCAACATCATCGCCGTGGGAACATGGTGACGTTTACGTTTGTTTGACACTTAAAAATAGACATTTTTTTATTTCGTTTGTATTGTACCGTTTGGTCAGTGTCATGCGTTTCATTTGTCTTAAGGGGCCGTCCATAAATGACGTCACGCGATTTTGGCCGATTTTTGACCCTCCCCCCTCGTCACGCGCCGTCACAAAGTCAGATATGACGTCACAAAGCTCTGCCCCCCCCCCTCACTTTAAACTATTGTCATTGTATTGCGTATGTAATGTGGCGCTGCACTCTGATGTTGTAGGAGAAAACATTTATTAAAAAGGAGGCGTTGGAAAGCTTACATTTAGCATAAAATTAACGTGAAAATATTAAACGTCTAACTAAAACTGCAGATGTTCAGAATATTATATTGAAATTCTCTTATAATTATAAAATATTAAAAGTAATTGTAGCTATAAAAAAAATATTTGAAACTTTGTAGTAGTACGATTATAACAATCACATATTCATTCCACAGTATGAAAAGCCCTCGTAGAACCATTAGAATCAAAATGTTTAATAACATTAAAACAATTGACAACATGTATGCTTCTTCATTCTCCCATGGAGAAGCAAAATGCTCCGCCATGGGATAAATAAAAGGTGACCTTCTACACTATGGGAACCTCATTTGCCAGTAAAAATATGATAATTGGTTCTTTACCCTTCTATCTGGCAACAAAACTGTATCGGGTGTGGATCAATCAACTTTAAGGACAGTGCACATTATCAGAGTTATGTTCTTTTGTTTGTATTATGACTGCAGGTATTGCGGTCTATGCAAACATGACTCCTTGTAAAAAAGGTGTCAGTTTTGTTGCCAGATAGAAGGGTAAAGAACCAATTATCAAAAGGTGACCTTAGTAAATTTAAATAATCAAATAGTTAATAATGAAAATTCATCAAAATTCATGTTGTTATAACAATTATATTTAGTTAATATTTATTTAAAGTTCGCATTTTGATGTGACGTCACATTTCTCACCCCCCCCCCCCTCGTCACACATCGTCACAAATGTCTGACCCCCCCCCCTCCGTGCGTGACGTCATTTATGGACGGCCCCTAAGTTATCGGGAATCAATGGAAATACATTTTATGTGTTGACGAACGTTGGTGCATTATTTTTCGATTTCTAGCGTAACGCGGTTGTTTATATTACTCCCATTTATATTTTTTTCACTGATTTTATGTTATCGCTTTTGTCATTTGAGTTGTCACTCAAATGAGTTCTCACATTTTTTTAAATCAAACAAAATTAAATAAAGCACCCGAATCAAGAAATCAATTACTTTGGTTTTACTGTTTGCTTTGTTATAGTTTTGTTTGGTCATTTACTGTAAATATAACAGCATGTTAATTTATTTCAATCGTGCGCATACGATTGTGTCGTTAAAATATTCATGTTTAATGGATTAATAGTTACATGCCGAATGAACGTATAATTTGCATTAACCAAGTTAAGCTCGCCTTGTAACCTTTCCAACATACAAAACTAGCACTTTTATAAATCAGCCTGTTTATCAAAACTGTGCAGTCGACTGTCGTAAAGGTTCAACGCAACGCCACCAGATCCTCGTGCAAACCAATTACTGCCGCTTCCAAACAAGACACCAACTCACGAACTGTCTGGGTCAAACCATTTGTGAAAACTACTGGACATCTTCTTCTTGGTTCTTTCGGTAAAGTCACGTAGAAGGGAAGTAATAAAATAATAAAAATAAAACATAATAAAATAATTCTCACGACGTTTCGGCCACAACGCAAGCAACCGTCCTCAGGTGAGCAGCCGTCCTCAGGTGAAACCAGGTCTGTCGCCTCGACAGACCTGGTTTGCTTGCGTTGTGGCCGAAACGTGAGAATTATTTTATTGTTTTATTTTTATTATTTTATTACTTCACTTCCACGTGACTTTACCGAAAGAACCAAGAAGATGAATCCCTGCAGTCACGATAGCTTTCAATCGAAATTTACTGGACATCTGTTAAAAAAAAGATTTAAAGCTCATCGGATTCCTCCAGTATAAATATAATTCTGGTAGCAACCAGTATGTTTGACTCTGCTGATAAAGACACTGTGACTTATTGATTTTATTTCGAAACCAGTCAAGTTTGCGAGTACTGAACTAATCAGTGCTGTCAAGATGCACTTTCAAAAGGCCATGTGGTTGATGGGATGTAATTTTTTGTTATGTTTGAATGCGTTTTGTCTGCTGTTACTTATGATTACTATAGTTTCTGCAACCTCCGTTCTATATATATATTATTTCCCACGCACGCAATGCGATGCAGGAACTGCGAGCACGTGAATATCATGGGCATGGCAAAGGTTCCAAATGAACATTTAGAAAAATAACTAGCCATATTCAGTCACAATGAGACAGAAGAGTTTTATTTCATCGTATGCAACTGTACAATGGGTCATTTATTGATTTTATATACATAAACCTATATAACCAAGACGTAACCCCACTCAATTGTGTACACGTGTATAAAACAACTGGGTCCAGTATAACAAACAAATGCTACAACGGGCTCTCTTTTTTTTTACAAGATATACATTATTACGTTAATTGTTGAGAGATGAAAATGTACAAGGCTCAGCGTTAACAGTTTGTGCACAGTGCAGTGAACAGGAAGGGTTAGTGCAAGAAGTGGACATGTCGGGCAGATTGAAATGGTTTTTGTTTACCAAAAGTGACCCCGATTAGGCTTAACCCCACGTCTGCCAAAAGACCCAAAAATTATGCCTGCGAATAATATAGTGCCATAGTTACTGACATTTACTAAACATGGTATGCTTCAAATGTCATGAAATATCCAAGTGTCTTTTGTACAGAATTGTAAATCTAATTTGTAATTTATTTATTTTGAATTTAAATATGCCCTTAAATGCACTTCCGTTGTTTCCTTTAAATACATTATGAAGCCAAGTGAATGAATGTTGCATGACTTTATTTTAATTGAAATATTAAATTGTTAGTATATGTGTTTGTAATGGCCTATTGAGACATACATGTCAAATTAAAGTTTAAGACGCATTCTGTACGTGTTGTAAGGTATATCATTTATATACATGTACTGCATATACATAATCTACTGTATACAATACAGTATAAGTTTTGTACATATATACACACCATGAGAAAGGCGGTAAAGACGTTTTGAGATTAAGAATACACAAATAGCCACATCCATCCTGGCACTACGCATATTTTAAATCCCCGCTTTTTAGTAACCAGTCCAAGTTTTGAGCTTTCCCAATGCAACCCCAGGTCTCTCATCCAAACGACCAAGTACTGTACAGTACTGATTGATAACAGCAGAATAAGTGCACTGTTACATGTTTCTGTATTGACGACGTATAGGTAATCACCAAGTCTGTGTATTTTAATCTCGTCAAAACATTAGGACCACCGTTTTGTATACATTCATTTATCAACCACAGATCTAAGTTGAACTCAAAAGCAAATCTAAAGGAAACGAATCCGAAAAGAGTCAACCAATGGGAAAACTGCGTGCGTTTCATACATCAAGTGCAGAAGGTTGTTTTTATTCTCTCAAAGATTTTTGGAATTTGTCAAACAATTTAACGTGTATACTAAGCATTGAGGCTAAAACGATTCACCACCCCATTCATAATTCACGGTGGTGAATTGGGTTCAAGAATATGTTTTGTTTGACATTACGGTGGATGTAACCGGCTTTAGTCGCTTCAGGGGTCATGTAACCAATTATCTTTCACCATAATCTAAATACATTGATTCCTACACGTGTGATTCGATGCATGTATCGCGCATGAATCAATGCATCGTTCCACTCCCTACTAAATATAACCTTAGCATCTAAGCAACCTTTATACACGCCTTCATTATATGCTTACTGGTATTCAGCACAGCCGGTTTTAGTTGCACATGTATTTCTTACGGTAATATGTTGCTTTTAATTACGAGCTCACAATCACTCTGACTGATAAGATGTAGGGCTCATTGCAGCAATTCACGTTGCATATTTTCAGATGTATAATAGCATAGCTGTTACCATTTATTCCAAATGGGTATGTTGTGATTCATCGATTAATATGAATTCTTACGCTCGCGATACTTGCAATGAATCACGCGCGTAATGATCGACAATAAAATCTACACGCTAAAGCTATGTTGATATTACATTTAGTCTATGCAAGTAAATGAGACTGTACAAACGAGGCACAACGAGAACGAATACAAATGAGACGGTAAAAACAAAACAAAAATCAAATCGTGACCCGACATCGTGAAATTGAATTTGAATGCCTTTTGCTAAATTTAATTCATTTTAAGGTTATCAACAAATTCTTTTGTACCGATTGCAATGTTTTTAACACTTAAAAACACGTTACTTTGTTCGCAATGTGGCCACAATATTTAAGAAAACATGTTTTTTAAGATGAGCGATGAAGCCATTGTGACACAGAATTTTTAATTTAAAATAATGTCCAGTTGAGGCCACGTTTAAGCCATTCCCAGACTGGGGTTTTGTTTGAATCTTTCCTGTATGGCCATCGATTTACATTCACTCAGGCATCTGTGCTTGGCTTTGGCAGACTTTTTTTGCTTTAAAGACAAAAACACACACACTACCCTCATTACTAGCATGGCCATTTGCCATAAAAGCACACATTTCGGTCACAATAAGATCCCTAAAATGAACGTTCACGGCTTACGAATTCACACCTTTGGTGGAGTATGTCATCACATCAGAGACATTTCTTGCACGCGACACGAAGCACAATCTAACGTTAGTTATTAACGTGTACCATGACCATCGCCGATTGCTGCCTGTCCCTAGCAATAAAAACAATAATTCACCAAAGATGCAAACTACACGATATTAAATGCCACAACGCTGAAATAAACTTTTGTTTCTAAATGCAGGGAAACCCTGAGCGTCCAAAACACGTCACAGCAATGGGTGGGGAACACGTTCCTGATGAACAGGACTTTCAATCACCCTTGGCAGGGCCACGCATTAACACACTCCTCGTTCACTCCGTCACAATGCAAGGGGGCCCCCGACTGTAAGAGGACCTCATGGCGACAGAAGTGACCCGCGAGCGCGCAACAAAAATTTAAAACGATGTTTCGAGGTTGAAAATATTAGCCTTGAGTTCACAATTAGTACAGCTAAAATGCTTGGGAGTGACAAATAAATATCGCAGGTCTGTCCCCGTGTTCGAGTAGTGGGCCCTGAAGATCCCCATCCTTGCTTTATAGCGATTACTATTGAGATGTGCGCAATCATTTAATTGTACACACCTTGTATAATACATTTCCATAATTCACAATTGTTTTGGAGGGTGCGTTTTAGAACAGCTTTGCTTTGTTTTATCAACCTTAGCCAATGGAGTTTAAGACGTAAAGCCTACATACACGTTAATGTATATGAATGATTTTTCATGCTACACAACCACTTAACGTCTGTGTGTGCTATCAGTAGCTCCCAGCAATGGGCTGTAAAAACTGCTCACTGATCTAGATAAAGACCTTAAGCTGTATATCTCAAAAACATCGAGGGTACTTCTCGACAAGGTAGAAAGCTGAAAATTTGATACACAAACAGGAACAATCTGAAAATCCGAAAATCTTCATTTTAAGACCCCCCCCCCAAATATGGATTTTAAGTGCCCCATTAAACATGTTTGTGCGTGTCATTCATAAACCGTTCAAAACATGAGATTGCGGGGTTTTTTCGTTTGATAAGAGCGTTAAATAGCAAATAAGATTAAAGCGAGAATCATTGTTCTACCTTTTATTGTTTTTGAGATATTTCGGATTTCAAGCGGTTTTGAACGAAAAAACACTAATTTCATGGTGTTCAAATCTGAATTCGAAAACGGTAAAAAAAAAACAAGCGCTTCCCCTCAAGCCAACGTGTTGAACTCCTCTCAGAGTATTAAGTTCATTAATTTGTTCTAATAAAAAAGCAAGGAATCTTGAAATTGAGCGGTTTCGGATGGGTACGTCTTTAAATATAAGTTTAATAAAGTCGTAGGCAATGTATTTTTTTGCGCAAAAATAAAAATTTTGGAGTAGTTGATAGTGTCTAATCGCATATAAAAATTGTAAAAAATCAGCAAAGACAGCCTTCATGAAGTAGTAATTGAATAAATGAGAGCCAGCTTAAGTCAATATTCCAAAACTGCACTTTAAAAGCATAACAACGCTTTTTTTTTAAAAGGTTCAAATTTATTTCAGGAATATTAAACAAAAATTTGACGTTTATATTTTACAATTTTAAACAACATACTCCTTATTAGGGTGTTCTGGATATCTTAACAAGTCTGGACATCAACTAACAAAAATAATAACTGTTTTTATTTTACTATTCTAAGGCTAAATTAAACCTGATCTAAATTAGGCAGGGATAATAACTTACAGTGTGCTATTATATTTGACAAGGTACACATTGAGCCCTACGTATTTTTCAGACCTGAGGTTTTGTGAGCATCTGTAACACTTTGAGGTTTGTTCACGACAAAATTGGCATTAAAATAAGTACACTGGGGATATAACGTACTCCGGGAACAAAAAAAATAACACGCGTAAATAGTTTCAACTTGAGGTTTACATATATATGTTTTATCTTTCAAGCAAAATAAACTTCTTCAATGTATATTTCCGCTGTCCACGTGCATGACCAAAAGGTTATTAAAAGCAATTACTGTAGATTTTAAAATCGACGCTGCCAACTAACCAGTCGCGTCATCGTATGCAATCGGACGTCTGCCCAAATGTGAATGCTGTTGCGAGTTTCTGTCAGTTCCTTAAATATTGCACTAGACTTGAGAAACTAATGGCATCGTGTACGCTCACCTTTTTAGACTGCGGTTCTATCCAAGTGGGTGGCCTCCTAATTTATCCATGTAAGTACACAATTCTCGGCTGCAAGCTCTCAACGTAAACTGTGTCGTAAAATCTGTACAAAAACACCCAGCAACCAAACTACGTATCTACAAGTATGCATTTGTACATTTCATAAACCTTCCATTTTGTCCAAAGAATGTGGTGGCAACTGTTAACGCTCCAGCCTAAAAAGTACTTTTAATGTTGTTATTGAGAAGAAACATTGGTTTACATCACCCAATGCAAATCAACAAGGAACACACGTTTAGTTAAAAACCTGAAATGTGCATAACAAGTCGTACAACTTTACTTTTAAAACAAACGCGTGTGATTTCACCCATGTTGCCAGGTTCCTGAAGTAAAACCACAAATCCAATTTTAACTACAGTAAATGTTCCATAACGTAAGAGCTTTTGAAGAAAATTTGATGTAAAGCAGCTCCTAGAAACAAAAAAAACTAAGAAAAATTAATGATTCCATTTGTTTTTATCTTCCTTTGTAAAATGTGTCCATTCAATTATTACGAATTATGAAGGCAAATTAGGATATGACCTTCCATCTCAATGTCAATACACACCGAAATGATTCCATGACCTGAAAATTAACTCAATTGACCAAAACGAACAATTTGAAGTTCTTTTAACTTTAAAAAAATTACCACATGCGAGTGAAACTGCAACACAGGAAATCAAAAAAAGGCAATATTAAACAAAACCCATTCATTGATACAAAGTGCTGTGAAATGGGTCTGGGTGGTTGTGCGAGTCACCTAGAAAGGTGCTCTCCCCCCCCCGTGGCTCAAGACTGACCACAGCCGTTGAGCGGATCAGTCGGCCTTGCATATCTAATGCTATGATGTGCAAATTAAATATAATATTTCAACATTTGGGATTTGTATGATACCACCTGGTTATTTTTGACATCCAGTTTACAGCACATTGTGCATTTTGGACATTTCTTGAGAACAAGAAAGTAACTTAGCAGCTGTTGGGAGATTAGACCGTGCTCTGCTCACTTGAAACTCGCTCCAAGGTGAGCATGACAGTCACTAGCCCCATCCTTTTCTACTCCCCGAAATGTGAGCTTCAGGCTGATGTCTTCAAGATTAAATAAAAAATTCTAAGAGCATCAAAAGGACTTTTACACTAAAATTTGTTAAGCGTAAAGCTCATGTGCCATTGCCAGTGTTGCCAATAACCATCTGGAGTGCAGAAGACTACATATGCACACGTGGCACATCACGCACATACATGCACAACAAATAGAAAACATGATATTGTGATGCACCTTCTGCACCATACCCAAAATGCCTGCCCAGAGAGCCTTCAGCTCACCACCCAGCCATATGCAGATGCAACTGTGGGCACGGACATCAGAAATGATGTATTGTTTGCTGCATGTCGTGCATATATTTGCACAAGTTCTGTTTGGTGTCTGCCTTGGTTTTCCCCCCAGATATTTGACCAATTGCTGTTGGTTGGTATTTGTACAGCTACACTTAAAGCTGCAGGCTGTTAGTGCTTCTCTCTCATGTTTTCAAAACAAATATATATATCTTCCTTCGCGTGTGTGATGAACTACGCTAATGTTTGACCTCTTATGCACAACATTGTGAATTTTCAACAAAAAATAGCTGGGCCTTATTTCCCCAGAGAAGAATTGGCATGGAAATGTGATATTTCAAGAAAACAGGTTCCACTGTTACACAACACCAAAGAGGTTTTCTCACACTACAAGCCTGCATATTGTTTCTAGGCTGCTGCTATACCATATTGCTGTTGTAAGGTGTTGGGCCCTTATTTTACCGAGCTGCTGTTTAAGTGAAGAACAAATCATAATCTTACGTAAAATTATCTTATTCATCCAGACTCGGAACTATTTTACGGTGCCTTGCTATACCAGCCGCATCCCTAGACTTGTCACAGAGAAAATGCACATTGTTTCATTCCGAAAATTCCTGGTATGACGGTTGCATATCCCCAAACATCCACACCCAAAGCGCAACTTTTCTTTTTATCCATTCTCTGGAGAAAACAAAATTCCCTGCCACCTGTGAGCATTACAGCATTGGAAATGTAAACACTTTTCCATGCAGTTAATGTTTACTCCATACAATTCTCTCTTGAAACTCCACTCCTCCTGTGAGCTGTGCCGAATCCCTCTTCTCGTAAAGCGTCCCCCCCCCCGTCTCACGTCGGAACCGCACCGTCACGACTTGCACGCTGGTCATGAGGCCGGCCGACAGTAATTATGTTCCAACAGCACTAAAAAGTTCTGCGTCTGCTGCGGATTCGGTGGTGGTGGTGGCGGCGGCGGCTGTGGCAGTGGGGGCAGCAGCAAAGTCTGTTGCAGCGGCAGTGGATGAGGCCAAGCTCCTTGGAGGCCCTGCCATATTTTGCTGAGGATGCGTCGTCGCCCCTCCTCCACCTCCCCGTCTTCCAGACGGACTTCTCCGTCCTCTTGTGCATCAAGGTCCTTCAGCTGCCTCTGGGCGTCCATGCGCTGCTTGCGTGCTCGCCTCGCTGGCGGTGGCTGCTGCTGCTGCAACTGCAGCTGCTGCAACTGCAGTTGGTGCAGCTGCAGGTGCTGGTGCAGCTGCTGTTGCTGGTGCAGCTGCTGCTGCTGGTGCAGCTGCTGTTGGAGCTGCTGCAGCTGCTGATGCTGGTGCAGCTGCTGTAGCTGCTGCTGCTGGTGCAGCTGCTGCTGGTGCAGCTGCTGCTGCAGCTGCTGCTGGACTCTATCTTTCTCGCACTGTGAGTCTGGTCTGCGTGCTGCCATGTCCAGAGTTGAACTGCTGCTGCTGCTGTCGGAGGACGTCACATTACGTTTGCCATCTTGGCAGCTGCGAATAGGTGCGCAAGTAGCAGCAAATATTGGACACCAGAGAGGGAGGGCAGTGAAACGCAACGTGATATTCAATGCGAGTTAAATACAGCATCGAAATACAATGGGTGGTTGAACTACTTGGCGGTGAGCACACTGACCACCGACAGTCCCCTCAAAGATCCATTCCCATGCTCACTTGGTGAAGACAAACTTTTATTTTCTGTTACTGTAGCCCTATTTACGTAACGATAATAGAAAATGTTCATACGGTGGGTTACAATATGCCAGCTTGAACTGTAGAGTACAGAGCACATAGCTCGTGTAGGATGTGGCCGGATTGTTCGCATGCCCAGACACTCACCTGATGATGCTGTGGGCCGGCGCTTGCGCCTCGCTCGCCTCCCAGATGAGCGCAGGGTGTGGGCGGCCGTGAGCGCTGTGCGGGTTCTCGTGCGGCGACATCAGAGCCACCAGGTGGTTCTGCGTTGGCACCATCGCCGCCGGGCTGTCCCTGCTCCTCTTTGCAAACGCCGCCACCCTGTTGTTGCCGGGCGCAAATCCCTCCGGTGTCCTTGCCAGTGGCGGCTGCGAAAGCGTCCTATCCATTTCCTCGGCAAGTGCCGAAGACCTCGTCAGCCTGACCTTCGCGTGCGACCTCGTCGACTCGCCGCTCGCTTCCGACGTCCGTTTCCGTCTCGCCGGCAACCTCGTCGGCCGGCCTTCGTCGCAGGCGGCCAGTTTGCCCAGCGCCGAGGCAGCGGTGCTCGCCTTGCAGTCGTTTTTCGCCTCGGACCGTCTCTCGGAGGTCCTGCGCAGGGAGCGGCCGTTGAGAGGGGGCGGCTGCTCTTGCCACAGCTTCTGTAGCCAGGCGACCAGGGGCCCGCCGACCATCCACGGAGGCTCCTTCACAAAGCCCAGCGCCTTCCACAGCGGCAGCGCAGAGTTCTGAGCGGGTGGGCGAGCAGCGAGCATGTGCACGCCACAAGCAATCAACCCGTGGAGGAACGCACGCACACAGACACATCCATTATACTTCAAATGAAAGTTTTCAAGAAACAAAATTCTTACAAACGTCATCATTAATACACACAATGAATAGCTAGCTACGTAAGCTATTCATGCATTGGTGTTCGTATTGTTCTTGTACTGCTCACTTTTTGGAGGCGTTTGCTCGAGCACTGATGAGTGAGACAATGCCATAAAGAGGCTGTCTCTGGTGGAGGCCAATCAATTTCAAGGACAATACATACATTATCAGAGCATATTTATTTGCGTTTTTGCTACAAGTATGTGTGGTTACGCTAAAATATGATGCACTGTAATAGGTTTCTTTGATGTTTGAAAATCTTAACACCCGTATTTACCTCAAAAAGTGTAAAAAAAAGGCCTCTTTAAAATTCAATACACATAATCGGAATCTTTATTTATACTGGATGAATCCGATGAGCTATGAAGCTCTCTTTCACAGATATCCAGTAGATGACACACAATGAGTGTAAAAAATGTACCCGTAAAAACAAAGTTTTTCACTATAAATCCTTTATATGCGTGGCGGCTAGAGTCCTCTCGTCCTCTGGCTTGAGATGGCTGCCACCTATGGGTCAGATGATTGCCTGCCACCATTAAGCAATTGATAATTAAATAATGAAATTTTTCCTAAAAAGTGTAAAATTTTGGAAAAAAAATTTCACGAAAATAAATTGTCACGCACGACGAGTCTGTGTGCAAAATGTCAGCTCGATTGGATCACGGGAAGTGGGTTAAAAAACGACCGAAAGATTTGCACGGTCGTAAGCGCGCAAGCAAGAAAGCGAGCGAACTTAATATAAAGGATTTTTAAAAAAGCAGGTTCCACGCGAGTTAGGCGTCGCGCGAAGGGCAGCGTGCGGATGATCACGAATGCAATGGGGGGCCTCACCGCAGCGTAGATTTCCGTCTTGGACCCCGATCGCCTCCCGGGCTTCTCGTCCGATCCGTTGGGGGTTTCATTATTTGGAGAGGCGGCCTCGTGCTTTGGGCTCAAGTAAAACTCACAGTGTCCCTCCACGAGCTGCCTCGACTCTTCTTTTGTTAAGCCAGACCTCGTGGAGAAATACACGGACGTTCAAACAATTGCACATACTGCATACAAAGACATCAAATTGGACTGCGGTGGCCTGTCGGGGCAAATGCTGTCGGTAAGCACCGATGAAGGCCAGCATGGGCAGTAGTGGGGCTGGAAACCGCGTGCCGGCTGCATTCATCTCCCCAATGCTGTTTATAAACTGCACCTGGCGCTCATTTAAAGTTGACTTGAAGGGAGGGCCTAGAACTGATTCAGTTATTTGCCACCGATATTGGTGGCGGCGAGGAATCGAACTGGGATCGTTCGATTGGTCGTATTGTGCACTAACCACGATGCTACCGCTCCATCGGCTATGTTTACACCCACATGTACAGTCAAAGATTTAACGTAACCCATCGGTCAGATTTGCATAGAGGTCACGACAGAAATCGAGGACTTGGGGGGGATGCGTACTTTTCCCCGTAGTAGTTTTCGAAGAAGCGCTCCTTCCACTGCTCAACGGGCTTCGCCTTTTCTTGTTCTTGTCTCATCCGTAGCTGCATCTCGGGCGTAAACTCACCTGGACACACATTGCACACGGCACCGCAAGTGCGTGCCAGCTCAGTGGCTCTGCAGCTGTAAACTGATGAGAAAACATCATGCCGACCACTAATGTTCCATCCCTGAGTCATGGTGCAGACTTCTTATCCCTTTGGAAAGGATCAAGTCTATTTTAATGAAAACCATTTGTTAATTTCCCACAGTGTCCTGCACTTTATTGATTATGGGAGGACCAAATGTTGACTTGACTGTATGTAAATCCCTCTCCCAAGCGATTTGATGAATTGTCCCGATTCAGGGTGGTGAATAAATAATGTCTTTACCATGCCTCTCTCTGCCTCTCACAATCCATACATCTCCATGCTGCTACTCACTCCATACTTATCTCCGACCATGTCTCGCTCTGCTTCTCTGACTCCATACATCTCCCCTGCCATTTCTCTGCTTTCCCTACTCCCATGCTGTACCCATCTCCGCCCCTTTCGCTCCATGCATCTCCAATCACCGCACGCAAGCATCTGCTTCTCTGCACACTGCCCTCGCTAAGCCCACTCCACATCCCGCATCTCACGCCACTCACTCTACGCAGCTTACTCCATTGCGCTTGCCCACACTTCGTCTCCACGGGGCACGGCGCTCGCTCACGATGCGTCGTAGCGACCCGCATCATGTCGAATCGCCCGGGTCATTAAATGGCACCACGCTGCATCTCACCTCGCGCTCCAGAAAGGCTCAGAGCCAGGCTACGAAATCGAAACCTGAAAGCCCGACCACCTCGACGTCGTCTCACCTTCCCCCAGCCTCTCCGTCCACTCCCCAGCTGCAAAATTGAAGAACTCATTGTTGAGGGCCGTGCTCTTGAGACTCACTCCGTTCTCCGTGGCCTGGAACGTACAGACGGCACCCGGCCAAGTCTCGTGTCTTCGCTCATAACCATAGTTACTTTCAAGTTAATATTAAACAATGCAAAAAATAAAGACGGGTGACTATGGAAGCATAAACCTGCGTCTGAGCACCACTAGGGACATGTAAACTAAGAGGTGGTCACAACTGTCTCAGAATCGACAAGATACGCTCGTTCATTTTTCCAGTATGCGCATCCCTCTTGTCAATCCGCTGCTGGACTAGGGGCCTCATGGGGGTTATTTCACCATACTTCACCACTCTGGTCAGTGTGAGTCGAAGGCGTAGAACAGTCTAATGGCATTTGCTGCAGAACTGCCCTCTGCTGCTCACCATGTAATCACACAGCAGCCAATAGAAACTTGTCATGGACTGTGGTCACCCATCCAAGCACTGTCCAGGCTCAAGCCTGTTTAGCCTCCGAGATCTGATACGCTGCATTCTTGGCGATTGTCATGGGAATTATTTTTCAGGAGAGTAACCCTTACTATCACTGAACCTTTCTTCTCTCATAGAGAGATGAGAGCCGAAGATGTTCAGTGGAGCACTAACGGGTGCCAAGCCAGATATTCTAAATAAATAACGGGTTTTAAATGTGAAAAGTTCAATCGCTTTCCTCCCTCAACCTTTCCTCACCCGATCATCTGCTCATCACCCCTGACGTGCCCATCGCCCCCTCAAGTGCCCATCATCGCCCCCCTCACCTGCCCATCCCCGAGCGGCAGCAGGGAGAGCAGTGTGCGCTGGCTACAGCTGGGCAGCGCTGCGAAGGTGTGCCGGTTGATGAGCGCCTTCAGGTCGATGTTGACCAGCACAGAGTCGGGGCTCTCCACGTCCATGCCGGAGTCCTTGCCGCGCTTGAACTCGCCTGCGGCGTGAGGGCGGTTCACACGCAAAGGCAGAGCTTTTCTTGTAGACGTAGGGCTGAAGAACTCGGGGATCAATCGCCACCAGCGCCTTAGCCGCGGTAATCAGTTACCAAAGAGGAATGTTTTATGAACCGATGCACGCATAACGAGCGTGAGAATCGCTGCCAATTAATGTAGAGGGTGGGCGTATATCAGTGTGAGAATCGACGTTAATCCGTGATAGTTCAATGTTAATGTGCAATTTTATTGAGGGACTGTGTGTTGTCTTGGTATGGTCTGGGACTGTTTCTGTTTTGCTGCCTTGCCAAGATAAAAATTTTGGTGTTGGAAAATCGGAAGGAATTAATCAACTTATGCAATTTGTACTTAAATACTTTTTTTATTTACATTTAATTACTTGCTTAGCTTTCATATACTTTTCACTCCCATCTGTTTTTGCATCGTTTGTTGTTCTAACTTTGTGATGCGCCAACCCCCACCCTTACTGGACACGTGTGAAAGAGCTTCATAAGCCCATCGGATTCTTTGAGTCCAGATCAAGATTCCGATTTTGACAATCAACGTTGGCGACGTTCCATTCCCGTGCGCGTGGGGGGCAACCCGGCGAAAGGTCTCCCCATGCCGGGGATGCGCGTGTGGCTCACCGGCATCCAGCTTGTCAGGCCGAGACGGGAGCCTCCTCTTGATGGCGAGCGACGTGGTCTGCGCGAGCGCGGGAGCCCGGAGCGAGTTGCTGTTCGAGTTGTTGTTCTGCTCCACCTTGCCATTGGACGAAGCTGCTCCGAACGACAAAATCAAACCAAAAAGTGAGCTCCGTACTCGCCGGTACTACGAGTGGAGCGAATACAGTCAGTAGCGTTTACCCAAAATACGGAATTACTCAAGGGGTGTGTGCCCCGGGATGAGTTTTCTTAATAAAAGCCTGCTATGTCCATTCCAACCAAATTTAGCCCACCTACACCTTGGAACATATTTTATTTGCAGTTGTATATTGTACACATATTAAAACAGAACATAAAAAGGTAAAAAAAATATTGTTCTGAAGCGACCCGACTACAAATGATAGTTCAATGAAGTGGCTTATTATGTGGAAATTTAAAGCAGCCAAGTACTCGAAACACACGTTTCTCAATGTGGAGGGAAAAACCGGAGGACCAGGATAAAATCCAAGTGACCCCAGGGATAGAGACATGCAGACTACAAATATACAGTGCCTTATCATGTGAGACTACAAATATACAGTTGCCAAGGTCGGGATCGAACCCATGACCTCCTGCATACTGGGCAATGGGGAGTTCACATTTCGCCACCGTGGCATCCCACCGAAGATGACAAGCCAATTCTGGATCATTGCAATCCAATGCTACAGTTCTAAACCGGGACTGCCTGGCACGTTACGTTTATATGCAGCGTGGAGCCGAAGCTGACAACCAAGTTGGCATCGCTTTGCATGCTCGTCACATTTTTGTTAATTCGATTTTTCGGGTTGCCCAAAAAAACACCGCTTATAAGCGAGACATGGTGCGTCCAACCTTATTATTTCATCGCGCAACACGCTATCCCCGTTATGCCACCACTCCCACCTTCTTTATTGCGTCTCGTCGTGACCCCACCGAGTTGCCGCGACAAACGCTCGGAAGAAGATGGAGAAGAGGAGACTCACGGGGTGGGGTGTGCTCAGAAGTGCCGCAGCTCGTGAGGATGAGCCGGGACATGAGCTTGCCGGCCGACACCACCACGCCACGGCGCTGGGTCTGCTGTTGCTGCCGCTTCAGTGCCTGCGACCGCACCACACAACACCACCTCCCGCTTACATTCTCCGCTTCTTCGGCCGAGCTAGAGACACCATTCATGAGTAATAATAATACACGCAAAAGACCGCAATGGATGCAAACGTGACCATTGCATCATTCCTCCCATCACGCATTGCATGTCACGTGACATCTTCATGCTGCGTGCGGAATGCACACAGCCTACTTTAAAACCACCAACTCGAAAGAATCAAAATAGTGGCCATAATATTTTAGACAGTAAACAAAACAATGACACAATACACCTGTTACATCCTTGTTAGGAATCATCAGCAATAAATGGCCATCATTCATTGTCTTCTGATGCTGCTGCTTTGCGCTTCAGGGGCTTTGTGGTGTCGCGGTGGCGAGATGTAAACTACCTCACCTGGTATAAAAGGAGATGGTGGGTATGAGCCCGACCCTGATGCCTGGAAATTTGGAGTTTTAATGTTATCTCTGTGACTGGGTGGATTTTTCTCTGGGTCCTCTTATTTTTCTCTCCACATTTCAAAACATGTGTATCGAGTATTTGGATGGTGTAAATTTTCAAATGATAATCCACTTCATTGAGCGATCATTTGTGGCCAGGTCACTTCTGAAAAGGAGCTAGATAGCTCAGTGGGGCTTACCTGGTAAAATAAAACTGTCATAGTAATGTGGACAAGCCCTCCGTGATCACACCGATTCAAAAGTTTGTTTTCAGGAGTCCCACAAACCTTTCACATTAGGGGGTGACGATTGCTATGCGTTTCCAAATTAAGACATTTTACGTAGACTGAAGCATCACCACATCGCAGTAACCCCGTAATAAACCAAATCTAACACTTTTCTGTGAGGTGATACCACTGCGAAACTATATTATTGGGTTGGGTTCCACATTTTCATATTAATTGGAAAAATCGGGCATTGATATGAAATTTCAGATAAAATGTTTCAGATTATTTCTAAAACTGGAAGTGCTAAGTCACTACACATGAAGTTACATTGGTGCTTTTCCCGCCGTGGATACAGGTGACATCACGTTTGTCGGTACAGAAACTCAAACTGAACCTATCTACGTGACTTTACCGAAAGACCCAAAGAATCTTAATTCCTGCAGTCACGAAAGCTTTTCGACAAGATCATGTAAATAACCAGTCATATAAAAATCCTAAATAAGGTTTAATCCGAAACCTATCCCATTTTATCTTGCAAAACAAATGTTATAATTGAGCATCAAGGGGAACACTTCGGCGAGTCGTGCAATAAGGGAACGGGGGTTGTGGTGACCTGCTTAAGAGCCTTGCGCGAGTGCTGCTGGCTGACGGACACTGGCCGCCCTGGAGAGGCCGATGGGACCGCACCTCCCGACTGGGCCAGGCTCCGTCTCAAGGCCAGCCGTGACGACACTGCACGGGCACAAGCGGGGGGGCGAAACGTGACACTGAGCCAAAGTGGAGCTGCGCTGTCACTTCAAACGGAAGAGCATGCATAAATGCGGCTCGCACACATCAGAAACACACTTGGCAGCATTTGGTCGACCGTAATCAGACTTCTTGCACAGTGGCTAAAACTAAACAAGGTGATAGACAAAAAAGCTAACCGTTATTTACGTATTGTACATGCAATTTGAATACAAATAAAAACACAGCTCCAAGAGAAAATTTTGCATACATACACACATACATACGCATAAGAGAATAACACTAAAACTTTGCACTCCCAAGTCTGTACAAACCTACTTTCAGTGCTAAATTATACAGGTGTGCGTCGCATGCACAGGACGGCGACTTCTCCGCACATTGCACCAATGCGGTAACTGACACACGTCTTTCACAGTCTGATTAAGGGGGGCAATAAGCCAAGGGGTTTGGTCGGTACCACCTGAGGTGGCAAATATTACCAGAATCCGCCATGGAGAATACCCACCATGGGGAGAAAACATAGCATATTGTTTTAAAGACACACTTGCTATTTAATTCTTTATTCCGTACGTTTCATATCTTCTTCGTATTTTTTCCTCCAAACAATATTCTCTCTTAAACATATCATGGTAAACTTTACAGTGACTTCTTTTTCCTCCGAAAAAACTAGCACGGTGACTTTGCTCTCACAATTGTTTGTGATCTGGAGATAATACCCTTGAATAAAATAATGGTAAGCATTTGCCCTCTCTGGGTGGTACCGATAAGCTATATTTGGTCTCAAGAACCAGGAGAAGCGAGCCGTCACCTCTGCGCTTGATCATGGTGCGTGCCCTTGTGTTGATGGTCGCTTGGGATGCGCGTTCCGGCGCGTGTGCTGCCCGACTCCCGCTCTCCCTGCCCGGCGTGGCCGAGTTACATTTGCTGTTATTCACGCCCTTAGCCCCCTGTGAGCCTCCACATTTATTCGGCTTCTTTGACTGCGGCTTCTTCTTCTTCTTAGGCGCGGATTTCTGCAAGAACACGGAGGATGGCACTGCGTACATACGCGCAAGAATGTGATGTGTTTGCGGTGTACGTTAGATGCACTACGGTGTAGTGGTGGGTGGGCTACAATGCCGATCCTTACAGACAATTACAGATGCTCGTCAAGTTGGGTAATGACCAAGGAAGAGCCAACGCACGTAACTCGGTGCCACATCAATACACCTCTTACCACAACACTCCTTCATGCCTTGCAGATTAGGGGTCCGTTTCCATTACGCCTCATTCTATATCGTGCAAATGTATGAAGTGTTTATCCTCAGAAGTGAAATAAGTGGAATAAATTAGCGTAGGTATTAAACTCCACTTATCACAGTTTAAATTGGCCAAAAACAGTATATTGTATATGAAAAGTATACAATAGTGCAGAAAAGGTTTTGTTCAAACCTCCTAATAATTACACCATAAAATGTGCATATCGTGTCAAGAGTATAATTCCATGGCAATAATAAAATTTACATTATTTAATAGGTGATCATGCTGCGCAGAGTGTGGTGGGTGGTTTATGTAACACATGCTTACTTTGAGCTTATAAACCCCCAGTTTTCCTGGAACTTTGTAGAAAATGCCGCTGGTGGTCCGAGCATTAGAATACAGCATGGCACCCAGCACATTCAGCGGGTAATTCACACCACTGCAGAAAGCAACATGCCACTGACGATATAACACGTGACATTTACAAAGAACACACATATCAAAGACGTAGCAATTGCATTCACTGAACAGGTAAACTGCACTTTATTTAAAAACACCGCACCCAGGAACGCTCGCTCACGACACGGCAAGCACGGGGGCTTCCCCCTTCGCCTATTCTTGCACGCCGAACACATGGGCTGTGACCGTGGGGGTACCCACTCTTTCACCCACCACACTCGCTCCACCAATCAACTTATGTGCATCGACCCTGGTCGGTTGTCTACTGCGAATCGAAACCAACACTTCTAGAGTGTGAAGACAATGTGTTGGCCTCTAAAGCCATGACCGCCAAAACGTGTGTACTGCTGCTCGCTTTTTAATTTACTTTCAAACGCCAATATTTACCAACCTGATCTCTTTGAGCTTGTCCTTCTGAATGAAGTTGAGAATGTCCTTTTGGCTCATGGGAGCATTCTTGTGTTTTTCAAGCACCTTCCAAACAACAATCCATGTCAGACACAACGCATCAATGCAGAGTTACAAACGGTGCAATTTTCAGCCCAACATTGCAGCATGGCCATACTACGACTGTGCCCTTTTAAATGATGTCTCGCCACACAGGCACACAGCAGGCCATCGTTTTTTTAAAGGCTGACCTCCATTACGAGCGTTTGATTCATCAGTCTCACAACATCCACTATTGAACTCTTTCTTACCACAAGGAATCCATAACATGCCCACCACCATCATCCATGCCAAGCACGTCCTTCCGTCATGTTAAAAAGCGACCATCCGATAGCAACACAAACCACTTATGTACACAATGCCCTGTATTGATCATTGAAACACAAGCAAGACGTTTATACTTTTTCTATGAATGCATCCTCAGCCTAATTGGCAATGCTTTTGCCACCTTATTCAAGCTAATCTACCACACTAAAACAAAAAACACATGAGAGTCACTGCATTCCATTAATTTCCACATAACAGTTTGACATCTCGCCTGCGTACAAGAGCCATTATTTAAAATGTGCAGTCTATCAGCAGCTTACCTAACGGGAAATCATTCTGTTAAAAGGTAATGCAATATCCACAGCAGGCAGACACAAACAGACACACATGTCAACACCTTCCCATGACCCTCAACATCATCATTCGCGATCTATCCACTGCCTCCCCACGTCATCTCCATCCCTTAGTGCTGCGATGCCACAATCCATTTTGTTCCTGCCCGCGAGTGGATCTCATCGCTCCATCTCCCCTGTGGTCCTCATCGCTCCATCTCCCCTGTGGTCTTTCTCTCAGGCGTGTTCTCTTTTGGTTGCCATTCGACCATGAGCCTCGTCCATCAAATGTCATCCCTGATAACGATGAGTCCTGCCCAAGCCCACTTAAGATCTTAACAGTCAATGACATCTCTAATGTGCATTTTCTGAGCCATGTGCTTCTCTTTTTGTTTTCAGTGTAACTCCAAGCACACATGGCCATGGCTTTGCAGACTTTTCATCTTTTGTTACATTTTGAGGTCAGTGTCCATGTTTCCGACTCATGTCAGTCAGTAATGTGCATCAAATTAATACAATTCTTTAAGCACATTGGGTAAGTTGCATTTCATTAAGTTCAGTTTTACAAAAGCACTCTTAAACAGCTCTTCCTCATCTCTATTTCATACTTTCAGTCCCGACATGCCTGCAATAATTATTGGCCTCGGTAAAACCGCATATTTGTGTTTTACAGTTATGTCCCTCAAAAACGTACTATTTTTTTCAGCAAACATACTTACTGAACCTTTCTCTGGAACAAAACTTTTATGACGTAACAAATAATGTAATAATTTGTCGCAGTTCATTCTCATTGGTTGTTATCATTGCTATATCATCAGCAAAAGTTACCATGGTTAATATTTTTTTGTATTTATCATAGGAATCAGCATGGCCTTGAACAATCATCCGCAAGGTCCTGTGAGCCATAGTATCAACAGCAGTAGTACTGCCTTGCAAACTAAACAATGATCCATTGGATTATCGAACAAACAGCAGTTCCCTGTAAAACACGAACATCACCGCAATCTTGTCCATCACCATAACCGTACATACCACATGACCTTAATAATCAGCAGAATAACATCAACTTGACTGCCTTGTAAACATTATAAGGCATCCCAACAAATCCCTGTCACCAACATCATCACCACATCCACGACAATCACCACAACCACGACCATCACCAAGACCCTTGTCTCCCACAGTTCACTCCATCAAAGTGCAAAAGAACGGAAACAATCTGCCACTTATTCCCAGCAATGAGACAGACAGGATAGGGAGGGAACAGGGAGACAAGAAGGATGAATCACCACCACGATCGACACCAAAATCATCATCACCAACATGACCATCACTATCCCAATCACAATCCTCACAAAAAATAATTACCAAACATTAACATCGTCCTCATCAGAAACAACACAACGATTATCACCAACCCCCACACACATCCTCTGCATACGAATTCTACGTGAGCACGTCTCTGTAGACAGACGAGACAGGGAGAGGGACAGACGAATCGTCTCCGGCACATACCATCACCACCACCAAAATCACACTATCATAATCACCACCATCATAATCACAATCAGCAATACCATTAGCGCTAAAATAATCGCCACGACCATAATCGAAATTGCCAAAACATCCATCATCATCCACGATCATCATCACTGATACCATCTCAAGAGCGAACAGACGAGGGGAGCGCGTAAGATAAATCATCTCCATCATAATCACAACCACCATCATCAACGTTACCATTATTAATAATAGGCGAAAGCCTACGTGTTATACTTACCATTATTGTCATCACCACCATAATCACAATCACCACTTATATCACTCTATAATCACAATCACCATCACCACCATAATCTCAATTACCAATACCATCTCACCATCACCACCATAATCACAGTCGACACTAATCATCATGACCAATATCACTGATATAATCACCGCCACCTTCATCGTAATCACCAATCCCACCGTCATCACCACCATGATCATAATCACGAATACCATCACCACCATTACCATCCACCCCAAGACCCTCCATCTTAAACAGCCCCCACCATCCGAAACGGCGATGGAGAGGGGGGTGGTGTTGCTAAAGCGAGACACGGAGGCGATGGGACAGAGACGATGATACATTTAGATTTACACAAAGAAACCGAGATAGTAGAGACAAACAAAGAAGCATACAACTGGAGAAAGATACCCAAACGTATACACACACACAATCAGAGACACAAACACGCCAAGACGGACACGTACACACACATACACAAAGACACTCAGACACGCATATCCACACAAAGACACACATAACCAGACAGGCATTGACAACAGAAAGACAGCGAAGCAAAAAAAAACACAGAACACAGCAGACACATGGACAAAGAGATACACAGATACACATCGACCAGCATGGACAAAACAAGACACGCGCACAGAGACATGCATACAGATACACACGGACAAAAAGATAAAGCAACACACATCAACGTACACACTAAACCTAACATTCAAATACACAGATGCACACGCAGAGATAAACAGACACCATTAAGGCAGACGCCGAGATGTACACATGGACAAAAAATAGATACGCACAGAGATATGCACAACAACACACAGATACGCGCGCTAACATGTACAAACACACGCGAGAAATACCAACATACATAACCACACAAAGACACCCCTATAAGCACACACACACACGCACGTATATAAACATACAACATAAGCGAGCCGCCACACGGGGAGGATGCGCGGGGTTTAGGCCCAAAGCCTGCGGGCCGCCCCGGCCGCTTCAGCCGCGGGGAGCGCCTCACCATGCGCGCCGCCTCGAGCCAAGTGCGCCCTTTCTTCTGCTCCTTATCCCTCATCGTCTCCGGGGTTATGGCTCAGCCTCTCAGCGGGTCCATTGCTGCTGCTGCTGCTGCCACCGCCGCCGTCGCTTCCACCGTTCGCGCTCGTAAACAAAAACCCGCGAAGGCGGCGCCCGGGCGGCTACGCTGGAGCCTTCGGACGCGCACCCAGCGGGGTCAGCGGCGCGAACAGGCACCGCGCGGGGCACCCACGGGGTCCTCGCGACGGCGCCTCCTCATTGGTCCGTTGCACGAGAGGGCGGGGCTGTAATTTGCCGGGCGTGGCTTTACATGGGGCTGTGTGGCAGGAGGCGGGGCTTGTGACGTAAGGGGCGTGGCTTGTATTTGAGGAGGCGTGGCTTGAGCTGTGTGGGCGTGGTTACTCGTGGAAGATTCAAGTTGGATTTGTTTAGATGAGAATCCAAAGAGATGATGATATAGTCTCCCATGTATCAAACTTTATTTGGCGCTTTCGTGACTGCAGGAATTACTCTTTGGTTCTTTCGGTAAAGTCACGTAGAAAGAGTAAATAATAAATGTGTGTTTGTCTCTCTCTCTGTGTGTCTCTGTGTTATCTCTCTCTGCTTACGTGTCTCTCTATGTTTCTCCGGTTCTGTTTAATCTCTCTCTTAAATTTAGCAATCTTTGGAAGAACGTAATCAACCAGGTAGGGTGTTGACTGTTATGTTAGCCGACTATCTGTGTTGTATTGCATTACATTTCTAAGTTTACTAGGTTTTGTTTTCTCTTTCATTTGTGCCTGATGATGATTGCTTGTGTTGCAATCGAAACGTCGTATGCTATTATTTAATTTATTATTTTCTCTCCCATGTATGTTGAACTTCTTTCGCACCATACGAAGCCAACCGTGCTAATCAGAAGTGCGGGGGGAAGAACCAACTAAAGACAAAAATATGTTTTTGTGTTTCGTGTAAGATTAAACTAATTATTTGGTGATACTCTGTTGGCAGAGTTGCACAAGCACACGTGACCAACGAGTCAACATGTTCGTCAATACCACTTGCCTTCAAAGAAAAACTGTATAATAGGCGACCTTACAGGCCATGACTATTCGCAGTTTAAGTTTCAGGTTTATTTTATTTAACCAGGTGAGACATCGAGAGACACGTGTCAACAGAATGACAAAAGCCAAACAGATCGTGCTTAGAAATGAGAGCAAACACAACTGTCACATGAGAAATACCAAAAAATATGCACACACATAAATCAATGACTTCGGTAAGGGGGTGGGTGACTTGTATTTTAAGAGGCGTGGCGTGAAGATGTTTGAAATAATCAACATAACGTCTAGGTCTAAATTACAAATACAATAAATTATTCCTTGATGATGCAGCCCACTCGATTTCCGAGTAGACCAAGCTCAAAGCAGTCTGAGTTAAATGTCTTATGTGGATGTTAAATTCCGTCATGAAAAGTTCGACAATTGTTTTATTCTCGTGTTTCGTTTACAACCGTTACGGTTTGATAGTTGTGCAATATTCATTCAGGACCCCTCTATGCTCGGTCATTGCAATATTTTATGTTTTCATCTTTTATTTATATTGCTGCTAAACTACACTATTTAAATTTGACCAAGTGAGGCCCACTGAGCTATATAGCTTTTTTTCTGAAGCGACATGGCTATCACAAATGATAGATCAACGAAGTGGCTTATCAGGTGGAAATTTATTGCAGCCAAATACTCCAAATGCATGTTTCTACATTTGGAGGGGAAAACCGGAGGACTCGGAGAAAAATCCACGTGACCACGGCGAGAGAGACACGCAAACTCCAAATATACAGCAAGAGTCACGGTTGGGATCGAACCCACGACTTCCTGCATACCAGGCGAGGTAGTTAACATCTCACCACCGTGGCGTTGCTGCTTGTGCTCGTTCACCATAGTTCTCCCTCGTAAACTAGCCGTGAAACAAATACAAATAATCTTAAAACTTTTGTCATTTAATAAGTGTTCAATCTTCTCTTTTCGTATGGCTCCTGATGTAGATGCAGGGCAACAACTACGATTTCACATTCAGGTGGGCAAGCCAGATAACCCCATCACAGGAGCAGCGGAATGTATCGCTGTGATGTCTCATTCGTATTTGTGGATCGCGAATTGCATCATTATACGTTACGGTCCGTTCTGGATGACTACAGTCACAGATTGGGGAGTTTTTAATTTTCCATTTGTGCATCAGGTATCCGCATCTACCATGGTTTGTACGGATGCAGTTTAGGATTGTGGTAGATTAAATCCAGGGATCTTCAATGTCACAGTGGTGAGATGTTAACTGCCCTACCTGGTACACAGGAATGCGTGGGTTCGATCCCGACCCTGACGCCTGTATATTTGGAGTTTGCATGTCTCTCTTCCCGTGGCCACGTGGGATTTTTTTTCTCCGGGTCCTCCGGTTTTCCCCTACACTATTTAGAAACGTGCGTTTAGAGTATTTGTCTACGATACATTTCCATACGATAAGCCACTTTGTTGGGCTATCATTTGTGGCCAGATCGCTTCTGAAAAATAGCTAAATTGCTCAGTGCGCCTTACCTGGTAAAATAAAAATAAAATTGTTCAGTATTTTTATTATAGATATTTGTTGTCACAAAAGAGCGAAATAGCTCATTGGGTCGTCGGGGCTGTCCATAAATGACGTCACGCACCTAGGGTGGGTCAGACATTTGTGACGATGTGTGACGAGGGGGGGGGGGAGAAATGTGACGTCACATCAAAATGCGCAACTTTAAATAAATATAGACAACACGTTCTACTTAATTAAATATACTTTTTAATAAATGTTTTCTCCTACAACATAAGAGTGCAGTGCCACATTAACTACACACTACAATGACAATAGTTTAAAGCGATTTGAAGCATGTTTTATTTTGGGAGGCGGGGGGGGCAGAGCTTTGTGACGTCATATTTGAGGGGGGGTCTGACTTTTTGTGACGCAGTGTGACAAGGGGGGGGGTAAAAAATAGTCCAAAATCGCGTTACGTCATTAATGGACGGCCCCTTACCTGGTAAAATAAAAAAAAACTATAAGTTCAGTAGGTTATGTTGTTGTCACCCGGGGTGTTATCAGCCGAGGTGGACTTGGTTTCCAGCTGTGAAGGGCGTGGCCATATACGCGTGGCCCCGCCTCTCCACAGTCCGCCCCGCCCCCTACCGCCTTCGCCCCGCCCCCTACCGCCCTCGCCCCGCCCCTACCGCCCTCGCCCCGCCCCCTACCGCCCTCGCCCCGCCCTCTTTCACCCCGGCCTCCGTACCGCCCCGGTCTGGACGCTGCTGCTGCTGCTGCCACTTTGCTACCTCCACCCGTGCTGGAATTTCGTCGCTGTCGCTTGTAGAGAGAAGAGGAAACTTCTCGCCCAGCAGAGGCTCAGCGGCAGTCGAGATCTCTCGCACCGGCCACGCGGGTTATCCTGGTCACTTGTGCGGTCAGTTCATGAACTACGAGTTACGCTTACTTTAACCCACCCCCCATCTTCACTGCCTTTAACAAACTTTGCCGGACAAACACGCGAGACGTGATTTAGTGATCGCGTCTTGCAAGGCGTGAGAGAGAGAGGGGAGTGTGTTGTGTGTCCGGCCAGTATGAACGCTCGCACTGTTTACCAGCCAGCTCTAGGCATCGGAGCTACTTGTGTGTTTTTAAAACCTAAGAATATGAATCCTTGCAGTCACGAAAGCTTCAAATCTAGAATCAGTGCCGTGTTGTCAATCCGCTGCTGGACGAGGGGGCCCTGCGGGTTTGTGAGCGTAAGGTCGCGGGAGCATAGAAGTTCAGCACAGTACCAATGGATATTGCTGCAGTGCCATCTGCTGATAGCGTTGGCCCACAATAACAACTCTAAGCATGGTGGTCACTCAGATGCATGGTGGTCCAGGCTCAACTTTGCTTAGCTTTGGAGATCTGATGAGAGCGGGCGAATATTCTTGGTGATTTGGTCAAAATCTTGAGTTCAGATGTGATGTGTGCAGTTCTTAACCCAATTACTGGCGTATTGGTTGCAATGCTGTGATGACTTATTTTATTATAGTATGTGTGCCAAAGTCTACCTGACATAAGAGGAGTTACAAACTATCGCTCGCCTAAATAAATATTGAAAATAGCATTGACATTGAATTACATTGCATGAATTAATGAATACTGTGTACTAAAACTTTATCATTTACATTTACAGACGTTTGTTAACCTACTGCTGGATGAAGCCCTCCCCACGCCGTGTCGATCCTGGAGGTTCAACCATTCTTGACCACGCTGGTCAGTGCAGGTTGGTGAAAGGGGTTGTCCCCAAAAACGCTTCAGATATCCCTCCCCACTTATGTTAGCCATAGCCAGGAATCATGTAGGGAGCCATGTTCACAGCATAGTGCACCAACCACTTTGCAACCACTTCACAACACAAAGTACATTACACTGCCCTCTGACTGCTTAGCAGATATACCAAAATTGCGTTTTTAAGTCCACTATAAATCAGGAGTGTGCTGGGGTTGCCAAGTCGTAACATGGCATCCATGCAACAAGCCAAAACACGAACTCGCCAATGACTTTTATCTCACACCCACGCCCTTCCCGTCGTGTTTGCACTCTCCCGGCAGCGAGCAATGGGTACGACGGATGAGAACAACTTGCAAGATGCCCGCTCCGTGGAAGCACTCACAGCTAAGTTCCTAGAGCTCTACCAGAGCGCCGTCGACGGCGGCTTAACTCCACGCGAGGCAAGGGACGCGTTAATGCAGTGCCTGAGCAAGCCTAGGCGCCGACCGTGCAAAAAGCACCTAAGAGACGGATCCGGCCACCGAGCCGGAAGATGGACGTGGGCCACCCGCCTCTACTGTGCCCTTACCCCGGCGAGACTGTGCGCCGTGGCAGCCCTGGCTGCCTCGATCGTGTTGGCCGTGGCCAAGGGCGACTCGCTGTTCTCCGAGCCCTGCCTCATGGACATGGGGCTGGTGGCGACCGAGATCAGCCGCCCGCCCTCTCACTGCCCCAGCCTGTGTGCGGACATGGAGCAGGTGCCCGTGCTGGCCTGCGACCAGCTGTCGCCGCAGGAGTTTTTGAGGACGTTCGCCTACACAGGTCGGCCGCTGCTTGTGCGCGGGGCCACAAGCGGCTGGAAAGCACTCGCTGACTTCAATTTCACGTTCTTCCAGTTGATGTACTTGAACCACAGCGAAGCGCTGCGGAAGACTGTGCAGGAGTGTCAGTTTTTCTCGTATTCGTCGGGTTTCACCTCTCTGGCCGACGTGTTCAACATGACAGAGGAGAGAGCGACCCTGAAGGATGGCGGCCCCAGTTGGTACGTGGGATGGTAAGTGTGGCGGCACACCTTGTCGGTGTTGATGGATGAAAGCACAAAGCTCTACATCACACACATCGATTCTTTCGCTCGGGTCTAAGGTGAAGAGTTAGTAAATAAAATAAATAAAATACCTCTTGTAACTTATAACATGAGGTTTTTATAGTGGTCATCTTGTGCAAAGTTATGCTTGGAATATTTGGTGGCTTGTAGTACTGCTTTATAGTTCATACAATATTAAGGATGCTGCTGTGGTGTAATGGTTGACACACTGTAATGTGTTGACGCGGCGAACATCAGTGGCGAGTGATATCTGAAGCAATTCTGGGCGCTACCCTCCCCCTCCACTAACTTGCTTTGGCCAGCATGATGATGTATGGTCAAACAACCCCCATCGAAAGCAACAGCATGGAAAGGTTTTCATCTAGCAGTAGACTGACAAAGGTCTGAAAATAACAATTTGTATAGTTATCATGAATTTCATTGTTCAAATAGGTTTTACATTACACCTTGGGATTTGAGAAGTTTTGTATGGGTTCATATTGAATTGTGCACATGGGATTTTGTGTTTTCACCACAGGAGCAGCTGCAGCGATGAGCTGACTCCCATCCTGCGAAGCTACTACCAGCGGCCAGCCTTCCTCCCTGCCAACTCGGAGAGCAGCACGCTTGACTGGGTGTTCATGGGTTGGGCCGGCCAGGGAAGCCACATTCACGTACGCCCATTGCTCAATGTGCCAACACAGGGGGTGTGGGGGTCTCCAGAGTCAGTACATGTACATATAATTTGTCACTGGTGTTATCTGTTGTGGGGAATTGAATTATCAGGTGCCCAGGTCCAGAGCCCAGTGCGGGAACCACTGAACCACTGCAGCAACTCCCCCCTGCCAATGTCTATGTGTACTTGTACAGCTCTTGGTCATTTCACAAACCCACATGGTATGAGCCTCCCCACACCGTGTGGGTTTGTGAGGGCAGAGATTGTGGACATAGCATTACAACAATGCATTTTTCTGCACTGCCCTCTACTGCCAACGTCGCCCCGAAGCTGCTAAAAACTCCTGTTTTCCAACTCTTACTCAAGCCTGCTTAGCCTCTGAGATCTAACAAAATTGTTTATCTTCTGGGTGATTTAGTCATTGGCACTACATCTGATGGCGAGTTAAATATGAAGCCTGATCGATTACACTGAAGCACTGTGCAATCAGAGATGCTCGCAACTGGATGGGGTTTTTTTCTTCACCGTGTGACCTAAAACCCTTTCGCTGTGGAATGTATTATTTAATAACAAAGTAGTTTACGTTTTTTTCTCTCTCATAATCAGCTGGACAAAGTGCAGCGTCCGTCTTGGCAGGCTCAGATCTCAGGAATGAAAACATGGGACCTGTTGCCACCCCCGGAGTGTGAAGAGGTTTGCCATCCCCTGCAAGCAACACTTCAGAAGGGAGACATACGTACGTATGGCATGTGCATGAGCAGTAGGGTTGCCACTATGATTTTACGATATGGTACAACATTAGATATCATAATTTGGCGATTTCGATTTAAAGCTTTCGTGACTGCAGGGATTCATCTTCTTGGTTCTTTCGGTAAAGTCACGTAGAATGGAAATAATAAAATAATAAAAATAAAACATAATAAAATAATTCTCACGACACTTGCGTTGTGGCCGAAACGTCGTGAGAATTATTTTATTATGTTTTATTTTTATTATTTTATTATTTCAATTCTACGTGACTTTACCGAAAGAACCAAGAAGAATATGGCGATTATCAAAATATCCGTTTCTTTTAACTTTTCAATCGCTCTTTGCAATTGTATTGTTGTACTTTGCTCCTCGAAAAACGATTTCTGAAAGTCTTAAAATGCATTTCGTTCAACATTTTGCCTGCCATCGGTTTCAAATAATATCTACTTCATACCCATAATGCTTATAAGGCAAATATTGCTGCACAAGAAATAAATACAAGAACTACAAAAATGATTACATAGTACGATTGCCATATTGTCAATTACTTGGAAATAAACATTTAGCGAAGCAATGATTTAATTTGATACTAGTTATTTATTGGCAAATTTAATTATCGAGTCTGTTATTCAACAGACATTTTGTGAGGAAATAAAATATTTGAAGATAAATATAATAAGCATCGATAATTCCGTGTGTTAAAGTATGATATATATCGTAATATTGCCGTAACAAATTATCTTTGCATTTATATGGCGCTTAAATGCCCCACCAACTCAAAGCACATCGCATCTCGTATCAAACATACGAAGGGCACCCCCAATGGCAGCTGTCCCGGTGCGGCACAATGTGACTCATGCAAGTGGGCATTAGTCCACCAATAGGGCGCAATCATTGATTGTGTAATCCCGAATGAGACATTTTTGCAGGTAATCTTTAAATTTGGCACATTTGGACAAAGCCACATGACAGAAACCCTCATGAGCGGCCACATTTGTCACCGCATTTACATTTTCCCGCTCTGCGTGACTCTGCTGTGATGCTTTGCAGGCACAAGGAGAGTTTTGCTGCAGCTGATCACGTAGATTTGGTCTCAGTGAGCTCTTTGTTCCCCTTCCTTGTAGACTGCAATGTATTCTGTGATTTTGAATGAACTGTTGATGTTAAATATTCATCAAGAGGTTAGGTTTGACTTGTTAATACATCAAAAGGTGCTGGTTTAATAAACACCTTCGTATTTGACCTTACCAAAGGGGTCAAAATGACTGTTAGAAGTGATTGATGTAAAATTCTTTCTTTGTTCATGATGCAATTTGCTGATGGCTGGACTACCCCGATTCCTAGGAGTCCTAGCGGTCATCATCCTCAATGTTAGGGAGAATAATTATACAGATCTTTAAAAAAACAATCATTCCATTTAATGTTTAGTTGCATGGAGCACACTTTCGTACCTGCTTGTAATGCTTCAATATTGTACTTCCTAGATAAACTAATTATTTTCATTATTGTGGTATAATGGTTTGCACAATGGACTTGCAACACAAAGCTCACCGGGTTCAACCTCCTGGCGCGACAGTTGAAGTCATGGGCAATTTATTATATCCCCGCCACATCTGCCCACCCGACAGTATATATGGGGTCACCACAGTCGATCGGCAGGTCACGTGTGGTGGGGTAAAGGGTTGGTATTCACATCTCTTTCAAGGCATCTGACCAGTGTGAGAGTATACCAAAATATGCATAAGAGGAAAGTTCTAGAGCTCCATCCCCCAGCAGTGGCGTGAGAAAGTAATTTCGATTCCTTACATTTACCTATTTTTCCATTGCAGTGATTGTGGACACCAACCAATGGTACCATTCCACCTACATTCACCCTGGAGAGATCTGCATATCCATCGGCTCTGAGTACGACTGATTACCATTCATTATCATGACCTCCCTGTTTGCAGAGTATTGCAAATGCTGTGTGTGTTTGTAAGTGGGAAATTATGATGTCACATTCCATCACAATCCCCGGTCACCCAGGTTAATTTCCTGTCCATGTACACTGGTGGCAAAATAATTTAGAACTTAGCCAGGATCTGTCTGAAAATAACTGAATTGACAAAGGTCTGTAACTTATTGTTATAATTTTCACATATAACACTGATATTCCATCGAGTAATTGTGAATTGTCGTCATGATCGATGTACCCGTTTGTATTGGCATGGCACACAAAGGAGTAGCTTTGGCTCCCCTATTTCTGATGTTAAATTAAACACACACATGCCATGTCAGTTGTGGGAGTTGTTTTAGCCATATTTCACCACGCTGGTCAGTGCGGATTGGTAAACGTGGGGAACATAGGTGTGGGGAGGGGTGGGGGGCATGTAAGTACGATACAAAAGAACAGTGGGTTTTCGTTGCATTGCCCTCTGCAGACCACCACGTAGCTCCACAGCCACCTTTGGCAAACTGGCATGCCTGGTGATCATCCATCCAAGCACTATCCAGGCTCAAGCCTGCTTAGCTCCTGAGATGTGATGAGGTTGGGTGGATTCCGGGTGATTTGGTAATTTCCTACTACATATGTATGCACATTTAGACAGCAATGGGAGATGTGTTAATATCGATGTATAAGATGTGAAAATTGCTTTAAACTATAGTTTCTCAAACCATGACAGGTGGATGAAAGTCCATTGAGATTAAATACGCTATCTTTTTTCACAACAGATGTATGATGGCTGGGGAAGTAAAATGTTTTTTTGTCTGACTTGGACCTGCCTCTGCACGGTTGTACCCTTGTTAATATGAGCACGTGATGCATAATTACATGCTTCAGTAGAACTAAACAAGGTTTGCGTTGGAAATATTAGCATGGAAAACAACCTATAAACATGATGATTAATTTCAGTACGTGTAAAGATTGAGAGCGCACTGAAATTGCTGTCACGATTGAGGCAATTGACACAAAGCTTACTGCCTCTGCATCCTGACAAGTCCAAAGGTGAGAGTGAGTTAGGGGTGGTGCTAGCGCATCGGGTCCCTAAGCAGAACTTATTCCGGTTGTGTCGCATTACTCTAACCATTAACTTGGACCTAAGCAGAACTTATTCGGGTGTGTCACATTACTCTAATCATTACATATTGGACAAGCTACATATATCAAAATAGTGTGATCTATCTTCTTGGTTCTTTCGGTAAAGTCACGTAGAAGGGAAGTAATAAAATAATAAAAATAAAACATAATAAAAAATTCTCACAACGTTTCGGCCACAACGCAAGCAGCCGTCCTCAGGTAAAAACCAGGTCTGTCGAGGCGACAGCGTCTGAATGAAACAACACACGTGCTTGGAGCATATATATAAGCTGGTTTGGAAGGGGGGAAAAGAGCGCCTTGACAAAAGAATATGCATATCAGTCACGAAAGCCTTAAATCGAAATTTAGTGTGATCTAATTATGTTAATAGTGTAGTTACAATTTTGGTAGTGTATTTAGAATTGCAAACGTTATGTTTATTATAATCTGAGTTTGAGCTGATGCAGTGTTTGGTGCATCTGTTTTCATGAAACTTTTGCTTAATTTGATATGAAACACTTTGCTTATGTCTTGTGCTGTCAGACTGTCACTGAGTGTATATGAAACAGCATGCACTTATCACATTTCCCACGAGAGGGTGTGACTGCACCACCTCTGGTTATGCACACATAGCGCACTGCACGAGTAACCCTGAATGCGTATCTCTACCTAAATTCGATTTTGTCCTTGGCTAACGTGAATGGGAAATAATATTTGAACTCGTCATCAGCCTGCACTGCTCAACGTGGTGAAGTATGGGCAATACACCCCTAAAGGGAACATGGTGTGTAGATGAATACAGGCTTGTAAGTTATAGTGGTGATTATTATTACTCTGAAACATAAACTTACCACGCTCCCAGTATCGTAAATGTGTTTTATATTGATAGCCCAGTGGTACCTACTATTTAAATGTAACGAAATCCGTTTTCAAAATCCCTTTCATATTGCAACTGTGTGTGTAAAGTTCACACAGGTACAGTTTTAAGCATGGTTAACTGTTTTAAAACTTGCAATTTATGCCAGGAAAGCAGAACACATTCTTCTTGATCAACTTTTGAAATGGCCATGTGGATAACAACTATTGAGTTGAGTGCAAGAAAATTAGCCCGCTTGTATGTGTGTCCACCACTGAGATAACAAGTTGTCTAATAATCCACAATACATTTAAAATTGTCTCATGTCAATTATCAGGATTATGGCGGCGCCTGCTTGTAATCCATCACTGTGAATGCTAGGGTAGGTGGACCATACATGTTATTAAACTCCCTGTGGGGGTCGAGGTGCCATACCTTGGCTCGCCAGAAAAAGGCAGTACAGCAAGTGGACTAATCTCCATCTCGGTGGGGATAGAGTGTTGCCCCTTCGCATGTGTGAGTTTTCTCCGGGTGCTCCGGTTTCCTCCCACATGTATAAAGAATTCATAAATTATATTCTTTGGGTCTTTCGGTAAAGTCACGTAGATAGAAAAATAATAAAATAAGACAAAATCACGACGTTTCGATCGCAACACAAGCAATCATCTTCTCTCGCTATATTTCTTCCTGCCTCAGCAGTCCGCCTGCTGTATTTTTTCACCTGAAGACGATTGCTTGTGTTGCGATCGAAACGTCGTGATTTAAAAAAAAATATTTATCTACGTGCCTTTACCGATAGACCCAAAGCGTATGAATTCCTGCAGTCACGAAAGCTTTAAGTTAAGATTTAATTCATAAATTGGCTGAAAATAAAAAAAAACACCCAAGGCAGGACCCTCCTGATAAACAAAGTAATTGGACTGAAGTGTGGCTTTTCTGGATAAATGAGTATAATGTTTGTACCAAATGGGCAATACTTCCAACATCCGTGCCGATTTGAATATTTTATGCTGTATGTGTTGTATAAACGAAAATATACTTTTACAGAATTTACTAAATGAAACATTTAGGTGTTAACCTAGTGCCATATTTTCTCATTTGAAAACTGAAATTGTGTTGAAAGTGTGTGCGGAAGTAATTTTAAACGTTTGAAGTTTTTGACAATGATTGAAGAAATGCTGTGCTTCAGAAACATTAATTCGTCTTGTGCATGAAGTGCCTTTTAACTTAAATTATGAAATACATGTGTGATAGGCGCCCCTGATTTAAAGTATATATTTTTTTAAACTAATTTTGAGCAATGGCCTCCAAGCGCATTGAGATGCAGTTTTGACATCTTTTTTGTTCGATGCAAATGCATAAACTGGACAATATTGCAATAAAATACGAAGATATTGGCGAACATGAATGTTTGAATTTCTATTAACATACATAGTCCAATGCATAATAGTGTATAATATTTGTGGATAGTCGGCATCAGTGGCAGATATCGGAAGCACAGCGGAATTGAGCCTGGTTAGTACCGAGGGGCAACATTGTCAGTAAAGGGCAATACAGCGACATCAATTGTACTGCACTTTGGGCCAACGTCTATGCTCCCCTCGTTAACTAAACCCACACTGACCAGCGTCGTCAATTACTGTATGGTCAAATAACCACCCCTTTTATGACTCGCACACCGAGTTGAGGCTCTCATCCAACTTGAACATGGGCTGCATATAAAGCAATACCTGTCAACCCCTTACCAGTGCCTCTCTTATTACAGACCAATTCAGACCTTGTTGGTCACCCCGTACCCTTTATTAAATCCTTTATATTAAGTTAACTTGCTTGCTTGCTTGCGTGCTTACGACCGTGCAAATCTTTCGGTCGTTTTTTTACCCACTTCCCGTGATCCAATCGAGCTGACATTTTGCACACAGACTCGTTATGCGTGACAATTAATTTTCGTGAAAAAATTTTCCTAAATTTTACACTTTTTAGGAAATTGTTTTTATATGTAATTACCAATTTCTTAATGGTGGCAGGCAATCATCTGACCCATAGGTGGCAGCAATCTCAAGCCAGAGGACGAGAGGACTCTAGCCGCCACGCATATAAAGGATTTATAGTGCAAAACTTTGTTTTTACGGGTTAATTTTTAAATCTCAACGTTCATCTTACAAAGTCCCATCACAAGGGAGAAACAGAGACAACAAATTTTTTTTTTTTATTAACTCATAGTTTTTAGTGTCTACACATAGCTGTCAATCCCTTATCAGTGACTAACTTATTACAGATCAATTCAGACCATTTTGGTCACCCCGTGCCCCTTTATAAACTCATCCTCCTACAAAGGAGAAACACAAACAAATAGACAGTTATTGTTTGATTCAATTCCCCCGTACAAGACTGCGGTAGACCGTGTGGGTTGACACGGTGTGGACTATTTTACCTTTTGGAGGTACAATTCAGTAAGGGGCCGTCCATAAATGACGTCACGCACCTAGGGGGGGGGGGACAGACATTTGTGACGATGTGTGACGGGGGGGGGGTTGAGAAATGTGACGTCACATCAAAATGCGCAACTTAAAATAAATATAGAATTGTTATAACAACACTAATTGTTATAACAACACTCCTACAACATCAGAGTGCAGCGCCGCATTAAATACGCACTACAATGACAATAGTTTAAAGCGATTTGAAGCATGTTTTATTTTCAAAATGGAAATATGGTTTTGTGGGGGGGGGGGGCAGAGCTTTGTGACGTCATATTTGAGGGGGGTGGGGTCTGACTTTTTGTGACGTCGTGTGACGAGGGGGAGGGGTCAAAAATCGTCCAAAATCGCGTGGCGTCATTTACGGCCACGCCCAGCCCCCCCCAACCTGGCACCCACCACCACGCATCTTTACTCCGCTCGCCCCATTGGCCCCGGATGCCTCACGTGACGCGAGCCTTGCGCTGCGATTGGTCCTCGTCGGGGAAGCGTTGGCGAGACGGGAGCGTCGGGCTGACCGCGATGGCGGCCTCCTTGGACGCGCTGTGGGAAGACCGCGACATTCGCTTCGATGTCTCCCCGCAGTGAGAGCAACGGAGCGGGCACCCTCTCCTCACCTCCCTCCCCTTCCTCCCCGCAGGCTCTTCGGCGAGGCCGGCTTCATTGGCCACTGCCGGTTGTTTTATTTCCCGCAAAGCGCCGCGTCGCTGCAACGTTTAGCGTTAGGCTTGGGGCCTGTCGCGTGTTGCCATGGTTACGGGCCGCTCAACTCGCGCGCACAGTGCAGCGTTTAACATGAAATAGGCTTTCGCGAGCGATAAATCGCGTAAATATACATGTGTGTCATATTCTTGGTTCTTTCGGTAAAGTCACGTTGAAGGAGAATAATAAAATAATATTAATATAAAACAATAAAAAAGACACTAAGGGGAACGATGGGATTTTTTTTATTGTTTAATATTTATCTTATTGTATTACTTCCCTTCTACGTGACTTCACCGAAAGAACCAAGAATATGAATCCCTGCAGTCACGAAAGCTTTAAATCAAAATTTTAATGTGTGTCGTTAAACCCGACACAGCCTATGAGTAATGTTTGTGTCACGGAAACAGAACGTGCCAATTCGTTACTAGTACAGCACACCGGTTGTGTGTTGGGAGAGTAAATCCACAACATTTGCAATCTGAGTGTACGACGTTTCGCCAGTAATTACAACCGGCATCATAAGGCGACAGTGACGACATCACATCTATCCCTCAATTTAAGGAGCGAAACAGGAAGATTTCTCCACAAATCTGGCTATCGCCTGATGATGGCGGTTGCAATTACTGGCGAAACGTCGTACTCAGATTGTAAATGTTGTGGATTTGCTCTCCAACACACCGGTGTGCTTGTGATAGTAACAAATTGGCACGTTCTGTTTAAGTAACAAACCTAATTGCCTGTGTCGAGTGGTGGCGGGTTTAACGACACATTTATTTTACGTGATGTAACCCCCCAAAAAACCTGTATTATGGAGTACAGTGATTTATTACCATGTCCATAAGAAAGACTTAATGCTTTCCTTTTTAAACGTGACTTAAAAAAAATTGGGGTTTGAGTTACTGCACTCGTGAATGTACACGTTTTATTTCATTATAAATGATCCGGTTATAAAATTGAATTACTTTAGCAGGGCAGTCACTTGGCTATATTGAGCACTTTTGTCAATCCACTGCTGGATGAATACATGCCCGTGCCTTGTGGGTATTGTGAGTTACTTGACCATACTCCACAATAACCACTATACCAAATTTACACGACTTTAAAATATAGTATCAGCGCAGTGTACTGTTAAATCAACTCAGAGCTTCGCCGTTGCATCCATCAGCTGACTGTCCGTGGTAATTGTGCTTTTCGCTGTGTTGTGACATGTTTACATTGACTGAGCATGGACTTTGTTGTATCCTTGGGCAGGCAGATGAGAATGCGTGCAGGAGAACTGCTCATTGATTCTCTGGACTCAATTGAAGACACCAAGGGGAATAATGGGGATCGTGGTGAGTGCCACTCCCATCATCAGTTTGCAGGGAATTAAAATGTCTAGATAAGCACCAACTAACTGTCCTGGCATGCCATTAGGCCATATTGTTGTCAATGATGTTTTAGCGGGACATACTACACGCTACACGTATGAACTTTCTGACGTGTTATGTTTTTCAATTTAAACATTATTTGGTGTGAATGTGCACTTTTCTTGTTGCAGGTCGGTTGTTGGTTACAAACTTGAGGCTAATTTGGCACTCGCAATCACTGCCAAGAGTGAACCTATGTAAGTGCATGGCAGTTTCGTTATTCAACTGTGTAAGAGCAGTTTTGTTTTTTAAAAGTGGGTGATTCTTTTGCTCATATGGGCATTAACGCAATGCTAATCTCCGGTTTACAGCCCTGAGCCAATGGTAAACATTCTACATTCCTATGGCAGAGGTTATTCCTTCCATAGGGTAACCACTGTTAACTTCCCTACAAAGTGGTACTTATTTTATCAACCCCGAAGAGATGATAGGCTGTTATCTCCACCCAGGATTTGAACTTCAAAGTGATTGTAAGTGGCTTCCTCTAGCACTGAACGACCTTGCCAGTTAATGAACTTGAGTTATCTCAAGACTTTTAAAATTAATGTTAACTTTGTACAGTATCCATGATAATATAACAATATGGGTCATCAATAGCAATGGGCTTTCAGTTAGTTATGAAGATTATCACTGTATTGTTCATTGTTTTCACAGCTATTGGCTACAACTGTGTGATAAGCATCACAACACGAACAGCAAATTCGGTGGGTTTCAATTTTCTTATTTCCTCTCTTGTATTGGGAACATAGAAAACATACACGTAAACCAGTCCGGTTTATTGCAGAGGTTAAAAATTCCTGGCTATATCTGGAAAATGACCGTTATAACGGTCACTCCATAGCTTTAGTAGACCAGTTGCAAATTTTAAGTTAAAATGTAATGGGTTTAATTGTTTAAAAGAAACCTAATTTTATTGGTTCATCTTGAATGCTCCACAGCAACATTCAAAAATTAAATTAAATCGTGGCTTGTGTATTGGTGGACAGAAATTGCGCGGGCAGACTGAGGCCCTGTACATCCTGACCAAGTGCAACAACACGCGCTTTGAATTCATCTTCACCAACCTGGTGCCCGGAAGCCCCCGTCTGTTCACCTCCGTAATGGCTGTACACAGGTTGGCAACTTGCATTTCATATTCATAGCAGAGTCGACAAGTTGTAGTGCTGACATTTTGCCTCTTCTATTTTTAACATTTCTTGAGCAACAAAGCCAACTCTCCACTTTGGAGGCAAGGGTTTTGTATGTCATGTATTTTTGTGATATTGGCAAACCTACTGCGCTGCAAAGTGGCCAGGAGATGGAAGTATACCAAGTGTTTTTTGTAAACTTGCCTATCTGGACCTTTTCATTGTTAACCCATCATATGTCAGGATTTTCTGCAGGCCCTTCAGTGTTTCCGAAATGAAAGTTAACTTAGAGACATCCACAATGAGCACCCTCCGTCTTCCTCGAGTTTTGACATGTCATCCTATTTGTTGATGGCCTTTTCATATATATGTAAAACATTTCTTTAAGTGGAATTAGCCAAACATCTCGGTACCTAACCCTCTGGGAAAAGTCTTGAGACTCGGTGAGGCTGTCCTAAATAAAAAATAAATTATGCTATTATTCACCTGTTACAAATGCAACTTCATTAACTGCTTATTGCTCTGAACAGGGCATACGAGACATCTAAGATGTACCGCGACCTGAAGCTTCGTGGTGCGCTGATCAGTAACAGGCAGCTGCGGCTTCTACCGCAGGAACAGGTTTATGACAAGATCAACGGCGTTTGGAACCTGTCAAGCGACCAGGTTTGTGTGTCAACTGCTGGCTGGTGTGCTAGGCCTAAATCTAATTAATCTTAAAACATTGGTGCATAAAAGGCCTCTAAACTTCATCTGTATGGCACTATTTCAAGTGTAAAATATCAGAATTTGTAATTATACTGTAAAGCTCTTTTTCACATATGTCCAGTATATCACAGATGTCCAGTATGTAGTGTAAAATGAATACGTTTTATTTGTCTGCATGGTTTAACTTTAATAGCACAATTGTAATATTGTTGGTGATAAAAGGGTACTGTTGTTATTTAAAATATAATTGTAGAATATTAATATGCGTAACTTTGTCCATCCACTCCTGGATGTATGCTTCCCTCTACTGCATTACTTATGGAGGTAGTTTGACCATACGTCACCACACTGGTCAGTTTGGGTTGGTGAAGAGGAGTCCCTGGATTAGTTGAGATATCACTCGCAACTGATGAGAGTTATGGCCAAGATTTGAACGAAGGTTGCCGGGTTCAAAGCGCAGTGCGCTTACAACGGTGTCACCACTCCACCAGTATGTACTTAGATAAATGCATCATGGAAATGTATTTTAGCTTCAGTAGCAGATGGCTTTTTTTGACGGGTTATGAAGACTATACACTAAAGTTTGGATGAATTATTTGCAGGGAAACCTGGGCACCTTCTTTATAAGTAACGTACGTCTGGTGTGGCATGCCAACATGAATGACAGCTTCAACGTCAGCATTCCATACCTGCAAATTGTGAGTAGTGTGTTTTACATGGTAAATAACATTTCCAATTTGTAGAGCATCTCAAAACACTTTATAGAAGTGAGGGACATTCGGGAAGAAGGAATAATGAGAAGAGGAGGTTGACGCCAGGGCCACCCAGGGAAGGGCAGAGAGAGCAACACCACAGCACGGACCAGAGTCAATGAGGCCAAGTAGAAAGGGACGAAGCAACTGGGGCCCAACAAGTCCCCGGACGTCCTCAGGACACCGGGGCCCAATGACCAACAAGTCACGGAGCAATGAAGGGTGTGTCCAGGACCAATGGGTCCTAGGGGCAGCTGGGGCGGTAACCATGGAGTCCCAGGGTAGTTCCGGTGGCAGACGAGGCCCGGGACAGACAGGACGCTGTGGCATTAAGGAGCAATATTTCTTGAGGGTTAGGCCAATACGTGTATAGGAATGAAAATAAAGTTGGGGAGAAAATAAAAAAACAGGCAGGGAGGCAGAGGAAAAATGCAGAGAAAGATTGGATTGTACAGTGGCAATCTAGTATGTATTCCACAATAAAATATCTGATGCATCCATTTTAATGCATTATTATTGTTAACATTATATCTACATTGAAAATCACATGATTTTGTGTGTACAGTAAAACACAGTTTTTGACAATGTGTGTATTACAGTTCTTTTCATTTTTATTGCAGCGTTCAGTGAAGATAAGAGATTCCAAGTTTGGCCTTGCATTGGTAATAGAAACATCACAACAGGTAAATACATATAAGAAAAAATAGTTTCTATATCGCTTAATCATACTTGATTTACTTTTCTGCGTCTTTTCGTTTTTCAAAGGTGGAAAATCTGGGCCATTATGCCAGCGTACTTGGCCTCTTTTTCGAATAACGTCACGGAATATTTAACGTTCACCGTAAAGCAGACGGCACATTTCATGATTATCCCCACAGTATTAAACAGGGTGGCCTTTGGTTCCAATGGCAAACCTCTGCAACAAGCTGCATATGTGTGGGCCATGTCGCCTCCATGAGCACATTTTTAGCTTTCAGGTATCTTTTATTGGAGCATGGTTTGTATTCTTGCTCACGGTTTGTGAGTTTGCTGGTATCAAAAATATGTTTTATGAACAACCCCAATCAATATACGTGGGTGACAACTACCTGTGTGCAACAGGACCAGAAGGTTAACTTTGAACTATTAGCTCTAATAATGACATTAACCGGGATGCCCTTTATATCTAGTAATCCAAATTACTTAGCTATTCCAAATACAATGCTTTTAACCTAAGGCCTTCGTGTACATATAAATGCGTATGTTGATGAGAACAACGGTGGTGATAAACCATGTCTGTCCTTTGCATGCTTTGCATGCAGTGTTAATTTAGCATTTTTAGTTTAGTCATCATAGTGTAGTCTGACAACCTGTAGATGTTTGGCCAAGTCTGAGTCTAGTTGGCAAACGCAGCCAAATATTTAGTCCACTCTGAGTTATTAGTTTTTGGAATGAGCGACACGTAATTTCCCTCTCCCCAATGTCAGATCAGTTTGTAAGTGATCATGGTCAGTTCTTTTACATACTTGTTTATCAAATACAATTTTTGATTTTCCTCAGTGCACTTCATTTTCAAATAACATTACTTAATCATCTTAGTCCGTGTCTTCATTCAAACGAGTTAATTTTGTCTCATCACATTCTGGAATAATTTGCTATTTTTGTCACTGATGTGATAAAAATTTACACGGGTTGCATGCAGAGTGGTGGCTACGTGCTGGGTTTCCGTATCGACCCCCTCGAGAAGCTACAGGAGGCAGTGAAAGAGATCCAGTCGCTGCACCGTGTCTACTCCGCCAGCCCCATTTTCGGGGTGCAGTTTGAGATCGAGGACAGGGTATGGACAAGGATCCTTCTCACGTGATCTCACACATCACACGGGCTACGGTGCAGGGATGTGTGTAGGGGTCCTGCAGTAATACAGAGGCTAAGTGATATGGATAGCTTTAGTATAATGATCCCCGAGTATTATTAAATAACAATGGAGTAACGGGGAAGAGATAGTAACGTACGGATATGGAGTGAATTATTTGGCTTGTTTGTAGGTGCTAGGTGTATTGTTACATTTCATGGCCCATAAGAGATGGGAATTACTTGGGAGAGGCCTTCATCCAACAGTGGATTGATCATGGCTGTAATTTTTGCATCATAGCTACATGATCTAACCCAAAAATGTATCACGAATCGCAGGTATATAGAGTCCCTATATATACCTCGGTTCTATTGCAAGGTTGCCTATTTTGCTGTAGTTCAGCCATCACAGGGATGAGTTAATTAAATGTTTGACCAAATATAACAGGCTAATTTTTAACTTGATAATTTTGTATGGCCCGCGAATGATGTTATGAATATCCAAATGGCCTTTGGCAGAAAAAAGGTTCCCCACTGAGGTTTATAATGTTGAATTCCTACATACACAGAGGTATAGTGGGTTTCTCCAAGGTTTGGTTCTCGGCCAAACACTCACGGACTCATCTCTCTGTAAGGTGATTAATGGGTATATTGTTTCGTGAAAAAATGTAAATGATTTTACATTAATAAAAAAAAATTCAATGTGATTTGAAGCTTTCGTGACTGCAGGAATTACTCTTAGGTTCTTTCGGTAAAGTGACGTTGAAAGAAAATTAATTAAATAATAGAGTACGACGTTTCAATTGCTTGTGTGTCTGTGTGTCTCCGTGTCTGTGTTTTGTCTCTCTCTCAAATTTAGTTCTACCTGACGACGATTGCTTGTGTTGCAATCGAAACGTCGTACTCGATTCAATTCATCTTCTTTCTACGTGACTTTACCGAAAGAACCAAAGAGTACATTTAAATGTATTTACTGGCAAATTTTAAATACAAAATTGGCCTCCTGATCTGTGATGGGTTGGCCATGATACATGAGTAATTACTATTGTTAAGTAGCATATGTGAGTAATTTTAAATATTCATGGCTGTGTGTCTTCTGCTTGTTTAATCACATGATCTCACATTGTGTAGAGCTGTGTGAAATTCCACGTGATAAAGTAAAATATATGGCTCCTGGCCACCAAAAAGCGATACTTTGCTACTAAACGACTGGCAGAAATGACAATTATCAGCACACTTTATGTTCATGTAAAACAGCCAATTTTACATATCTTGTAAAATTGGCCTCCTCTGAGGACATGGTGGTGGCGAGATGTTAACTACCTTGCAATGTATACAGGAGGTCGTGGGCTCCATCTCAACCCTGACGCCTGCTGTATATTTGGAGTTTGCATCTTCTCCCCGTGGTTGCACGGATTTTTCTTTGGGTCCTCTGCTTTGTCCCTCCACATTTAGCATCAACATGCATTTAAAATATTTGGCTGCTATAAATTTCCACATGATAAGCCATTTGGTTGAGCTATCATTTGTGGCCAGGTTGCTTCTGTTAAAGAGCTATATAGCTGGAAAAAAATAGTTTAGCATAGTTGTGTGATTTTTCACCACATGCCTGTACTATTATGTAATTATATTGTGGGTATTTGTATTTCTGCAGCCCCAGCCACTTGATGAAGTGACAGTGGAGAATGCCTTGGATGACGTGGAAATTCAACAGGATGAGCCAAGCGACGCCTTCGTGGTACAAACTTGCACCCCACCAATGTAAATTTTTAAAATAAAATTAGTGACGAAAATAAGATTTTTATTTTAGTCAATGATGACGATGTGGATGAAAATCATCAGGTATGGCGACAATGACAGCCCGCCAAAAGACCAAAGTGTGATTGGCTGACGAGATTAAATTAGTCCGAATTTAGACACACTAAGATAATTTAGTTATGTTATTAGAGACTGCAGTGCACGGAAAAAGACCAAAAATGGTAATAGACTGCGACCTTGACAAAAATGAAAAATGATGACTAAATTAACGCTCCACTCCACCCACGTTACGATCTGATGCCCAGGCCTTAGTGGTTGTCCGTGAAATGCGTAAAAAATACCATACTGCCACAATTGTGCCGAGGACTGATATATTCAACAGAAGGACTTTCACTAAATAAGAATTGACACTACCTGATGGCTTGATAAACAAAAGTTATCCTCCAAATTGGCCATTGGATATTATTGTGAGCTGGGAAAAAAATGTGTGAATAAACAGAGAAAATCTTATTGAGTGCTTTTTGAAAAATATTTAAGCCGCGTTTCAATCTCAGACAATTCAGTTGGACACAATGCCTTGACAAACCTCAGGTTTTAAAAATAATTTATAAGGTTACTAGCGGGAAGTACCCGGCGTTGCCCGGGCGAAAAAGACACACACACATCGACTTACACACAGACATCGACCCACACACACAAATACATCGACTTCCACACACACACACATTTGGACTCAAACACACAAACATCTACTTACACACACACACATGTAATTACACAAACACATCGACTCACACACACACACACATAGACTTACACACACACATCGACTCACACACATACATAGTCACACACACATTGACCTACACACACACATATGGACTTACACACACACATTGACTAAGACACACACACATGGACTTACACACACACATGGACCCACGCACACACATCAACTCACACACAGACATCGACTCACACACACACATCGACTTACACACACACACATGTCGACTTAAAAATGCACATGAACTCACGCAGACACAGACTTACACACACACATCGACTCACACACACACATCTACTCTCACACACACACATCGACTCACACACAGACATCGACCCACACACAAAACATCGACTTACACACACACACGTCGACTTACAAACGCACATGGACTCACGCAGACACACATTTCGACGTACACACACACACATTTCGACGTACACACACACACATTTCGACGTACACACACACACATTTCGACGTACACACACACACATCGACTGAAACACACATATCGACTTAAACACATACCGCACACACACACATGGACGTACACAAACAAACACAGCGACTGTCACACACACACATTGACTCTCACACACATTGATGCACACACACACGGACTCGCACAGACACAACGCACACACATATATGGACTCACACGCACACATGGACGTGCACACGCATAGCGAAAGAAGCAAGGGAGAGGGGAAATGCACGCGTGTATACTAAGTAATAAGGAGCGATTGCGAGGGTGTTCCGCCATTTTGGTGCAAACATTTGCCGCGAGCAAGAGCGGCAAATTATGAAAGTCAACGAAATACAAAATGAACCTAACCTACCTGTAACTATGAGCAGATGCGCACCAATCAAGCGTAATTGACATCACGTCACTGCTCAACCCCTGAACTGAGGGGGCAAGTGTAAATATGATAGAATGAAGACGTAATTGAGTATATTTATGCAGTAAGTGATATTGCGTGGCTGCTTATGCCTCAAGAGTACAGAAAAAGGCTATTCTTCCCCTCAAACCTGGATTTTGTCAGCAGGACAGTGATATTTAGAAATGTACCTATTTTCAAAGAGAAAACGTGTGCATAAGTGTCATGGGCTCACATAAAGACGTGGTCGTGAAAGCCAAAGGTAGTGGTAGACGGGGAGAAAAATCGTGTTACTTCGGGTAAAACATTGCTTAATCCCTGTCATTAAATGTCTTACCGATAAAAGGCAATTTGTAATGAGTAAACAGTCATGGTAATGAATGTTTGAAGAGAGCTGTAAATGTGTGTTACCTTGCGCAGTGTACACGAAAGATAATCTCCCCTCACCCCCACCGAACGCGTGTGACTTGGTAGGGGTCCTCCCCATCACCGAACGCGTGTCAGTTGGTAGGGTCGAACATGCGCTAGCTAATAAATGAATAACAAATAACAGCACTAAATAGTTTATTACACTACTTTAAAGGTGACGGGCGCGAAATGGGAATAGTGCTGGCTCGGCACGGGGCTTATGGCGTGATGCCTGGCTACTTTTTAACAACGTAAACCCCACGGTTTGCGAGCCAAATCCTTTGCAAGTTTCGGCCACACACACAGACGGACAGACAAAAAATGTCTTTTATAGGTAAGAAGAAGAATCGTTGAAAATCATATTATTCAATTAGAAACGAAAATATCACTATTTTGGTTCAAATTGGCCCTTTATATGCTTTTTTGTATGTTACATTGTTGTTAATGGGGTACATAGTACTAATTACTAACCATACCACGAGGAATGCCAGTTATGCGTTACATACCCGTTTCCATGTGTTGTTCGCAGGCCTACTTTGCCGATGGAAACAAGGTACGCCAAACAAGATGGTCAATAAAATTACGCAATCAAAATTCACCCATTTTTGGCATTTACCATCCATATAGAACAATCAATATTTTTTCCCGTAACATGTGTAGTCCTTGGCAACTTAAATGAGGTCATTCAGCTTGCTGCACTTGAGAATTGTATTTTATTTCAGCTGAGAGCTAAGGATTTCATCACAGGCTTTCTGTGATATTGGCTCAGTATAATACATCATTCTCCTGAGTCACCAGTCATCTTCCATTCAATTCATTTTGGCATCCCTTTTTAATATGTAGTGTCATTAGTCTACACAGTAATTGTGAAAAAAAATGTATATTAAATGTTGCACAATGCAGTGAAGCCTATTTTAGAGCTCATTCGACTTATTTGCTGGATATACACAGACTGAACCAATAATACAAAGCTGGGACAAATGCATTCAAGTGGATTTACAAGACGTCTGGAATAGGGCTGTCGTTCCACAGACACCAGAAGTGGTTCCAACATGTATCGTGTCACTTTGGTTTACAGCAACAAGATAGGGATCCCATATTCAACGAAGATCTCGGTCTTGCAGTGGAGAAGCTGCGTGACGGATTTACCCTGCAGAGTCTCTGGGATGTTGTGAGCTAAGCTTGTCTACATGTATGCCACTTAAATGTCATTTCCCAAACCCTCCTCCTGTACCGCAAGTGCAATAAGTTGAACATTTTCTAAAGTTGACAGGATACAATTTTTTGTTCAGAAGTAATCATTCGATGAGGGCTCATTCGTATATAAGTGCAATTTTGTATGGATTTAGGCAGCACCAATATAAGTTTCCTTACGGCATTCCTCTTGGCGCTGTGGTTGTGAGATGTTAACTACCTGGCCTGGTATACAGGATATCGTGGGTTTGATCCCGATGCCTGCTGTATATTTGGAGCTTGCGTGTTTTCCCCGTGGTCGCCTGGATTTTTCTCCGGGTCCTCCGTTTTTTTCCCTCCATATTTAGAAACGTGTTTTAGAGTATTTGGCTGCAATGCATTTGCATGTGATAAGCCACTTCGTAGAACTATCATTTGTGGCCAGGTCGCTTCTGAAAAAAGAGCTAAATAGCTCGGTGGGCCTTACGAAATAAAACGTTTAGTTTAATTCATTAGCATCATGCCTACCTGGCCAGAAAAAGTGCCTCCCCTTGGCTGCTGAACAGAGTAACGTGAGCAGAATGTCACTCGATTAGGATATGAATTAATCATTACTTTTTAGGCATGCGTATGAGGAATTTGTGTATGCTGCACACAATGGTCATATGATCTCATAGTGAATAATTTAGTCTCTCTTAATCTGGTGTTTTTAATCCCCGCTAATTAAAAGTAAGTGTGAAGTGTTCTTTGTTGACTATTTTAAAAAAAGATGCATGTGCTGTATAGCGGGATTCATTTTGTACATTCTGTAATGTCAGTAAACCAGTTGTGTGCAGTGGACAGTATATATTCAAAACACATACCATACCACAATTAATGTGCACAAACTCTGAGCATTGGGCTCCTAATAGCAGGCTGTGTGCATCCAGAAACAGACTTGCTATTGATTCTATGCTATTGATTCTCAGAATATTTTTTTTTCCCTTTAAGGAAACCACAAATTTGAAATCTAGGCTTCATTTGAAGGGGGGTAAACTCGTGTATGTTCGTGTTTGTAAATGGGGCCATTCTTGATGACGAGTTGTGCAAAAGAAGCACTCAAATAAATGGGATGTTGTCTATAACTCCAGAAAAACATCGAGTCGTTTGTGATGTTTTATGAATTACACTAAATGTTTTTCTAATGTTTGAAGCTTTCGTGACTGCAGGAATTGTGATTTAATTTTATTTTATACCTACGTGACTTTACCGAAAGAACCAGAGAGTATTTTTCTAATGTCTTCCAAGAATTTTTTTTTCAAAATGCAAATGTACCCAAAATGTCATGAGGTTTCTCTTTTGTCCGTTGTGTTTTGTAGTGCATACTATAATCCACGAGGAATGCTCTATGTACACTCATCTTTACGGATGTTCTACTCTCGAAGAAGTCACACGTGTGTGTGTGTTGCCTTTCCCCCCCCCCCCCCGCTGTGCTTCAGTTACACCAACCATCACTATAGCAATCACGGATTTTACTGTGCTGCAGTTTAATCAATAGCATAGCTTCATAAAATAGGAGCTATTTCATATTTGGCACATGGTCTCAAGTCAATATAAATGCAGTATGAGACAACCGTTGTTTGATGATTGAAAATATGCAATAAATGACAGGTTTAAACTTGCTTCATATCTACACATGATGTTCTGCAGACTACACACCACGAAAAACAAGATTATAGTGTTGCAATATTTTGTTTTATATTCTGATGAATGCAAAAATAGTACTTTGTACATTGCTCTCAGGATCCCATAAATCAAGTGAACATATCATAACCACTTTCAGTTATTCATTACCCACTGATAAATGAAGAACGTTCTATTTTAATGCATTTTCCTGCAGCCATGAAGCTATAATTCCTGTCCTATGGATGTTCTATGATTAATTTCTTCTCCCCTGTGAACATCTAGTGTGCATTCATTCAACGTTTTAGTACTGGTAGGAACCTCCTGGTTACACCAGCCCACAGGGGATTATTGTGTCCGTCCATCTGTCGTGCAGGGAGGGGTTGGGTGGGGAGGGTGGGGTGGGGCTGGGTGGGGAGGGGCTGGTCACCCCGTGGTCCCTTATAAAACTCAACGTTTAACCTACTCACGCCGGCTTGTGCCCGCCCTCACAGTCGGGCATATGTGCGGAATACACCACGCCGCCGTTGACCCTGGCCATTGACCGAGCAACCCAACGTTCCTACCAGCTCCCTCCGCAGCAATGTGTTTGCCCATTTCATAATTATTTGGCACTCATTTGACACCTCACTTCTTCCTAACTCCGCTCACTTTTCTTGTGATTAGTCATCCACGTAATTTGCGTATGCTTTTCAATGTAACACGTTTGTTTTGTATCTTTGTCGCTTGCAATTTATTTCTAGGTTAATTGCTATCTTGGCAAACTGTTCCTTTTTTACAACAGGTGTTTCAAGTATTTCTGTTCAGATGTCCGTGTGCAACGTGTCGGTCACGCTAAGCAGTTGTTTTCGAATAAATCATCCACGGTCATGAAGAATATTCTAGAGTATTTGCAACATAATGCAGCCTCGCAAGCGGGTTAACGTTCATGGCAGCGCAAACGCATAGAGAGAATGAGACGTGTCAATGAAATGATCAATCTACGATAAAAAAAAACAATCGTGAAAATCAGTGGTTAGAAATAGCCCTTAAATAAATATACTTCATGTACAATTCCAGAATACTGCTAGATGAAGGCTCACCACGCCGTGTCAATTCATTGGGAGTTTTTTAACCATACGGTGCTTAACCACGCTGGTCTAGGCGGGTTCATGAATCGGCTTGCCAGGACCGGTTTTAGATATCGCTCGCCACTCACTGATTCTAAGCCATGGCTGAGATAGCCCTGATTACTGGGGTCATAGTGCACGATTGCGCAAATCTTACCTCCCATTGTATAATTTATATTGACACACGAGCGCAAATTGTAGGGCTTCCCCAGCAGTGAATAATTGAATCGTGCTCGCGCCGCATAAAATACACGCGTACGGTAGAGCCCTAAAATAATATATAGCGTAATCACCACTTCGTATTTTTAGCTCTTCCTCGCTCGGCAAAGCCTTGGGACCGTTCGAGCAATATCGCAGAGTGCGACCAAAACCTTCAACCGTGTTTTGAACCATCGTCTCTGCATTAAGCATTCAGCAGGCATCAGCGTTAATGGTCTGAGCGGTGCCCGATGATGTATGGCGCCCGCTTCATCCTCTTGCTGCGGTATTCGCTGCATTTACCTAACCTGCTGCGCGATTAATCGGCCGGATGATTGACACGCACGCGGCGTGAGCGTGCAGAGACCGGTGCGCGGAGCAAGCGGTGTTCCATGCACACGGGCAGAAGAGACGCGATGGGTGTGCATCTATATATAGCAAAAGCTGCACTGTATATGCCAGAAAATCCGTGTGTTTGTATTTCGATTTAAAGCTTTCGTGACTGCAGGGATTCATCTTCTTGGTTTTTTCGGTAAAGTCACGTAGAATGGAAATAATAAAATAATAAAGATAATATTATTATGATAAATCCTTATTATTTTATTATTTCCATTCTACGTGACTTTACCGAAAGAACCAAGAAGATGGATACTTGTAATTCATCTTAGCATGCTGGCAAACCCTTCCATGCCCAAGAAGGACCGGGCTCCATTAGAATTGTCTTGATTATTCCCACTTGTATCCCCCACCAATCTGTGTCGATGATACTTTTACCACATCACCCACAGCGTTCCACAGTTGTTTTAGCGGATCATGTGGTGATACAGGACGCTGTCCCGCGCGTTTCGTTTCCACAGTGATTGTTTTTTTTCTGTTCCCCAATACTCCATCTGCCCTCCACCCTCCCCCCACAGTCTGCTTGTGAACGGATGCACCAAACAGCTGTGCGTACGATAACAGCCGAATCACTATTCAACTATTAAACCCTCTATTTGCTGTGTTAGAGCGACGTTTATTTTCCCTTAAAACAGGCCTTCTACAACTCCGGTGCTCACCACCCACCACTGCTTTGTGTTTGCCAATTGTATACATTTAAATACAAACATAATGAATTACACCTGAGGATTGGTAAACATGCACTATCGTGGACCATGGGGTTTGAGAAGCCCTTCCTTAAAATAGACTGTGAGCAGGTGGTGTGATATCAGACCCAAACGTGTCTGGGGACAAGGGAAAGTTGCCCAAAAGAATGTCATGCCTTTAGGGCCAGGATCATTTTCATAAGATGTCAAGCAGCCACTGGTTTTCAGTAAGTAGACAATCAAGCAGGCCAAATAAGCTTGCTTATATGGCATGAACAGTTCACGACCCGAATGTTTACGAAAATAAAAGGTTATTGCGTTTTACTTCAATCGTAATCACTTGGAAGCATATCGTTGTCAATATCAAACGCAATGATAATTTCTTCCTGACAATGGCAGTTTTATATTTTTAATAAAACAACTTTCATGAAATTTCTTAATAGAAGAAGGTGCGGTGGCCAAGTGGTAAGGCGTTGGTCTCGTAAACCAAATATAGTGGGTTCGGTCGTCCCATCCAAGCCTCAGTCGTTGGAACTCTTCTTGTATTGTCATATTTTCTTGGCATTGGAACTACGAGAGTTTAAAGTTGAGGTTTTTAAGACGATTGGAGGAAATTAATGGCGCGCTCAAGGATACGATCTTTACTCAAGCAATGGAGCCTCGTGTGAATGACCTTAAAATGCATAAATTGTGTATGAATGGAACACCATGTATTTCACAATCAAACATATGCTTCATGGATTTTTATTGTAATAGTTGTTTTCACATGGGCACGAGATTAAACTATTCAGCGACTGTCAATGGTTTTCTTTAAATTCAAGTCAACCTGTTGTCATCTCAAATTTTTATGGCTGCGTGAGGATACGTTCAAGTCAGAGCTTCATTGTTCATTTTCAGGATTAATCACAATCCCTACAGTTGGGGATGTAGCTCAGTGGTAGAGCGCTTGCTTTGCATGTACGAGGTCCTGGGTTCAATCCCCAGCATCTCCACTACTTTTGCTTTTTGTCAAGTGACAAGTTTAGTTTTACTGTATATGCTTCAGAGGATACTTTTCAGTTCAATGTCAAGTCCAGTATGACAGCCAGAATCCACGCTAAATGTTGTTTAACTTCTCTCTAAAATCACTTGGAATGATATCGTTTTCAATACCGAAAACAACAAATTACCAACAGAAGAAGGTGTGTGGCCACGTGGTAAGGCGTTGGTCTCGTAAACCAAAGATCGTGGGTGCGATTCCCATCCATGCCGCTGGTGTGAAATGTTCTTGCTTTGTCACATTTGATTGACCTTTGAACTACAAGAGTTTGAACTACGAGAGTTCAAAGGTCATGTTTTTGATAAGAAGGCATAGACTCAATGGCTTGCTCAAGCAATGGAGCCTCACGCAAGCAATGGAGCCTCACGTTAATTACCTCAACAATTCATGAACTGTGTATTTATGTAACGCCGTGTGTTGTACTCTTCAACTCATATACCTGATGGTTTTGTATTGTCAGTGTTTTTAGTTATTTTCACATGGGCATGAGATCACATTATTCAGCTATTTTCAGTTTTTCTTCAAACTCAGATTATACTTGTTACGTGAAATTGGTATGGTTGTGTCAGGGCAAGTTCATATCACATCTGCATTTTCAGGATTATAAGCTAGGTCAAAGGTTGGGATGTCACTCAGTGGTAGAGTGCTTGCTTTGCATGTTTGAGGCCCTGGGTTCAATCCCCTGCATCTCCATTTATGCTGATTTTGTCAATTGACCAATATAGTCTAACTTCATGAGCTTCAGAGCATACATTTCAGGTCAGTGTCAGGTGTATTATAATTCAAAGCATCCACTGATAATGTCGATTTATTTGTTTCTTAATCCGTTGGGAGGGTATAGGTTTCCAAATCCAAAACACTAAATGCCTAAAAATTGTAAAAGGTTACACCAAGCAGAAGGCGTGGTGGCCAAGTGGTAAGGCGTTGGTCTCGTAAACCAAAGATCGTGGGTTCGATTCCCATCCATGCCTCTGGTGTGACATTTTCTTGCTTTGTCATCTTTTATTGACCTTGGAACTACGAGAGTTGAAAGGTCACATCTTTGATAGGAATGCATGGACTCAATGGCTTGCTCAAGAAATGGAGCCTCACGCAAGCAATGGAGCCTCGTGTTAATGACTTCAACAATCCATAAATAACGTGTTAAGTGAACGCCGTGTGTTGGACACTTCAACTCATTAACCTGATGGTTATGTATTGTCAGTGTTTTTAGTTATTTTCATATGGGCATGAGATTAAATTATTCAGCTATTTGCTGAATCCACGCCAAATGTTGTTTAACTTCTCTCTAAATCACTTGGAATATTGTTTTCAATACCAAAAAATAAAAAATCCCCCCCCCAAAAATCACCTGTTGAAATTTTTAGTGAAATTATAAAAGATTCTCAACAGAAGAAGGCGTGATGGCCAAGTGGAAATTCATTGGTCGCGTAACCCAAAGATCGTGTGTTCAATTCCCATCTATGCTTTTGTTGCGTGATCACTTGTCACGTGACATTTTCTTGCCTTTGAAACTAGCAAGGGTTCAAGGGTCATGTTCAGATGAATGGAGGCACTTCATGGCGAAATTAAAATTACGAAGGTAATGCCATGCAGTTACACGTAATCACGTCCCATGAAACTTAGATGCAAATGACCACTTACTTTGAGGCGCGTAACTTAGACCCATGCGTAATGGAAATTCACGTTGAAATGAATCACAAATTTTGACAAAATTGTTGACTGTTCTCGCCATTCTTATTGTGCAGCCTGCATTAGTTTAATCCGAATCGAGTAATTTGCGGGTCGCTTTTAAAATTTTCACCACGACGCTAACACAAACACACACACAACGGCCTCCTCTTTTCGAATGATGTCACAGCCTCGACAGCATCCACTCCGAGGCAGACGGCGCATATTTTATGGCTAATCCATCTGGCGGTAATAACCGGGGGTGACCCGCCGGTTCCGAACCGCGTAAACTCCGCCGGTGCCATGTCAACGCCCCCCAATTTACGTGTGATTTATTACTACACTGCCCGCCCCTCCCACCCTGTCAACCAACAACAGGCACACACCGTTCCTTCTCTTCCATCCCGCGACGGAGCCGGGCACCCCGTGAGTCATGTAGCCACAACAAGCAAATACGCCGTCGTCGTCGATGCCTGCCGGCGTCATTGCGGCGTGCACTTGTGGCCACAATAATTGAACGAATTGGGGAAAAAACTGGGTTGCAAAGTCATCAGAGAGAGAGAGCGGAGTGCTGCAGGGGTTATATCGGAGGTGGATGCGACTGGGCCATACGTTTGAGATGAGTAGTTCGTTGGTTCAATGGCGAGTCAGGGCCGGATTAAGTTTAATGGGGGCCCGGCGCTGTGATAGTGTTGGGGGGGGGGGCATCTATGTACATTAAATTCCTTCCCTTTACTGTTTTACCATCACCATGTCCAGCTTAAACGGAGACACCAGTACTCGGGCTGTACTCATGAGAGGCATTCGCTTGCGTGTGTATGTGTGAGAGAGAGCTTGGGAAAACGGCTGTCATTCATTAACCCGCGTTCCGCCTGGTAGAGGAATACTGTAAGTCGCGCATTTAAAAGCTCATTTGATGCCTAACTGTTGCCACTTTTGGGGGAACACAGCGGGCAGAAGCGACATCACGCGTGGGCAGTTGACCCATCCCGAAAGAGCACGGAGCAAGTCAACGAGTGTGGTGCGTGCTTTCCACCGTGTTTTGGAATGGAAAACTCTCACGGCCTGCACCCGAATTCGTTCAGAATTTCCAACACACCGGCCGGAGCTTCGGCTTCAGCAAATCGCGGTGAGCGAAACAACGGGAGGGTCCCGATAAGGCAATTCTCACACTGCTTGTAAAAAAAAAAATGAGAAACTTTGCCAGCCAGATACGTGATACGTTTTCTCGCCATCTACGGAAGGCTTTAGAATCGGTTCGTTGTCACCCTTAAGGCACCGCAAAATCGATCCCCACAGGTTAACAGCGAGGACCTGTCCACTTAAAGCCCCAGAGGCACGAGCCAGCAAGAGGCAATATTGGCGACAGAGTCCTAAAGATTCCTGACTATGATGAAACCGGTATAGGGTTGTTTAATTGTTCTGCCGATATCTAAAAAAATGATGGCTCTTATTCTTATCTTGGTGGGCTAAAACAAGGCTGTGTGTATTGTACACCACAGTATTGTGATATACCATGTGACGTGCAAGGCATGATGGGAGAACCGATCCCATGAGCCACAATCACGACTTTTTCTGTCTAGTGGAGATAGGCGTAAAGACACGCACAAAGGTGTGTGTGTGCTACGTACGAACAGCAGGAAGGCCCATCTGATTATTATGCCTTACCATGCATGTCCCGTGACCACCACATTGCCCGTACAATGCTCTCAGCCTTGTCTAAACCACCACCAACTCTGGCAGAGCTGAACGCGTGGCCACTCGCCCTGCTGCCGACAGCCTGCTTTTATATGTGAAGGGAGAACACGGATTTGAACCCAGAATGTTTGTTGGTACTTTTTGGGGAACACACGGATATGTCCACAAAAGTGACCGTGGAACGCACCGTTCAGAGCTCACGCAGCACTGATGAGATTGATGAGATTAAATTTCACCTTGCTGTGTGAGCTCTTAAAGGTGCATTTTATGGTGTATTTTTTTTGCATTTGCGTGTGAAAGAGGGAGAAAGAGCAATACAATGTAACAAAACTCAAGAAAGGTAACAAAAGTATATATATATACGGCAAAAAACGAACCGTTTTTGTTGCATTATAAAAGATATATCTTCCTCCCACCGTCTGCTTTTCCTTCCCTGTTCCTCAAATCCCTTTTTCCTCTATCCTGCCTCTTCGCCGGCTCTGGTTTTGACCGGTGGCACCGCAGATGGGAAGGATGAAGGAAATCAAAACCACGACGTCAAGGACGGGCCCGCGTCGGCCTCGTCAGCCGGGTTGGGGTGCTGCAGGTCTTGTTCCCTCTCGCTGGGGACGAGATGACGGCACAAGCTGTGGCCACCTCGAACCGGGTTGGCCGGAGACCGCCGGCCACAGAGTGATGTTTTTTTTTACCTGGTGCTCAAGTAAGCGTTGCCAGACGCCAATGTTGCCCTTCGCAAATAATCAATCAACCGCCGGTTCAAGGGCTGGGTAAAGCCCAAACGAGTCCATTCCAGAGCTGTTTTCTCAACACGTTGATACACTTACCGACGACAAACAGCACAGCATGACAGTGGCTGACGTAAAGACTTTGTAACCTCAAATTACTGCACGAACATCTCAACTTCGTGCCGCGATGTACGTTGCACGGATGTTTATCTGCTTGTCATCCAAGTGTACCTATTCATCTGCCAGTCATCTCGGTCAGTCGACCCATGGCGCCTGCTGGGTCTGTCTCGTGACCTCCTGCCAGCGGGCGTTCGACACTTCACGTGGCCTTAAAGTGCACATAGCCTGGCACAATCGCCGTGGCGACGTCACCATCACTTCGTGGTGAATGGCGGTTGTTGCTGTTGTTGGTATTCATGAAGTCATAGTTCAAGATCTTGTAATCCTTTTTTATTTAGTAAAATAGCAATAATAATTTACAAACATGTGTCAATCCACTGCTGGATGAAGGCCTCCCTATCCTGGTTCTGGGGATTGTTTGACCATACTTCACCACGCTGGCTAGTATCGATTGGTGGAGGGGGCAGGAATTCCAGGTTCGGCTATCACTCCACGGATGTTAGCCACTGTGAGTGAATTAACTTGGATAGATATGTGGCTTCAGAGTGCCATGTGCTCATCACTGCACTTCCACAAAAAGTTTTGTGACAGAGCCATAATTTTAATTCCGATTTTTTTTACTTCTCCAAAACATTGTTTTCAACATGCCAAGTAAATTGAAGGAGGTTTGTTTCACAATGTTTCTTCAGTGAATTTTCGTATGTGGTGTGTGCGTACACACACAAAGAAACTATTCCCAAATGAAGATAAACTTATGTCAAATCTGTGTCTTTGTTGCGACAATTAATGAACAATCACACACAGTGGGACGAAAGCCAGAATTGGCAACAATCGGTATTTTCTGAGAAATCCCGTAGAAGTCTATTAATGCGGTGATAGTCGACCAAACTGCCCTTGCCAGCTAAAAATGACCAATAAACTCTTCCCTCAATTCTCGTCATAAAGGTTAACCCTTTGCACTCGCTGGTTTACATGAAAGTAGCACAGCATGAATCGCACATTCAATGAAACGCACATTCAAGTTAATGGGCACTGTTTTTTTACGTCCGTTTTTTGTGGAAAGCGAGTGACATGGAGGTCCCATGAAATGTGATTTAAACTGCAATGGGTTAGTAGTTTGTAATTACTTCAAAGCTCAATGAGCCTTACCCGAAATAAACTCACTGACAATTCACCGGGGCATCGGGCGAGGAGGGCATTGTGGATGTTTATGATAAAATGTGTCCTCACAACACGGGCAAGCCTCTGTCCATGCCAGTCCAATGAGACATCACAAATCGAGGGAACTCTAAGCTACGTACGGCACGAAAGAAGTTCAACATACATCATTAGAAGATCGCAGAGTATTTTAAAAAATAAATTTATTGTAAAATTAAAATCGCACTAAAACCTCAATTAGAGCCCCGAATTGAGACGTTTACCCAATTCCATATCAATGAGTCTTTTGTGTGTGAGTGGAGGAGAGCGGAGTACTGGACCTGAAAGGAATCCCACAGGAGGGATAACATTCAAAGGTTGTGCAGAAAAAGGGTACCTGAACCAACTTGCTGTACTTCCTTCTCTGGCCACCATGCAGTCCAGCGGATGTCGTGGTTTGACAATTCGCCTCCTTTAGAGAGAGCTCTACAGAGCCCCTCTAGAAGAGGGGATTTGGCCTACTCTTCCACGCTGACGGGAAGTCTTGAAAGGGGCCGTCCATAAATGACGTCACGCGATTTTGGACGATTTTTGACCCCCCCCCCTAGTCACACGGCGTCACAAAAAGTCAGACCCCCCCTCAAATATGACGTCACAAAGCTCTGCCCCCCCCCCCAAATAAAACATGCTTCAAATCGCTTTAAACTATTGTCATTGTAGTGCGTATTTAATGTGGCGCTGCACTCTGATGTTGTAGGAGAAAACATTTATTAAAAAGTATATTTAATTAAGTAGAACGTGTTATCTATATTTATTTAAAGTTGCGCATTTTGATGTGACGTCACATTTCTCACCCCCCCCCCCCTCGTCACACATCGTCACAAATGTCTGACCCCCCCCCCCCCCTAGGTGCGTGACGTCATTTATGGACGGCCCTTATGACCATTACACAACAGAAGCATCCTGACATCTCACTCCAGTATAGGCCAAAGTACATCGAAGCAAGCAGAAGCCATTTCCCATGGTGCAGTGCTTTTGCTGGAGCCACCCTCTCCCTCTCAGGTGCGTCACGAGTTATGTTCCCGTGGTTTCACAATATCTCGGGGTTGCAACGTCTCATCAGAGAGTATCCCCCAACGCAGAGCAAGGGCGTTGGCCAGGATTTTCAGCAGAGGAATGCAGCAGTGGCATCGCTTTCGAGCGTGCAGGCGGTGCAACTGCACAACCCCCCCACCCCATCCCCCGCAGCCCAGCTGGGGCCAAGGAGCCGGGCTACGAAGAGGGAGGCAGTTGGAAAGGGGGTCACCGTTTCATTCTTTGCACCTGAGCATATGCCAACCACGTGATGCACCTGATATACAATTGTAATGACAGGGTGACACCTGCCGGCCTGAATGTGGTAACTACGGTTATAGCTGCATTACATAATGCCTTATTATGAAGGGGCGTATTTCGGGTAAAGGTGAAGGGTGGAGTCAGTCGAGAAGCTCCGGGAACCATCCCGAAGGGTCTAGTAGGTTCTAGAAAAGGGGGCGTGACCAGAGGTAGAGCTTGGCCACGCCAGGCAGATATAAGGAGCACCGAAACAGAGCTTCGGGGTTGTTCGTGTGGGGTCTGGGTCCTGGTTGCGTCGCTGCTGTCGTCATTTCTTCATCTTCGACCACGTGGCTGTTCTTTTGCAAGAGCAGCTCCGTCGCTACGCTCGTCAGCCAGCCAGCGTAGCGCATGAACAGAGAGGGGCTGCGTATTTGGACAGCCTCGGTGTAGCCGCGTTACGAAGTGTATCGCCCTGTGTGCTCTTAATAACTAAGAAGCCTTCGACTCGACGTGTGTCGGCAGTAGCTCACTACACAATGACGGATTCATGCTTATTCAATACTGCGCGTCATGAAGAGCGTGTGTACTGTGTTAGTCTAATATGATATACACAGATGGAGATCATAGGGGCGGGTCAGAACGTTACAGCAAACAATACACAAACAGCATAGGAGTGCAAAGTATAGGGAAAAGTAAGCAAATCACTAAACATATACAAATTAAACTAAAATGTTTTTTTTTATTTTACCGGGTAAAGCTCACTGAGCTAATAACTTATTTTTCAGAAGCGACCTGGCCACAAATGAGTGATAGCTCAACACAATGGTTTATCACGTGGAAACTTATAGCAGCCAACCCCAAGTAATTTCAATAATCTAATCGCATGTTTCGTAGTGTGGTATCATGATAACGTTAGCTTTTCATGGGTAATATCCTGTTTTATAAAATACACATGTTTTAAGTCATCATGTCTCAGGATGCTGCAGCGGTGTAACGGTTACTACACTGGACTTACACAGCAATTCAAACAATGGGAAAGTTTCTTGAATCCCCAAAACCTCTGTCCAGCCAGCAGCATAAATGGGAACAACCATAGCTTGTCGTTCGGCACGTCGCGTGTGGTGGCGTGAAACGTGGGTACACCCACCTCTCCAGAGATATCTGACCAGCTTGGAAGACCCATAATACAGGGTTTATTGGGGTTAGATTGTGTTCATATTATTACGTCGTTAAACCCGCCACCAACTGACACAGCCAATTAGTAAGGTTTGTCACGTAACTAGAATATGCCAAATCGTTACTAGTACAGCATACCGGTGTGTTGGAGAGTAAATCTACAACAATTATAATCTGTGTACGACATTTTTCCAGTTATTATAACCAGCATCATCAGGCGACAGCCAGAATTTGGCCTACTTGGAAGAGTAGGCTAAATTCCCTCTAGAATGGCACTCTTGAAAAGAGGCCCTTCTGCCAGCATTGGCATTATCAAGTCATTGCAGGGCTGCACCTTTGCCTTTACCGTGTCTTAAGGTTTGAAATTACGACCAGGGTCTTATGCATAAGATCAAGACTTGGTGTTTCCACATTGTCCTGAGAATAGTAAAATACTGATACCATTAATACATTTCAGCAAAGAATGTCAGCCTGTGTGCATCGAACAAGTTTTAGCAAGTCAGTCAAAAGGGAGTTGCTTTGTGGTTAAGAACAAGTATTCCTTGCTGAAGGTCATCCATTAATGAAATAAAACAAAAGCCTGCAGTGCTTACAGTGGATGGCCTCTTGTTAACAGTCATGAATGAGTTTGGAACAGAAAGTTCATTATGACAGCCACCCAAACACTTAAAATGTGAAGGATTTAAAAAAAAATACAGTATTTACGTTTTAAGCAATGAATCTATCGGCCCGTGGGTGAATGCCAAAAATGTCAGTCTGCAATCAGAGCCACCCATGGGTTCCTGGATGTCCGTAGCAGAATGTCACCGAAAGGTTAACTTTATTGGCAAAAATAATAATGCGGATTGCTCTGGCAATTGCAGACAATTCACAGGATGTGTCCACCACATTGGAGGTGTGGTTGAATTGCACTTAACAACAGCGAAAGGTCTTACAAAAAACAACAACACCAGGCGTAGTGTAACTCCTGGTGTTTTTAAGGAAAATGTTACATTTTGTTTCAAAAACAATAACGGCTAACATAACCAATTCATGTGCGATCAAAAAAAACTAACATTAGATTGTTTTTATTTTGTTGGCTAACAATGTCACGTAATCAATTTTGACTCATCGTGCAGCCGTTTAAAATTAAAGACAATAAATCACGTGATCATTCAAGCTGCTTTTGATCGTGAGCCCTTACATACCTCCCATGGGAGTGAAAAAAAAATATTGCCCAAATATGAACAACACTTTTTAAAATCTGATATTCGCATGGACTCGCAAAAGCCGTGAGCCAGCTACATACTCAAACCTTACGCATTGCACAAGTGGACGGCTTGAAGTTGTGTTTAGGCAGGCCAGTGGCAGTTCGAAGACCCCACGACATCATTCCAATGACCCCCCCCCCGTCCCACCCGATACCTCGAGTAAAACCAGCAAAGGCGGCCAGCTGCCACCGGTACGCAGCAGTGTGTGTGTGTGGTGAGGGCCAACAGAGTGGATTGGTCGATGGGAAGTGGAGGAGGGAGGGAGGGGAGAGAGGCTATGTGCGTGTGAAATGGCTGGTTTTTTGGCGTCGTGTTGTGAGGACCACCATAAGGCCCGACTGGTTTGTGCGGGTCAGCTGGGCTGGGATGGGGACACTGCCAGCGGGAGCCAGTTTCCACGGGGCCTCTTTACGGGTTCCGGTGCGTTGCATTTCATCGAATAAATTACGCTTTTGAACTTTCAGATTGGCGCTATGCAGTTGCAGTATTACAGCACCTTAATGTTTCGTGTGAAATCAATAGTTGTTTCAAGCGCTTTGCCAATCCACCACTGGGTGAAGGCCTCTCCACACTGTCGGTCGTGGGTGTTGTTTGGCTATAATTTAGCACGCGTACCAGTGTATATTACGTGAGTTTTATACACAAAGTATGTTTGTTATCTATTAGTCCACTGTGCTAAAAAGAAAACAAATCCAAAAACCTTACTATCAGCCTGCATACACTGTAGAGTAGTGGCAAGTGCATGTAGGGCATAATGAAATGACAGTGAGGTCAGCATCATGCTTGACCGCCTTTGTCTTCCCAGTACTGATTAACACGCACTGCCCCAGGTACACCCTTAAGATTGAGTCGAACTAGCTGGTACTCGTGTTAGATTTGACGTCACTGTCAGCCTGTCCACTATTAAAATCGCATTCTTGGCTCAGAAGCCAGAATTGTTACGCTTGTAAATTTCTAGTTTTTCCAGTTTTTTTTTCTTGTATTCAATGTTGTTCACAAAACGTTGTTCGATCGATCTTCCATGCTGATTTGGAATCCCATTGCTCTAATCAGCCCCTTGTAACAGTTATGCACCAGGGCAGGTGCTGTGTGCTGGCGAGATCTGCCTGCGTCTGGTAAGCGTGTACCCAGAGTAGATTTCACTGGGCTCTTCCGCACACGGGTGTGATGGTAGTGACGAGACCGCCTCACTCACCCGGGAGAACTGAGCGTGCGTTCGACCTGATAAGCTCGGCATGTCACCCCCCCACCCCCCCAAGTTGTAAAGGCCTCTTCCCCTCCCCTCTGTCGCCTCTAAAACTGTTGGCGCACGGTGACACCAGCGACCCTGTGATCTCTGCCACAGTGCTAATTGTTGCGAACGAAACTTAGTGATGTAAACGTTCGTTAATCAACGCGTTATGTGTTTTTTAAAGATATTTTTTTTAGCACAAGATCACTACGAGTGGACGAAAACCATCAAGCATGACGATGACCATGATTCTCCACCAATGACCAAAGCACCACTGCCAATGAAGAGACAGTTGAATTTAGACAGACTAAGATTTGATCTCATTAGAGACTGCAGTACGCGGATAAAGACAAAAATTTTGTATTTATTTGATAACTAAAACACTGTCCAGCTATCACTTTGGCCTTTGCATCATAACGTTGTGCTGCCTCCATTATCTAATTTAGTCCACAATTCAACTGAGATCCCTGACTGCTGGGGGGCATGCCTCCGCACGCTGTTTCGTCGGTCGTGGTTTTTGACCATACTTCACCATGCTGGTCAGTGCGGGTTGGTGAAGGGGACAACTGGGGCCGCTTGAGACAACACTCACAACTGATATTAGCTGTTGCCCTGATTCAAACTCAGATAGTCTGGTTCACAGTGCGGTCCGCTAACCGCTGCTCCACCCATATTAATACGTACGGGTACGGTAAAATGTATTGAACAAGCACCATCGGATCCTCTATTCAGTGTCGTTTATTGAACCAAGCGAAATGGCAACTCATAAGAAACAACAAGAAATGGTCGGGTCACCGGCGGTTCCATCTGGCTCCTCTTCTCGTTAACTATTATTTACCGACTGAGAGTGGCGTCACAAGCGTGGCACATGACGGTCTCCGCGTGCCTGGGGGAAGAGTTGACCCCACGGGTCCAGGGAGACGACGAGGCCGGGTCTTCCAGTCAACAGGAAATTGTGTAATAATGGGACCCTTTGGCTGAGAATAATACGATTAATTTATTTAGCAGATCCCTGCCTGGTCGGATTGGGAAACCCTCCCACTTCCTCCAGTCTTGCTCCATTTTTTCAAGCGCTACATCCGGTGGCATCGTATCTCTAATGATGTCTTCCAATTTGTGTAGCCTTCCCCAGCACGTCTTCCCATCACACTTTACTAGCGTGATTATCTTTTCCAAGGTTATTGCTCTCTTCTAAGAACATTCCCAGAATAGCCCAATTACATCTTTCAAAGCCAGTTAATACAGACTTCAAGCATCATTGCTTTACACATTTTATGCTGGTAGGAACCTCCTGGTTACACCAGCCAACAGGCGATTATTGTGTCCGTCCGTCGTGCAGGGAGGGGCTGGGTGGGGAGGGGCTGGGTGAAGAGGGTGGGGCTGGGTAGGGGGTGGGAGGGGTGGGGCTGGGTGGGGAGGGGCTGGTCATCCCGTGGTGCCCTTATAAAACTCAACGTTTAACCTACTCACGCCGGCTTGTGCCCGCCCTCACAGTCGGGCATATTTGCGAAATACACCACGCCGCCGTTGACCCTGGCAATTGACCGAGCAACCCAACGTTCCTACCAGCTCCCTCCGCAGGAATGTGTTTAAATGTGTCATTTGTTTAATGGGATGCTGCATAATCTATTTACCACCCTTTGGCAATCAACTTCTGGATAAAGGCCACCCACACTGTGTCAGTTTTGGGAGTTATTTGTCCATACTACACCACCCTGGTGAAGCAGAACCCAGAAGCGGTTTCAGATACCACTCGCCACTTTGTCAAACATGGACATCTGTAAAAAAAAAACTTCATAGCTCATCGGGATTCTTCAGGATAAATAAAGATTCTGATTATGACAAAAGGGGCTGCACAGGTACATGTACATTGTAATAGGTGTACAATTTGACCCATTCGTTTATTCATTAAACATGTTTATTGCAAGCAAAGCATATGTTGCGTACAGGAAATGCGCATAATGAATGGCACCGCGTGTGATGAGCTTTGCCCGAGCACGTATCGTAGATGGGCTGCCATCCTTTAACCTCCAAATGGCACTAACATCTACTGCCAATAAATGATAGGCTGAATCCGCCAATGCTAAAGTACAGTCCTACACACCATTACAGATTTACAACAGCATACATTACTCGTGTAATGAGCGGAGCGGTGGCGCATAGTGGGCTACGGGGTTTTCACGCTGGGCTTGCAATCCAGAGGTCGTCGTCGGTTCGATTCCATTTCCCGGCGCAGTAGCTGCAAGTAATGGGACAATCGCACGGCATTTAACCCCTTCCCGCCACCCAGCAGAATAAATGCGCACACGACAGTCGATGCCTGATCAACGTGGAAGTGTTGGCCAAATACCATCTAGAGAGCCCACCTTTAACGGAGGCCCTTCCGCAGCCAGTTACGTGAACAAAAACATCCATTGTTGCACCGTTCAATTTAAAGTGGAGGGCAAAATAATGAACCACGCGATAACTTAGCACGCCGAATCCGTTTGTACGCGTCCATTGATTACGATGCTGAACCCATTTCGGAACCCCGGTAATTGATTCTGAAAACGGTTATTGAAATAGATGCTTAAAACGGTTACCAGTTTGACTTGTGAAATCGGTTACCGGTTTGCAGATTACCGCTTCACCAACCGTAACCACCTCTTTGGGTTTGATCCAACGCGCAAGATCTTCCACGAAGCTCATGGGCCACCCAGGGCCACAGGTATTGTGAGGCCCCCAGTAATATTTTCAAAAGGAAAACAAAGTAAAACATTTTTTACAAGGCTAACAACAAAAATTCAGCATTCACAAGTGAAATAACTTTTCACTGAAATCTCTGGAGGCCCTCCAGCTGACGGAGGCCCCTGGGCTTGCAGCCCCTAAAGCCCTCGGTGCCTTGATCCGGAACCTGGGGCCACCCTCAAACCGCACCCGCCCACGGCAGCAGCAGCAGGTGCTGATATCTGATGCACAAATGGACGGAAGAAAAATGCAAACTGCGGTCACCCAGAACAGACCGACCGCACAACGTAATGAGAGCGCGATCCACAAATTCAAATTCATTTATTAGGTATAGCCCTGTGAGCCATTCGGCTCTTGAATCGGGTGCAACCGCAACAAACAAAAAACATGAACAAGAAAACATCTTAAAGTGAATATTGCAACCGCAATAAACAAAAAACATGAACAAAAAAACATCTTAAAGTGAATGTGTGACTTTGTGCAAACAGAAAATCCAAGAAAAGACAGCACAATATTGCAGAAAAAACACCGTACACCAACGCTGTGTGCAAAAATCCCAAATGCGAACGAGAGAGAGACAGAGAGATATCACAGCCGGTGACAGGCCACTCCGCGGCTACTCCCTGCCGAGGTCGCCCGCCTGCCTCGCTCGGTCTGACCACCTGAATGTGAAATTGCAGTCGGAGCTCTCTGCATTGACATTGGCCCAAGCCGCATGAAAGAAGGAAAAGTCCAACTCTGCGATGTTGGGGGGGGGGGGAGAGTTTTGATTGGCTGTTGGAAGGCGGGCGGGCGGGGGGGGGGGACGAGAATGGTACGGTCCGTGACGTCACTTGTCACATGACCGCCGCTCCACATATATAAGAGCGAGCGCATCGTGACGCCCCTCTCACTTCCAGAGCTGCCCCCCCCACAATCAGCACCCACCTCAAGTTGGACTAAAGCGAGACTCGCGGGGCGGCTCGACTATTAAAGCTCTCACTCACTCGCTCACACACGCCACGTACCACACGCCAAACCGTCAACCTCGACGCAGAAACAACAAGGACAAGCAAGATGTCGTCCTCGCCAGAATACTCGCCGTTCTTCGGCGTCATGGGCGCCTCCGCCGCCATGGTGTTCAGCGGTGAGAGGAGAGAGCGAGAGGAGAGCCGGGGAGGAGGGAGGGGAGATCGGTCATTTTACATTCGCTAACGTTGATGCGGCGTCGTCGTTGTTAACCCGGCGATCACGCTGGGGAAGGTGGTGGTGGTGGGGGTTTTGCTCGTGCAGCCAATGGCATGCGCTGGTAGTGGTGGTGGTAGTGGCGCGTGTCTGCGGTGGAGATTTCGAAGCCGTCCTCCCCGCGGTTCCCCTCCCTCACCACCACCATCATCCTCCCCTCGTCACCTTGTGGCGGATGCGGCAGCCGGGGGGGGCGCCATCTTCTCTCTTCTCTCTCTGGCGGTGTGGAGGGGGAGGGCTTCTCTCTCCGCTCGCTCTCTCCGTGACCGATTTAAAGACGTCTTGGCAATTTTAAAACATGTCGCCTCGAGTCCACGGTGTTAAATACGATGGGGAGAGAGGGGGTGGGGGGTGTGTGCAGTCGACACAAGCCTCCACCGACATCGGCGTTTCAAATTAAACGTCGGGGAGGGTGGATTTTTTTTGTGTTGAAGTCGCGTGCGATGTTGGTGTTTGTAATTGAGGCTCACGCGGAGCTGACCTTGCGAACGTCTGAATGTGGTGGTGGTGAGGAGGAGGAGGAAGAGGTAGTAGCACCGGCCGATGGGAGATACCCCCCCCTCCCTCCAACCCGCGTTAATTGTAATATTTAATTAACGAAACGCCCTTGATTAAGATAATTTGGACAAATCTCGTTGTGGGCTGGTCGCCGTTTTTAATGTAAATGGAAGGCGTTGGACAATTGGGGTGCGTCGCGGCACGAATGCGGGCTAAAGAGGGATAAAAATGTGTACAGTCACGGTGACGATGAGTGGTGTGGCTGATGGTGGATAATGATCAAACCTGTGGTTTTGGCCGGGCGAGAATCATCAATGCCGGAGGTTTGCTGCGGTGTGCGATTTGTTCGTGAAACATCTGGCGCCATTGACTGCGAGAGAGAGAGCCTTGTGTGGCGCTGGGCGTAACGCGTGTCGTGGTGATGATGATGGTAGGAGCCCAGGAGCAATGTGTGCGTGTGTGGAAGACATAATGTACAGACAGGCACCAACACCAACCAACCACCATCCTCTTAGCCTTCATTAATATCTAGCTGAGCCGCCCCCCCCCCATTTGGACGAAATGATGATCTGCGTTGATAACAAAAAACTGTAGCAAAAAAATTTCGCGCAAAAAAAAATAGCACGTACGTGGAATATAATAACCATTGCGTTTCACCAGGGGGGAAGGCCATAATCCATCAGCGGATTGACAATGACGTGACGATCATATGGTTGAGAGCTGTGACATCGACTACTGGGATACCCCCCCCCCTCATGTGGTGTGAGCCCCGATCAGAAGGTACCCCGGGGTTGTGAGTATTCGAGTGGTGGTGGCTGCTGTGTAAAGAAGGACAAGATGAATTCCCTCCCCCCTCCTCCTCCCCACCTCTGCTGCCTGGCAGACAAAAGGCGAGGCGAGACGCGGGGCGGAAGATGCAGTCAGCTGACTGCCAGGGCCCCATGTGACAGAGTAATCATTCACCACCCCCTATCATGACTGGTTTAGAGCCAGGTTAAAAGATAAAAACTAGCCACGGTTTTTTTCGCTAAATATATTGTTGTATTCTAGATTTGAAGCTTTCGTGACTGCAAGGATCCATACTCTTTGGGTTTTTTTGGCAAAGTCACGTAGGCAAGGTGGACATAATAAGAATGCGTTTCTGTCTTACCGTTTGAATGAGGGTCATTGCCCTCCTCCCCCCCAGCCCGCTTGTGTTGGTGCATTACAAGACAAGTAAGTGGTGGTTCGACATGTGACCAACTCGAAACGGAAGCTTAACCGGGTTGAGCTTCGTTGGTGCTTGGATGGGTAACCACCATGGCACGCCAAGTCATCACGTGACACTGCGAAGGCAGGGAGGGCCAAGGGATGGGGCAGCAAAAAAAGCCATTTTACCGTGATGTGCTCCCAGTATACACCAGTCCGTACTGACCCAAAGATTTACACAGCCAACATCTTCGCAAAGGAGTGTCGTGACAAACATGGCGAGCGCTTGTTCACTGCCAACGCATTCTCTTAAATTTGTATTGATTGTATATACATTCATCTCTGGGGTAGGTGTGGTAGTGATCATCTCACTGGATGTCTATCCCAGAAAGCCAAACCATGCCTGCCATTGTTGCCGAGAACTGACCCGATCCTGGGATGACCATAGACTGAAAATAAGTAGCTTGTGTTGTGGCCGAATTATTTTAAACATAAACTTCCTCCTTTAAGGTGAGTTTAAAGCTTGAAATGTATAAGATTTTTGCGAACGTGATACAGTAACCTAGATTTATGTTAAAGGGTCAGTCAAGTCGATTGTGCTATGTTTATGCTCCGTGTGAAAATAGCCATTGGCCATGCCAGCAGAAATTACTGGTGAGGTGTGATGACCTCAATGACCTGGATCTGGTGACATTTCGATGTCGGTTATGCTGGATAGGCCATGCCTCAACACAAGGAAAGGTACAGCGTTGTGAATCCCATCTCCGTCAATTGCCCAGTGTAGCTAATTTTGACTAAACCATTCAAGTGGAACTCTATGAAATTGTTCTATTTTCAAAAAAACATTGAAAACTATCTTCCATGGCTTGAAAATATATATGATCTAAATACTCTTTTTACATGTTAATAAATGGGATTTTATTGCCGAAGGGACATGTATGCTATCTTTGGCAGCAACATGGGCCAGGCACCCCCCCTATTTTTTTAATGTAATCATAAATTACCCGCAGTGCATAATTTGTAAGTGAGGGGAGAGACTGCAGTGGGCCTGGGCAGTAAAGAAAATGAGACGGATGCATCTTTCAATGCGTTCGTCCAACATAATAAATATTTAAAATAAAATTGGAGCGGCAGGCCTGCACGAGAGTTTGTTTTCCGTTTGTATGCGACATTGGTGCCACGTAGTCAGGATCAGGTGACCGAGCGTGGGCGTGATTCTCCTGCTTCAGGTAAAAAAAAAATCCCCAGCTCTAAAGTCTGAGACTTTAAAAAAAAAGCCATCTCGTGACTACTGGTCACGGCGCTGTTGTAAAAAAAGGAGTGTCCACTTGCCGTCACTAATCTCATAACCGTTGCGCTGGAAAGGATGCGTTTGGATTATGAATATTGATGCGGTGTTGGCATCCAAGGATGCTGTTTATCATTTCATTTATACCCCGTGTGCGCAGAGAGGTGGATGTTTACGTGTGAAACCAATTTTTCTTAAATTGATTTGAGTGTTTAAAATGCGTTTCTGTTGATGAACGTAAGATTGGCCCATGGGCTGATTTTGTTCATTGTTGCCTTAAGTTAGATTTTTGATTTGCACAGCTTGTCCAAAATACCAAGATTGTAAGTTTTAAGTCTCCCACGTGAATAACTTGCGCCTCGTGCAGTGTCTTGTGGGAGTGACTCGAGTTTTACATTTTTACAGCCATAAAACCCCCGACCTCCTTGGACAGTGCACAAAATGGACCCAACTTCCCTGATGTGTAACGTTAATGGTGCATCTAGGCTTTGGGTAAAATTAAACTTACGACGCCCACCGCAATGTAGAATATTGCCTCACTTGCCAAAGCGTTTTTAACCGGCTGCTGTGTTGGTCAAGAAAAGTGTCCTTGTCATCAGATTTAAGAAGTGGACAGTGCTGATCTCTTGGCAAGCCCAGAGCCACGCAGCCTCTCAGCCATCTTGATTGTTGTTGCCGCTTTCTCCCCCGCACAGATGACCGAAACTGCAAAGCAGAACCATTATGCTCTTCAACGTTCGTGTCCTTTATTCAATAGGGGAGCGAACAAAACATTCAATGGGCTCTCCATTGCTGCAAACTCCGCTAGGTCATCCGTTGTCTTTTTGCATTGTAGATCTCCATCCAGACCACGGAATTGATGATCCTTGTTTATTCACTCCTTTACTTTATAGTGAGCCCCCCCCCCGTGGTTATTTACTTAATTATTTTCATTTTTAATGTTAAAATGCTCGGGGCTTCTTGTGTATTGTGGGAGAATTGTTTTCATCCGCTTGTAAAGGGAATGCGCACATTCCCACGCAGTGTGGCCTTCATCCCATCAAGAAGCCTCCTCGCCATTGTGCCCCGTACTATTAACAAGTGCTCTTCCCCCCCCTCGTTCGTGTATTGTCACAACCAACAATTGCATGCACCTTCCATAGTTGCAGGAATCTTGACTGGTTTTTTGTTTGTTTTTTAATAGGGGTTAATGTGCACAGGGTGTTGACACGGACACATGACTAGCTCGAGCCAGATATAGCTCACTGCAGCCCGGCTCGGCGAAGATGGTGTTCAGGTTTGTTCTCGTTGTTGCTGGTGCTTTCCCCGCGTCCTTGCCGAGCGATCTGCCGTGGCTAGTGACGATACAGTCTGGATTTTTCCAGTTTCCTGCTCAAAGGGCATTTAATCGATACCACAGTGGATAATTTGCAAGCGGGGTTTCATGGCCGGTGACGTTCCGTGGGCGTTTATGCTCTACGTTGCATTTTAATTTCACTTGAGAAGATCAAACCAAGGAGAGGATGGCTTGTGTAAGGGACACTGTTGATGCCTGGTGGGAGTGAATAGTTTGCACCAACGGAAGTGCTCTGTGCCATTTCCCGATTCCCAACTTCACGTGCAGCGGTGACTCTCAAGACTTATTCACCAGTGACCCGAAATACAGAGAACGCACAATCAATGCCGATGTAACTCATCCTTTAATTATTTTCTAATTGTAAATCGAGATGAAAGTAATTGATGCTTTAGCGATTTCAATTTTAAATTTCATGGTTTTTAAATAGTTTTAACGAAATTAAATTCCGTTTTAGTTTCGTCGGCTGTGCAAAGGGAATTTGAAATGGTGGGACTTATTCATTTTTAAAAATTGGCTTTACATTTGTAATCCACTGAGAGGCACAAAGTTTATATCATCCTGCGTGTCACGTCTCATGGCCGTTATTGCTTATACTGTCATGTCCATTGTACGTTTTCAAAGTCCATTCAGCTGGGTCACCTATTACTGGAATTTTAAACACGCTTTTGGCCAAGTACGTTTTGCAGAGAAAATAAAAATGCACTGGAGGCTTGTAGCGTTTCCTCCTGATGAAATGCTCGATGTGTCTCTTGACAAATGAGTGCTTCCATACGAGTGAATCAATGGTGCCTTAACAGTGTATGAAATCACGCGACCGCCTTTGTCACTGCGAGTCGTCCTGCATGCGAATGAGTGACAATGGGAGGCTCCTCCCACTGAAGTCGACCAGCTATTTTTTGAATATGATCAACAATTGCAGAAATCGTCACTTTATAAGGGTAATAATTACATGCCTAGTTATCCCAATTCAAAAGTTAAGATGGTTGCATTGAAGATAACTAGTGGTATTTTTACACGGTTAGTAATTATAAATGGAAGCTATGCATCTAGAAGTCAAGGGACACGAAAAAAACCTGCCACAGTAGACTGGTTAAATGGGGCAGCTGAATTTCTTTACGGCAACATTTTGTTTTTTATTCGCCTTCCGATTTGATGAATGAGCTCTTGCCACTCGCAACCTGGAATGCCAATGTAGTGAAACGCTTGTCTTGAGATTCCACTTAATTCTCTTGCTGCTTGAATGTACATAACGTGATGTGCCCTTTATTTCATCTAGTCGATGTAAGCTCAATGTATCCCCTGTAGCAGCAGTTCAGGCAGATATTCACTTATGACAGGGTTTGATTTGGTTAGAGGCTTTATTCATACTAGATCTTGTTGGGGAAAGCCAAATGGTCCTGTCCATACATTGACCGTCACATTGTTCGTGTGCAGCATTTGAGACTTTTTTTGAGGTAGAGCAGATAAGAATCCCTGGAATCCATTGCTGGGTGTGGCATTAGTCCCTGCAGTCTTTTGTATGACATTTGACTTCCCTGGGTGTAATAGGCTGGCAATGAAGTCGTCTTGTAGACCTTTTTCTTAGTTAAAAAATGAACAACATGAGAACATGTAACATTGGTCTGCGTCGAGGCAAAGGTTGCTTACACATTTGACGCAGTATTGTCGACCGCAACGCTGAAGGTAACACAAACCCAAGCTATATTAAGCTTTTCACCAGTCCAAGGACGGTTGCCAGCTTACACCCACCAGGCCAGTTTTGTGAAATGTATTTGGCAGCTTGGGTCACACATGCTTTGCGGCTGCTTGCACCAATTTATCACACCTGCACCCACCTTGGGTTTTTTTGCCGTAGAAGTCTTAATTAGCACCTAACCAGTGTGTGATACTTTTTGCATTGTGTTAGTGATTAATTGGCAGTGCGTTCTGCGGACTACGTTAAGGGGAGCTCATTTCGGTTATCGGGCAAATGGCGTGCGTGTCCGACTGATCGCTGCACGCTTTACTGGTGCCGAGGCACCATTCTTCGGCAGTTATGAGTTACGACGCACCATAAGTTACAGGCAATGCCGCCGGACCACGGTTACATTAGTAATTCACTTGGCAGTGTGTGTTTTTTCTACGTGTTTCTAAATAATGATTTTCTTGGCAGGCGAACGGTGTACTTGTACAGGAGATATGTTCCCAGCACTGCTGGGCCCAGTTGCCGACAGCTGATTGTATTGCTTGCAGGCCAGACCCCTCGCTACATACACGCCAATTACATGTTGTCTTGCTTTTTATAAATCTGGCAATGTTTACCTTTTGGCTAATGTTTTCACTTTCGGTATAAATTACGAAATTTAAATGTTTATTTAAAAATTGCTTTACAGCGTTAACTCTTTAATAAAAAACCGAAAGTCTCTTGGACAATTAAATGTCACCGCACTGCATAAATGTCAATTACCCGCGCAAGGCATGCAATATTATGTTAAAACAATACTCGTAATTAGTGACATTTTGGCAAGGAATTACCATGGTTAATTTCCACTGCGCATTACATAATGCCTGGGGAAAAAAGGTTAATAAATGATTGTTCCATTGGCGTGCAACATACCGCAACATAAGCACGGTAGCTAAATTCCAGGTTTGCTTGCCTGGAGCTTGACGTTATTGCATTGCTTGGATATGGAGCCTCGATGTCCACTGTGCAAGAATAGAACATTTATTTGTCCTACATTACCTGTTTCATGAATCTTTCAGCTCGAGTTCGTGCTGTGCTTTCCTTTCCAGTGCTGTGCAGCATCAGCCCATCGACTCGTGGAACCTCACCCATTTGAAATGTAGCATCTCTTTCATAAGAATTGGCCTGGATAATGAGCTTTATATCCAACTATGCCACTTGACGGTCTAAAATAACCCATATCATATCAGAATCTATATTTATCCTGGAGAAATCCAATATTCGGTCGTTTCAAAGCTCTTAGAAACAATGCTGTGTTTTTAAAAAGCGCACAATCTCGTATGTTTCTTCATAAAATCCTTCCAAGAAGCGTAGATAACAGCCTTGGGTAGATTTTCAATAGTGTGTCGTTCGGGAGCCAAACTCGTCCAAGGCCACGCGTGATTGTTTTATTTTGATTTGCTGTATGATATGAGCATCGGCCATAAAACGTGATCCTTGCAAAAAAAGGCAGCACAGCGCTATTAAGCACCCTGGTAAATCTAGCGGGGAGCACCGCTCTGTGTGTGCTTAATTACCCCGGGCTCCTCGTTGTAGAGTCAAACACTTGGGGAGCGGCACTGTTGTTTTTGCCGCACTGGATTGAGGATGACGCTTAATCCTGCGCCTCCTTTCGTCTTCCGTCGCATTGTTAAATTCTGCATCGTGGTGCCAATTTTGCACCCTGCGGCCGTGCGACTTGTGCAGGCAGGCATATCCAACAGCCGCGTGGCGATGTCATCTGCACGCACACCCACGCAGACGGTTCAATGTTCGATGGAGTCAAAGACGGGTGTGTGCAGCACCAGCAGGGCGGCTGCATTCCCCGGTCTGCTGATTTTGCACATGATGCAGGCGGGCCAATTCATTCCTTATCTTGTTGGGTTCGGGGGGGGTAGCTGTTAAGAATGCTCCCAACAGAACGTAAGACCTCGGATTGTTGATCACTTTCAGACCCACCGTTTTGTTGAGTTGAGTGTTCAAAGTGAACCCTTGCAACGCGGCTATTTTGTAGAGTTGACTGATGGATCGTGTGACATGGATTTCTCAACATTTTTATGGATTTCCCCTACTTCACTTGAAATGGTTTTGCTGCAGTCCTTGTGATTACTACACTAGATGTTGATTGTAGTCTCGCTTAACTACAAACGACGATTGACTGCATGAAGTGCGGGATAGAAGATCGGTGGACTTCTCCTTCAAAAGGGCCAGACGTCTTGGAAGCGTTTGGAGTACCCACATTTTGTTAAACCATACGTCACCTGCTGATCGACTAACCATAGTGTGCCCATTCACCCTGCTGGGGGGGGAGGGGGTTTTATGGGAGATTGTCAAACCACATTTTGGACAGTTACAGAATGCATGGTTTTTCATCCTTTTTGTTCTCGATTATCTACATTCGGTTGCTTTTGCCTCTGTCAGTCGGTTCCCCCCCTGCCCCCCAACCATGTCGTGACTGATGGCGCGAATTGCGTGTTCCTGCAGCGCTGGGCGCTGCGTACGGCACGGCCAAGAGCGGCACGGGCATCGCCGCCATGTCGGTGATGCGGCCGGAGCTCATTATGAAGTCCATCATCCCTGTCGTCATGGCGGGTATCATCGCCATCTACGGGCTCGTGGTGGCCGTGCTCATTGCCAACGGCCTCACCGAAAACATCACCCTCTTCAAGTGAGCGTTGCGTGCGCAGGGCACCCTGTGCCTTGGGGGGTGGGTAGTCGTGCCTGAATTGCCACGGTGCGTGAAAAGTTACTGATCGCGATGGTCCAGTGTGGGCCTCATAATATTGATGTTCCATTGCTAATGGTTAAAGGTAATGAAAGGTGGGAGCCCTGTAATCGCTTCCTCGTGCAACTGCTCTTGGAAGGACCTCGACTCAAGGGTATTTTGCCTACTCTTCCACCAGGCATGTTGGAACAGTTGAGAGTACCCACCCACACCTTGCCCCATCACAAGTGACCTGCCAATCGACTTAAGTGGAGTGTACCCATTTATACTGCTTGGTGGACAGAGGCAGAGCCATTTGGCTAGCTGGCTTATTGCTTCAACTGCTGTACCGAAAGATCAATGGAATCGGTGAGCTGCATCGTAGCAACTACATTGTGCCAACCATTATACCACTCGGCATTTCATAGTTTTAACGCTAAAACTGTGAAATTCCTCTCAACCTTGTACCCATTTCCCTTCTGCATATTATCTGTGGCCCAGGTTCATTTGGCATAACATATTTTTGTCAGTGCTGTTTATTGCTGTTACATAAGCCTTTAACAGACCATAAGTGGTGGCAGTCTTATTATTTGTAATATACGTACAACTGCTTGCTCTTATAAACGCAGGTAATAGGGTTGACCCATAGCGCCTCAAATAGAGTGCACACATTTCCATTGTAGGCTTTATATTACATGCAATTGTAAACCCAATCCTCAAACTGAATTTTTTCCCATTCCCCAATAGGCCGCCCCAGGTCCTTTGAGGTGTTTGTGTGTGGGAAGAAACGGGTGTAAATGGAACTCTCTTGTGGGAGGCAGAGGGTGTTTGGACAAATTCCACTGTCCACTACATTCATTGCATTATGCTTTACAGATCCTGGACGGTGCTGGAAGTTATAGTTTCTGCTTGACATTGATCAGTTCCACTTTCATTTCTTCTAAAAAGAATGGCATCACAAATGGGGAAACTTTGCTTTACAAACGCATTTGCACAGGATGATACAGGACCACAATATTTAAATATATTTTTGTCGGTCTGTATAACATTCGGTTCTCGGGAAATGTATGTAAATGCGCTTAATTTGTATTTGTTTTATAGAACGTGAAATGGGGCATTTGATGTATTCGGTATTAATAATATAAAAAAACATCACAGAACAGGAGCACACGATGGTGCCGGGCATTACGCAACTAGTTTTGATCTTGCAATAATGATTTACATTTGTAAGGCGAAATTTAATCCAAGGATCCCGATGCGTCATACAATTCAAAGTTGTCCAGTGCGACGTTGAATTGTCGAGCGTCAAAATACAACCGCGTTCTCACGGTCCTTTACAAAATCAAGGGGAGAAAATATGGGGAGCGGAAATTAATATTTTGAAAAAGCGGCAGCAGTCATAGGGCAGAGGAGAAGAGTGAAAGTCTTGAGCCTAATCTTGGACAGGGAGTCGAGGACGCAGATGGCTGGAGGGAAGTAGTTAAACGGATGGGACGACAGAGGAGAAAAACGACCTGCCCCCAGAGTGAAGGTTGACTTACTATTGACATGCGATGTGCACTGGAAGTGTTTGCCAGACCTTTACTAAATACAAAAGATGATTGTACGGCGTTCAAAAGTGTGCGTATAGATTAAATCATGAATCTTTCTCATTGGCAGCCTGCTGATTGGTTTTCCTCTCCAGTGCATAAACAGAAATGAAGGGCATTTTGGCCAATCTCATAATTTGATTGCATGGAAGTGATAGGTTTGTCATGTCATCTGTTTATAGTTGTGGTTCGGCATGTCTAAAATGATTGAAACTCCAGATGGATCGAAGCTAAATTTATCCATTGCATTGAGCTCCAGAAAAATTCGTAAGCCAACCGACACAAGACTGACAAGGATTGTTCTTGTCTGCTCGAAATGATTTTTTTAAAGATGGGATATTAGAACATTGAGGTGGCTCCTTGCAGACCTGGGCATTGTATCACCTACAGTGGAGTAGATGTAGTAAAAATCAATGATTCTGTGGCCCGTGAAAGGTGTATTGATCTGCCATTCTGTCACCCTAGAATATGATTTCCATTGGACGTAAATGAAAGTAGAGGGCGGTGCAGTACGTGGTGAAGAGTGATTCTTGCCTTGCTCCATCTTATCACATTCACCCGATTTTGGATGAAGGCTTCAAATGGTGGCTGATTCGCCAGTCGGTCACCTCAATCAGGGCTGCGAGTTGGCATTGTAAGGATCAATGGTTTTCGTTAGTGCCGATTGCCACACTTCAAGCTGAAGTGTCTTCAAGGCATCCCTTCGGCTCTTGAAAACAACAAACGGCCTATCCTACAAATTCATTATGGATTGTCATGGTGTGCTGTGGGTAAACCGTCAAGTCTTGTCACCACGTTCAAATAAAATAACACTTTGGGTGTAGAGAAACATTTTTGCGCTGGTCGCTGGTAGGCAATTATGCTCGAGATGAAGTGATTCACATTCCTCGATTCGACGAATTTTCACAATTTGGTCATAAATTAAAATGTTCAAATCCTTTTTCATTGTGGTGAATGCAGCACTCTTGGCTGGTGGAGTCGTGTGGACCAGTGCAAATTAAAAATGTCTGATTCTTATGCAATTTTGTGCATTGTGATCATAAGTATTTTATATTAATTGATTCATCAATCCACTGCTGGTTGAAGGTCTCCCAAAGCTGCTGCCATATCCTGGAGTCGTGATGTAAAACTCCACTGAGCACCTCCACATTGATTCCAAGGGGGTGTGGGAGGGGGGGGTCCCTGCCACATGGTGCCTCCGATGGGTGGCGGGGTATAACTATTGAGTGGTAACGTGTCTCCCATGTGCTTGACCCTGTGCCCTGAGTATCACTGCTTACCTATGTTGCCTGTGTTCCTCCTCACTCACCCCTGGTGTGCCACTCTGCAGGAGCTTCATGCACCTGGGTGCGGGGTTGAGCGTGGGGCTGAGCGGGCTGGCGGCCGGCTTCGCCATCGGCATCGTTGGCGACGCGGGTGTGCGTGGCACGGCCCAGCAGCCGCGACTCTTTGTCGGCATGATCCTCATCCTCATTTTTGCCGAAGTGCTGGGTCTCTACGGTCTCATCGTGGCCCTCATCCTTTCCACAAAGTAAAAACGCAGCTCGCCCGAGCGCGCAACGCTGCACCCCTTGCGGGGGGGTGGGATTCGGTTAACGGGAACGTATTGGCACCGGGGGGGGTGGGGGGGGGGGTGAAGTAAAGGAAGGGGAGATGGTGCGGAAGGAGCGGGGAGAGGCTGTGTGCTTGTGTCGTTAAAGATAATTACACATTAAAGGGGGCGGTGCTTCATTTTGCATGTCTCCCGGCGCAGCTCTCGAGGTGTGCAGCGAGAAACGGCTTCGTTGTCTTTTTTTTTTCTTTTTAAAGGTCACGTATTGACAAACCACCCCCTTTGTCCCCACGGTACCGCTCGGTGCGTCCCGTTAAACCCCCAAGCCCTGCCGCTGAAGCTGCCCGCCATGTTACTATATACACGTGTTGTACAGAGATTCCACCCATAGCGATACATCTAAATTGCGGCGATTTATAGGATCACGACTTTGAGGTAACATCAGTATGCTCTTCGCCACTTCTGAAACACGTGATCTGTGTGTGAGGTTGGTCCGTTTTCATGGACATTTGTTCTGTTCCAAGATGTGAGCGTCGTCCAGCTTTGGTGAGGTCTTGGAACGGTGCTGCGCGTTGGAATGATTTTAAGAAATCTTCACCCGATTTACCGTAAACTTTGTGCAACACTTTCGGTGGGTTGTTTTGTAATTACGTGGAAATAATGACCGTTATGTTGCTTATTTCTTCATGTACTTTTAAGGTTGTAAAAGAAAAATGAAAGTAATATTTAAATTGATTGTGGTAACATGTTAAGATTCTGTACAAAAAAAGAAACGAATATATAACGAAAAAAGGATCGCTATGATTTTGCTGCCGTTTTTTGTGTGTTTGGCCAATTCTCCCCACATCTCGTTTGCGCACCGTTCATGTTTATCCCCTTTATGCCACCACTGACGGGTGTTAAGTGAAGTACAGAATAACTTAAGCCATCAATGTTACCTATCTTGCCAATCAATTAATTCAATGTGCTCAGCGACTTTCAAAATGTCATAAATAAAATCTATTAAATCCGAGGAGCAAGATATATCTTAGTAGGCAATGCATTTTCAGCATTTACACCTAAAGCCCTGAGCAGGAGAGGGCTGCATCTGACAACCACTTTTCTCTTCTTGGTGGTTATAAAACAATGCACGTTGTCGTAAACTTACACAAGCATCCCACAATGCATCACCAAACCTCCCTCGCACCCACCCAGCAACCCCTCCTTTGAATTAATCGATTGGCGCAATTGCCTCTTCTGTGCATATGTCTGCTCCCTACGTTGTTCCGTGCTCCCGTAGGTTTGAGTGTTAAGTGGGTGACGCATAGTGTCATTAGCGGAGTTTTGGTCTGTGACGCTTGTTGCTGTGATAGGCTGTGTGTGTGTAAAAGCTGCAAACTCCACCCCTTGCTCCCTCATGCGTTTGTAGGTTGCTTTGTGAAATGCTGTTTTAGTGCAGTATTGTTATCAATATGATGTTTAAATTCCACCATTGACCAATAAATGTAACTTAAATTATTCTTTGCCGATATATTTTTTCACATTTGCCAGTATTCGTACACCACTTTGACTAAACCACATCAAACTAGTATATGCCGCAAGACAATGAATGACTAGTATATTGAAGGTTTTTTGAGCTTGGCCGATTGCTCCGTTTTCGTGGAACGAATGGAAAATACACAATCAAATGTCTTAATCGCACCCAGCCTGTTGATAAAAACAACAGCACAGCGCTTTCCAGAAACGAACAATACTTTACAGATCTCGTCAAAGGAGTGCAAACTGTGACATGAACCCAAGTTGTCCAACAGCTTTTGGCTAACCATCAAACAAAGTCACTGCATAATGTGCTTTCAGATCCATTTATGCAGCCGTCTTGAGCGCTCTTCCAATCTTAGGAAGTCACTGGAGTTGACGCACTTTAAATTTTAGATTTAAAACTTTATTTAGAACTGCTTTGTGTTTTAGTTTGTCCTTCCCCCTGCACCTCCGATGAGCACGGTTGGATATGTACGGTGTGAAAAAAGTTAAATAGATGTAATGGTATATAATGGAGTTGAAAAGACATATACATCATCGTGACAATTTTTGAGTTAATGCAGTGGTGATGCATCCAGCCTGCGATTTCATTTTACACGGACTGTGGCCATGACTCGTACCACTTCGAAGCATGTTTCTGTGGGGGGGGGGATGGGGCACCTTGCCAAATGCCAGCTGTTTCAATACATTTCGTGCAAGCTGACCGCAAGGAACAGGCTGCCCCGACATGCACGGAACGCACACGTTATGGCCAAACTCAATTGCGACTGCATGCGGTATCATCCAATGTTCGTTCCACAGCCACGCAAGGGTTGTGCCGAGCCAGTGCAGCAAAGTTCCAGAGGCACGCAGTCTTTTTCACTGCAATGTGTAATGTTGAAACTAAGCTGTACACACTGGCACATCTGGCTGGTCATCTTTGCAGCCTGCAGCTTGTTGTTCTTGTGCTGTCTGGTGCTTCGGCTGGGGCACCCACCACTCGGTGGCACCGGGACTGCATTGAGGCTGGCTGTGATGAACCCAGGGTACATTTGTGCGCAGTTGACGTCGACAACCAATTTACTTTGCGTAAAAGCGACAACTTTGGAAGGAAGTACATACAATGATGCGTCAAGCCAATTAAAACCGACTTCATTGAAAATAGATTTTGGGCTGCCTGTAGAAGCCATTTTTTGGTACTGGAAGAATTAAAAAAAATTCCATTGCGATGAATAGTAGAGGGAGAATTGTCTCGAAAGCTGTTATTTTGTATTCTAAGAGATGCAATTTAAGTTTGGTGTGAAACCAACATTTGTGAGGATTTTTTTTAGACCATGGTTGACCAGACTGGGACAATCGACAACGCTTGAAAACTTAGGTTAAATGACGGAAGGTTGCCCAGATTTGAAACCATCATCTTAGCAGCGCCGGCTCGGGTGCTCTGATCTCTAAGCCACATGGCCACCCTTCATGATTCGTGTTGATGTGGCTTTCATTAAAAAAATGCACCGCTGTTCACTTAAACACAATCCAAAAAACACATTCCTGCGGAGGGAGCTGGTAGGAACGTTGGGTTGCTCGGTCAATGGCCAGGGTCAACGGCGGCGTGGTGTATTCCGCAAATATGCCTGACTGTGGGCGGGCACAAGCCGGCGTGAGTAGGTTAAACGTTGAGTTTTATAAGGGCACCACGGGGTGACCAGCCCCACCCCTCCCATTTTTGGATGCACGACGGACGGACACAATAATCCCCTGTGGGCTGGTGTAACCAGGAGGTTCCTACCAGTATCAATCTTATAACCAAGTCGTGTAGGGGGGAGGGAGTTCACGCCAATACGCTTTGTGGTAGCGTCTACCATGAGACACAAACTCAAGGGTCTCAGCTCCCCATATCGCCTCGGCAACGTCCAAGCTGCTGCTGCAGCCAGGAGACCTATCTTCCACCCACTGGGCTCCTTTACAATTGTGGGTTAGATGTGACCTGTGCCTTCATTTCACACGGACCGTGGCCACATGAGACCAACCACTGCGATACGGCTCCGAAGACCTTGATCCGTCACTAAGCATCCTCACCACCCTTAATTGGGTTCTGGAGAGGGGAACATTTTCAAAGTGGCAATTCTATGCTTCTAACTGAAGTGCAGTCTTGTCTGTCATTGCAAGGGCCTCGTCCAGTGACAAGTCACCAAGGCGTGCGTGAATGTGTGGTTGATGGGACAGGTACCTTGAATTCCTCTGGCCCTCGAAGGGAAAAGTGATCCAGTCCATGCCAAGCATTCCCCGAGCATGGACAGGGGGCTCGGGTTGCCATCTGCGCTGGTTTACCCAGGTTCGTCCTTTTCAGATGGTTATCCTTGGAGATCCGTAAGACTTTCATGGACATTAAAAGGCCCCAGCTTTTGTCAATCGCGTCCGACTGTCACACAACTCAATGCATTTACACCAGTGGCTCTTCACCTGAGGGTGCGAGATGCCCCAACTGTGAGGGTGGAGAGGGACATGGCCAGCTGATTTTAGAAGGTAAATCATCGAAATACAAATTAATGAAAGCTATGTATTTATCAATATATTTTTTACGATTGAGAACCAAAGGGGGGTGCCAAGGCTGCAGTAAAGGTTGAGAGCCACTGATTTCCACGTCGTTCTTTTTAATGGCATTGCGCAATATTCAAATTCCCCATGACATGTCCCGTATTTTGTACCACAGAGGTGGGAACCCGAGCAGGGGAACGAGGGGCTTTTTTATCCACAGAATAGAGGGGGGGGGGTGGTGTGAAGTGTGGGCGTGATCACACAAGGGGCGTAACTACACCAAGGGGTGGGAACCTATACTAATAGGGGTTTTCCACTTTTTTCTGGCAACAAAACTAACACCTTTTGCAAGGAATCACGCTTACATTAACCACAATACTGGCAGTCAAATGCAAACAAAAAACAATACTCTGATAATTTATGCATTGTCTTTGAAACTGATTGGTCCACACCAGAAACAGCTTTTTTTTGCATTTGACTGCAAGTATTGTGGTTAATGTAAGCATGATTCCTTGCAAAAGGTGTCAGTTTTGTTGCCAAAAAAAGGGGGAAAACCCTATTAGTATATTTTGGTACTGGCAAAGGAGGTCCCATGATGGGTGGGAACCTTTTAATGCTTGTGGGCGGGGGGGAGGGGCTTACAGCGGTGGGGGGGGGGGGGAAGCTGGGCGGAGCTTAAGTTGGCGGTGGGCGGGGCATGTGAAGGTCATGACCCCCGAGGGGCCGGGCTCGCGTCACGTGACCGGTACCGGGCTTGCTCTTCCTCTACCTCTCTCGCCCCCCCATCTCGCGGTTTTCTCCTCGCTCCGCCTTGTGGGGGGTCCCCTCTCCCAAACACTTTTCGTCGTCGTTGCTGTATCGCCGCACTGTCAACTCGCCGCCAACCCTCTCCGCCAAGCCCGCCATGGCGCTCGCCTTCCCGTGCCGGGCCGCGCTGAGCGCGCGCCGCGCCAACGGTGAGGGTCGTGACCCCGTTGAGTTGACGAGCCGTGACCCCGTGACCCGGATGTTAACAAGCCCGGCACGTGTGTCGGCACGTGCGCGCGGGGTGCCTGATGGGATGTGTAGAAAATTCTAGATTTGAAGCTTTCGTGACTGCAAGGATTCATATGCTTAGGTTTTTTCGGTAAAGTCACGTAGGTAAAAAATTAAAATTAATAAAAGTAAAATACAAAAAATAAAATAAAAATCACGACGTTTCGGATACAGCTATCGTGCTGTGACGGTTCCACCTGAAGACGGAGGCTTGTGTTGCCTCCGAAACGTCGTGATTTTTATTTTACTTTTATTAATTTGAATTTTTTTACCTACGTGACTTTACCGAAAAAACCTAAGAATATGTGTAGAAAATATTTACCTTTTTATTTGTTTTGTTTTTTGTATGTGGAGGGGACAGATATGGGAAGGAGCGGCGTTCGCTTGTTGTGTTGTATTTGTATACTCTACAGTCCGTTTAAAAAGTATATCTTTGCTCTGTTTTTTAAAGGGGCCGTCCATAAATGACGTCCCGCTATTTTGGACGATTTTTGACCCCCCCCCCCTCTCTTTGTCACGCGGCGTCAAAAAAAGTCAGACCCCCCCCCTCCTCAAATATGACGTCACAAAGCTCTGCCCCCCTCCCCCAAAATAAAAAATGCTGCAAATCGCTTTAAATTATTGTCATTGTAGTGCGTATTTAATGTGGCGCTGCACTCTGATTTTGTAGGATAAAATATGTATTAAAAGTCTATTTAATTAAGCAGAACGTGTTGTCTATATTTATTTAAAGTTGCGCATTTTGATGTGACGTCACATTTCTCAAACCCCACCCTCGTCACATGTCTGACCCCCCCCCCCCCCCCAGGTGCGTGACGTAATTTATGGACGGCCCCTAATATTTTATGACAATTAAATAATAATATTCACAATTTAACTTGGGATTCATTTACATTTTTAAGGAGTCTAGTCAGCAATGAAAAGGGCGCCTGAATTACCTTTTTAGATGGCTTTTTTTTGTAGGCCCTACTGCCAGCAGTGACATGAGTGAGCAATTGCAGGGCTGCGCTCTGCACGCATTTACAAGACTGGTGGTTTGTAAATCTTTCCAGAGTAATTGACGTCACGGTGATTGATATGATGTAATCATTTTAACAGCTAATTAATTTACCGTATTAAGCAATTATTGTGTAACTGACATCTGCCTTTTTACGGTTTACCCAAGAAAGCTACAGTACATTGAGTCTTAAAACTTTTTCAGGCGTGTCCTGACAAACTTTTCTCTGGAGGAGTGATGTTGCTACGTGTCATCTGCAGATCATTTGTCAGCTTGTCGATGTCAGGGTCGGGATCGGGATCGAACCCACGACCTCCTGTATACCGGTGGGGGGGGGGGGGGTAGTTAACACCTCTCCACCGCGGCGCCCAATCCTGCCGCCTATAAGCGTTGTAGACTGTAAAGTTGCAACGATGAAAAGACTTGAGGTCAGGCTGGTCGATGTGGACTGCAGTTGCATAACTTCAGTAATCTTCGTACTGGAAGTGCAGCAAAGAAAGCACGAACAAATACAATTGTGAAATGCATTTACAATGGAACAAATATAATAATCATATCTTTATTTGAAGCTTTCGTGACTGCAGGAATCCATACTCTTTGGTTCTTTCGGGGTAAAGTCACGTAGGTATAAAATAAAATAAATCACGACGTTTTGGGCGCAACACAAGCGTCCGTCATCAGGTGGGACGCTTGTGTTGCGCCCGAAACGTCGCGATTTATTTTATTTTATACCTACGTGACTTTACCGACAAAACCAAAGAGTATAATCATTATACCCATATGTAATGGCGTATCGAGAGTGGGTGTTATTTTATCAAGTCTTTATCAGTAAGGTGTGGAGCATCATAAGACAATATGCAGGAGCAGCTAACCAACTGACACCAAATCTCAGGAACTGAATTCCCAGCACATGGAGCAAAACGTTGGACATCCTGCGGAGCAACACGCAGTGCAACCCATACATACTTCCGGGAGCTCTACTTTATGTATTGTTGCATAGCCCCCTGTCTGCCTGAGCCTGACGAATCGCTGCTGGCCGCCACGTTCGGTTACAGATGCAGTGCGGAATCTGAGGGCCTGGCTTCCGCAGACGCGGTGGTTCTGTCGGAGCGTGACGAGCGGACAGCCTGAGGGAGCCTCCAGCCCACAGCTGACGGGACGATACCTGGGCCAGCCGGCACCTCACACGCACCCTCATCTCCTCCAACCAGGTACCATATATGCACACATGCACAAAATGCAGACACCTGTACATACACACATTCAAAAAATATGTTTCATAATCCTAGAATCAGAGGACATCACTGTCGCACCCCAGGGTGAACTCAGAACGGCTCTAATTCGAGCCATGGAGCTTTTCCTGGGCCTGTACTTTGAAGGGGAACCCACGTTAGATTGAGACTTGTTGAAATGTTACAGACAAAATAAATTAATGACTAACTTTTTCAATGGACTCTGTAATTCCTGCTGCTGCTCGTATTGTACCATGTGCATATTGTGCTACCGCTCACAATGGGGGCGACGGTTAACGCTTGCAGGGGAGGTGATGCCAGGGTTCACGCGCGAGGAGTTTGCTCTGCGGCGGCACCGGCTGATGGCAGCAGTGCAGGCGGAGTCGCCAGGCAGCGTCGTCCTGGTGCCTTCCAACCCGACGTGCATCATGACCAACGACATCCCCTACCCCTTCCACCAGCACAGCGACCTGCTGTACCTTACCGGCTTCCAGGAACCCGACAGCTTGCTGCTGCTGCTGCCCAGACGAGGTGCCTAAATCCTCGGCGTGCAAAGCACGACATTAAAAACAATTGGGTGCTGTTTTATAGCAAAACAGCATCAATTAATAGCAGTGCCGGAGTTGAAGTCTTCTCCTGTGAATTCATTCTGCTTATTCACAGATAGCAGCTGCCAATTCATTCACTTGAGATGGCAGCTCCTGGATCGAGTGCCGCGATACTGGGTTTGAAGTTACCCGGTGAATGCTGGCTCACTGTGGCTTCACCTGCCCAACTCCCATAATGCATTGTGTGCTGTGACGTAGCTCTTTGCAGTCCTGACTCCCATCATGCACTGCGCGTTTTAATGTAGAAATTCTGGAGCATCAAGTCTTCCCTACGGTAAAGGTGCAGCAGTTATACCCCTTGAGGTCACTAGATGGCGCACATGCAGCGCTCCAGAACGTTAAAGGATTGTGATATTTCACAAAGCTCAAAACACACTGCCTATGTTCATTCAATGAGCGACATTTGTTTTTTGACATGCTTCTTTCATCAACCCCTCCGAGAGTCATTTCAGACGATTTGTCTCTGTTGCGGGCAGTGGAGTAGAGTGGTTGGCATGGGCCCCGGTGAAGAGAATTACAAGGCGGTACCTCTTACTTTCTTTCCCTCTTCATAGCTCGGTGCCTCGGCTCCCCCGGTCCATTGGGCCCTGGTGCATTTGTATGGCCAGCACGTATGATAGTTATGCCACTGCTTGTGAGGGAATCTCAGCTAAAAAAACAATCCTTGGAGCAGCTGCACGAGAGAGTGAATCACGCGAGCAAGCGATCAAAACCAAAAAACTTTTGCCTAGGTGGGGCGACTGCGGCTACCCACAAGGCCGTGCTGCTGGTGCCTCCGCGCGACGCGACGCGGGAGCTTTGGGACGGGCCGCGCTCAGGCCCGGACGGTGCGGTGGCCCTCACGGGCGTGGACGAGGCCTTCCCGCTGCAGGAGTTGGCACGCGTGTTGGCGCATGCCGGCGAACCCCCCGCGTGGTGGTACTACCCGCACGGGGACCCCCCGCACCCGGAGATGCACGAGCGGCACGTGGGGCCAATGCTGGCGCCAGCGGCGGCGCAGGGCCGCGTGCACTCGCTGCGTAAACACGTGGCCGCGCTACGCCTCGTCAAGTCGCAGGCGGAGGTGCGCGTCATGAGGGCTGCTGCGGAGATCACGGCGCAGGTGAGGGCGGGGTGTGAGCTGTGACGGTAAGCGAGGGGGTAAATGGGCTAGTGAGTGAGTATCGGTGTGGGTGATTGAGTGACCCAGTGAGTGAGTGTTTGACGCGTTGAGTGAGAGACCCAGTGTGCGTGAGTAACCTTGTAACAGGTGCACGAGAGCAATTGAGTGACCCCGTGAGTGAATGGAGTCACCCTGTGAGACATAGACCCAGTGAGTGAGTGGATGACGCTACGGAGTGAGTGACCCAGTGAGTGAGCGAGTGTGTGACCCATCCCAGTGAGTGTGAGTGGTACTATGAAGAGTGAGTGAGTGGGCTAGTGACTGACCATGTGAGTAAATAACCCTACGAGTGACTGAGTTGACTCTGTGGCCCCATGGTGCGGTGCTGCAGGCGATGGTGGAGACGATGCGAGCGAGCTCCCCGCCTGTGGACGAGGCATTCCTCTACGCCAAGGTGCTCCGATGCCTTCCTCATCGTTCACAGAGAGTGTCAGAACTACAAACTATGAACTAAATTATTTACCAAGTAAGGTCCACTGGGCTTACAGGTCTTTTTCAGAAGCGACCTGGCCACAAATGATAGCCCAATGAAGTGGCTTATCACGTGGCAAATTATAGCAGCAGCCAAATACTCTAAACTCACGTTTCTAAATGTGGAGGGAAAAACCGGAGGACCCGGAGCAAACTCCAGATATACAGGCGTCAGGGTCGAGATCGAACCCACGACCTCCTTCATATTTCTGATCGATTAATTGACTTAATGGGCTCATCATCCCAGCTTTCCACAGCAGAAACACTTGGTCATAAAAAAGGAAATGAGAAATGACCCGCCATGATTAGTTTTCATGCAACTAGGCATCAATGATCTATTAACCCTTACGATACATAAATCCAAATTATGCCCGTAACATTCAGTTAAATGTGATTTTGTGCAAGCTATATGCTGAATGCTCATGGAAAATGTTGCCGAATAACCCGGACAAAAATTACAAAATGATACTAAAAGAAAAACAATGACAGTAGTGCAGTTTGTTGAAGCAATCAATTACTCTGCCGATTATCGGTCCATTCACTTGACTAATCTTGATATAACACAATAATATTTTGGGAAAATTAGTGCCACTGTTCGCCAGTGTTATCTGATTCGTCGAGATAGTCGACAGGAGACAATTAAGAATCGCTTATAGAATAAAATCAATATCCCGAATCATGAGCATGGATTCGCTTGATTCAGGATGAATCGTTTCAGCGCCGTTGTGTTGCGTTGTGCGTGCACGGTGCAGTTTGAGTTTGAGTGCCGGGCCCTTGGAGCTGAGATCCTCGCGTACCCCCCCGTGGTGGCTGGAGGGAACCGCGCCAACATCCTGCACTACGTGAAGAACAACCAGATTATACAGGTGACTGCACACCCGATGGGCACCCACATGCACACTTGCAAATAGGCACGTGTGCGTGTGTGTGTGATGGGCAGCAGTAGTGTAACGGTTAGCAGGCTGCACTACGAACCCGGCGACCCGAGTTCGATTCATGTTCACACACAATATCGGCGACAAATATTTGAATCGGTCCCGGGTTTCCCCTACGTCAATTCAACATCAAATAGGTACCTGGTGCGATGTGTAAAAATCGCTACCGAGGAGACAAAGGCGGCCAGGCGTGGTGCTGACCACCCACCCCCTCGTGTGCCGTGCCGCCCTTGATAGGTGCTCGCTAACAGCACTTCCCCCGACAGCCTATGTATGTCTGTTGAACCTCTTTCATGCCTTATGTAGCCAATTTTGCTAATCAGAGGTGTTGAGTTTAACACGTAGGCTTTCGCGACCAACATTATTCATAATATAGGTTTTTGGGTCAGATCGCGTTATTTATAAATGTGTCGTAACCCTCCACCAACCCGACACGGCCAAACAGTAAAAAACGTGTCACGTTTTTCAAAGGACAAAATAATTCACTTCTTTAGCCCACCGGAGGTGTTGAGGTGAGACGGGGGATCTTTGTCTTTGCATGACGCTGTGCAGGATGGAGAGATGGTGCTGTTGGATGGAGGCTGTGAGCTCCACGGCTACGCGAGTGACGTCACCCGCACCTGGCCCGTGTCGGGCTGGTACGACGCAGCAGCGTTCACACCAGCAGCAGCAGCAGCAGTGCTCTTACAAACACTTGTGACACCAACCCCCCCCGCCAAACCCCCACCAGTGATTCTGTGGAATGTAAAAAAAAAATATTTAAGAATCAATTTGTGTTTCTCGTTTTTTACCAGCTCGTTTATATTGCTTCTTGTTTTTCCGTCTCGCGCGTTCTAAATTGCGTCATTAGCCTAGCTGTAAGAGCTTATCACTTGCATAGAATGTGTAATGCATATGATTATCACTGGGGGTGTATTATACGTAAAATGTACGCTATGACTGCTTCGCAGTGAACGTTGAAGATTCGCTTGCGGCATTTGAAACGAGTCGGCCATTGTGTGTCAGTGTCATGGTCCATATTTGTAAATTTTTGTTTTTAATTGCGACTCAACACGAGCTCAGTACAAAGCACCGGTCACAGTCCAGGAAGGGGGCAACGGAAACTCCGCGAACAAAAACCCGAGGGCTTAACGAAGGGGAATACAAAATAAATAAAAAGCACCCACAAATGATACGTGCGATGCGTTGTCCTGAGTTGAGAATCTATTGCCAATCGATGCCTCAGTTACCCGGCTGCTCGTTTTTGCACCCCCCCTCCCCCCCCACCAGCTTCTCGGGACCCCAGGCGGAGTTGTATGAGGCCGTCCTGGACGTGCAGAAGCTGTGCCTGCGCGGGTGCCGCGCGGGCTCCACCATGGAGGGCCTCTACTCCCTCATGCTGCTCCAGCTCGGCCAACGGCTCCAGGGGCTCGGCATCCTCGACGGCGGCCTCTCCCCCGGCGCCGCCGCCAAGGCAAGCGCTCGCCGCTCGTCGCGCAGGGGGTTCACGGTTCTGATCTGGCAGGCCGCCCCGGTTACTGCTGCGGATGGCGTATTAACCATCTATGACTCCACGCCGTCCTCTTCACCGCACAGCAGTCGCCGTGAATCATCGCGGCGCTGGGTCCAGTCGCCGACGTTGCCGGGCGGTTATCGCGGAGGTTTGAGCCCAGTGGCTTGTGTGTGTGTACATGAAAAGGGTGGCCGCACAGACTGTAACAACTACAGGGGTATTTCACTCCTCAGTGTGCCGGGAAAGGTCCTGGCAAGGATTATTCAACCTCGCCTTGCCAGGCACGCTGAGGAGAGGCTTGCGGAGCCCCAATGCGGTTTCAGGAAAGGGCGGTCCTGCACAAATGCCATATTTTCTGTCCGTCTGCTACAGCAGAGATGTAGAGAATTCCAACAAGATCTACATCTCTGCTTTATTGACCTGGTCAAGGCCTAGGATACCATCAGTAGGCCTGGGCTCTGGGTTGTTCTTCGTGCTTTTGGAGTCCCTGACCCGCTGCTCACGATCATTAAGGACCTTCATGATGGTGAGCGGGCCCGAGTAAAACTACGTGGCCGGGAGTCGGAGCCATTCCCTGTTCACTTTGGGGTGCGACAGGGATGTCCTCTGGCTCCCACATTATTTAACATCTATTTCGACCATGTAGTTCGGGAAGCCTTCAATAGCTGTACCGGAGGAATTTCCATCTGTTACAGATACAATGGGAGGCTGATCGATGCCCGGGTGCGGTCAAGGAATGGCTGCCTATTGCTAAACCATGTTATGTATGCCGATGATCTGGTAATTGCTGCTCACTCGAAAGGAAGAGTTAGAGGTGCTGCTGCTGAACCTGGAGCTTGCCACGAAGAGGTGGGGACTTACCATCGGCGGACACTCCACTCCCACAACTCCAAATTGGTGATAGGGCAGTTGTGGAGATAGTGGAGAGTTTCCCATACCTGGGCAGCATGCTCATGAACCAGCTTCGGTTTGACAGCAGAGGTCTCACACCGAATCAGTCGAGCGGAATTATCTTTTCATCGGCTGCATAACGCTGTGTGGAAGCTACCTGGTCTGTCGCTCCACATGAAGCTTCAGGTCTTCTCGGCCACGGTTATTCCCTCCCTTCTCTATGCTTGCGAAACGTGGACCCCCCCCTAATGGAACATCTTCGCCGGTTAGAAACATTTAGGCTGGCCTTCCTACGATCCATCCTGGGTTTAACCAGACTGGATTGTGTGAGGAGCTCACATATTTTTGAAATATCTGGACAAAGTCCCATCGGTGAGCTCCTCCGGCAGGCAAGGCTGCGTTGGCTGGGTCATGTAGACTTTTTTTGGATCGTCTGATTTTCACATTCTTCAGAAAAATCGAGAGCACCACCCGAGCGTGAGCGTGTGTATTTACAGGCGGCACGGCAGTACTGCCCACACCACGTAGGCCACTACCTGGGCATGGACGTGCACGATACTCCGGACGTGTCGCGCAGCATCGCCCTGCAGCCTGGCATGGCCATCACCATCGAACCTGGCAAGTCCCTCCTCCAACTCTCCCCGACAAAGGCAGATATCCCCTGTGTAGCCTTTAACAGGCTGTTGGGGCAAGTGCTGTAAGTGAGCACCCACGAAGGCCAGCACAGCGCACGAGGGGCCGCCCGCCTTTGACTTCCCAGTGCTGATGTTTTCACCACACCGAGTACTCATTTAAGGTCGGGTTGACCTAGGGGAGAGTCGGGTCTGGTCAGTGGGGAATTGAACCAGGTTCACGGCATTCGCCGGGATCGTAGTGCAATGCGCTCACTGCTGCACTACGTCACAAACATATGCAGGTTATTATTTTGTGCAGTGTCTGCTCCATAGCTCTCTCCATTGCGTTGCTGGGTTGCACCGCGCGTTGTCCGACATTTCAGTTCCGGAAAAAGCTCGCAAGCGCTTGCGGCGAAACGTCAGACACCGTGCCAGACAAACGGGTGCAGTAAAAACCCCAAAAAGTATCGGAGCGCTTTCGTGACTGCAGGGATTCATCTTCTTGGTTCTTTCGGTAAAGTCACGTAGAAGGGAAATAATAGAATAATAAAAATAAAACATAATAAAATGATTCTCACGACGTCTCGGCCACAACGCAAGCAGCCGTCAGACCTGTTCTTCACCTGAGGACGGCTGCTTGCGTTGTGGCCGATACGTCGTGAGAATTATTTTGTTATGTTTTATTTTTATTATTTTATTATTTCCCTTCTACGTGACTTTACCGAAAGAACCAAGAAGAAGACATCGGAGCGCCGTCGGGCTAACTAACGTCCCCGGTGTTCCCCCCCCACTCCCCGCCCCCCCCCCACCCCCGGCCTAGGCCTGTACATTCCCCGCGCGGACGAGTCTGTGCCCGCACGCTTTCGGGGCCTGGGCGTGCGCGTGGAAGACGACATCGTGATCACAGAGGCCGAGCCCCTCGTGCTCTCCTCCTCTTGCCCCAAGGAGCGGCGCCACATCGAGGACATCGTCGCCAAGTGACCGGGCCAGAGAGCGGCGCGGCGCCTTTGCCTGCTGTTGTTTTGCGTAGAGAGGCGCACGGTCCGGCTCCTGCAGCCGCCCGCTCCCGTTAACACCGCGCCGGGCGCGTTGACGGCGAAACGCGGCCACCGCCTGCTTCACAGCGGGTGGTTAAAGTAGCGGCCGCGTCGTTCGAAAAACAGTGTTAGGCCGCTTGTGCCGGCTTCGCACCTCGGTGGATGACGTCGGTGGAGGCTTTGGTTGAAAGGCAGGCGGCAGCGAGGTGAGATTCAAAGTCTCGGCTTGAAGGTGAGCCGGGGAAGTTGCGCCGTCGTGGTGTGAAATGGAGGTCAACGGCTTTTGAGATGGGTCTGTCACTTGATTAGGGCGGTGAAGTTTGGCCAAATAAGCACCACGACCCACGCGGCGTGGGGAGGCTTTCATCAAGCAGTGGTTTTTAACAAACGTGTTGCGCTCGTTCCTTGTAATGGATTGAACGATTAACATCCCTCCGCCTCGTTTTAAGAATTATTTATTTTAACTTTGTGGTAAATGGGTGCTCCCCTCGTGGCTACAGGGGTGACGTGAACTCATCGCGTGCAACATATACGAGCCGAAATATATTTATTCCGACACGGTTTGATGCCTGTATATTGGGAGCTTAAGAAACGATATAAACCGATGAATTTATGCATTGTTCCACCCCGAGTGCCATATCTGAAATCGCTAAACTTTAAATTTACCCAGGTTTAGCAAACAGTATCGGGCCGGTAATCTCTTGTGCCCATTTTAGGTCACCGAGCTCCTGCACTGAATTATGGTCCCCCTTTTTGCGAAAGTTGCTAAATTATTTTGCGAGTTCACTGCCGTGGAAGAAACACAGCATTCTGTTTACACCACAGTTGTTGTTGACGAAGGTGGGCGGAGGCAGCAAAGCAAACCTCGTTAAAGAGGAGAGGGACATTTGAGACACGGCGCGGAGAGAAATACTCGACAGGCGAAGTCACCTCTCTTCCCAGGGATCGGCGATCCAGACAGCCTCATCGTTGCGGAGGATAATACTGGTAGGAACCTCCTGGTTACACCAGCCCACAGGGGATTATTGTGTCCGTCCGTCCGTCGTGCATCTAAAAATGGGAGGGGTGGGGCTGGGTGGAGAGGGGAGGGTGGGGAGGGGCTGGGTGGGGGTTGGGAGGGGTGGGGCTGGGTGGGGAGGGGCTGGTCACCCCGTGGTGCCCTTATAAAACTCAACGTTTAACCTACTCACGCGGCTTGTGCCCGCCATCACAGTCGGGCATGTTTGCGGAATACACCACGCCGCCGTTGACCCTGGCCATTGACCGAGCAACCCAACGTTCCGACCAGCTCCCTCCGCAGGAGGAATGTGTTGTCTGATGAGTGCACCCCCGGAATCTAGGAGCAGTGGCTGTGCTGGAAACTTGGATTGGACTTTGGAAGGAATTTCGCCAACGTCGCTCGTTCGCGGTTTAATGTCGTGGCGTTCTTTGCTCTTCTTGCTTCTTGTGAATGCAAAAAGACAAGAAAACGTCAATTAAAAACTCTAAATTTTGCAAACTTCTTCGTACTTGTCGTTTTTTTCGCTGCAGTTTTTTAAAGTTTAAAGAAGGCAGACGAATACGAGTTGAATTATTTTGTTAAATCGGCGATCTTAAAGGTTTATTTGGATAGATATATACGGTAAGTGGTGGGATTTTTACAGGCGCCTCGGGTGTTTAAAGCCTGTTTCGGCACCGAACTGTCCGTGTCGAGATCAGAGTTCAAATCCGGGACTCCCGCTTAAGGTAGTAAGTAACTCGACGTAATCATTAATGTTGCAAAGAATATAAATCATAAATAGCAGACTATCTCCTTGACTTATCCGTCCCTCCACGTTAAAAAGTTAAAGTATTTCTTACTCCACACAATCCTTTAGCTGCAGTATTTTTCACAGAACCCATTGGCCACACGGCCTTCTGGGAATGCACTCCCAGAAGGCCGTGCGGCTGATGGCTTGCATGAGAAATACTTTCACTTGGGCAGGTGTGAAATCCACAGCAAGAAAACCGCCACTTTTTTCAAATTTTCTTGCTGTGGATTTCACACCTGACGATTGCTTGTGTTGCAGTCGAAACGTCTTGAGAATTGTATTGCTTTATATTTGTATTATTTTAATAAGAATAAGCTTTACCATTATTGCCAATAAAGCAGGTGTTAAGATGTTCAAACACAATACCTATTCCAAGGCCATCGAATCTGCATTAACCCCAGATACTTGTGGCAAATCGTGCAAACAAGCATGCTCTGATAACCCACGCACTGTCTTTGGCACTGATTGGCCTACACCAGATACGGCCTTCTTTATGGCCTCGTCCCACCAGTGTTAGGACCACAGGACAGTACAAAGGCGATACAAAGTATCAGAACATTAATAGATCGGGTTGAACAGTTACATGTATGGGACCTTTTTGCCAGTTAAGCCACCGCTGTTTTTTTTATATCAGCGAAGAGACGCACTGCGGTCTGATTCTCGGCCGTGCCAAACGTACGTGGTGAGTGATAATCTGAACTGGTTAGGATCTCCCCCTAGGTTGGCTCGGCATCAAATGAGTTGTACCCTTTATTTTAGAATATGGATGTGTATTTAGACTGGAGGAATCCGCTTTTTTTCACAGATGTCAGTCGTGACAACGGCACCCAGTATAGAAATCATGAATAGGAGTGTAAAGTACAAGAAAAGTGAACAAATCACCCAACCACATACGAATAAAACTAAACCATCTCCATCCTACCAGGCAAATTCCACTGAAGTATTAAACTTATTTTTCAAAAACGACCCGGCCTCAAATGATAGCTCAACAAAGTAGCCCATCATTTGAACATTTACGGCAGCAAAATAATCTAAATAGTCTAAACGCATGTTTCTAAGTGTGGAGGGGAAAAAAGCAGAGGACCCGAATAAAAAAATCCACGCGACCACGGGGAGAACACGCGAACTTCAACTCGACTGGCGCCAGGGTCGGGATCACATCCCTGACCTTCTGCAGAGCAGGCGAGGATGATAACATCTCACCACCGGAGATGAACTAAGGGGCCGTCCATAAATGACGTCACGCACCTCGGGAGGGGGGGGGTCAGACATTTGTGACGATGTGTGAATGGGGGGAGGGTTTGAGAAATGTGACGTCACATCAAATTGCGCAACTTGAAATAAATTTAGACAACACGTTCTACTTAATTGAATCGACTTTTTAATAAATGTTTCTCCTACAACATCAGAGTGCAGCGTCACATTAAATACGCACTACAACGATAATAGTTTAAAGCGATTTGAAGCATGTTTTATTTGGGGGGGGGGGGGGGCAGAGCTTTGTGACGTCATATTTGAGGGGGGGTCTGACTTTTTGTGACGCCGTGTGACGAAAGGGGGGGGGGGGGTCAAAAATCGTCCAAAATCGCGTGACGTCATTTATGGACGGCCCCTAATCCCATTGACGTGAGTGAAACATCGTCGCCTCTTTTGCATGGGCGACATGGGTTGCGTCTAAAACTATTTTAGAACACAACTGAACAAATGTAGGCAACATTTTACAGTACATTAATACGGTACAATATGTATAAGCCCTAACAAAAACATAAATTTTCACTTAAAAGTAAAATATAATTCAGATATATAACTTTCGGCAAGTGACAGGATATAGCTAGAACTATAGTTCGGTGTGCAAACATCACCAGGTGGGGGGGGGGGGGACAGAGGTGGTTGCTATCCACACCACTCGCCCTCACCAGCCCTTCTGGCCTTCACGATTGCTCACGAATCGCACTTGCCTCAACAGCCTCGACAAGGCGACCACCTGGGGAATGTTTACCTTTGGTGTTGCATCGGTGCTGTGTGTGAAACCAATATTTGTGTTCTAGATTTGAAGCTTTCGTGGCTGCAAGGATGGAGCAGTTGCACCTGATGACGGAGGCTTGTGTTGCTTCCAAAACGTCGTGATTTAATTTAGTTATTTTCATTTATTATTATTCTATTTTATTATTTTTACCTACGTGACTTTACCGAAAGAATCTAAGAGTACAATGTTTGTGTGGTCTGTGTTCAGGTCCATGTCAACGGGTTGTCAGAATCAGAATCTTTATGTATAGTGGAGGAATCCGATTAGCAATAAAAGCTATTTTTTCACAGATGTCCATTAGGGCCGAGTCAGAACGTGACAACACCGCTGTGTGTGTGTCCCTCTAATTGTGTGCGTCTGCCATTCTGTGTCAGTGCTTGCTGTTGTGTATTGTTGTTTGTTTAACATTTTATTCTCAGTAGCTGGGTGAGCCTTTTGTTCGTCTATATTGTTCAAGTTTTACTTGCGAAACATTTCTTCGGAAAATCTGTTGGACAGAAAATATATCAATGATAAATAGAATAGAATGCTTTTTACTGCACTGCATGTCCTTCCAACAAAATGTTTTTTGTGAAAAGGATTTTTAAAATATGATGTCCATTACCCTGTATTCGGTAGCGTCGAGGCCTTTAGGACACAGGGCATGAGAATTTAGCTGTACGTGATGCGTTCCATTCAGTCGCTGAACCTTCTCATCAGGAAACTACCGTGGAGAAAAAAAAAACAAAGCACGGAATGAGTTTAACACGTAGTCGAGGATGGTCTCTCGACCAATATTATCCATAAGAGTGGTTTTCTTGGGTTAGATTGCGTAAATATAAATGTGTCGTTAAACCCCACCACCGCCACCACCCAACACAGCTAATTAGTGAGGGTTGTCACGTAGACAAAACGTGCTGTACTCATGACGAATTGGCCACGTTCTGTTTACGCGACAACCCTTAGTAGTTGGCTGTGTCGGGTGGTGGCGGGTTTAACGACACATTTATATCTTTACGCGATCTAACCCAAAAACAAACCTGTGTTATGGATGATATTGGTCGCGAAAGCCTCCATGTTAAACTGACCTGTTTTTTTGCCAAAGAGTCAAACCTATTGTTATATTTCGATATTGGCAAGAAAGGTCCCATATTACACCCTGTTGTGTGTTGGAGAGTAAACACACCACGTGGGTTTAACGACGTTGATATTTACGCAATCTAACCCACAAAAACACATTCCTGCGGAGGGAGCTGGTAGGAACGTTGGGTTGCTCGGTCAATGGCCAGGATCAACGGCGGCGTGGTGTATTCCGAAAATATGGCCGACTGTGAGGGCGGGCACAAGCCGGCGTGAGTAGGTTAAACGTTCAGTTGTATAAGGGCACCACGGGCTCACCAGCCCCTCCCCACCCAGCCCCACCCCTCCCACCCAGTCCCTCCCCACCCAGCCCCACTCTCCCCACCCTCCCCTCTCCACCCAGCCCGACCCCTCCCATTTTTGGATTCACGACGGACGGACGGACACAATAATCCCCTGTGGGCTGGTGGAACCAGGTGGTTCCTACCAGTAAAACCATCTGTTATATGGAAAGCACGGCATCACGGTGCATTCAATGGACTCGGCTCTTCAAGTGAAGCCTTTGAAGTGTTAAGGAACTAATAGATCTGGTGATGCTGCCGCTGCTCTGCCATTGGTGCACAAGCACGTGCGTTAACAAACAATAGAAAAAAAACACTCCACGCGTTCGTCAATAACGCTGCGGCTTTAAAATGTGAAACTAAAAGGATATAATAGGTGAAGTTTGGGCAATGGGCCCGTGTTTATGTCACATAATGAGTGCTATGAAGAAGGGCCATTGCATGAAACGTCGCCTGTTATATATTTATTTTAAGGCCACTGTTATTGACAAATGTGTTGAGTTTTTTAAATTTTGTTTCAAGGAACGGAACGTTCCTCACTTCATACGAAGAATACTCATAATAAAATGCCAACCATATCAAAGCGACTAAGTTTGTTTTTTCGCTCCTGTGAATGGAAAACCAATGCGGTATTTATATTCCAGTGTGTCACACTGTGTCTGCCTTGCGGTTTATCGGCATGTTAAGTGTTGTTGTCTGCTTTCCTGATGTTTGTTTGTGTCTATGTGGCTTTGTGTCTCTCTGCTCATCCTAATAAAGCGTTCCCGCGTGTGTAATTGTGTAAATGTACTCAATTATTAACTACACCTCCGATTAGCGCGGTTGGCTCCGTATGGTGCGAAAGAAGTTCAACATACATACAATTACTATTGTCATTATTTTGTCTGGCATTGTGATTGACTGTTGCGATCGCAGCCCTGTGTCTGGTTGTGTCTTTACGTGATGTTGCGTGTCATACCATCACGTCTCATCCCTTGGTCTCCCACCTTAACGAATGCGTTCACTAAATAACTGCACCTCATATTCTTAGGTTTTTTCGGTAAAGTCACGTAGGTAAAACAATAAAATTAATAAAAGTAAAATAAATAAATAAATCACGACGTGTCGGAGGCAACCTACGTGACTTTACCGAAAAACCTAAGAATATGAATCCTTGCAGTCACGAAAGCTTCAAATCTAGAATTAACTGCTCCTCGTTTTAAATGCGAGGGATACACCGATATCTTTGCACTCCGTCTTCTTGGTGCTGTTAAGATAATTTTACTTACACCACCTTACTTTAAATCTTTTCTCCGTAGTAATACCCCAATTGCTGAGCTGCCAAGCCAGGTAACTAAACAGTTATACCACAGGTGAGCGCATAGCCTAACAGACTGGTGAATTTCGATTTAAAGCTTTCGTGACTGCAGGGATTCATCTTCTTGGTTCTTTCGGTAAAGTCACGTAGAAGGGAAATAATAAAATAATAAAAATAAAACATAATAAAATAATTCTCACGACGTTTCGGCCACAACGCAAGCAGCCGTCCTCAGGTGAAGAACAGGTCTGTCGGGAAGACAGCGTCTGAATGAATTTTCATTCTGGTGAATAATTATCCCAGGTATTGAACAGTTACCTATGAAGACGTTTGTCTTTAAAGATCTTCAGAGGTAAGACTTTGTGTTTAGAGGTAACTAGTGGCTTTGAATGTTCATTTTCAAATTACTACCATCAGGTAAAGAAACAGGTGTCGTTATAAACACAATGAATGCGACATTAAGTTGGGTTTGGTTTTGTAACGAGTTAACAGTGTACAGTCAAATGAATGTGATACAGAAATGTAAATAAGGACACACTGATCTATTGCACAATGAACTTTGTACCCGCCTTATATGAATGGCGTCTACAGGTGACTCAATACAACCTTCGTCAGCAGTGCCCGCACACACGACGCACCTCCACTGGCAACAACGCATTCAAAGCGAGGCTTGTGATAGGTGTTCAGTTGAATAGCGATAATTGAATTGGAAAGAATTTGTGGCCAGTTTTTTTTTGTTACTACGGAATGCTGCAAAACCGACGTCAAAGGGATCCCCGTCCAGTCATCGCTTTCTTTCGAAGAGTACCGTGTTAGGTTCTTCACGTTTCGAAAAATACAGTAAAAGGTGAGGGTGCAAGATATATGAGTGAGCGAGTGTGTGTTGGGTTTATGAGAGCTAGCCACTGGAGTAGTTATTTGTACGAAGTACGCGTACCTGAGACTAACACGTAAATGCAATGTTCTGTTGTTTCGTTTGTATGGATTGTCTTTCATAAAAAAACACATGTTTTTATCTTGAATATTAAAGCCTCGTCGTTGCTCAAAGTTTTATAATTCTAGCGGATGTTAAAATTGTCTTTTTTTCTCTACTAATGGAACAAAAATAGTTCCGTTTTAATTTCCAATTAAATTGTTCTTGGTTAATATGACAGCATGAAGTAATTACTTTATACAGCACCTGTCAAAAGTCACATATATAGGCTGCTCAAATGAGCATTGCGATGGTGTTCATATCCTGTTTATAGCTCTGAAGCAATGCTGTAAATTCTACATTCCTCTGGCCGGGGCAAGTCTATTCATTAAACATCCACCTTTTTCTGGAAGACTTTGCTGTTTTTTCCTGGATTTTTCTGTTGCGTGTAGTCACTTTAAGATGTTTCTTGTGCATGTTTTTGTTTGTTGCGGTTGCACCCGATTCAAGAGCCGAATGGCTCACAGGGCTCTTCCTAATAGATGAACTGAACTGAATCTGTTGAGTTCCCAACAAAGTGGTACTCACGGTAGTGACCTCTGTACGGATAACGGGCTGAGTCAACCCCCCAACCGGGATTTGAACTCGTATAACTTTCTGAATGCGAGCCCGCCCGCTCTACCGCTGATCCAGCTGGCTGTCACATCTTCACGGACGTGACAGCATCAGCAGCAGCAGCACCAAATATCCACCGTGCAGAGTTCGTCTACAGCGGACGTGTCCGTTAGAGCGGACCCGGGAGCGGGGAAGTTCACGCCGCCTGTGATGTCTGCGCCGACGTCGAACGCTCTCTTGGTCCTTGTGAAGGACGCGCCATCCACCACGGGTCGGGCCGCAACCGTGATGAGGAACGCGTGGCTGCGTGCCTTCGTGGTGGTGTGCGTGCTCGTGCTGCTGCTGCTGGTGTTCTACATCGCGCAGGACCAGAGCTGGACCGAGTCCTGCGGACGAGGGCACAGCGAGTGGGTGGCACGATCACGGTGAGTTCACACCACGGGGGTGCGAAAACCTCTCCCTCGGCGAGAGGGCCGACTGCGGATTTCGAACACCGTTGGCGGGCCACACGTGGTTTTGTTGCCGTGGATTTCACACCTGATGATGATTGCTTGTGTTGCAGTCGAAACGTCGTGAGAATTTTTATTGATTTATGTTTATATTATTTAATTATTTCCCTTCTACGTGACTTTACCGAAAGAACTAAGAATATGGGCCACACGTGGTTTGAGTCCCCACCGCACAACGCACCAGGCACCCGTTTACGCGCTGTTTGACCCAACGGAGGACGTGAGCGGCGTCACGTTCCCCCCGTGCCACCGATGTAAATACCCTTGGCCAGGAATGGAACTCAGTGGGCTGGAATTTGAGTAGGGGAAAGCGAACCACTCGCACCACCGCCTCTCAGCTGTGACACACCGACACGCGGCAATTGAACACTGCGTACATCTTCTGTGTATGGCGTGAAACGTGAAATATAACTTTAGCTAAAGCGTTTCGCCTTGTCTGACTCCCCTACATTGCTTATGCTATTGCATACGTGGTGTGGGCAATGAGAAGGGCAATTTGCGTTGACACTATTGATTGATAGACCAGGTGAGAGCCCATTGAAAATGTTTACGGCTTTTGTTTAACTGTCATCCTGGTAACAAAGTGAGAACCATCACCATGGAACAAAAAGCAGCATACCAAGCTGTAACAACTCAACGAAGATAATAGCAATGGTCGCAGTGAAATGTATGGGAAAAATAAACACAGCGAAACGTATGTACTTAACACAGTTACGGTGACGTACAGCCCTTTGCCAATACATTACTAGATGAATGCTCCCCGTACCTTCTCAGACGTGGGGTTTGTTTGATGATACTTCACCACACTGGAAATGGAGCCAGCCAGCAAAACTTTGTTTTTCTAATAGAGCATGATGCATGTGAAATGCTTCACTGCATGCATTTTTGTCCCATATACAGGATGATCCGTTTACAGATAGCCCCACATGGGGCTATAAATGACGTCACGCACCTAGGGGGGGGGGGGGGGTCAGACATTTGTGACGATGTGTGACAAGGGGAGGTTTGAGAAATGAGACATCACATCAAAATGCGCAACTTTAAATAAATATAAACAACACGTTCTACTTAATTAAATATACTTTTTAATAAATGTTTTCTCCTACAACATCAGAGTGCAGCGGCACATTAAATACGCACTACAATGACAATAGTTTAAAGCGATTTGAAGCATGTTTTATTTGGGAGGGGGGGGGGGGCAGAGCTTTGTGACGTCATATTTGAGGGGGGGGTCTGACTTTTTGTGACGCCGTGTGACGAGGGAGGGGGGGTAAAAAATCGTCCAAAATCGCGTGACGTCATTTATGGACGGCCCCTTAAACGACATTGCATTTCAGAGCCCTTTACGTCTCCCACCAATATGAACAAAGTCATCAACTATTTCGACGGAGGGGCCTTCACTTTCCCAGCATTAAGTCACTTTGTTAAGTACAAAGTACGCGGCGTACATTGGACATCGGTGGAGTGTCTAGAGATGGATCGCCATGTGCTCTCGTGTCAACTTCAATGCCCTCCACCAGCCCCCACGCCCCCCCCCCCACCGCCAAAATTCATAAATCGTTGATCTCGTCTCCTTTTTAACCATCTCCATTGGAGTGTTTTTCTTTTTTTTCCGTCTCCTTTGAACAGTTTTGTTCGCAGCATTGGACTCAATGTAGCGTCCGGAATATATTCATTTGCGCAGGATATAAACAATTGATTCTCACCCGAGAGATTCGATGCGCGCTCATCGTGATCGGTGATCTTGGCGATCGTAATCGATGAGCTGGTGGATTGTTGCACGCCGAATATTTATCCGGTTGTTCGCGAACACAAGGCAGATCTGAAACACGGCAGAACCAATACCTCTGCCGTGGCTGACCATTGTTTTCACGCTGTGGGCTCGCATGATATTGTTTTTTTCCGAGACCAAGGTTCTCGGCAAACCTAGGGGCTACTTTCAAAGGTTTGTTCATGAAGCCATCCAGATATATGAACATAGATAGACATAACTTCAACCGCGAAGCTGGATACAAATTGAGAAATCATTGGAAGGATGTAATTAACCAGGTAAAACCTTAACAGTTTATGGTTGTTCCATCATATCTGCCGGGTATTAGTCTGTTTTTCCGAGTTAATTCCCCCCCCTCGCATCCCCAGCGTTTGGCATTGCTGCTGCATTGGCATTACTGCTGCATTGGCATTGCTGCTACATTGGCATTGCTGCTGCATTGGCATTACTGCTGCATTGGCATTGCTGCTACATTGGCATTGCTGCTGCATTGGCATTGCTGCTGCATTGGCATTGTTGCTGCATTGGCATTGCTGCTGCATTGGCATTGCTGCTGCATTGGCATTGTTGCTGCATTGGCATTGTTGCTTCATTGGCATTGCTGCTGCATTGGCATTGTTGCTGCATTGGCATTGTTGCTGCATTGGCATTGTTGCTGCATTGGCATTGTTGCTGCATTGGCATTGCTGCTGCATTGGCATTGCTGCTGCATTGGCATTGCTGCTACATTGGCATTGCTGCTGCATTGGCATTGCTGCTGCATTGGCATTGTTGCTGCATTGGCATTGCTGCTGCATTGGCATTGCTGCTGCATTGGCATTGCTGCTACATTGGCATTGCTGCTGCATTGGCATTGCTGCTGCATTGGCATTGCTGCTGCATTGGCATTGCTGCTACATTGGCATTGCTGCTGCATTGGCATTGTTGCTGCATTGGCATTGCTGCTGCATTGGCATTGCTGCTGCATTGGCATTGCTGCTGCATTGGCATTGTTGCTGCATTGGCATTGTTGCTGCATTGGCATTGCTGCTGCATTGGCATTGCTGCTGCATTGGCATTGCTGCTGCATTGGCATTGCTGCTTCATTGGCATTGCTGCTGCATTGGCATTGCTGCTGCATTGGCATTGCTGCTGCATTGGCATTGCTGCTGCATTGGCATTGCTGCTGCATTGGCATTGTTGCTGCATTGGCATTGCTGCTGCATTGGCATTGTTGCTGCATTGGCATTGTTGCTGCATTGGCATTGTTGCTGCATTGGCATTGCTGCTGCATTGGCATTGTTGCTGCATTGGCATTGCTGCTGCATTGGCATTGCTGCTGCATTGGCATTGTTGCTGCATTGGCATTGTTGCTGCATTGGCATTGCTGCTTCATTGGCACTCGTGCACCGCTCGTGCTTCTGCTGTTGTTGGTGGTGCACTTGGGCTACGCTCATCCCCAAATCCCTTATAAACAGTTTGCCTTTAGAGGCTGACTCCTTTACCTGATGACGACCGCTTGTGTTGCGATCGAAACGTCGAGATTTATTTTATTTTATTTCCAACTACGTGACTTTACCGAAAGAACCAAAGAGTATTTATCGGGTTCACATCGCTACGCCCGTCTCACGTTCTTCCAACCCGAAGGCTGCGTTTTGAAGACGCGCGGCGTCGTCTCGTTGACTCGCTCCTCACAAACGATGTTTTTTTCCACGACGCAGTTGTTACCTGGCGCCCCTCGTGACCTGGGGTCGGATTCTCCCGCCAAAACCAACGGGCACGGACGCGCCGGCGGCGGCGGCGGTTGCCCCCTCAACCGCGGAGCCCGCGGCGGCGGCGACGGCGGCGGCGGCGACGACCCCGACGGCGTGGGACCCGGACCGCGGCGAGAGCGTCGACGCGACGGTCAAGGAGTGGCTCCGCGCGAAGGGGAAGAGCGGCGGCGACGACGACGACGATTACCGTCTGGAGGCGAACAAATTCGCGGCGGTGAGCTCGTCGGCTAACGAGGAGGGGCGGTCGTCACGGCGGCTACGCCGTGCGGAGCTTGCTGCCGGTCGGATTCCCTCCGCAACGCCGGCCGTGACTTGAGGTCGGGTGGTGAGGGGTGAGGAATGATGGTAACGGGGACGCGACAGCTATCGTGATGATGGAAGACAGAAGGATCTGTAAGGAAGGTGAAGTGTCATGTAGTTGCGTTGTTGTTGTTATTATTGGAGACGTACCCTAGAGAAAGCCGGTCGAATTGATCAAAGAAAAGTTCCGAAAATTGACGACAAAAAATTGCACTAAAAGCGTTTCCCTTTCAAGACAAAGATGTATTTTACCGGTGCATCGTGTTGTCACACATCATGTCACACGTCACAACGCAGCTTGCAACGTTACGTTTTTATTATTACGACCGCTAATTGAATACCTCCGAGGTCAAACGATATTGGAAAGAGTTACGGACTACACGCGTCAATGCGTGATCGCTGACGACCACGGCCATGAATAACGGGTTCGAGTGCAAAGGAGCCAGCAGCCGAGAGCAAGCGTCAGTACAGGCCGCTGGTCAATCCACTGCTGGATGAGGGCCTCCCCACACCGTGTCAGTCATGAGATGGGGGATTGTACTTGACCACGGTGGCCAGCGCAGGCTGGTGAAGGTGAGGGACGTAGATGCACCGCTCTTTACTGACCACACCGTTGCCCCCACAGCTCCTTATGCCACCCGTGTTTTGCGCATGGTGGTAACCCATCCCAGCACTTATCCAGGCTCGAACCTGCTTAGCTTCTGAGATCCAGCAAGAGTCGGGAGCAGTACAGCAACATCGTGCAAAATGCACTCTGCACTGTCTTGGTTGATTGTGGGTACTACGCGCTGTGTATTGTCACGTGCGTACAGTGACTGGAGGTGCATCTCAGAGTTCATGGCTTGGAAGTTGGTGGATCATGCCAACATCACAATGTGCATTAGGACACCGGCATGGAAGAAAAAAAAGCTCAATTCGGAAATTGGATAAACCTTCGAAGCGAGACCCTCTTGCAGAGGAGTCATGAGACTCCGTTCAAGTTAAGGATTAATTTTTTCAATACAGTTGCTGAGCATAGGCCTACAAGCCCAGAACGCTACGTGGCCAGCAACAAACAGCACTATTGAAAGTGTAATACAGAAAGGAGAATCTCCACCCCCCCCTCCACTGTGGTGTGGATAAAAGGTGCTCTCTCTTAGCCCTTATTCAGATACTATCTCCCTTGTGGATGCCAGCGTAACCTATTGTGGATTTTATTGACTTAGAACTGCGGACGCAGCCTGCGCGGGGTGACTGCTGCAGACCAAACCCTCAAGTCCGTATTCCGATTCGACCTTCCCGTGCTTCTGTGGAGCGACCACATCACCGCCGGTGAATTCGAGCGCCTGAGCAATTACCGCACTCCCTACGGCTGGAAAGGGATGAACTGGACTGGTAAGAGCGAGCCGTTGCAAATGTTTCGTCTGTTGCGTTGATTGTTTCGTCGGTTTTTTTTCTTTCTCTCCTTCCATTTGCGCTGTCGCCGTCGTGTCGTGAGAAGACGTTGCCCGATCAGGACTCTCAGAGAGAGGTTGAGGGGTGGGGGGGGCATCGCTCCCACGTTAGACAATTGCCAGCCGGAGTAGCTACCACAGAACGACTTCTCTGAGCCCTTCAAGTGATATTCTATGGGATGAAGTACTTTCCCATATGCGATGTTACACAGGACTGTTTGTCACCTGGCAATCTGATCTTTTTTCGAATTCTCGGTGTTAAAAATGTACTTAACATGATGGCGTTTTTGTTTGTGTGCAGTCATTGGTGACCGGCCTGAGAGCACCAACTCGCGATACTTTTGAGTTCACTGTCGGCTAAAAACGCCAAATTCAAACCCAGGTTCTGAGCGGTGCCAAGTTCAGCGATCTGACCTCTGAGCCACCCAGCCAACGCATCATTCCTGTTTAATAAATATAGTTATATTTCTGGTGCCAGCTGTACCACCTTCCAGCCCCCGAAGCTAGGGGGCTGGAACACTGACCGTGTTGTGCCCACCCTGAGTTTTCGTACGCTGCCCCCTTCGCACGTACGTATGTTGAACTTCTTTCGCACCGTACATAGCCAACCATCGTGCTAATCGGAGGTGCACGATTTAGCACGGTGGGCTATACAGCGTGACCTTTAAAACAAGGTCAACTATCTTCTTGGTTCTTTCGGTAAAGTCACGTAGAAGGGAAATAATAAAATAATAAAAAGTTAACATAATAAAATAAATTTTATTTTTATTCTTTTATTATTTCCCTTCTACGTGACTTTACCGAAAGAACCAAGAAGATGAATCCCTGCAGTCACGAAAGCTTTAAATCGAAAGGTCAACTATATATGGCCGCCGTCTCGCCTGCTTCCCCCCCCCCCCGCCCGTTTCGATCACGCAGACTTGGAGGAGGCAAAGGAGGCCCTGGGGCGGCCCGAGCACCGTGAGATGTTCGACGTGACGACGCGAGAACGCGGGCCGACGGCGTGCGTGCGCTGCGCCGTCGTGGGGAACGGAGGCATCCTTGCCGGCTCGGGCAAGGGCGAGGAGATCGACGCTCATGACCACGTGTTCAGGTAGGAGCCGCTGTGAGCGATGTTCGAGCGTCGTCGCGGTTAGGGTCGTTGATCGTTGATCGGTAATTGTTTCTATGGAATTCATTGGATCGACGGTCGGATCCAGTTCAATCTCGAGCAACGGTTCAAGTTCATTTATTAGGTATAGCCCTGTGAGCCATTCGGCTCTTGAATCGGGTGCAACCGCAACAAAAACATGTGACTAAGTGCAAACAGAAAATCCAAGAAAAGACAGCAAAATATCGCAGAAAAAAACACCGTACACCAACGCTGTCTGCAAAAATCCCAGTGGGATGCAAGTCAAACAACAACAACAACCATAAGACAATTTAGATTAAGGCAATCAGTCTAACTCTGTACTACAACAAACAAACATGGCTAAACCAATACACTTTTCGAAATCACCAAAATAAAGCCATGAAAGCAATGAAAAAAGCAATCATATGAACTGTGAACCGATCGGCGCACGCGAACGCGATCGGTGGTCAGCGGCAGTCAATCAAGAGGTACTGTCGGCAGGGCTCATCGGTCTCCGCGTGGTGCTCTTGAACAGACAAAGATCCCCTCCATATAGCCTCAACAGACTTTTGGGGCAAGTGCTGTTAGTGAGCACCTATAAAGGCCAGCACGGTACACGACGGGGGGTGGGTGGCCAGCACCACGCCTGACCAGCTTTGAATGACCACCTTTGAATGACCACCTTTGAACAGACACACAAACACGCGGGGCTTTGCTGTTATATATATATATTTTTTTATTGTTAAGATATTCCAATGGTGCTGTTTGTTGCTTGTTGCTCAATGCGCTGAGCCTTTGGGCCTGTGCTCAGCAACCGTGATAAAACAGAAGCCCTCTGCAAACGACGAAGTGAGCTTCGACTCCGTGAAAATCCATGCAGTGATCCAAACTCACAAAAACTAAGGCCTCAATGAAAGAGTAAATGGGTAATACAAAAACACACACAATACAAAGTGCACATAAACTAGGCTATTAAATGTTTACCTACATAGAATGTGGTTGAAGACAGGGAATGCACCATTGTATTTTTTTAAATTGTTTCTTGAAGTAATTGGGCACTTAGAAGACTAGCAGCGTGCATGTAAGACATTTTATTTTAACGTACCCTTTTATTGTGCCACCAGCGGATGATCATGAGTCGTACGGTACAAGTTCACATTTCCGACCAACGGATATCGAATTAACCGCCCGCACCCAATGCAGAATTTGTGGACGGTTGTACGGATCATTCTGTTTCCATCTTCAAAACCCCTGGCCTTTGCACGACATCCGCCTGTGCGTGCGTCCGCTGCGAGTCGGGTACGCGGCGTTGTACTGCTGCGTGCACGATGCGTCCGGGTGACTGTGTGTGTGTGTGCATCAGGGTGAACGGCGCCATAACAGCTAATTTTGAAAAAGACGTCGGAACAAGAACCTCGTTCTACTTTTTTTCGACAAACACCTTGGCAAACTCGATGGCCGCATACAAGCATTTCGGGTTCAAACACCCGCCGTGGTCAAAGGTAACTCTTCCCCCCTCCTGGCCACACAGTCGCCCGGTTCATGCACGTGAGCGATTTACAGGGCAATAGACATCAGACGGAAGCTTGTGTTGCCTCCGAAACGTCGTGATTTTTATTTTATTTTACTTTTATTAATTTGAATTTTTTACCTACGTGACTTTACTGAAAAAACCTAAGAATATCAGACATCTTATTTAACCCTTTCCCGTTCCGAGACATCCGCAAGTTGCAGGGTGGGGGTCCCGCTTATCGCTGAATCTCGGAATGCATAAGTGGTTAGCACTAATTTTATTTATAGAGGCGTAGCACGCTGCTTTTAAGGACATTGTACTCATCGCAGAGAACTGTGACGACACGACCGCACTCTATGATAGCCGGTGCCAAACTGTGCCACGCTCTCTCCCGCAAGGCCTCTTACTTCTGATTTCTTCCGGAATCGGAGGAAAAACTCTCCGTCGTCATCGTAACTCTCACGTACATCATCGGAATGGGAAATGGTTCAGCTGAAAGAGTCCGATGAGTTACGAAGCTCGTTTCCACAGGGGGTCCAGCCCAAGCTCGGTTCGGCAATGGTGGAGATAAATGAAACAATCTGATTATAATCAGTGAGTTTTTGCTCCCAAGTTTACCCCACGACCCCTTAGTACCCCCCTCATAACCGCCACCGTTACTGTTCTCTCTTCATAATCTCATTACGTGGCTTTTACTCATGCCCCATTCATTCAATCCATTCATCATTTCCTGTCATACATTTCGCTTTTACTGAATTCGCGCATCACCGAATTGCCCATTGTTTCCTCTTATCAATTTCATTCATCTCATCTCCACCATTACATTAATATGTTGATACTGGTAGGAACCGCCAGGTTACACCAGCCCACATGGGATTATTGTGTCCGTTGTGCAGGGAGGGGCTGGGTGGGGAGGGTGGGGAGGGACTGGGTGGGGAAAGTGGGGCAGGGTGGGGGGTGGGAGGGGTGGGGCTTGGTGGGGAGGGGCTGGTCACCCCGTGGTGCCCTTATAAAACTCAACGTTTAACCTACTCACGCCGGCTTGTGCCCGCCCTCACAGTCGGGCATATTTGCGGAATACACCACGCTGTCGTTGACCCTGGCCATTGACCGAGCAACCCAACGTTCCTACCAGCTCCCTCCGCAGGAATGTGTTTTTGTGTAAGGCGCTTTGAACAAGGCGCAATATAAATTCTATCAAGATAACATTATATATAAAGCCTATGTGTAAATGTATATGCTTGTTTGTTTACACATTAGTGCATACGTATTGAAAGTTTCTGTAGCTTAAATGTAATTGTACGATGGTTCAGTATAAAAATAATCCGCCCGAGCCGATTTACACTAGAACGTACATTTATATTTCAGTTACACAAACATTAAACAGTGTGGTCTCTAACTTAAATGTAATTGTACTATGATCATTTAATTGTACTATGATCATTCTTTAATATACATTTATTTCTGCATCGTATTTTCTATATCTCACGTGATACAGTTGCTTTTGGCCCTGATTTATGTTTTGTTTGATCGCTGCATTTCATCTGTGATTTTGCAAATGAGATCTTATATTGTGGTCTATCGAGTCCTCATCTGCTTTCAACGATATAACTTGATTCTGAGCCCCCAAACTCTCTGTGCCAACCCCCGATCTGTGTTCCTCAGGAAACCAGGTACGTGTTTGTGCCGTGCGGGCATCAGGATTATTACATGGTGACGGCCGCTGTGAAGGGTGTGAGCGTGTCCAAGGGCCCTAAGAAATACCAGAGGTGGGTGGATCACGACACTGCTGCGACTACTCTAATTTTTAAATCCTTTATATTAAGTTCACTTGCGTGCTTGCTTGCTTGCTTAGGACCGTGCAAATCTTTCGGTCGTTTTTAACCCACTTCCCGTGCTCCAATCGAGCTGACATTTTGCACACAGACTCGTTGTGCGTGACAATGCATTTTCGTGAAAAAATGTTTCCAAAATTTTACACGGTTTAGGGAAAAATAAATAAATATTTAATTCCCAATTGCTTAATGCTGCCAGACAATCATCTGACCCATAGGTGGCAGCCATCTCAAGCCAGAGGACGAGAGGACTCTAGCCGCCCCGATGCCACGCATATAAAGGATTTATAGTGAAAAACTTTGTTTTTACGGGTTAATTTTTTACGCTGGCACATCTGAACCATGCCAACAGAGCCCTCCATCCAGTTGAACACGTTGGCTTTCACGACCAACATGATCCATAATACAGTACTCTTAGTTCTTTCGGTAAAGTCACGTAGGTAAAAAATGAAATTAAAATTAATAAAAAAATTAAAACAATAAAATCACGACGTTTTGGAGGCAACACAAGCTTCCGTCTTCAGGTGAAACTGTCACAGCCAGGAAGGGCCGCGGGAGAGGAGGAGTTGTGAGATGGTCAGTACTGCTGCTGGAACTGAGCCTTTGTAATGTAGATTTTTTATAAATTTTTATTTCATTTTTTACCTACGTGACTTTACCGAAAGAACTAAGAGTATGAATCCTTGCAGTCACGAAAGCTTCAAATCTAGAAATAAATTATCCATAATGGAGTTTTTGTTGGGATAGCAGATCGATGTGCTGAACTTGTAGCGAAATAATAAAAATAAAACATAATAAAATAATTCTCACGACGTTTCGGCCACAACGCGAGCAGCCGTCCTCAGGTGAAGAACAGGTCTGTCGGAAAGACGCTGACCGAAACGTCGTGAGAATTGTATTATTTTATTATGTTTTATTTTATTATTTTATTATCTCCCTTCTACGTGACTTTACCGAAAGAACCAAGAAGATGAATCCCTGCAGTCACGAAAGCTTTATATCGAAATTTAGGTACAAGATACTGCATGTCCTTTTGGCCTCACGTGACTTTGGCTCGCCGTAGGTTTAAATGGGTTCTCGCATTTTGACCTCGGTCACTTAGTCCGGTTGAGGCTGGCGTCAATACTGGCATGTTTAACCAGAGTTTCAATGCTTGGAGGTGAAAGCTCCGCCGCTTATGAAGGTCGCCGTGATATATGATCGCGTTAGTTTTAGGAAAAGTGTTGTTCTATAGGCTGAAGGTAAATATTTGCTTGAGTTCCACTTCAATACAATAAGTAGAGTCAGCCCAGTACATTAAATCTGTAGTTAAACAGTGCAACTTTACACTGTCATTGTTAACCGTGGGTTTCTCCATTCCACACGGACCGCAACAAAGAGGAATTCAAGTTCGCGTGTGGTTCGCGAGCTCCTTACTCTGTAATAAAGTCACTTTAGATCTATATATTTTTTCTCTGATTGGCTAGATGTGGGGGGGGGGGTCGCATGGTTTCTGATGGCAACACGGATGTAAACATGTAACATGACAGAATGTTTTTCCTCTGCGACAGCGTGGATGTGTTCTATAAGAAAACAACATTAATCTATCTTTATAAATGTAAATAACCCACTCGCCTTGGTTGTCCACCTAGAACAGGGGTCAGCAACCAACATAACAAGATGAGAACTTTTTTGCGAATTCAGTAAAAAAACTCATCAAGAGTCGCAATTGTATGTAAATAACATCACGGAGCAATCCTTCAAGCGTCGCATGCAGCTCCAGAGCTACAGGTTACCACCGACCCCTGACCTTAGCACCAGCAAACAGGTTGCTAAAACAGCGAATATACAAATAGACTCTCTCCGTAAGCGATTCTTCCACACGACGATGAGCTCTCACTGACTCAAGAATCACTGTTGATCATCATTACATACCTGTACAACCTTCAAAGAATGCAACGCAATTACACGCAGAGAATTTGCACCCTTTAAGTTGGGCCATAGGCCACGACCATTCCTGTCATGCTCAAGAGCTCCAATAAAAGTAAATCTTATATATGACCAACAAACCGTGTTGATATCTGGCCTAACACAGCCTATAATGGTTTTCGTGTCACGTATACATGTATATCTTCCGTGGTTTATCGGTGTCAATTTTGTTCTTGGATTACCTGTCCTATTGCTCCTTATTGGAAATTACTATTTAAGATGTGACTTTGCTACACCTCAGACCTGGATCAGAGAATGCAATTATTGGGTGAAATGTCCCGTGGCTTGCTGCAGTTGTCTTTATCGGGTGCCAGAGCCTCGCATTATGTCTGTCGCCGGACGATCATTGTGCAATTTATATTCACAAAGAATTCACACCTCGGTGTTTTCACTCTTGCAGTCCTCCCACGTATTTTGGGACAGAAGATGTAAAAAAGAAAGTTAAAATGCTCCATCCTGATTTTCTGCGATACCTGAAAAACAAGTAAGTGTATGGCTCTCTTCTTCTTCTTAATCATAAAAGGGGTCAATTATATTTATTTAATAGATTATTTTAATGTAAGTTAGGGTCTTAACATAATCATGGCCAATGCTGATGATGACACCACACCTTGCCATCACTCATCTCCTTCTCGCAGATCCCATATTTTCTGTCAAGTCAACAAGTGACCCTCAAAGTCCTCTCTCTTACTCTCTCCCACCAACTGGCGTTAGGTTTTGCCCATGGTTCACGACCTCTGGGTGTTCTCTCCAATACCTGTCTAGGCAATCTGCCCTCCTCCATCCTACACACGTGTCCCGCTCGTCGAAACCTCCGTTGCCTGATTACACCCATCGCACTTTGTTGCACAGTTCAATTCCGAACTGCCAAGTTGCTTGCCCCACCATTCTATGAAACACCTCGAATCCACTGCACGCATCTGTATTCAAATGCGAGGCGTTCATATTCTGGTTTCTTCGTTAACATTCCAACTCCGTCACCCGTTACAGTAGCACGGATGTTATTTTTATATTAATCGCAGCCCTTTGACAATCGACCGTTTGTTTAAGGCCTCCCTGTGCCATGTCGGACATGTTTTTTTTTTTACCCAACTCCACATTGATCAGTGCAGATTGAAGGGGGGAGGGGACCCTGGACCAGTTCAAATATCGCCTACCACTGATGTTAGCCATGGCTGGGAATCGAACAAAAATTTTACTGGATTTATAGCACAATGCTACCACTCCACCCCACCACTCTTTACTCTCGACTAATGCTTCTAAGTGTCCCTCCACATCAGCTTCCTGTGTAATTCCTGTCCGCGATCAACTCCATTGCGCAGTGCGCTACTGACTCACCGCTTATTAATTGGCTGATAACATCTTAATAGATGGAGGACCGCAGAGCATCAGGGGGGGGGGGGGTTTGGCGCCGTCTCACTGGCTGCGCTTTCCCGCTTGTATATGTGGTCTTCCTTGTGCCTCTAAAGTCATTCTGTCTTTCACTCTCTTCGACTGTGAGCGAATACTGTGTGGCGGGTTACAAGTTGAATTGATTGCTACTATAGCACTGTTGCCCTTCCCATGATGATTTTGAAAGCCGTATGTGATGTAAACATTGTGATGAGTTTCCAGATGTATCTTGAAATGCAAAACTGTATCGTAATATTCATATTCTTGGTTATTTCGGTAAAGTCACGTAGATAAAAAACAAAAATCTAAATTTAAAGCTAAAAATCCACGACGTATAGTAATGTAAAAAGGCACAGACGATAAATATGAATGCGATACATTGATATAAATAAGATACAGTAATGGGTTTAAAAACTTAATTTAATGACTTTTGAATACACAAAGTGCGCTCGTGTTTTATTGTATGCTATGCTCTATAGCTGTGGTTATGTATGGAATGTATATGTTGGAGTTGCATGTGCAGTTAAAATGTGTACCGTAACACCAGCGCACAACGGCTTACTTTTAATTAAGTCGCGTGGTTTGTTAATGTTAACTATGAACAACATGCACACCCCTGCCCATGGACCACAGCTTCCTCCCATCCACAATTTTACAAACTCGATTCAAGGAACTTTACAGACCAAGTACTGGAGCCATTGCTCTGCTCACTGCCCTGCACACCTGCGATCAGGTACGGCGGTTAAGGCTGGTTCCCACCTACCAACACCGCATCACCAAGCACACGTTTACGACCTTTTCAACGCTTTCCACCTTAAGGTTGAAAGCTTCATTATTACGGTTTTATGAGTCAAGTCATGGAAAGAGTGCGTCGTAATCTCTCCTCTATCTGACACAGACAATTAATAAAAGTGCCACGTGAACAAACGTGCAACATTTATTACTGCCTCAGCATCCAAGTGTTGTTTTTGGAGAGTAATTTCACAATATTTAAATTGGTATGACCTTTTTGTTTACATTTTAGTTTCAAATAAATAAAAAAATTGTTTAAATTGGTACGACGTTTTTGCTGAAGAATACATCAAGCATCATCAGGCTAACAGCTCGGATTTCCAGTGAAAGGAGCTTCCTGATCCAGGTCCTGCTATAATATGAAGGTTTAGTTGCTAGTTCAGGACAATAACCTGAGCGCACTGGTCACATTTATCAAATTGTTGCTGGTGCCCTCCCTGGTAGAGCCGGTATGGAGCTTTGTTGTCTCGTTGCAGACTAGGAACGTCCGTTCTCTTTGGTTTTTTCGGTAAAGTCACGTAGGTAAAAAAATAAATTAAATCACGACGTTTCGGAGGCAACACAAGCTTCCGTCTTCAGGTGGAACCGTCACAGCAAAATTACTGTATCACTTGATACAGACGGAAGCTTGTGTTGCCTCCGAAACGTGATTTTATTTATTTAAAATTTTTACCTACGTGACTTTACCGAAAAAACCCAAATTATGAATCGTTGCAGTCACGAAAACTTCAAATCTAGAATTAGGAACGTCCAGTTCTTATCACTAATTAAATACTTTCGAGGACAATCATGCATATTCAGGATTTTTCTTACTTGGTAAAGCTCTAAGCTTTAACCTAACTGTAGTCTAATTACAGGAAGGGAATTTGGTGTAGACTCTATTAAAGACTGATGCCCCTATTTTAACTTGAGATGTTACGGACATGTATTTTTTCTCGATTTAAAGCTTTCGTGACTGCAGGGATTAATATTCTTGGTTCGTTCGGTGAAGTCACGTAGAAGAGAAATAATAAAATAAAATATTTTATTGCTGTGGGTTTCACACCTGGTGATGATTGCTTGTGTTGCAATCGAAACGTCGTGAGAATATTATTGTTTTATTTTTATTATTTTATTATTACCTTTCTACGTGACTTTACCGAAAGAACCAAGAATATGTATTATCTCGTTTGCAAGGGAGACTGCAGTGCCTGCTAATACTCAAGCGACCATAATTAATGTACTCTATATGCAAAGATAATTGTCAAACATTGGAATTAAACCAGCAGACAAGAGCGGAATTTGCCAAATTATAAAATAGGATTTTACATATCCATTTTGAAGTACTGTCCACTGCACCCATTGAGAATTCTCTGCATTGGGGTCCATGTGATGTGGGAATTGAACCGAGAGTCATTTTGACATTATTATTCACCCTCCTATTGCCTACTCAAATTGATTTGTGGATCTTCCTGTTATCCATAAGACAATGCATCCTGTTATCCGTGCTCACCTTCAAATAAGAGTGGTAAACTCAGAGGTTATGAAAAATTCATCCTGTTATGTATTTGAATTTATTAGCACGGATACAAAAATAAAGTGCATGGATAATTGGATCTGCTAATAGCATATCCAATAATTAATTCAAGTCATAATTAGGGTCTTCAATTGCAGGTTTCTGCATACGGATTCATCACCAGCAACTACAACAGTTTTCCCGACCACTACTTCGATCCAATCCAGCAGCTTATCTTCTATGTCAACCATGACATGAACTTCGAGAGGATGTTGTGGAAGATGCTTCGAAAGCTCAGGGTCATGACCCTGTATCAGCGTAGGACAGCCAAGGACTGAGATGGCCTCTGCAGGAGTCGGGAAGAGCGTCGTCCTAGCTGGTAGAATTTTAGAAAAATATGAAAGAGTTCTTGAAATAGTTTAAAGCAGAATCAGTGCAGGTTACTGAAGTTTCTGAGACTCTTTATGTAAACTAGAAACTATCTTTTATTATTTTACCAGGTAAGGCCCACTGAGCTATGAAGCTCTTTTCAGAAGCAACCTGGCCACAAATGATAGCGCAACAAAGTGCTAAATCTGGAGGGAAACACCGGAGTACCTGGAGAAAAATCCACGTGACCACGGGGAGAGAGCATTCAAACTCCAAATATACAGACACAGAGTTGGAGTCGAACCCCCAATCTCCTATATACCGGGTGACGTAGATGTATGAGAGCAACTAGCAGCAACCTGTGAATATTTGTTCACTAAAGTTCCCACGCTTATATACATAGCCGTCAAGTTTGGAGACTGCCAAAATGTGAGACAACAGGGTAAACACGAAGCTTAACAACCTTCCACATGGTAGTGAAACAGGTGCGCGATCAACATGTTAGATGTCGTAGATCTACAGTCCAGATTGCCTCGTCGGCTGTGGTGAGGAGGGGTGCTGAGCTTTGCACTTCAGGCTGGGCACTTTTTATTGCTGGCCACAGAGAAAAACAGAATGTTTGTCCGGGCGCGATACGAATATATTTCCCCATCACCGAGGGGTGTGGAATTTGCTTGTCCTGCTGTGAGATTGTAAAGTAGCTCCGGCGTGTTAAAGATACTAAACATCCCAGTTTCAATAAAGCGGGTCTGGTGTTCGGAAACGTTGACGAAAATTGCGGTTTTTGTCCCGGTTTGAAATTAGTTTGGCCTCGACGTCATGATCGGAGCAAAGGACGGGTATAGTTATTGACTGGGTGTGGCTTTTATGAAAGTGGGCCAGGCTGACGGAAGGAGGGCCTTCGATAGCTCACCGTGTGACCTCGTTGAGCCCTCCCAGAAAAGTAGCATTACCGTGTCTCACCCAGTGCCAGCTTTGCGATTTTGTTGCACTATCTTGTGACTTTTTGGTTTTCCTTATGACAATGTTGCTAAAACTATCAACTTTCTGGAAATGGAAAATGTAGATTATTTTTAGATATTCAATATATACACGAGGATTTTTTTTATCCGTTTTATTTAACTCTTGTCACATCTTGTCGTGACATTTTTGACTATTTTAAGTTTATTTACTTTCTTAGGTTCTTTTTGCGACTTTGATGAGCTAGGAAAACGTTGTCTCAGGTAAACTCCGTGTCATGGAGCCTGCACTGGCACTGGAAAATAATTCATTGATGCATACCTATCAACCCCTGATCAGTGCCTACCTTATTACAGACCAATTCAGACCTTATTGGTCACCCGGTTTCCTTATAAATCTGAACGTTCATGCTACAAATTTCTATCACAAGGGAGAAACACAAACAAATAAACCAAAAACTTTTTTTTGCCCGTATTGAAACGGCTGTACAAGGTATTGGCCTGAAAACTCAATTTCCCTTTTCAATAATACGGGTAAACCGTATGGGTTGACAGGTATGTTGATGCCATAATATTAAATGAAGGCACGCTGAAAATGCACCAGGCCTGACAAAAGAGGCTTTGTGATGGCACCGAGGTGGCTGTGTCGATAATCAGTGGGATGGTTGGCAATCACGCTCTGCTAATTGCTGGATATACAGCAGTTGTAACCTGCATTGTGTCATTGCACATACAGTACAAGTATCTTGTTTTCCGACATATGTAATTCCATGAATAATCAGTATTCATCTCACAAACGTTTTGATTCGTATTTAGGCTCTGTCGTGTTGCTAATTTTCTACAACAGAGGTGAAAAGTGACTTTTCCCCACAATAAAAACACTGTTGTTACTTAAGGCCTATGCATCGTGCGTTTTAGGGTTTTAATGACATTACTACCTGCGCAATCGGACCTTCACGTCACAATACGGTCGACACTCATTGCACAACAATGTGCTTGCCACAAATGAAACCACAACACCTCGGCTGACCTCGTCAAGGAGCATAAATCCACCAACAACCATCACGCGGTGGCTTTTGGCTGCTCGTCATCGAACAAAGACGACGGCGGCCACCGGCATCGCGCGGCGCTTTCAGATGCGCTTCTGCGGCCGTCTGGAACGCTCTTCTCCTTCCGATATTAGAAAGCCACTGGGAGCTATCGCATACCGTGTCAATCCCATATGGTTTACCCCGTATTCTTGTACAGGGGAATTCAGTTTTCAGGTCAATACGGCGTACAGCCGTTTAAATATGGGGGGGGGGGGGATATGTGTCTATGTGTTGGTGTTTCTCTCCTTGTGATAGAACTTTGTAGGATGAACGTTTATATTTATAAGGGGCACAGGGTAACCAATCAGGTCTGAATTGGTCTGTAATAAGGTAGGCACTGATAAGGGGTTGACAGATATGAGTTTACACACAAAACTATTAGGTCATTTCTTAGTAAAACTATTTTTGTCTGTTTCTCCCTTGTGATGGGCTTTGTAGGATGAACGTTGATGTTTATAAAGGGGCACGGGGTGACCAGTAAGTTCTGAATTGGTCTGTAATAAGGTAGGCACTGATAAGGGGTTGACAGGTATGAGTACACACACAAAACTATTAGGTCATTTCTTTTTAAAACTGGATGAACGTTGATGTTTATAAAGGGCACGGGGTGACCAATACGTTCTGAATTGGTCTGTAAAAAGGTAGAGCACTGATAAGGGGGTTGGCATGTATGTAGTGGTGAGTGTACTGGTGGTGAATGTAGTCGTGGTGATTTTCTATTTGTGTTTCTCTCCTTGTGATGGGATTTGTCGGGTGAACGTTGATATTAATGAGGGGCACGGGGTGACCAATCAGGTCTGAATTGGTCTGTAATACGGTAGGGCACTGATAAGGGGTTTGACAGGTGTGCTCTATATGCACTTTAAAATAACCTAGCTTGACAACCCATTTGTTTAGAATTGTTTGTTGTGTTTGTTGACCTTTCCCACCCCACACCTGATGAGCGCGGTCGGCTACGTACGGCGCGAAAGAAGTTCTACAAACTGTACCAAACATCCTTGGCCTGATTCCGTCATTGATCTGAACCATCGGACATCGTCCCTTCTGGCCAAGCCCAATGACATTTCTTCAAACAAAAAATGTCGCATTTGTTGTGAAAGGAACACTTGCATTCCTTTACAGTTTGAATGTCATTAACCCTCGCATGTTCTCTGAGTCCACGTGCTCATCTTCATCTCAACGTTTAACTTCAAGCGTGCACGTCACAATCTCCTCTCCACGTTTCTTCGCGCACTTTCTTTCAAAAGTAGTTTCGTTCTGTACTTTGGTCCAACGAGTGATACAATTTTTGCTGCGTTAAAGAAAACATTCAATCCGGAGGTAAAAACTCCCTCTGATCTGGCACCGGAGGTTCGAGACCTCTGCCGCCATGTTGGTAAAGTGGGCGGGGGGAGGGGCGAGGAGGGAGGGAGGGGCCAGGGGCGGTGGGGGCAGGGGCGGTGGGGGAGGGGCCAGTTGCGGTGGAGGAGGTGACAGAGGGCAGGGGGGAGGGGCAGGGGCGAAGAGCAGGTGGGGGTGGGAGGACAGAGGAGGCGGAGGGCGAGAGGGTGGGGGGGGCAGAGGGGGAAAAGTGGGAGGGGCTTATAGTGAGGGCGGAGATTTGAGAGGTCACAAACTTCGCTGGTGACGTCACCGCCATCGGTGCTGAACATCCGGGTTACGGGGGGGGGAGGAGGAGAAGGAGGAAACGGAAGTTGCTCGCAGACGTCATATCCGGCCAGCGCGAGCGAGTCATGGCGGCCGCAATGGAGGTGGATACGCCATGCGCTTCGACCACCGCTGGCGGCGGTGGCAAAAAGCGCTTCGAGGTCAAGAAGGTGAGGTCCCGCAGCTGCGGTCGGCGGTGTCACCGCCGGGAATTCGTTTGAGGAGAGATGAAGACGAACGAGGCTTTCAGTGACTTGCTTGGGATCTCCCTATACTTTGCACTCCTTTCGTTGTGTTGTTTGTTTTTGTTGTAACTTTCTGACCCGACCCTTGCTGTGGACATCTGTGAAAAAAGTGGTTCATAGCTCATCGGATTCGTCAAGTCTACATCGAGATTATATTTATGACATTGCCGGCGTTCGCATCGTTATGGCGCTCCGGTGACGTCACGCTCGGACGTTGCGGCGGTGGTGGTAGTGGTGGCGGCGTTGTTGTTGGTGGTGGTGGTGGTGATTGCGTTGTTGTTGGTGGTGATGATGGCGTTGTTGTTGGTGGTGGTGGTGATGATGATGGCGTTGTTGTTGGTGGTGATGGCGTTGATGGTGGTGGTGAAGGCGTTGTTCGTGGTGGTGGTAATGATGGCGTTGTTGTTGATGGTGGTGGCGGCTGGGATGGAACGCGTCCGAGAGGACTTAGCAACTTCCATCGAGAAGATGGAGCGATTAAAAATTGAAGTTAGCGTTTAGGCGGCATGGCGGATTGTTACCTCGCAGGAGCCTGAAACAGTGGCTACGGCTTGGGGAGGCCTTCTCATCCAGCAGAGGATTGACCACGGCTGGTGATGATGAATTCCCCCTGCGCCACCACTCCACCCCACCTTTTCCGCTCTGATCATTCATCCCTACGATGGTAGAGCTGTGAGCCATAGTACTTTCAGCAGGCCCCCTTTCTGAGGGGGTTTCGCCGCGAAATGTTACACGTTCATGACTTTTTAACTTCCTGAAGGACTTAAGGACCAATACCTCTACAGAGGTACTCCCCTTACTTTCCTCACCTTACAAATTCCCTGTCCAACGCAGCTGTTTTCACTCATGTCATTCTTGACAAGTTCTATCATCAGCTGCTCTTATCTGGCTCACTCCCTGGTTTCCATCAGCTTACCTTTCCCTTCTCATCACTACCCTTCTCCAGAGCTCCCCTCACTCGTGTCCTAAATTCATTCCCTTAACCGCTTCTACGTCCGTTTTGATGTCACAGCAGCTATTTTCCCACTTGAGTCCGTTGCGTATTCCATCTTAATGGACGGTGCAAGGATTCAACCTTTCCCCCAGTAAGTCAATGGATGATCACATCCGTGTTTTATCTTAGCAGTAAATGATGGGGCATAGTGCATCGCTTTTAAACATTACCGTAATAGTAATTTGCGTCGTGTCAACCTAGATGCTCACTGTCGAAGTGGAAGTGTTTATCATGGCATTATGGCGTCAAAGAGTGTTCCTGAGGCAGATAGCCCACACCACATGTTCTCATGTACTTGTTATGTTCTCCCCCTGTGTGTTTGCAGTGGAATGCCGTGGCCCTGTGGGCGTGGGATATTGTTGTGGATAACTGTGCCATCTGCCGCAACCACATCATGGACCTCTGTAAGCGCTGCTATTAGGTTATCTGGGGCCTGCTACCTATATTATGCCAACTTCACTTGCTCTTCCGTTTCATAATATCAATACTGTACAGCCCTTAGTCAATCTACGGCTGGATTAAGGTATCCCATTTTCCTTTTTGGTAATGAGGCTTCTTGCTCCATACTTCACCATACTGATATCAGTATGTGTTGGTGAAAGGGGAGCCCCCGACTTGTTGAGATGTTACTTGCCAAAATTATGTTTGTTATGGTCAGGAATTAAATTCAGGTTTCTAAAATCGTAGATGAGTGTCTGTTAGCCACTGTACCACACTATTAATAATAAAAAAACGCAACCTCATTCATCAACAGTGCTGCCTTAAAAGATGCATTGTGGAAAAGACTTAAGGTTTGAGCAATGGCTTTTCAGAAACAAAGTTGGAGTTGGAGATTGCATTTTACATTGCGGGGTGGGGTGGGGGGTCCTGAATGCCCTCATTCCAGATGTCTTGAATTAAAGAAGAGTCCCACAGAAAAGTCTTGGGAATGCAAAGTTGTATTTTGGGATCAATGGCTTTGAAGTCCTATTCCAGGAAACTGGGTTTCAGGCCACTTTCTTGGTTCACTGGGTTGATAGTAAGTGATGTCACTATTTCTTGGAAAGTTTAAATTTTTGAGAAACTTTATTTCCATGAACGAATAAAACCTTGATTTATGAAATAAAATTGAGCAGTAATGGAAAGATGTTGTCCTCTGAATATTCCCTTTTTTGTTGCACCACAGGCATCGAGTGTCAGGCGAACCAAGCATCAGCCACCTCGGAGGAATGTACAGTGGCTTGGGGCGTCTGCAATGTAAGCTTCTTTTCTCGGCATCTAACTGGCTTATGGAAGCTTACCTTGATAACTGCTGACAATTTGTTTGTCTAATTTAGGTTTTTTTTTGGTTATCAATTTGCAAATAATTTGGCGATCACTTGAAAAGTGAATAGGTTAGTCTTCTCGATAGATCTGTTCTCCACCTGAGGACGGCTACTTTGGTTGTGGCCGAAACGTCGTGAGAATTATTTCATTCTGTTTTATTTTAATTATTTTATTATTTACATTCTACGTGACTTTACCGAAATAACCAAGAAGATGAATCCCTGCAGTCACGAAAGCTTTAAATTGAAATGAATAGGTTTGCTTAATGTTGGTTAGCTGTATCAACCTTGGCAAATTAAAATATACAATGTGGAGATTGCTGGGTGACGGTCGTTGTTGTCTGTGTTGGTTTTTTCAGCATGCATTCCACTTCCACTGCATCTCACGCTGGCTTAAAACCCGGCAGGTCTGTCCCCTCGACAATCGTGAGTGGGAATTCCAGAAGTGAGTAACGGCGTACACCAATTAGATTTGCGACACAATATACAAAAATTAAGAACAGCGCACCTTACAAAAGTAAAGCGGTTTAACAAAAATGGTTGCAAGTACCAATCACTGGACGGCAAGGATGCATGTTATACGATATGCATGCCACAGGTGTAATTATGCATCATAGATATAATATTGATTCTTCAGATAATTATATATGCATCATTATTACGTGTAAACATTGATGTCTTTCGGTATGTGCTGATGATCAAATAACGAGGAATATGCCCAATCCTGTCAGATGTTGGACGCTAAATCGGGTTGAGCCTGGATAATACTTGGATGAGTGAGCACTTTGCACAAAACAGGTGTAGTAGGGATTGTGAGCAGGAGAGGACAGTGTGGCAAAATACATTGTTCTGTATCTCCCCCCAACTCCATCGGTGTGCACTGAACAGAGTGGTCAAGTATGAAGAAACAACCCAATATGACTGATGACGTAGGGATACCGTCATCCAGCAGTGGCTTGACAAAACGGGCTGTACATGTGCATATTTTGTATGTAATGGGTTCACTTCATCCCTCCAGCCACCGGAGGCTCCTACAGTCACAACAATGTGGATTCTTGAATCATGACCCTGAATTGAATCGTGACTAATCATGAAACATTGTTCAGTCACGAGGTGGGGGGGGGGGGTAAATCATTAAACTCATTAGGCGTACATGCATGCATATGTACAAAATTCTGGTGCCTTTCCTGACTGCCACCCTGTTGTACCTCCCTGTGCCTAGGTATGGACATTAAACTTCATTCGCCCCAGGATGCCCTCCCTTCATGAAGCACTGTCCTTCGCCACCCTGCTCTTCAGTTTTTTTTTATTGTTACTTGTTGGAAGTGTGTTTATGCCTGTGTTGCTGTTTGCTGGCAGAAGTAGATTGATGTTTGGCATGATTTCAATAAAGTTATGTGGATTCTGTTGATGCTTTCTTGCCTGCCATAAATGGTCTGAGAAGGTATGTCCAATTCCATGTCAAAAGCAGCCGGGAATATCTACTGTAATTTCTACCTTGTAAAACAAGCAATGCACTTGACTTTGAGCAACAGTTTATCGGTGGTTGAAAGAAGAGACTGCTTGATTGAGTTTTTATTAGACAATTGCTTAGAAGTCTCAACGTCAATCGACCAGCAATAAACAAAACTATTAAAGTTGCAGTAACTGTTAACATGTGTCTTGAATTAACCTCTGAATAAGAGATGAGTGAATGTCATGCGCTTGACTCTATTCATTTTGCTGTGCGTGGTTGTAATGAAGTTAAACAACGCTTACTCTTAACCTTAAATTCACACCGCACCAGACCCTCTGTTTGCCACTGGTGGATGCGAGTACGACATAGAGGTAGTCGGCCAACTCAACGTTAGCCTTTTACTGGTAGGAACCTCCTGGTTACACCAGCCCACAGGGGATTATTGTGTCCGTCCGTCGTGCAGGGAGGGGCTGGGTGGAGAGGGCTGAGTGGGGAGGGGCTGGTCACCCCGTAGTGCCCTTATAAAACTCAACGTTTAACCTACTCACGCCAGCTTGTGCCCGCCCTCAGTCGGGCATATTTGCGGAATACACCACGCCGCAATTGACCGAGCAACCCAACGTTCCTACCAGCTCCCTCCACAGGAATGTGTTCCCAAATGTTGCTCGCAACATACCATAGTGGTACCATCTGGCACCACGATAAGAATGGGGGTTATTTTGACTGATCTATGGGTGTGGTCTATGGATGGCTCCCCACTGGTTAGTCACATGTATCCTGATCAAGTAATTGCTGTTCACTACGAGAATTGGAGGCTGCTGAAAAACCGGGAGCTTTCCCATCAGTCTCACCGTATGAAACACCGGCGCGGGTGCTTTGTCATCAAACACTGTAACCCTCGGTTCTACACTATGAGTGGCTGCCGAGAGGATGGATGCGTTCCCAAACCTGCGCATTCACGGAATGGGTTGACTGGCATTTTTTCATGAGCTGCACAGTGCCGTGCAGAAGCTGCCTGCCATGTCACTCCACATGAAGCTTCCACAGGTCTTGGGAACAATCGTGCCATTTCTGTGCTTGTGAAGCGTCGTCCCTTTCCATAAACATGCCTACTTTGAAACATTTAGACTAGCTTCGAGTTGATCCATCCTCTGAACTGGATTGTGAGGAATGCAGAGATCCTTGAAAGATCGAGACAGTCCCGTTAATGGGCTGCGCTTCGGCCACGATGTGTTTGGATTATAGAGCCAACATGCCCCTCGCCAAAGAAGCTTCTGTTTTGCTGGAGAGAGGGGGCGAAATAGGATATAAAAGAGATGGGCTGATGTGGTGCAAAGTGTTTTGAAGGTGTGATTGAACTTGCCGACGTCTGATACGAATGATGTCAAGAACGGCCTCTGTGGAGGAGGCTTGTTGAAGATGCGACTGGGCATTTGGAAGCAGGCGCCCTCCAGCAACAACGGTAAGCAGAGTTCATTTTTTTTATTTAAAGCTTTCGTGACTGCAGGGATTCATATTCTTGGTTCTTTCGATAAAGTCACGTAGAAGGGAAATAATAAAAATATAAAACAAAATTATCACGACGTTTCGATTGCAACACAAGCAATCATCAGGTGTGAAAACCACACTTCAAATTGTCTTGCTGTGGTTTTCACACCTGATGACGATTGCTTGTGTTGCAATCGAAACGTCGTGAGAATTTTATTGTTTTATAATTTTATTGTTTCCCTTCTACGTGACTTTACCGAAAGAACCAAGAATAGAGTTCATATTTATAAGAATGAGCAGCAGCGCATCGGGTGGATGAAAACGATTTGACAGTGTCTGCTGTGCCTAGCAGTCCTCTTAGATAAATCCATATCAGTGGTGTCGTGTTATCTATATTAAGCCTTTAGCCTCAAAGTGCGTCTCTGAATGCCAAGCCTGGCACAATTGATGCAGTGACATCACCGATTAGTGGCGAATGCCAGTTGCTTTATTTGAACACACGCGCAAAGTTATCTAAGGAGACTTCTAATGTTGCCGAGGGCGGTGTTCTGATTGAGTGCTGCTCAGACAGCTTCAGCAGGAGCGGCGAATCACTCAGATGTTTGGCCATGAACAGCAGGTTATAAGTGGCTGGTCTGGTTCAACTTGACTTGAAATGTCACCACACGTTTTATGATGATTCCAACAAAAGAAAAAAAAGATGCGCACAAGTGGAGGTTTGGCAATGCTTATGGCCGCGCTTTGTCTTTTTTAGAGTGTGCGATTGATGGTAGTTTAGAGAAAGGCTTCAGCAAATGGCTCAGGATGGTAAGAATTGCATTGAGAGTGGATCATCGATTATTCGGGGGGGGGGGGTGCAGGATTTTCCAAAAAACGCCGGATAAATGTTACATCATTAGTCTTTAAAATAGCTTATTTTTGCACATTCTCGCATGACGTGTTTTTAGGCGTCGTTTTTATTTTTTGTGTTTTCAATTTGTTAACTATGTGAATATTCTTGGTTCTTTCGGTAAAGCCACGTAGATATAAAACTAAAGTTAAAAGCAAAAAGCCCACGACGTTTCGATCGCCACACAAGCAGTCTTTATTTTATTTTATTTCCACATGAACAAGACCGCTTGTGTGAAACGTCGTGGGTTTTTTGCTTTTAATTTTGATTTTCTATCCACGTGACTTTACCGAAAGAACCAAGAATATGAATTCCTGCAGTCACGAAAGTTTTAAGTCAAAATTTAACTATATATGAAACTGGCATAAATAAACATGCATATAGGCAGAGGTGGGACAAAGTCATTGTTATGCAAGTCCAAGTCGAGTCGCAAGTCATCAAATTCATGACTCGAGTCTGACTCGAGTCCAAGTCACATGACTCGAGTCCACACCTCTGCATATAGGTAACAAAAAATATATAACCTACTTTTAAAAGTTGCGGCAATTTACCGTACCGTACTTACCACCCCAATCTCGAAGACTGCATGGGGTGATGTGTATACGTGCAGTATTTCCATTGATTAAGTTGTATGTATGTAGTGTATACTGTACTCTATAGATAATATTTAACACTGAAATCAAACGTAGATACTTTTTTCTCACGCTACCTGGTGGTGCCGATTAGCGAACTGGGTCACAGGGGCCGTCCATAAATGACGTCACGCGATTTTGGACGATTTTTTGACCCCCCCCCCCCGTCGTCACACGGCGTCACAAAAAGTCAGACCACCCTCAAATATGACGTCACAAAGCTCTGCCCCCCCAAAAAAAATTAAACATACTTCAAATCTCTTTAAACTATTGTCGTTGTAGTGCGTATTAAATGTGGCGCTGCACTCTGATGTCGTAGGAGAAAATTTTATCAAAAAGTATATTTAATTAAATTGAACGTGTTGTCTATATTTATTTAAAGTTGCGCATTTTGATGTGACGTCACATTTCTCAATCCCCCCCCCCTTTGTCACACATCGTTACAAATGTCTGACCCCCCCCCACCCCAGGTGCGTGACGTCATTTATGGACGGCCCCACAGCCTTTGGGGCGGTTGTGCCGAATCGACTCGGGACTGCCAGATTCATTGTTGGAAGCAGCCGGATATAATCGATGATCAATACTCTTAGTTTTTTTTCGGTAAAGTCACGTAGGTAAAACTTTATAATAAAAATAATAGAAATAATAATATAAATTAAATATTGATCAATACTCTTTGGTTCCTTCGGTAAAGTCACGTGGGTAGAAAAATAATCGATCACGACGTTTCGATCGCAACACAATCGTCAGCAGGTGGGACAACCACGGCAAGAAAAAACTGCTGAAGTGATTGCTTGTGTTGCGATCGAAACGTCGTGATCTATTATTTTTCTACCCACGTGACTTTATCGAAAGAACCAAAGAGTATGGATTCCTGCAGTCACGAAAGCTTCAAATCAAGATCGATTATCAACTTTAGCTGAATGTCTCGTTTCTCTAAGCAGGATACGTGACCGCAAGGGGGCGCTCAGAAGTTGCAGGTTTTAACGTAATTTTTGATCTATCGCCCACAGAGTGAACAGAACATTTATCCTTTATTGTTAAATTTGAATAACAGTTCCTATAATCACTGTTACATTGTTTTTATAGCTTTATTTTGGTGATTTCGAAAACGTATGGTTTAGCCATATTTGTTTGTTGTAGTACAGAGTTAGCCTGATAACTTTAATCTAAATTGTCTTATGGTTGTTATTGTTTGACTTGCATCCCACTGGGATTTTTGCACACAGCGTTGATCTGCGGTGTTTTTTTCTGGAAAACTTTGCTGTTTTTTCCTGGATTTTTCTTTTGCGCCTAGTCACTTACAGATGTTTTTTGTTCGTGTTTTTTTTGTTGCGGTTGCACCCGAGTCAAGAGCCGCATGACTCACAGGGCTACACCTAATAAATTAAACTGAAATAATTATAATTACCGACATTCTCCAGATTATAAGATGCACCGCACCCCCATCCCCCTGTATTTGAAATCAAGCATTGGGGAGTGCCTCTTATAATCTGGTAGATGTGTAATCATATTTGTATAAAGTTATAGACACCGGGCGCAAGTTTTGCTACGTGTCTTCCCAAGAACTTCAAATGCGGATGATGCAGAATATGATTCTAACACGAGTTTAAGGGGAAAACATAGTGGGACAACAGCATAATTTTTTTCATTATGTAAAAATCGGTGTTTTACTGGAAACCAAAACCTGGCTACACTCAAACCTATCCCGCGAAGAATGCATCTTCACTGACCATTACTCGACCGTATTTCATTATTTTGGAGAGAAAAAAAAGACCATTCCACACCCACTTATACCAAAAAGCCATCATTCATATCTTGCACCGCACAGGCAATCGCGTGCAGAACCTTGCCTTAAAAATAAACATGATTTAACACCCCGTGTCGTTTTTATGTTCGCACACCCCAATAAAACATGTACCGATTATCTTCCACGATGGGTCACCCTGTGCCACTGAACAATGGCAGAGTCAACACGGGGCGTTGCGACTCTCGTCAGATTACTGGCAACATCGTCACTCATTCTCTGTCAGCTCGGAATTAACAATCTTTATTTACACTGGAGGAATCCGATGAGCTATAAACCTATTTATTTACATATGTCCAGTGGGGGAAGGATTCTTCTGTGCTGGCAAATCACCTCATTCATCTTTCGCAACGACAATTTGACATGTATTCTTTGACTCTGTAAGCCGTAAACTTTATTTGCTTAAAATCATCACCAGACGATTCATAACAAAACACGTGCACGTTACAGGATGTACATTATATTGTATTCAACAAAAACAATATCGTGTTAGATAGCATCTAAATATAAACGCATCTCAAGACATTTAGCAAAAACAAAATACACAACCTACATTCGGGAAGAATTTGGATGGTGGCGAAGGTAGGCAAAGTTGAGAGACAGACAGACAGAGAGAGAAAGAAAGGGGAGAGAGAGACAGCTGCAGCATACGACACAGCCCAAGCCTCAGGGCAGAGGTCGCAAACGGGTTTTGATTCCTTACCCGTACCCGGCCGCACCAGGGTCGCAAACGGGTACGGGTATCGGGTACCTGATTGCGACCTCTGGGATGAAGCCATGTTGCAGGCGCGGGTGGGTTGACTCTAGGAACTTGAATTGTGAGAAGAGACACAAGACGTTGGGAAATGAGTGACAAACGGTTACTCACCATTGACTCACGGTCTACCCGTACCCGGCCGCACCAGGGTCGCAAACGGCTACCCGTACCCGGCCGGGTACGGGTAGCCGGGTATCGGGTAGGGTACGGGTATCGGGTACCCGGTTGCGACCTCTGCCTCAGGGGCAGGCAGGGCAGCAACAACGAGTGACGGCTCGGAGCACCGGAGTCGCACATCGTCCAGGATATTCCCGATCTCGTCAGATCTTCTGAGGCTCAGCAGATTTCGAGGCTGTGCAGTGCTTGAACGGGTGACCACCGTTCACCGGCAGGTTGACAAAGGGCTGCTTTCGTGGGTCACGTGAAAATGGCTTGCGGTTGCCGAACGAATGCATTAATAAGGTTGCGCGCTCATTTACACACAAAGTGGTTTTTGCCACGAATGAACAACACTATCTTGCTCATCTCGTCAAGGAGCATAAACCATCACGCGAACTCCGATCATCCTCACAGCACCGGATTTTCGCTGCTAGCCATTGAACAAAGACGGTGGTCGCCGCATCGCGCGCGTTCAGATGCTTCTGCGGCCGTCTGGAACGTTTTTCCTTTCCGATATTAGGAAGCAACTGAAGCGATGCACTTTTAAATCATCCGGATTGAAAACTAATTTTGTTGGAACTGCTGTTTTGTGTTTAGTTTGTTATATATCCCCCCACACCTTCCGCGCCTCCGATTCGCACGGTTGGCAACGTACGGTGCGAAAGAAGTTCAGCATACATGCGTGGTGGGCAGAAGAAGGCAGAGTGGATCAACATCGTTTAGCACGCACTGACCCACCCGCCCCTATCCCACCTTCACCAACCCGGATTGACCAGCCGTGGGAGAGGTCTCCATTCATCAGCGGATTGACCCACGTGCTGTCCACGTGCACAAATTGTTCAGAACACTTGAACAACTGCACCCGGCCATGGAAGCGCGTGTCTGTTGACACTACTCTCTCGAGAGAAAGTCACAGTCATGGGGATGGCGGGCATCGCCTTAGCCCCGGGACAAATGTGTATTTTTAAAATATTAATATTCCAAACGCCACTGTCACGTTCAAGCCTCCTTGTTCTCCACTATTTGATGAAGATGCTTTGTCGGGACTTGAGTCCCTCGTGACTGCATGCAGATTCTGTAGGGGGGGGCGGGCGGCTCTCTGTTGATGTTGGGCAGGGCTACAATAATAATAATATAAGGATGGTTTGTATTGTGAGGAGCTAAATATAGAAATAGGTAACACCGAAGGCGTTTATAGAGACGCGGGCAGAATGCGGTCGTTCAATTTTAAAGTGCAAAAATGAATGCACATTGCACAGTCTGTTCCAATTAATCATTGTGCATACACTCCACGCGCATCAGCAATTAACTTGCATGCATTCATCACCATCGGCCTTGGTCAATCCACTGCTGGATGAAGGCCTCCTCCAAGTCGCCGCAATCTCTCACGACCACGCGATGCACCGATCCACCAAACACGAGCTGATTCCGTCGCTCCATCTCCACGGTGGACGTGATTCTCGCGGGTGTGTTCCGTTCCTTAATACAGGAGCAAAACACTCAAATTCAATGTCTGGACATCGAACAGAAAACCATGCTGCATGCATACCGCATGACAGTGTTGTACACACGCAGTATATAAGAATAATAATAACCGTACATTATACCAATGATGCGATGCTAATGTTCGGCATTCTGGTGAAATAATGTGCATCAAACTATTATGAAGTAATTATGCGTCAATGACCATTACTCTCGTCAATCCACTGCTGGATGAGGGTCTATCCACGCCGTCCAGATCGTAAGGGTTGTTTGACCATACTTCACCACGCTGGGCAGCACCGGTTGGTGAAGGCGGACAGCATATACGCGGGGCCATAGGAAGTGCAGTACAACAATGGCATTTTTTTTGCACTGCCCTCTGCTAACAAAGTAACAACGCAACAGTCTCTAAAATGTGTTCCCATGAGCGGTGGCCGCCCATCCAAGCACTGGCCAGGCTAAACCCCGCTTAGCTTCCGAGATATGAAAAGGAAAGGCACATTCCGGGTGATTGCCATAGCCTAACACGGTAATTACAGCCTGTGATTTAACAAAGTGATATGCTTACTACGCGGCTTATTATAACTATACTCAAGAGGGATGTCGTCTGGAATGTCAGGAATGCGTGTACTGTGTTGTGGTTGTCATGTTCAACGTAACCCCGTCATAGCAATGTGGAATTTCCACCACCGGTGTATGCAGGCAGGGCTGGAAACTTCCCTGCGCTCGCTTGAGTCGGAAACTTGGCCTTTCTTTCTCCCCTTTCAGAGTCCAGATCTTGAAGTGTATAAACAATAATTAACGACTCAATCGGATGCGGAAAACACAACTCTGCCAATGACCTAACAACAACAAAACCCCCACAAATAACCTGAAACACACAAAGACCGAAACGACACAGCACCCCCACCCCGTAACACGGTAACGACGACGGGCAGTATATAAAGGGGCTGCCCATAAATGACGTCACGCACCTGGGGGGGATCAGACATTTGTGACGAGGGGGGGGGGGGGTTTGAGAAAGGTGACGTCACATCAAAATGCGCAACTTTAAATAAATATAGACAACACGTTCTACTTAATTAAACAGACTTTTTAATAAATGTTTTCTCCTACAACATCAGAGTGCAGCGCCACATTAAATACGCCCTACAAAGACAATAGTTTAATGCGATTTGAAGCATGTATTATTTTGAGGGGGGGGGGGGTCAAAAATCGTCAAAAATCGCGTGACGTCATTTATGGACGGCCCCTAAGTGCAAACATTATCCTTATCCCATACCTGTCAACCCCCTTATCAGTGCCAGACCTTATTATAGACCAATTCAGACCTTATTGGTCACCACGTGCCCTTATAAATCTCAACGTTCATCTTACAAAGTCCCATCACAAGGAAGAAACACAAACAAATATTTTTTTTGGGGGGCCGTCCATAAATGACGTCACGCGATTTTGGACGATTTTGACCCCCCCCCTCGTCGCACATGGTCACAAAAGTCAAACCCCCCTCAAATATGATGTCACAAAGCTCTGCCCCCCCCAAAACCATATTTCCATTTTGAAAATAAAACATGCTTCATTGATGTGCGTATTTAATGTGGCGCTGCAGTCTGATGTTGTAGGAGTGTTGTTATAACAATTCTATATTTATTTAAAGTTGCGCATTTTGATGTGACGTCACATTTCTCACCCCCCCCCCTCGTCACACATCGTCACAAATGTCTGACCCCCCTCTCTAGGTGCGTAACGTCATTTATGGACGGCCCCTTGCCCCTATTGAAACGGCTGTACGCCGTATGGACCTTTAAACTCAATTTGGCTGTACCAAGAGTACGGGGTATAAACCGTGCGGGTTGACGCGGTGTGTGAGAAACAAAAATAAGGTTTGAGCGAATGTGGTGGGATCGGTGCATGCGGCAGACGGTTTGTGGTGGAGGGGGTGGTGGGTGAAGGGGGTGGTGGGTGGAGGGTGGGGGTGGTGGGTGGAGGGGGTGTAGGATGGAGGGTGGGGGTGGTGGGTGGAGGGGGTGGAGGGTTGGGGTGGAGGGTGGGGGGTTGGGGGCAGGGGTGGGTAAAGGAGGTGGTGGAGGGGGTGGGTGGAGGAGGTGGTGGGTGGAGGAGGGGAGGGGCGGGGGTGGGTGGAGGGGAGTGGAGGGGAGGGGGTGGGTGGAGGAGGGGAGGGGAGGGGCGGGGTGGGTGGAGGGGGAGAGGGGCGGGGTGGGTGGAGGGTGAGGGGCGGGGTGGGTAGAGGGGGTGGAGGGGGTGGGGGTCAGTGCCGCAGCATCGCGCGCGCCGGCGGCGGCGGTGGGGGTCGTGGGGGACGAGGCGAGGAGCGGCAAGAGAGGCCCCCGGGGGCTGGGTGGGTGAAGAGAAGGAGGAGAAGGAGGGGGGTGGAAAGCGAAGACGGACCAACTGCGACGGGTCACGAGCCTGGAAGATTAAATTGTAAAGATACTAAACAACAACAAGGGGAGGAGGAGGGTAAAATAGAGGGGGGAGTAGGTGAAGGCGAGAGAGGGCAAGGCGAGGAGGAGGAATGCCCATGGACTACACGTAGCGGGGAGCCGCGCTCGGCGCAAACCCCTCGCGCCCTCAGGTAAGAGAGAGAGAAGAAGAATAAAACAACATTTACTCACTTAACCACCGCGCGGACATCGAGAGCAATCTTAACAATTATAACAGGACGCCGCTTGGAACAAAGTTGTGCGAATTTATAAATGAGGAGAGAGCGAGAGACAGACAGAGAGGGAGAGATACCGGGGCTGATGCCGAGCATGAAGGATGAGGAGAGAGATGAGGAGAGAGAGACGGGGAGAAGCAGGGAGGACTGCGCGCTCTGATGTCGAACTTTGCGTCGTCTCTTTCGGACGGCGACTTAACGCGAACGTTTAAGTGAAGAGGCATTGGAGCCTAGATGATGATGTGGCGGTGGTGGCGGTGGTGGTGGGGTGGTTTCCTCGCTCCGCCGTGGCGATTTGACGTAGCGACGTTGTTTGCTCGGCTTTGAACGCGACATTTATTGCGAGCGAGCGCAGTTGAGGCCTTCACCCCCCTCCCCCCCCCGCGAGCCCCCCGTGCTCGACTAGCGGAGCTGCGGCCCGAGGAGCTCTCTGACCCGGCCAGAGCAACCAGCCGAGGGCGGGGTGGCTCGGGAAGGCGATGTTGAGTGTTTAAGGCGGTGGTAACGAATGATAATGAAATCATATTAATGGTAATTATTACGATGATGATGATGGTAATAATCGCTTTGATGACAAAGTTAAGGCGCTAAATACAATACGTTAAATAATTTAAATAAAACGTTACATTGTGGAACTCTTTTAACCCCGATGTTTGGCATTACAATTTTTGTAAAGTTTTTTTATTGTATTGAAAATGTATTTACGTTTTAATGTCGTCGCTTGTTCGCATTGCCATTTAATTTGAATTCTATTCGCGTGAAATGGCACGCTTGCTTCGTCGCATTTTCCCTTTAAATTACTATTCTACGCGCGTGTGACGCGCTGTGCGATCGGGTGGTGGTCAAAAAGTTGTGAGAACGATAAAAAAATGGACAAATAAATTGGAGCTCCAATTAATTAACGTATCGACTCGGAGCACAATCGCGCACAATATTAGTGCATTATAAGGGGTGGGGCATTTTAACTTAATATAATAGTTGTGAAACCGTGTTTTGAAAATAAATATCCCCTAAAAACCTGTTGACCGCGTCACAGAGTATACCGTCGTGGAATTATATACATACTGGAGTGGATATGGTGTTTACTTAATTATATTTGTTTGCTGATTGTTTTTAATTTAAAGCATAGCCTTTTCCCGAAACCTTTGCCGTTCACAAGTTCTCCAGCTAGTTACAACAGTGGCTGGCATTGTAACGATTGTAATTATATGCTTTATGTTGTGCCTAAATGCGAATAGAGTTTACACGTTAAATTTGACAACACCGTTCATAGCGTCTCCGTGGAGGACATCGGAGGACAGTGCAACAAAATCCAATGTTGCACTGAACTTCTATGCGTCTTAAGCCCCCACGACCGCACCGCATGGGAGGACCTCATCCAGCAGTAAATTGAGTTAACTTAATCACTCCAGCCACTGGAGGCTGCTACATTCACAACAATGTCAACAAAAAATATTCTCGCTGCATGACCCAGCATTTAATCGTGCGGTATCATAGAGGTGTAATATGTACACTGTTGATTCCGCCACGGAGTAATGGTTAGCACACACAGATTTTGCAATCCGGAGATCACTGGTTGAAAATTTAGGAAAAGTTTATTACATCTCCCTCTACCACTTGACACCCAGCAGTATGAATGGGGCTACGCCACGGTCGTTTGGCTTTTGGCAGGTCACGTATCTGGTGATAAAGTAAATGTACAAAGTCGCACATCTTTCGAGACGTCTCCCCAGCATGGGAAACTTTTCCAAATACTCTTTAGAGGGTTTCTCTGTGGCTCCCTCTCGTGAAAGCCTTTCCACCGGTCGTGACATGAGCAAATCATTGCAGGGCTGCACCTTAATTGTACACTGTATAAAATACATTGCAATGTGGTTATTCACTGCAGGTATTAGAGCATTTAGGTGCGTTGTGTTTTATCACACTGTGTTTGTGTGTGTGCGCGTGGAGACAACAATGGCCACGCTGGGCAGTGAGGTCCTGTACGACACGCGGGGCCATGGCGGCGTCTCTGTGAGGCTGACCCGCGCCAGGGTCAGCAGCTGCTGCTCGGGCGACTCGGCCTCGCGACCCGGAGGGCGCCTCCACCGACGCCACCGACGCCACCGCCTGCCCCAGCTGTTTGAGCGTGCCGCCGCCAGCTGGTGGAACCCCAAGTTCGACTCCCTGGAGCTGGAGGCGGCGTGCGAGCAACGCTGCTACCCGCAGACTCGCCGTCGCTTCCGCTATGCCCTGGCCTACGCGTCGGCCGCGTGCCTCCTTCGTGCCCTTACGTACGCGTTGGACTGGGACGCACGCAGGGCGGCGCGCCTCGCCCCCGCGCTCTCCTTCTTGCTGCTGTGCGCCGGGCTGATGGCGCTCACCTTCTTGCGTGCGTATGAGCGGCGGCGCGCCGTGCGCGAAGCGCTCGCCGTGCTCCTCTTCGTGGCTCTGGCTGGTGCCTCCCTGGCGATGGCGGCGGCGCTCGTGCCCACCCGTCCGTTCCTGCCGCCGGACCTGACGCCCGTGGGCAGCTTCGCGGTGTGCGTCGAGGTGCTGCTGCTGCTGTACACGGCCATGCCACTGCCGTTGTATGCGTGCGCGCTGCTCGGGCTCTCCTACTCGGTGCTGTTTGAGGTGGTCGGGCAGCTCTGGAGCACGGGGCTGCTGCTCCCCAACGTCAGTGAAGGTTGGCTGTCACGGGCCCACACGGAGGTGCTGGCAGTCACGGTGGTGGGGAAGGCGTTCTTGCACTTGTGCATCCACGCCATAGGTATCCACATCTTCATTATGTCGCAGGTGCGCTCGCGCAGCACCTTCCTCAAGGTGGGCCAGTCCATCATCCACGGCAAGGAGCTGGAGGTAGAGAAGGCGCTCAAGGAGAAGATGATTCACGCCGTGATGCCTCGCATGATTGCTGATGAACTACTGCGGCAGCAGGGGGACGACGACTCCGAGGTGTCACCCCGGCGCTGTGTCGCCCCCGGCTGCCCGGTCGCCGCCGCTTCTGCAGCGGCAGCAGCAGCAAATTCCTCGGCGTCGGCGCCGACAACCGCTAGCAACCCCGGTCCTCGCAAGAAGAAGAAGGGCTCTATTCCGCGGGAGCAGCTGCCCTTCCGCCCATTCACCATGAAGCGCATGAGCGAGGTGAGCGTGCTCTTCGCTGACATCGTCGGCTTCACCAAGATGAGCGCCAACAAGTCGGCGGCGACGCTCGTGCGCCTCCTCAATGATCTGTTCGGCCGGTTCGACAAGCTGTGCGAGGTGACGGGCTGCGAGAAGATCAGCACGCTCGGGGACTGCTACTACTGCGTGGCGGGCTGCCCCGAGCCGCGAACCGACCACGCCGCTTGCTGCGTTGAGATGGGCCTCGGGATGATTGCCGCCATCGAGCAGTTCTGCCGCGACAACCGCGAGACGGTGGACATGCGTGTGGGCGTGCACACGGGCACCGTGCTGTGCGGCATCCTGGGCATGAAGCGCTTCAAGTTCGACGTGCTCTCCAACGACGTGAACCTCGCCAACATGATGGAGCAGCTGGGCGTCGCGGGCAAGGTGCACGTGTCGGAGGCCACGGCGCTGTGCCTGGACGAGCGCTACACCATGGAGGACGGGCGGCTCTTCGAGCGCATCGGCCCCAATGCGGTGCTCGCAGAGCAGCTGAAAGGTAAGGGCTGGCGCCATGGCCCTCGTCCTACTTTTGCTTTCATTCTCACGGTCGATCGCTTGCCTGTATTTGTAGCTTTCAATCTCAACTGTTCATGCAAGTTTCGATTTAAAGCTTTCGTGACTGCAGGGATTCATCTTCTTGGTTCTTTCGGTAAAGTCACGTAGAAGGGAAATAATAAAAATAAAACACAATAAAATAAATATCACGACGTTTCGGCCACAACGCAAGCAGCCGTCTTCAGGTGAAGAACAGGTCTGTCGGAAAGACAGTGTGGGCGAAACGTCGTGAGAATTATTTTATTGTGTTTTATTTTTATTATTGTATTATTTTCCTTCTATGTGACTTTACCGAAAAAACCAAGAAGATGTTCATGCAAGGTTTCTTTTTCATTGTGGTGGCTGATCATAAGCCCAAATGCCCCAAAAAGGCATGCAGCCAGCAACAAATAGGTGTTACCGAATTGTAGTAGATAAGAGTGAATGTGGATTGAGCAAAGTTGTAACATAAGAGGCTATGGGAAGGTATTTCAAAGTCGAACAGTGCGAGGAAATAAGCGGACAGAGAGACGTGTTGTGACCTGCAGTGTGGTCTTTGAACACAGTATAGATGAGATGAAACGGTGGGTCGGTTAGACCCAAGTCCTCGACATGAGTGGAGAATTCGACGTTCATGGGAACGGCAAGAGAATAAGTTATTTGTTTGAATGCGATTTGATGGAATGCAAGGGTTTCATGGTTCGAATATAACATGTTCTTTCACGCTGCATGGGTTTGCCTGATGTAATTTGGATATTAATAGCCCATGTGACGTCATTCTCAAGTGTAGGTTATTGTGTGCAGGTGTCATGGCCCAATATCCTAAACCGCAGGTAATAAAATGGAAACAATTGGTGATTGTTCTCTCCTAATGCACTTGACAGAGTGAGAAGTCTCTTTGCTGAGCTAGGATGGAGGCTAATCGTAGGCTTGGAATAGCCACAATAGTTCAAATACTAGAAGCCGGTATTGATTGATGTGGGAAAACCGTTGCTTAATATTCATACACATACATATTCGAATGTATAAAATCCCATCATAAAACTGAAATTATTTATTGTTTATGAAAGTTATGTACGCAGCACAAATAAATAAAAACATGAAGTGTTTAGGGCGAACATAAAATACAAATGCATATACATAAAGTAGGTTGAATGAGTCATAACAAACAGACACACAAAACTTGATTGAAAACAGTGGTAGCTGGGCGACTTCTTTACACGATGCCCGTGTAAGGATCTAAGCCATTGCCACTGAGGCCCTGACTCAAATATGAGGTTTAAATGCTAGTTAAGGCAGTTGAAACTCCGTGTGTTTCTTTCATTTATTTCTGTAGCCTCCTTCCGAACTATGTGCTTAGTTGAGTGCCATACAAATGAATTTACAATCTGGTAAAGTTTGCATGCTTCCAATTCTTTAAAACTATGTAACCAGTGTTTCAGAGTAAAACCATCAACTCAACACAGGCAGGTGGCCCTTCCTGAAGTTGCTGAGGCTAGTAAGGAACAAAAAAAGCTGTTGACCTTAGGTGAACGCTCGGATGCTTTGAGCCACTGTTCTCATCAAGAGCTCCGTGTTTGTACATCCAGTGACGCTGGTTCAAGTCCAATGTGCAGTGCTCGATTAACTGCCGTGAATGCCTGTACAGTAAAGACAAGGAGAGATGTCCTCTTTGAAGCCCTTACTAAATGGTGAAATCCTGACAAAGGCTGTTGCCTTGAAAGAGAGGGCTGTGTCTGTGTCCATGGAATGAATCGGTACTGCTTAGGTTGCTGGGCTTAAATCTTGCACTCCCAAAGCAAGGAAATAATAATATTTTCTCATCAGTCGTGTTACCAATGACTGGTTTGCAGCAAAACAACCCATCCTAAAATGTAGATTTTCTCACAAACTGACCATATCCCGTTGGCCGTACAGAAACAGGCCTTGGAGCAAGCGAAACACATTTTTTGCTTCCTCAAGTAAGTGGGGATCCCTGCAGAGCAGCTAAGAGAAATTACTGAAGAGTTGCTTGGAAAACTCCAGTGCACACGCAAAGCAGGCCTCGTTTTTGGTTGGCTCAGAGTCGCTCGGCTATTGCAAAAGGGGCTTCTGAAAGCGGAATCGCACGTTGCTTTGTAATCTGGCTGCCGCGTGTTGGCATATTCTTTTTTTAAAAGCCAAATATAAAATAACATTTTAAAAAATTCAGCCAATTGCACCTGGTAGGTCTTTCTTTCCAGGACAGGCAACACTAAGCTATTTGTTGTCTGTACGGGATGACTATTTTAAAAAACAATTGCAAATAGTTTATGAGGATCTGTGCTTGATCAAAAGTGGCAGGACATGTCAGTTGTTGTCGTCTATGTTTCCCATGATGGTTGGCTTGAGCTATTACTCTTCAGTTAGACCAGCTGTGCTGGGGGTGGGTGGGTGGAAGAGCAGGATTCACATGAAGATTAAAACACGGACGTTTTGTGCAAATACAGTACAGGATACAATCCCTCCCCCCTTCAACGATTCAAGTTCATCGGGCTGTGTTGTGTTTTTCTTAAAATGGCCGTTCGCAATAAAAAAAAACACGCTGTGAAATGCAGTTGGAAGACAGCGCAAGATTGTGTTGCTGGTGACGCCTGTCAATCGGTGTCACGCGCGCGTTTCCTGTGCTCGAGGTCATTGGCGGATTGTTGTCCTCCAAAATGGGTCGTAAAAGCGGCCGTGTGTCTCTTGACTCTCCGCTCACTTCCGTTTGATTGGTTGGATTTCGGTCCGTGCATTTGGTTGAGCACGGATCGTCCACCACGTGTGCAGCTCCTCAGTCGTTCACTCATGATGATCACCACCACCACCAGTAACCCTGTTCATGGGCATCGGCTCGCAGCCTTTGTTCGTTTGGTGGTGCCAGTGCGAGATAGGTATTTGAACACGTATAATTGAGACCACGGGGAAAGAATACTATACATTATTTGAACCACGGGGGTACGAAACATGGTATCGCAATATGACACCGCCCGGCAAACACCCCCCTTGCCCGGTTACGGTTAGCATTACAAACTAAACTACCACCAATATAATTTTCTGACTCCGGGGTCAGGACTCTACGTGTGTCAACGTAGTATCTCGGACCAGTACATTTGCACATTTGGACATGCACCCTGCTAGTCCTCCTTGATTCAATGTCTAGTTCAGCTCTGTGATTGTTGAGCATTTTGTCGGTCTCTGGAAGCCTAAGAATCCGCTTCTGTGAAGCGCGCGAGTCAATTGCAGCCAGACGTTACAATTCACGGAGTAATTATTCCGAGTATTTTCACGAGAGCGACTGTAATTGTGTCATTACAGAGTGTGGACTAATTGGTAATGGGCAATGCAATTGCGATTATGCAGGCTTTCTTTGCGTTTGGGAATGGCCGTTGTTCTGTAATTACGTGCATTGCAGCAATTATGCATCTCATACTTAATGTTGGATGTAAATGCTTTCTCGCCCTGCCATAGGTCACGCTCTCGTTAAGCCACGATGACTATTTTGGTAACGCTGGAGTGTGGAATTAAAATGTTAAAGAGCATTTTGAATAACCCGATTATTAATAACAACGAGCCGTTGTGTCATTTCCATGACCGTGTTTTTGCGATTGGCTGTGTTACACCGTGTAGCGGGCTTCGGCACGACACTGGCCGTGTGCCAGAGGTCGCAACCGGGTACCCGATACCCGTACCCTACCCGATACCCGGCTACCCGTACCCGGCCGGGTACGGGTACCCGGCCGGGTACGGGTACCCGTTTGCGACCCTGGTGCGTCCGGGTACGGGTAGGCCGTGAGTCACTGGTGAGTAACCGTTTGTCACTCATTTCCCAACGTCTTGTCTCTTCTCACAATTCAAGTTCCTAGAATCAATCCACCCGCGCCTGCAACATGGCTTCATCCCAGAGGTTGCAATCAGGTACCCGATACCCGTACCCTACCCGATTCCCGGCCGCGTAGGGGTAGGGTACGGGTACGGCCGGGTACGGGTACCCGTTTGCGACCCTGGTGCGGCCGGGTACGGGTAAGGAATCAAAACCCGTTTGCGACCTCTGCCGTGTGCCTTCCGAGTGTAACGCACTCAACTTGTAATCTCGCTTGCCACCACAATTCGCATTCTAGAAGAATCACGCCACTTGCTCTCTGGTGCACCCAGTTCTCTTCTCGCCTTTCGTGGATCAGTAAGTGTAATCCATCGGTAATGTTTCCGTAACAAACTCGTGATATTTTTTGTAATTAATATTTGATTTTCATGGAAGTGTCCGTAAAGGTATCATCTATCATATTATTGGTTCTTTCGGTAAAGTCACGTAGAAGGGAAAAACTTTACCGAAAGAACCAAGAATATGAATCCCTGCAGTCACGAAAGCTTTAAATCAAGATGTATCATCTATCGTTAAAGAATCAAAAATGGACGGCAAGTTTGAACTGCATCCCAGATATCTTTTCAGCATTCCTGACATACTTTACTTTTGTAAACCGACATGTATTCGTGAGCGAAGCATTTATAATAATCGTGCCAGAGATGTCGGGACGCTAGAATCTTGATATGACGTCCGTCGCCAATACCACAGCAGACGCGTGGAGGTTTAGAGGGATGAATCTCGTACGATTAAACCTTCTTGCTACAAGCGTGTGTGTGTGTCAGAGGTCGCAAACGGGTTTTGATTCCTTACCCGTACCCGGCCGCACCAGGGTCGCAAATGGGTACCCGTACCCGTACCCGGCCGGGTACGGGTAGCCGTTCCCTACCCGTACCCGTACCCTACCCGAAATGAGTGACAAACGGTTACTCACCAGTGACTCACGGCCTACCCGTACCCGTACCCGGCCGGGTACGGGTAGCCGGGTATCGGGTAGGGTACGGGTATCGGGTACCCGGTTGCGACCTCTGGTGTGTGTGCACATCGCTTTTTTTCCAACCTAGCTAAAACCGTTGTCACCATTTGTTATTCTCTGATAATGGATGATTCCATTATGAGCACCCTGTAGGTTACACGTGTCACTTGTGCGTAAGCAGTCTTGTATCAGTCGTGAAGCTTCTTCACGTTAAATTAATTTGAAAAGCTTGGACCCACGTGGCTTTAGAGGTGTTTTGGGCTTAGAGCTGTTTATATTTAGTGACGAGTGTGTGCGTTTGTGGTGGTAAATGGATAATGTTATTATTCATTATTGTACAAGCGGGAGACTTGCGTTTATGTAGCTATAGTAGACATTGCAGCAATGTCTTCCCAGTAGTATTTTTGAAAAATTATAGACAGTATACAGGAATGTGTAGTATGTAACCTGTAGTTTAAAAACAGCGTCATCAAATATATTGTTTTGACCTTTTCTTAAAAAAAGACAAAAATCATTAACCGTATGCATTAGCACTTAATATGTGTGTGTATACGTGCTGAATTTACTCACTCGTCATGTCTACTGTTGTATGTTACATATTTATCTTGAAGCCCACTGTGCAGCCTTCTTATTAGGTTCTCCCATTATTCTGGAAATAGCTTCGGTGTCATCATCTTGAAACGAAGATGGTAGGGAATGAAAGAGAACAAGATCATTGTCTGTAGTTGACTTCCATAGCTTGTTATGACCGTCCACCAGATAATGTGAAATAGCTAATGTTCTAACCATTTTAATTTCATCGTTTTGTTTCGCCAAATATTTTAACAAGCATTGTGCAGTTAATTCGCAAACACATAAACTAAACTAAAACTAATGTTTTTGTATTTTAGCAGGTAAGGCCCACTGGGCTATATTGCTCTTTTTCAGAAGCGGCCCGACCACAAATGATAGCTCAACAAGGTGGCTTATCATGTGGATTTTTTATCAGCCAAATACTCTAAAAGCACGTTTCTTGATGTGGAGGGAAAAACCGAAGGACCCAGAGAAAAATCCACACAACCACGGGGAAAATATGCAAACTCCAAATATGCAGGCGTCAGTGTCAGGATTAAACCCACGACTACCTACATAGCAGGTGAGGGAATTAACATCTTGTCAGAGGTGATGAAAACGGAAAACACATCAGAATATTTATACCCAGGATAGTTGTTGAAGGTAGATCGGAATACAATTAACAAATAAGAGGCAGATAAGATCACATTGAAGTTCCTTTGGAAAACTGAACTTCATGAAAAGCAATGTAACTGTGCAGATTGGCATGCTTCGAGTTACAGGGGAAGAGAAGAAAAGGACAACCTTGGATTTGAGAACATATGCAAAATAAAGACATCATATTGTGAAATAAAATAAGTTTGCTCGGGCAGGACCCGTTACTAGAAGGAATGGTGGCTGGTGGTCGAGACTGAAGGGGGAAATGCAACCGAGATAAACATCAGCCGTGGAGATGGAGCAATAAAATCGCCTCGTGTGCAGGTGCTAGAGGGCTTCTTATTGTATCGCAAGACCATGAGAGAAGGTGACAGCGTGCGGGATGTCCTTCATCCACCCGTGGTTAGATCATGGCCGATTAAGATGGTGTGTACTGTGCATTTAAATACGTACCTAATCACTGCAATGTGCACAATATGGCTAATTGAAAGTGCATTTATTGGTGTATGTGCAACTATTTTGTTATGAAAGCGGTTCATTATAAATAAACAACTTAAGTTGTTTTTTGTTTATTAGAGCCGTGCTTACATCCTCTTGGCCGACCAATCGTGCTTGCTCACGCTTGTGCCCCCGGGCTCTTCATCACGACGTTCCAGGTGCCGTCCTCGCCGTTGTATTTTCAGTAATTAGCGTGTTTGGGCATTCGCTCGTCTTTTCGAAGCGATTGCATCATCATCCAGATACAACCATAGGAAGTCGTTTCCTCGCCCGCCGACACTTGAGCAGAATAAGAAAACATGTTGCAGAGATTGTTTGGCTTAACACAAGTGCATTGCAGTGATTTGGATACCTAAAGTGTGTAATAGTAGATTAGGTTTTTACAAAGAAAAAGCTCTTTACAGAGAAGTGGAATGTCAAGCGCATGTATTATTTTGGTTCGGCAATTAAAATTAATCTAATTAGTCCCTGATCAAGTTGTGGAAGGAAGTGTTCGTTTCGGTGTTCCTTTAAATGCTCTTTTATATCCTCTGACTTGGGCATCGAATTACTTAAGTGTAATTCTATATTTTTGAATCTTCCAGATCTTGTGTTTTTTAAATGATGCATACAAAATAGAAATAATGCTTTTTCCGAAATCCCACATTTCAGTCTGGGTTTTTAGTATAACTTACCAGGTAAAAGCCATAAAAAACTGTTGCAGAGAGAAACGTATTCAGTCTGTGGCTTCAGCCCAGCATCTAACTCAAGTTCGTTGACATGTGCATTGGTCTCCTGAGCCATCCAGCTGCCTCCATTATTGTTTTATTATCATTAATAAAGACCAAATGGCTGAAATGTACTCCCGTATAACAGACTATAACCCACATCCGAGCCTCTTTTTTTCCAGGCTCCCAGTGGAGGTCCCGTGCTTTCCCAGATTCGCCCCTGAGGCTTTGTATTTGCTGCCTGCGATTGCGATCGGTAAACAGAACAATATGGGCGATGTGGCCAGGGTTTCCTGGCATTCCTGGGCCGTTCCCTCAGCGGGCACGGCTGCCAAGCCCGCTGCCTCTTCACATCAAAGGGCCTCCAGCGTAGTGGCGCCGCGGCGTGCATGCGCTCGCCTTCTTCCCTCTCCACGGCGAAGGGGGGTCGCCTGACACCCAACGCGGCGCACAGCGGCGGCACGCTTCTCGGCCATGGCCAGGTTCACTCCGGCAGAGAAGGGGCGGGTGAGGGGAGGAGAGGTGCGGGTGTGCCAATCGGCTCGTGTCTCTGCCGGGTGCAGCGCTCTTGTAACCACGTGCCCTGTAGTGCAATGCACAATGCAGTCGCGCAGCCACCCTGAGTGTCTTGGGTGTCCGGACACCCTCAAAATGTTTATGTTTGGTTCAGAGTCGCCCATGCAATTTTGTGCTGCTGGCAAAAAGTAAAATTGCTTTCGCGACCAATATTATTCATGATGAGGTTTGTCGGGTTTAGGTCGCGTGAATGTTAATCTGTCATACACTCACCTCCACCCGACAATAGGACAGGCTCAACTTATAAAGTGTAGCCTAATCCCTGGTGCAATGGCCACAGACATGGCGGGGGGGGGCGGGCATGGTGGATCACACAGAGATTTGACCTGTCATGGGCCTTCCCCTGAGGAAGTCTTTTGTCAGTTAGTTCTTACTAGCGGGAAGACTTTGCTGTTATTTCCTGGATTTTTCTGTTGCGTGTAGTCACTTTAAGATGTTTCTTGTTCATGTTTTTGTTTGTCGTGGTTGCACCCGAGTCAAGAGCCGCATGGCTCACAAGACTATACCTAATAAATGAACTGAAATTAATGAAAAAAACAATACATCGATTTGTTGAGTCTAAACAACAGTGTCAGCCAAGGGAGGGAAGCGTGTCCAAGAGAACGTTCGCCGTGGAGATGGAGCAATGAAATCGGCTCATCTGCAAGTAATATTGTGTGACTGCAAGAGAGATGGGGACAGCCTTTATCCAGCAATGGTTTGGTCATGGCCGCTGATAATAATAATGATGCTAATGTTCAAGACAGAACCCAGTCTTTTGTTGGGGCGTCTTCGTTTGACTCCCTGAGCCTTGGGCATTGCCGTGGAATGCTTAGAACCCCCCACGGAGCGAGTGATGATCGTGCCTTTGCGAGGCATCGTGTGATAACGGTGGGGTCCGCACCACACCCATATCCTGTTTTGGGAGCCTTCGCTGCCACTTGCAGGGCTGAGCCCCCGACCCCGGTACTGTACAACGTGTCTGCCGGCAAGAGCAAGCCGCGCAAGCCAAGGCGGTCAGCGAGCCTCCCTCCCTCTCTCTCTAGGGGCATTATTTTGTGGGTTTGCATGAAAGAAAATAAACTGGTTTAGTGCAACCGTTGCCACGGAACCACTCGTGTGCAATGGAATAATCCACCGTCTCGCAATAATCTCCCGAGCAAGGTTATAGCAACCTGTAGCTGTAGCGCCTTTGTCATATTTGAATCGGTGTTGGGACAGATGAACGTTTTTAAACAGTGTTGGGACAGATCAAAGGTAAACCGTTTTGGGACAGATCAATGGTTAAATGGGTGACCAGCAGGGGAAAATAAATAATGTCTCTGTAGGAAGTGGTGGTTCTTGCTCAGCAGGGATGTATTGTCAGACAGCATAGCAGTTGGGTCGCATGTCACAGATAAAAAAAGTATTTAAAACACTCCACATTCCTCAATAACACGTCCTTAACAAGAAAAAGTATATGAAAGGTGACGTGTGGGGCAATGCCCTTTCTTCACAGCACATGAAGAAGGACCGTTGCCTAAAACGTTGCCTATTATATGCTTATTCATTTCAATGATAATAATAAGGCTTTTTGTGGCACCCACTGGCAATGCAGTATCACCAAATAATTGTTGATTTTTGTAACCGGCTTGGCTGTTTTAAATCCCAGTGGTACGCGCTAAATTCTTTGAAGCTGGTCTGTCTCCGGCAGTTTTCTACATTGGCAGGTGCCCCTTAAAATAAAAAGTAATTCTCACCAGGCTGTATACGTTTTATAGCCTCTCCCATCGGCCGCTGTACAGCAGTGTCCTGCAAAAATAGGTGGCGGATGCACGTACTCCGTATATATACAATGGGGTTTTTATTGGGATTCCATAAAAATTTAGGGGGAAATATAGAGGAAGAAATTTAAAATCTCTTCTCTGGAAGCTCAAGAATTGAACAGCATGAAAAAACAACCCCCCCCCCCATTTGCCGCATTGTAGTCAGCTGCGTCTCCGCACCACGCATAAAATGTCATCATGCGCCAGGCAGGCATCCCCACTTTTCCGTACTCCACTGTGCAGAAATGAACTTGCTTTGCAGTTTATTTGCGATTTTTCACTGAGTGTCGTGCTATTTTGCCCTTCATGAAGGCTTTTTTTGCGTTGAAATAATATTAAAAAGCAATCACAATAATAATTGCAAGTTGTGAATTGGCTAATTCTGATCCTCATGCAAATAACATGGTTTTTATTTATTAAAAAAACGGATATATACCGGGGGGCAAACTCACCCCCTGGATTAGCACGGCATTTCGAGGACCCGCCAACTCTCTTCATGTCGCACACGCCGAACGCCAGCGGTGTTGTGCGCGAAGATTGACGGTGGAACATCCCTATGTCGTAATCTAGAATTGCCACGACTGCATAGTTTTGGTTCTGGCGTCTTTCCACCGAGGCCCACGAAAGGAAGTAATGTTTTTGCGACCACCCCCGCCCCCCCCCCCCGTGCGCCGTCCGTAAATATTTGGATGTTTTGTGCGACGCGGGATGCCTGAGCACGCGCCCCTCGGATGCGAGACTCCATTAAGTGGCTGGACCTTGGCTGCCGGTTGTAGTTTATTTACAAGGGGAATTCTGTGGTTTTTTTGCTCCACTTCCCTGGGACAGGCGCATAGCGGCCCAATGGCAAAAAAAAACACTTTCGAGCCACTGGCAAACAAATGAAGCCCACCTGTCATGGTACTAAAATATCTCTATTGTTCACCGGGACTGCGAAAAGACGTGTGTATTGCACAGTACGCATATATACACTTGGCCTCGGCGTGCTGTTTGTCTTAATTGGGTGCACGAGAACAGTACTTACCCTGACAACTCTTAACAAAGATGCAACGTGTAGTTTTTTTTTTACACGTAGGCTTTCGCGAACCAATATTATTCATAAGTGAATTATTTTGTACTTTGTAAACGTGGCACTTTTTTTACTGTTTGGCCGTGTCGGGTGGTGGAGGGTCACGACACATTAATAAATAACGCGATCTAACCCAAAAACCTTTATTATGGACGTGTGTTTTGCTTGTATATTGAGTACAATGAGAACCAGATTATATTTCTCGTACTGTATGTCCTGTATATATATCCATATGTTATGTACTTTATGTATGTATGTGCGAGTATTTACCGTGTGCACATGTACGTAAAATGTTCACAATCAGAAACTGTTCTTCATTGCACTGACATTACCTTCTTGTCTCGTGAATAATGTGTATAAGTATACGCGCATGCAGTGTTTATTATGCATGTATGCTCGCTTATGTTTGTCCATTGCGCATGCAGCATGCACTGCAGTACGGTAATATTCATGTGTGTGTGTCTGTGTGCATGTGCTAGTGACTCAACAAAATCACCATACTCTTTGGTGCTTTCGGTAAAGTCACGTAGAACCAAAGAGTATGGATTCCCGCAGTCACGAAAGCTTCAAATCAAGAATAAAATCACTCTTGGTTGTTTTTTTTCGAGAACGGGAAACATTTAAGAGGCCACGTGTTTCCTTCTACACGGTTCTTACGGTTGGATGCAACCAGGTGTCTTGCTCAATAAAGCCGACTTGGAACAGAAACGTATCTGATTGCAATATAACGGGATGTAGAAACATTTTGACACTTGGGCACTTTCCCTGGTCGATTGTGGGCCACGGCACGCTCCAAATCCTTGAAAGGGCTGCTGTTTGTAAACAATTCCTCTCTCTCAAGCTTGTGTGCGCTCGAGTGACATCACCTGTCATAACATCACGATTTCTAAAGTCAGATCAATCAATTAAAATGCACGTTTTGTGAGCTCGTGAAACTGACCGTGCAGCAATTTCCCCTGCGAGCAAGGGCGCAGAAGTTGACTGCGTCTCACTCGCGCGCCGTTTGCCAATGCCTCTCTTAGGCGCCCATAACCGAAAAGAACAAGGCTGGCATGCGGCTTTGCCACGTGAGATTTTGAGGAAAGCACAACCTCCTCTTTATGATTTCGTGGTGGTGCTGCAGACCTTTCCAACTTGTTTTCGGGTTGTACCGCGTGCTGTCAAAGTGCGAATATTCTCAACATTCCCCTCCGCACTGGGAGCTTCTTCACACACCGTGCCGAACAATGCGCGGTACATCCCGAATACACGTCGCCCTCTTGTTGAAAAATACTCGTGCTTTGTGTGTGTGTGAGCGCACATGTATGTATTCCTGTGGCTTTGTGAACGTGTGTGTATTCATTCATGCATGGCTAAAGTGTGCACGTAAGTTTATTATAGCAAAAGTAAATGATTAAAATCGAACGAGCAAAATGTTCCAGGGTAGATGAGATTGCCATATGGAGGGCGTCGTAACAATTTAGAAAATGTCCATTAAAATGTGATTATACCCTACATTATTTTAAACGTTCAACTTAAAAGTATGTTTTTGAATTCATAAACATCAGCAGCAATATGCTAATTTGCATGAACCATGTTAAGTTGCTATTTAAATTAGAAACTTAAATATTAACTTAAGCGAGCAAATATCGAGAATAACCGAGCAAACAACAACGATATAACGCCTGTCATTCGCCACGAAGTGGTGGTGACGTCACCACAGCGCCTGTGCCAGGCCAGGTGCACTTTGAACCAAGCAAAACACGCACGCACACGTGCACTCGCATGCCACGCGCGCATGTTCAACACACGTCACCTGAAAACCACCCCTCATTTTATATTTCACCATCCACAAGTTGTCACGTCGCTCGCTGTCATGATGTTTAAAAGAAAAAACTTTAAGACGAAAGAAAGGCTTTGTGCTGTGCTTATCTCTGCGCGGCAGATGCGCGAGAGAGATAAGGGTCAGCAGATGCCTGGATGCGCGTCACTGTCCGAGCGTAAGGAGAGGCCGTGACGTGGGGACGGCCCTGACCCTCGGCACGCACACCTTCCTGTGGCCACGGGAGCTCGAGGAGTGGCTGCACGTGACGCGATCTGATAGCGCGGCCACCGATGGCTCGGCCCCAAAGCTGCCTCTTGTCGGACTTCCACTCCAGCCCGTGTTTCATCATCGTTGTTATTTTCAGTCGTGATTAGTCCCGTTGCTGGATGACGGCCTCATACCACGCCCGGTTGCCGCTCTATGTCTGGGTTCTGAAATGTAACAATTCAATTAACACCTCCATATGAGCTGATTTCATCGCTCGGTCTTCCGGGTGGACATCCTTTCAGATTCGTTTCATTCCCTTGGCTGCTGCTGCTGCTGTGCCACAGTTGTTGACCATCATCACTTTTAGCCATGACGTGTCCTGCTCAAGGTCACTTGCTCTTCTCAACAGTTTTAATTAGATCTTTGCTTTGCGCATTCATCTTTAATCTACGTGTACCTCTTTTTGTCTCAAAAAAATGAAAAGGGTGTTAGACACTCAGGTGTTTGTAGGTGGAGGTACAGCATATAGGTTACAGATAGGATTGAATGGGGCACTGCAGTGGCGAGATGTTAACTACCTCACCTGGTATTCAGGAGGAGGTGGGTTCGATCCTGACCCTAACGTCTGTATATTTGGAGTTTGCGTGTTTTCTCCCCATGGTCGCGTGGATTTTTCTCCGGGTCCTCCGGGTTTAGAGTATTTGGCTGCTGTAAATATCCACATGGCCAGGTCGCTTCTGAAAAAGAGCTTCATAGCTCAGTGGGCCTTACCTGGTTAAATTAAAAAAAGCTCATAGTTTAGTTTAGAATGATTATATTTGTGGAGTCTCCAGTGTTTTGACCTTGTACACATGGGTTTTTGCTGGTCATTCAGGTTTCCTTGCATACATGTGTAAATACAACTTTGATGTGTATTTGTCCCCAGCACAGAGGTCGCAACCGGATACCCGATACCCGTACCCTACCCGATACCCGGCTACCCGTACCCGGCCGGGTACGGGTAGCCGTTTGAGACCCTGGTGCGGCCGGGTACAGGTAGGCCTTGAGTCACTGGTGAGTCACCGTTTGTCACTCATTTCGGGTAGGGTGCGGGTACCCATTTGCGACCCTGGTGCGGCCGGGTACGGGTAAGGAATCAAAACCCGTTTGCGACCTCTGCCCCAGCAGCATCCTCCTGAATTCCTTGATAGTCAGTCAACCAATCTTGAGTAAATAACTTTCATGACCTTTAAACCAACTAACAGGCCATTGAGAACACTGAAGTTTTTATTTGAGTTGTGCATAACGCTTCATGAAATATTTAATTCTATTCATGTTTTACAATTAATTTAATAATACTATCTTGCATACAAATACATTCTTCATTTCAGAATTGTATTTGAATAAAACATTATGTCGGCACAGTGCCGTATTTATGTTAGTCATGTAACAATTACTTTGAGGTCACAGTTCAATTCAATAACCGGTTCTGTCATCTTGTCTTTAATATCTCGTTTAAATTAAATAAAAAATTCTTTGGTCTCATTTTTAAAATTGAGTTTGCTCAGTTAGCCCTAATTACTGTAACATGTAAAAGTATTAACATGTATTAACATTTACAAAATCATAAATATAGATTCTTAAACTGAGTAGTGTAAGAAAGGATTATACTTAGAAAACCGGGGCATCATGATGCGCCTTGTAAATACCTAATACAGTAATCCCTCGCCACTTCGCGGTTCAAGTTTCGCGGCCTCAGTGCATCGCGGATTTTTCGAACTGATTTAATAGCCTCATTATACCTGTGCAGTAACACCATCATCATCGTTCATCATCACATTCATCGAACTGCACAGGTCTGTCATCGTCGTCATTGTCATCGTCATTGTCATCGTCGTCGTCGTCATTACTGGAGTCATTTCTCAAGATACTACTGTCATTGGTGAGTGTAGAACACCATAATACGTATCGTATGAGAGAGAGAGAGAGTGAATGTATAATATTAAGGTTTTATAATTAAATAGATTTAAGTAAAATATATATATAAAGTATAAATATACATATCTTAAACATTCTGGTACCCACACACACATATACGGAAATTCCTAGGGGGCCAATCCTACTTCGCGGATTTTCACTTATCGCGAGGGGTTCCGGTCACCATTAACCGTGATAAACGAGGGATCACTGTAAGACGTTTTAACAGCCATCGTTAATTCTAAATGTTGTCACTTGAAGTATAAATATCACAGCCTCGCCTTGCCTGTCGGCACTCTGGCTTTTAGTTCATTGTGAGTGTCAGCGTTATTATCATCTCGCACCAGTTTTAAAATAGCACTTTTCTGTAAACCGTCTGAAAACTTGTGAAAAATAACAGCAATTACAGTCGGAGCCATCAGGTTCACAAACAACGCAGTCTATTTTTGAAGGCACGCGAACAAAGTGGAATCCCAAAACTAAACATTGTCCTCTACGGGAATGAATCAACTGTTGTGTCACCCAAGGCCTTTCTATGGTTATCCAGGGATCCCAGTACCACATTGTGGGTGCCATTGGCCGTAGTGACTCAGTCCATCGTATCTGTGGGGTAGCTAAAATGAGAACCACCTGGTGAGGCTGCGCCACTTGGGAAAGACAGTCGTGGGGGTTGGTTTTAAAAAAGAAATGACTCTGCGTGTTTTACCCAGGGAAGCTTGAACAAGCCTGAAGGCTTTTTTTCAAGAGGGTCCTGCCAGGTTTTCGCAGTGGGGCACGATGTTGCTGTGGTGCGATCGCACTTGAATAATTTGCGGGTACAATTTTTGAGCATTGGGATGTTTCGCCAATAGCCAGCTACGTTGTGTGTGTTTTTGTTTTTAAGCTATGGGAGGAAACCCGGAGAACTTGGAGGAATCCCATTCAGGGCATAGAAAGGCACCCCGAGTCGACCGAACCCAGAATCTTTTTTCCGTGAGGCACAAGTGTTTATATCACTGCCACCCTGCCAACCTGCCAACCTAATGAAGAAGTGACTGGTCTTCATGTGTATGCTACGTGGGGAGCGTCAACACTGCCTCGGTGCTCATTAGAGGAGGCAGGTACTTGAGCTTGCCTTTAACTGCTTAACCAGTTCAATGCGGCACCTTACAATCCACACTTTCTGAGCACATCTTTAACACATTATTTATCTGTCACTCGTGGTATATGCTTGCCCCTAACCGCATACACTCTACTCATTGGTCGTCTATTTCAAATTGCTGCTTTTCCAAAAGCCACGATGAGTCATGTTTGCCACAAAGGTTCTCGTAAAACTGATTTCTCCCGCAATTTATATCGATTGGAGAGGCTTTAAAAAGTTGCGAGCTCGAGTCGGCCAACCGTTTTAATATTTGCTAAATCGTAAATATTGATTGTTGAACTCACGATTCAATGTACGGCATTGTGCATGGATCGTTCGAGAAGGAAAAAAAACTTGACGAAAAAAATACCGACGAGAAATTGAGCACCTCTGCGCATGAATATCCAGACAACTGTAACCCTTGGCATATGTACCCACAAGATCATGCATACGTACACGCATGCACACAACAAGGATCCTGTGTATAGCCTTAACCGACTGGTAGGGCAAGTGCTGTTAGCGAGCACCTATGAAAGCAAACACCATGCCCGGCAACCTGTCTCCCCAGTGATGATGTTTACACATTGCACCAGGTAGATTCAGTTGAGGCTGAGTCGACCCAGGGGAAGCACGGGACTGGTTCAGATATTCGCCATTGTTTTTGGTGGTTGTGAGCAGGAATTGAACTCTGGTCGCCGAGTTCGTAGCGCAGCGTGCTAACCGCTACACTGTTGCTCACCCGCATGCACACGCGCACACACACACCACCACATTGTTTGAGCACAATGTCGGGTGTTAAGAAATCCCTGGGATTGTAGTGGAGTGGTTCCCTGCTGGTCAGCGCTGGCGCATTGCAGTTTACTCGGCGAAAGGCGGCACGCACGCCTCTTATCGTTCACGCGCAAGCTCACCGAGACGCACGCCCCGTCGCCTTCCGAGTAATTCATTCGCATTGCTCGCTGGAAAGAACCCCGGGTGTTATCACAGTGCGTCACCTTATTGGCGTTGGCCCCATCTGCTTAAGGACCATTGTAGACGGTATATATGTACGTATGTTGAACTTCTTTTGCACCCTACTTTGGCAACCGTGCTAATAGCAGGCTGTCTACTAATTCTCAATACGCTTTGCAGTGCTGGTCCAATGCTACGTTTGGAGGAGGTCCGTGTGTGTTCTGTCACCGCTGCAGCAGAGCCGATTCCTTCGCCTCGGTCGGTTTCCCAGTTTGCGCAACGCGGTTGGAGCTAGGTGGAGAAAGTGTCATAAACCACGTGGTTCAAAGCATCAATGGAGCCGTATGAATGGAGTCTCATGCCGTAGAGTTGTATTGGGAATTTTGAGAATAGCGTGCGAGGCCTATACTGTAGGTGTCGATAAAGCGGCCCCATTGACGTGACTACAGAAGTAGTTCTGCCTCGCCATCTGGGGCCATCCTCCGACAGTTTGTTCGCAGCTGATGGCTGTGAGAGATGAATGGACATTTCTTTGCGTTGTCTGCGATGTCAACCGATGACAGCTGCTTCGTCTTCGTTGGCCATGGTGTTGGGGTGCTTCCGTTGATGGCTGAGCAGCCCCCAATCCTCGAGTGGTAAGATTCCTCTCCACTACTCGGCCACACGTTTCTTCTCCATCGGGGCTTCTCGGATGATGCTGGCTTGGTGTTGCCTGAGGCCCCTTGATTTTTTTTATAACGTGGAAAAAGTAACATTTAAAAACAGAGAATACGTGTGTGTGTGCTGTATATAAGTCGTAGAGGGAGCAGCGACGCAGTGGTGAGTGACTGCATGACGAACCCAGCAACTTCAGTTATTTTCCTGACAACAGCTAACATCAGGATGTTGAGATATTTGGATGAGATATTTGAGGTAGTCATGGGCTTACTTCACCACCCCGCACCGACCAGTGTGGTGAGATACGATCAAACAAATCCCAGGCCATGGGTAGGCCTTCAGCCAGCAGTGGATTGGCAATGGCCAGCAAATGATTACGTAGTTTAATTATATCAGTAGCATTACGGTGGTGTCATGATTCACGTTAGTTTACCTTTTCTTTCGTATGATTTGTGTATGAGCGCATGGCCGTTGTGTTGATTTCGAGCGAGGTTGGAATGTTGCGCTGCTGAATCGTGTAAATAACAAGCGTGTGGGTCCTGCAAGCCCCGTGTAGGGAATCAGTAAGGCGCGGTTGTAACATTCACAACATTTATCCCATTTAATGAGGGCACTTTTTTAAAATATGATTACAGTTCGTTAAGCTTTCTTTATACCCCTAAATCACCAGGGCCCCCCCTCCCCCCGAGGGGAGGAGCAAAACAAAGACTGAAGAGGAAACGTTCCCATCGTGAGAGATTATGAAGATTCTCACTGTACGCCACGCGTGCCATGCACGCCCACACGCACGCGTCCGCTTCAATTAGACGGATGGTATTTATGTCTGTAGGGAGACTCAGTAATGTAGCGCCCGTGTGTGCACGATGCAGTGTCAGGTTTCATACCCACCAGTGGCATGGCTATGGAAGAGAGGAATTCCAACACAGGCGGTGGTGGGTGGACATATGAGCCCCGGGGTCTTTAAACACACGTTTACATTTACTTGCTTGTAATGAGAATAAATAAATGAAATGGCCACTCCGTTTTCACGATAATGGTGATGTTAATAATAATTCGTTTTTTTTTCATGTATATAGTGTGCCCTTTACGCCAGGGCATCTAGAGGAGGGCTTTACACGGGACAAGCGACTTGCATCGCATCTCATATCAGACGTTTGAAAGGGCACCCATGGTGGCAGTTGTCTTCTGCTGCCACGAAGTTACATGGGTACCTGGTCCTGCTAGTGGCCATTAGTTTGCCAGTAAAGTGATATTGCCAATGTGTAATCACAATTGAGTAATTTGTCGGTCGTTTTTTTCACAACTGTCAAATTTGGACCATGATGCCAGCACACAACGGCCCTACTCGTTTTGAATGACATCACGGGATCCTTAAGATCCGCTGTTAAGTAAATGGCACGTATTTAACGGTTAATAAAACCCGCGGGATTAAACAGGGCGGCCGCAGGGCTTGGACCGCGAACCTCTGCGACAAAATAAAAAATGCACTACCGCTGGACATTGTTTTCCCCTCCTTTGGCGATTTATTTATTTTCTTCTTGCCAAGTCTCGAGACTTTAGAAAGCTTTCCTGCATTTCAAGATGTTTGGCCACTTCCACAATGAAAATGGAATGACCAGAGAAGGCTCATCCACTGCGAGGGAAGAACGCTCAAGCGTCGTCACCTTGTTAGTGCTGTGTGAAACCACCCTGCCATTCTGACGCCCACAGAGGTATTGTGGCCTACCGATCTATTAACTGGCACACCCATTTATACTCTAAACTAAAAAACTATAAGCTATTTTTTACTTTACCAAGTAAGGCCCATTGAGCTATACAGCTCTTTGCAGAAGCAACCTGGCCACAAAGGATAGCGCAACAAAGTGGCTCATCACGTGGAAATACATAGCAGCCAAATACTCTAAACGCATGTTGCTAAATCTGGAGGGAAAAACCGGAGTACCCGGAGAAGAATCTACGCGACACCACGGAGAGAACATACAGACTCCAAATATACAGGCGTCAGGGTCGGGATCGAACCCACAACCTCCTACATACCAGGCGAGGAGGTTAACATATCGCTACTGCTGGGCGGACAAAGATATGGGTTATTAAGGAATCTTTCTCACTGTTTCAACTACCGTGCGGGGAAATCAAATCGAACAAGCAACCGCTGGATTGCTAGTCCAGTTTGCTAACTGTTACAACTCAACAGCATCTTCACAGATAGAGGCAGTTTATGAATTGCCGAGCGTGCAAGCTATTCAATAGCGTGTCACGGATGCTGTTATAATGAGTGCGGTTGGCTACGTACGGTGCGAAAGAAGTTCAACATACATACAGTCCACTCTATGCATGGTCAACGCAACCTTTTCGCAAACAGCTGCTGGGAGGGAGACATCACCCTGGCCACCTTGTGCGACTTCATTCCTGAATTAAAATAATTTCAAGAGAAATGCTTCGGGAATGAATGGGACAGAAATCACGTCTGTTCGTGGTGCGCGTTGCTCTCCCTCTCGCTCCCCTCTTGGCCTGCCACTACATTTATCTGATTTCTCTCACGGAATGCGGAGGCCTGAATGGGCCGCATTGTGCACAATGTTATAAATTTTGGAGATGGGGAAATAAAAATGTAAAAAAACATCTAAAGTAAGTTGTAAGCACTTGGTTGCAGCACAGGAAAGTTTGTGGCTGCGGCTTATGTAGTGGAAAGGCCGTGAACTTGTTGACAGGCAAACTTGCGCACCGACGCTTTGATGTTTGCAGTTGTAAATTGGACGCTATTGAAATCCCCCGTGTAATGTAACAGGTAATTGGAATATAGCATACGGATATCGTGATTATCAGTAAGTCGTTCCCTTGAATGTGGTTGAAGTGTATGGAGAAAACTCTGCTCGAAAGTAATGCTGAACTGCTCAAGGCAGGCGGTCTCTTGCAGTCCACACCACGTTGTTCTGCTGGCTGTGAGCAGTCTTTGCACAGGTCCAATAGCTGAAAAACATGGACAGATTTCGTAACAGAGCACGTAAGTCTTCATTTCGTACCAACGTCTTCATCTATTGACAGGCACTTCAACAGCAAGTCAATTTCGTTTGTGCGCGTAATTTTGTACAAATGTCACTCCGTGTCTACGTATGTGGATATTAATGAATGCTCTCATACATTCACTTATTCAACCTTTATTATCGATGATATTGGTCGCAAAAGCCTATGTGTTAAACTGACATTCACTTATTCTCTTAATAACCAGGTGAGAGCCCACTGATGACGACATTTTGTTTCTCTAGGGAGATTAGGATAAGATGCACCAGTGTGTGAGCCCAGAGAGTTGGCATCCTTTATGGCCATGTGTGCCCATATTTCGTGATACCTGACATTTTATCTTAGCCCATGTCTTCCCCCAAGGCATCTTGCCCCATCAAGAATTCAAGCATGAACTTGTGAATCATTTAATATGATTGGCTAATGCTCAAAATCTGGCCACGGTGCCTACAAGCAAAGGCCCTGGGGGGGATGTTTTGTTTTTCGTCCACACTAATTGAACCTTATGGCGGGACCCTGGGGTCCCATAAGCCCCCGGCTCTCGCGTAAACATATTATTATCTAAACAAAAACTTGGCTCTTTTTCACCAATGGGTTTGAAGGATGGTGGCAAGTGTTGTCTTGTTAAATTATGCCTTTAAAACTGAAAAATACTTACCTGCAGTACCTCTATTTAAAGCGACTATCGAAAAAATGTACACCCCTCTGTCAATCATCGTGTTTCTAAGTGTGAATTTGTGAACACACTTTGTAAACAGTGCGTAAAATAGTACGTGTTTTCTATGCGCTGTTCATATTGTAACAAGCGTTTATACCAATGTTACTCTACAGAGTAGTGGGTCGCAGTTCCTTCTATCCGCATTGATACGAGCAGTATGTGGGGACTATGACTTAATCGCAAAAAACAACCTATCTGCACAGATGCATACGGACAAGAGAAGTATTATCAAACGGGAGGAATTAACGGTGCAACGTATCTCATCTGTTAAATATCTGCAGGTAATAGGATTGTCATCGATTGATCCTGGCTGCAGACTTTGGAGGCAACACATTTATTCAGTTCCCACACACGGGGTAACTTCCCCTTAACAGAATAACAACCTAAGGTGGTGACCACCCGGCTAACTACACTAGTTACTACGTAACTGCTACTACAGACCGGGACCAATGACTTGGGCCCGGGACCACGTGTTGGAGACTCGTTGAACGGAGATCGTAGACGAAGGGTTTCTTCCAGGATGAACAACAACCTTGGTCCCTCTCGCGACCCGGCTTATATTCTCTCTGTGGCGTGTCCGGCTCCGTCCTTGGCCACGTCCACCTTCCAGAATCCTCGGGAAGGATCTGGGTCCCAATCACGTGACCACCCCCTAGACCCCTCTTGGGGCCCCTTTGTCAACTTAACCGGTCACGTGTCCTCCCGGGTCAACCAGAGTGCCATGACCTCACACAACCCGATCCTTCGGTCGGCACCCACACACCCTGTCCTGTAGGGTCGGCACTGCACTTAAAGCGTGGTGCCATCCAGCGCTATTATTCAGCGCACACCGTGCCCCTCTAGGGCCGGTACTGCACCCACAACATTGTGGTATCCGGCGATGTCACTCCACAGGCAAAATGCACCCTTGCTGTTGGTGTCACATGGGCCATTTCGCTTGATATCACATTTCACAAAGCAAGCGTTGTCGTTCTCTGTAAGCAAGCCGTGCACAGGCAAACACAGCCCATGCTGTGTCAACAATGAAGTGTATATTTGGTTTTCGGTCTTAACAGTTGTAGACATTTATTGGCGTAGCCGGAACAGCAAGCTTACCCAGTTGATTTCGAATGTGCTTCACTTTCTATTTTTAGCTGCAGTGCTGTGGGAACACGCGGATGCTCTTGTTCACGGTCTTTTACACGAGGTTTTATACACACAACGTATTTTTGGCAAAACGTGGAGTGGTGGTGCAGTGGTTAGCAGACTAAGCTTCGCTTAGCCACAGCAAACGTAAGTGGTGATTTATATCTCAACCGGACCCTGGGCCTTCCACACTAAACCACATTGACCAGAGTAGTGAAGTATGGTCAAACAACCCCAATGACTGGCGCACGGCATGCGAAGCCTTCATCCAGTGGTGGATTAACAAATGGCTATACATACCTATTTTATTAACAGTATTATTACGTCGACTTTTTACAAATGTCTTGGTTACGGAAGTGACCATAGTTAGTTGGTCGTAGAATTATTGCAACTCGATGTTCACTTCCATCGTTTGCAGGGGACATCTCAGACCTGCAAAGCCACCCATTGGCTCATGCATTTGGTGCAAAGTGTATTGAGGATTGAAATACAAAATTCTTAATGTAAAGATCTGGAATTAAAATGTAATTCTCATCAAGCCCCATTAGCGGCCAACCCTCTTGGGCCTTTCTTTTGAGCTGCTGTGAATAAGGGCCAATGCCTGAAACGTAATATTTTCAAGCAGTGTTTTGGAAGAATGAGTTGAGTTTTTGTGTTCTTTGAATGTTTACAAATCTCCATGATGCATGGCACCTCCGTGATTGCCTTGCACTTTACTCTCCAGAGGGTATTTTTGCCTATTCATCCACACTGGCCAGAATTTTTTTAAATCTTGCTGCGCTGTTTCAACTTCTGCGCCGGGAAATCTGTCGGACTAGCGACCTCTGAATTGCAAGTCCAGTGTGCTCACCGTTACACCTTGGCACATTCCCAAAAGCCAGTGAATAATAAACATTAAAATGCAATTGATTTATCGAGGAAAGTTCTCGTTGAGCTTTCACGCATTACTCTCTTTCAGGATTCTATATTGGGATGTCACGTCAATGCATTTTTTATTCATTAAAAAATAGTCCCCCCCCCCCCGGGTGGTCACATCAAACCTAATGCTGAAGTTGCAAAGCGGCCCCCGCCCACTTCTCCCGCCCCCCCCCATGTTCCCAGTTGCCTTCGTGAGCCTGGCATCTCGTCCGCAGAGACGGCGCGGTACCCCGTGGCGCCACGCGAGAACGTTGGCTGCCCCCCGGCCTGGAGAGTTGCGGCACACGCGAGCACCGCTCGGTTAATGCGGCGTTTGTGCCCGCAGATATTTGTGGCTCGTGAAGCGGTCTGATCGTGGCACGTGTGTCTTTTTTTTTGGGAGCCGATGGTGGTCAGTGGGGGGGAGGGGGGGATGGGCGGGAGGTGGCGGGGTATCCGTTTCACCTCAAGCGATGCCCAATGTCACGTGCGGCTGCCCCCCCCTCCCGCCACGTTGCCGGCAGCCACGGGGGGCGTGCGAGGTCGCGTTGTGCAGGGGTCTTCTTGCCGAAATGCATTTCTATCTGTGACGATGCGTAGTCGTTGTCTTCTTCCTTTGCATGGTGAAGAGTTTCGTTCACAATGTTTGTATATATTTTAAAATACAGTTGCTGAGCACAGGCCCGAAAGGGTTCAAACATAAAGAGGCCGACAACAAACAGCGCTATCATCGCCGTCATCGATAAGAGTTGACACGTTTATTGCTTTGAGCAAGATTATTGCAAGGTCTTGGGCAAAGAGAAAGAGTAGAGCGAGAGAAGTGTTTTGTCCTGCGGTGTGCCGGGTGAACACAGCGCGGATGAGAGGAAAGAGGGGTCTTATAAAGCGAGTCCTCTACATGGATCATGAATCAAGCTCAACTGCTTTATGTTGTTATACGTTCATGTCTAACTTTGGTGAACAGCCAGTGGACAGATTGAGCAACGTCCTTATTAATATGAAGTTTCTGCCAGAAAATGGCCAACATGGGCAGTGGTGTTACGATGCAGACCATGGTTTCAGATTGGTGACCGCAGTCAGACTATGGGCTATTCTTAATTGTCCGTTGGTAGTGGTAGTGGTCAAATAACATTGCGTGCAGAGGCTCTCATACAGCAGTGTATTTCCACCGGGCTATACGTGTTTGCGTAACCTACAGTGCACGTTGTTGTGTGGGGAGCGCTAGTGTAGCGGTTAGCGCGCTGCGCTATGAACCCGGCAACCCGGGTTCGATTCTTGCTCACGGCCAGCACCAGTGACGATTATCTGAACCGGTCATGGGCCTCCCCTAGGTCGACTCAGCCTCAGAATGAGTACTTGGTGCGGTGTGTAAACATCGCCACTGGGGAGACGAAGGCGGTCGGGCGTGGTGCTGGCCACCAACCGCCTCGTGTACCGTTCCGGCCTTCATACGTGCTCGCTAACAGCACTTGGCCCTACAGTCTGTGAAGGCTACATGGGGGATCTTTGTCTTTGTTGTTGCGTGCAAGTATTACCTAGGTAGAATCCCTGTCGGCATTGTACGCGTAAGTGCTTGTGTGTGGTTGCCCATTCCACTGGCCAATATTTGTATAATTGCGTCTTAATGCACACGCGATACATAATGCAAACTGTTGGCTCCAGCACGTGCCAGAGCGGAGTCTGTGGAGGATAATAATTCAAGGGGAACGACTCCGATGGGCGGTGCACATCCCCAGGATTCCCGACCGGACAAAACTCCCAAGGTCACGTCTGCCGGCAGGCGCGAAGAGAGGATGAGAGAGGACTATGGTGCAGACAGGATGTCACTCGTATGTACACTCATTCATTCATCACCAATGCACGATTATCATCACGTCAACATCGCTTTATAGCTATACCTTACATTAAAAAAATCCTAAATCTCACATTGTATTATCAATGTGTTTAGGAGATTAAGAGATGTATGGATGAGCCATCAGAGACACTACTTTGGCAATGGACAATTGGTTATGGAAAAGGCCTCTGGATTTTGCTAGCATTTTGAATGTCCTTATTTGTAGTCCGTGCTCTTTTTTGAAGATACCATGTGCGTGAAGGCATTGTATATTATTAAAACATATAATTATATATCAGCGTCATTGGCTCGGTTAAATTTTTGGCAACATATTCCTTATAAAATTATTCTTTTATTAACTGACAGTCTGGGGTGGTCTTCAACAGAACAAAACAGAAGCACGTGCAAACACTCATTAATGTGCTAAAAACATATTCACATCTAGAGGACTGCAGAACTTGCGCAATTGTTGCTGCCTTCCGACTCGTTTATGGTTCCTCGGCGATTGTGAGAATTTAGCAAACATCTTGAGAAACCCTCAAAGCTGCTCCATACAACGCGTGTTGCTTGCGCCGAGATGGACATGCACAAGTGTTTGTTTTGCTTCATTGACCTAGCTTCAGACTACTATCTAATTATAATTATTGAGTAATATTTGATACACTTAATTGACACTTTATGTACTGGCAGATAATTCCACAGTCACGGTGCATCATTCATGACACGCAAAATATCTTGGTTATGTAATCGGTTAATTTGGGCAATTATTTTTGTCAAAGAGGTGGGAACTAAGCGATGGGTAATTTAAAAGTTATCGACTGTTAAAATTGCGGAGTTCATTTTAACGTTAACACACTACTTTGATCCCTGCACCATATATAAATTACACCCTTGCAATTGTACAATTTCCACCCATCAATACAACAATGCAGGGCCACAGGGCTTCAATCCATAATGTGCTGTAAAGCCAGCAATTAATATGGCTCTTGTGCTGAATTAACTTAGCGGCAAGTGGGTATTATGTCTGGGCTGTAACAGAAGGAGGAGAGGCTGTTGTGGCCCACTGTGGTGTGTGGTGAGTGGGCGGCTGGGTCATGTGAGAGAAGGAAGAGAATTCAAGGAGGTTGAAGAATTGGGGTGGGGTTTTTGCGCATGCATGCGTGTGTGCGTGCATGTGTGTGTGTAGGCGTTTTCCTCCAGTCTGTTAAGCCGACACGGGGTATCTTTGTGTGCCCGTGTGTGCGCGCGTGAGTTGTGGGGAGTGGTGGCGCAGCTGGTTAGCGCCCTGTGCTACAAACCCAGCGGCCCGAGTTCGATTCACACTCACGGCCACCAACACCAGTGACGATTATCTGAACCAGTCCTGGGTCTCTCTCCCTTAGGTCAACTCAGCCTCAAATTAGTACCTGGTGTGGTGTGTAAACATTGCCGCTGGGGAGACAAAGACGTGAATAATAACACTTGCCACAACAGTATGGTAAGGCTATACTGAGGATCTTTGTCTTTGTGTATTGTTGCTGGGAGCGGCACCCTGATGCTCTCTGCACGCTGCCGCCACTCCGTTCCATTGCCAGCCATGCACAACGTGGGTAGTCTGTATTGGCTCCGGGCACCCTTTAGTTTGACTAGGCCGGCCTTCAATGATATAGTTATCCGTTTTGGCAGAGCATCTATAAGTTCAAGAATCAAGTTAATTTTGTTGAACCATTTTGGAACTCAAGGGAGTGACCTGAGGGGACAAGTGTTTGAGAGACGGAGGTCATCAGGCACGGTGCTGATGTTTAACATTTCGATTTAAAGCTTCTTTCGTGACTGCAGGGATTTATCTTCTTGGTTCTTTCGGTAAAGTCACGTAGAATGGAGATAATAAAATAATACAAATAAAACATAATAAAATAATACAATTCTCACGACGTTTCGGCCAGCGTCTTTCCGACAGACCTGTTCTTCACCTGAGGACGGCTGCTCGGGTTGTGGCCGAAACGTCGTGAGAATTGTATTATTTTATTATGTTTTATAATACCGAAAGAACCAAGAAGATGTTTAACATCTTAATGGGTGCTCGATAACAATCAAAGCTAGCCAGTGGCACCGTGGCATAGTGGTTCACGCACTGAGCTATGAACCTGGTGTCCTCTGAGTTCAATTCCTGGCCACGGCTAACATCGCAAACGATTGATACAGATTTTCAGATTAATCTGAACACTCCGAACATTGGGCCTTGATATGAAATTTAAGATGCGTTAAAGCAAAATCATTACTTGTGATTGATCCGTAAATATGATGTCGCAGGAAGTAAGATCTCGCAAATGATGTCACTTCCTTGTTTTCCCCACCAGAAGTGGCATCACCTGGCATCAAGTGGTACCACTTTTATCAACACGAGGCACACGTTAAATTATAAAATGTTCTTATTTCGTATGTCTTATGTAGATACAGAGCTTCAACTGCAATTTCACATTCAGGTGGTCAAGCCAGACCACCGCGTTAGGAGCAGCAGAGTAGTGTATCGCTGTGATGTCTCCTTCGTGTTTATGGGTCGCGCATTGCTTCGTTATTTGTTGTATGGTCTGTTCTGGATGAGCACAGTCGCACGCTGGAGAGTTTTTAATTTTGCATTTGTGCATCAGGTATCCGCATCTGGCATGGTTTGTGTGGATGCGTTTTAGGGGCGACGATTAAGTAATGTAAATTATCCCAAAAAATTCTCCTAAAAAGTTTTCCTTCCAAAAATGCGAAATCCCCCCCAAAAATCCAAAACTCATCCCGAAAGTCCAGGCAAGCAAAAAAGCACAGTGGAAGCTGCACTTGCCTTGACGGTGAGTGCGTATATGAAAGTCTTGGGGGTTAGCGTACGTCGCCTTGACGGATGGGGCTATTAGAACCCCCCCCCCCATATCCTCCTGCCCTGAACAGGCACGGGCGAGCACGCCACAGGGCCGACTCATCAAGGGCGGCACTTTAAACAAGTGCACGCACACACCCAAAACAGACAAAGACTCCCGTATAGCTAAGTCAAACCACCAGGGAAAGTGCTGTTAGCGAACATTAAATTAAGGCCTTCATGGTGCACGTTGAGGTGGAGTGGCCTTCACATTTGTTACCCCCCAGAGCTGGTATTTACCCAACATACCAAGATACTCTTTTCAGGTTGAGTCAGCCCAAGCGGGGGTGGGGGGGGGTTCAGAACTTGTTCAGATATTCACTACTGGTGTTGGCCATGGCCCTAGCTTCAAAATAATGAAGGCATCCCCACACCATATTGGAAATGAGGGTGGTGTTAACTATACTTGACCATGCCGGTCAGTGTGGGTTGGTAAAGGCTGCGGCCCAGGACCGGATCAGACACCTTCTTCTTCCTAGCGTTGTTCCCGCTGTGGCGCAGGGTCCGCTTTTCGGCATTGTCTTCTCCATTTGGCTTGGTCCAGGGCATCTTCGGGGGATGCGTTGACCGTCTTCACGTCTTCCTTTATTCGATCCATCCATCGCTTCTTCGGACGTCCGCGTGGACGGCGGCCCTCTGGCTCAATACGCATGGCAGTCTTGGCCACCGATGACTCTTCACTTCGCATCACATGGCCGTACCACCGAAGCCTTGCCGGATCAGACACCCCCTACCATTATTGTCAGCCGTGGCTGGGAATTGAACACAGGTCGCTGTGTCGCTGGGTTCGTAGTCCATGAACCACGGTGCTACTGCACTCTACACACATGCACACATGCACACATCAAAGATCCCCCATATAGCCTGAACAGACTGTAGGGGCAAGTGCTGTTAGCGAGTACCTATGAAGGCCGGAACGGTACACGAGGGGGTGGGTGGCCAGCACCACGCCCGGACCGCCTTTGTCTCCCTGGTGGCAATGTTTACACACCTCACCAGGTACTCATTTAAGCCTGAGTCGACCTAGGGGAGGCCCAGGACCGGTTCAGATAATCGTTACTGGTGTTGGCCGTGAGCCGGAATCGAACTCGTGTCGCCGGGTTCATAGCGCAGCACGCTAACCGCTACACTATCGCTCCCCACTATGCACACATACACACATATACACATGCACGCATAAATACACCACCCTAACCCACTGCCCTCGAGAGAGGGGAAACGGCCCAGGACTCACTGCATCCCAACTCCTTCCATCTCCACGTGCCCCTTTGTCCAGCCCTCGCCACCCAGCACAGAGCTCATGTTGCACTTGTGGAGTGTTAGTACATTCTTTTGGGGATGTTGCAGCTGGGATGCATACTCAGTAGCCCATTGGCTGGGCTACTGAGCATGTGTCCATGCACATGTTCACGTGCATGTGCATATGCACATACTCGGTCATAGATGCATGCTAATTCCCTTGTGTGTGCATCCTTTCCTCTGCGAACGTGTCTGTATGTGTGTTATGGTGTTGTATATAAGTGGGGAGCGGTAGTGTAGCATTTAGTGCTGCGCTATGAACCCAGCACCCGAGTTCGATTCCCGCTCATGGCCAACACCAGTGGCAATTACCTGGACCTGTCCTGAGCCTCCACTAGGTCGACTCAGCCTCAAATAAGTACCTGGTGTGGTGTGTAAAAACATCGCTACTGAGGAGACATAGGTGGTCGGGCGTGGTTCTGGCCACCCACCCCTTCATGTACCTTGCCGGCCTTCATAGGTGCTTGCTAAAAGCACTTGCCTCAACAGTCTGTTAAGGCTTATGTGGGGGATCTTGGTCTTTGTCTTTTTTGGTTGTATACGAGTGCAATTGCACCTGCATGTGCGTGAGGGCGTGCGACTGTCGGTGTGTGTGCACGAGCGAACACGTGCGTGCGTGTGTACCCTTCTCCCCTCCACGCCCAGCTCTCTGGGGAGAGAACAGGGAGTGGTAAGGGTTCAGGGGTCCACGTTGTCCGTGCCGCGGTCCGGGAATTGTGAGAATAGCCCCAGCGTGCACGTTCACACAAACACGCCATGTGCCGCTCGCCTATTTTGGGTGTCGCGGCGTCTGTTGTTTATTTGTCCACGTCTCGCTGCACACCCGCCACGGCCACAGCTGCCTGGTCGGCTGGGAAACCTGACGGCACATTGTGAGTGTTCGACAGTGCAAATCCTGCCTGCTTCGCCTTTTCAAATCCAGGGCCCACTAAACATTTGCACTCTGCTGGAAAGTAAAGATGATTGTAATAACAAGGAGATCTATTGAATTTAATCGTCCAGGAAAGTCTCACCGAGTCACAAGACTCGGGACGGGTTCTGCAATTGGGATGTTTGGCCGGGAGCGTTTTTGCATCTGGAGGGAAACAAGGGTACCCAGAGAAAACTCAAGCGCATGACTTCGTAATGCTCAAGAGGGCCACACAGATGGGTTCACAAATACACTTGATCTATTGGCTTTTCCTGGATGCCTTGCAAGCCCCACTGGGTTTTAGAGTTTCACATATCTGAGTGATACACTAACCCTTGCCTCTTGTATACTGGGTCACAAGCAGTCATGCGCCACTCTCATAAGTAGGCATTATTAAGGCTCCGTGATATCATTTATAGAGTGTAGGCCATTTTTTACTCCTGATCTTCTCTTCATTTGTGTGACTGTGGATTCGGATGAGATCTACCTTGTGCTAGGCAAATGAGCAACCACTTTTTAATCTAGAATCAGAATATTGATTGATACTGGAGGAATCTGATACGTTAAAAAGCTCTTTTTCGCAGATGTCTAGTCGGGGCAGATCAGAGTTAGAAAACTAAATTCTTTAAAACAGATTTTGTGTTTAGTTTGTTGTCCTTCTTAAGCACCTCCGATTAGCACGGTTAGCTACGTATGGTGCGAAAGAAGTTCAACGTACATGCATATGTTACAAACAACAAACATTGTTTGGGCGAGGAAAATGAGCAACCACTTTTAAATCCGGTGGTGCTGCTTACTACTACTACTGCTGCTAACCACATCTTGTCCTTGGGCTCGGAGAATCGGTGGACCCTCCACGTTCCACATGCAAAATTCATGGGGTGTTGCGGTTGCGTTGTGATTTATTAATCGCTCGCGCGTGTTGACCAGCGCGGCCGCCTGTTGAAGGTGTCACTCAAGGTCCGCACCTCTCGCCCCTCGCTGGCTCTGGAGCTTGATTATCTTTGAACCTCGTCGCGAAGAAACCCAGTGTGCTGAGAACAGGGGGAAGACGGCGCCCTGTGTGAATGGTTGGTGGTGCAAATGTATTTTTTGCAAGCGGGGATGTGTAATGTAAACGATCGCATGCAGTGGGTAAGAATATATTTTTTTAGCTTGGATTTAAACAGTGAGACAGCCAGCCGTACATGCAGCCAAGGAGAAGATTGTTTTAGGCAACAAGTGCAGCAGAGGAGAAGGCAGGTACCTCAGACTGAGGCACGCACACGATTTTGAGTGGGCCTGTAGCTTTGTTCACGCAAGTAGCGTGCGCACACACACACACGCATGCCGCACACTCCACACCTCTCCCTTACACCCTGCCCATCTGCGGTTCTTACCCACACTTCCGAAATTACGTTTGGGTGCCTGCTGTTGCAATGGGGCTTCCTGTTTTTTTGGTTTTTACTTTTTGAAAGTGAAGCTCGTGTTCTCAGGGAGCCCAGGAATGGCTCCACGTGGCATGGGTACCACATTGTGTGCGAGTGTGGGAACACGGTGGCACAGGATTGGGTTAAGCCTGGTTCTCTTCCGCCATTAATTGTGTTTGCTCAGTTTCCACGGGCGCTATAAACCCCGTGTTTTACTGGTAGGAACCACCTGGTTACACCAGCCCACAGGGGATTATTGTGTCCGTCCGTCGTGCATCCAAAAATGGGAGGGGTGGGGCTGGCTGGAGAGGGGAGGGTGGGGAGGGGCTGGGTGGGGAGGGTGGGGGGTGGGGCTGGGTGGGGAGGGGCTGGTCACCCCGTGGTGCCCTTATAAAACTCAAAGTTTAACCTACTCACGCCAGCTTGTGCCCGCCCTCACAATCGGCCATATTTGCGGAATACACCACGCCGCCGTTGACCCTGGTCATTGACCGAGCAACCCAACGTTCCTACCAGCTCCCTCCCCAGGAATGTGTTTGTTTTTGTTATGCTGTCGGCAAGGAGATATTATTAGGCCCCTCCGTTTTGAATGCCGTATAAATAGCATGTCGTGGCGTTGTGTCGTTTGTCATATTAACGTGAGAGGCCAATTTTGAGGTGGCAATATTATTAAATCTGCAGGCGAGGACCAAGGCTCCTCGTTGTTGTTGTAATTCAGGAAAAAGATACGTAAATATCTTGCCGTAAATTTAAGGAAAAAGAAATTGCACAACAAATCACGTGTACGTTCACAACGTAATGCCTTACAAAACATTTCTACAAATACGAGACTAAAAGAGGCGCTCGCAAACTGTCTGCAGGTGAACGCTTAATTGCAGACAATTCATTGCTCGCTAAGTGGACAATTGGTCGACCCACAAGGGGTTCAATTCCAATTAAATATTTTACATTTGACTCCATTTACTCCACAAGGGAATAGTGGTGATGTAGCGATTAGTGCCGATATCCGGCTTTGCCTCAAATCACTGGAGAGCTATGTCTAAACCAATCCTGGACCTCCTTTATCGATTCGTACTGACCAGCATTCTGAAGAATAGTCAAACAACCCCTGTGACCAACATGGTATGGGGATGGTTTCATCCAGCAGTGGCTAATGATGATGCTACTATGAGTACATGTACATGAATGCGGGTGTACTTGTATGCGTCGCGTGATTTCCATTACACACAGGCCGGTGACCCGGGTTCAATTGCCTCCTTTTACAAAAATGTCTCACCCGACGTCTAAGTGGCCAGCTAGTGAGCTCGCCGGAGACCGCCACCCGCTGGCGAGGAGTCGGCGCCCACTTAATCATCCCCCGGGGGACAGATGCCCTTCATATTTCCCTGCAGCCCTTATGCTCGGTGAGGGTTACAGCCAGGGGTCAACCCTGCTCACGCAAAGGGCTTGCTCGCAACCGGCGTGGGTGGGGAGGGCCTTCACACACTTTACCCCACCACCACCACGAGCGGACACGTCCGTACACTCTACTATGGTATTGCTGGTGCCACTGGTGGACTGATGGAGGCCTCAGCAGATGAAGTTTCCCCACCCAATGTGTCACTTAAAACCCCCTTTGCTCGGAAAGCAATAACTGTTTGCAGCCCGTGCGGGTGCATTTTGCATCGTGCATTTTGCATCGTGCTTGAATCGACTGGCCTGTAAACACAGATGTTTGTTAATGATTGTCCGAATGTGTTTCCATTCGGTGTCCATTATATAACCATGTGAGAACTCTTTGAGGCTTATATTTTGTCAGGGATACCTGAATGTTTAGTAACTTATAATAAAATAGTTAAGCTGGTTTATATTCAAAAATGCCATGTGGGTGTATGACACCAGCATACAAATGGGCCTGCTCTTGTGAATCATGTCATAGGGTCTTTCGCACCGGCTTCACATCGGATGTTTCCATCATTCCTAGTTGGAGCAGAGCACACAGCATTAGTGTCGGTCTTACCCAGGCATCAGGAAACCCCACTGCATGTTAATCTGCTCTGCAACACCACCTAAAGTTGTCATCGCCGTGATAAAGGACGTGGGTTCTCAGTATATCATGTGTGTTGTGCGGATAGAATGCGTTGTCAGTTTGACACCTAGGCTTTCGCGGCCAATGTCCATGAGAAAAGTTTTTTGTGTTAGATCGCACGAATATAAATGTATCGTTAAACCCGCCACCACCTCACACAGCCAATAAGTGAAGTTTGTCACGTTAACAAAACAAAACCCCCCCAAAAAAACTCTTCTGGAGAATGGCCTGAGGGGGGTAGGGGGAGCGGTCTAATAGTTTAGCCAACATTATCTAGGTATTCCTTCCCCATTGGCATTGGCTTGCACCAGTGGAACATTTGCATAGGAGAAGAGACAGTTTGAGCGCGACGTTTTGCTGGTGATTACAACCAGCTTCATCAGGCGATTTGCAAAATAATCTGTTTGACAAAGGTGGTTGTAATCGCCGGTGAAACGTCGCGTTCAAATCGTAAATGTTGCGGGTTTCCTCTCCAACACACCAGTGTGCTGAAGTAATAACTAAATTAGCACGTTTTGTATACTTGACAAACCTTACAAATTGGCTGTGTCGGCTGGTGGTGGGTTCACGACACATTTATATTTACGCGCTCTAACCTAAAAAAAAGACCCCCTTTATTATGGATATAATATTGGTCGTGAAAGAACTACGTGTTAAACGGCAGAAGACAGCAGTGCAGCGCAGTTGTTGATGAGCAAGTGCAGGTGACGCACCCAGCAGCAATCTCACCCCCCGTAAATTCCCCACCGCCCGTGACGCGCGCGTGCGACTACACAGATCTCGCATGCCCCGGCCGCCCTAACGAAAATACGTCAAAGAAAATAAAGAATAAATGAGAGTGATTCTAAATAAGGTTTTACGAAGAAAAAAAAATCCACATCACGAGCGTGACTCTCTTGGACGGTGGCCTCCTTTTATGGTCACAGGTACTAATAAGGCTGAATAATTCAAAAACATTTGGCAAGCGTTACAGATGTGACCTCTCTTGGCTTGCAGAAGCCTTGGGAACACTGGGCGGCATGCGCCCTCCACGCGGGATGCAGATTCTACATTTGCTGTGGTTCTTTTTGCATCCCACGAACAAATTATGCCAGCTAGCAGCCCCCCCCCCCATATCCCCGCGTCTTTCCATATATATCCATATGTGTGAGATTATTGCAGATATATTTTTTAACTGTTGCTGACTTGGACAAACACAATGCCTCCTCCAATTATATTATCTGACCGCTTTCTCGCAACTTTTGTGAGGCTCTAGACATACAGCGTTTCAAGCACATGGCTCTCGTTGGACGCTGTGCTGTCTCTTGCTGGTACAGCGACCTCGCCGCTGTAAAAGCACCTAACTAATGGCGTGTTTAGTTTACAGAGTCAGCCGTGCGATGACTTTGGTAAACAAGCCATTTCTCCGCATGTTATTGCCGAAACAAGACAAAATGTCCTTCCAATAGCTTGCAATGAGCTCGTACAGCCTGGAATTGCAGGCAGTGTCCTGTTACTGTAACTGAGTGTCCTTGTCCTGGCGCATGCTGTGTAGGCTTCTTTGTGTGGTCTTATTTTAAATAGCGGTGGTGCCGCCCTGTTACCGGTCTAACTGTGTGTGTGTGTGGCGGCCCATCTCCTGGGTCTTGCCTTTGTGCACGTTAACGCGGGTGTATGAATGGTTTGTTTGTTTGAATAGTTAGGTGTGTGTGATGAGTGAATGCAGTGGCAGGAAGGTCGGCAGGTAGGCGGATGTGTTGACGAGAGCAGTGTTCCTTGCGTGCTTTACGTGGCTAAATGGGTACGTGTATAAATTGGTCGATGAAAAAGCATGGGGTGTGTGAGTGAGTCGAGGTACAGTATTGGTGGCATTCACTTGTTGGTGGAGGGATATTTAAGCCTGGCAGATCGCTTCGTCTTGGCGGAGTTAGTGGAAGGAGGCATAAACAGAGCTCTGCCTGGCTTGAATATCCGTCCACGAACCTGTGTATTCATAGTGTAACAATGCATCGGTCCACGTCAATTGAAATTGATTCTTACCGTCACAATGCATGCATGCACGAATGCATTCAATCTTGCATTTAGCAATGTATTATTTTGGATTGTTATACGTTCTATGCAACTAGCTTATTTCCCGTCCAAGGATGTGTGTATATTGCAGTAAATCTGAAACATTCAAAAGAAAAATTGTTCAGCTCATGATTATTAATGAGGGGGGGGTTGCCCCATGTGGAGTGACGTCACCCGCTAATGGTTATTGGGGAGGGGTGCGGCATGTGGAGTGCGCGACCTTCTTGTGCGTTACTGTAAATTTCCATGCGGGCATGAATATTAATGAAGGGGGGGGGCTCTTTTGCAGTGACGTCACGCACGGATGTAGCACTGTGCTGCGTAGATTTAGTTTTTACCGTCACTTTCTGTAAAGAAACGTCATATTAGAAGCGACTTTGCGTAATACATTATTTAATTCAGCTCGACCTTCCTCTACGTTCGTGTAAAAATCCACCCACTCATGAATATTAATGAGGGGGGTGGGCCTCATGTGCAGTGACGTCACATGCGGGACGGACAGACATTTCTGGGTGATTATAGTAGGTAATTAATGTGGACCCTAGAGCCACTAGAGGCGCTGCAGTGCACGACAATGCCATGCGCTGCCTTCAGCTCGCAGTGCATGAAGCATAGCTGTTGATGATAATGATGATGAATGGAGGTGATCACTGCACAGACGATACAGAACAAACGAGCATCAGGTATTCCTGGCAAAATATAAGCCTCAAAGATTCTCACATGGTTACATAATGGACACCGAATGGAAACACACCCGGACAATCATTAACTCACATATGTGTTCACAAGCCAGTCGATTTAAAGCACGATGCAAAATGTACCCACATGGGCCGCAAACAGTTATACCTTTCCGACCCAAGCGGTTTTAAGTGACACATTGGGTGGGGAAACTTCATCTGCCCACCAGTGGCACCGGCAATTCCTTAGTTGAGTGGCGTTAATAATGGACAAAACATTAATTGATTCTCCAATTGAATCCTGATCCCCAATGTGGAAGGTGGAGTGGTGAATTGGTACAGAACCAAAGTGATTTTCCGCCTACGTTGAGGAGGTGTTCATCTCCTGTTTACAGCCCTGAGCCAGTGGCGGATATTCGACATTCCTCTGGTGGGGGCAAGTGTATCAATCGGGCAACCACTTGACTTGCTCACAGAGTTATTGGAATTCGTAGCATTGTTCCAGCCCAAGTGCAAAGAACCACAGATAAGCAGGCAGCAGCCACGCGGTGAACCGACACGAACAATTTGTTAAGCTCTGCAGTCCTCTATATATTACCATGGCCATTCTAATAAGTGTTTACATGCGGGAGGAAACCGGACCACCCAGAGAAAACTCACACGTGCGAGGGGGCAATCCTCTATCCCATACAGATAGATTAGATAAAGCCCACGTTTTCTTTTTACCATATTCTCCTGGCAAGCCAGGGTATGGCACCCGAATGCTAACAGGAAGGGAGTTTTACAACATTTGTGTACCTCCACTAACGCTCGCTGCCTCCACAATGCTGGCTCGATCACAGGCCACGTGCATAGCCACCACCGCCCGGCACGCACAGTATTCGCTTGTTAGCCAACTAGACGATGCCTTCATAATCGAGGTTTTTGGGTTAGATCACGTAAATATATGAATGTCGTTAAAACCCGCCACCACCCGACACAGCCAACTAGTAAGGGTTGTCACGTAAACAGAACATGCCAATTCGTCACTAGTACAGCACACCGGTGTGTTGGAGAGCCAAGCCACAACATGTACAAACTGAGTACGTTAGCCAACTAGACGATGCCTGTGTGCGCGCATGCGCGTGCAGGGATGAAGACTTTCCTCATCTCTGGCTACCGGGATGAGGACGCGCGTCCGAGCTGGCGCGAGGGCTCCCAGCCGGTGCTGTCCTCCAGCCAGGGCTGTCTGCTCTACCCGTGGAGCCCACCCTGGGGAGACGAGCCGCTTGCCCTGCATGCACACCAGGTGATGACGGCACGCGCGTGTGTGTCTGTGTGTCAGGGTATGGTGAGTGGTAGTGTAGCGGTTCGCACGCTGTGATTCGAACCTGGCGACCCGAGTTTGATTCCTGCTCACGGCTAACACCAGTAACAAGTATCTGAACCGGTCCTGGGCCTCAAATGAGTACCTGGTGTGGTTTTGTAAACATCACCGCTAGGGAGACAAAGGCGGTCGGGCGTGGTCTTGGCCACTCGCCCCCTCGTGTGCCGTGCCGGCCTTCGGAGGTGCTCGCTAACAGCACCTGCCCAACAGTCTGTTAAGGTTATACGGGGGATCTTTGTCTTTGGTGAGTGGTAGTGTAGCGATTAGCGTGCTGTACTACGAATGCGGCGACCTGGGTTCAATTCCCACTCACGGCCACTACCAGTGACGATTATCTGAACTGATCCTGGGCCTCCCCTAGGTCAACTCCGCCTCAAATGAGTAGCTGGTGCGGTGTGTAGACATTGCCGCTCGGGAGACAAAGACGGCCGGGCGTGGTGCTGGCCACCCACCCCTTCCTGTGACGTTCTGACCTTCAGAGGTGCTTTTCGCTAGCAGCACTTGCTCCAACAGTTTGTTATGGCTACACGGGGATCTTTGTGTTTGCAAGAGTACACTGCGCCCCAGTGGCGAGATGTTATCTGCCTCGCCTGGTATGCAGGAGGTCGTGGGTTCGATCTCGACCCTGACGCCTGAGCTATCATTTGTGGCCAGGTCGCCTCTGAAAAAGAGCTATATAGCTCAGTGGGCCTTAGCTGGTCAAATAAAAATAGTTTAGCTTGAAGTTTACTTCACACTACAAAAACACGGATACCCTCCAGAGATAAAATATCAAAGATCCCCCATAGAGCCTTTCACAAACTGTTGGAGCAAGTGCTGTGAGCGATTATCTATTTATGCCGGTTACTGTAGACGAGAGGCTGGGTGGCCAGCACCATGCCTGGCCGCCTTTGTCTCCTCAGGACTGATGTTTACAGACTGCACCAGATACTTATTTAAGACTGAGTCAAATAATCGCTCCTGGTTTTTGTCACGAGCGGGATTTGAACTTAGGGTCGCTGGGTTCTTAGTGCAAATGCGCAAACCGCTGCATCACTGCTCCTTACAAAAACACGGATACCATAAAGACACACAAACATGCACCACACATCGCAGGTGATGATGACACGATTAGACTTGTACCACACGCTATACATATACACAACAGCCGCAATTTGCCACCGAGTGGCGGTGACATCACCACGGCACCTGTGCCAGGCTAGGTGCACTACACACGGATACCATGCACACATACACACCAAGTAACAACGGCACGCAGGTCGCATTGCGCGCAGCGTACGGCACGCACAAATACACACCGCAATGGCACAACACGCATACCACACGGCACGTTCACACCAAATGCACACCACACTCAAACCACACACATGGACACGGAAACGCAGCACACATAATACCCACACCAGGTCACTCTTGAGTGCGCTCGATCTCGGCAGATTTGGGAAGCTAGGCAGGTTTGAGCCTAGCTTAGGAGGCCACGTGGCAATAGCAGGTGTTGTAGCCTTGGGTTGAAAGGTGGCCGGAGCATCACAGTACAATGGATTATTTCGTCCATCCATATATTCAGAGATGTGGATGTTAACCGCTCGTATGCGTGAGTTTTCTCCAGGTACTCTGGATTCCTCCCATATGAAGCCAAAACACTCTTTAGTGGAATTGACAAAAAATATCCCCATGCAGGGTCCTACTGAAAATGAGTCTTAAAACTTTTGGTGAGCGCTTACTGGATAAATACCATTATTATTAAAAATATTGCAACCAAAAATACAATAACGTTTTGTAGAAACATACCCCAGGTTCCGTGAATGAAGCTGAATGAGAAATAAAGACTTAATAATCACAGGCTTCATGTATTCCATCACAACACTGTAGTGATGCCACTGCAATGACATTATAATGTATTGTAGCCAAAACACGGCGATGTTTAGTTAGTTTATTAGCAAATGCCATCCATGTGACACAAGGTGAACACCCAAAGCAGATAAATATTAAACCAGTGATGTCATGAGAGTCTTGTAATGGCTTACTTGACTGATTATGTACGTGCCAAGGCACGTACATAATTAGAGTTATTACATTTTTGGGTTTCACGTTGAAGAAATCAAGCAGCGGCCCTGTTCACAGTACTAAATAATTGGCAAATGGGATAAATACGCGTGTGCATGATTGTGAGATTAAAAGTTACAATCCTGGCCGGATAAACTTAGCCTGTGATCCCTTTGGTAGAATATGAACACTACTTGACGGAGAGCCAATGAAAGACTGGTCACTGTCACAGAGGTCGCAACCGGGTACCCGATACCCGTACCCTACCCGATACCCGGCTACCCGTACCCGGCCGGGTATGGGTACCCGTTTGCGACCATGGTGCGGCCGGGTACGGGTACGGGTAGGCCGTGAGTCACTGGTGAGTAATCGTTTGTCACTCATTTCCCAACGTCTTGTCTCTTCTCACAATTCAAGTTTCTAGAATCAACTCACCCGCGCCTGCAACATGGCTTCATCCCAGAGGTCGCAATCAGGTACCCGATACCTGTACCCTACCCGTACCCGGCCGGGTACGGATAGGGTACGGGTACGGCCGGGTACGGGTACCCGTTTGCGACCCTGGTGCGGCCGGGTACGGGTAAGGAATCAAAACCCATTTGCGACCTCTGCACTGTCATAAGAATGGAGAGTTTCCACCACCTTTCAATGTTTAACAAGACGCATTTTTTAAGAAGCCACGGGTGTCGTCCGTTCTCCCTCTAGGGCGGCTCCCTGCCCTCAAGCCACCTCCTGGAAGACGGCCAGACTCTGGCGGCCGGGGCCCCCGTGGGCCCCACAATACCAGCAGCAGCCGCCGGAGCCGACCAGGACCCCCAGACCGAGGCAGCGCCGGCCACGCGACCCCCCCGGCCGCACTCTGACGGCGCAAACGCACACGGCAGCAAGGCGAGTGCTGACCCCTCCCCCCTTCCCCAGCTGACAGCTGAGTAGGGGTCGGCACGGTTTGAACCGACTCAAACTGGTTTCAAATTGAGCAATCCAAACCAAACCAGCGACGACTGAACCAAACCAAACCAAAACCAAACCAAACTAAGCTAAACCAAACCTCTTAAGTTGGCTTGAACCAAACTAGTTTGAGCCGGTTCCACCCTGTCCGAGCCAAACCGAGTCGGTTTTCGTAGCCCCAAACCAAACCGAACCAGTTCAAACAGAGCCAAACCAAACCGATTTGGTTCGGTTCAAACCGCGGTTTGGTGGTTTGAGCCAAACCGTGCCGACCCCTACAGCTGAGTGCACATTGGTAGGTTAACTTAGAGCAATTTAACGCGCAGTAGGCTTTCACGACCAATACTTTCCGAAATGGTGTTTTTTTTGGGGTTAGAGCGCGTAATTATTAATGTGTCGTTAAACCCACCATCACCCGACACAGCCAATTAGTAAGGTTTGTCACGTGAATAGAACGTGGCAATTCGTTACTGGTTGAGCACGCCGGTGTGTTGGAGAGTAAAACCACAACATTTACAATTTGAGTATGACGATTTGCCAATAATTGCAACGAGCATCATCAGAGCAGAAATGGGGGGGAAACCACGGCTCCTTGGGCTGGACAACGGCCCGCGACTTCATTTCATGCGGCCCATGGCCACAAACGCGTTCGGCCACTTTGAAACGGACCGCAAACGTCACCGCAACCTTTGTGGCAGCGCTATTTGACATCACTTATTGCATACTAGAGGGGATATATTTTTGACCTGGAAACGCTGCGTTTCGAATTTTAGTCCACTGAGCTCACTTCAGGTACTGTACTTAAATTTCTCCACACACGCCACACATTGGCCAATCATCCCAGTGGTAAAAAAAAAGTGGTGTCGAAACTCTTAGGAACGTGGTTTGATCTCTAAATTGCGATAGAGGGATTCCAACTCGTGGCGCAATGCCATGTGCTTCCCAACCACTTTTCTCATTCCCATGTATCTATCAATTAAAGCAGTCTTTTCTCCCCATGCTAGAGGATAGCCTCGGGAAATTGAAGATGACCACTTCTGAGGTCCTTTTAATTGCCTCTTTTCCACACCAGGTGCACGACACTTTTCACAAGTACTCTGCTATAGAAGCATTCACCAGATGGTAATTATAAGTGAAAATGTTGAACTCCTCAGAGCTGGAAATATGCCAAATTAAGCGAAAGCTGCATTTAACATTACGGGTTTTTGTATGATAACATTGGTGACCGCACTGGGACCTTCACCTTGCAAACCTGAGATCCTTGTTTAATCGCGGGTGGCTTACCGGATCAGCATTTCAGCCGTGCCCGGCTCCGTTCTCTGACCCGGCATTATCCTCTTGAGAGCCACCTGGCTACCTCGGCCACCTCTGATTTGATGCTGTCATGTCGACAGGCGCCGTGTACGCCCAGTGTCTTCTCAAGCAGCAGCGGTGACGGCAGCGGTGGAGGTGGCGGCGGGGGCGGCTGTGGTGGTGCTGCGATCAAGGAGAAAGCGGTGGGGGGGCACAATGGGTGCCAGGACTCCGCGGCCAGCAAGGACCGAGCACTGGGCCCGGAGGTAGCCCCACATCATCTCCTTGTCTCTCTCGTGACAAATGAAGTGCCCGGCACATATGCCTAACGAACGTTTTGGTCTAAATTCCCTCGGTCTTTAATGTGCACATGCACATCCTTTTTGTCCGTGCACTGCTGGAAGAGGGCCTTCCCACGCAATGCGAATCCCCGGGGTTATTTGACCGTACTTCACCACGCTGGGCAGTGCAGGTTGGTGAAAGTGGGGGAAACAGTCGTGGGGAGTATAAAGGTAGATCAAAAATAAATTCTTTAAAACAGTTTTTTGTGTTTAGTTTGTTGTCCTTCCCCCCGATACCTGTGATTACATACGTTAGAGTATCATAATGGACTTTGCTGCACTGCGCTGCACTGCCCGCTAGCTATCCCTGCAAGCTCTCTTCTGACAACTTGTTCGTGCATTGTGGTCACTCATCCAAACACGATCCCAACTCAATCCCTCAATCTTGCTTGGCTTCCGAGATATGCCGAGAATCTGGGAGCATTCCTGGCGTTTTGGTCAGAGGCTGATTTTGCATGTCTAATTTTTCAAAGTTAAATAAAGCATTGGCACATCTGAATGTAATTTTAACATTCCAGTCAACAAAGATTTTGATGGGTGATGATTAATTTAATGGATGAAGATTATGGTTGATGAGTGATGGATGGATTGATGATGTCTACACTATCATGTCCATATACTATATACATTGTTATGCACACACATATATACAGTATATACAATTTTCCACATACATTGTTGTCATGAGTTTAGAAAAAAAACAAAGGTAATATTCGAGGCAGTCACACTTCAAGCAACCTTATAAGAAGGTCCATTAGCTGAAGCATATTCAAACATTTTAAATGGGCAATGTGCAGCGGACAACATTTCCACCACTTTGTGCTGCATTCACATTCATGCGTTGAGATTATTTAGATTATTTTAGTGCTATAAATGTCCAAATTATGGGCTACTTTGTTGAGCTATCATTTGTGGACCGGTTGCTTCTTAAAAATAAGTTATTTCTTTCTTTGTTTGGGTGATTTGTTTACCTTTCTTGTACTTTGCACTGCTATCGTGTTTTTCTTTTGTTTGTTGTTGTTGTAATGTTCTTACACGGCCCTACTGGACATCTGTGAAAACGAGATTTATAGCTCATCGGATTCCTCCAGTAGAATTAAATATTCTGATTCTGATTTAATTATCAATAGCATTCAATTTGGTGTCGACTTTCCTGCACTTCCCATTGCTTTCTGTTCGTTCTTACATGTTTGTATTTTTCCCCCCTTTGCTTCTCGTTAAACCGCTGTGCTTGCTGTTTGTGGCTCCGCAACTTTTCGATTTAAAGCTTTCGTGACTGCAGGGATTCATCTTCTTGGTTATTTCGGTAAAGTCACGTAGAAGTGAGGACGGCTGCTTGCGTTGTGGCCGAAACATCGTGAGAATTAGGTGAGGACGGCTGCTTGCGTTGTGGCCGAAACGTCGTGAGAATTATTTTATTATGTTTTATTTTATTATTTTATTATTTCCCTTCTACGTGACTTTACCGAAAGAACCAAGAAGATGCTCCGCAACTTCTTCCCCTGCGCACTCTGCTTCGCTCCAATGGTCTTCGTATATTCCTGGGTCATTCCCCTTGGACTTGGCCATCTTACACTGTCCCTCTTGCATTCCATGTCTCCCGGTCTCGCCTCCACTCCCTCACCGGCCTGCGTCTGCCTTATTTGGGCCCCGATTCCTTGTAAGGTCACCGATTATCGTGAAAGCTAATGGGACCATGCGGAGCGCATCGAGCATCAAGAAACACCACTGCACTTGTGGCTCAGAGTGAAGGTGCTGCTGCTGTCACTCTGTACAAATGCAGTATCTCACTGCCCCGTGTTTAAATAAAGAAGCAACCTAAAACAAACAGGTATTACAAACCTGTCAACCCATACGGTTTACCCTTATTTTTGTACAGAGAAATTGAGTTTTCAGGTCCATACGGCGTACAGCCATTCCAATACCAGCAAAACAAAAACTGTCTACTTGTTCGTGTTTCTCCCTTGTGATGGGGCTTTGTAGGAGGAACGTTGAGATTTATAAGGGCACGGGGTGATTAATTAGGTCTGAATTGGTCTGTAATAAGGTAGGCACTGATCAGGGGTTGCCAGGTTTAGAATTATCTTGACGTAAAACATGGACTCCCGGGCTCATTGCCTGATGGAGCTCACAGCAAAACGTCATCGAATATTGATGTTAAATTCAGTCAATAAAAATCTGAAGCCACAGGTTAGGTGATTTATTGATCAGAATTTGATCAGTACATTTGGCCTCGTATCAATAAAAGTTCTGGAAACGTGAATATCTTTTCAGGTGGTTAGAGAGTTAATGGCAAGAATGTTGGTATAAAACTACCACCACGTGACCCAACCCAAAAACATATATGGATCAGATCTTATCTTGGAGACATGTATCCAGCAGGGTTGCTGCGATAGCATTTAATTAAATAAGATATTAAATGTCATGATATAACGATCATTGTGATATCTGTTCCCTCGAACTCAAACATTTTATTTCTCAATATCATCGTCTTGTTTTTGTGTCTTGATGTACAATGTTCTGTCTAGTCTCTAACTAAATACATTTATGCAAATGAGAATTTAGTTTGTACAGGACATGTATTTGTCTGAATATACATGTACAGCCCCCTTTTTGTCACTCCACTGCTAGATCAGGACCTCCCGATGCTGTGCAAGGTCATGGCTGTTATTTGACACTACTTTCACCACGCTTTCCATCGCGGCTTGGTAATTTCGGAGAGCTTTATGTGGGAGCATAGAACTGCAGTACAACAAAGGAATCTGCCCTACACTGACCGTATGTATGTTGAACTTCTTTTGCACCGTACGTAGCCAATCGTGTTACGTAGGCCCACGTAGGCCCGCAGTTCCCCGACTACCTGTGTTGTGCAGGGTGGATGCCTGTTAACGCACTCATCCAGGCTTGACTTTGCATTGCTGTCAAGACATTTGACGACCGGGTGCATTCTGGGTGATTTGGTCATGGATGCCACGGTGGCGAGATGTTATCTCCCTTGGCTCGTACACAGGGGAGGGCCTTGGGTTGGATCCCGACCCTGATGCCTCCATATTTGGAGTTTGTTTGCATGTTTTCCCAGTGGTTGTGTGGATTTTTCTCCGGGTCCTTTGGGTTTTCCCTCCACATTTAGCGTCTGCGTGCATTTAGAGTCTTTGCCTGCCGCTCTCAATGTCTGCTTGACGATCCACTTCGGTGAGCTATCATTTGTGGCCAGGTCTATTCTGAAAATGAGCTTTTGAGCTCAGTGGACCTTACCTGTTAAAATTTAAAATAAAAATTTAACTTTTTTGTTTATATACCTGCCTGCAGACATGCTCAAAATTGTCCTAAGACTGAGGACAGAACATCTGGCTTATATTCTCAGTTCTCATCGCGTAAGAGAACTGCAAACGAATCACCAAATCGCTCGTGTGGGCACCACAACGGACCAAGATTGTGGTGACCATATCGTGACTGGATCACTATTGCACACTGCAACACACACAGTGTTCCAAGCGCGCCATCTACTGGGCAACGAATGTATAGTTGTACAAATGCTGTGGCATCTTCACAGGTAACTGCTGAGGGTACTTGTCCTGTACAAGAAACAGGCCCCTTTATCAATTCACGAGTGGATCAGGGCCTCCCCGCGTTGTGTGGATCGTGGCAGTTACTTAACCATACTTTACCACGCTGGTCAGTGCAGATTGGTGAAGGCAGGGAACGTGGATGTGGATGCATAGAATTATGGTAGAGCATTAAAATCTGCTGAACTGCCCACCACGTAGCCCACAACCCCATTACAACCTGTTTGTGCATGGTGGCGACCCTTCAAAGCACTCACCAGGTTCACCACCTGTTTAGCTTCAGAATTCTGCGTGAATTTGGTCATAGGCGGTTTGGGAACATGAGGAAGCTGATCTTTTGTCAGTGCCATCAGGACATCGAGCCAGAACTGCTGTGGTCTCTGGGTTGAAACACCGGCTCTGGCACAAAATTAAGTGTGGCTGTGACGAAAATCACGCATTTTTTTAAAATCCTTTATATTAAGTTCGCTTGCTTGCTTAGGACCGTGCAAATCTTTCGGTCGTTTTTTAACCCACTTCCCGTGATCCAATCGAGCTGACATTTTGCACACAGACTCGTTGTGTGTGACAATGAATTTTCGTGAAAAAATTTTTCCAAAATTTTACACTGTTTAGGGAATTTTTTCAAAATATTTATTTACCAATTGGTTAATGCTGGCACACAATCATCTGACCCATAGGTGGCAGCCATCTCAAGCCAGAGGACGAGAGGACTCTAGCCGCCCCGATGCCACGCATATAAAGGATTTATAGTGAAAAACTTTGTTTTTACGGGTTATACTTGTTTTACTTGTCATAAACCCAATGCTGGGTGAAAGAAGACCTCCCTACGCTCATACCACCTCCCACCATTGCGTGATGCCACAATATATCTCATTGATACACACAACCTGATATTATTGCTCCACTATTCGCTCTCTTGACTGCCGTTCCATCGTTTGTCTCGCTCGTCAGCCATCCTCTCTTCCTGTGATGCGTCACCCGAACTCCGGTCATCCTCGCAGCGGCTTTTGGCTGGCCAGTGAACAAAGACGGTCACTTGCATCGCGCACTTTCGGATGCGCTTCTGCTGCCGTCTGGAACGCTTTTCCTTCTGATATTAGGACGCCACTGGAACTGCGCTTTTTTAAATATAGATTAAAAACTAATGTCTTTAAAACTGATTCTTGTGTTTAGTTTTTTTGTCTTTCCCACGCACCACCGATTAGCATGGTTGGCTACGTATGGTGCGAAAGAAGTTCAAAATACGTACATTCAGACATACAAGTCCACTTCCTCTTGTTTTCACAAATGCGATGCCCCTGATTTTTTTTTCCTATTTGATCTATGTTCAAATTTCCAGGTTTGTTTTGTTTAGCCAGGGAAGAACTGAAGGGACTAGGAGAGTATCATTTGCAAGATTGACCTGAGTCCTCCAAAATGATAAAAGCAAAACAAACGAAATAAAGTACATTTCCGACTCAAATATAAATCAGAGGAGGGAAAAAAACCTATCAAATATGACTTAGAGCAAAAACAACCATAATTAAACCAGCACTCAAACATTAATTAATATTAACATCAATTTACTTTTGCAAATGTTGGCATGGACAAGTGGCTTTTGAAAACCATGAATAATTCAAGTGTGTTTTCTTTTAAGCCTGTGTAATTTATTGATTTTAAACTAAAATACACAAATATTATATTTAATTGGATAACTAAAAAGTACACTATTTACACGTCGCATCACACACAGCATTTCATAACATACGTGACGAGCATTTATGGCATTGCGAACCTGTGCTGCGCTCTGGACCACACTGTTAAATTTCTATCGGTTGTGTTCTTTCCTGAGGCTGCCATTCCATCACTTGTTTTGTCAACAGTCGTCACCCATCCAACAGTGCATCCTACACAAGCCCAAAGTGTGTCAGTCCACACACTGTTGACAAGTGGCCCTTGAAAACATCGGTCCACAAGGCCCATAGATTGGTTGTCTTGTGGCGTATTCCTCTCCGTTGCGACCTCGGTAGATCCATCGCACGCCGTGCCTTACCGCGCTGCACTGTGTGCCACACAGCCGCCCTGCAAGGGTCCGCCCAAGGTTCACAACGGGCTGCTGGCCGTCAAGGAAGAGGGAAAACTGGCAAACAGCCGCACGTCGCTCGTCGAGACACTGCAGGAGCGCATGTGCAAGGAGCGCGCGCCCCTGCTGCCCATCAACATGCGCTACAAGCACCTGCTGAGGCAGAGCGACATTCACTTCGTGGAGGTCATCAAGAGCGATCGGTATGACACGCACAACCACTGCCAACAACAGTGGCTTCCACCACCACGGCTCGATCACCCGCCATGGCTGTCTCGATCACTGCCACCATCACCACCGCCAATACCACTATCACTACCACTATCTCTATCACCGCCACTATCTCTATCACCGCCACTATCAACTGTCACCGCCATCTATACCACCACTGTTGTTATCGCCACCTCAACCATTATCTTCACCATCACCACTATTTTCCACATGAGATTAGTCTCTTGCCTGCCTGGCTAGGCTTATGGCTATTTCTTGCAATAGTTATTGACTTTAGCCACTGCAGTCTCCTGGCGACATTGCTAACAATCCATAAATGTTTATATTACAATGGCCGAAGAATTTGGTCCCATGAGTATTCACGTCACCGGTCCTGATGGAGTGAGCACACCTTGCTAATCACTGGGAACGATACATTCACGTGTTGATCACACTCGATAGACCAGCCCAGGCTCTCACCCCCAACTAATCAATCAATAGCTTACTTCAGCAGCACTTTTATGCCGATGGCACACTTGGAATAAAACTGGTGAGAAAATCGATGAGAATATAAAAAAGTAATCCAGCGATATAGTAAGCCACAGATTTTGCCGATGAATGGAGCCTCTGTAACAATCATAACCTCAACTTAAAACACGCGTGAGCAGTCACTTCCCGTCGTCTATATATTAAGGTGTTATCGGCCAATCAATTAGTGTTCACACATGGGAGGAAACCGGAGCACCCGGAGAAAAACTATCCGTGCGAGGGAGAACCACTGTTCCACACAGAGCCAGCGTATGGCACTTCCTCAACGCCCATGGGAAAGGAGTTTGGCAACGTCGTTTGTGCGATCCGCCAATCCTCGCCTCCGCAGCGCTCGATTACAGAGCGTGCGCCACTAAAGTTCAAAGTTAATTTATTAGGTATAGCCCTGTGAGCCATTCGGCTCTTGAATCGGGTGCAACCGCAACAAACAAAAACATGAACAAGAAAACATCTTAAAGTGTGCAAACAGAAAATCCAAGAAAAGACAGCAAAATATTGCAGAAAAAATCACCGTACACCAACCCTGTGCAAATATCCCAGTGGGATGCAAGTCAAACAACAATAACCACAAGACAACTTAGATTAAGGTAGGGTAGGGTGGATTAAGGGCAGTGTGTGCTCGACACAGAACCCATTTACAGGTACACCTCAACCGTTGCTAAACAAAAACAAAAACTCCACACTGAAATTCGGAGAGCTTGTATCTGGGAGCATAGAACTACAGTAAATCGTCGATGTTCTCTGACCATTTCACGCAGATTTCGGAAGCCGAGCAAGGTGTGAACCTGGTTAGTGCTTGGAAGAGTGGCCAGCCACCACACACAAACAAGTTGTCATTGGGCTGGGGGGCTCTGTGGTGGGCAGTTCAGCAAAATTCACTGCCCTACATCCCAAATGCTGGAAAATTTACCTGAAAATTACATAATTGGCATGAGACATAGCAACGGTAACCGCTTACGCGAAAAACATTACAGGAGTGTACCTGAAAAAGAGTGAGACTCGGTGAGACTTTCCTGAGTAAACGGAGATATAGGAAAAAATTGTCCCGAATGTTGAAGAGCTCCTTCGTGAATATAGTAAACTTCTTGAAGCGAAATAGTTTGGGCAGAGTCTAGATGAGAATGTTCACTTGAACATTAATCAGATTTTTCCATTCCAGTTGCCACCGTAAAAAATATATGCCGTTAATGACCCTGTGAAAGAATTCACAAAGTAGACAAATGTGTGCCGATATCACCGCTTAAATCCAAAAGTTGAACAATCGGCCATCGATAAGCAAATTTTTTTTTTTAATCACTCCTTGCTTGAACAACAGTAATAATAATACTCACATCTGCACGACACAATAAGATCATGATTATGAAAGGCCAGTCCTGGTTACATAAAGAACGTCGATTGACTGATTGGACAAGCCTGATCTTGACACAGCCACCGAAAGACACCCGTGTGTGTGTGCGTGCGCGCGCGTTTGTCTGTATCCACCCGCTATGCAGACTTATGGAGGACTACTTCTTCAAGCCACCCATCAACAAGCTGAGCTTGCAGTTCCTGGACAAGAACCTGGAGAAGGCGTACCGGGCCAGCTACCAGGAGGAGGTGAGAACAACGGGCATATTCGCCTCTGTAGCGAGGTGTTTACTCCCTCGCCCGGTAGGTGGGAGGCCATGGGTTCGATCCCGACCCTGACACCTGTATATTTGGAGTTTGCATGTTCTCCCCCGTGGATTTTTCTCCCTGTCCTCCAGTTTTTCCCTCCACATTTAGAATCGACGTGCGTTTAGAGTGTTTTGCCGCTATGAATGCCCACATGATGAGCTACTTCGTCGAGCTATCATTTGTGGCCAAGTCGCTTCTCAAAAAGAGCTGTGTAACTCGGTGGACCTTACTTGGTAAAATAAAACAAATTGTTTTCGTTAGTATTCAGATCCAGGATCATGTTTGAAGGAGGGAAAATGCACCTGCGAACCAGCTGTGGAGTGTCGGAGAGCTTTCACGTCACAGCGGGAGTGAAGCGAGGTTCTGCCCTGAGCCCCCATCCTTTTCATCCTGGTGCTGGACGCACCTACGAGAGATAGCACAATGCAGACGACATTGTGCTATGCGGTGAAAGCAGAGGGGTAGTGGAGGATGATTTGAAGATCTGGGTGCAAAAGATTGAAGGGAATTGGTAAGAGGATCAGTCGGACAAAAACTCGGTGTATGGTGGCAAATTTCAGTGGAAATAATTCAGAAGGAAGACTGCAAATTGGAAGTGACCAGTTAATGAAGACGAACACGTTTTAGCACCTGGATGCAACGATGTGTGCTGATGGATGAGAACAAGAACAAGGGATGGATGGCTGAAATGGCGACAGATGACTGGTGTAGTATGCGATAAGAGGGGGTCCCAGTTTGGTTGAAGGGAAGAGTGTGGAGTGTATAGTAGTGTATAGTGTAGTGTATAGTACAAGACGGTGTGAGACCGGTGCTGTTGTATGGGGTCGAGTGACGGGGCAAAAGAAAGAGGGAGGACCAAGCTGTTGCAGTCACAGAGATGAGGATGTTGCGGTGGATGTTGGGTTTAACAAGGAAGGGCAGGGTGAGAAATGAAGAAGTGAGAGGAAGACTCAATGTGTGGTAGACATCACAGAGAAGATGAGAGAGAAAAGGCACATGTGGTTCGGTCATGTGGAGAGACAACAGGAAAATTATGTTGTTCAGAAGGTGCAAGTGATGCAAGTGGAAGGAAAGAGATGAAGAGGAAGGCAGAAGAAGAGGTGGGGCGATGTGGTGCGGACATGGTGACCTGAGGAGCGGAAAGAGAGCTGACGCAGGACAGGGCAGTGTGGAGAAGGTTGGCAAGGACAGGGGACCCCACATGAGTGGGACAAACGGGTGGAAGAAGAAGAGTATTCAGACAGCGAGCACCTGCAGTTTCTTGCTCGCGTCCCTGCTGCCAGAAGGGCCTCCCGCTTCGAGAAATCTCGAAAAGAGCCCCCTCTCTAGTGGGTGTTTTGGCCTACTCTTCCACACTGGCCACACATCTTGGAAGAGGTGCACATACCCACACTTTAGGCCACCCGCACGTGACCTGCCGATGGACTTATCTGTGGTGAACCCAATTTTACTCGTGGCTGGACAGAGGTGGGAGAGATCAAAAAAACTTGCCCATTGTTTCAACTGCAGCGCCGGGAGATTGAACTGACGACCTCTGGATTGCGAGTCCAGTACGCTGACCATTACACCGTGGCGGCATCCCAAGTCTATAATAAAACAAATTTCAGCCCTTTGTCAATCCACGACTGGATGAGGGGCTCACCATGTCTATCGTGGGGGTTGTACGACCACACTTGATCACACTGGTCAGTGTCATTGGTCACAGCTCAGTGTGGGTTGGTGCAGAGGAGTGCAGAACCAGCCGAGACGCAACTCGCCACTGATGTTAGCCGCGGCTGGGATCATAGCGCATTGCTAACCACCACCGCCACTGTTCCATCCCATCTGAGGTCTACGCGGCCTTGAATTATTATCTGGTGCGGCGTATAAATATCTGCACCAAATAGGTTCTCGTTAACGGCACTTTCCTCAGCAATCCCTGCAAAGGGGAGCTTTGTGCTGTCCACACCACCTACTCATTCACCGCGCCAGCCATTAGTACGCGCTCATTCACGGCGCTTGTGGCCAAGAGTCCGTAACCGTCTTGTGCGGCTATAACGGGAGGTCATTGTCCGCTTGTGCCCGCCTGCAGGTGGCTAACGGGCGGCACGTGGATACCTTCGCCAACCCCACGTTCAGCTCGCTGCTGGACGTGCTGCTGTCGTCGCTGGTGTTCGTGCTGGCCTCCCTCGCCTGCCTCCTCGTGCTGCCCCCGTGGCCCGAGGTGCCCCTGCTGCCCATGGTCACCTTCGCCGTTGCCTTCACCCTGCAACTGTTCTGCCTGCTCGTCTCCATACGGTCAGCGTCGCCATGCTGGTCGCATAGCGCTATGAAACTACTCGACTGTAAACTGTTTTAACGCGTAGGCTTTCGATTTAAAGCTTTCGTGACTGCAGGGATTCATCTGCTTGGTTCTTTCGGTAAAGTCACGTGGAAGGGAAATAATAAAATAATAAAAATAACACATAATAATATTGACATAATAAAATACGACATCATAAAATATGATAGTATAAAATACGATAGTATTTTATTATGTTTAATATTTATTATTTTATTATTTCCCTTCTACGTGACTTTACCGAAAGAACCAAGAAAAGATGTAGGCTTTCGTGACCAATATCCATAATACAGGTTTTTTTTTTTCTGAGATCTAACCCAAGGAACCAGTATTATAAACTGGACTATTTTTTATTTGACCAGGTAAGGCCCACTGAGCTGTACTTGTACACGGCTCTTTTTCACAAGGTGACTTGGCCACAAATGATAGCTCAACGAAGTGGCTTTTTCGCGTGGAAATTTACAGCGGTCAAATACTTTAAACGCACGTTGATTCTAAAGGTGGAGGGAAAAACCAGAGGACTTTGAGAAAAATCCACTCGACCATGGGGCGAAAATGCAAACTCAAAATATACACAGGCATCAAGGTCGAACCCAACCTCCTGTATACCGAGTGAGATAGTTAACATCTCGCCACCACAGCTTCCTCGTGCGCGCTGCGTGCCGTCGGCTGCTCTAGGACACATAAACGTTGAGGATCTTCAATTCCTGCGTCAATTCATCTTCTAAGGCTCCGTGTTGTTGTTATTCACTTCGTTACCAATTTTCTTTTGGCTTGATTTAGCATTGTTTATTTGAGAACAAAAAATTGCGCGGAAAAATTAGTAAGACGGGAAATAAAAACCATACCTCTATTAAAACATGCCACTTACAATCAGGACAAGCCCGTTTGTCAATCCATTTCTTGGTTAAGGCCTCCCATGACCATGCGGGTCTTGGGGGTTACTTGACCGTGCATCACCACACTGGTCAATGCGGGCCAGTGAAGGCGGGGAAACATCTAAGCACAGTACAACACTGGATTTTTCTGCCCACAATATAGCCTCGCAGGCTCCTGCCCACAATATAGCCTCGCAGCCGCCTATGACGTTGGTGTGTATGTATGTTGAACACCTTTCGCACCGTACGTAGCTAACCGTGCTATTTGGAGGTGCGGACGAAGGACAAGAAAATAAACACTTCCTGCCCTGCATGGTGGACACCCATATAAGCACTAACAAGGCTCAACTCCTGCTTAGCTTTTGAGATCAGATGGTATCAGGTGCATTTCATGCGATTTCATCGTAGGCTTATCCATTTATGGTGTGGTAAAAAATGAAGGGCACCATGGTGCGAGATGTTAACTACCTCGCCTGGTATGAAGGAGGTTGTCGGTTTGATCCCAACCCTGATGCTTGTATATTTGCAGTCTGCATGTTCTCCCCGTGGTCGTGTAGATTTTCTCTGGGTCGTCCGGGTTTTCCCTCCACATTTATAAACATGTGTTTAGAGTATTTGGCTGCAATACATTTCCACGTGATCAACAACTTGTGGTTAGGTTATGGCTCAGTGGGCCTTATCTGATAAAATAAAAATAGTTCAGTTTAGGATTGTAGTGGCATGGAATCAAACTGATGTTTGGAGATTGGCGGCAGAGGAGACGAGAGTACTCGTGGTTTTTCTAGAATAAAAGAAAAATATTTTACATCAAATTTGATGTTGAGAAAAAAGCAGGATGGGTAAGTCGGGATTAGGAACTGGTTAAAGACTAGAAGACAGGTTGTTGGGCCCATTATTTGAGAACAGCAGATGAAAAGGCTGCCAAAAAGAGTACAAAGCAAGCGGAACAAGACCAAGAGAAAGACTGCCAATAAGATGGAAGGGGGGTCAGGCTCATTAAGACTTGTAGAGAAGAGAAATCACTCCGGCAATAGTGCAGATTTTGTTTAGGCGCTCTTCTTCCCACCTCCCCCCCCTCTAACCCAGCTTAAATATACGCTCCAAGCTTGGGGTGTTTCATTCTTCGCCTGAGGATGGCTGCTTGCGTTGTGGCCGAAACTTCGTGAGAATTGTTTTATTATGTTTTATTTTTATTATTTTATTACTTCCCTTCTACGTGACTTTACCGAAAGAACCAAGAAGATGAATAGTGCAGAGTTTGACGCTTCACCATAAAAGAGAGAGAAATGAGAAGTTAAAATATATTTTCATTGGTACAAGTCGATTAATTTCTCCTGCTTCTGTTCAAAAAACAAATGTTACCATTGTTGACTGTCGTCAAGAGCCTTTGTAAAGTTACAGAAGCACAGATCCGCGTCGTATCTTACACCTCGGCTCTGAGAGTCCTAATTTTAGGCCGCAGGGTGGGAGTGTGATGATGACGCACTATGGGAGGTGGTTGGCCCTACCCGAAGCCAGAGGTCGCAACCGGGTACCTGATACCCATACCCTACCCGATACCCGGCTACCCGTACCCGGCCGGGTACGGGTATGGGTAGCCGTTTGCGACCCTGGTGCGGCCGGGTACGGGTACGGGTAGCCGTTTGCGACCCTGGTGCGGCCGGGTACGGGTAGACCTTGAGTCACTGGTGAGTAACTGTTTGTCACTCATTTCGGGTAGGGTATGGGTACGGGTAGGGAACGGGTACCCGTACCTGGCCGGGTACGGGTACGGGTAGCCGTTTGCGACCCTGGTGCGGCCGGGTACGGGTAGACCTTGAGTCACTGGTGAGTAACTGTTTGTCACTCATTTCCGGTAGGGTATGGGAACGGGTACCCGTACCTGGCCGGGTACAGGTACCCATTTGCGACCCTGGTGCGGCCGGGTACGGGTACGGGTAAGGAATCAAAACCCGTTTGCGACCTCTGCCCGAAGCCCGTGTCGCTGATCCATTGCCGCTGCTCCCTGCTGCCGCCGCTGCTACAGGATGGTGTTCTTCCTGGAACACGTCCTCACGTGCACGCGGCTCGTCATGGAGTTTGTGTCTGGCTGGATCCCGCGCCACCTGATCGGGGCGCTGTACGTGTCTCTGCCGGCCGTCATGGTGCTCACGCACTTCACCTGCCACCTGGACTCACGGCACACGGTGCGTATTGCGTTGGGCACGCGCTGGGCACACACCGGGCATGATTTGAACTTGCAACCTTCCAATTGCGAGCCGCTCGCTCTACCTCTGAGCGACCAGGCCGGTCCAACCCACGGCACACGGTGCGTATTGCGCTGGGCACGCGCTGGGCACGCGCTGGGCACACACCGGGCATGATTTGAACTTGCAACCTTCCAATTGCGAACCGCTCGCTCTACCTCTGAGCGACCAGGCCGGTCCAACTAAAATAATGTGGTGAAATTACATGTACAGATAACAACGTCTAAATTCAGAGCCTCTACCGTCGCTTTCACAAGATTCACTCTCCTGTTGAGAAGAAAGCAAGTGGATCTTTAAAAGTCAGTCACATGTCTATAAATGGATCACTGTTTTAATGAAACAAATAAGCAGACATTATGCCTCCTTTCCAAATCTGTATCCACGTAATATATTTTTTAAGTATGTGTTTTCACATCACAATGTCCACATGGGAGTGTTTTGTCAGCATAATGATATGCATGTTGAACTTATTTCACGCAGAACATAGCCAACTGTAATTGGTTGCATACAAGCAAACTCTGGAGCGATTTGAACCTTCAGTAGTTTCTCATTAGCAGTCAGCCTTGCTTGAGCCAATGCTGGTGAGCGAAGTGCCAGATGTTCGTCGGCAAGGGGGTCCCTTCCTCTGATAATCCACGTATTCATTTTGCTCTGCAGCCTTGTTAATTCGCGCTGCAGTAGCGGGAGTCGGCCACCAGGGGTAGCTCGGTGGGCTTCCGCATCTCTCTTGAGAATGGGAAATCCAAAACTCGGCACACAGGCCCCAAGCACCACATCCGGGTTTCCGTGTTTACAATTTTTTTTTAACTTCTAAACTATCGTTATTTTTCGATTTAAAGCTTTCGTGACTGCAGGGATTCATCTTCTTGGTTCTTTCGGTAAAGTCACGTAGAAGGGAAATAATAAAATAATAAAAATAAAACATAATCAAATAATTCTCACGACGTTTCGGCCACAACGCAAGCAGCCGTCCTCAGGTGAAGAACAGGTCTGTCGGAAAGACAGCGTCTGAATGAATATCGTTATTTTACCAGGTAAGGCCAGCTGAGTTATATAGAACATTTTCAGAAGCGACCTGGCCATAAATGATAGCCCAATGAAGTGGCTTGTCATGTGGAAATGTTATTGCAGACAAATACTCTAAACGCATGATTCTAAATGTGGAAGGAAAAACGGGAGGACCCGAATAAAAATCCACGCGACCACGCGGAGAGAGACGTGCAAACTCCAAATTTACAGAGGTCAGGGTTGGGATCGAACCCACAACCTCCTCCATACCAGGCGAGGTAGTTAACATCTCACCACAGCTGCAAGATGTGTTCTAATTATCAGCTGCATGTGCCCTGCCATCATATGCAATTGATGGAGAATATTGGCAGATTGATGAGAATCAGACTGTGGTACAACCCTATAGTGAAAAGTAGGTGGGGGGGGGGGAGTAAATGGTAAACTTGAAAACACGGGCACAGTATATACTGGTAGGAACCTCCTGGTTAAACCAGCCCACAGGGGATTATTGTGTCCGTCCGTCCATTGTGCAGGGAGGGGCTAGGTGGGGAGGAAGGGGCTGGGTGTGGAGGGTGGGGCTGGGTGGGGAGGGGCTGGGTGGGGAGGGTGGAGAGGGGGTGGGTGGGGAGGGGCTGGGTGGGGAGGGTGGGGTGGGGAGGGTGGGGGGTGGGGCTGGGTGGGGAGGGGCTGGTCACCCCGTGGTGCCCTTATAAAACTCAACGTTTAACCTACTCACGCTGGCTAGTGCCCACCCTCACAGTCAGGCATATTTGCGGAATACACCACGCCGCCGTTGACCCTGGCCATTGACCGAGCAACCCAACGTTCCTACCAGCTCCCTCCGCAGGAATGTGTTATGGTTATGGGTGTTTGCCGAACTGGCGAACTTGTAAATAAAATCCACGCTGCTGTGATATATTGCAGTCACATTAATTGGCAAATGGCTCAGCGGTAGAGTGAGCGGCTCGCAGTTTGAAGGTTGCGAGTACGAATCCTGATTGGACGGTTGAATCAGGCCACCGTCCCTCCAGGGTAAATAAACTAAGTGCGACTTTGTGGGAAAGCCATTACACGGGCCCATTGCCGTACGTATAGACTCACCCCTGTCACAGCAGCGTGGAATTTCTACCTCCGGCTCAGGGATGTTAGTAGGACATGAGCACAGCTTTAAATGCTGATTTTGAGAAAAAAAAATTATTTTGACTTGATAAAAAACGTAGAAGGGGTTGCTGAGAGTACTCAGCGCATGCTTGGAGCGCTTCCCCCACTCGCTCAGAGCACGGCTTCATCTGGGTCTGAGCGCCCGAAAGTGGGGAGGTATTGCCGCTGCACCGCAATCATGCCCGGCCACTGCAGGACCTGCTCTGGTTGCTAGGGCTCCAGGTTGACAGTTTTTTTTTCTTTCTGATAGGTGTAGTGTGCGGGGTTCGGGGCGGGTCACAACTCACTTTTATGATTTCATTACATGGGGCCATTGATTTTGAAGTGAAGTTTTATTCTACATTACCAGTGTATTGGCTTTTACCATTAATTGATATTTACTGTCTTGATTTTGTTCCTTGGGCATTGCTGTTTTTTTTTTAAAGAGCTCGTTTTTTTTATTCCGTAATAACCGTCGAATATTGCGTGTGCGCGTTTAAGATTCCGTGGCAATGTTCGCTGCCACAGACCATTGTGTATCGCAGCTATCCATGGTCGGATCCGTCAAGTTCACAACATTTATAAATTTCCATTTAAAGCTTTCGTGACTGCAGGGATTCATCTTCTTGGTTCTTTCGGTAAAGTCACGTAGAAGGGAAATGATAAAATAATAAAAATGAAAGATAATAAAATAATTCTCACGACGTTTCGGCCACAATGCAAGCAGCCGTCATCAGGTGAAGAACAGGTCTGTCGGAAAGACAGCGTCTGAATGAGACGCTGTCTTTCTGAATGAGACGTTGTCTTTCCGACAGACCTGTTCTTCACCTGAGGACGGCTGCTTACGTTGTGGCCGAAACGTCGTGAGAATTATTTTATGATGTTTTAATTTTATTATTTTATTATTTACCTTCTACGTGACTTTACCGAAAGAACCAAGAAGATGAACATTTCATAAATTAGCAGATTGCGCCCGTGTTCCTTGCCCCCATGCCAAACCTGTGGTGGAACCCTTCGACCCTCATGGCCATGAGACAAAGATGCACCACATTAAAGCTGGCAATAATGGTTTCCATCTCGGCATACACAAAGCCATGGTGCGTCCAACATGGATATGTATCTTTCAACTTCTGCCCTACTGTAACGAGACGAGCCTTGAGTAAATTAGCAGAATAAGTCCATGGTAAGGTACCTGCCCGAGGAAGACCAAGCCTAGAATAAGCCCTGCAAGTGGCCCGTTCTCAGGTAGTCCGAGCTGGGGGTGTGCACGGCGTTTAAGAAGAGACGGGCGATCTGGGTGAATGAGCAGCTGCTGATGAGCGTTTCGGGGGGTTGTGAGGGAACTGACTTGTCCCCCCCCCCTCCGTCCCTCCCCCTCGGCAGGCTCGCCTGTTCTTCTGCTGCGTCATGATCGTGGGTGTCACTCACTACCTCAATTTCTGCCAGCTGAGCTCGTGGCTGCGCTCCAGCCTGGCGACGGTGGTGGCCGCGCTGCTGCTGCTGCTCATCTACGTGCCCGTGTGCGGGGACAGGCCCTGGGGCGCCGGGTGAGCACGACGTGTGGGCAGCAGAGGTCGCAGACGGGTTTTGATTCCGATTTAAAGCTTTCGTGACTCCAGGGATTCACCTTCTTGGTTCTTTCGGTAAAGTCACGTAGAAGGGAAGTAAATAAAGAATAAAAATAAAACATAATAAAATAATTCTCACGACGTTTCGGCCACAACGCAAGCAGCCGTCCTCAGGTGAAGACCAGGTTTGTCGGGGAGACAGCGTCTGAATGAGCAAGCAGCCGTCCTCAGGTCTTCACCTGAGGACGGCTGCTTGCGTTGTGGCCGAAACGTCGTGAGAATTATTTTATTATGTTTTATTTTTATTATTTTATTACTTCCCTTCTACATAACTTTACCGAAAGAACCAAGAAGAGGGTTTTGATTCCTTACCCGTACCCGGCCACACCAGGGTCGCAAACGGGTACCCGTTCCTACCCGATACCCGGCTACCCGTACCCGGCCGGGTATCGGGTAGGGTACCCGATTGCGACCTCTGGGATGAAGCTATGTTGCAGGCGCGGGTGGGCTGATTCTAGGAACTTGAATTGTGAGAAGAGACAAGACGTTGGGAAATGAGTGACAAACGGTTACTCACCAGTGACTCACGGCCTACCCGTACCCGTACCCGGCCGCACCAGGGTCGCAAACGGGTACCCGTACCTGGCCGGGTACGGGTAACCAGGTTTCGGGTAGGGTAAGGGTATCGGGTACCCGATTGCGACCTCTGGGATGAAGCCATGTTGCAGGCGCGGGTGGGTTGATTCTAGGAACTTGAATTGTGAGAAGAGACAAGATGTTGGGAAATGAGTGACAAACGGTTACTCACCGGTGACTCACGGCCTACCCGTACCCGTACCCGGCCGCACCATGGTCGCAAACGGGTACGGTTAGCCGGGTATCGGGTAGGGTACGGGTATCGGGTACCCGGTTGTGACCTCTGGCGGGCAGGCCGGTTCGGCCAACGCGGACCGTGGCGCGCGCGCAGTTGGCTGTCTTGTCACGTGGGATTTCATTTCGGAAGATAGGACAACGTGTTAGGTCCAATTATTGACATGGAAGTACAGTAAGCGCCTGCCTACTGGCAGAGGTAGCAAAGGAGACTTTTGGTTATTATCGCACAGAATAGGGAGAGAAGAGAGTCATAATTCTGGGTTAAAACAAAGGGGAGTACAAAAACTGAAAGCAGTAGGGGGAAGACTGCAGCTCACTGGAGTAGCAGGAGAGGAGAGGCCTCCCGTTGTGCGGAGAACCATCGGGGTTGACCTCCGATCTGGTCAGTTTGCACTGGCTGGAGGGAAAAGTCTCACGGTTTTGTGCTTTGCCACGTTATTCTCTCCATCGCAGCAATGAGTCCCTGCCGCTGAACGTGAGCGCGCCCGTGGTGTCCGTGCCTCTCGCGGCGCTGTCAGCCGCCCAGGGAGGGCACGGCGGCAACAGTGGGAGTGTGCGGGGCTGGGAGCTGGCGGCTGACCTCCTGCTGCTGGTGCTGCTCATCTGGTTCCTGAACCGCGAGTTCGAGGTGGCCTACCGCCTCAACTACCACGGCAACGTCGAGGCGGAGTTGCACCAGCGCAAGATCCAGCACATGAAGAACCAGGCCGATCTGCTGCTGCACAACATCATCCCCGGGCACGTGGCCGACCAGCTGAAGGTGCAGCCGCACTACTCCAAGAACCACGAGGACGTGGGCGTCATCTTCGCGAGCATCGTCAACTTCAGCGAGTTCTACGAGGAGAACTACGAGGGGGGCAAGGAGTGCTACCGCGTGCTGCACGAGCTCATGTCCGACCTGGACCAGCTGCTGGCGCGCGAGCACTACGGGGGCATCGAGAAGATCAAGACCATCGGCGCCACCTACATGGCGGCGTCGGGACTCAACGTGCCGGAGCCGCGTGCGGGTGATGCGCACGCGCACCTGCGCACGCTCTTCGAGTTTGCGCGCGACATGATGAGCATTGTAGAGGACTTCAACAAGGACATGCTGTGGTTCAACTTTCGCCTGCGGATCGGGTTCAACCACGGGCCGCTCACGGCCGGCGTCATCGGCACGACCAAGCCGCTCTACGACATCTGGGGCGATACGGTGAACATCGCCAGCCGCATGGACTCGACGGGCGTCGACTGCCGCATACAGGTGCCACCCACCCCTCCAACTTTGTGTTACTCGCTGACTCGCTCACTCGCTGACTCGCTCACTCGCTGACTCGTTCACTCGCTGACTCGTTCACTCGTTCACTCGCTGACTCGCTCACTCGCTGACTCGCTCACTCGCTGACTCGCTCACTTGCTGCAACTACTACAGCAGCAGCATCATGTGATTGTGGTCGTTTCCGACACGAGCAATCTTGTAATTCTACAGTGACCACTGCGTTCCCGATTTTGCATTTATAAACGGCCGGTGGTGTGACCAGCACTAATATATGATAGTGAACATATGGGCAAGCATAGGGAGGCGGTGCACAAGAGATGTTTGTTTTTGAATGTTTGAATGCACAGAAATAAGTGCGATACGAGGTGAAATGCGAGTCTGACGGACCCTCAACGCTGTCGGTGGCGATCTCTCCACATCCATACATCGCCCCGTCAGACTTGTCTACAATAAATCCCACGTGTTTCCTGACCGCATGGCACCGTCTCTCTGTTGGACCCTTCGCATTGTGCCCTCGTGCATTCTCCCAACCTCTTCAACGTCGCGTGCCCCCCCCGCCCCCCCGCAGGTGAGCCAGGAAAGCTACCACGTGCTGTGCGACATGGGCTACCAGTTCGACTACCGAGGCACGGTCAACGTGAAGGGCAAGGGCCAGATGAAGACGTACCTGTTCCCGCCCACGGACGGGGGCCACGCCGCGCCGCAGCCTCCGCCGCCGCCGCTGCCGCCGCTGCTGCCCATGACGCCCGACATCCACACGCAGGTGGACGGCAGCATCGGGCGCTCGCCCGCGGAGGAGGAGGCCCACAGCCTCCTGGCGTCGCTGTCGGCGTCCGACGCGTGCATCATCACGTTCTCCGAGTCTCCGCCGCGCGGCGGCGGGGGGGGCGGCGACTCCCCCCGTCGCGCGCTGGCGGGGGGCGTGCGTGGCCAGCGCGCCTCGTCGCTCTCGAGCTTGCCGCACGGCGCAGGTCCCCGCGGGCACCGCCGTGGCTACGCGAGGCCGCCCATCTCCGCCGCCGCCGCCGTCGCCGCCCTCGCGTTCTCCGCGCCGCCTCCTCCCGCCCACAACGGCGTGGGAGCCGATGCGCGCCCCGCCGAGAAGGGGCTGCGGACTCGCAGTCGCACGAGGGAGGACGGCGACGGAGAAGGCGGCGGCGGCGGAGACGCCAGTAGCGATTTGGACGATGGGGGTGGCGCAGTGAAGGACAGCAGCAGAGCGAGCAGCGGAGTGGACAGCGACGAGGGCAGCGAGGAGGAGGAGGAGCTTCCTCCTCCGGGACCGTGTGGTGGCAGAGAGGGCGGCGGCCTCGTACCGGAGTGTCGGCCCAACGGGGTGGAGTGTCGCTTCCCCGCAGAGGCTGAGCGCGCTGGCATGTGCATGCAGGACTCCGTATGAGGCCCGGCCTGGCACAGGTGGTGGTGATGGGTGGTGGCTGTCTCCTGAGGTACACAGGACGACTCTTCAGTTAGGGGTCTCCAGCCAAGACTTTCAACTGCTTAAGTGCCTTGCTGAAGGGAAGCCTGTGTTTGCTTAAGGTTGTTGTTTTCTCGAATGGCTGTGTTCTAACGGCAGGGCAGGCGATTAAAACCCGAATTTCACAATTGTGGTCGTGGGATCTTGGAAAAAACAAGGTGGTGACTTCGTGAAGGGGCATCAGCAGCTGACTGGAAATGGTCTCTTTAATAATTTTTATAATTATTGAAAATATACAAATACGATTGTTTACACAGTTCATGTGTAAGTATTCACCAGGTACAGTAAAGTCCTACTCAAGCTTAGGGTGGAACAAGACCCCGTCAAAACTCAACTTTTAAAATGACGAAACCTGCCAGTGCTAAACATTAATGGAGGAGTTTTCGAGCTTCACCACTAGCAACGTAAATTACCGTTCCTTCGAAATAAAAAAATCCCTAACCCGATTAGAGCCTATGATAGTGACCATTTGTTTTGCTAAAAAAAACCAGGGTCACCATAGCTACGAAGGGGAGCGTTCCTGTGATAAACAACTTAAGTTATGGGTACATTTCGAATACAACATTTGAACTTTGTCACGGGCAGAAAATTGCCCAGACTTTCGAACGACGTCGCGGGGTTCTTAACGATTTCCACCCTTACGTTGTGCAGCGGAGCTTTTAGTAATTTCCCTGACCGGAGTCTAGTGGCGTCACCTCCTTGGCTTGACGGGGGAGACGTTTGCGCCGCCGCTGCCAGGCCGCCAGGCCGCCCAGCTGCCCCATGAATTAAAACTCGAGGCGCGAGCGCCGCGTAAGTAGCGTGACGCGTGTGCTGGCCCCGATAGCACTGAGGGGCAGGTGCAGCTCGGTGCTTAATGTTGCCGGTGCCCCGTCTGTGTTAATGCGGAGACGTACGCACACACACACGCACGCGCGCGTGCGTGCACACGCACCAAAGCCTGTGTGCGGAATGCAGCTTTAAAACAGAAGGGCATTTGCGTAAAAATATATGCATTTTGCGGTCTTTCTTTTTAGCCCGTGGAAGTGGACTGTACATAGTTTACCCATCGCCGCCTTTTGTGGACGGGATGCAGTGCAGTATAAAGGAGCTGTCCGTGGGTGTTTGTGTGTGCGTGTACATGTGTTCATAGATGTGTTTGTGTTGCACTGCATACATACATGCACGTATGTATGCGTGTACGTATGGCGTACTTGTCTACGCACACATCTGCGTGTGTGTTCATCGCGTCTGTACATACCTACGTGTGTTACGTGTATATGTGTGTACATGTATTTGCGAATACGTATCGGTGTAAGTGTGCACGTCACTGTGTACTTGTACGCGCGCATCTTTGTACTCCTATTGAAGCCTCAACAATTGCGCAAGCCTTTCCCCTAATGAAAACAGCAAACAGTGCAAATGTGAGCGGTAGGCCGGCTGCAGCCGCTGAGCAAACGACCAGAGCCAGAGACGCTCCCGTGGGATTCTGGCTCAGTAACCGATGTCTGTACCGCGTGTCAGAATTCACACTTCCGAAGCAATTGTTCTTTTTTTGTGCGTGTGCGAAAACAAGGCTCGCAGTGGCTTTCCCCCCCCCCCTCCGTGTGCGCCTTAGTGCTAAGCCTCAGCGAGACGAAACGCTTGGACGGGCACAGTGCTGCTGCTGGGACGCAGTGGTGGACCTTGACATAGCAGAATTACAGACAGCAGCCGCAGTAGAATTGAGGAGGCGTCGTCTGCAGAGCTCCGTGATCGCCAAACACAAGACTTTATGCAACTTTACGAACCAAGAACTGTTGGTTTTGAACTATTTTACCAGAATGCTGCACACATCGGCCAAAAAAAAATGGTTTGCAGAGCGCGACGCGAACACGTGTACAACTGACCCTGGGCACTTGTGTGGATTTGTGTTTTTTTTTCGTCCTACAGTCGGGACCCTTTGCTTTACTGCTCAGAGCGTTAACATGATGGCAGGTGGGCACCGAGTGGAGAGGGCTCGACTCCTGTATAATTGGCCAGGGTCTGGGCCCCCTCCCCATGCAGTCTTCATCTTGGAAACGAAATTATCGATGGAAATATTTGTCAAGGAGGCGTATTTTATTTGGGTGAACCGATGACTACGAGTGGAGAAAAATCATCAAGCATGACTACGGTGACTGCGATTACATCCACTAAAGACCATCGCTTGACTGCCTTTGATGAGACGAAATGAACGAGTCTGAATGAAGGCGCAGACTCAGATAATTTAGTAACATTATGAGAGACTGCAGTGCAGAAGGAAGACCAAAAATGGTAATTGGCTATGTGTGTATTTTGAATGATTGGGCGATCTCATAGTATTGGGTGGAACAAATTGCCACGGCCTTCACGCCAACATTAAACCATGAGCCGACTAGACCAAGAGAATTATTCAATGAAATCCACCGACTTAGACCTGAATAAAACTCCACAGGTTGCCATCGACTAGACACGGAAAACGACCAAAAATAAAATGCTCTTACAAAATGAACACTGCTCCTGTGCCCGCGTCACACCACACCGCGCGCGCCCCAACACCTCGCGTCAGTCCGCATGACTACACCGGATCGATTGGTTGGTGCGTGTCACGCAAGGGCGCAAGGCGAGACTGGTTTGTGGGCAAATCCTGGGCCATGGCGTGAAACCAATGATGTCTTAAATCTCCCGGTTCCTGCATTTTTACTGGATCTTTGATTTTTTTTTCTTTTTCAAATTGCCTCATCCGGCCGCTTTAATTAAAAAAAAAATTCCCGTAAAGAAGTGAATTTGTCCTATCCTTGTACATTTTTGCGATTAACTGAATTGCTAACTTGGGTTTTTTTTTCACTTGCTTTTTTGTTTAAGAAAAAAGTGTGTTGCATGGTATTTAATTTTCTAATTTGCCATTTCATTGGAAGCAACCTTTACCCACGTGCCATGGTCCACGTCCAGAACGCAAGGCAATCCTTTTCGGCAGAGGCGTTTCATTCAGTGGGCGTCGTACGCATCATTGCAAGCAATAAAGCACGATCAAACGTGGAGGATACAGTCCAGATCAGAAAAACTGCTTCTTTCATTGCGTATGACTTTTGGAGACTCTAAAACTTTCGATGGTGACACGGCCAGACAGGCCACTTACCCACAAACCTCTGCTTTGAGCAACCGCCCCCCCTCCCCTCCCCCCCCCAAGTTACAATTTTTGCTCTTAAAGTTCTGCAGCAGCCAAACAAGTGTTTGCCATATCCAACCAAATTCTTATTTGGAAAAGGAGTTCCGGTTGATGTCGGCTGCCCCTGTTGAGCGAGTGTGTGTGGGGTAGTGGTGCACTCACGTTATTCCCCTCGTCGTTTCCGGTGAGCTGCAATGTTTTTCTTTTGGGTCTCGCGCGCCACCCGGGTTCGGGACGCAAACGCACTCACGGAAACTCCAGCCCCCCCCCCCTGCCCCCCCCCCCCCCAGCTGCGCCGTGGCGTTAATCTGTGTGGCATGTGACCACGCACGGCAGGTCTTTGGCTGCATCATCACATGCGATTGCACATCAAACCGTTCACAAGTTCTGACACTATTATGCAATTCTCTTAAATGTGTAATTTAGTATATAAATGTAAAAAGTTTAAAAATATATATATATAAATATATCTTAATGCTTTAAGTAATAATAGGAATCGATGATGAAGTATGTTAATTGTCACAGTTGCACCTGCCCCCCGGGGGGCTGTCATTTTGTGATGTAGCAATACACGACAGTTTTGGTTTGACACCTTGTACATTTTGGGAGACGTTCATCCCAGTCCATATGCAGGCAAGAACACTTGTGTTTTTTTATAATTGGTTGTTGGTGAAGATTATAAAGACACCAGGTGAATCCAGTATTGTGTGTGTGTGGCCAGGCTTACCGTGGACGTGAACTGATCGTTATGGTGTTATCCATGCCACCAATCCTCCCCCCTGATATTCCCATCGGCTGCGCAGAGAGCAGGGGTAGTAGTAGCCTTGTGCACGGCACTGTGGGAGAGAGATGGCGTAAACCGCGTTCGGGGATGATCGTCCCAACTAATTTTATAATTGCCCTGCACATTTTCCCGAATTTAAATTTGCATTACAGCAGGGGGCCCCCCTTAAGCTTTGTCCTGAACTGTTTTGGGGTCATGTTCTCTTCTCATGTTCTCATTTTTGCCAATTTTGCTACCGGTGTTGGCTACCCTGTGAAGTTTGGTTTCATCATCGGAATCTGCTACCAAGTGACTCGCCAGGCATGAAGCAGCTCCGGGTTTAGCGACACATCTGGACTTCCTTCGCATTTTCAAATGTGTGTTTTTCCCCCCCTTTCCTACCAATTGAAGTGCTTTGTAATGTCTAAGGGCGATGAGGGGGGACCTTCTGGTGTGCAATGTAGGAGCTGCTTCTTTCCGGGATGTATTTCCTCTTGGTATGCACATTTATCGGTTTGGAATTAAACTTTGCTCCGTAACTCACATACGTATCAGGATTGGCAAAAGGTTTAAAAGTACATAACGTGTTTGAAACTTTAAATAAAAAATCTCCATGTGCGTTTGCAGCATATAGCATTAATTTTAGTTTTGTACGCGAAAAGGAGGCATGTAACGATGCATAAATTCCCCGATTAAAATCAAGTCGTACCCTTGCGATAAATACATTGCATTGTGCGTGTTAGAATTATTTACAGTTTATGCAAATGATATGCCAGTCTTACATTCGGGTTAATGGGGCGAACAAAAAACAAAGAACAACAACAAGATATGTAAATAAGGTTATGAAATCTTGACTTTAAGCTTTCATGACTGCAGAAATTCATATTCTTTGGGTCTTTCGGTAAAATATATTTTTTTAAAACCACGATGTTTAGATCGCAACACAAGCGGTCGTCTTGTGTTGCAAACCTGTCTACGTGACTTTACCGAAAGACCTAAAGAATATAAGGTTATGAAAGTCAGATGGCAATTATCAACCTTGAGCCATGACAATTAATTCGATCATCTAGTGGCGGTGGAGGGGGGGTGATGACTCATTACATGCCTAGCGACAAGGAAGCGTTTGCAGGAACCTGCATTAATCTGCAGGTAGCATCAACGTACTGAGTAGCCCTCCTTAGCTTGGTATCCTCATTGTCCTGCCCTCGCACCTCCGATTAGCACGGTATGGCTACGTACGGTGTGAAATAAATTTCGATTTAAAGCTTTCGTGACTGCAGGGATTCATCTTCTTGGTTCTTTCAGTAAAGTCACGTAGAATGGAAATAATAAAATAATAAAAATAAAACATTTAATAATTCTCACGACATATCAAGAGGAATTTAGCATATAAATATGCTAAATTCTTCTTGATATGCAAATGCCTTTGTCAAGGCGCTCTTCCCCCTCCAACCCAGCTTAAATATACGCTGCCAAGCCTGGTGGTGTTCATTCAGACGCTGTCTTTCTGACAGACCTGTTCTTCACCTGAGGACGGCTGCTTGCGTTGTGGCCGAAACGTCGTGAGAATTATTTGATTATGTTCTATTTTTATTATTTTATTATTTCCATTCTACGTGACTTTACCGAAAGAACCAAGAAAAAGGTGTGAAATAAGTTCAACATACGTACGTATCACCGTGCAGAAGCAAGCAGGACTCGGCCTCGGCGAAATGCACAGCAGCTTCAAAGTCTTAGAAAGCACAATGCCTATTTGATTTCATCACTGAACAATTGTTCAAAACAAGTCGATTACAGTCACGACATGTTTTGTTCTTCAACTATACCACCAACAAAATGGTTGCAGCTCAAATGAATCTTTACTTGAGGACGTGTCGTCACATTGCAACTGTCTGTCATCTCAATTCGCGGTGGTGAGATGTTCGCTCTCTTACCTGGTATGCAGGATGTCATGGGTTAGATCCCGACTCTGACGCCTGTATATTTGGAGTTTAAATGTTCTCCCCACGGTCGCGTGGATTGTTCTCCAGGTCCTCCGGGCTTTTCCCTCCACATTTAGAAACAACATGCATTTCCATTATTTGGCTGCTATACATTTCCACACGATAAGCCACTTCGTTGAGCCATTTTTCCTGGCCAGGTCGCTTCTGCAAAAAATCTGCATCGCTCAGTGGGCTTTATGTGTTAAAATACAATTTTGAAAAAAAAAGCAGTTTAGTGTTAAGTCTTGAGCAGTTGATTGTGAGGCTGATACCGTGGTACACCTAGACCTGGAATTCTCGTAGTTATGCACAAAGGGAACGAACACGTCGCCGCACGGCTGCTGGTTTTCTTCTGCCGGGATGTGTGGAAACGTGCAGCTCGCTCTGCCTTTTACAGGCCGATGTGACCCCCCCCCCCCATTGTTGTTGGACTTTTGAGGGGGTCACTCCTCGTTCATGTCGACTGTCATCACGCCCAAACAAAATATACGCGTACAGACTTTAGCGCAGTGGTTTCCGCCACGTCGCACCGTTGAAGGCACACGAAGAGATCCTGGCACGTGGTGCGTTTGCAAAACAGGGTTAAAAGGAGATGGCTCTGCATGGCCGCTGGCTCGGATTGGTTTGCAGTATGACCGCGCGCGAACATCGAGATATACGAGGATGTGTACTGCGGTTTGCAGGGATTTTGCTGCTTGTTTCCTGAACCCAGTTGATATTGCAACTAAAATTGTCCCATTCGAAACAAAACCACCGCTTCGTTACGCAGTGAAAGGGGCGCTCAGTGTGCAGTGTTTTCTGAACGATTCTTTTGGATGTGGTTCTCTTTGCCTGTAAGCATGGCTTCATAGCTACACGAAGGTGCTCACCATTCGTTAGCTTACGATAATGTATTAACTGCACACTTGTGAAATCTGTCGGCATACTTTTACGATCGTATTGGAATTTTGTCTGCAAAAAGTGTGACGGGTTCGTCCGCCGTTAATGTATACGACTATAAACGTCTTAATTAATTTCATTTTTTTTGCAATTAATGCGTTGTACCGTCGAAAAAGGAACAAAAATATACACGCGGAATTCTCACCTTGCCACGGCTGCGTCGCATTGTCAAGGCGCACGTGCCGGTGAGAGCCGGAACTGAACGATTTGCTGGCATTTGGCCACTGCCACAGGACCCCTTTCCGCATCAACAGTGCCCCCGTGTTCACATTGCAGCGCAACTTTGGTGCATGTGTCAAGTGGGGCACAGCATTTACACACACACATACTCGTCTTGAGTGACTGATGTGGAAAGGTTAACTGTTGTGTTTCCAAAGGTGCGGAGGGCTATGCATTGTTACCACATGGCTTCATAGTCGTATTTTGGCGTGGCAGACAATACACCGGATTAAATTAAACGCTTTAACCAAAAAAACTTTTCAAAGCGTAAACCCACCTTTTTTTAGGCGCGGTTAAAACATTGCGACGTTTTGAAAGTTTAAACTTGGCTTTACACGAACCGTTTAGTTAAATTGGTCGCGCTAAACAGGTTTGTTTTCCTCTTGTGCGAAAAGGGCTTAGCGACCTTTCCCAGGGTGGGTTATTATTGTTGTCTCGCTTACAGGATTTGGAGGATTGGGAGGATTGCTTCAGCGCTGCCGAGGAAACTCTGTTGAGGAAGCCCCCCGCAATGTCCGACCTTCTGAAGCAGCACCACAGCATGGAAAAATTGCGACGGACAAAATATAAAATTGCCTTTTAGGCTTTAACTCAAGCTGCTGCGAGTGGGCTCCCATGTGTGCGATGGCTTAAACACAAGAACATCGCTCGTCCGTGGCTGCCGAGTCCAGAACCCCTTCGCCTATAGCCATGTGGAGTTCTATGCGAGGGGGGGGGGGCCATGCGCGTTTTGTTTGCGCTAACTGCCCACGTTCTTGCGGGCAATCATCGCAGCCCCCAAATGTCTGTACAGCGGACGGGCTAAAATTGCACTCCCTAAACGTGCAATGCGCAGCGTTCAGAGCGCGCAACACGATTTCCTTAAGCTCTTTGGCCCCTGCGGCTTGCCCGGCTGAGAGTGTTCGTCTTCATGGCGTGCGCGCGACATTGGCGGATGCTGCTGTTGAGCAATCGGTCGTCCATCTGGAGGTGTTGTTTATGGGCATTCCCTGCACTTCCCAGCTGATGGGTTCTCATTAACTCGGCACGTTGTTTTAGCCGGTGTACGACGTTGATTTTTGGAGTATAACTTTTTTTCTGCCCCTTTCAAGAGTCTATTACAACCGTTTCCATTAAAAAAATACGCCCGAATTGGACTCTAACGTGTATGAACAACGGTACGATTTCACGAGCATCGGAAATCCTCCACTTGCGAACAAGTGTAGATAAAGGAATGTTTTTTTTTTCTTTTAAAGTTTTCTTTGAAACACATTGCTCTCAAAGTGTACGGAGGCTTTGATGCTAACGTTTTGCCTCGCGATGCCTGTGTATTGTGCGGCGTCTTTGCATGTGTACGGGCGCGGGGCGACAGGGTCGCGTTGGGTTGCAAGAGCATCACCCGCGTGCATTGATTGATAGAACACCCTATGGGTGACACCCTCGTCCACATTCTGGTTCTGTAAAGACCAGGGCACTCGCTCAGGAGCAACTACTTGTGGCATGCAACATTTGGGTCATCCCCTGTTCAGTGTTATACAGATGCGTCTGGCCATTGCCGTGGTCAATTTGAAAAGCCTATTAACGAGCGATCGTGTTCCGTTTGTTGTATTGTTGTACGTCTTAGCCACGTCGCCTATAACCGTTTTCAACTCGACGAGCCGGCAACCATTCCACTGTTCCCAGTCCATATCATATTTGGGGGGTGGGGGGGGCATAAATTGTGCATTGCAGAATGAATTGGTTCAGCTCTCTTCCAGCTTAGAGAGCTGTTCGATATTGACTGGTCAGTTGTCGATTGCCATTGATCCACCCTATGTCCAGTCCACATAAAACTGCCGTTGTCCCGGGAGATTGTGGAATAGCCCACGAAGAAAGCATTTGGTAGAATTAGGAACAGCCGAGGGAGCCTTGGTGTGGCAGTGGCACAAGGTTTCCCACGTGTCCAAGAACACACCTCCATGCCGTCGTTGAGATGAAATGACCCCCTGTCTGGGCTTTGTAAAACGCTTCAACATTTTTGCGTGCACATCGACACCCGTAATTTTGTGACGGATAAATCATTCTTCTTGGTTCTTTCGTTAAAGTCACGTAGAAGGGAAGTAATAAAATAATACAAATAAAACATAATAAAACAATTTTATTATGTTTTATTTTTATTATTTTATTTCTTCCCTTCTATGTGACTTTACCGAAAGAACCAAGAAGATGAATCCCTGCAGTCACGAAAGCTTTAAATCGAAAAAGGATAAATCATTGTTCGTGGATGCAACTTAAGTTAGGGGCAAGCAGGAACGTTTTGTAAATTCCAGACTTGGGTGTCCACGAGTAGCGTGCACGGATGCATCCTGGTACATCTGAGATTACCCACCAGGTGTCACACGCCAAACACACAAAATCTGCCATGAAATCTCCTGGGCTCGGCCGTAGATGTGGAAACCAAGTTGACTCTGGCCTGGCTCTGTCGTTCCTCCCCACAATAGCTTCGCTCGCGCCGGGCTAAAATTGCACATGTGCCAAGCCGTTCCATTTAGCTTAACGGCACCATCGAGGTGAGGCTGAAGCCACCTTCATATTTGGCCCAGGTTTCTATTTGAGAAAGAAGCTCTACTACGAAGCTGAACCACGTTCGGACTCGGGTGAAGAGTTGTCTAAGCCCTAACCCGAACAGCGGTTTGATGTATAGAGTAATGAGGCAGCTTGGCCTTGTTTACGGTGAAGAAACTGGAGCAAATAGGAATCTTATCTGAAGCCTCGCGTTGTGTAGCGTATTTGCATGTACAGTTATGCAGACTTAATAACAATGTTGATAATAGATTTATTTTGTATTCATCCAAAGTAAGCTGAGCCTACTTCTATCATCATGCCTTACGTGAATGTGTTCAATACTGTAGCACATTATTCTCAGATATATTTTACCAGTGCCTTTGTTTACTAAGTTAGTCTTTTGTTCTTTTCGGTTTTGTTGTTGTTGCATCGATCATGTGCTTCCGGAATGAGAAAACAATACTATCAGATTTTCTTTACACAATAAAACATTAAACTGAAAAACTTTTGTTTCCAAACATGCACCGGTAACTGTGTTATTTAGTTGCCTGTGGTTGGTTGTTCATGTGGTGGCATCATGGTGGATGTGGTATATAGCCGAACCCAATTTCCATTTATACAGGTAGGAACAATAGGTTCCACACTGCCCACCAGGGATTATTTGTCTGTCTCTCGTGCATATTTGTCTGTCTGTCGTGCACGAATGCGCTGTCCAACCAAGTTCCTACCTGCCCACTCCGAAGGAACGCGTTGGCCTAGCAAAACAGCTGAACCAAGGGTCATTGCTGAAAATATCCGGCTTAAACTTTTGATAGTTTTATTTAGTTAGGCAGCGTTAGAATGATGATGATGATGATAATGTTGTTCAGTTTCCATTCAAATTTCATCTTGATTAAACTTGTCCAGTTTATTCACATAAAATAGTGTGGGTGGGAAAATCAATTAAGGATAAATAGTTCTCCAAACTAAAATGTATTATAATTAATAGTAATTTTGGAGCTCAGCCCTTTTGAACTGTAAGTAACTCATTTATCAATCTAAGTTTGATTAATGATCAATCGATGCGAGAAGAAAACCCCATCGACTGCTCCATAAACACGCAGTCGTTAAGTCGTTACGTGAACTGCAACAATGTTGTGGGCGTATAAACTACCCTGCAGTCAATTACTACGGAACACGTTTTACAAAACATAAATGGATACGTCGTTTTAATGCACAACTGGAAATATCAATATGAATAAAATATATCAATAAAATGTGCACATTGGTAGGTAAACTTATAGCAGTTTAACACGCAGTAGGCTTTCACGACCAATATCCAAAATAGTGTTTTTTTGGGTTAGATCGCGTAAATATAAATGTGTCGTTAAACCCGCCACCACCCGACACAGCCAATTAGTAAGGTTTGTCACGTAAACAAAACGTGCCAATCAGTTACTATTTCGATTTAAAGCTTTCGTGACTGCAGGGATTCATCTTCTTGGTTCTTTCGGTAAAGTTACGTAGAATGGAAATAATAAAATATAATCAAATAATTCTCACGACGTTTCGGCCACAACGCAAGCAGCCGTCCTCAGGTGGAGAGCAGGTCTGTCGAGTAGACAGAGTTTGAATGACACACTCCAGGCTTGGAGCGACTATTTAAGCTGGTTCAGCACGCCGGTGTGTTGGAGAGTAAACCCACAACGTATACAATTCGAGTCCGACGTTTCGCCGTTAATTATAACCAGCCTCATCAGGCGACAGCCAGAGTTGTGGAGAAATCCTCCTCCTGTTTCGGTCTTAGATAGAGGGACACACGTGATGTCGTCACATGTGAGCCAGTCAGATGCGAAGACGAGAGAGGGGAGGGGGGGATGTATGCATTAATTTAAATATCAATTTCGTGCTTGTTCATTCAAAATATGCTTCCAGGGAAAAAATATTTAATACAAAAATATATAGATAAGCAACGTTAATCACAACATCAAGATATTTTGAAAAGCAGACGATATGATTATCGTGGAGGAACGATGTACAGTACAGATCTTTCAAGGATCTGCAAGTTCCTCGCACAATCCAGTCTGGATTAAATCCAGGATGGATCGTAGGCAGGCGAGCCTGAATGATTCGAACTGGCGCAGGTGTTCCATTAGAAGGATGTACTCTTCGTAAGCATAGAGAAGGCAGGGCATAACTGTGGCCGAGAAGACCCAATGCTTCACATGGAGTGACAGATCAGGTAATTTCCACAGCATTTCGCAGCTGATGAAAAGATAATGACGCTCGACTGATTTTGAAACATCTGCTGCCAAACCGGAGCTGGCCATAAGCACACTGCCCAGGTATGATACATTCTCCACTCTCCACAACTGCCCCATGACTCATGGGACCGTTGACGGGCTGGAGTATTTGATGACATAAAATACTCAGGCAGATGCCTAGTTTTGGTGGGGCTGATGCTAAGGCCGCCATCTCTTTGTGACATGCTCCAGGTTCAGCAGCAGAGTCTCCGACTCTTCATCTGCATACAAAACATCAGACTCCGATTGTATATCTATAACACCACATCACCCACATGCTCTCAGTTGGATCTCAAGTGAGGAATTTGCTTTCCCACGCAGTTATACACCACTCGAGCTCGCGATTGCTATTCTAATGACACTGGGTGAATGTTCAGACCTTGCAACGTGTAAACATTTCTAGCTGATGTGCTTGGAATTCTGCATTTCCGTGTTTAGAGTCATTGGTGCTACAGGGGGTCCAGGTGTGTGAGAGGTCTGTCCAACTGCTTACATTGTTAAACCCAACCGGTAATGGACATCCATTGTTATTTCTATGAATACATTAACCCCCGCCCCCTTGGTCTTTGCACCTGATTGACGAGATCACATCTATCCCTCTATTTAAGACCGAAACAGGAGGAGGATTTCTCCACAACTCTGGCTTTCGCCAGATGATGCTGGTTGTAATTACCGGCGAAGCGTCGTACTCGAATTGTCAATAATAAAGGCTTTTGGGTTAGATCGCGTAAGTATAAATGTGTCGCAACCAGTGGCGGCTTCTGCAAAATCTCTCAAGGGGGGCAAATGTCAGGATGATTTATAAGGATAAGGTCCACCCATGCAAAGGATAAATTAACAGCTTAAGCATGTAAAGGCAACTTCACTTCTTTAATATTAATGAAAAATAAAGTGACTCTTACAATACATCTTGTTTGTTTCTATACTCACTTAATACAATCCACTCAAGTTTCTTTTATTAAAGATTCCACTAGGTGGCGACAAATAATATTGTTGGATGCAAGGTGCTTACGTATGTAGTGGTGATACGCGCTGGGTGTATATGTCGTGTGCCAGCGCGTATGTACGGGTGTGTGTGTGGTGACGCGCGCTGACGGGGAGGAGCAGGCGTCAGTGCGCGGGTGGGGGTAGTGCTGCTGATTGGCTGTGTGCCGGTGACGCGCCCAGAGGGAGTGATCGGGTAGCAGCGCGGTGTGATTGGTCGGGGAGTGGAAACACGCGCTGAGCGGAACCGGATCGTAGGGATAGCGCGTGGGGATTGGGTAACTGAGGAGCGGTGCCGACATTGAGGTCCGCATCCGCTCCGTCTCCCGGGAAGAAGGGGTATATAAGGTGATGCACAGAGGAGCAGGGGCAGAAGTGGAACCATCTAAGAATGAAGACGAAGGTGCAGAGATAGAGCCCGGAGAGGAGAGTAATGGAGAGTAGAGGAGAGTAAGGTATAAGTGTGTAGCCAGCGAGAGAGAACGGTCTACACGAGCTGAGTAATGTATAGTGTGTAGCCAGCGAGAGAGAACGGTCTACACGAGCCGAGTATGCATACGGTGTAGCCAGCGAGAGAGGAAGGTCTACACGAGCCGAGTATGCATACGGTGTAGCCAGAGAGAGAGATGCAAAGTCTACACGAGGCGAGTGGAGAGTGTAGCAGAGGCGCAGAGTCTACACGAGGCGAGAGAGGAGTGTAGCCGAGGCGCGGAGTCTACACGAGGCACAGAGAGCCGGCAGCACAGAATCCAGAGTCAAGAGAAGCGCATTGTGAAGAAGAGAGGCCACGCGTTGTATTGTTACAAGTCAAGATTTAATAAAAGAAGTGTGTTCCCGTCAAGGAGTTTCCTGCCGTCATTTTCCAATACTTCATCTGGCGTCAGAAGTGAAACGGGCTTCCAAGTATGGAGACGAGGAAGACCCGTAGGACCCACGGGATTGACCGCGAGGAAGACCTGGACGACTCGGGGCCGCTGGTGGCGGGGGGTGAGGAAGAGGACTTGCCCACGCTGCAGGGTCCGTCGACGGCGCCGGCCGAGCGACCGGGGACAGACGCCGGGCTTCGTGAGGCGCACTCCCGACTGGCGGAGCTGCTGCTCGCCGCCGCGTCCATCTTGGCGGAGATCAGCTCGTCGGGAGGAGCGGGGACGGTGGGGGACATTTTACAAGGTCGCCCCGCAGATTCCCGCCAAAACGAATGGGGGATTCCCGCCATTGCGCCTGGGCCTACTTTTGGCGGGAACGGCGAGCGCCACGTGGTGGTGGGTTCCCAAGCGCGCGCATCGACGTCATCAGCGCGCGAGGGGGTCCGCCATCTTACGTCTGCTGCTGGAGCCGCCATCTTAGACACCGACGGACAGGCGGAGAGGAACCACGAGGCGGATGACTTCATTTTTCAGCAGCGCCTGCCCACGTTGTCAGCCTTCAAGGCGGAAGGCGGAGACTGGGGCCAATTTCAGCGAAGGTTTTTGGCGCATCAAGAGATGTCAGCGTGGTCCGATGCTACGGCGCTGCGGGCATTGCCCGCCATGCTGGACGACGATGCGCTCGCGGCCTTCAGGGCTGCACGGAAGTCAGACCGCTCCACGCTGAAGGATGCGCTGGGTTTGTTGGCCAGGGTCTACGGGCCTCCCTCTACGTGCCGCCATCTGTTCTACGCAAGACGGAAAGCGGCCACGGAGACCACGCTGGCCTATCGCACGGCGTTGCTGGCTCTTGCTGATGCTGCGTTCCCTCGGATGGACGAGGAGGGCCAAGACGCGATGGTTTTGGAGCAGCTGCTCAAGTTGGCGCAGGACCTGGGGGTCCCTATCAACACAGCTGACGAGATTGATATTTCTTCTTTGAGAGTCGCCACGAGTATTCAAGCGCACGAGGCCCTGCAACGGAAGCAAGGCGTTGGTTGCAACGCTGCTGTCGTCGCAGCCCCGGGTTTGGTGGTCGCCGAACCCCAAGTCGTCAGCCCACGAGAGGAGGCGTTCGCCACGGGACGACCAGGGGACTGGAGGCCGGGGGCCCGGTCGCCTCTGCGATCGGGCCGAAAGTCGGAGCAACCAAGATCTACTCCGACCCTCGTCACGTGCTATAACTGCGGCCTCCGGGGCCACGTGGCGTCCGGGTGCCGCGCTCCGCGGCAGCGCGCCATGGGAGCTCGGCTGGACGACGACCGAGAGCCCAAGTCATCTCTACAATCCCCGGCAAGTCGCGGCACCTCACACGCTCGGCCTGTTTATTCGGCACACATGGGACGCCGCGTTGCGGCGGAGGAGGGCCGGTTAAGGTTCGGGGATTCGGTTCGGCGAGGGGGGTTCGGCCGGGACCAGGGAGACATTGAATGGGCGGAATTGGGGCATAGAATTGTGGCTGCTTCGGCGGGTTCGTCCGTTGTTACGGGATCTATTGATGGGGTTGAGATTAGGGTGTTAGTGGACACGGGGGCATCGGCAACTATTATATCGGACCTCATTTATAATATTCTTCCGGTCCAATGTCGTCCGCTGCTTCCAGTGGATGTGCCATTTTACGCCGCTAATGGGGGATCGTTGGGCATTATCGGTCAGGTTAGGGCGTCCATTTGCATTGGAGATATCAAATTGTCGGGACCCGTTTTCGTTTCGTCTTCTTTGGCAGTTCCGTGTCTTTTGGGCACTGACTTTTTGGCTAAAATGCCCATTAAAATTCTTATCGATCAACGATGCATTGAACTGCCATCGGGTCGCCGGATTTCATTTTTGACGGGCCCTACTGACATTCGGACGGCGTGCGCTACGATACAAGCGGTGGCGACGCAGACAGTGCAAGTGCCCCCGGGTTCACAGATGTTGATTCCCCTCCGGTTGCGGAAACCATGGGTGAGGGAGGCTTCGGGACAGAGTATGCTTTTGGGTCCTTCTAACAAGGCTGTCGGGGGTCTTGATTTATCGGTGGCTCACACTTTGGTGCGGGCTGACAGGGATCCGTTTGTGATGGTTTTGAACGCGGGGTCGCGACCAGCTGTCATTCCGCAGGGCACCGTGCTGGCTCACGCGGCGCAGGTCCCTGGGGATGATGGGTTGGTTGCGCAGGTGGGCTCGAGCCCCGCGCGGAACGTTGAGCCAAGGGAAGACCTTGAGTGGGTCCATTCGTTATGTGCCGCCTCGGACGATTTGTCGGCGGCGCAGTTGGGTGCGCTGCGCGAGTTGCTCATTGAATTCTCTGATGTATTCAGTAAACATAAGTATGACATTGGGTGCACGGATTTGTTGCACCATCACATTGAAACGGGCGATGCGGCGCCGGTCAGGCTAAATCCCTTCCGACTGAGTCCCGTGGAGAAGGAACATGTTCAGTCGGCTGTTAACGATATGCTAGAAGCTGATATTATTTCGCCCTCCTCTAGCCCGTGGGGAGCGCCTATTGTGCTGGTTAAGAAGCAGGACGGGTCCCTGCGATTCTGCGTTGATTTCCGTCGCCTGAATAAGATCTCTGTGGCTGACGCGTATCCGCTCCCTAGGATGGATGAGTCCCTCGATGCATTGTCTGGTGCGCGATATTTTTCGACTCTTGATTTGTTATCGGGGTTTTGGCAGTTGCCGCTCGACGAAGAGTCGAAACCTAAGACAGCATTTCGGACTCCAGGGGGGCTGTTCCAGTTTAACCGGTTACCCATGGGACTTCACTCCTCTCCAGCGACGTTTCAGCGACTTATGGAGCTGGTTTTGTCGGGCTTGCAGTGGGATACATGCTTGATTTATATGGACGATGTCATTGTTTTCAGTAAAACGTTTGAGGAACACCTCCGGCGATTGAGAGGGGTGTTCTTGCGAATGCGATCGGCTAAGTTGAAATTTAAACCGGCCAAATGTCACCTCCTTCGTAGGTCCGTTAGATACTTGGGTCACATTGTCGATTCTTCGGGGATCTCCACCGATCCCGCGAAGACGGATTGTGTCGGTTCGTGGCCGACACCTACGTCCGTTTCCGACGTGCGTAGTTTCATCGGGTTTGCTTCTTATTATCGGCGGTTCGTTGAGCACTTCGCCACTATTGCAAAACCCTTGCACGCTCTAACGGCGAAGGGAGTGAAGTTCAAATGGGGACCGGAGGAGGAGGCCGCGTTTCGCTCCCTCCGGGACGCCTTGGTGGGTGCCCCACCCTTGTGTTATCCCGATTTTGCCAGTCCCTTTTTGCTGGACACGGATGCTAGCAACACGGGCATTGGGGGGGTGCTATCCCAAGTCGTTGGGGGTGTCGAAAGAGTTGTCGCCTACGGTAGTAGGGTGTTGTCTCCGGCGGAGCAGCGCTACTGTGTCACCCGTCGCGAGCTGCTTGCCATTGTTTTTTTTGTGCAGCAGTTTAGGCCATATCTTTATGGTCGTCACTTTACAGTCAGAACGGACCACGCGGCGCTGCAGTATTCATTGAGGGTCGCCCAGCCCTCGGGCCAGTTGTCGCGTTGGTTGGAAGTCCTCCAGGACTATCAGTTTACGACTACGTACCGTAAGGGGTTGCGACACACGAATGCCGATTGCTTGTCGCGGTTGTTGCCTTGTGATGAATGCGCGTGTTTGTCGGGATCGGCGCGCTGTAAACCGACGCTTGCGGGGGAGATGGGGGCACTGGCTGCGACAGCGGGCGCACCGATCGGGGATGATTCCACTGCCTCTCAGGGTCGGGACTCGCTGCTCTCGCTGTCGCTCAGCGAATGGGGCCGCCTCCAGATGGCGGACAGCTCGCTGCTAGCATTGCGCCGCAAGGTTGGGGGTCCCGAGGGGGACCAGGAGCGTACCGGCTCCTATGTACTTGAGCGGGGCGTGTTATTGAAATGGGACAGTTTGTCCCGGCGGAACGCACTCGTGGTGCCTTCCGCTGTGAGGGGGAGGGTTGTCTTGGCGGCACACGAACGCCTCTTGCACTTGGGAGTTAACAAGACGCTTGCCCTGCTTCAGCGTGACTATTACTGGCCGGGAATGGGAAGTGATGTGGTGCATATTCTGAAGGGGTGCGTTGAGTGCGCCAGGCGTAAACCACCGGCCGTGGCAGCTAATCCACCGCTGCAATCTATTCAGGTCTCGCGTACCAACGAGCTCGTTGCACTCGATATTTTGGGGCCCTTCCCAGTCACGCCGAGAGGGAATAAATATTTGTTAGTGGGGGTCGAATACTTTACCCGATGGCCTATGGCGTGGCCTTTCGCTAACCAGTCGGCAGCGGCTGTGACGGATGCCTTCGTCCAGGGCTATGTCCTGGACAAGGGGGCTCCCGAACGCCTGCTGACCGACCAAGGTAAAAAATTTTCGAGTAAATTGTTGCAAGAGGTGTGCGATCTGTTGGGTACCAAGAAGGTGCGTACCTCCCCGTACCACCCGCAGACTGACGGGATGGTGGAGAGACTCCACAAAACCTTGACTTCCATGCTGTGCCAGCAGGTGTGCGAGGCACATGTAGATTGGGACCTGCAGGTCCCGGGAGTCCTTGCCGCGTATAGAATGGCTCCCCATGCAGCTACGGGGTTTTCCCCATTCTATTTGATGTACGGTCGGGAAGCTGACCCGCCAATAGAAACGCAACTTGGCCTGTCCGCTCCACGAACTAATTCTAATTTGGCAGAACATATTAAGTTTAATATTCACAAGCTGACAGAGGCGAGGGAGGCCGCGCGGCTTAATTCGCGGGCTCGCCAAATTGCTAATGAACGGTTGCGGGCACGGAAGGTGTCCATGCACGAATGGAAACCAGGTGACAGTGCCTGGCTGCATTGCCCTCAGGCACCCTTGGCTACGTCGCCTAAATTGTTGAGACCGTGGAGGGGACCCGTGGAGGTCGTGCGCGTTGCACGGCCCCAGTGCGTTCAGATAAAGTGGGGAAAGCGCCGGTGGTACGTTCACCCCTCCCGACTGAAACCGTTCTCGCCTCCATATGGCCTCCCCTTGTGTCGTGATGGCCGGGCGTGTGACGTGACCGGCGACCCAGAGGGGGAAATGTCTCTGCCTGATCCACACGTATTTTCGCCTGATCTGCTCCCAGGTGTCTCGGAACTGACAGCTGCCGATCACCGGCGGCCGGATCTCCGCGGCGGGGCCGGCCCTTTCAGGCCCGTTCCGCGCCGTCTGGAGCAGCCGGAACCGCCGGACGGTCGTCAGTGTCCCGCCCCATACGATGGACCAGCCAGACGGACTCGCGCCAGGTCGTGCTACTTTGCATGACCTGCCTCGTGAGGAGTCGGGGCAGTTGGAGCGCCTCGTCACTGCGTGTAGTCGCAGGGACGTGGGGCGCGTTCGTTTCGAATTTGCTCGTATCGTGTTATTGTTGACTTTTCGGGTTCATTGTCAATCTGTACATAGTTATTCTTGTTGTTGTTGTTGTGGTGTTATGTTACGGGGCACACTCGGGGGGTTACGGGGTCTTTTTTTGTTGGTTGTCGTTTTATCGTCGCGGTTGGTTGTTGTTAGCAGCCGGGCCGGCTGCGAGCTATGTGGGAGGGGGTGATGTAGTGGTGATACGCGCTGGGTGTATATGTCGTGTGCCAGCGCGTATGTACGGGTGTGTGTGTGGTGACGCGCGCTGACGGGGAGGAGCAGGCGTCAGTGCGCGGGTGGGGGTAGTGCTGCTGATTGGCTGTGTGCCGGTGACGCGCCCAGAGGGAGTGATCGGGTAGCAGCGCGGTGTGATTGGTCGGGGAGTGGAAACACGCGCTGAGCGGAACCGGATCGTAGGGATAGCGCGTGGGGATTGGGTAACTGAGGAGCGGTGCCGACGTTGAGGTCCGCATCCGCTCCGTCTCCCGGGAAGAAGGGGTATATAAGGTGATGCACAGAGGAGCAGGGGCAGAAGTGGAACCATCTAAGAATGAAGACGAAGGTGCAGAGATAGAGCCCGGAGAGGAGAGTAATGGAGAGTAGAGGAGAGTAAGGTATAAGTGTGTAGCCAGCGAGAGAGAACGGTCTACACGAGCTGAGTAATGTATAGTGTGTAGCCAGCGAGAGAGAACGGTCTACACGAGCCGAGTATGCATACGGTGTAGCCAGCGAGAGAGGAAGGTCTACACGAGCCGAGTATGCATACGGTGTAGCCAGAGAGAGAGATGCAAAGTCTACACGAGGCGAGTGGAGAGTGTAGCAGAGGCGCAGAGTCTACACGAGGCGAGAGAGGAGTGTAGCCGAGGCGCGGAGTCTACACGAGGCACAGAGAGCCGGCAGCACAGAATCCAGAGTCAAGAGAAGCGCATTGTGAAGAAGAGAGGCCACGCGTTGTATTGTTACAAGTCAAGATTTAATAAAAGAAGTGTGTTCCCGTCAAGGAGTTTCCTGCCGTCATTTTCCAATACTTCACGTATGATGACGTAAGCACGTTAATGCGAGCCCTCCCGGAAGCCATAGAGAATGCATTGCAGCGCCCCCCGTTCGAAAAAAAAACATCTTTGAATGTAAGTCTATGGGAACACTCTGGGCGATTCTCAGCCGGAGTGAAATCGCCCAAAAAGAGGCGGTACTCCACAGAACGTGACATGACGCTGATTGGACTATATCCAGAGGCACAGTGACGGCTAGCGTGACTGTGGTTGAATGACATTGGTGGTGCGTCGCCCAATCGCCCTAATGAAGAAACCGCCCCTGGTCGCAACCCTCCAACAAATGTGTCACGTTAACAAGACGCCAATTGGTTACTTCTTCAGCCCACCGGTGTGTTTGAAGAGTGAATCCACAACATTTAGAATTTGAGTTGTACGACGTTTCGCTGGTAATTACCAGAGGTGGGACAAAGTCATTGTTATGCAAGTCCAAGTCGAGTCGCAAGTCATCAAATTCATGACTCGAGTCTGACTCGAGTCCAAGTCACATGACTCGAGTCCACATCTCATAGGTGGGACAAAGTCATTGTTATGCAAGTCCAAGTCGAGTCGCAAGTCATCAAATTCATGACTCGAGTCTGACTCGAGTCCAAGTCACATGACTCGAGTCCACACCTCTGGTAATTACATCCAGCATCTTCGGGCGATTTGACACATTTTTTATTGATTGGCCGTGTCGGGTGGTGGAGGTTTGCGACACATTTATACTTGTGCGATCGAACCCAAAAGCCTTTATTATGAACTAGCTTGACTACCCGGCTTCGCCCGGGACTTGGATTCACCACGCCCGGCTGCCTTTGTCTCCCCAGTGGCGATGTTCACACACCACACCAGTTACTCGTTTGAGACTGAGTGGACCTAGGGGAGGCCCAGGAGCGGTTGAAATAATCGTCACCGGTGGTGGCCGTGGGCGGGAATCGAACTCAAGTCGCCGGGTTCGTAGCGTAGCGCAGCGCGCTAACCACTACACGACAATGCGTTACGCTTCCACGCGCGCGGGTCACATGACATATGTGACGTCACAGCTCACTTGCCGTGCAAAAAAAATGCATTATTGAGCTCCCCCCCCCCCAAAAACACACAAAAGTCAAATTGTTGCATGGTGTACAGTCTGGAAAGTACCCACATGGCAAATTTCAAGTGTGTTGCATGTTGGGAAGTACGCTAAACATTTTGAACAAACACACATAATCACAACTTTGCCTTTTTTATCTGGAGATAATACTGGTCGCGAAAGCCTGCTACGTGTTAAACTCGAATTGTCAATGTTGTGTGTTTGCTCTCCAACACACTGGTATGCTGAACTAGTAACGAATTGGCTTTTTTGTTTATTTACGTGACAAACCTTCCCAATTGGCCGTGGCGGGTTTAACGACACATTTATATTTACGCGAACTCACCCCAAAAAACCTATTTTGCTTACATTGTCTCACAAACTGATCCATTTTATTCACCCTTTACCCTCTTCCTGTCCATTTTCCCATGCAGAGTAAGTGTTGTCATATTTACAGCTGACCCTGTTAGGACATGCCCAACACATGCCACTTGTCTTCTCTTTAGAATTTCGATTTAAGCTTTCGTGACTGCAGGGATTCATCTTCTTGGTTCTTTCGGTAAAGTCACGTAGAAGGGAAATAATAAAATAATAAAAATCAAACATAATAAAATACAATTATCACGACGTTTCGGCCACAACGCAAGCAGCCGTCCTCAGGTGAAGAACAGGTCTGTCGGAAAGACAACGTCTGAATCTTTACAACTTTCATTGATTCCTGCTTGTCGCCATGGAAGTGGCGCATGGCGAGGTTGAGCCTCCTGGATCTGTTTGGGTAAGACGGCGCCGGCTTCAAAAGTGTCTTGAAAAGTCTCCCGTTTTTGAGCGGCGAGATTGCCGATCAATCACGATCGTTTGGAGAAGCTGAAAAATATCGAGGGCGTGGATGGACTTTGGTGTGTGAGATTGCACCAGTTTCTGCTGAATCAAACGCATCTTCTTAGTTTACAAAATGCTGGGCAAATTGGCATTTATTGTTCATTTGTATTTTCCAGACTCTGGTCAATCGTGTTATGTGGTCAATGATACACACTTGTTTTCTTCTTCTTCGTCTAAAAACAGCTTTCTCTCGTGATGTGTTGTCCTCTAAACTGACCATTCTTGCGTTATCTATTTACTTTTTTGTAAATCCTTTCTGTGCACGTGATGGGACTTGTTCGAACAACAATTCCGCATCCCCTTTTCAATCCGCTGGTGAAGAAGGCCTCGTCATGCACCGTTGTGTCATGGGGAGTTGACTGGACCTCATCACGGTGGTCAGTGTGGGTTGATAGACTTGTCAAAAAGAGGACGAAGATGCGAAGTATGCTTGCTGAATGCAACCGGTTGCGTGGTCAGAGAGTTGAGGGAATGTAATCACGCAAACCCCAACAATATCCGGAGGAAAAATGGTTAACGATCATACCAACAATACTTGTACTGCTAATAGCAGTACAAGCTTGTACTGCTAATAGCAGTACAAGCAAGACTTTTCTTATTACAGGAGGAATATTTCACGCGGGGTTTTCCAGGAAGATAACCGACACAACAGATACAGTACTGTCATGGGGTTTTTTGTATCACTTGAGGGTTTTTTTCTCTCATGCCCTTCACCAACCCCTTCACAGTGTATATACTTTATACTTCATATCGTTGAAGGTTTTTGCCTCACCATAACCTCATCGGCCTAACGCGGTTGCACATTACAGTACTGTAAATACCAGAGATAGGCAGCAGCAACAACAGATTTGACCTGCTTGCGTGAGCTACGACTGATGTGATCGTTCTCCTGCCGTCCACTCGACACGAGCCCTTGAGATGGTGTCCTGCCACCCGATTCCTCCAGGCTACAATAAAATATTGTGCAATGTTTCCCCGATGGCGGTCTGTTCTCCTATAACGCGGTAGTAGTTGCGTTCCTGAAGAACACCGCATCGTGGAAACATCGCGTTATAATTAATAATATAAAATATAGGGTACAGCACAGTCCGCGATAACACGTGGGATGCGTACGCAGGCTGAGCAAAGACTGAGGCGCGTGGGTAGCATCTCGAAGCATCCAGCAGTATCCCAATGCCTTGTGCGATGATGCTACGCCAAGGCAGCCGTACAACCGCTCATTTCCAACTCGCGCAACGTAGTTCCGTTCGCTCGATCGCGTTATATCTATTCGCCTCCGCGTTATCAAAAAAATGTGTTCCCTAATATATTAATAGCATTATATCCAATTCGCGTTATGAAAAGCTATGGGAGAACAAACTGTACTGTACTACACATGGTGGTTTTCCCTCACTGCAAACTCAAACGTGAGTGTAATGTGGTAAGACGTATTCTCATTCTGTCTTACACATATTCAGCCGTTCCTTGCCAAAATGCCCACGTTGTCAGCCTGTCTTGGGACGCTACTTCTGTGCAAGACAGCTTCCGATTTCATCGCTCGGGCATAATGCAACGCACTGATTTAAAACCACTGTCTAATGTTTGAAGGTCCATCCCCTTCTCCCGGCATCATTGCTTGGGACTGTTTTTTCCCATTGTTTTCAAAGGAGCCGTAACCGTTGTTGATTCTTCGGGTCAACATTATTTATCAAACATTGTTCATCCACACTGGGATTATCCATTATTTGGATCCCTTGAAAATAAGTCATAAAACCCATCAAGTTTCTGCCCAGAAACCGTTATATCGAGTATAAAAGAAGGCGTATATAACGCGTAATTTTACGTCAAAATTTGAGCTGCGTTGCATAACCTTTGCAATTCTTCAAATCAGTTTAGTTTCACTTTCGGAATAGAATAATTATTGAGGCATCATTTTGCTAATTTTTATCCCAATCACTTACCCAGCTTATTTGATGATGTCCATAGCTATTCCATTTGGTCCAGAAGCTGAATCTCTTCATACTGAAAACGGTCGCGATTAATTCCGAGGGAAAATCCTACTTACCTGAAACATCTTCCTCCTCACTCAAGTAATTCGTGTCCTGGTGTGAAATTATTTCAACGACGAAGATCTGCGTACAATTTCTGTACTAGTCTCTTTGGGATTGCTACACCCCAATGGGTTCGCGTCACGTAACGACGATGATGATGATCTGTCATGTCACTTGTCGACCCCCCCCCCCCCGACTGGACATCTATGAAAAAGAGCTTCATAGCTCATCGGATTCCTCCAGGATTAATCTTCACTTCCTTGCGTTGATGTTGTTGCCCACTTAATGATAATCTAAGCTTCCAACGCTGCTTCGTAATGCGTCTGAGTCAATCCTCTCTTTTTCCAGTTTCATTAAAAAATAACCCTTATTCTTCAGACACGTGTGAATGAGATCCGGTCAATGTACACACCACGATGAGACCAAGTTCTGCAACACTCAGATGATACTGAATATATGAACCTTATGGCGGTACCCCGGGGTACCACAGTACCCCGGCTCTCGCATAATGTCCGTGATGCAGTAATTTTTAGTTTGTTGATGATCGGCGATGCGGCAATCGACTCATCTCGACGAGCTGTACACTACGATGCACCACCACGGTGCCACGAGCGTTCAGGGTTTCATCGCAACCGTCCTCGCTGCGTTTCCACATCGCGGAGTGGCACTGATTTCGGATTGATTGGTTACCCTAGTCACGGTGTTGAGTACACCCCTGGGAAAATACAAAATAGTGTCCCAGAAATAAACATTTAATTGCCTGGGCCATGTATTATTTCTTACCCCGGGGTACCACCACAAGGATCATATACAGCCCAACAACAGACGAACCCTGCGATCTGCAACCATCCAGTAATACTATATACCAGTGCCCTTCACTCATTTTCAGAGGGTGGGGGGGCCCACTTTCCCTGATAAGACATCATCAGCGTGAAGGCCGGTTACACCACTTGAAACCATTGGGGCTTTGACAGCAGCACGATGATGGTGATGATGGGGGGGGGGGTGTTTTGAGATTTGTGTCTTACCGGGGACCGCACTAAAGGCCATCAGGGACCGCCAGTGGCGCACTGGCCTTGCACTGAAGAACGCGGCTCAATCGCGACAAACTGGAACCCTGCAATCTTTCTCTATTTACAGCTTCTTCAACATGAACCTGAATTCTGCAATGATCCAATATTACCTCCGATATGTGGAGGTAATATTCGTTTCTTATCCGTGAAATAAATATTTCCGATTCACCAAGAATCACCGCTTTGCTTTAATTAAACAAACAGCCCTTCTAAATCACCGCTTTAAAGTTACCAGACATTCGCCACTTGGTTTCTGAATCTTTATTCAGACTGGAGGAATCTGATAAGCTGTGAGGCTCTTTCTAGATTTGAAGTTTTCGTGACTGCAAGGATCCATACTCTTTGGTTCTTTCGCTAAAGTCACGTAGGTGAAAAAAAAATACTAATAAAAATAAGAAAAAACATTTTGTAATAACTAAATTAAATCACGACGTTTCGATTGCAACACAAGCAATCATCATCAGGTGTGAAAATCACAGCTAGAATTTTTTTTTACTCACTTTAGTTTAAATTTTTCTAGGTGTGATTTTTTTACTCACTTTTTTTTACTCACTTTAGTTAAAACATTTCTAGCTGTGATTTTCACACCTGATGACGATTGCTTGTGTTGCAATCTAAACGTCGTGATTTAATTTAGTTATTTCAAAAAAAAAATCTTATTTTTTATTTTTTCACCTACGTGACTTTACCGAAAGAACCACAAAGAGTACTGTGAGGCTCTTGTTTGCAGATGCCGACGTCTCACGCCAAAGCTCTCCCCAACACCACGAACAAAATCATTTGCGCTGTCTCCCCTCGCCCTCTGCCCGAGCCCCTCTCTACTCTCGCCACGCTCACTCACTTCGCGAATGCACTCAACTTCGACCATCATCACAATCCCCATCTCATTTCCTTATTTCTTATGTTGCACTCGTTCACATGTGTTTTAAAAAATATATATATATCTCACTCGCTCTCTTAACACCGTTTCATTCGCTCACACACTAGCTCTCTCTCTCTCTCTGGGTGTCACACTGCGACCCCAATTATCGCTATGGTTCCACACTGGTCTCACTCCTTACTACCACTCCTGTATGCGGTTATCTCTCTCTCTCTTGCTCTCTCTTCTTTCTGCTCACCTGCCCCACATCTGTTCTTAATCCTGCCTCTAGTCTAGCCTTCCTTCTTCTAAAACTTCCTTTTCCCTGCCCTCTGTCTTCGCTCCCCTCAACTATTCCTTCCCCGAGGTCGTGACACGTGCATTATGGTTACATCTTGTGAATTGCCAATGATCAACTCTCTTTTTTTGCTGTTTGAATGTTCCCACTGCATATGGCATCTTCATCATTCCCCCCTCCCCCTTTCGTTTCTCGTCTTTCTAATGGTTTTAGAGCGTTCTGTACATTCTGTTTTGTTTGAAAAATGTCATCCCTTTTCGTATCAGCTTTAAATCCACACACATGCTGTGATCATTTCATAGCCTATTTTTTATTTTGCCCATCACCGTGCAAGTCATTCAAAGTGGTCACACACATTTCAGCGTTCTGCGACTAGAGTACAGCATATATATTAATCTCTTGATTATAACCTTCACATACACCATGAAAGTCACGTTTAATGTCGACTGTCTTGTTAGCTCTTTGGCATTGTTTAAAAGTGTAAATGGCATGGCACCGGCCTGTGATCAACTTAGTGTGGCGAATCTGACAACAGACTCATGTTTCATTAGTGTGGATATACAAAACAGCAGAGGTGTGGACTCGAGTCATGTGACTTGGACTCGAGTCAGACTCGAGTCATGAATTTGATGACTTGCGACTCGACTTGGACTTGCATAACAATGACTTTGTCCCACCTATGAGATGTGGACTCGAGTCATGTGACTTGGACTCGAGTCAGACTCGAGTCATGAATTTGATGACTTGCGACTCGACTTGGACTTGCATAACAATGACTTTGTCCCACCTCTGCAAAACAGAGGTCCATATATCTATTATTTATCAGGATCATGTTTTTAACTTGTTCAAAAGTGGCGATAATATCACCCGCATTGACAATGCCACCTGCATTGCATATTCCCTCCGCACAAACCACGCGAGTATTTGTTTTACACAATCCCATCAGTCACGGGACCTTCTGAGAGTGCATAATGTCCTACGTGCAAAAAATGTATTTGCTCGAAAGTTTTTTCCGCGTTCGTTTCTGGAATCTCTTTTTGCTGCTCCATCTACAAGCTCAGTCCCATCCCTTTCGCTCCCAATAGGGTATTGGAGTTGGGAGACCATCCAAATATAGGATCACAGAACTTGGGGAATTGTTGGAGATTGAGTGTCATACCTGTCAATCTATACGGTTTACCCGTGTTCGTGTACAGGGAAATTGAGTTTTTAGGTCTAAACAGCGTACAGGCATTTCAATACGGGCACAAAATTAGTTTTGATAATTGTTTTTTTACCCTTTTATCTGGCAACAAAACTGACACCTTTATTACGAGGAGTCATGTTTGCATAGACCACAATACCTGCAGTCATAATGCAAACAAAAAACATAGCTCTGATAATGTATGCGCCTTGTGGCGTCATCTGGTCCAACCCATGTGAGACTAGGCTCTAAGAAAAGCTGTCTCGGGTGTGGACCAATCAACTTCAAGGACAGTGCATACATTATCAGAGTTATGTTTTTTGTTTGCATTATGACTGCAGGTATTGTGGTCTATGCAAACATGACTCCTCGTAAAAAAGGTGTCAGTTTTGTTGCCAGATAAAAGGGTAAAAAACCAATGATCATATTTTTTACTGGCAAATGAGGTACCAATGGTGTAAAATTAGTTTTATTTGTTTGTGTTTCTCCATTATGATAGTACTTTGTAGGATGAACGTTGAGATTCGTAAGGGCACTGGGTGACCAATAAGATCTGAATTGATCTGTAATAAGGTGGGGCACTGATAAGGGGTTGACAATATATGTTACTCGCACCTGTACCAACATTTTTTTTCTGGTACCTCTTAGCCTCATAATATATTTGCACTTTTATTTTTTTGTTTATAATTCACGCGCGCGTGTGTTCCTTTAAAGACCGTTCAATATCCCGTTCTTCGCAACGTTTGATGTGTTGTTGTTGTGTGTTGCTGTGTTCGCGGACCTCCGTTGTGAAATAGCCGGGCAAATGGCTAAGTGGGGTCAAATGGAGTGGAAGAAATTACTTTAAAAAAAACTAGGGTGATACAACTTAACGCTCGAACTTGAGCACCCATCGGTTCAGTAAAATAAAAAGCAACTCTGGCCCGGTTTCGACATTGCAGTGTCTCATCAGCAAGAAGCAAGCGGGCTTGCTTGAAAACCCACGCTTTGAGCGCGTCCCATTGTTTATGGGCACGGATGCCCTCTCCTAACGTAAGCTCGATGCAAAACTAAAAAAAACCACATCATCGTGGAGAATATAAAGTAAAACAACACGAGCAAGGGCTTCATCCGCGTTGTTCACGACGCCACGACATCAACAACAAGAACGAATGGGTGACGAAAACGTGGCGTCTGCCCACTTCGTGCTGGCGTTTAATATCGTCGCTGGGATCGATGGTTAACGGTGTGTTAGAGTTGAGAGTGGGATGGGTGGCTGTGGGTGAGTGGTGGTCAGTGGTGGTGGTGGGTGAGTCGTGGTGGATGGGGTGAGTGGGTGGATGTGGGTGGGAGTGGGTTTGGGTGAGTGAGTGGGGGTGAGTGGGTGATTGGGGATGGGTGAGTGGGTGTGGATGGGGTGAGTGGGTGTGGGTGAGTGGGTGGCTGTGGGTGAGTGGATGTGGGTGAGTGGGGGTGAGTGGGTGATTGGGGATGGGTGAGTGGGTGTAGATGGGTGAGTGGTTGTGGGTGGGGTGAGTGGGTGGATGTGTGGATGTGGTTGAGGGTGGATTTGGGTGGCTGTGGATGTGGGTTGCTGTGGGTGAGTGGGTGTGGATGGCTGTGGGTGGATGTGGGTGGTTGTGGGTGGCTGTGGGTGAGTGGTTGTGAGTGGGTGGCTGTGGATGAGTGGATGTGTGTGGATGTGGGTGGATGTGGGTGGATGTGGGTGGGTGAGTGGTGAGTGGGGGCGAGTGAGTGGGTGGCTGTGTGTGAGTGTGTGAGTGAGGGGTGAGTGAGTGGATGTGGATGAGTGGCTGTGGGTGAGTGAGTGGGTGAGTGTGGGTGAGTGGTTGAGTGGCTGTGTGTGGCGGTGGTTGTGAGTGTATGGCTGTGGCTGAGTGGCTGTGTGTGGATGTTTGTGGGTGAGTGAGTGGTTGTGGGTGGCTGTGGGTGAGTGGATGTGGTTGGCTGTGGGTGGTGGTGAGTGTGTGGCTGTGGCTGAGTGGCTGTGTGGTGTGTGTGGGTGAGTGGATGTCTGTGGGTGGTTGTGGGTGTGTGGCTGTGAGTGGCTGTGTGTGGATGTTTGTGGGTGAGTGGTTGTGGGTGGCTGTGACTGAGTGGATGTTTGTGGCTGAGTGGCTGTGTGGTGTGTGTGGTTGTGTGTGGCTGTGTGTGTCTGTGTGGAGCAGCAGAAGGCGGCGGGGGATCTCGCGCTCCCCGCGATCTGCGCGACTCCTTTTTGGCTCTCGGGCACCGCGCGCGTCCATTTCGCGTGCGCGCCTCTCCCTCCGCCTACCGGCCCCGAAGCCTTCGCTCATCTAACAACTCTCTCGCTCCATCTCTCTCTACCCTCGCATTCCTCCCCTTTATTATTGTGGATTCATATCGAATGCAGTTTGTTCGTCGAGCAAAATTATTTTTTTCGGTATGTTCAGAAACACGCAGCTTACGCTACGTGAGGTAACGCAGAAACTCCCCCCTCCCTCCTTCCCCCGCCTCCTCCTACGATTGTTCGAACATTTGTTGTCGCATTTCTTATTCAAAAGGGGTTTGACGGCTTCCTGCCGTGAAGTTTGTTATAATTGTGAGTGGTGGTGTTGGTGGAGGTGGAAACAAACGCGTTTGGTTTTCGTGGTCTCGTAATGGAGCCGGGCCGAGGGGCGGGGTGAGGTGAGCGCGCGCCTCGAGGGGCGGGGCGGGGGATTGAGGGGAGGAGGGATGGAGGTGATGGGGGGGCGGACATTTTCTCGATTCGGTACCCGAACACTCCGGCGGCCATCTTACTACGGGGTTGCCCCCCCCCTACTCCCCCCGCCCCGCCTACCCCTCTACCGTGTGTTTCTCTTTGGCGGGTCCTTCCTTTCCGACGCCGTTTTTAGTCGACGAGTAACGACGTCACCAACCACCATCCCCTCGCTCCCTCCCCTCCCCTACATCCATTAAACTCCCTCCCTGACAAAGATGGCCGACATGCCTCAACCGCCCCGCCCCCTTCCCCGCGGTTGGCTCATGGAGGCAAAGCGAGGGGCGGGGCGTTTAAGGGGGCGGGGGCGAACGTGATGACGTCAGTTTGCGACGCACCAATGAGTCGTCGCGCTTCCCCCCCCTCCCCGGGGGCAGCTGATCGACGAAGCCTAATCTACATCTGATTAGCATATAATTAGCATATTCTGCGGGTGGGGGTTAAAGCGATGTTGGCGTGGTTATTAGAAAAGGAGGCGTGGTTTGAAGAGGGAGGCGGCGCTATGTGGAGGAGGCGGGGCTATTTGGTGAGGGCCTCGCTATGTCTCACCACAGTATTCTGGGTGGTGAATCTGCGTGCATGAGTTTATAATATTCTAGTAGAATATACAGTAATCGAATCTTTACAATTAACGCAGTCGTGAATAAGCGCATCATTATGCGTAGCTCGATTAGACCGGGTTGTATTATAAGATTCACACCTCCACAATTTGTTACATCCCTGCGTTGCCATTCGATTCAATTATCCACTAATTTTAGCGTACAGAAGCATGAGTAAGAATATTTGTTCATGCCGCTCGTTGCATATTGATATACTTAGAGGCCAGCGTATCGTGGTCTCGATTAACATGCACTTTATTTTGATCAAGCATGTTTTCAATAAATAAATCAAAACCACGGTGCGGTGGTGAAGTATGCTCGAATAACCCCCGGTGAACCCGTTTCCATCCAGCAGTGGATCGCTTCCAGTATATGGGTGGACCACGGGGCCAAGGTGGGACTGGGTTGCTCATACTGCCATCGTGTGGGGTGTGGGATGGAGAGGCTTGCCACCGTGTTTACTGCCGTTGAACGTTGTTGGAGGTTGGGTGCACGTGGGAATGAATGGCTTAAGATGCAATATTCCAGCCAGTATATTCTTGGTTCTTTCGGTAAAGTCACGTAGAAAGGAAATAATAAAATAATAATAGAAAACAATTTTTTATTTTGATCCGGCAATATAAAACAAGTGTTTTATATTTATTTTATTATTTCCTTTCTACGTGACTTTACCGAAAGAACCAAGAATATGAATCCCTGCCGTCACGAAAGCTTTAAATCAAAATTCCAGCCAGTGTTAAGATAATGTTCCCAACCTCCGATAGATAAGCACGGTCGGCTGCGTACGGTACGAACGAAGTTCAACATACACGTTCAATCTTGATTTGAAACTTTCGTGACTGCAGTAATCCATACTCTTTGGTTCTTTCGGTAAAGTCACGTAGATAGAAAAATACATTTAAAAATACATATCACGATGTTTCGATCGCAACACAAGCGGTCGTCCTCAGGCGGAAAAAAATATCCAGCAGTGGAAGAATCACAGCGAGAGAGTTGTGGAACTGCTAAACCAGCAAGAATCACAGCTCTCTATCGCTGTGATTCTTCCTCTATCGCTGTGATTCTTCCTGGTTCAGCAGTTCCACTGCTGGGTTATTTTTTCCGCCTGAGGACGACCGCTTGTGTTGCGATCGAAACGTCGTGATATATTATTTTTAATTAAATTTTTCTACCTACGTGACTTTACCAAAAGAACCAAGGAGTATACATACACGTTCCCGATATGTATTTTGCTGTTAGTAATACCATCGTTATTAGACCTCCCTTGCCAGTATCAAAATACAAGAATAGGAATTAAAGCTTTCGTGACTGCAAGAATTAATATTCTTTGGGTCTTTCGATAAAGTCATGTATAGATAGGTTTTCTTTGAACCTGTCTACGTGACTTCACCGAAAGACCCAAAGAATATAAGAATAGGTTGTACCCTTTATGGCAATAAAACAGGAGGTGTTAAGATGTTCAAACACCAAACTTAAACCTTTGGCAAGGAATCATGTTAGTTTCCCCAATGCGACATGTCTCGGACCATGTTCGTGAACACAAGGCAGATCTGAAGCACTGGAGGACCAATACCTCGGCCGTGGCTGATCATTGTTTTAATGCGGTGGGCTCACACGAAATTGATTTCTCTAAGACGAAGGTACTTTGCAAACCAACTGGCTATCAACAAATATTCGTTCATGAAGCCATCCATATATTTCGACAGAGACACAATTTCAACCGAGAAGATGGATACAAACTTATCAATCATTGGAAGGACGTTATCAACCAGTTTAAGTCAAACTGGCTGTGATGTTCCCTTCCTGCCACCTTCAGATGTTCACCCCGTGGCTTCGGCTCTCCGATTTCACATTAGCAGGTTGAATTTATCGCGCCAACGTGGTCACCTACGGACGACGACCTCTGTGTCGCGGTGGTTCTGCGATCTTATATTAACATGCTAATCTCTCAAATTAACATAGCCACCCGCGCACTTGTCACGGACGCCGTTCTCCGATCTTACATTAACATGCTAATTTCTTTCCTCTTTGGTTTCTTCGGTAAAGTCACGTAGGTATAAAATAAAATAAATCACGACGTTTCGGGCACAACACAAGCGTCCGTCATCAGGTGGGAAAGCATGGTCTGCTGCTGAGGCAGACTTTTAAAAGGTTTGAAATGGGTGTAGCCAAAGGGTCATAAAGAAGTGGCCGGGGCTAGTGATGTGAATGTGAAAAAAAATGTGAATTTCTGACATTAACATTACTAGCCCCACCCACTTCGTTAATAACCCTAGCACTACACCCGATAAAACAGTCTACATTAAGCATCTTTCCTCCTCTCTCCTCCTGATGACGATCGCTTGTGTTGTGATCGAAACGTCGTAGTTTTTTGTAATTTTCTTTGAACCACCTACGTGACTTTACCGAAAGACCCAAAGAATATTATTCTTTCTTGATTTGAAGCTTTCGTGACTGCATGAATCCATACTATTTGGTTCTTTCGGTAAAGTCACTGTGCTGAACCACATTGTGGGAGTTCAGCAGTTTCACTGGATTATTTTTTCCGCCTGAGGACAACCGCTTGTGTTGCGATCGAAACGTCGTGATATATAATTTTTTGTTTTATTTTTCTACCTTTGTGACTTTACCGAAAGAACCAGAGAGTAATACTATCATCGTTATAGGACACCGTGTAAACGTCTGGAAAGTTCCCCAGCATTGATTCTAAGAAAACCCGAACTCTGCCGATGAGACGCTGTGTGTCGTCGAAACCGGTCCAAGACTTTTCTTTTACCGTACTGATACCGAATAAATGCCGCTGCAAAATTATGCAATGTAATTTTTTTTTAATCACGTGGAGATATTTTGTGGGATACATTGCATTTCTATTTTTTTTGGTCGGATTATGGGAGTTGACAAGCCACCAAACGGTGCGATTTCGGCCATGTGACCCCACACACTATGGGCCAGACCAGTTAAGCATAAAAGGTAGTCGGCGCTCCTTAAACGGATGGCAAAGCGACACGAACCGCAACTCCTATCGCCTTCTCGTCGTGGCGAGCAAGACCTCTCGACGTTGGCATTTAGCTCCATGAGGCAAGAATGGAAAGGAGACTGAGTGTAGTAGTTAATTGTAGTAGTAAATGTTGTGGATTTGCTCTCCAACACACAACCGGTGTGCCGTACTGGTAAGGAATTGATTGGCACGTTCTGTTTACGTGACAAACCTTACTGATTGGTTGGCTGTGTCGGGTGGTGGCGGTTGTAACGACACATTTATATTTACGCAATCTAACCCAACAAAAAAAACCTATATTATTGATTATATTGATCGCGAAAGCCTACGTGTTAAACTAAGTAGTTATATTTTTGTCTTAAAACTTTCGTGACTGCAGGAATTCATCTTCTTGGTTCGGTCGGTAAAGTCACGTGGATATAAAATAAAATTGAAAATAAAAGCAAATAACCACGACGTTGAGATCGCAACACAAGCGATCTTCATCTCTCCGCCTGCTGAAACCCGCTTGTGTTGCGATCGAAACGTCGTGGTTTTTTGCTTTTATTTTTCATTTTAATTTATTTTTAAAATAGTATTTTATTTTCTATCTACGTGACTTTACCGAAAGAACCAAGAATATAAGTAGTTTTAGTTAAATTTTGATTTAAAGCTGTCGTGACTGCAGGGATTCATATTCTTGGTTCTTTCGGTAAAGTCACGTAGAAGGGAAAAAATTAAGTAATAAAAACATTAAACAATAAAAATTCTCACGACGTTTCGACTGCAACACAAGCAATCATCATCAAGTGTAAAATCCACAGAAAGATAATTTTTTTCAAATGTTCTTGCTGTGGATTTCACACCTGATGATGATTGCTTGTGTTGCAGTCGAAACGTCGTGATAATTTGTATTGTTTTATATTTGTATTTTTTTTCCCTTCTATGTGACTTTACCGAAAAAAACAAGAATATAAGTAGTTCTTGTTATCTTCTTGGTTCTTTCGGTAAAGTCACGTAGAATGGAAATAATAAAATAATAAAAATGAAACAATAAAATAATTCTCACGACGTTTCGGCCACAACGCAAGCAGCCGTCCTCAAGTGGAAAACACCTGAGGACGGCTGCTTGCGTTGTGGCCGAAACGTCGTGAGAATTATTTTATTGTTTTATTTTTTTCATATTATTATTTCCATTCTACGTGACTTTACCGAAAGAACCAAGAAGATGAATCCCTGCAGTCACGAAAGCTTTAAATCGAAATTTAGTTCTAGTTACGTACTTCTGAGCGGTGCATCGGTGAGATGGGGGGGGGCAAGAGGTAAGCAAATGGGTGTGACGAAGGCGGAGCTTGTGAGAGGAGTGGGCGGAGCTTGCAGGAGGTGAGGCGGGGCTATACGGTGGGGGCGGAGCCTATTCGAAGTGGGGGGGAGGGGACGTGTGTGTGCCTGCGCGGTGACGTAACGAACGTGTGCGTTGTTACATACAAGGGGGGGGGAGAGAAAGGGGGAGGGGCCTGTGTGTGGGTGGGGGCTGTGTGTGTGGGTGGGGGCACGAGGAAAAGGGAGGGTTGGATTGGGGGGGGGTGAGAGCGAATCGGATTAGCTTCGTGCGTTTCCGTCGAGGCTTCGTGCGTTTCCGTCGGGCTGCGCGGCTCCTCCGTTGTTGGCTTCCTCGGGCGAACGTAAAACTTTAAGATCAACAGCCGCCATTTTGTTTGGAGGTTCTCTCGCCCGCCCGCCCGGGAGCCGCGGTCTCGGCCGCCGGGACACACAGCCGCAGCCCGGCAGTCGCCGTCCGTCTGCTGTTCGCCGTCGCCTCCGCTGTGCCTCTCCTGCCCTCCGTACGCGCGCTTAGACGAGCGAGGAGGGCTCTTCGTGGTCGCTCTTTGTGTTTTGTTGAGGGTTGGCGTCGCTGCCGTAGCCGTGGCCGCTTCGACCGCCGCCGCCGCGCTCCGTTCGCTGCCTTGCTTCCATTGCACCCCGGTGGAGCCGTCACCATTTTTGGATTTTTTTTCTCTCTCCCTTCTCGCTCGCTTTATTTTTATTTTTTATTTTTGGAAAAGAAAGCTTAAGAATTATTTATTGACATTTTTTTATTATTTTAAACGAGCTTCGCGGATTCGATAACGGGTGGAGGGAGGTTGGGGGTTTTTTTCAGTTTTTTTCTGGATTTCAGCGACGAGGTGATTACACGGCAAGGCGGGGGGAGGAGATAAATAAATATAAAATAATTAATCAACAGCCCCTATATTTTATTTTTTCACCGTAAATCTCAAGTATAACCGTCGAGTCGTCCAGCGGAAGCAAAAAAAAAATAAAATTTATATCTCGACTCGGGGGGGCCCCCCCTTTACGCGTCCTTCATCTGCGGGCAAAGTAGTGTTTTCGTCGGCAGGGGCGCTAGGTAAAACGTAAGGCTTCGGCCTAAGCTTGGGCGTCCCCCGCGGGGCCCGTCTGTCTCTCCCGGCCCGGCCTTCCCTCCCTCATCCCTCGGGAGGGTTGGACGATGCCCTGATCAGCCAGGACACGGGACGGCGAGCCGCCTTCACGGCTCTCTTCGCCGTCGTCGCCGCCTTCGGCTGGTCGGCGGTGGGGAAGGAAGGCCGAGAAAGGGGGGGGGGAGGAGGAACCCCGGCTGCTCGCGAGAGGCAGAAGCGATTGGTTCTATTGGGACGACGACGACGAGGAGAAGAAGGAGGAGGAGGAGAAGCAAAGTCGACGACGAGGTTGGGGCTAGGGTGGGTGGGTGGGTGTGGGGGGGACGGGCGTGCGGCCACGACGAGGTGGACCGCACCGGCCATGGCTGTGTTGCGTACGGACTGCCCGAGGGGGCCACTGATTTAAGGAAGAAGACGACGACGGTAATTATTGAGTTGGAACTACCGAGACAGACGGCCACTACTATACGAGCGATTTGAGACGAGGGGAATACAAGGAAGAGAGAGAGAGAGATAGGGGAGCAGGACGGTAGGGGGAGGAAGGTGGAGGAGGAAGACGCTCGCGTTCGAAGGCAAAGAAATAAGACGAGGATTTAAAGGGAAATCTCCACCAGCAGCAACAAGTCTCGACGGAGGGGCTCGCGGGCGACGGCGTTTTCCGAATGATCTCTGGCCACGGGGAGGCTGCTGCTGCTGCAAAATGGCCGAGAACCTGATGGACGGACCGCCCGCCGCCAAGCGGCCCAAGATCTCCTCGCCGACTCTCTCCGCCAGCGACGGCGCAGGTTGGTGGTGGTGGTGTGGTTGGTGGTGATGGTGGTGGTGGTGGGGGATACCCCGGGTCGGCAGGGTCGTCTCAGGACGGGATAGGGACGATAAGGGGAACTGGTGGCATTCGTTAACCCTCCTCCCCACGTCTCGTCCTCTGTGGTGTGGCGGGAAGTTGAATTACTTGAATTCAGTGAGCGGGGGAGTGTTGGGGGCTTTAAATTGGCCAGAACGTGCAAATCGCAGGACCCTCCTGAAAAAGGGAGTCGTGGACCGTGCGTTGTTGGGCAAATGCATGACATCGCATTTATTTGATGTTAAGTGCCAATGTTGTGAATGGTTCAGTTGGTTAAACTGCGACATAGCAGGCGTCTCTGTATGTGTTGCGAAAATGGGGTTTGTTGGTGTCGTCAGTGTAATGTTTGGTTGCATTGAACGGTGTGCATTGTAAATCCAGACCGTATGCCTGTTAAGTCTACGCTACGTGTGCACATGATATACATACAGTACGTTGAGTAGTCTAATGCATACAGTGCTATAAAACAGCAATTATACTGTTATGAGATTTTAGGTTTGTTGGCACAGACGCTTTAAAGAGACGCGATTGGTTTAGAATTGCAGAAATTTCCAACGCCGAATTCAACGATGTTTGTGATGCGAGTGTTGCCAAGGGGCCCATAACTGTGCACACGCGTGCTGGTGGTGTCTCGTGCATTTGTGCACGAATCGAATGTTGCACGCGCGCGTGTCGGTGCGTTATGCACGTGCGCGTGTTCGCACGCGATTCCTCCGTGCACCGCGCGCTGCCTTTAGCCTTCAAAGCTCCCCCCCTCCACCTTCCCACCCAGCAGAAAACTGAACAATTAACCACCGGTTTCCACCAACATCCACACGGACAACCGTTGCACATGTTTGTTCCACGTTGCTAATTACCACCAACCCCCCCCTCCTCCCCGACTTGGCGCGCAGACACTGCCTTCGGCTCGGTGCTGTTCGAGCTGGAAAGCGAGTTGCCAGATGAACTCATACCGTCGAGCGACCCCCTGTCCCGGCTGCCCAACGGCGGGGAGCCGGGAACCATGGGTGGCGGGGGCGCCACCTCCATGATGCACGACGCCGCCGCCAAGCACAAGCAGCTGTCCGAGCTGCTTCGAGCGGGCAGCACCTCCAACTTGGGCCCTGGCGGTGGTGCCGGTGCGGCCTCTGGAACCGCCGGCTCAGCTCAGGGCCAGGCTGCCGGGCAGTCTTCGGCATCCGTCGGCGCTGGTCAGCAGCAACAACAACAGCAGCACAGTCCTAACGTGTCCACGGTGCTGGGCAATGCCGTGAAAAGCCCTGCGGCGCAGGGCGGCCTCACCTCACCTCCCGGCATGCTGGCTGGGGTAGGTGGGCAGGGAGGACCAGGCGGCCACGGGGGGCCCGAGCAGCAGCAGGGCCACCCTGGCTCTGTGGGCATGCAAGGTGGAATGCTGAATCCGGCGGTGAAGAATGCCATGAACTCTGGCATGGGGCAGGGCCACCAAACACTCCTGAACAGCAATGCGCAAACGATGATGCAGCAGCAGCAACAGCAGCAGCAAGGCGGGCAACAGGGACAAATGTTGAACGGGCCCCTTTCGGCCAACAGCCTGGGGGGCATGGCTGGAGGAGCAGGAGGCCCCGCGCCTCCCCGTGCCGCCATGCAGTTCCAGGGCACGGTGGGAGCCAACAGCCTCCTGGCCGAGACCCTGGCCCAGGCGACGCCGGGGAATCACCCCGGCCTGGCGCAGTCTCAGGCCGGTGCCATGAACAAGGTAGGTGTGATGGCTCTGTGTTTGCGTCTCGTGTCCACCGCGAAAAGATTCCTTCGTATTCGGTGTTATTTCTTTTCGTTCTCAAACACGCAGCCCAAATAGAGCTTGTGTTGGGTTGTAAAACGCAGCTTCCCCCCCCCCTCCATGACCACCCCTCATGACCACCCCTCACCCCCCTCTACTAACTCACGCCACTCCTCCTCCAGCTGCCCCCTCCTCCTCCGTCCGCAGGACAAAGGAAGCCGCCGCTCACACGCGTATAACGCGGGTGCTGCGTGCAGAAATATCATCGCCCCTTGTGCCATTGAACGGGGGGGTTTGGTGGGTGGTGGTGGGTTTTTACCCCCCGTAGTCCACGTTGGTTCATGCACACAACCTCTCTCGCACATGAGAGAGGGGGGGGGGACCCCTCCAGTGATGCCGTCAATACCAACTATTTACTAGGGTTGCCTGCTTTAGTTTGTCACTCGCAACGCACAAGTTTCGACTGGGGAATGGGGGGGTTCAGGCCATTGTGTTAGAAAAATGTTGGCCTCTTGCGTTTGTTGTATGCAAAGGACAACTTCGATTCAAACACGATTGCGTTTCTTTTGGACGTGGTTTTCGAGACGTGTATCCTCTCCGTCGTGGCTGGTGTGTGTGTGTTTTATAAACATCGTCACTGGGGAGACAAAGGCGGCCGCGTGTGGTGTTGGCCACCCCCTCGAGTGCCGTGACGGCCTTAATAGGTGCTCGCTAACAGCACTTGCCCCCACAGTCTGTTAAGGCTACGCGGGGAGGGGGGTGAAGCTTTGTCTTTGTTATTGCAAGTGTGAGTAAATGGGGACCAATTGAATGGGCCATGTAGGGGCGCGGGAGAGGTGGTTCGAATGGGGGAATGTTTGCTGCACTGCCCAGTGCTCTACTTTTGCATCGATTTTGGCGTCTATAGCGGCATTTCAATCCGTCAGACAGAACCGTGAATATTTACAGATGTGTAAGTTATACGGACAGATAGTAAAGATAAAGGGAAGGCCTTGGAGCCTGTACGTGCACTTTGAGATTGCGATATTGATCGGTAACGCTCCTCAAACACGTTATCCTTGTTACATATCTTTCCTCTTACGACGGTGTTGTAATGACGAACATGTTGCGTTTATCCGTCCTTATTGGGGAGGTGGGGGGGGATATCCTGAACGTGTGAGTGAGCGGTGCTGCTTGGGCATTGGGGATAGCCACCTAACTCCTGGTGTAGGGATTCCCTCCTATGGGGGGACCGGTGGAGCTGAGAGAATGTGGCGGTGTCTGCTACTGCTGCTGCTTGAAACTACTGATGATTCCCTCCTAAAGGGGGAACCGGTGGAGCTAAGAGATTGTGGCATTGCCTGTGGACTGCTGCTGCTTGGAACTACTGATGATTCCCTCCTAAAGGGGGAACCGGTGGAGCTAAGAGATTGTGGCATTGCCTGTGGACTGCTGCTGCTTGGAACTACTGATGATTCCCTCCTAAAGGGGGAACCGGTGGAGCTAAGAGATTGTGGCATTGCCTGTGGACTGCTGCTGCTTGGAACTACTGATGATTCCCTCCTAAAGGGGGAACCGGTGGAGCTAAGAGATTGTGGCATTGCATGTGGACTGCTGCTGCTTGAAACTACTGATGATTCCCTCCTATGGGGGGGAACCGGTGGAGTTGAGAGAATGTGGCATTGCCTGGTGTCTGCTGCTGCTTGATGCGACTGATGCTGCACCAAGTGGCGATACGTTGAGTAGCCACCACCACCATCATCATCAGCCGCCGCTAGGCCCCGCGTTGCTCGCTCGGGGTTTAGAATTTTCATGTCGGGATTAAGAGAGGTGAATTGCAGTGCCCCGGATTAGCCAGCCGTGTTGTGTATTATATAATGACGCGTGCGTTTGACTGTGTTATCGCCAATGTTATGCGCGTGTGTGTTTCTATCTTCGTGAGCGTGTTTTGTGTACCGTGTGTGTTTGGCGTCGATGCATGCATGTGTGTATTTGCGTGAAATGAAACGTTCGCCACGCGTGCAGTATCATTTTGCGGTGGGTGGTGCATGCGCGTTATAGCAGCCTGTGTAAAGTGCATGCTCGCATATGCGCAGATCCGTATCCGTGCTTACACTTGCCTTACAATGCTCCTACGCGTAAGAATGTGGAACTGTGCATATACGATGCAGCATATACGAGATGTGTAGCAATGCATTGCATCTAGTGCGCACTGTAGGTGCATATAGCAGCAGCGCAGTCGTGTATGCATAGCACGCAGCATACTGTACTTTAATGTAGCGAGTGTTTAGAGCTGTCAATCACCAGCCGGCAGTAAACGGAGATGTGAAGATTGGTTAGGGACCCCCCCCCACCACTCCTCTCTTCATCCAGCAGTGGATGAACGACAGCTTATCAATAATCAATATCAACCTCCCAATAGTGACGGCTTTGAAGGGCCCTGATCATCTAACAGTCGAATTGACGATGGCTGCGGATTATTAAACTGGTGACAAAATAAATGCGCCTACGAAGTGTAACCCAACAACAACAACAACACGTCATCTCTGCAGGCAAGTGGATTGCCGTGAAGGCATTTGAAGGGCGGGGGATGGTTGTCGGTTTTTGTATTGTTATTTAGGCATTGGGTAAAGCGTAGGCCTGCAACACACTCAGCTTTAGAGAAGTCGCAGCAGCAGCGATTGAGGCCCGTGTGGGGTTGGGCATTGTACAAGTTTTTTTTCCACGAGCGTGTCTCGCCATTTTAAAGTGTTTACGCCCCGTGCTTTTAAAAGGCACGGCCTTGCTCGCCCACCCCACCCCACGTCTGTCCGTGGTGCGTGTGTTAATGCATATGCCTGCCTTCCGTGCGAGCGGGGTGGTTGGGTGGGTGGGTCCTGTGTTGCTTGTGTGTGTGCGATATCTGCTTGAGAGAGAGAAGTTGTGTGAAAAAAAAGCAGCGTGCGGATCGGTGTTGTTGACCGGCATTGTTGTCCGTGTTAGACCGGTTTTGGTGGCTCAGCCGATACTGTGCCTTGTATTGTGCGTTTCGGCCCACGCTTCACCAAAACGCATATGCTTAAAGGTGCCGGTTACATTGTGTAGTTTGTCGGTGCGTTGAAGTAAGTGTAAAAGCACTGTTTGTTGAAAGTGATTGTTGTTTGTGGTAGTGGATAGCGAGACACTCTCCTTGATAACTAGAAATGTATGTTTTTCTTAACCATATGCATTTTGGGTTGTTTCATCTGCATTCTCATCCATGCAATGTTTGAGGAGCCAGAAAGTACAGTAGTTGAGTATAACACGTGCACCTTTTTTGCGTAGCTTGCAAAACGTGTTCGTCAGAGGTATTTTAGCATGGAGCTGTGCTTATGACTTGAGACCATTTGACTGTGAAACGTTGTATATATATAATTTCCTTGGTGTTTATGCATACACGGAAACTGAAAATAATTCTCAACGCATTTGTAGTGCATTGCAAACTTTAAATAATGAAGCATGTAAGGATAATACGTATTTGCAATTCAATGGTTGTAGCTCTGAGTTTCAGTTTGTACGTTGTAAAGAGGCAAGCCTTTAATTTCGCAAACACTCCTGTTTTATTGTGAAAATGTTAAAATCTTGGTGGCACTGTTGTGGGTAATGTGCAATGTCGAATTATGTATCCCAATGCAAAATTGGCGGAACATTTTTGCAGGTTTTCAAATCTACATTGGTGATGGGGCTTGAAAGAGTTTTCGCACGTTGCATGTTAAGCGTTAGCGAGTGAGGATTTTAACAACTGCACATCCGTATTGCATGGATATTGGTTCGCGATTTAAAAGCAGTGTCTACTTGCAAAAAAAACTAGTTTGGGATTATCAGTAAAACAAAATGGCTGCTGCAAGACGCTGTAAACAATGTTTGCACGTGCGAATGTTGTGCCGAAGCATGGACATCGGTGCGATGTTTCGGTCATTTACGAGTAAATATTCTTACTGTAGAATGCACAGGTGAACGTAGTTTTCCTACAGCTTGCTTTAACTTAGACGACGATTTGCGGTGGTTAATTAGTTCTTGGATGTGAAGAGATGTTGCTTTGCTTTTGTGGCTTGGCTAAGTGGCATAGGTGTGTGGTGTAAAATTTTGTTGGTGCACTGGATATGCCTAACTCTTAGTCTTGGGAAGCCTGCATTAGGGCACTTTATTGTATGTGTTGTTCGCAAAATATGAATACAAGTGCATATTTGAACAGTAGTGGGTGTGCTCCAATGTGAATACCATTCTGGAAAACAAGGTGTAGTATAAATGAACGTAAACACACTTTGTAGGTTTGTTTAATTCTGCAAAAATGAGGCTGCACAGTGTTGAATAATTATTATATTTAAATGTTATGTCCTAACAGGGTATCCTCCATCAGTCATTGCAATGTTCTACTTAACTAACCCCTGTCAGTTCTGTCTTCATTTCCTCATTCGCACTTGTGTGTGTTCCTTGTTGCACACGGTGAAAACCATCACTCACATGAACTCACTCGCTTGTAAAAAGTTCTCACATGATTCTTGCTGTGTGCATATTGCAGATGACACCATCCATGGGAGGTGGCGCCTACGGCCAGCAGTACAACCAGGCCACCAACCAGCAACTGAGCGCTGCGGCCATGGGCAGCACGATGCAGAACAAGGGCGGCATGATGAACAGCATGCCGGGCTTCCCCAGCGACCTCAAGAACACCTCCATCACCAGCATGGCCAACATGGTGAGCGCCGTGGACGGATTCATTGCCACACCTGCCGAGATAGTTGCAGTGGCACATATCGACACTTGGGTGGAAATGTGTGTGTGTGGTGGCATTGCCACAACGATTCAAGGGTCCATCATCGATCCATACGAGAGAAGCCTTTGCTATTGAAAGTTTATAGGCCCAATAAAAGTGCAAACCCGCAGATTTTATTTTCACTGATTTCTAATAAGAGGGTATAGAATAACAGTATCTCTACTAATTTCCTAATTTTTCGACACCAATGCCTCTATCCATGTGAGGCCTTCTCTATGCTGGATGTTCAGCATATTCCCGCAATTTAAAATGACAGTAAAAGAGAGAGTTGACTTTTTATTTACAGGGAACATTTGCTGACATTGGAAATGGGAGTTCTCATGTTTTCACACTTCTTTTAATGGAAATCTTGGAAATTGGAATATTATTTGAAAATTAGAACACAAGTACAAATTGGAGTACTTAAATTTTTGAGGGGGAAAATGCTGATCAGGAATCCCAAACGTTTAGATGAGTGGAAGATCCACACCATGCGTGCAAATTAATTGGCACTGCATTGTGCGCGTAACTAACGCAGCAGACTATTGAGCGAACAATTAAATGTGCATTAATAGGTGTATTTCTAAATATCTCCATTTCCCTAAACAAAGCACGATAACCAATGTTAACGACACAGATGTTCATACTCTCTAAACGAGGCCGATGAAAACTGGCTGAGGTAAGTCAATATCTGCAGGAATGCAGTGCCACTCATGGTTAATAAAAACGTTTACACTATGAGATCTCCTTTACCAGTGGCAAAATATAGTAATAGGTTTTTACCCTTTTAACTGGTACAAAATATGACACCTTTATACAAGGCATCATGTTTGCAATAACCTCATCACAAGCCGTCAAAATGCAAACAAAAAGAAACAACTCTGTAACATAGTGAGTATGACAAAAGTTCTCAAACTAACCCCTCGCTGGAAGGGTCTGTTGGCTTGAGGTTTATACCTGTATCAAGCTCTTGAAGCCAAAACCTCCGATGTTGTGCACTAAAGCGCTAGGGTTAACCACCGCGATCAAACCTTTTTTTACGTCAAGTGGTTAGATTTTTGTTCTTCCACCAAAGGCAAATATGGTTTCACAAAAACCCATTTTGTGAATTTGTGTTCGTACTTGGTTTGGTCTTAGCCAGCTCCTGTGTCAAAAGGTAAACCGAAAAGAATCCTAATGTTTTACGAGGCTCATAGGTTGCTGTGTATCAGGAATTATTATTTGGACATTATTAAATGGAGGTGTTAACATGTTGACACCATCCTCAGTTCTGATCAGGTTCGATTGGTATTGCATACCGTGGTTTCGTTGTAATTACATCATCCCTCGGTTGGCTTTCTTTATAAAAACTTGCACTTTAGCATGTCTTCATTTTACGTTGATGCATTTGTGTGTTTTTTATGCAGTGTGTATATCGGATACCACGCATTTCAATCGAGTGATTGCATTAAGCAGAAAATCGATTGCTTGTTTTGTTAGGTAATTCTGTCAATAGGGTCAAGAAAGAGTGGAGCCCGCACATACATAATGTGTGTATTTATAGTTTAATGCAAAATTGATGTGCGCTCTAAAATAGTTGTGGTTTGGAAATCCCTGTAAGGTGTTGTAGGCTTTTATGCTCCATGTGCTCGTATGCAGACGCTGCTGCCGACATTAACTCATGCACTGTACTCGGCACTGGTGGATGTGCACGTGAGTGCCATGCTTGCTAATATTGCGATGGAGCCAAGCTGTTAATAATATAGTTTTTTTTTGGGTTCGATCATGTAAATATAAATGTATCGTTAACCCACCACCACCCGACACATCCAATTAGAGAGGTGTATCGTGTAAACAAAATTTGGCAATTGGTTACGACTTCAGCACACTGGTGTGTTAGAGAATAAATTCACAACATTTACAATTCGAGTATGACGTTTCACTGGTGATTACAACCAGCTTCATCAGGTGATTTGCTAGAATGTTGATTCTGGAAAATTATCTTTACGCATTCTAACCCAAAAAAACCTTTGCATATTGGTCACGAAAGCCCACGTGTTAAACGTAGCAAAACTGGCTAGTACATAGCAGTGAAAATGTCTTTAGGATAAGTTGCTTGGATGAAAATATCAGTACAAAATGTAGTAATTTAAGCAAGTTTCAGCTACGCAAATTAAAATGTTTCATCCATTGCTGAGTGTTTATTTCCTGAAAAGTTATCCAGGCAGCCAGGGTTAAATGGCCTAAAAATGCCTATGCTTATCAAAGGAATAGATATGTTTTTGTTGTTCACCTGAGAATTAACTTTTAGCCATCATGTAGCAGACACATCACGCACAAAGATAAGTCCGCAGAGTTGATGTAAAGTAGCAGCGTGTCCCCGTGAGTGTTTTTATATTTTCTCTATTTATCCTCTTGATTTGAAGTTTTCGTGACTGCAGGAATCCATACTCTTTGGTTATTTTGGTAAAGTCACGTAGGTATAAAATAAAATGCTTTCCCACCTGATGACGGACTCTTGTGTTGCGCCCGAAACGTCGTGATTTATTTTATTTTATACCTACGTGACTTTACCGAAAGAACCAAAGAGTATATATTTATCCTGTAATACAAAAATAATTATATAGCATGTGCATTTTGGGGTCACCCTCTAAAAAATTTACAGTAATGATCACACCAGCAATGAATCGCCTTGGGTGATTGTTATTTGATCAGTGGACTGTTTATTCCTGGAGTTGGCCTTGGATAGCCTTTTTTGTTCTAATGTGTTCAGTCAATAGGCGTGCCTTAAATTAGGATGTGGTTGTCTGCATACCCACTTTTTCATCTTTAGATAAAAAGTCTATAAGCTTACTGTGATGCAATAAATGTTTACATTTATGTATACATCTGTGCTCGGGTCAAACTAATTGGCTGTCCCTTCCTTCTAAACTTTTAAGACCTATGGCCAGATTCCCATCTTCACGAAACAGGCAAAATATATTACCTTGATGATTTGTCCCATAGTAGGGAAGGAGGCGTCGGGGCATTTGACTAATATGAACATTTGTCTAGGTATGAACCTCGCTTCTCTGAGATTATTAAAACTAGGACATGTTAAGTCGGGGGTCTTGGATGTTGCGAGCTTTTGAGGCTGTGGAGCCCAATGCCTGTAGGATAAACTGCACCTGAGCAGTGGCGTGATTGACCTGTCATTGACGACCCCTTAATCAGTGTCTCAGGGGCCTCCACCTTTTTGGATGGAACTTGTCAGCATCTATATGTTGACGAAGTGAAGATATGTGTTACTCACAACTCGCTTGATTAAGTGCAATTAGATTAGTGGAGTGTTTTGATTGATGAAGAGGCGGCCTCAGTGGCATTTCCCGTGCTCAACTCCGCTTGTTGGCTGTCTGCACGTGCACGCTGCTGTTGGTCATTCACATACATGTGTTGATCAGTGTTAGTGTTTTTTAGGGATAGCCTTTAGGCTGAGCCAACTTCTCTGCAAAGCCTAGAGTTGTCTGTTTGCTGGTAAGAATATGGAAAAAGTGTTGGACCCGCTGAACTATATAGGAAATCCCAGATACAAATTGATAACATTTTGAACTGGAAATACTGCACTTGGGGATATTATGTTTGTCCAAAATATTTAGATTCTTCACACGCATCATTTGTAAGGTTAAAATATGGAGACAGTTTTATTGCATTTAAAATTAAATCGTACCCCTACATATTTCTGGAGTACCAGTGACCTGTTAGAATAGTATTTGTTTATTTTTGTGTGGAGGTGTTTTTGAATCGCCTGCTAAATCTGTCTGCGTTTGTCTTTTTGCTTTTCGCTGCGTATGCCTGATCCTCTTGTCCTTTGACACACCCACACACTCACTATCCCAGCCACAGCAGGCGGGTGGACTGGCTCAACCTCCCGCGCAGGGCCTGGCCTCCACGCCGGCGGCCGACCCCGAGAAGCGCAAGTTGATCCAGCAGCAGCTGGTGCTCCTGCTGCACGCGCACAAGTGCCAGCGACGCGAGCAGGGCAATGGCGAGGTGCGGCCCTGCAACCTCCCGCACTGCCGCACCATGAAGAACGTGCTCAACCACATGACGCACTGTCAAGCCGGCAAGTCCTGCCAAGGTGAGCGTGTCCGCCTTCTTGCTGCCGTCATCCGCAAAGTTTTTTCTTGGATGTTTCCCGCTTACATTAAAGGAGCGCAGGCCTTTGCGTGCACAGCAATTGACAATTGGAGGGAGAGGTGACATGCAATCTGCAAGCTTGTTTCTCTTGAGGTGACAACGGTTCACTTTGCAATATTTTAGTTGAGAAAAATATTGTAGGACCCTCCTGAAAAAAAGTCTTTAAGCTCGTTGAGGCTTTACCGTGTTAACCATTATAATAATCATAATCACAATAATGCAATAGCAGTTGAAGCTGCATGGCCAGTGTCAAAAATGCTATTATTTCCAATGTGGCTTCTCTGCATCACACTCTTTGTTTCTATCACTTTCCATTGTCTCTAGTTGTGTTCCTGACAGGGCCTGCGCACTATATATTGAAGAGTCCTGTTGTCAAAAAACTGGTGTCGATCAGCTATACCTCAGTTGCTGGCATGCACCGTGGACTGCATGCTCGTTTGCCAAAACGGTTGTTTAGATTTTCAGGTTGTAGCCAGCGGCTGTATTTTTGCATGTAATTTGTATTTTCGCAAGTTTCCTTTGGCCTTGGCCCTCTGCACTCTATTTTGTCACTGACTTGCTTCTAAAGTTGTACGTGCATCACAAGGTAGTTCCATCTTGAGTAAGTGTAACCTTAAACAGGTCCATGCATAGACCGATGCTTGGAAGTTACAGTTTTGTGGTGACCCTCTTTGTCATTTTTACTTGAGAGGGCCACTCACTGGTCGACATTTTTCAAGGATAAATACGAAAGAAATACCTATGTTATTATATATTTTAATTGTTTGTTACAATTCGTGCAGCCTAACCTGTTGCTTTAGTGAGTGAGTTCTATTGGTAAAATTATATATGTGGCGAACTTAGACAGTCGAGTAACCGATTTGGTTTTACATTTTCAGTCGCACAAACATTACTGACCAAGCCAGAAGTGGGAACCCTGTAACATCCTGTGCCAAATCAACGCTGCAAACAGTAGCAATGTGTGCTTTTGAGCCACACATTTTAACATACCCATCAGGTGTTTACTTTTAGCCAGCGGATGTTTCAATATCCTTGGATGACCTCAATTTAAGTAAGAGGCAGAGATCAAATAAGGTTCCTATATCCAACAGGAAGGACCAAAATCTGCAATACAACTTTTGGCCAATCATAGCTTTTTTTAATTTAAATAACTCTTAAGCTTAAGGAATTCTGGGTAGTTTTTCTGAATAGTTGAGTCAGCATTCCTAGGCATTGATTCGTTTTTGAAAAGAAGTTTTTTACATTGCAGTGAAAAAGGATTGTTCCCTGCTGTAATAATATCCAAAACAGGCAAGTGAAGCAAGGATGGTTTTATGGTTGAAACTTTTTTAAACTACTTAACTTTTTTATTTTACCAGGTAAGGCACAATGAGCTATATAGCTCTTTCAGAAGTGATTGGTGAACGAAGTGACTAATGTGGAAATTTAAAGTAGCCAAATACTCTAAATGCACGTTGATTCTAAATGTGGAGGGGAAAACCGGAGGACCTGGAGAAAAATCCACGCGACCAGGGGGAGAACATGCAAACTCCAAATATACAGGTGTCAGGGTCGGGATCAAACCCACGACCTCCTGGATGCCAGGCGAGGAAGTTAATATCTCGGCACAGTGGCCCCCACATGATGATTGGATATTTTACACTAGCACCCTTTGCCTAAGAGGTGTCCACATGCACCTTACTGACTTGGCAGCACGCGCGCACCTCGGTTCGTTCGATCATGCGTTTACTAACCGCGATGGGGCTCTTCCTTTTGGCAGTGGCTCACTGCGCATCATCGAGGCAGATCATCTCCCACTGGAAGAACTGCACACGACCTGACTGTCCTGTGTGCCTCCCACTCAAGAATGCTGGAGACAAGCGCAACCAGCAGTGTGAGTATCAAGATGGTCACGTACGGACCCATTGACTGGTTTACCTTGATTAATGCTTTCAATGCAGAGGGGGGGTTGCTTTTTGATAATGCGCTCAAATCCACGTAACAAAATTGCAGCCAATCGTGAACGCGTTGAATTATTTGACGTATAATATTTTCAGAGTCGTTTGTATGCTGTTACATGTTTCAAACTTTATTGTTGCTTGTTGTGCCTGATAATCGCCGCTATTTGCACAATGTTCCCGTGGCAGGGTGCACGACACCTATTGTTGTGCAAACCTCTTGTAATTTGCATATTGGCACGATATGAATTGGTTATATATATGTCGAATATACATATATACTGGCCTTTTGCATAGTGCATTACGGTCCTGGTAAAGTAATATACCACGGTGTGTAAGATTTGAGAGGGTATCTTGTGACCGATTCGGGTCCGTTTTGGCTGTGTTTGTAATATTACTCGAGCAGTCGGCCATTTTATCCTAAGCCATTTTGCAGTGGACTCCAAAAATGAAGGACAGTGTTTTAGTCGTGTACAATTTTTTTACTTTTTTCTTTCACAAAGTTGCACTATTGCATGCTATCAAAGTAAACGGTCTTAGAATAGTCTGTGCTGAACTAACATGCCCTGTTAATATCCCAATAACACTTAATGTGCACGTGGGCAAACTTGCCATATGAAGCTGTATCGAATGAGTTGCCATAGGCAAGCACAGCGAATTGTCGCCAGGTGGATTACACCAGTAGAGTGGAACTTATTTATTTTAGTTGCCTAAACTGAGAATATTTGTACTTGCGCTGCATAGAAGAGTGATTTCCGAGATGAATGAGCGTGGTTTAGCTCTGATACACACATTGCGTCATCGCTCGTGTGGTTTTGACGAGGTTCTTGACGAGAAACTGAAAATGGCTGACTTTCGGTATTTGTTGCCTGGGGCACAGGGTGTGATGAACAGGTTCACGTGCCGGTAAAGTCTTGCTCTTCCGACTTTCTCGTGCGCACGCGATAAACCAAGACTGGGAGACGAGGGGGTGGTCAACGGGCGTGGCATTGGCCACATTACCCTGACTGACACTTGCTCCGCACCGGCCACATAACCGTGACACGTGCGCCGCACCGGCCACGTAACGGTGACACGTGTGCCGCAGCGATCACTAACAGTACTCGTCCCAGAGGTGTGCGAGGCGTGGTGGGTAAACTTTGTCACGCTTTTTTGTGTGTGTTGTGCAGCCCTGCTCGGCGCCTCGTCGCTGAGTGTGAGCAGCTCTGTGAGCGCGGGTGTTATGGGTCAGCCCAGCACACCCGGTCTCTCGACGTCAAACCCCATCGACCCAAGCTCCATGCAGCGCGCCTACGCCGCACTGGGCATCCCGTACCAGAGCAGTCCGCCTCATGTGGCCCAGCAGCAGAGCGCCAATCGAGCCATGAACAGCATCAGTGAGTATACCTTCAAGATGACGATTGTTTGCAAAAAAATCCATCCAGTGTAAATTCATTAGAGACGATTACTTGGATCATTTTCCTTTACGGTAGTGAGCAATTCACCGAGTTGGATTCGAATTGGGATTATGGACTCCTGCCAATATACTCGAAATAAAAAGTAAAATGAACAGCAGTATTCCTCAGCAGGTGACTTGCTGAAAACTAATACCACGTGAATTTAACTTGAAATCGACCAAATAAATATCTACATAACATAACGCAAGTTGGCAAAAATGCCGTTTCCTACAAACAGGCCAAAGTAATTTTAATTTCATGCAGACCCATCCACTTAATTTATGTGTAAAAGTTCCATTGTTTTTTTGCATAAAATACGTTGTGTAATACGCACCATTTTGATAAATATAACTTGAAAAGTCAATGCTGTAATGACTCCATAGGTAGGCCTCCAAAATCTTAACTTTTCAAATGATTAATTTCATGTCTATCATACAGACTTGGAATATATCAATCCTAACACCATCAAAACCAACATGAACAACCTACTTTTCAGTAGTATTTATAAAGTCTATTTTTTTAAGCAACTGCTCATTGCACAACCACACATCCAAAATTCACACTAAATCTGCCCATTGTGCAATTTAAATCAGCAACAGCATGTGGTAGGGCTCTGAATTATTTTAAGTGTTTGCAATCAACTACGAGGAATAACGTAAGTTGATGATAGCAGCAATGGGAGCTGTCGGTTCTTAATTCTCACCACGCCACCAGCAAGGAGTGTTGTGATTGTGACCGCTGTTTCCTCAATTTGTGCGTATTATAATAATCTCATGTCTATGGCTTGCCCCAATGTTTCCCGGTTTGTGAGGAAGAAACGGCAATGCGTGAAACCCAAGCAGCAGAAACACGCCTCGTTGCATGCAGATACTCGCATTGCAGAGAGCAAATAAGCGTTTAGTGTCCCGTGAGAATGTTTTCTCCAGATAAAAATCACCCTCGAGTTCAAATTAATAGTCACCCTTTTCATTGTTAGTGCACGTTGTGTTTACATTGTTTAGGAGTTAATGACATTACTATTTCATCTTCTTGGTTCTTTCAATTGGTAATGCTTGATAAATCACATGGTATTATAAAATAATATGATATTATATCTATAATTGCATTCTTTATAATAAACTTTTAATGCCTTTATTACAGCTGTGTTTTAATTAATAGTTATGAAGTCTACTGTTGGGGTTTCTTATCATTGCGTTAAAAACATTCGTTTTAATCTCCCAATGGACATTCATTTCTATTCAAAACATGGTGTTATAACTTGCACGACACAGGCTGGATGTTGACCTAAGTTCAGTTGAACAGTTTCTTGAAATATAAGAGAGGCTACTGCACGATAAGAAAATGTAACAGGTGTTAAAACGGTATAACTTATTTTTTATTTCAATGCATTTCTAAGCCTCAAATCTTCTAATTGCATGAATACCTTGCTAAATTATTTTGGAACTATGTCAAAGCTTAATTGTAAATGACATGTGCTCAAATGCCTTATTTTCAGATTTACCATGTAAAGTACTGTGACAATATGAAGGCGCCACCGTGCAAAGCGTGTGTTTTCGTGCATTTGTTCACAGATGCCAACCAGATGGGTGGTATGGGCGCTGGCGGAATGGGCATGTCCAACTCTAATCAGTCGGGTAGCATGATGCAGGACCCTGGTATGCTGCCGCCCATCGGATCCCAGAGGTATGGTGGTTGTGCATCCGTCCATTGTCCTTATCACTTTCCCCATTGCAAAATCTCTGTTGGGTTCCGCTTCGTCGAGACTATTGCCCGGAACTTTTCATCGACAAATCAGTTTTTTTGTGTCCGTCTGTGTGTTTTATAGCCCAATGGGTGGGGATAACGGGCAGGCCGGAGGTCTTACGGCAAGTGCGGCCACGGCTGCCCCCAGCACAGGCGTGCGCAAGGCCTGGCACGAGCACGTCACTCAGGACCTGCGAAATCACCTGGTGCACAAGCTGTAAGTACCGGCACCCTGCACACTTTTACTGCAAGCACACCCATCATTATCTGACCACAAGCACTTGAAGAGCTTGGCTTGTTGGACTCCATTAAAAAGCCCCCTTTGGAAGATAAACCATGGGAATTTCAATGGGTTGCAGTCAGTTTTTGATCAACTGTACTTACTTTATCCATGATGTTGTTAAAGGAACACAGAACTGTATGCGTATCCTTAATTGCACGTTTATTTATCCTCATCCTCTACTGCCGACCCCCGTTTTAATGTTATTCACAACATGTTTTTAACTTATTATCCGTCTGGCAGTGTCCAAGCCATATTCCCCACGCCGGACCCAGCTGCACTGAAAGACCGGCGGATGGGCAACCTGGTGGCCTACGCACGCAAGGTTGAAGGGGACATGTACGAGTCTGCCAACAGCCGGGTACGGTGTGCCCGCCCGCGCGGTCATCCACCCCTTGAGGGTGGACATCTCTTTCGCTTGCCCTTCAGCAGCGTATGAACGGCATAGTCATGTGCATGCCAAAGTAGTAACACGGCGTGTTTTTGTGTGCGGTGTCCTTGCAGGAGGAGTACTACCATCTGTTGGCGGAGAAGATCTACAAGATCCAGAAGGAGTTGGAGGAGAAGCGGCGGTCACGCATGCAGAAGCAGATGATGCAGAACCCTGCTAGCATGCCGACCATGAATATGTCGCCGGGACAGGCCATCCGACCGCCCAGTAAGAGCTCTAAGTGCATATTGCCGGGTAGGCTTGTAAACCTTGGGCTCCAGTAGGGCTATTGTGCGCACATGGTGTTTTAAGGGCACCCTGTGAGACGAATAGGTGAGAATGTGTGCGCACCTGGGAAAGGTCCTAGTGAAGAATATTTCTGTCCAGGTGTGTGTGTTAACATGAAAGCCATTGTGTATCGGCAAGCAACTAAAATTCCTGGATGCGGTGCGATTGAAGTCACGCGTATCCTAATGGGCACCACATCGGGACCATATCATGTACAGAAATTTAATTGTTGATCAATGTGGTGAACCCAAGAGGGTTATTTATGGGGAGGTCCTTATCCAGCAGTGGACATAACAAAAGGGATGTACAAGTACATGCACAGCGTAGTGGGATTAATGTTTAACTTCCAAAAAACTTTTAGAAAAATCAACCCTATAACTAAATGCAGCCATATTTAGTTTTTGGTGGATCTACAACAAGCAGTGACGGAACAAAATAACTCCCTCCTTATCCATACGAGAGCCTTCTGCAAGATTCTGATAGCATTGGTGCCTTCAGTCACGGTGAGGCGTGTATAGGCATGTCCTTTGTCTTCAGCCATTTCCGTACTGAATGCTTTGTTTGTAGGGTGGGGGGGGGGTCTAGAAATGACGTGATCTTTAAAGGGTGATTTTATTCATAATGTATAACAAGAAGTTTACGTTGATATCTTTTTTTGTGCAGATGGGCCAATGTCCGACACCGGTATAATGCACACAACTGCTCCAAGCGCTCCAGGGGTGCCTTCTCAGCTGCATGGCCGCATGCCAGCTCCACCAGGTACTTGCCAGTTCACGGAGGGGCCGTCGGCAAGCTCATTCAGCTTCTATGCTCCATTATTTTATTAAGGAAATTAATAACACAATTCGTCAACGGTGTGTTTTTTTTGTTTCGTCAAGGATGAGAGTATGAGTGGACTAAAATCGTCAAGCCTGACGGCAATGGCCTTATAGATTACAGTGCACTGAGGAAGACACTCATGACAAAAAACTATACTATATGTTTATAAAAACATTTACGAAGTTCACTGATTGGCTGACCTCAATATGGGAGGAAATTGAACATCTCTCGCACACCAAAATTTAATAACTGAAACGCACTAAATTTCAACTGCTTTAGTTGACTAGACTTAGAGAATGAGGAAATAAAATCCAGACTAATAGCAAAAGAATGCCACAGATTCTGGTAGAAAGGCCAACTAAATTATCACTTGTGCACACAACTCTGTGTAGCCATCTAATCTTGCAAATCTGCTCTGCAAAAAACTGTTTTGAGCCAACTCTGTCTAGTGTAGAACTTTTGAGTAAGACTCCTGTGATGATGTTGGCGGCATGGTGGCATGTCTCCCCTTGTAATGCTGTTAGTGTAAGGGATGGGTGGTTGATGCAGATGAGTGAAATTGCTCAAACTCACTTGGCTGAGAATTGCATTCAATTGGACGTCTGTGCAAAAGAGCTGCATAGCTCATCGGATTCTTGTGTTTTGTCTGGTATCACAGGAGTTGTGTAATAATAGAATTATCCTTTTAGTTGGGCATGGATGAAATGACTGAGTTGTCCTTCCCCTAATCATTGCTGCTTTGTTTAAATGCATAGGTGAAGAGAAAGACATTAGTTAACAAAAGAGATCTCTGGTAGTTTAAAATGTGCAAAAAATTATTGGGAACACTGCACTGTATGACAGTTGTACTGCAGAATGGGAAGGACATATGCCCTCTGCTGAAAGGTTTTGATGCCCCTTGCCTTGGTTAAACCATTTCTTTTATCCTCAATATTTAGTACCCACTTCAATTATCATCCATGCCCAGTCCTTAGACGGTATGGTAGGTCTTGTTTGACGAAATGAAATGCGCAGTTTGGTATTAAACCTTCAATTCATTACAATTTTAATGAGTAATTCAATTTGTGATGTACATTTAATTGTTTCTTTTGCGCTTCATAATTAAGTGTCTTCCGGCATGTGAAACTGCCTTGCACTCGAGTATAACATACAAATTAAATGTAATTGAGAATAATTTTTTGAAATACATATTTCCACCCACTTGTGGAGTGATCGCTAATTGATGGCCCAGTAGGGACCAGCGTGCAGGACTGAGAATGAGACAAGTGTTGCCATGGCTTCTGGAAGCCCGCTTGATCTGGGGTAGACTCTCTGCATGAAGCACGATCACCCATTCCCCTGCCACTGCGTGGAGAGCAAATGTTTGTTTCTTGTAGCCTTGTACCAATATATCATGACCAGGTGGACACACCCCTTGATTTATGCATTGGTATGCATTTGAAAGCTCCCGTGCTTGTTCACAAGATTTGGCCATTGTGTTCTGAATGTAGTTGCAGATATTGTGAGTTGCCTCCAATTATGTCATATTTACTGTGGGACAAATTGCTTCCAAATCTACTGTGGTGGGTAAATTTGAAATGTGCCAGATTTATGCCACCATGTCCCTGAAGGGTTCCTGTATTCTAATTGGTCGTTTCCACCCATGGAACTTTTTTTTTCTAAACTATCATCTGAAAAATTCACTTCTGCACCATATGTGGGCATGTACTGTGTGTCTTGTACTTTTCTGACCTGCATTTGCAGTGAATCTTTACATGTTGGTGTTGATTGTGGGAAGTCAGAGGAGTGCCACGAACTCGGACCAATTACTTGCTCCTGGAGTGGGTGAATTAAATTAAATTTTGGCTGGCTGTTTTGTGAGCCACTCCACATTGCCCTTGTGGAGTGTGGTTAGTGCAATAAAAATTAGGTTACGTAGTATTTTGTTTATCATAGAATACAACTGGCCGCATTGGGTTAAGGGGACAGACTGGTCTGCCACGGGGTTTTCATATTCCCCATGCCAGGTGTGGGCAGTAATGCCAATATGAATATAATATAATTAATTTGCACTTTAATTAGGTTTGCTGGGCATGCCTGACGTGGGGAATTTTTCAAATCCCGTGGCAGAATGCAGTGTCCCTTTCGTCACTTGGGTGTTTCGGGTGCTTTTGATATAAGCTTCATTTACATTTATTCAGTAACTTGGTTGTCGTTGAAAATCCTGGCCCCGATCAATTAATCATTAATTACTGTATGCAACAATCTGCCCAATAGATGTTGTCCTGCACTGATATTTTTGTTAGTTTTTGGAATTTGTAGTTTCCAAGAACCTTAATTGCCAAAATGTGTTTTGCGGCATTATCAGTGTTCAAAAGTAAGAAACGAACAATAATACTTCAAAAATAATGAAAGACCAATTGGGGAAAACTGCCGAAAGCAACTAATCGCATGCAGCGAGTGTTCTTTTAAATTTTCCTTGCCTAACTTGTAACATTTTTAACTTTGCATGCCAGTCTTGTGTATTGAGTACCATAGATTACCATTTATTATTACCGCGTATCAATTATAAGTGCGGCGAAACTTGAGATACAGACAGTGCGCGCGATGCCTTTGTTACTTGAATGAATTAATGATATGTTATTTGTCATAGCAACACACATGTGAATGTGACATCTGCCATCTCAAATCAGCAGGACCTGGGCTCGGAGCTTGGCGGGGTCCGGCGTGGCACGGTGTGGCGGCGGGTTCTGAGTTTGCCGGCGCTGTTGGTGCTCGTGTTCCCGCAGGACCCGGGGGCCAGTTTGGGCAGATGCCCCCGATGGCAGTGCCACCAGCCGTCCTCAACCAGCGCTCGACGCCACCACTCAACCACCCAAATCAGTTGAACCAAATTAACCAAATGAATGCAATCAACCAGGTGAGAGCCGCGACGGCCGCTGATCGCTACAGGAATCCCTTCCCCCATAAGTTGTCATATTTGTGTTGTTTCACATATACTTTGTTGATGAATTGGGGAACCTGTATTTATTTGTGAGTTTAATGTTTTGCATGTGTTCTTAAAAAAAAGCTCAAAATAGGAATGCACATGGTGAAAACAGACTATTTTGCGACGTTGTACAGTATTGTACGCGCATAGCATGTACCAAGTGCAGAGGGAGGTGAGCTCTCGACGTGCTACGCTGTAACAGGACGAAATGAATCCGCGACAATTAATTACAAATGATGTTCACGTGGTACGCCCCTATGTGCGTACAGTACAGTCGGTGTCGCAAAGTAGCTGGACTCGACAACGTAGAGGAGTTGGAGATGGTGGAGTAGCTTGAGTCCCATGGTGAGGACCTGTCATGAGGAGCTAATGCAGCTATAACAAAAAAGCAGACGACAAGGCCGATTAAATTATACCACCACAAGGAATATGAGCTGGCCTGAGCACAATTTTCTTTGTCACTATTCTTAAGGCCTGGCCTCAGGAATAATGAACGGTCTGAACTGCATTTGGTCCCAGAAACGGTTAAGTCTGGGCACCAAATGTCAAGTTCCAGTGCTGTGTTTTTTCAGTTTTGTATGGTATGGAGGCCTGGACATTGCTTCAAGCTGATTTGGATAGGCTGCAGCCCTTGCACATGCCATTCCAAAGATGCCTTCTTGGCATCCGATGGTTCGACTTTGTCAGAAATGTCACCATTGCATCTACGACAGGTCTACTAGCGATTGAGAGCTTAGTTGGAAGGAGACAGTTGTCCATTTTTGGACACATTGCTTTTCTTGTTGCGCAAACTCCAGCAATTTGTCCTTCAGTTGGCAGTTGTACGTTGGAAGTTGACTGCAACCCTCTGAAGAATGGCTCTGGCCCCCATGGTCACCCCCGTGATCCATAGATCAAACAAATTACTGGACACCTATATGGCAGCAAGAGCAGTTTTTTTTAAGTTGCAAGAGGTCGCACGTTTGGCGCAATGGTCCTTTGCTGGCGATGCATGATGATTGCTAAAAGGAGCTGTACGAGCGGAAGAAAAAAAATTGCTGTCCAGCTGTCTTTGGACAGATATATATTTTTTAACATTCTGCAATGAAGTCAGAAGGTCTGTAGAAGAGCCCAGAAGAGAACCAGCTTCTTCTGGTGAACGTTCTTGTGGCTCCAGTTTCATTGTCAGATCCTACCCCCCTTAGTCTGCGTAACTCCAACACTGCTCACCCCAAGAAGCATCTATCAAATAAGCTCCTAAACCATCTCTGGAAAGTTTTTTCTAGTTCTATCTATTATGAGTGAAAATGTATGTTAACGTATGTATTTTAGTATACTTCATGACATAGTCACGTTGCTTCAAGGATTATCGACGAGGAACACACAACCCCTGATTTAAAAATTATATTTGGGAAATTAGAGTTCTCTTTAAGCAAATTCGAGTAACATTTCCCAGGAATGCACGCATCCCCAATGTTTAGTGGGGGGGATTCATGTACTCGCCCCTGAAGCAGCAACTGAGTAGGCTGCAGTAGACAAAGCCGAAAAGCTTTGGCTTTTACAGCCCGAATCACGATCTCGGATGTTTTTTTATGAAATGTGGCTGGTGGTTAAATTTTTCTTATTTAAGCAAGAAATATTCTTATGCTGGCATGGGCCATGTTACATTTGCAAGTTGCCACACTTGAAATGCCCACAAGGATGCCGAGGGCATGCTGCTGCTGTTGCCAGAGCCAACATAAATGGGTGCTTATTGTTAGCAGTGAATTCCACTCGGTGAGACGAAGCTGTGATGTTCCATGGGTGTTTTATTGGGTTTAATGTCTCACAAATCAGATGCCCCCTTTTTATATCTAATTATAATTGCTCTTCTTCCATGTAAACTCAACACAGCATCTCGTAGGAGGCTGTGCTCAGCTGCTTTTGAACATCACGGTTGTGGTTAAATGTGTGCCTTCAACAATCTATTGCTGACGTCACCGATAAACCCATGGTGCAGCTATGGTCGATCCTGTGAAAGTAACTGCTTAATTTGTGTAGTGGCCTTATAGTGAATAGCAAGTAGGATTTGGTGATCAAGGTTTTTAAAAACAAATCAAATGCGGCTGGTGTTTTCTGCTGCATCGGGTTCCATTACATTGGAAACTCGTTTTGATTATTGTTCAGTGTGTTTGGCTACCAGCTTTCATTACTGGTGAGAATCACATGATAGCTACCAGCCATGGTTATTCTGAATGAAGTAAACATTGACCATCTTCATTGTCTCACACTTGTGATTCGTTACGTGGCGGCTGTTTGGGTTGATGTTCCAATTCCCCATTGTACTGCGTGGGTCGATTCATGATGGGTTTTGTGTTCGTGTTCTTGCAGATGGGGAATACGCGCATGCCGCCGGCGCAAAGCATGATGCACATGGGCAACATTGGAGTGCAATCGCAGCAGCAGCCGCCGACACCGCAGCAACAGCAGCAGCAGCAACAGCAGCAACAGCAGCAGCAGCAACAGCAGCAGCAACAGCAGCAGCAGCAACAGCAGCAGCAGCAACAGCAGCAGCAGCAACAGCAGCAGCAGCAACAGCAGCAGCAGCAACAGCAGCAGCAGCAACAGCAGCAGCAGCAACAGCAGCAGCAGCAGTTCCACTCACAACAAGCGGGGCCTTTCCCTCCTGTGACAGCAGGCAAACCCACAAGCAGCGGGGGCCCCTCGCAAACCCCTCCGCAGCCTGCTACCACACAGGTGTGTGCCATAGTCCCTCTATGTACTCTAATAGTGACATTTACCGTTATGCAGGTGTTCCTTCACAACTGGTAAATATTCTGATTTCTTGTCATTTGTAATTCCATGGAAGGAGAGCAATGCACGCTCCATGTTTCTTGCGATTGCAGAGAACAATAATACAAATCGATGCAGTTCACTGCTTTACATGTGACAACATGTTGGACAGTCTCATTGTGTTGGGAGGTTCATAATTGCTGATTTCAAATCTAAACATTATTTGCTGATAATGCATTGAAAGTGGTGCATAAAGAACAAAAAAAATAAACAACACTGATGAATGAGTTTTTCAGAGTTGATGATGTCGGATTGCAAATTGGTGGGAAAATTTCCAGACTTTGCTGATCTTATTTACATGCACACGCTTTCCTTTGGATTTCACCGCCCCCTCCCCCCCATGTCTTGTACAGGCGGCACCCATGCCAAGCACAGTCATGCAAAACAGTGGAAAGGGGAACGCAGGGCTTCCTCCAGTGACCCAGGTGGCCGGGATGGCTCCATCAGCCGGGTCTCCTCTGCCACCTACCCATCAGTCCAGCCAGCCGCCCACGGGCCAATCTGGCATGCACGGGAAGCAGTCGCCCCAGCAGCAGATGCCGCAGCAGCAGCAACCGCAGCCGCAACCACCGCCTCAACCGCTTGCTCAGGTATGTGGGCTGCATTGGTAACCACTGTGGAGGGTGACTTACTGATGAAGCTTTCGTTTTTTTTATTTGTGGAATCGAAATGTCAGAATATATTTTAGAACTGAACATTGGCCATTGACGTTAAACACGGCGGATACAACAAGAAGCAACATGGCGTATGCCATTTACATGCGCTTTGTGCTATCTGGTTTGAGCAGTTCTCCTTTGAGTTAGCTAAAATCGGAGAAATGCTAATCTTGAAAGCATATTCTGTATGAATGTAATTAGAAAGTGGAGGTTGCTTTAGGTGGGAGATGTGCAGAATGTAGGAGAGCAGGTACACAGGCAGGCATTGGAGTTGGGCATCGGGAGGTTGGCAACCTAGGGTAAGACCTAAAGCCATTGGTAGTTATGAGATCTTAGAAGGCCTCGTGTTTATTGTGCAACTAAATTCGGGATATTGACCGAAGGATGGAAACAACGGTAAAGTGTGTTTGGCACATCAACGTAATTGGCCCTGATGGCCTTTTGACCATTGTGGATTTTTTGTCCCCCGGGCGCAATGCAGGTTCAGCGTTCTCCACAGAGCCAGGCGATTCCTCTGGCGCAGACGACGCTGCCTCCGGCCCAGGGACCCACGTCTGTGGGGCCATCCCCAACCGCAGGGCCCCAGCACCTGCAGCAACCACCGCGCCCGCAGTCCCAGCCACAGCCACAGCCCGGGACGCCGGGCCAGGCACAGCCCAAGACTCCGGTGAGCCGGCAGGGAGAGTTGCGACGCAGAGCCACGCGTAATGCCAACATGTTTGCGTGCGACTGTGGTTGGAACTGGGTATGGATAGCACTGTGGTGTGCAATAGCTGCTGCTAGTTGCGTAGCAATGCACAGGATAAAAATTCTGTGCTTGTGATGCTCGGGTTGAATCGTCGTTTAGGATTTATGCTTACCCATATGCTCATGTTACATTTTTGCCTAATGTGGTGTATAGCACTACAAATTAGATGAACAAGAAGCTATTTAAACAGGATCATAAAATAAATTATTTCTAACAATGATGACGAATTATTGAAAAAAGGTTCTTAAATGCCAAACTGATGCTCAGAAAAACTGCACTCTCGTCATCACATCAGCCCGAAACCAAATGTCGGTCCCCTTTTTTTCAACACATGGTTAGTCCGTTGTCCTTAGAATGCTCATTCTTGCCAACTAGTGCATACCTGTAATACAGTACTGTCGACGAAATTCAGATCTTTGACTCCTAAACCTACCGGTCTGTAAGGTAGCCAAGAGTCTGCAAGACAGAAAATACGTTTATGAACATGTATTGGTGACCCTTTTAAAATTATCCAATGATGTTTTCCTGGACACATGATTGACATAGGCATTTTGTTCCGAGATGTAGCCAGGTGGTAAATCTTTGTTGGGAGCAATGGCATTCGTAACTTACTTTGCATTGAATGGTTTGTTTTTATGCAACCATTTAGGAACTTATTTAACAGCCAACAACTATTCTGCAAGCCATTTTGAATGCAATTTGGCCATCAGAATATCCATTAACTTCAACCTGTCCTCGTAATATCCTCTTGGATAATCACCTTGGATGCCTAAGAATGTACTTTATTGTGCGCATCGATGCACGCCCAACGCGAACATCCTGTTACTTAATTCGGCAACTCCTGCCTCCCTAGATGTCACAGTCGTGCGTGGGCGCCGGCGACGTGAAGGTGGGCACCCCGGCGTCGGCGGGCAGCGCGTCGGACGGAGGCTCGCAGCCCGTGCCCATGGACGTCCCCACAGCCGCCACCGCCGCCACCACCGACATCAAGATGGAGATAAAGATGGAGGAGGGCGCCAGCGAGGGTGCCGCCCAGCCCGACGAGAAGCCCGACGTTAAGGTATAGCGGTGCCGCCGCTGCTAGACGCTGTCGATATGGATTTGCGGCTTAAAAATTTGAATTGCGGTGTTGCCCGCATCAAGTCTAATTGTACGTTAAGATCTTATTGATTCTTTCGGTAAAGTCGCGTAGAAGGGAAATACCGAAAGAACCAAGAAGATGAATCCTTGCAGTCACGAAAGCTTTAAATCGAAATGTACGTTAAGAATTGAAATGACGTGTTTTGTCGAATGAAGTGAAAAGAAACGAATGTGATGTAAGATGACGTAGTTTTCAGTGAAATCATGAGCATGAATTATGACAGTTCTCAGTGGTTGAGAGATAGATTTTTGTGTATTTTAGTAACTATGCTTGTCAAGGTTATGTAGAAAATCCTTAATGGGTATTTCTCTGCAGGTTTTGTATCTTTGCCCTGATGGACCTTATGTGTACGTTCGTTTCCTGTGATTTTTTGTTGCTTAAAAGAAGATTCAACCTTTTAGATCTATGCTTTGGGCTGTTCAACGCAAGTTTGAAGTTAATTAATTCTTAAAATTAACGTCCTGTCAGGTTCATCACTGGTGGAATAGTGACATCCCTGGATTGCCCATACGCTTTAATGTAAAATCAGAGCAGCAATATCACAAGAACACTGATGGAACATTTTCCCAAATTTTTTCTCAGTAACAAAGCTTCGTCTCTCATATTTCGGATAGCCCAGAACACACAGCTTGGGTACATGCCTCCAAAATAAAAGCTACTTTACGTAGCTTATTGCGGTTGTGCATTACGGCTATTGGACGTGTTTTTGGGTTGTAATTCTTGTTGTTTGGCACGACTTCTGACGTTTCACTCCCACGCTCTGGGAGCTTCAGGATGTGAATTGCTGGGAACGAAACGTTGGACATGCCGTACACCACTCGGTAAAACCCAAGCTGTTCGCTTCTCTCAAAAGCATTTCGCGTTTTAGCAGTTGGTCCCATCACTAGGCTTTGACTGTGTTGATAGACAAAACAACAGTGCGGCTCTCGGTGCTCGAGTCCCCGATGATGGGCGTCTGTAACCTGCAACGCTGACCACTGTCCATCCGTCGTCCGCAGCCGATTCGGGAGGAGGTGGACGGCGAGGTGGAAAAGATGGAGCCGAGCGAGGTGGACGAGAAGCCCGATATCAAGATGGAGGTGAAGGAGGAGAGCTCCGAGTCGAGCAACTCATCGACTGGGCCACAGCCCTCGCCGGCCACACCTCAGCCACGACCCAAGAAAGGTGACGGCATCCCCCACCCCTCGCCTACCTCCAATTAGCACGGTTGGCTACGTACGTTGCAGAAAAAGTTGTGCATACATATATGCAGTATATACATATGTTACCTACATCGTGCCCAAAGGTGGACCGTTGCCTTCCTTCGCTGCTGTGCTTGCTGACAGAAGACGAGACTCAAAAGAACAAGGAGCTCTTGTGTTATCGATGCCAGTCATGTAATTATTCATAGGTTGTAATTGATTCCTAATATCAGGATAAATTGATCAAATAATGCGTCTGAGAATCTGTTAAATTTTACTTCCTACTTATTTTCTAATCGTGTTTCTTTGGGTAACGATGAGACAATATGAACAAGCCAAAATATGATTTATCTTGAATTCAATCGTGACAATTTGTTGAATCGCTGGGGGATGTTTGAGTGAATATACCTGCCTAGTAGAAATGTATTTGCGCTGTGTCCCTTGCTGTCCGACATGAGTAAAACATTTTATTATTGAGGAAAAAAGACTTTAAAATCACTAATGCTCCCTTCAGACACACACACACATTGGGTGCATATCCACAGGATAACATTTGGATTGCGTCGCCTTTGCCCCAACCCAGTACATGCCTAGGCGGTGCTTGGCGGCGTTCCTAACGGAAATGCGTTCGTGTGCCACCGGCGTGCAGTGTTTAAGCCCGAGGAGCTACGGCAGGCTCTGATGCCCACACTGGAAGCCCTGTACCGGCAGGACCCCGAGTCCCTGCCCTTCCGTCAGCCCGTGGACCCACAGGCACTGGGGATTCCCGTGAGTTACACTTTGCACGTCACAGTCACAATCATCATCATCATCCTGGCACCCTCCCCACGGGATTTGTTCCCAATCTAGAGACACTCATTGCTCCCATTGTTCGAGTACTTAATGGCAAATGAGAGATTTTCTCTTTTAGATTATGTCAAAGGAAGTGCCACTCTCCCTTCCTTAAGAATGTCCTTTTATCCAAAGCTCTTCTGCAGAGCTTTTGTTAAAAAGCTAAATTTATTGCAATGCAGCTTAGATGACTCACCTGTTTCTGAACAAGGGGTTTCATCCATCAATGCATCTGTGCACACGGCCGTGTGTATCCGTCCAACCACAAAGCCTGACATTTTAGAAAATCCTGAAGGCAACTGCCCAATTTTAAATTATGCCACCCACAAGTCTGGGAAAAACTGGCTGAGCTGTTGTTGGTAATTGTTAGAGAACCCTGTGTTATCACAGGGGGGAAATTTCATTAATTGACTTGGGGCATTTGAGTAAGGCCTGATATTGTTTAATCCACCTCGCCCCCTCGCTGCGCCACGAGCCTTAACAATCGGGAGATTTTATCTACGCTTCCCGAACTTGGTTGAGTTTAACTCGTCGCAGTGGTTAATTCAACTTCGTCAAATGCATAGTGTTGATTGTTCATTAAACCACGACCTAGTTACCGCATTGGGAAACCCGCAAACTCGTGCAGAACCTGGACTTTGGGCATATAAGTGTGGCACTTAAATCTCCACGTGACTCACCCAACCCCCACTTTTTGCTCGGATGCCTTGCCTAGCTTCTCGTGCAATCTCACCTGACACCAACCTTGTGTACATGAGTGCGTGTACATCTCTATTCATCACACCCGCATGCACTCGAGCAGCTTTTCAATGAACCGCAAAGGACACCTGTTACTCTTGTAGTGCTTGCACTTATTAATTGTAGTGGACATGTGTCGGAGAGTTTTGCAGCCTTAGGAGAAGGATCGTTGTGACAAAGCCATGCACCCAGGAAGTTTGCCTTTGCCAAATATGAACGCTCCACTTTTTACTGTGTTAGCTGCCACTACTGCCCATAAAGGCTGCCCCCTCTCTTAACCTTGTCCAGGGGTGTGGCAGAGCTCATTCCTTTCAAAGATGGCTGCAATGAAAAGAACCAAAAGTAAACCCAAATTTCGATCGGTGCGGGCATTCGTGGGTGAACACCTGTCGTCACTGTTAGTGCATTGTATGTGAACACAATTTGACAGTTTGGGTCCTTGATGAAATGCATAATAACTGTCTTGGGTTTCCTATTGGTAGCATTCAAAGCTATCGTCTGGAAGCCTTGATGTATAGACCCAAAGTCTCTTCACTTGGTTTTACAACCAACCCCCATGCACTAGATTTTAAGGAAGTTTCAGCTTCAACTTAAATGATATCCCATTTAAATGTGTAACACATAGGCTTTGGCGACCAAAACCTCTATTATGGATTCCATTTAAAACTGTAGTGATGGATATAAACTGAACATAGCATAATTTAAAATGAGTGCGCCGATTAAATCGCTGTTCGGTGCTGAATGTGTGTGTGTGTGCATGTCAACCGGTATTTATGTACCAAATTCGTATAAACTTAAGGCCGTTTGTTACCGTGAGCCATTTGTAAAAAAAACTGCTGGTGCTGCTATGTTGCCCTATTTAAGCCCTTGCTTAAAATCTTTGAAAATCTATGCTGGTGATGCCTTAACTCTTCCATTGCAGTTCTTGATCCCTTCGTTGCTCCACTACCTCTGTCGTGTGCAATAACCCAAAGCTTGCTGGGATTTGATTTTTGTTTCTTCAAGCTCTGTTTTTGCAGATTTAAGATATTAAAAGTTGCTTTTTTTACATTAATTGGCATTCATACTCCACCTTCATTAATGTCACCTGAAGATAATCTGCCCATCTTGACATGTTTTCAGTACGTCAGAAGAACGGAAATGAAGTCCCAGCTAGCCCGCTTACAGCTTTACTGTTTGTGTGTGCGTGTGTGTGTGTGCGCGCATGTGTCATCAAATTTTTTTGGCGTTTCTGCGAAACGGTAAGACACAGCCACGGGAGATTTTGTACCATTATTATACGGAGCGAGCTAAAACTGTGTTGGAAAGTTCCAATTGCAAAATCGCTACATGATGCTACACGTGTAAAATAGTTTAAAATGAATAAATAAATAAAGGCCAAATGAAGCCGTTAACGCCCCCACAAGTGCCTACGGACATTTCTTGACCGGCAACTTTATGCGCGACAGTTGATTTAAGGCTCCAAATTAAAGGTCCTCTCCGTGATAAGCCACGCTCAAGCCGAACGCACGTTTGTGTTGCCATCTGCTGGCCACAATGGTGGTACCAGTTCTGCTGCAGAAAAGTTGATGATTCCCTTCAGCCTTCGTCGTGATTCTGTGCAATTCGTTGGGGGGAGGACGTTGGGCCCTTCGGCCATTTTACGTACCGACCGCTTGAGGTCCTTTATAAAAACGTGTCTTTAAAGAAGCCACAGCTTGTTTTGGTCCCGAGTGACTCATGCCCGTGAAATATAATGCCCGTGTATTCGGAGACTTGAGCAAAATGCTGCTCGTTATTTTACGTATTGGGTACCAGGCAATCGTGGTATCGACAAATCCGGCTCGACTGTTGACGGCCTGCTAGCCATGTGCTGAAGGCGCACGTGCGTGAAGCTCATTAATTGTTTTCAATTGCTCGCCCGAACCCATGCCCCCTGGCTGTGTTTGTTCTGAGTGACATGTGAACCACCCAGACACCGTGAAGCCACGTTTCTTTAACAGAAACGCACCAAATTATGAAATTGCTAGTGGTGACGGATTAGCATTACCTTATACGGTTGTATACATTTTGGCCCCCAGGTGGTGCAGTGTGGAGGGTAGTGAGTGCGTTGCGATCGTGCTGCTGTTTTGCCGCTGTCAAGGAATTGAGCGCTTGATTTGTACGCCATTCCCTCAATCACATTTAAATTTCTCAACCTACAAGTGAATCTATAACACTTTCGCTGATTAAACTGCACAACTTTTGCAGCCTTTTAACTGGATGCAGTTATTTCTGCTCATGTACGTACTTAATTTGACTCGCGCTGTTATCCAGACGCTTAAGGGTTCATGAGAATTCACTTTGCTCAAACATAAGATTGCATAGCCATCGCGATGGTTTTTTCAGATGCTTGATATTTCTTGATATTGGTGCTTTTGTTTGTTATTCTATAACGGCTTTATTTTGCCCGTGGCGTGTTGAGCGCGTCCGAGTCGCGTGCCGAGCTGGGCGAGCGCACCCTTCACTCTCGCGTTGCCGCCGTGTCGGCAGGACTACTTTGACATCGTCAAGACCCCAATGGACCTGTCGACAATAAAGCGGAAACTGGACACGGGGCAGTACCAGGAGCCATGGCAGTACGTGGACGACGTGTGGCTCATGTTCAACAACGCTTGGCTCTACAACCGCAAGACGTCGCGTGTCTACAAGTACTGCTCCAAGCTGGCTGAGGTGTTCGAACAGGAGATCGACCCCGTCATGCAAAGCTTGGGCTATTGCTGTGGACGCAAGGTGAGTGTGATGATTGTGCCCGTACTCTCTTCGCACGGTGCGGAGCTCTTTGCCTACAAATTTGTCCACAACGCCACCTCAAATCGATGACTTTTAGGTGGCGGCGTCAGTGATCGTGGTGCCACATCGTTGATGCCGTGGGTTTGTTTCCCCCGTGCCGTGTCGTTTCAGTACGAGTTCTCCCCGCAAACGCTGTGCTGCTACGGCAAGCAGCTGTGCACGATCCCCCGCGACGCCTCCTACTTCAGCTACCAAAACAGGTGAGCGCGCGCCGCACGGAGTGGTTCCCCCCTCACGTGCCTTGTCCCCCTACCCCGCCCACAAAGCCAGTCGCCGACTAAACGGCACGAGTGTTGCCTGCTAGTTTGCGTCATCGTTGGGAGCTCCCAACAATGTTATGTGCGCACATTTGGTGCCGAACAAAAGCAGCAAGGCTGCTGCCATGTTGACTTTCAACAAAAAAAGTCTGACAAAGCGTCGTGCAGCTTCATTGAGGTGGGCCTATATTTAGCAGTATTGTTTAAATTGAGCGTTGTGATGTACGCAATCGACACAATCAATGTTTAACTGCTACTATTAATAATAGTTGTAAAGAGCTAATTACATCGTGGTCGTAATAGTAACTGTAAAATTAAAAGCAGAACTAACACGTTTTGTTTTTTGCCATTAGTTCAAGACAAGAACCGCCGCGTTCCACGTACTTTGACACTTGCTGAGTTTTTGTTCTTCCACAGAAGTGGGCCAGATGATTGGTTATACAATTAGCACTTGCAAATGGGGCCCAAATGTTCCAGTGTAAAATGGGTGAACTGCAAAAGCTGTGGGATGGTTTTTGAAAAATGGCATTTCTTTTTTTCTCATTCAGTCTTTGCTCTTAAGCCTTTCCTATTTCTGCTGGCAGCTCCCTTGTCTTCACTTCCACTAACCTCTCTCTTGCAGCATGAGACTTTATTTATAACCTATCCTTATCAGTCTGCACCAAACCGGTCTTTAAATCCTACCGCAGATGGAACACTGCCTTGCAGATGTGGGAGAAAGAAAGGGATGGGAAGATATCTCTTCCGCAAGATGTAGAGAGGGTTCCTTGCAAAATTGTGTTTGCACCACCACAAACCTGTCACTTTTATGAGACCTAATTCTGTGGACAAGCCGTTGCAGGTGCAGTGCACGCGTTGTGATGTGCTACTTTTTCCGAGTTCACACAATTAGAAAGTGGAAAGTGAATAAACCCGACTTCTATGCCACTTGATATTTGTGCAGATTAATAAAAAAATAAACCTCATGCTTAGCATGTTCTCTACACAGCAAGGTTTCAAAGGGTCACAGCTATTTTGGTTTGGCATTACCAAATGAGCGCTGCCTGATATAGAAAATGTTAAATATTCTGTGACGTCCTTTGCAGGATAAGGCCATTGCACCACAGTGATAACATTTTACAAAACCTTATAATTGCCAGTGTAAGTTGATTTAGATGTTTTTTTTATCCCATCATGGCCACACAACACAATGGACACATGATGGTGATGCAAACTGCACGAGTTACACAATTGCAGTCCTTGAAATTAAAAAACTTAAACTGTACCGAGCATATCCTAAAAAAAATGATAAAAGGAATAGCTTGGCACTATGGGTTGTATGTGCAAGGGTAAAACAACTCGTCAAATAGAGCAGCGACGTTTCGACCCTTTCAACGTGACTCTCTAGGTGTTCTGTGCAGGATCTCTGATGTAACGTTATCTTCCGTGGATAGACTGCTCATCCTCTGCCTAACCTTGCAAGCTTCTCGTTCGCTTCACTTGCAACGAGGAGACACAGGGGGGGGGGGAATGTGGTCTTGCTGTTACAGATGTAACCTCTGTGGTTCTTTGTCACCTGCCTGCTTTTTCCAGTCCATGCATTCATCCTTCCGACTGATTTCCCTTTTCTGTCCATGCCCTTGCCACCCCAGCCACCACTTCTTCTAACCTGTTCCACTGGCTGCTCGGGAAACCTTTTAATTTCTCACATTTCTAAAATTGTTTTTTTCTCCTACAAAGGCCAAACAAGCGTATTTGCAGTTAATCCATTCAGTTGCGCACAGATAATCTCCAATCTCTACTCAATTCTACGGTGACACTACACTTCAAATTGGTAGTCGTTGCTTGTAATTTCTTGTATACAAAGGCCATTGGTGATATTCTAAAATGATGTGAAGTGTTGTGATGGACATGCCTTTGTGGTTTATCTGGGAATCCTATTGGTTCAACTAGGGCTGCTCAAGCCCGAATCTTCCCCCAAGCAAGCAAGCACGTGCATTTTGAGAATTGTATCAGCCACAGAACAGGCTCCTCAACCTTTGTATGCAACACTCTGTTGCATCTATTTTTTCAATCAGTCTACACTTCGGATGAACAATTGCTCAGCGAGATAAGAGGCATTAGCACTCGCATCCAGGAGTATTTTTTGACACGAAATGAACGTTGGAAAGACTTGGTTTGCTTTTTATAAATGGCTGCTGGCTTGAGGGTTAAACCGTACCCCCCCCCCCCGCCCCCCCAAACTTGCTGTCCTGTGCCCCTCTTGTTCAAGCTTCCCCCATGCTTGCTGCATTTTGTATTTTTACCATTTCCTGCTTCGCTTTGCAATCTCGTACTAAGAATCCGCTTCACTGCTGATTATGGTAGCGAATTCTTTAACGTGTAAACTATTAAAGAAGTAAAGTCCTGCTTGTATTGGTAAACAAATTATAACCATAATTTACATGGCAAGAGTAAATTGAGAAAATTATCACAGTAAATCAAAAGCCACGATGGCGTTAATGATATTCGTTATCTTGATTGCTTAGTCAAGGAATCGATGGAAAGTGGCGGTTGATTACGGGTGGAATTCATTGTAATGTGACTTGATCGACGTGTTAATTTTGAAATCAGTTGCTAATCTAATGCTTTGCTTTGGCTCTCTGCTCTGTGTTTGTCTTTGTGTTGCGTCTCCCCTTTGTGCGTACCATTTGTTTTTTCCCGACCTCACAACCCACTACCCTTGTATTTTACACGCCCCTTATTCCTCCTCCCCACCAAAAAAAAAACCGCACGCATTGCCCCCTTCACGACCCCCCTAAAATGATTCCCCCCCCCCTTGCCCTCCTCCCACTTGCAACCTCATCAACCAATCGCTCCCTGCCCCCCCACCCTCCCCCGTCGGTTTGTGCCGGTCGTCGTCGCCGCCCGCCACCCCTCCCCTGCTTGGCTTCGTTGCTGCCGCGTTGGCTGTGTTCTGTTGGGGCGGACAGTTCACCCAAATATGGCCTTATTGCTGACAGGTATCACTACTGTGAAAAGTGCTTCAATGAGATCCAAGGGGATACCGTATCCCTTGGGGATGATCCCTCTCAGCCGCAAACGTAAGTTGTCAGACTGGTGTGTGCATGTGTTGGGTTGGGGGGGGGGTGTGCCTTAGCTTTGGACTATTGGGGAGTGCGGGGGGGGGGGAGTTTTTGCCAGGATGAGGCGTTTACAGGTAGTCCTCTACTTACGATGTAGATGCGTTACGACGACCCCATTGTAAGTCGAAAATATCGTAAGTCGAAGATGGCCTAGCCTGCCCAGGAGTCTTAAAGAATGGTGATAATTTCGCAAAACAGAGCAATTTACAGTGCCGTGCTATATAAACTATATACTGTATGTATTTATTAATTACAATACTGTATTGCACAGTAAATTTTAAAGTAAAAAAAAACAAGGTAAATCCTTAGCCTACCTATATGAACTGCAATTTAATATAAAGTTTTTTCAGGAAACAATCCTATCTGCTATAAAAACTTTTAAAATGCATTGAACGTATCGTATCGTGGTAACCCTAAAATGAAATCGCTAAAGTTACGTATCATACATGCATTGAACGTATCGTAACGTATCATATTGTCCTGTACTCACGAAGATTCTGTCCGTCGTCTGCACACTTGAACGATGTTAGGTTGTTGATGGCAATTTTGTCGTATCGCTATCGCCATCGTAAGATCGAAATATCGTAAGTCGGAGCATCGTAACTCGGGGACTACCTGTATTTTTGTGTCTGTTTAATCCACACTTGTACGGGTTCGTTGGGTGGGCATGGTTGGTAGTAAAGGCCCTCGATGGGATATGGAACCAGTGTCTTTGAGGTGTTGATTAAGTCAACTTGATCAACATCAGACTTTGCTCCGTTATGGTCTATTGGCTGACAAGCTTATGGGGAAGTCTATGTTACGGCAAAAAGCCTGGGCTTATATACACATGCATCTGGCAGCAGGGAATTCGAAGTGCTCTTCTGAGTGCATAGCACAAGATGTTTAGAATATTTGATAAGTTTGTGTGGTAGTGTCAAGACTGCAATTACCATGTTCAAATGTTCTGTTGGCATATATTAATTGCAGAAAGGGGGGGGGGACCCCTTTGCAAAAAAAAAGTGGTTTGCAGCTTTAAAGGAGTTACCGGAGCATTACAAATGCATTAAATAAAATAAATTCCGTCTCATTGTAAACAGATTGTACAGCTTAATGGAGCCACGCCATAGACGAGCAGTTCAATCCCAGCCTTGTGAATTGCCTGTAATTTTGGCCTACTTCCCAATGGCCAGCAGCACCTTAAATTAAAAGTCCAGTGCTCTTGTGTGTGCACCATGGCAACAGGAACACCACTGACCACTGACCAATTGCACACACTGACATGTGTGAACATGGGGACCCTTTGCATCCACACATTTGCATGTTTTTTTAAGTTCGACAAGGCACACGGCAAATGCCATTGATAACCAGGTCTGTTTTTAGGCAATCGTTGCTCGAAATTCTTGTGGACGGTTGCTGCGCCATTTTCTTTTGCCAAATATATGCAGCTGCCTAAATCTGGCCATGGGGTCGCTGCTCCCCCTAGTGGGCACCTGGGGTGGAAACTTCCAATAAGATCGGACAGGTGTCAGGAATTACACGAGGCTGTGTGCTTTTTAGACCAATCATTGTTTTTCAGGCTTATTTTTTTGCACACGTTGTTTTCAATGACCCTGACAGAATTATCGCTGTATTTATTTCACGAAGTTACCACAGTTGGTCACAAATGCATAGCTGTTGACAATTACCGACGTTTGCGCCGTAACATTTCTCTAGTGTATTAAATCAGGACCCTGGAGATCAAAATGCAATCCCACCAGTAACTTGGCCATGGGAAGTCAATAGGAGTCGTGTTTAAATACACATTTTTTACATTTATACAGATGATGAAAGAGATTTGTATGCTTCATGTGTATGCACTAAATATAATACGTAAAACTGTTTACATTAATGTCAGGATTTACAATATTGCAAATAAGAGAAGTTAATGGTGAATCTGAATATATTTCGTTATTTTAGATTTTTTTTTACTACCCTTTGAGTGTTCTACCACCTCGTTGTAAATGGTGGCTGTGTGGGGGGGGACCTGCCTGGCCTTATAGCCGGCATAGCCCATGATGTTCCTGTGTGTGTAACCCTGCTGCACTGTTTCTTACAGGACCATTAACAAGGACCAGTTTGAGAAGAAGAAAAATGACACTCTTGATCCTGAGCCGTGAGTACACGCCCTGCCCACTTCCGGCACTAGTCACCATCCACCATGCCTTGCACTTTCTTTGTAATTGCTGCACATCCACCACCGGACCTGCCTGTCCCTGTATAACCTTGTTTGCCGCTTGCTTGCTGTTGCAGGTTTGTCGAGTGTAAGGAGTGTGGACGAAAGCTGCACCAAATCTGTGCGCTCCACAATGAGACCATTTGGCCAGCCGGGTGAGTGTGATGCCTTGGGCTTCTTTTAAAATAAAACCGTCTCGCCCCCCCCCCCCTCCATGAAGCTGAACATTTCTCATTTGTGATTACATTAAAATGTGGTTTGTGTGTGCAATATTTACGCTCAATTTGTGCGGTAACCTCTTATTGAAATACCCTCCTGTTATGCCCACAGCTTTGTTTGTGACACTTGTTTAAAGAAAACGGGAAGGACGAGGAAAGAAAACAAGTTTTGTTCTAAAAGTAAGTGGAGTGCGATGACCACAACAGTGTGATCCTGCGATTCATCTCTTCTCCCCAAAGACAGTGCTGCTTCTGATATGTGTTCCAACGGCGAATGAGCAGAGCCTGTTGAGCTTCATGTGCCACACAGCTCGCCATATAATATATAGAGTTGGAAGGACCATGTTGATAGGGCCACTGATATTCGTTGAAATATTACAAGTGTAAATTCTGTAGCATAAAACTTTGTTGTGCATCAGCGGTGTTGTAACACGGCTTTGATTCACACACCCTGCCTCTTGTTCACTCAGTAAACACGTTAATCCGTTTTGAGTATGGCATACGTCACAAGTAATGGTTTTTAATTCCTCTAATTGGTATGCTTTTGATTTTAATCCGGATTCTTTTCGAATGTCCGCAATAACCCCGGGTGTCTGGATAATCTGCTGGTGAGCGAATTTGCCACCGAGATAGCCGTATGTGTCGTGGTTTTGCAGCTCCAACCCCACCATACCTGCTAACATTGCAGTGCATGATATATACCATTGGCTTATGAGATGAAGTCGAGTTACGGCGGCTGCTATAACTGTTCCTCCACCTGACAGGCCTGAATGCGGGGTTGCCGACGTCCAAACTGGGCACTCACCTTGAGAATCGCGTCAACAACTTCCTGCGACGGCAGAACTGCCCGGAGGCGGGCGAGGTGACCGTGCGCGTGGTGCATGTCTCCGACAAAACGGTGGAGGTGAAACCTGGGATGAAAGCCAGGTGAGTTCTCGGGCAGCAGCAGCAGCAGCAGTGTGGTCGCCCTGTGGTGCCCGTTCGGGTTTGCTCTATGCATTTTAGCTCGGCCGTCGGAAGCAAGTATGTATTATAACACAACTGGCATTCTCGTGATAAACTTGATGGCACCGCACCATACATTAGCTGATTAATATAAGGCGAGGTGTATGGAAAGCTCCAAATTAAGTTTGAGGTGTATGTATACGGTGACCAATCTGGAAAATAGTCGTGTAAATCTCTTGGAAACTGGTCGACACATTTTGGGTGTGGTGTGATGAGCATTGCCTATATGGTATTTGATGGCACTACAATGTAATGCATTTGTTCTTCACAAGAATGCTTAAACCTGTAATTCATATTTTGAAAGGCTTAATATGTTGTATCCAATGTGTTGGCACTTTACCATTATGTAGAAGCCTGATTGCCTCTAAGCTGATCGTGTGTGTGTGTGTGTTTTGCCCTCTGCACTTGCGCTAGGTTTGTGGACAACGGGGAGATGGCGGACTCGTTCCCCTACCGAGCTAAAGCACTTTTTGCCTTCGAGGAGATTGACGGCGTCGACGTTTGTTTCTTTGGGATGCACGTCCAGGAGTACGGCTCCGACTGTCCACCACCCAATCAGAGGTAAGGCCACGTGCTGTCAATTAAGCTTAATAAATCTCCTTAACCCCCACCGACTATACTAGACTTTGGCCTTGTGCAGTAGGTGATTGATGACAAACCAGTAATGTTGGACCAAGTGTATCAGAAGAGCTTTGAGAAGTTTGTGTATTGAGATTGGTGGGGGGACATGTAGAGGCTTGGAAATAAAATATCGTTTTAACGGAGTATCGATAAACCAGATCGCCCAGTAATTATAGCTGTTATAATTTGGGCCAGCTCTATAATCTACGTGATACCTTGCGCATCGTACTAGCCCACGCCACTTCCTTGCGCATCGTATTCGCCATAATCAGAGCTCACTTGACTATCCCCATCCGTTGAGCCAGGCATAACACGTGCATGTCTGGTCCTCCTTTTGCTAGGCGGGTGTACATATCGTACCTGGACAGTGTGCACTTCTTCCGACCGCGACACCTACGCACGGCCGTCTACCACGAGATCCTCATTGGCTACCTGGAGTACGTCAAGAAAATCGGGTGAGTGTGGGGGCAGAGGAGAAAACATCCTCTCGTCTAGAAGTCGAATTGGGTGAGTGTGGGGGCAGAGGAGAAAACATCCTCTCGTCTAGAAGTCGAATTGGGTGAGTGTGGGGGCAGAGGAGAAAACATCTTCTCGTCTAGAAGTCGAATTGGGTGAGTGTGGGGGCAGAGGAGAAAACACCCTCTCGTCTAGAAGTCGAATTGGGTGAGTGTGGGGGCAAAGGAGAAAACATCCTCTCGTCTAGAAGTCGAATTGGGTGAGTGTGGGGGCAGAGGAGAAAACATCCTCTCGTCTAGAAGTCGAATTGGGTGAGTGTGGGGGCAGAGGAGAAAACATCCTCTCGTCCAGAAGTCGAATTGGGTGAGTGTGGGGGCAGAGGAGAAAACATCCTCTCATCTAGAAGTCGAATTGGGTGAGTGTGGGGGCAGAGGAGAAAACATCCTCTCGTCTAGAAGTCGAATTGGGTGAGTGTGGGGGCAAAGGAGAAAACATCCTCTCGTCTAGAAGTCGAATTGGGTGAGTGTGGGGGCAGAGGAGAAAACATCCTCTCGTCCAGAAGTCGAATGCATCCGTGAGCTCCTTTTGGTTTTGTCAAATCCGTTGGGAGATTGTGGGGAATTTTGAGTCTTGCGTTACCCTTCGGCAAATGCTATTCGGTAAGTATTCGACACCTGTCAACCGGCAAGATGTTTTGTTAATTTAGGCGATCCAATTTGGCGGTTTTACATGCCGCAAGCCCGTTATAATGCTAATTGCAGCCTAGAGATGTTGATTACAATGTAGTAACACTTGTATAACTTGTGATTCTGCAAGCAGAAAAGCTGAATGTTCTATCTGGTTCCGATGGGCACACCCTTGACTCAGATCGTGTGTGTGTGTGTGGATGTTGTCCACAGCTATACCCAGGGTCATATCTGGGCGTGCCCACCCAGTGAGGGCGACGACTACATCTTCCACTGCCACCCGCCAGACCAGAGGATACCCAAGCCTAAGCGCCTGCAAGAATGGTACAAGAAGATGCTGGACAAGGCAGTGGCTGAGAGAATCGTCCATGACTACAAGGTAACGCAGCGACGCACGAACAACAAAGCGTGCCCATCAAGCTCATCGTCATGCGAGCATGTAACCTCTGACATAGTGGTTATACCTTTAAGCACCAATTGAATGTGCGTCAGTCCTCGGCGCCTGAATTGCGCGAGCCGCGTTGAATACATTTTTTTCAATCTTGCTGTATTGATTTTAACCCGGTACGTTGGCGATGTCACGGTGCAGGACATCCTGAAGCAGGCCACAGATGACCGGCTGACGAGCGCCAAAGAGCTGCCCTACTTTGAGGGAGACTTCTGGCCCAACGTGCTGGAGGAGAGCATCAAGGAGCTGGAGCAAGAGGAGGAGGAGCGCAAGCGGGAGGAGACGAGTGCATCGTGCGAGAGCACCGAGGTGAGGGCCGTATGGTACGATGGGCAGGGACCGCTCGCTTGGTGGCGGTCGTTGGGCCGCTGCCGATGTTTGAAGGTCCCACACAACGCCTCTGCTTGAGGTACCCAGCTTGTACGTCTGCGCCCGCGCTCTTGCGTTCTGAGAGCGTCACGCACTTTTTTCGTTTGCGCTGATTGTGCAGGGGAAAAAGGGAGATAGCAAAAACGCCAAGAAGAAGAACAACAAGAAGACAAGCAAGAGCAAGAGTAGCAGCAGCCGCACCAGCAAGAAAAAGCCAGGCATGCCCAGCGTGTCCAACGACCTCTCTCAAAAGCTGTACGCCACCATGGAGAAACACAAGGAGGTAAGTCTGTGGCTGGGTGGGTAAGAGTGGCTGGGGTGTGTGTTGGTGGCTATGGGGTTGGGCTGCGTAAGATGGGTATGGGGTTGACTTAAAGCTTTCGTGACTGCAGGAATTCATAGTCTTTGGGTCTTTCGTTAAAGTCGCGTAGATATTTTTCTATCTAGGTGACTTTACCGAAAGACCCAAAGAGTATGGGTATGGGTGCTGTATTAATACGCTTTATACATTCAAATAGATGTTATTGTCAGACCTCTCTCTGGGTATGGTTGGCTGGGTGGGTATGCGTGCCTGGGTTGATAAGGGGTGGTTTAGGTGGGTTCTACATTGAAATCCCAAACCCCTGCCAGATACGCGTTTGTTTAATGTTCAATCTGTATTGTAGTCGTGATGGAATTACAATTGGGATGTAATCGGTGAAAATTGCTGTGAACGTTTTAAATGAATTAATCGACAAGCCCTTCCCACTTGGAGGCTTCCACTCCAATCTCCACTACCCTCATGACCTGCATCAACTTGCCTTGTTCTGTCCTCCCTTCCAGGTGTTCTTCGTCATCCGGCTACATCCCCCGGCGGCGGCGAACTCTGTGCCGCCAATCCAGGACCCAGATCCGCTGGTGACGTGCGACCTCATGGACGGGCGCGACGCCTTCCTGACGATGGCGCGAGACAAGCACTACGAGTTCTCGTCGCTCCGCCGCGCCAAGTGGTCCACCATGTGCATGCTGGTGGAGTTGCACAACCAGGGGCAGGACCGCTTCGTGTACACCTGCAACGAGTGCAAGCACCACGTGGAGACGCGCTACCACTGCACCGTGTGCGAGGTGCGTAGACCAAGCGAGGAGGAGGGGGCGACGGTCTCTCGTCCGCCATCGCGCGAGACTTTTTGTCGATATCATTTTGTGTTGGACTCTGATCGGCCTCTCGGTTTTTGGTGCATGTGTGTTGGTATTTACTTCCCCTGTTCGGCGCTAACCTTGTTACTTGTAGCAGTAAAACAAAAGGATAGTTGCTGGTAGAAAATGTAGCGTCCGTTGATGCCGCATTGATTAGTGTGTGTGTGTGTGTTCAATTCTCGAGAAATATATACTACTCTTGTACAGAAATATGAGTTATGTCACGTGACAAAAGTGGTTTAAAATAAAAGTACTAATGGAGGCGTTCTTAAAGAAAGTGCAAATTAAAGCTCACAAGTGGCTTTTCGGGCTAGTTGGTCAATTCGTTTTTCTCTCCTTGCCGTATGCCTGCAGGACTACGACCTGTGCGTGGCCTGCTACAAGACCAAAGGCCACGAGCACAAGATGGAGAAGTGGGGCCTGGGCCTGGACGACGACAGCAACAACCAGCCCATGCAGAACCCGCAGGAGTCGCGCCGCCTCAGCATCCAGCGCTGCATCCAGTCGCTGGTGCACGCGTGCCAGTGCCTCAACGCCAACTGCTCGCTGCCGTCCTGCCTCAAGATGAAGCGCGTCGTGCAGCACACGCGCGTCTGCAAGCGCAAGACCAACGGCGGCTGCCCCATCTGCAAGCAGCTGATCGCGCTGTGCTGCTTTCACGCCAAGCACTGTCAAGAGAACAAGTGTCCCGTGCCCTTCTGCCTCAACATCAAGCACAAGCTGCGGCAGCAGCAGCTGCAGCACCGCCTGCAACAGGCGCAGATGCTGCGGCGGCGCATGGCCGCGATGACCCAGGTGACGCAGCAGCAGCCGCCTCCGCCGCCGAGAGTCACGCCGCCGCACGCGGGCCTGCCCTCGCCGACGGGCAACAGCGGGAGCTCGGTGCCGACCACGCCGACGGGGCCGCAGGCCGTGCCGCAGACGCCCCCAGGCCCCGCCGTCGGGCAATCGCCGCAATCCGCCCTCGTGCCGCAGGGCCTTTCGCAGCCGCCAAACAACGTGACGCTGGCCAACAACGGCATGGCGCGCCAAGCGGGAGCCCCCGGGATGTCGGGCGGAAAGCCGACGGGGCAGCCAGGGCCCGGACAGGCACCGCCAGCTGCCGCCGTGGAGATGGCGCGGCAGATCGAGATGGCGGCGCATAACCAGCGGCACATAGCCTCGCAACAACAGCAGCAGCAGCAGCAGCAGCCGCAGCAGCCCCAACCGCAGCAGTCGCCGTCCATGTTCTCGCGGCCATCCAACATTAACGGCAGCATGGGAATGGGCAACTCGCCGATGATGATGGCCGGCCAGCAGATGACGTCGATGAACCATTTGGGTTTAAATATGACGGCTCCGCGCGGGCCACAGCAGCTGCCGCAGGGCATAGGGGCCATGGGCATGCATCATTGGCAGCAGCCCGGCATGCCGACCCAGCAGATGCAGCCGGGCATGCAGCGGGCAACGGGCTTGCAGATGGGCATGTCGCAGCAGCAGATGAACATGGTGGCAGCGCAGGGTGGTAGCGTAGGCCCCAGTATGCAGGTCCCCACGCAGGGTGTGCAGCGGGGCCAGATCCCGCCGTCAGCGCTGCAGGACCTGCTGCGCACGTTGCGTTCGCCCAGCTCCCCGCAGCAGCAGCAGCAGGTGCTCAACATCCTCAAGAGCAACCCGCAGCTGATGGCGGCCTTCATCAAGCAACGAGCGTCCCGCTACCAGGCCGGCCAGCCTGTCATGCAGCCGGGCATGCCGCCACAGCAAGGCATGCAGCAGGGCATGCAGCAGGGCATGCAGCAGGGCATGCAGCAAGGCATGCAGCAGGGCTTGCAGCAGGGCATGCAGCAGGGCATGCAGCAGGGCTTGCAGCAGGGTTTGCAGCAGGGGTTGCAGCAGGGGTTGCAGCAGGGCATGCAGCAGGGGATGCAGCCGGGCATGCAGCCGGGCATGCAGCAGGGCATGCAGCAGGGTATGCAGCAGGGCATGCAGCAGGCGATGCAGCCGGGAATGCAGCAGGCGATGCAGCAGGGGATGCAGCCTCAGTCAGGGATGCAGCAGGGGTTGCAAAACGCAATGGCGATGCGTCCTGGCGGCCCTCAGCCCGGCATGGGTATGAACCCGCAGGCGCAAAGCATGGGCATGAGCCCTGGTGTGAGCATGGGGCCGGGCGTGGTGGGGCAGCAGCAATCGTATCAGCTTATGCGGAGAGCACAGTACCAGCAGCAGGCCATGGGCGCTCATGGGCAGTTCCAGGCACCGCAGCCCACGAGCTACCAGCAAACCATGCAGCAGGCAACGCCGCAGCAGCAGCAGCAGCGCATGCAGCAGCATCTGGGCATGCAGGCGACACAGATGGGGCAGCAGGGAATGATGAGCGGGATGACGCAGGGTGGCATGGGCCCTGAGGGTGGCCCCACGGCCATCACCCAGGCGCAGCAGCGACTGATGCTACAGGTTCAGATGAAGCAGCAGCAGTTGGTGGCGGCGGCCGCAGCAGCGAGTGGCGGCGGCCAGTCGACGCCCATGAGCCCACAGCAGCAGCACATGCTGGCGGGGCAGCAAGCGGCGCATATGGCCGGCCAGCAGATCCCAACGTCACTCAGCAACCAAGTGCGCTCGCCGCAGCCTGTGCCGTCGCCGCGGCCCCAGTCGCAGCCTCCGCACTCGAGCCCGTCGCCGCGGATACAGCCGTCGCCACACCACGTCTCTCCGCAGACGAGTTCCCCGCACCCAGGCATGGCAGGCGGCCCGCCGCAGCCGTCGGGAATGGAGCAGCAGGGACACTTCACTGCGCCGGATCAGAGCGCCATGCTGCCACAGCTGCCAGGGCCTGGCATGGGACAACACCACCTGGGGCCTGGGGACATGGGCCTCGGGGCCGATGGGTCGGACATGGGGGGCAATGGTCCGACAGCGCCTGACGAGCTGGAAAAGTTTGTGGAGACGTTGTAGTGTTGCGTGTGGAGATGGACACACCCTTCGGACTTGACTTAAATTTTTTTTTCTTTTGTTTTTGTACAGTTAAACTTGGGAATATTTACGTAGGAAACTTTAGTAATGAGGATGTAATTCTTGTGGGAAGCTAATGCTAATATATTCCATGCTGGCCGGAATGAGCCGGTCGCAGTGGATCGTTTTGTTTTGCTAAGGACACTGATTTTTCAACAACGAACTTTTAATATGCATATTTTATATTTTTTCCTCCGTCTTTCTTGCATTCATGTTGTATCGTGTCCAAATTCATTTGTGGCAAATGCAACATGTCAATGTACACAAAAAAATGTCATTCTTTCTAAGATGAAGATATAGCCGGAAGAATTTAAACTTTTTCTATAAGTGTCTGTGGAGACGTTTCAAGTATTAATTTGTATAGTTAGGAATTATAGATATATCGCGCACATTTATTTGCCGATGCCTCTGTCTTTTGGATGTAGAAATGATTCCGCCTCCTGGTTTCTTCCTAGCCCTAGTTTTTTCTCTCACGACGCCTGTAGAAGCTGCTTCTTACCCGTGCCCTCTCGGATGCTTCTGGAGTGTAAAGATCTTGTAAAAGAAAGAAAACAATGTAAATCATGCAGGCCCTTGGAATACGATTGGTATAAATATATGATGGAACGTAAATGAAGGCACTGTAAAAAAACTGCATATTTCCTTCCTTTATGCTTAAAAGAAATAAATGTGTGCACCTTTAAAATGGTGATGTGACCTTGATATCGCGTTAATGCTGTAAATGGTTTGGGGGAGTGTTATTGTTTTTTATTATTTTGTTATTTTTTTGTTGCCGATGAATTTACGTTTGTACAAGAACCAAAGCCCTTGTGCATTGATGCCGACTTCCACCCATTGCTGAGGCGCGGAAAGTGGCTTGCTTGGTAGGGGGGCATGTACATATAAACTGTGTTACAGGACTGTCTGCCAGCCAATGACGGCCCCTTGTGTCCCTCTGCAGTAATGTGCTAAATAAATGAGATTGTGGTACAACTACTCGCAGCGTTAGTGTCGACATGTTCTCTCTCAAGTCCGCCCAGGTGCCGTGAACACAAACCTGGACGCACGCCCGTGACCCGGCCAAGTGTTGAAAAATTCCCAAAGTTTTTACTCTGGGTGGAAGGACTGCTGTTTCGTTAAATAAAACACAATGTAAATCGTGAATCCTTACATACTTGGCACCAAATGATCATTGGTTTCAAACTATGGCAAGTGAAATTGACATGCTTCTTGGATTAACGTTGGCGTTGTGATTTGCGATGTAGTGATCTATTTACGCTGTTTTCATGTTAGGTGCAGCTTTGGATTGTGATATGGTAATTTTATAACACTATCAACGGATTTTTTTTCTTATCAGGAATGTAGTTTATGATATTTCATTGGCATATATTTTTTTGTAATTTGAGTTCTGACAAGTTTTTAATAAGGTCACACTCATCAGATTTTGTTAGAACATTGATAAACCAATAAATTGGTGCTTGCACTTTATTTGGCCGTACTTGACTCCGAGTACAAATATTGGCAATCATTGCTGAGCGGAGAATAATTTAATTGCGGTAGAAACACTTTATCCCATGGTTCTGGGTTGAGCACATCTTCCAGTGTGGAGTGAGAACCCCCAATGTTTATTGGTCACTTGTTGAAAATTATGCAGTCATTTGGAAAAGGTCATCCCACTTTTTATTCTTCATGTCAATAATAGGAGGTACCGCCAACTTGTTGATTCATGAATTAAATGTCATGTTCCCTTGCCATGACCAACTCTGCACCGTTTCTACATACAAGGTGCTTGCTGCTTACTGAGATGGGGACAAATCCAAATACTGTAATATTTCTTCCAACGATTTAAAACACTGAAACAGAAATCCTCGTTGAACCGCCCTGCTTGGAATGTGTCGTTTTCCAAAGGGGAGGAGCACAACTTTAGGTCTCGGCGATACGTAACCACACTGCTGTGGTTTTTCTGCTGAATAAACATGATGGCAAAAAAAGCAATAGATTGACTTCTCGTGCATGAGCTCCCAGGAAAGTGTCTCAGCAATGTGTCCTGTAAATTGCGAGCCTCTCACAGGAAACGGTGATATGTTTACGTACAAACGATTTTCTGAATGCATACTATGCGTTGATCATAACTCTTGAGGACACTGGCAAGCAAATGGTTGTTAAGTTCATTTCGGCAGCAGCATATTTGTTATTTAAATCTCGGTAAAGTCAATTGAAATGCGTGCGTCTGCTGTAGGGGAGTTACGTACGTGGTGATTGTAAAAAAAAAACTTTTGCCGAGCTACAAGGAAACATTGTGTTGAGTGATATTTTTTCTGCTGCTTTTTTAGGCCTTGTCAAAGCATATTTAGAATTTGTATGTTTATAGAGTTTAAGGTCCCAAGAGCTGAGTGAATGGCTCAATGAAAGAAAATAAATTTAACACTCTTCAGTAATATAAAGACGCTAATACAAACGGTTAATATGATTTGGTCACCCGTTTTGCCACCTGCAATGTGATAATCCATTTTTCCAGTTGTAAGACGAGCGTAAATTTGACATCTCCAGTATTACATTGCTTCAGTGGTTAGACATCTTGTTTAAACTTAAAGTAACAACCAGACTTAAATTCTGGAAATAAAATTGTGTGTGTGCCATCTAAACACATTGAGGGCCTACTCACAATGAATACTGCCCGCTGGCCAAAATGTTAAGTCTTTTTACCTCGGTGAAAAATTGCCGTTTGTTCAATTGGCGCATGCTCCATGTATAGACAATTTGTGTTTCTCCATAATTTCCGCCTTCAACGTTTCCTTGTACGTAAGCGCTCTTGATAAAAGGGATTTACCAACCTTCTCCAAGTGACGCCGTGTGACTGTTTCATGAGGACCTCTTCACCTTGGCCCACGGATCGTGGTGGTGATCGAGTTCATTCTACATTCCTGTGCCAGATCGTGAATGTCAAAAAAGAAATGTGCCGTCAACCGTGACTTGCAGACATCAATGACTCAAATGAAGTCTCCATTACACTCCCAACGTGTTTTTGACAATGTTTTCAAGCATATAATTTTTACACGACACGGGTTACATACGAGGTGTTCCGTGGGACTGCATCGAGGATTGCCTGCCCTTCCCTATAAACTTATTTTCGTCTGCAGCACAGTACGCAAGATTTAAGTGCAGTTCTGCTCCAGAACATGTGCTTTCCCCTGTGCTTTCCCCTCCCCCCCCTCACAACAAAAATCCGTGTCTCGCATGCCACTGCCCCGCACATTAATTTCACCGATCTGGCGCACGTCGATATTCGTGAATGAGCTTCAGGCGTAAAGACCTAATCGCTGCAAATAGCTATCGGAATGGGGGTGGTTTTTTACGTGTGTGTAGAGACCGTGGTTGTGGAAAGTGTGGCCCATTTTATGGTGGAATTGTCAATCGTGTCGCGTCTGTCGTTCGATGTTCTGACGCGGTTCAATATCCCTCCTTGCCCCCCCATTGTTTGCGGAGTAAATTGAAACCGCGAGCTGACACACCCGCAGACACGTACAACAACAGCAGCAGCATGTGCTCGTGTTTCTGATTGGGCGGCCACCACGTGGATGGACGCGTGGCCCTCTGCAGCTGTTATCGGAGGCCGTCGTGTGTTCTCGGCAACCTGGGCAAGACTTCCCATCCCCCGTCGTCGTAATCGACGACCGGTCCAAAGATTATAATTGCATTTCATGTGCACGTCGCTAATGGGAATGTTGGTCCAACGAAGCTGATCAGAAGAAAGAAAAAGAGAGAGCGCGAGATGGTTCGGCGATCAGGATCACAATGCCCGAATCAAGGTGACTCCGGCTATGGCCACGTGCTCGGGCACAGACTCGCAAGGAAGTCCAAGTCAGATTGTAAATCAATTCTAGATTTGAAGCTTTCGTGACTGCAAGGATTCATATTATTAGGTTTTTTCGGTAAAGTCACGTAGGTAAAATATTAAAATTATTAAAAGTAAAATAAAATAAAAAATCACGACGTTTCGGAGGCAACACAAGCCTCCGTCTACAGGTGGAACCGTCACAGCCACGACAGCTGTATCAAGTAAATGAGAGATTGCAAGATTGTAAATCGTTCCTTTTGATTTGCCTATCGAGCCGTGACGAATATTGTCGGGATTCGGGTTGTTTCAAAGGGGCCGTCCATAAATGACGTTACGCACCTGGGGGGGGAGGGGGGTCAGACATTTGTGACGATGTGTGACGAGGGGGGGGGGGTGCGAAATGTGACGTCACATAAAATGCGCAACTTTAAATAAATATTAACACCACGTTCTACTTAATTAAATAGACTTTTTAATGAATGTTTTATCCGACATCAGACTGCAGCGCCACATTAAATACGCACTACAATGACAATAGTTTAAAGCATTTTTGGGCGGGGGGGGCAGAGCTTTGTGACGTCATATTTGAGGGGGGGGGGGTCTGACTTTGACGCTGTGTGACGAAGGGGGGGAGGGGTCAAAAATCGTCCAAAATCGCGTGACGTCATTTATGGACGCCCCCAAAGGCCATGTGGAATATTAAATTAAGAGGCTCTTAAAGGTGCTTGAAGGAGGATAAGTTTGGAGATTATCGTGATTGGCTGGCCATAAATGGTTATGGGAGGATTTAGCCCAGCGGGGTTCACGTGACTTTAATTTTTTTTTATCGAAATGAGAGTTCGGATTCCTTTCATGCTGCGTGTTCTATTTTCTGAAGCGTCTGAACAACATGTTTCATGATCAACATCCGCACGAGCGGTTTCAATTAAAAACAGATATGGATCAGGCGAGGGGGAAAACCAGCAATGTGAAATGAATCGCATTAACGAAATACATCCAACTAGAAACAAACACATTCCAGCGGAGGGAGCTGGTAGGAACGTTGGGTTGCTCTGTCCATGGCCAGGGTCAACGGCGGCGTGGTGTATTCCACAAATATGCCCGACTGTGAGGGCGGGCACTAGCCGGCGTGAGTAGGTTTTATAAGGGCACCACGGGGTGACCAGCCCCTCCCCACACAGCCCCACCCAGCCCCACCCTCCCCACCCAGCCCCTCCTCACCCGCCCCACCCAGCCCCACCCCTCCCACCCCCCACTCAGCTCCACCCTGCCCCACCCAGCCCCTCCCCACCCAGCCCCTCCCCTCCCCCACCCAGCCCCACCCTCCCCACCCAGCCCCTCCACACCCCTCCCATTTTTGGATGCACGACCGACGGACACAATAATCCCCTGTGGCGTGGTGGAACCAGGAGGTTCCTACCAGTAAAACGCATTCGCTAGGCTGTTCTCATTGCAGTGGATGACGTGGGTGTTTTTGTTTTAAAGTTTAGGTAACACAAGTGGTTATTATATATTCCAGCGCTACGTTCGTAACGCCAAGTGGCCCTCGCGCAAAACTTTTCCCGTGTTAGCACATTTAGTCACAACCGCGTGTGCTTTAAAATCAAACAAAAATACGAAGAGTTACATTAATTAAGCCTTTAAAACAGTCTGCCTCATCAGCTAACATTAATTAAGCCTTTAAAACAGTCTGCCTTATCAGCTTTACTCTGGTTTTTTTATTCCTCCTGATGACGATCGCTTGAGTTGTGATCGAAACGTAGTTTCTGGCAAATGAGGTTCCAATGGTGTAAATGCTTTCACCCCGAGCTCTCATACTCTGATGGTGCATTGTCTTTGAGTTGTGCGCCTTTTGGCGTCATCTGGTCCAACCCATGTGAGACTAGGCTCTCAGTAAATCTGTCTCGGGTGTGGACCAATCAACTTCAAGGACAGTGCATTCATTATCAGAGTTATGTTTTTTGTTTGCATTATGACTGCAGGTATTGTGGTCTATGCAAACATGACTCCTTGTAAAAAAGGTGTCAGTTTTGTTGCCAGATAGAAGGGTAAAAAAACAATTATGAAACGTAGTTTGTTTTGTTATTTTCTTTCAACTTATCTACGTGACTTTACCGAAAGACCCAAAAAAATCCCCCCCCACCCCCCATTCTACTAATTATAAACATTATAGCGAGGGGTCACACAGAGAGGGGTCGCACAGAGTGGGGGGAGAGGGGGTGGGGGGGTGACTACGCTTCTGGAATCTTCGACCCCCGCCCCTTGGCGGGGGGAGGGGCGGGGGCGGAAGGGGGGGGTTGCAGAGCGGGTAGGAGGCAAAGTGGGGGGGGGGGGGCGATGCCCACGACGCGATTGGTCGGCGCCGCGTCACGATGCCTGCACGGCGCGTCGTGATTGGTTCGAGCGTGGGCGGTGACGTACGAGGCCGCGCCCCGCCCCCCCCCCCGCCTCACAACGTTGGGGGATTCTCTCTTCAGGCAGCGGCGCTGGTGCTTGTTGTCTAGGCCGCAGCTACCAAGTGCGAATTATCGCAACGATTACAATTTGCCGTACACGAATAACGAGTAATAATTATAACGCCGCCGCTGCCCCAGTGCCCGATCGATTAGCTGTGTACGTGTAGCGAGAGATGGAGCCCGAGAAGTTGTCGCAGTTGAAGGCGTTCGTGCTACTGTGCTCGCAGAACCCGGGCGTGCTGCACAAGCCCGAGCTGCACTTCTTCAAGCAGTGGCTGGAGAGGTACGCGCCGCTCCACACGCGACCACGCAGAGCTCCACGCGGCCACGCAGAGCTCCACACGCGGTCACTCAGAGCTCCACACGACCACGCAGAGCTCCACACTGTCACGCAGAGCTCCACACGACCACGCAGAGCTCCACACTGTCACGCAGAGCTCCACGCGGCCACGCAGAGCTCCACACTGTCACGCAGAGCTCCACACGCGGCCACGCAGAGCTTCACGCGGCCACGCAGAGCTCCACACGCGGAGCTCCACGCGGAGCTCCATACGGCCACGCGGAGCTCCACACGCGGCCACGCAGAGCTCCACACGCGGCCACGCAGAGCTCCACACGACCACGCAGAGCTCCACACACGGCCACGCAGAGCTCCACGCGGAGCTCCACACGGCCACGCGGAGCTCCACACGGCCAGGCAGAGCTCCACACGGCCACGCACAGCTCCACGCGGAGCTCCACACGACCACGCAGAGCTCCACGCGGAGCTCCACACGGCCATGCGGAGCTCCACACGGCCAGGCGGAGCTCCACACGGCCACGCAGAGCTCCACGCGGAGCTCCACACGGCCACGCAGAGCTCCACACGCGGCCACGCAGAGCTCCACACGCGGCCACGCAGAGCTCCACACGCGGCCACGCAGAGCTCCACACGCGGCCACGCAGAGCTCCACACGCGGCCACGCAGAGCTCCACACGCGGCCACGGAGAGCTCCACACACGGCAACGCAGAGCTCCGCATGGCCACACACAGCTCCACACACGGCTCCACACACGGCTCCACACACGGCTCCACACACGGCTCCACACACGGCTCCACACACGGCTCCACACACGGCTCCACACACGGCTCCACACACGGCTCCACACACGGCTCCACACACGGCTCCACACACGGCTCCACACACGGCTCCACACACGGCTCCACACACGGCTCCACACACGGCTCCACACACGGCTCCACACACGGCTCCACACACGGCTCCACACACGGCTCCACACACGGCTCCACACACGGCTCCACACACGGCTCCACACACGGCTCCACACACGGCTCCACACACGGCTCCACACACGGCTCCACACACGGCTCCACACACGGCTCCACACACGGCTCCACACACGGCTCCACACACGGCTCCACACACGGCTCCACACACGGCTCCACACACGGCTCCACACACGGCTCCACACACGGCTCCACACACGGCTCCACACACGGCTCCACACACGGCTCCACACACGGCTCCACACACGGCTCCACACACGGCTCCACACACGGCTCCACACACGGCTCCACACACGGCTCCACACACGGCTCCACACACGGCTCCACACACGGCTCCACACACGGCTCCACACACGGCTCCACACACGGCTCCACACACGGCTCCACACACGGCTCCACACACGGCGCCACACACGGCGCCACACACGGCGCCACACACGGCGCCACACACACGGCCACACACATGACCACACATAGCACTACAGAGCTCCACACAGCTCCAAAAAGCAAAGGGGGTAGCTCATTATGGCTTGTCACCCTCAAAGCTCCCCACAGCTCCGCACGGACACAGCTTTTCACTCTCCAAACATACAAAGACCGCTCCACACAGCCTCTCAACCTCCACACACACATTGAACAATATGGTCATTCATATTGCAGTGGAAAATGGGCATTAGTGGCATGGTGGTGCATATGGTGGCTCAGTAGGGGGTACGGCTGGTGGTGCATCTACCGGTCATCTCAGTCGGCCAACCCATGGCACCTGCTGGGTCTGTCCCGAGATCTGTCAGCGAGCATTCGACACTCCACGTGGCAGCCTCAAAGTGCACCGCGCCTGGCACAGGCGCCGTGGTGACCGTGGCGAATGGCGGGCATTGGTATTGGGTCATTACACTCCTTGTATTACAGTCCTTTAAACCACACCCCAGCTAGGAAGGACGCTCCCAGACAAACCAGAACTCCCACGCCAGCACATTTCATACCGTGCCAACCCATACGGTTTACCCCGTATTCTTGAACAGGGAAATTGTTTTCAGGTCCATACGGCGTACAGCCGTTTTGATACGGGCAAACATATGTTGTCTATTTGGTTGTGTTTCTTCCTTGCGATGGGTCTTTGTAGGATGAATGTTGAGATTTGTAAGTGCATGGGGTGACCAAAAAGGTCTGAAAAGGTTCGTAATAAGGTTGGCACTGATTAGGGGTTGACAGGTATGACACTTTAACAACAAAAACATGATTTACTAACAACAAAACTGTAAAAAAATCACATTCCGACGAATGCACAAAAAGGTCAAGTATCCAGACGGTGCGATGCGGAAAGGTCTAAACCAGGGGTCGGCAACCTACGGCTCCGGAGCCGCATGCGGCTCTTTACGGGCTGCTTCTTGACAATATGTACGTATGTACAGTATGTACTCAGATGCATTGCGGCTCTTGAAATACTGAATTTTGTACCGAATTGGAAAGAAATGGCTCTTCTTGTTATTTTCGTTGCCGACCCCTGGTCTAAACGGTAGCGTAATACATAACACGCACCACGACATAGGGTGAATGAATAACGATCACCTACACAAGTTAAACAGTACACGTATCACAGTCCAGTAAAAAAATAAAGTATCAATTCCTCGTGCTGATCTCACAGTAAAGAGGGATCAACCCTGCATTAACACACACACATCTTCTAAGGAGAACTTCCGGAAATTGTATGGTGCTCAGCACCGGCCATGCTACCCAATGCCACTTTCCCACTGCAGTATGCTTCAGCAAACAAGAGTGAAAGAAGCTCCCGCAGTAGTTGAAACTTGTATAGTAGCAACATACCAAGTAAAGGCAGAGTGCTACGAGGAACCAGGGACGACAGAAATGTGTTATTCGTACAACTACCTTTCCAGATAAGATCACTCCTTCCTGGGCATCGCCATGTTTCCGGTCGCAAACTAACCAGTCCAGACCCCCTCAAGGGAATATACATGAATAAAGTGTACATCGAGATAATACAGTACAAAAAAAGGTTACCCAGGGGTTAGATAGAGGAAATAATCATCTTTGTCATTGACTATACATAGTAGTCAACCTGAAAGTTACCACTTGGTACTAGTGTATCCAGTAAAACCTGATAGTCACAATGACTGATGAGTAACTTGACAACTATTTACAGACTTCCAGCCGACTGCCTGATACGTTACAACCTGGTAACCTGTTCCACAAAATGAACTGGTAATGAGAACATTTGTCACAGACTTCCTGATAACTACCTGATGCGCTACGGCCTGGTAGCTTGTCTAACAGGGATAATTAAGGAACATTATCACAGATTCCCGAGTATCTACCTGGTAACCTATGTCCCTACATCTTCTATTGTCCCTCAGTGTCTCCCTAAATCGTCCAGTTATATCCTCAATGTCTACCTGTATCGGTGTCCTCCCTGTGTTTTCAAATACTGTTGCTCCTGGGGTGTCCACTGCACGCTCACAAATGTAGACTTCCTTATGACCACGGGTGCCTTGAACCAGGCCCCCAATGTCCACGTTGTTTAGGGAGAAAACTCGGGCTAGGCCGACCACACAGCACTATAAAAAAAAATCCTCTTTCACCACGAAACTACTCCATCCAGACTTTCCAAGGAAAAATATATCTTAATATCCTGTATTAGGAGCATTCAACAATGAGGGACAGGCCTTCTTCATAACTGCTTCCCCATTGTTGAACGCTTATTTATCGCATTATTAGATTTGGGAATTGAATCATTGCCGCCCATGAGAAACCTTCTGTTCGCTCCTACAACTAAAGGTCCTGCATAGATGTCGCTGTAATAAATAATAATCTGAGAAGCTGAAGCCCAAGTCTGTATGGATCATACTTAAAGTTCCCAGTTACTGATTGCGTTTGGTTTACTAAATCAATAAATCCTGTGTTTTTGTTCGTTAAATAATGTCATTTTTTTATGTTGACAAGTGCCAATACTTTGTTTGTATCACGACCTATGAAACCACGATTGTAACGAAGATCTGTACCTTGCAAAATCGGTACTGCCGCAGGGTGCACATGACATAGAACCTAACCCATAATTTGGGCCCTTCCTGCTGAAATAAATACAATCTAAATCTAACAATTGCTCCACTTTTGAAAGTTAATGAACTTGACAATTTTATTCTGAAATTACAGGGCACGCAAAGCAGCCATGTGCTCCTTAATTACGCCTCTCCCCTCCCTCCCACAGTGGCACTCAATCCCCTTCTCCCAAATGGTCTCCCTGGGACCGCTGAATGCTCCCTTGTTGTTACCTTGTTTATCTCAGATCAATGCGACTTAACGTCTCTGCTCAAAAGGTATTAAATGTGGGCATTATGTGAAAAATGGTGGCCGTCTTAGGAAAATGGTGGCCATCTTTGATTTTTAGGTGGCTCACATGTTTTCCCACATAGTGACCCTAAGGAGATAATGTGCCGAATTTGGTGCTTATGTCACCATTTGAACAATTGTTCATATTATCTGCTCCGCAATGCAGGGTGTGTGTGTTGTCCACAGTTGTCTTACGTTCACAGCAATGGATGATAAGTGGCATGCAGTCCCTACTTCCTCTCTTCATCTTGTCCAAACATACAGTCCAGTATTCTGCACCCTCGAGTATTTGCTCAATACTGCTTTGCTACTGGCAGTATGGCAGTGGTCACCGAGCTACTCTGTGTAATTTTTAACCCGTTTTCTCCAGGTCATATCACCTCCGATTCCCCACACCTTTGATTAACACGGCAACGTACGGTGCAAAAGAAGTTCAACACGCATGCATACATTCTCAAACAACACTTGTTTTTTGCAAGGGTATTTTTTTTAAACCAGACCTTTGGTGTACGTTATGAAAGATATTTTTTTTATTCTCAAGGAATGACGCATCATACAAAAAACATTAATAATATGATGACTTTAGATCGTACGTAGACATTGGTTTACAACAATGATGACGGAGTCGAACGCTAAATATAAATCCATTCACAGAACTGTCCTAAGAGAATGTACGTGTTCATTTCTTCACGTTTGTCTCTGTGTGTGAAATCTCACTTTGATTTAAAAGAGGAATATATTTTCCACTTGAAATAATAGTCACAACTGCAGTGTGCTTTTTATAACACTTATCTTCATCCAGAAGCTTATCCGTGCTTTCATTGTGAGCGAATTAGTTCAACACAGGATCTAAAAAAAGTGCCCCCCCCCTGCATTGTTTTGTTGTGGGGTCCCGGCTCTCTGCATGGTCTCAGCAGATGTCCCATCTGCCCCGATGGCGTCCCACCGATAAATCTGGCATTTGAGCCAACGGGGACTTTAAAAGCCTCGTCTTGTCCTCATGTCACCACCCCCTCCTCCACTACCACCACGTCATCTGCGGGGAAAAAGTCTGGTGTCTTGTGCACGTGACCACCGCACCTTAGCTCAGCCAAGAATTGGAGCAGAAATCTCTTGCTGCTGTATTTGCTTAATAATGGGGCCACCTTTGGCTCAATGCAGACTGGTGCCTGCTGTTGACCACTATTGTGTTCATTCTGGTTTGCCGATGTTTGTAGAGCCCATGGCCTGGGGAGCATGCCAACACGTGCCGGGCGTGGGGAAGGAGGAGCCTCGTAAAACCTCCACCCCCATTCATTCATAGGGCGTCACCCATTGAGCGCGTCCTTCCATGAAGGGAAAAAAGAAAATGGTGGCAATGCCCAGAGATGACTCTCTGCCAATGGCTGCTCATACTCTTGGATTTGTGGCTTTAATGAATTGGGTTTTGGGTAAATATTCAAACCGGATTTAATAACTCTGCCCATAACTCACATTTGAATGTGATAACCATGAAAAAATTGATGTTATTTGAGTCCGAGGTTTACTGTCAGTGATCTGGCTGATACACATTTTCAGGTGGCCGGAATAGATTTTTCTGTACCACAACCTTTCTGCAGAGAATGCCCTTCGGAACTATATTGCTCTACTCGGGGAACCCTTTACAGCAATTAGCGTTGGAACGTTGCAGTGGTCTACGCAAATGTTTATAACACAAGTGCTTTAGCGATCACATTGCCTCAATATTTGGTGACAGGTATGCTTCCGAGAGGATGTCCGGCTAAATGTGGAGCCGTAAAATATCTGCTTGTGCTGATGCTTGATGGATTTCATGCATCGCAGGCTTGCGAGAGATGACAGCGCCTTATGGAAGCTGACGTCCAGCAGTAGATTGACCGTGGCTGATGATGAATTTAATGAGGTGGCAGGTAGCACTGGCTTGTGTGTGTGGGGAGGTTGTTGTGCTGGTCCTGAGAGGTTAACCTTTGACCCGTGTGCATCTTATGCCGTTTCAGCATGGGAGCCCAGGTGCCAGCGGTACCAGAGGAGCCAAGTGCAGCCAAGCCTCCCCCCCCCAAGGCACTTTTTGCTCCACCTCAATAACAATTAGGACATTTGGTATTCGTAACATTCTTATAGGTGCAAGGCAATCGCCACGGTGCTACGTTTCTCATTAGACCATTACGCTGGCAGCAAACCATCCATGCCAATGCAGTGTGGTACACCACGCCCATTTGCGCAGCACACTCATGCATTCAACACTGCCAGTGGATCAAAACGAGGCAGTCCACAATGGGTGACGTCATTGTGTTTTATTACATCACCGTAAACGGTTTTGTTTTCAAATTATTTTGTTTTCTTGAAATTTGAACATGGCCTTCATTTACAGCGATTCCCAACGGTGATAAAATTTTGCAAATCTTGAGTATGATCCAGTAACCTCGCCACCAACAATGGCTCTTATAAATAACCACAGGAGCCACGGAGTCCTTTGAAACTGCCATTTTCTGCTTCAGTGCCACAAAAATCACGCCCACTGCCCACCTCGTTTGGTAGCGCGATGTCACTGACCCTTTTGATTTCGCTTCCCTCTCAGACCTCAGCAATGTAATTAACTTATTTATCCAGGAAAGCCACACTGAGTCAATTGGATTGTTTTTTTTAGGAGGGTCCTCAATTGTTTACATGCTCTAATAAAGGTTTGTGAGCCGCAGTCACACTCTGGGCACAGGGATAGCTGCCACTAGGGGTCCCTGTTGAATAGACTGCAGCAAGGCAGTGGAATGGTTTATACGAGATGTCATGTAAGGCGCTTTGAGTTGCCGAGGCATTTAAGCGCCCTATGAATGCAAATCCTGATCCTTATGTTTAATTGGCCATTGGTGGTAGTCGTGGTAATGGCGTGGTGCGATTGTGATGTCTGCTGAGCAGGAGGAGAAGAAGCCAACGTCCCCACCCCCATCCACTTCGGCACCCGAAACAGAACCAGAGCCTGAGAGCGAAGAGAGCGATCTGGGTACGTTCATCCTCGCGCACCTCAGCCCTCTACTTCCCTCTGCCAGTACCGCTCCTGCTGCGGTGCTCATTCTTGCCGGTGCTGCTGGTGTCGTTTTGCATGCTGGCGCTTGTGTTGTTTTCTGCTGGTGCTTTCAACCACGGTGTCTACGTGGGAGTCTCTGCTGCGAATGCTCGCGCTGCCGATGCCTTTCCACGTGCTGGTGTTTTTTTGGTGGCACTACCACCAGTGGAGTGGGTGGAACAGTGGGTAGCGCAGTGCACTACGAGCCTGATGACCCGAGTTCAAATTCCGGCCATGGCTGACAATGATGGCGAGTGATATATGAACTGGGCATCCACTCGGATGAGGAAGCCTTAAATGAGTAGCTGGTACTGTGTGTAAACATCAACACTGGTGAGACAAAGTGGCTGGGCGTGATGCTGGAGTTTCCGCTTTAATAGGCGCTCGTTAACAGTACTTGCCCCAACAGTCTGTGAAAGGTGATTCTACTGTTGCTACAGATGGTAGTTTTGGTGCTGATGTTTGTATCAGTGCTGATGCTTCCGGTAATATGAATAGTGTTGGTGTCGTTGCTAATGGATCTGCTGGTGTTGGCGTGCAGAGGTTTTAACGATTCTTTATCTCCCCCTGTGCGCAGACATTGACGATGAGGGTGTGGTGGAGGAGGACCACGATCCACCGCAGGAGATGGGCGACGCTGAGGTTGAGGTGAGCACATCTTGACCCTCTTCACCATTAGAAATGGATGGATAAAAAGAGTACATGATTTTTATTCATGATCAAGGAGAGCACCTGAGAGCACATCCATCGCGGAGATGGAGCAATGAGATTGTCTCGTATGCAGGTACTGTATGGATTGTTGCCTGTTGTTTGCTATGTGCAGCTGCTGAATTTAATGCTTGGATTTTTTTTTATGATGGAGAGCACAATATGATCAAAACTATTATTGTACAGCATCTTGAGATGTGGTCACGTTTAGGTGCCCTTTAAATCCCAGTTGTATTGTTAATTGCATTGCATTAGTGATAATGGTGGTAATGTATTTTCAGCGCGTGATTTTACATCACCACACGTGTGTGAGCCCTGATTTAAATCCCAATCACCACCGTTAGCACGTAGACAATGATCCCCCATATGTAGCCTTTAACAGACTTTTGGGAAGGTGCTGCTAGCGAGCTCCAATGTGGGCCCGGCACGCTTGTATATACACTCGCACATCTGTTTGTGTTTGCTCCGATTTCTCTGTTTGCGTCGTTGTTGAATTTTTATTTTGTGTTATTTTAGTGACCCAGGTGAAATGTGAGACTATTCTTGTCTCTTTGAGTTATAACCTCTGGTTAATCACATTTTAAACAAAACATTTACTTGGAACCTCTGCACACATCCGTAATGTACACGTAGTTTAGCGTCACCCGATGTGTGTGCCACAGGTGTCGGAGGAGATGATGGACCAGGCTAACGAGAAGAAGGGCGAGGCCATGAGTGCCCTGGCCGATGGTAAGGCCCTGGCCGATGGTAAGGCCATGGGGACAGGAGCACACAGCGGCGCATTGCTATATGGAACACCGATGATAAATATTAAGCGTAACCATTAATCATGATTCAGTTGTCACCGTTCAGGATCACAATTCCATTCAAGAATATTTTTTCGTCTTATTTTTATAGTCTGGTCGGGTTTTGGAGTCTTGTTCATCCTAGCTCAGTGAGACTTACCCAAAATAAACTGACGGATTGGATATATTATCTTGCAAAACAATTGAATATATTTGTATTCATCGCACATTGACTGTTCTTTTACACACATTTCTCGTGGATCGTAAGAATTCATTTAAATGGATGAGTCATTACATGCCTACTAAATATACCGTGCTGCACGAAATTTCACGACGTGAGCAGTGGTGCAGTGGTTAGTGCACTCCGCTATGAACCTGGCATACCCAGCCATGGATAAGGTCAGGGAGGAGCTTTATCTGAACTGGTCTGTGACCTCACCGGCTACATTGTAGAAATATTGGCTTTCACTCGCAGCACTTTGCCCATCAGATTGTATAGCTAAGCGGTGGATGTTTGTATGCGCGTGTGTGTGAACCTGGGTCGTGTGTGTGAACCTGGCGACCCGTGTTCGATTCCCGCTCACAGCCAACACCAGTGACAATTATTTGAACTGGTCCTGAACCCTCCCCTAGGTTCACTCGGCCTCAAATGAGTACCTGATGCAATGTGTAAATATTTCCACGAGGAAGATAAAGGCGGCCAGGTGTGGTGCTAGCCACCCACTTCCTCGTGTGCTGTGGCCGGCATTCATAAGTTCTCGCTTACAGCACTTGACCCAACAGACTGTGAAGGCGATGCATGGGATTGTTGTCTTGTGTGTGTGTGTGTGACAGGGGAACTCCAGAAAGCCATTGAGCTCTTCACAGAGGCCATCAAATTGAACCCCTCCTCTGCCATTCTCTATGCGAAGAGGGCCAGGTTTGTTTCCTCCAATTGGTCTTTGCTGGGCTTTCACAATCAGCAGTTGGAATTGTATAGTAGTACTCTTAGGTTTTTTCGGTAAAGTCACGTAGGTAAGTACTTGATACAGCAATCGTGCTGTGACGGTTCCACCTGAAGACGGAAGCTTGTGTTGCCTCCGAAACGTCGTGATTTTTATTTTACTTTTATTGATTTTAATTACATTTTTTACCTACGTGACTTTACCGAAAAAACCTAAGAGTATGAATCCTTGCAGTCACGGAAGCTTCAAATCTAGAATTGTATAGTAGTGTTGTGTAACCATGCCTATCTCATTAGTATTACACTTCCAATCAGTATTAAATTGCAATTACTGTTCATTGCTTTAGGAGTTAATTATTGTAGTACCACTGAAGAGTTGTTGATTGATATATCACCAGGAAAGGGTTTTAAAATATCGCGGAAGCATCGTTTGTCTTTACCGCAGAACTTGTCTACAGGAACAAACATGACAAGTCATCCACTTGAGGGGGGAGGAGAGGACCGATGAATTGCTACATACATAGTGTGTTCTGAATACCACAAACATATTTCCGCAAAGTAACAGCGACGAAGAACTGCTTTAAATAAAAGACCCACAGTGATTCAGCTTCAATACAAACTTCGGGGAACTGGAGCCTGCTGTTCACGGCATTGGCCACTGGGTTAAAATGGCCCTGATTGGTCAATCCAAGACTTATGGAGGTGGTGTTTGCTGGCAAGCGCGCACAGATACATGTGCTTGGTAGTGTAATGGTTAGCGCGTTGCGCTACGAACCTGGCATCCTGAATTCGATTCCCGCTCACGGCCAACACAAGTGACTATTATCTGAACCGGTCCTGGGCCTCCCCTAGGTCGACTCAGCCTTTAATGAGGACCTTATGCGATGTGTAAACATCGCCACTAGGGACACAAAGCCGACCGGGTGTTCTGCTGGCCGCCCAGCCCCTCGTGCCGTTGGGGCCTTCGTAGGTGCTCGTTAACAGCACTTGCCCCAACAGTGTGGTAAGGCTATACGGGGGATCTTTGTCTTTGTGGTCAGTGTGTACGTGAAGCTCGAGAAGCCAAACGCAGCGATCCGCGACGGAGACCGAGCCATCAGCATCAACCCTGACTCGGCGCAGTCGTACAAGTGGAGGGGCATCGCCCACCGGTGGGGTGCCGCACGCACGCACGCACGCACGCACTCGCACACACACGCACGCACACTCACATACCATACACGCACACCATACACACACTCACATACCATACACACACACACGCACGCACACTCACATACCATACACACACGCACACTCACATACCATACACACACACGCACGCACACTCACATACCATACACGCACACGCACATACCATACACTCACACTCGCGTACACTCACACGCACACACACTCACATACCATACACACTCGCATACCATACACACTCACATACCATACACACTCACATACCATACACGCACACTCACATACCATACACTCACACTCGCGCACACTCACACGCACACACACTCGCATACCATACACACTCGCATACCATACACACTCACATACCATACACACTCACATACCATACACGCACACTCACATACCATACACTCACACTCGCGCACACTCACACGCACACACACTCACATACCATACACACGCACACAATCGCACTCAGCATACACGCACGCACACTCACACACACGTGCACACTCGCACACACACACACCATACACACTAACTGTTGCGCACACTCGCCCTACATATACAAAGACAAAGATCCCCTGTATAGCCTGTAACGGAATGTTTAGGCAAATGCTGTTAGCGAGCACCTATGAAGGCCGGCACGGCACACGAGGGGGTAGGTGGCCAACACCACGCCCGGCCGCCTTTATCTTCCCAGTGGCAATGTTTACAAATTGTGCTAGGTACTCATTTTGAGGCTGAGTCGACCTAGGAGAGGCCCATAACCGGTTCAGATAATCGTCACTGGTGTTGGCCGTGAGCAGGAATTGAACCCGGGTCACCAGGTTCGTAGTGCAGTACGCTAACCGCTACACGATGAAAAACAAGCGCATACTCTCGCACAAACATGTGCTCACATGCTCACACAAGACAAAGATATATCTTTTCATGCTTGCGTACACACGCATTCGTGCATGAACACACTCGCGCTCACCCACACACGTACGCTGACATAAGCATATCCACTCGCACACACATGCTCGGTCACGAACACGCGCTCGCGCTCGCTAGCTCACGCACGCATACGCACCCGCGCACATACTCCCACACATACACACATTCGCTGGCATAAACACATAAACTCATGCACTCGTGACCCCTAGCACGCACGCTTGCTCGCTCATCTGCGCATGCACGCACATGCTGGACTTTTCTTGAGTCTGCATCACCGCACGCGCACTTGTGTGTGTGGGTGCGCCATGTGACATCTCCGTTCCCTCTTCGGTCTCGCGCCTCCTTCGTGCGGCCCCTGTGCTCGTGGTGACCTCCAGGCTGCTGGGCCACTGGGAGGAGTCCAGCAAGGACTTGGCCATGGCCTGCAAGCTCGACTACGACGAAGATGCCAGCCGCATCCTCAAGGAGATCACGCCCAAGGTGACGCGGAATTTGTCGTTTGCCAGCGGAGGTTGTGTGGGGCAGTGGCTCGTAGTGATGGGTGTGCACAGCACTGTAATCCCAATAATAATCATCATCATCATCTTGCATGTATATGGAGCTTAAATGTATGTTTGTTGAACTTCTTTCGCACCGTACGTAGCCAACTCGAAATTCCTTGCATCATATCTTGTATCAAACAGTTGTGCCTGTGTGGGACAAGGGTGACTCGGCACAGGCCCTGGTTCCATTTGCAGCCATGCATGCGAGTGACCAGCGGTATACGGGTCTTGGATTATTTTTATATCGACTTGGCCTTAAATGAGTAGCCGGTGTAATGTGTAAACATCACTGGTAACACAAAGGCAGCACAACCCCCCTCATTCTCCGTGCCAGTCTTAGTTGATGCTAGCAGCACTTGCGTCAATAGTCCACATGGTTAAATGGTGGCCCTGTCTTTTGAACGCCCGTATGTTTGCACGGTCTCTGGGTACTGTCTTGTGAATATTACCCTCGCCTCTGTGCAAGTTGGCATGACTTTTTAGGGATAGCTTCCTACGGTTTCTCGGTAATTTCTCATTTTTGAATTATTGTGTGCAAATTGTAAATTATTCATACTTTTTTAAAATATAATTATACATGCATTTTTTCCACCATTTATTCCCGATTGTGCTATCAGCGTCATAATATTGAATGAATTATCCATTTGGAACGCTTGCAGGGTAGGGCAGCACCCGATGCAAGAGCAACTTTATTGGAATGAGATTCACAGAAGTACTTCCAAATTATTTCAATCAACCTCTTATCTACTCTTCAGCGGCAGCACTTTCCCACCCCGCCTCACTGCAGACATAAATGTCCATGGCTTGACGGTCAAACCGATATCGCATTTCTATTGTCGGCTTTAATTTGGCCAGATTAAGTGCAGAAATATTTTTTCCCCGGTTATTGGTGACTGGCCTGAGGCTTTAAACTCACTCTACTTGAGAACTCTACAGGCAGCTGCCCAGAATCAAACCCAGGAAATTCAGTGGAGCTGGCTCAGTCCTTTGATCTCTCAGCCCACCCGGGCCACCTCCAATTATCCAAACTTTTTAAAATTCCTACATGTAAATAGATTGCACAAGTTGCACTTGCAAATGATCACCTGTTGACATGAAATATGAATCATTGGAATGTATCATTCATGTTTTTTCATGGCCCCTTACGTTTATTTTTTAACAGAAAGCTTGCTGAACCTTGATCATTCAAATCTGCCTTAAAAACCGAATTCGTCAAAGAAACGTCACACAATACACTTACACCCCTACGCAGGCAAGCACACGCGTGCGAACAGTAGTCTCGCTTTCCTGGAATATTACAGGAGAATCACAAATACCCGACATGCACGCACATCGCATTAGGGGGGTGTTCACTCACAAGATGAACAACTGGCAGGCTTCGAATTCGGCTTCACTGCACCGTGACTGACACTTGGCACACTGTTCAAACGCTGAATGCAAGAAATGAATGGTGATTTAACATTACAATTGTGCTATTGTGTTAAACTTAAAGTGATTAGCTTAATATATCACTTCCTAAATTGTTTAATTCGATTCATAAATTAGAATTTAACATGATCGTAAACGGATACATCCAGAGTCAACTTAAATCAGATGCAATACATTTTGGTCAGTTCCTTTGACTTTTAATTATCAATATCCCCTTTCTGTATGCACACACGTGTATATGCAAGCATACAACTATGCAGACATATACATTTGCAGTACTTAAAGATACGTGTCTGCATAGTATTGAGTTTTTAAAGACACAAGCTGTAGCAAATGTCCATCAGTTGACTGCAAACAGTGACCTTCAGTGCATTGAGCCGTGTGCATTGTGGGCCCTGGAGCGGCACTTGGGGTACAGTCTTCGTAGCGTTGCCCCCAATGCTCTTTGCTGGGAGAAGATGGAATTCTGGGTGGTGGTGGTGGTGGTGATGGTGGCGGTGAGAGGCGTCGTTTTCTAGGGGCAAACTGGCGCACTCCATCAGCAGCCCTCCCCCCCCGCGCGCGTCCCAGCACCGGCGCTCATGGCTTGACGTAGCGATTCTTGGGCGTCTCGTTGCACAAGTACGACCCGCACGAGGGCGCTGCCGCCGCACGCACCTTCAAGCGGGCGACCGGCGACAGCGAGCCGAGCAGCGCGGGCAGCTCGACGGAGATGGCGCGTTCGATCTTGTCGAGGAGGCATCCGTTGGTGTAGCTGCAGTGGTAGGAGAGCGGACGCATCGTCGCCACGGAATTGGCGCCGAAGAAAGACTTGTAGGTTTTGGGGTCGGGCAGGTCGAACTTGCTCACGTTGGAGTTTGCCAGCACGGAGCCGTAGATGTCGTACTCCTCGGGGTGCTCCACAATGTCGGCGAACACCTGATCCGCGTTGCTGAAGAAGGAGGAGGAGCGCGTGCGCAGCGTCTGCACGTAGCGGTCGACCACTAGCGCGTGGATGCGCACGCGGATGGCGTGCTGCCGGATGAGGGCGATCTTGTTCTCCATGCGGTTGGCAATGATTTGCCGGAGGTCGTCGAGCAGCGAGGTCTCCTCGGCGAGGAAGAGGCCGCTGTTGGTGTCGACGCGGAAGGCGTACGGCCAGAAGGAGCTGACGTAGACGCGCGGCGGCTCGGTGACGTTGATGAGCGGCGCGAGGCTCCAGAAGAGGGCACCGTAGACACGCATGAGTTGCTGCGTGGAGACGCTGTCGGCCTTGTTGAGGATGATGCGGATTTGCGACTCGCGACCCTTCAGCTGCCGGAAGAGCGTCTCCAGCTCCAGGCCGACATCCAGCTTGGTGGGGTCGAACACCACGAAGATGAGGTCACCGCGGTCAATGAACCACTGGCACACGTCGTTGAAGGGGTAGCCTGGTCACGGGGTGGGGGTGGGAAACGTGAGACCTTGTGCTCGCAAAGGGCATTCGCACGAGCATTGGGTGGTACTCATCTGCTGTTTGCGGACCTGAGCCAGGGGTGGAAATTCCACATGCCTATGGTGAGAGCAGGACTATCTGTAGGACAGTGCTGGCACTTTTGAGTGCTTGCAACAGGAAACCTCGCGACCAAGGCTACTAAGCACAAACATGCAGGAAAACCCCCCACCCCCCCCCCCCCCCACATTTTTAGTCCGAAATGGCACTAAAACAACATTTCAGGGCTTAAAACCACAGCCCAACACAGGGCAGCTCCATCCCCCATCCGCACGGTACCTGTCGGTCCGCTGGCACTTATTCTTGTGCAAGGTTAGTGGGGATGGAGCGGTGGTGCAGTGCTTAACGCATTGCACTCTAAATGAGGCAACGGAGTTGGATTCCCCGGCCGTGGCTAACTTCACTGAGTGACATCTGAGCTTATCCTGGCCTCCCGCACCCCCCACCCTTCACCGACCCGCACTGACCATCGTCGGTGAAGTTTGGTCAAAAAAATCCCCATGATCGACAGTGTGGGGAGGGCCCTACCATCCATCAGCGCATTCGACAAAGTGCTGCAAATTACTCGTGTAAATGGAGAACCTGTTCCGAGGCACAACCACTGGCACAGCGCTCACCTCGCTGTTGCTGCTTCCGGTTCTCGATGATGCCTGGCGTGTCCACGAAGGTGACGCGCTCCAGCAGCCTGTGAGGCATCTCGACGCCGGAGAACTTCTCCAGGAAGCTCTGGCCGAATTTTTCGAGCGAGGCAAAGGTGCGCGAGCCGTCGGTGGCCATCACGATGCCCTCGAGGTGCTTGACCTTAGAGCCGTGTCGGATCACCGTGAACTCCGACGTTGTGGGCTCGGCTCCTGCGGAGATCGTCAGCAGGAGTTGTAACAATGGGCAAGTTTCTTACATCCCACCAGCCCCTTCCGTCCTGCCTCTGTCCAGTCGACAGTGTGTATGGACACGCGACAGTGAGTCGATTGGCATGTTGTTGCCTGTAGTGGTGTAAAGTGTGGATGCCTCTATCTCTTTCAAGACATCTGGCTAGTGTGGGAAGAGTAGGCCAAATACCTTCTCGAGGCGATCTCTCTAGCACTCTCTTGTGGAGGCTTTTCCACCAGCCATCGCTTGATCAATAAATGGCATAGCTGTACCATTAAAATAATTTTCTTACTATAAATTACCATCATCATTGTCGTTGTTGGATGACGACGAGCTGGCTTTCATAGCTGTGGCATGCTTGGAATAACATTGAGAGACGGAAATAGAAACACGTGGATTGGAGAACAATACACAGGTTGAATACTTCGTTTTGACTGTTAATAAAACTAAGTGGCCTTCGGTGGGACACGTTGCTGGAAGAGATGATAACCGGTGGTCGAGTGGCAGCCAAGTGGGGGAACGCGACCGAGAGGACATCTCCCAGGAAGATTGAGCAATGGAGTGAAATCGTCTCATGTGCATGTACTATGGTGGATTCTTATATCGCAGGACCGTTATAGACATCGACAGATTGGGGATGCCTTCATCCGAGAGTGGACTGGTCATCGCTTATGATGATGATGATGGTCACCTGTGTAAAGTGAGAAAGCCTTGTCGTCCAGGCCTAGCAGGTAGTTGATCATGGACGACTTCCCGACGCTCCAGGGACCCAGGAACAGCACCAGGGGTTTGGCAATGATCTCGCTCTCTGCGGCACACGTAGCCAGACATGCACACTGAGCAAGGATAACAGTTTGAATTCATATTGCGCACGCTTTCCAGCACTGATATAGCATCTAAACACCTTTTATCTGAAGAAGCTGTACAGCTCAAGTGTGGAAATGAGCACTGCACTTTCGGACAAAGTAAATCTTGAAATCAAAAGCGGATGTGGGTAGATTTATCACCGGCGCGGTACACTGCACACATCCATCTCAACGCAATCGGGGATTTGTGCTTTCATGTGTAATGAGTGCAGTTGAGGACAAATTTAGGCTGCAAAGGGAAGAGCAGGCGAGGTGATTATTTGTAGTTAGGTGGAAGGGCAAAGGGTTTGAAAAAAATGTGGGGAAATATGAGGACAGGTATTCTATCTGGATTCCGCAAGTTTTATTGATTCCAATGCCGCCAAAACACGCGTCAAATCGTGACCGTCTATGATATGTAATTGGTGAACATGACAGCCGCAGCCACAAGAGGTTCAACGTGCACCACAATGGCAACAAGAAATATCGACGAGCAACGTTGCATCGTGACGTTTCAGCAGACCGCTGCGGTGTGTGAAAATATTTTGCCGATGACCTAGTCACCCTGAATGTGTCTGATGTTATAAAATCTTGGAAGCTAAAGCAGGGTTGTGCCTGGAATTGGCCATACATGCCAATGCAGGATCTTCCTGGCAAAGAGTCTTGAGACTCAGTGTGGCATTCCAAGTAAAATAAAGGTCGTTATTATAATTAACGTAACATGCCTACACACATGCGTGTCACCAGGGCCTATGCTTGGGTGACTGCCCTGTGTGCTTGTATGCAGACACGCATGCACAAAAAGCAGCCCAGTACTCACCGTCAAATGTGCTGATACTTCTTCCGTGGCTAGCTACAGTGGAGAGGGCACGGAGTGGGTGGTGGAATGGTAGATTGTTAGGACGAGTGTTAGCACGGGTATGGCACACAGGGTTAGGGTGAACGGCAACACAGAACCATTGGAAATGACCAGTTGTGTCATTTATCATACTGATAATAGATGATGATAGCATTAGAATAGCCTAATGGTCAGGCCAAAGCCTGTCAAATGTGACCTCAATTTCGTCACGACGTTATTTCAGTGCAGTGGTTACGTGATGAGTTCTCCGGTATTATTTTTGCTTGTTCTGAAACTGGCTGAGCCTGTCCCCGTGGTCTTATCGTGAGAGGGGGGGGTCCACAGACACGAGGTAGACAGTTAACGATACATCTTGACTTTCATTCCTAATCCCCGATCTTGCAGTATCCAGCAATCCTGTACTCGCACCAAAGCAAGTTGACATTTATTACCCATTGCCCAGGAAATTACGCTTGTGGTGATGTGGCAGTAGTACGGGCTCGTTGCTTGTAATGTAACGGTGATGGGTTTGTTATGCTGGTGTGTGGTCGTGGAGTGGTGTTGCCACCACCTGTGCCGCGGTGTTGGTGCGTGGTCTCGCAGGCCCCCACGGTTACCGGTCATGTCGTGCTGGCGGATGGAGTCGTACTTGTAGATCCTCTCCAGGGGCTTGATGGAGGTGTGGTAGATTTTTTTTAAACGGTCCAGAAGCCCTGCAAATGTAGTCCTTTGCATGTCAACTTTTAGAAATGCCTACATTAAACAAATGACACTGGCATTAAACGTCATGGTCCGAGTTTGCCAAATCAAATAAAAAATCCGTACAAATTGCTTAATTTGGAGCTGCAGATCGAGCAGCCGAGCGAGCAAGGCCACTGCTGGGATGGCGATGTCGGTCCCAGCAAGAGCTGGACTATCCGATTGGTCAGTAATTTACGGTATGAAATAATGGGATAGAGCAAAAATTGTCGTGAGAAAAAAAAAATCACCGCTGTTCTCACGTGTACCGCTGAAGGGGAACTGACGAGTGGGGATTGTTGATGTCATCAACAGCATCGTCGCGCTTAGCGTGCCTTGTAGGGGGTTTCCTGCCTTCGGGAGGGAGGATGTTAGGGGCAGCCGCCATTTTTAAAGGAACCCCGAGTATTCTACCACGTAAAACTGCGATCGTCTTAGTGGGCAAATTGTCCCAACTCTCGTCCCCCCGACCTGGGTAGTCGTCGCGTGGGGTGTCGTCGTTGAGCTGCAGCGTGTCGGCGATGTGGTGGCGGTTGCGGAACATTTCGTCGAGCTCCGGCTCCTCGCCCACGTCCACCGCCTCATTCTCCTCCACCCCCCGCTCGGGCGAATCTTGACGCACGGAGGTGGCAAGGGCGACAAAGATTTCCGCATCGGACAAAGACACGACGTACAACGACAGGCTTGCGTTGTAGATGACGCGTACTCGGGATGTGTCGTACCGACACTGTAACGGGCCGCGCAGTATATATTCGCTTGCTCTCAGAGAGAGAGAACGAGTCAGAGGCACGAGAAAACCGCAGCTTCGTAGGAAAGGTAGCCACCCGCTGAATCCCCCCCCCCCTTAACCTCTGGGGTATTTATGGTAAAAAAAATAATCGGCCAATTAATGAGTGTTTGTACAAAATAGGTATCACAAGGACAAAATAAAGTGAATGGATGTGGTGTGCCTAAATAATTCCTGGAACAGCATTCCGGACTGGTTACACTGCTTTGCAAGAGTTCCGAATGGATTCTTTGTTCCATAACATGACACCGATCGCACATTCGTGATAAAATTGGGGGGGGCGGGGGGGGAAAACTTAAATTGATCGACACCTCTCCCTCTACTGGTTCAAGTGACCTCTCACTGCCTCTGCACGGCACTCTGCGTCTGTGTTTGTGAGTTTGCTTTGCTGTCTCCCAGACGTGCGAGTGTTCGCAACTGGTAGGGTGTTTGCCAAATGGCTCAGACTGTGGCTCATGTTGGCATAAGCTGGCATTTTAATAGCTTTTGACAGCAGGAGTTGTGATTGCTTAGACGAGAGCCACCTTAATTTACTACTACTATTGCGAGATCACCTGACGGGGTAGAGCATCTGTCGCATTCCGCAATCTCAATCAAAAGTTTAAGAGTTGAAATCTCGGTTGGGGGTCGACTCAGCTGTTCATTCTTTTCGAGTCGATAAAATGGTGATGGTTTTCCTCTATGGAAAGACTCTCCCCCCCCCCCCCCCATCATACGAATGACAAACTTCCACCCTTGGCTCGGCTATAAAGAGGAGATGAGCGTCCACCTCCACACTCAGTTGAGCAGGAAAACCATTTCCGATATTGACTATGACCTTATCTGTTAATTCCTTGACCTGTTCATGTGACTGTACCAGCTCTGTAATTTTTAAATGAACCGATGTTTCGTTTTCTCGGTGCTTCTCGACTCTTGATTTTATTTGGGGGCGATCTCCCCAGTGGTGCTTGGCTCGCAGCCACACGGCCGCGTAACTCCGCCGCGCCGTGCACCGCTGTCCATACTTGGCTAACAAGGCGGGGGGGGACGGGGGGAAACTCTAAAAGCGGCGGACGTCGTCCACGCCAGTGCTAATTCCATCCCAAGAGCGCGCAGAGGGCAAGCGGACACGCGCGTGCGTTTGAGAGCAGCGGCAGGCCGCGTGGTCGCCACGCCAGTTCTGCGGTTGTGTCGGCTCGTGGCCTGGCCGCTGTGAGGTGAGACCGGCAACTCCGTGGATCCTGAGATTCTGGTGAGATCTCAACGGCCCACTGAGAGCTCTATTCAGGGTCATCAGCAGTACTGGCTCGGCAGAGGTCGCAAACGGGTTTTGAATCCTTACCCGTACCTGTACCCGGCCGCACCAGGGTCGCAAATGGGGACCCGTACCCGTACCCGGCCGGGTACGGGTACCCGTTCCCTACCAGTACCCTACCCGAAATGAGTGACAAACGGTTACTCACCAGTGACTCACGGCCTACCCGTACCCGTACCCGGCCGCACCAGGGTCGCAAACGGGTACCCGTACCTGGTACGGGTAACCGGGTATCGGGTAGGGTACGGGTATCGGGTACCCGGTTGCGACCTCTGGAGACCGGCAACTCCGTGGATTCCGAAATTCTGGTGAGATCTCAACGGCCCACTGAGAGCTCTACACAGGGTCATGAGCAGTACTGGCTCGGTGAGAGCGTTACTCTCCCCTCGGCCATTTATCCGCTTTTCTGTGTAATAATTTAAACCATCTTCTTGGTTCTTTCGGTAAAGTGACGTAGAAGGGAAATAATAAAATAATAAAAATAAAACATTATAAAATAATTCTCACAACGTTACGGCCACAACGCAAGCAGCTGAAACGTCGTGAGAATTATTTTATTATGTTTTATTATTTTTATTTTATTATTTCCCTTCTACGTGATGACTTTACCGAAAGAACCAAGAAGATGAATCCCTGCAGTCACGAAAGCTTTAAATCGAAATTTAATTTAAACCATGATCACCCCGCTGCCTGTTGAAGGCCTTCTCAAGCCGACGCAATCTCTCACGATTCTTTCGATGTCACGAATCCACCTCACGCACGTGCACTCGAGCTGAGTTCATTGGCACATCTCCTCGGTCGACATCCTGTCAGATGTGTTTCGTTTCCTTCGGAATGTGAAAATAAATGACAGCCCTTTGTCGATTATCGGCTGAATGAAGAAGGGCCGTTTGACAATGCTGCACCACACTGGTCAATGCAGGGGAAACCAGGACCGGTTGAGAGATCGTTTGCCACCGGTGGTTAGCCATGGGCAAGAACCAAATTGAGATCGCCGAGTTAAGAGCACATCGCGCAACGCCCGTCTCAGCGCTCCAACCCGCCTTCTGTTTATAAATAAAATTCGTAATTCATCCTGGTGTCAGAGGAAATCCCGTTTACAGCGTGGCCCTGGCGACGGCATGCCGCGCACGCTATCAGTAGCTCGTATTTAAGACCCGTCGCATTGGAAAGCGCAAGGTGCCCGTTGCATAACGAAGACCCCATTTGTAATTGGAAATTATTGAAATAGGTCGGCGATGAGAATTGCACTGGGATCAGCGGGGGGCCGAGAGTGTGGCAGGGGCAGCCAGCCCGAGGGACGTGTGGTTCGGTTATGTCCAAACTGACGCACAGAATGTGCTTACTGGCTTTTTGAGTGTGTGGCCCTGGTGCAGAGGTCGCAATCGGGTACCAGATACCCGTACCCTACCCGATACTCGGCTACCCGTACCCGGCCAGGTACGGGTACCCGTTTGCGACCCTGGTGCGGCCGGGTACGGGTACGGGTAGGCCGTGAGTCACTGGTGAGTGACCGTTTGTCATTTCGGGTAGGGAACGGGTACCCATACCCGGCCGGGTATGGGTACCCATTTGCGACCCTGGTGCGGCCGGGTACGGGTAAGGAATCAAAACCCGTTTTCGACCTCTGCCCTGGTGTGGCCGAGCACGGATGCAGAAACCCATTTCGTAAAATGACAGTCATGTTGCGTCGTGGAGAGAAACCCGACTTGGGGAGGGTTGATGGGCTGATGTGTGCGGGTACGCCTGTGCGTGTGTGTCTTGGCAGACACTTGACCCCTTGGGGTTAGGATGTCCAAGAGTGAAGCTTTCTGTCGGCACAAGCTATTTATTGGGCGTCGTGAAATGTGGCCTGTTGCCACCTCTGTAGCTTTAGTGCGCGCTCCTAAGTTGTTTCACTGTGTTAGAGGGATCGCATCGGCACACTCTTGTTGCCAAGTGAAATAAAGCGTGAAGAAGTTAAAGGAACCAACGGACTTTCGCATCATAACCTGCAATGCCCAAACACCATGCCATCTGTAAACCATTTGTCTCTACGGACACGTACAGTGCACGTGTGCTCGGATGTCTCTCACGGGTTGCAATCGGCGGGGTGGTTACTTTTCCGGCCACGTTAGGTGACCAGAGCGTGTGGCTCGCTATCAGAAAGGTTGCGAGTTCAAAATCTGGTTGACGGTTGACTTAGGGACCGATAGAATGATTACCACTTTGCAGAGGAAAGCCAAAACAGAGTTTGTCCTGTGGATCGACTCGACCACCGCCATAGGATTGTGCAAGTTTCACACAAGTTCAGAGCTCTAAGCAGGAGACTAGCGCTGCTGTTCCTTGATGCTTATTTGAGCAGAAAACCACTTTGATTGCTTGAGCTTTGACTACATGCATGCCACAGTAGCCTGTTTGCTCAAACTATCATCTCTAATTTTAGTTAAAATGAGATTTGCACATCTGGGTTTTGCATATTGTGGGTGCCCCTTTATTCCGATGGCAATACCGTGCGGGGTTTTGAAATTTTCCGCAACTCCGCTGCTGTCGCGAGAGCTTTGACAGGAAGGGTTTTACGGGCTCCGTGTCGGGTTTTCCCACAAGTGAACATTGATTATGCCAAACACCCATTGCTGGAATTGGTCAAACAGCCCAATGTGTTTAGCCTCGCTGAAAGAGTGGCGAGGTTAAACGAAGCTTCCCTGGGTAAATAAATAACATTGCGATGAATCGTTTCATTCGCCGGCCCAAGTAGAGAACCCAGCACGTGTGTATGTCATGGGTTACTGCGCTCAAAAAATCACGGGTGTCACTTAATTTGTGCAGTACTTTGTTTTCCTATCTCATCGAATCTCGGAAGCAAAGCAGCGTTGCCTGGATAGTGTTTGGATGGGCGACCACCATCCATTAAGCAGGTGTTGTAGGCTGCTGTAAGGGAAGAAAACCCCCATCTTCGTACTGGACTATAGTCCAGTGTTTATGCTCCCCATCTCCACGTTAATCTGCACACTGCCCGCCATGGTGAATTCGATCAAATCAATCACGATCCCCCCCCCCCACGACCCATACGGCGTGGGGAGACCCTTGTTTTGAAGTGGATTGACAAAAAGGGGTTTGTCCGTACGTGCTTTGAGCGTTATTACAGCCGCACACTTAAAGGCTGGCTGTCAAATTGACTACAGTTTGGTTATGTTTTGTTCCAGAATCAATAAAGTACGAACATAATTTTGGCATGTATCAAACGCATCATTAGTGGTGTGTGTGTGTAATGTGGTTGCTGTTGTTTAGTCAGTAGTTTTAAGTCTCGGCGTGTGCGGTTGAGCTGGCTGTCAACAAGGGCTTGTGACTGCGACAGTTGGGAGTCGTCGGGGTTTGAATGTCGCCGCAGCCACCGGCCACCACACTTCTCACTGGGCTGCCACTGAGTTTACAATTCAGTGGGAATTTGCCCCAGCGCGCACCCACTGTTGTTAAATCGGAGACATCAAAGCGCTCTCAAAAGGTATCGCAACAAGGTCGGGGTCGGCCTGTGAATGTAGCGTTATTTTTAAGAACTGACATTCTATTCAAGCAGACGGCTGCCGCAGTATCCCGGCCAAGTGGCACAGCAGCAGTGAAATTGGCTCTCACAGTTGGAGGGTTCCGAGTACAAATCCTGGTTTGAGTTAAATCAGCCTATCACCCCCCCCCCATGGTCGATAAAATGATTACCACTTTGTCGGGAAGGAATTTTCACCACAGGTTCAGGGCTGTGAACAGGCGATGAGCACCGGTCCCTCAATGCTTATTTGACCAGGAAATCACTTAGCTTTGGTCACGCATTGGTTTGTAGCACACTGCAGTCTGAACCCGCGAACCTCGGTTCATTGCCTGGCTAACATCAGAAGCGAGTTAAATCTCAGTCGGTCTTGCACCCCCTCGCCACTCCTTTAAAGTGCACTGACCAGTGTGGTGAAGTATGCTCGGACCAACCGCTTGGCCTTTCCGCGGCATGGGGGAGAGCCCTCGTCCGTCGGTGTTATCGGCAAAGAGCTGCGAATCGCAAATTCTAAAAATCCAATGCAAGAGCTGTAAATCCCAAAAAATGAATGCCAAACCTCACAGGTGGCACAGGAGGCCTGTAAAGTCCTGCTCGAACCCGACGTCCCTTGTGGCGGACGACACCCGAGAGCGAGCGCGCGCGTTTGGGATGGGAGGGAGACAGAACTGACGCTTACCGTCGGCACGAGCCGCGAGAATCAACAGGCAGAGCAGCAGGGTGACTTTGAGCAGCGGCATTGTCCGGCGGCGAAGGTTGGTGGTCTCGGAGGCAGACTGACTCGTCCAGAAGAAACGGAGAGGCAGGAGATGTATTATTATTATTGTTGGTGTTTGATTGAATTGTAAAATGTGTGTACTGCTGGAGACGGAGATTGACTTGGAGTCGTAGAGAGCCTGACCGATGAGAGGGGCTGCGAGGAAAAGGAGACGCAGACAGAGAGAGAGCTCGTGTAAAGTTGCCGAGTGGGGAGGCTGCCACGTGACTTTGGCACACGTGGTTGCCTGCCACTTACGTCTGACAGTAAATTTAACTCTCAATTCCCTCCCTTCCCAACCCCACAACCTCAATCCCCCCCCTCCCCAACCTCAATCCCCCCCGCCCACACACAAGCTTCCACCCCCACCACTCCCTTTCGGTGATATTGGAACAATCATAGAAATGTTGGTGTGTGTGTGCATATAAAAGGAATTATTTCCGGCCATTCTTAATACACAAATAAGTGTCCCTCCATATCATGCGGATCATGGGTTTATTCTTAGCATACTTCACGGAAGTTGGTGAAGGGTTGCGTATGTTTGTGTGTAAATTAAATTGAGTAAGAAAAACATGATGCTTGTGGTGGGTTCAATATTGCCAGGAGTTTAGAGGTGACAAACAGGGTAGGGTGAGCGACTCGTGGTTGACAGGGTTGCAAGAATTCAAATCATGGTTGGGGGAGTTACTCGGTCCACTGTTCTTCCTATGTCGATAAAATGAGTACCACTGTATGGGGAGATCAAGAGTGGTTATCCTTTGTTTAGACTCTCCCCCATCATAGCAATGTGGACACCTCACTGGCTCTGTTGAGCTGTGATCAGCACCAATACCTCTGCTCATTTGAGCAAGGAAATAATTTTGACATGTTTTGATTGCTCACGGATAATCCACGCCCACTTTGAGCATTCGACCGTCGCGGGTCCGCGTGCCGTGGAGCAACCTCACTGGTATAGCCTCGCGAAATAATACCAGAGACCACGGAGCACATTTGATGCAAATGAAGGCCAGAGAGACGAACAACCACGGGGCTGAAAAAATCTACGTGCAGAGCTCAGCGGTGACGTCTGAATTACGACGCGAGAAGCTTCAGCTGTTGCAGCTCTCAAGGGAGAAAGCAACCCGAGCTGCAATTTAAAAATAAACATGAAAGACGGACGTTCGTTCATTATCTGCAAGTCTAAATTAGTCATTTGGCAGCGTGGCAAATCCAAGCTTCACGTCTTCACCGACGCAAGTATATCTGAAAGCAATGGCAGAGCCAGGATTTTCAGGTAGGGGGGGGCAATCCCTCCAGCAATGAAAAATGATAGAGGAGTTGTTAGAAAGTAAAGACTAGTCCCTTGCTTTTTATTCGAAGCGTGTGCGACAACGGCGCAGCCATCGAATGAGGGTCGAATCCGAACGGCGTTGTGTGATCGGCATCACGCTCGCTAAAGGTGTTTGCCTTCAGGGAAGTTGTGTACTGTCTACGCAACTGCGTACAATTCTGTGAGTCGCTTATAACTGCTTTGCCGTTACTTATTGCCAATTATGGACTCATCTCATAGAGTCCCTGGCACGTAATAATATGCTACACAGTGGCAGTGGGTGTCGCAAAATGCCGATTTATTACTAATAAACCCCAATGATCCGATCTAAATTAAGGATTTCAATCGGATCATTGGGGCGGCACATGCCACCCCCCCCCCCCCCACTGGCGCCGCCAGTGTCTGAAGGCAGACTTTACTTGCAGTGCTCAAAAACTAATCGTAGGCTTCTTCGCGATAAAAAGTCTCCACCGGCAGGTTGCTTTTGGGACAGAACCACTCCTCCTCGACTCAATATATCAATGGGGGCAATAAACTAAAGGGGCAGCGCAACTGACAATGAACGTTTTATTTTTCAAGAGTGTTTTTACGTTGTGACATTTTTAAACTATCGATCAGGACACAACAGCGGTGGCTGCGTCGTAAGTCACTTGAATTGAAATATTCGCGGTCTGAGCTACAGCACCAGGAGTTGTGGCCCCCAACGAAGGTCAGGAGTCGGGGTGGCCAAAATGCCGAGGCAGTGTTGCAAGGTGTGACCTTTGCTCCCTGCCTGCTCTCTGACCCAGAAGCAGCTGGCTCCCTCTAACAAAACTCAGGCAGATAGATGCTTTCGCGAGTCTTTCCGAGCGGCGCCGGTGAGACCTGATCCATATTTGGTCCTCGCTTTTAGAGTCGTGAAGGCAAAACGCTTGGGATGGAGCGTGGAGTTGGAATGCGCGTGGGCGATGAGACCATTGATAGGCGTCGAGCGCGGACGCGTTCTGTTCTTCGTGTCGCCTTGTGGCGTCGTTGCGAATCGCCGTCGCGTTACACGTGCTTGAGCGGTGCGATGCCGCGGTGGTGGTGTGACGACGTTTTGTCTCGGCGGCGGCTCAGGCTCAGCGCATCGCGGAGCACAAGCGCAAGTACGAGCGGAAGCGTCTGGAGCGGGAGCTGTGCGACCGCAAGGCACGCGTGAAGCGAGCGCAGGAGGAGCACGAGAGGGCGCGCAGGGTGGGTGGCACGCGGCACGTCGCCGACGCGGGAGAGACGCGTGCACAGAACACGTCCACGCGTAAAAACACGGATTTGGCGCACGGGGAAACGCACGACGTAGAACACGATTCCAAACGCGCGGCCAACATGCCCAGAACGCAATTGACGCATGGCATAAAACGCGCGTGGAACACGGGAAACGCATGCTGAACGCACAGAGAATACGCGTGCAGTGCACCCTAAAAACTTGCATGGGACACGTGATTCGCACACGTATGTAGTGCTTGCAAAAAACGCCAAACACGCAGGAAATGCACGGAGTACATACTAATGGCGTGCTCGACACACGAGAAACACCGATAATGCACGCTAAAGAACACATCCAGAACACGCTTAAACATACGAACAATTGCACATTTATTGCACAGCAAGTGGACCGCAAATACACGTGAAGTGCATGACATACACGCCGCACGCACGCACGCACGCCAAGTTTCTTGCAGCGTCTGCTCATCATAACTCGTAGGTCACGTGAACCCTGCCAGCGGTCCCAGCAGGCTAACGCAGGAGTCGCGTCTGTGCGTGTACAGGAGGAGGATGCACGCCGGCAGGCTGGCGGTGGAGGCTTTGGGGGATTCCCTGGTACGTGTACATACACACACACAAGCGTACATGCACACATACACACGTACACCCATGCATGTACACACACACACACCCATGCATGTACACACATTTGAACTGACAAACACCGTGGCTTTAACATCCATTACCAAACCCAGTCATACCACACCAGCCGTAGCCTGAACGTTCTACCCAGGGCTTAATTTCTCACTCGGCGTGTTTCTGGTCACAAGTAGCCACGGCTTTAGCTAAACGTATACTGGACGTGGCACGCCGGGTGCGGAAATCATTTCTGCCAGTCGTGGACCTGGACAGAGCTGAGTCTACCCTCGCAGAAACGGGGTCTGTTGATCCTTTGCTCCACATGTTTACGTGTGTGAGAGAAATGAGCGTGTGATGTGACGCTATTGTAAACTTATAATCACATTTGTTGGGAAAACTGTTACGTTGTTTACATAGCATTGTTTTAGTAAGTTTTAGAGGGGCTTGGTTTGGCCCCATTTTTTTATTTAGTATAGATTTATACTTAAAGTTTTGAGCTGTATTGTATTATGATTACTATTGGGATCAAACATCGAAATGGAATTTTTTGCACTTTTTTGTACGCAGCATGGACGGGTTGTGCTTTTTCTGTAGGATTTTATTGTTTACTACGCACGTGATGTTTAGATTCGTGTACACCGAATTTTAGGTGTATCTTGTAATTTTATTGTTTGTTGCGGTTGAACCCAAATCAAGAGCCGAATGGCTCACAGGGTAAATCCTAATAAATGAAACTGAAAACTGAAACTGTCTCCACTGACTCCTGTGCTGCGTTGTAGGTTTCCCAGGGGGCATGCCTGGGGGATTCCCTGGGGGAATGCCGGGGATGCCCGGAGGAATGCCGGGGGGAATGCCGGGGGGAATGCCGGGAGGAATGCCCGGGGGAATGCCGGGAGGGATGCCAGGAGGGATGCCAGGAGGGATGCCCGGGGGAATGCCTGGAGGAATGGGAGGTCTCAACGACCTCCTGAGTGACCCAGACGTCATGGCTGCTGTACAGGTGCGTGTCGGCAGTGGGGGAAGGGCCCCGATGCATGGCAGTGGCGACGTGTGACGGTCTTGATTGTCAAAAGGGCTCAGGAGGTGTAACATCTTGATGGTGATTTTGAGGATGCACAAATGATGATCATCATGAGGAAGATAGGTGGTTGTTAATGTGTAATGGTGATTATTAGAAGAGCGATCTTGATTGTAGTCATAATGACAAGTGGCGTGTCTGTGCGTCTGCATGCTCGCGTATTTATGTGTGTGGCTTGTGTGCATGCCTGTTCGTGTCCGTGCGTGTTTGTCCATGGAGAGTGGTCGCGTAGCATTTCGCATACTGCACCACGCACCCGCCGACTCGAGTTTGATTCCTGCTCGCGGCCAACACCAGTTAGGTCCTGGCCCTCCCGTAGGTCGACTCAGCCTCAAATGAGTACCTGGTGAGGTGTGTAAACATCGCCACTAGGGAGACAAAGGCGGTCGGGCGTGGTGTTAGCCACCCACCCCCTCGTATGCCCAAGTGCCAGCCTTCATAGGTGCCACTCGCTAACAACACTTGCCCCAACAGTCTGTTAAGGCTATACGGGGGGGATCTTTGTCTTTATACGTGCGTCTGCGTGTCCGTGTGCTCACCCAGGACCCCGAGATCATGGCCGCCTTCCAGGATGTGGCGCAGAACCCGGCCAACATGTCCAAGTACCAGGGAAACCCCAAGATCATGAGCTTCATCGGAAAACTCTCTTCCAAGTTTGGGGGGGCTGGTCATTGAGTCCCCCCTTGTAGTGGGGGGGGGGGGTTCAGGGGACGCAGAGGGGTGGGGGTACAAACCCCCCGAGGGAAAGCATCCCACAACTAGGAAAGGCAGTAAAGTGGCAGCGGTGGGCAGTGATAGCCGGAACGGCTGCAATTGAGCGAAATTCTGCCTGCGATCGTTTAAGTGATAATGACTGTGACAATTACGTTAAAACCTGGCAGTTATTTTTTTTGGATACTTTTCTTTGTTACATTTTTCATTTGTTTATCGGGGTAGGGGGGGGGGACAGACGGGCTGGACAGCACTGAATCCACGTTGTGTTGTAAACATCTCATCGGCGAATCACACCTCAGGAAGGGCGCTCGTTCGGTCTTCGCGCCAGCAATCCCCGGTCGCTGGTTTTATTCACGCTAAAAACAAAAAAAAAACAAGAGCCAGCGGTGAACGAAATGAATGTGTGCTGGGATTTCAGGGGGAACTAATGGGAAAAGAGAAACGGTGGTGGAGATGATCGGTCACACACGGTCGTGCGGCTTCAATACATTTTTAGTCCACAGATGGTGTTCGTCCACTGCGTGGCAACAGCACGGAGGCTTTATGCTCGAGTCCTGTTTGAAGAGACATGAAATTTAGAGTGCTTTTTATATTTTTCTCCACCTGCTAAATCAAGTTATTTTAGTACGTTGCTCGATGGGTATTTTTTTTGTTAGATGCGTGCATGACTTGGCAAATTCATGTCGTGGGTTTTTTTGTCGAGCCGTTTGTCTCCTGTCAATGCCGTGGAATATCTCTCCCCAGGTGAAAAGATGTGGGCCACACATGGTAGGGGAAGCAGTCCTTCACGAGTACAGATTAAAACGGGGCTTAAATTATCTTTATCGGGCTCTGGGAAATGTGTTTAACGAGCAATTTGAAGTGATTGGAACACGGCAGCTTGTTGACCGGCCTTGTCTTCGCGCGACAAGCAAAACTGGTGCGCGTTCATGTCGCCTTTGCCATCTCTGCATCAGTCGGGCTCAGGACACCAGAGGTTCGCAAAGTAAAGTGTTCGTAGTTTCAATGAATTGCGCGAGCATTGCCCAAAGCGAAGGTAGTTCCGCGTGTCTAGGGGCTGTCACGTGTGGGAATGAAGTGTTCCGAGGGGAGGGGGTGGGTGGCATGTTTTGCCGTCACCGCCTCGGCCGCAGCTCTTTGCTTATTAAGCCCTTAACTTGATTTCCGACCTCTCATCTCCCCCGCACCCCTCGCTGAGCACACGTCGGTTGTGTCTTCCTTGTCTTCGTCTACTGATAATTCCCAACCTCTCGTCCTTTCGCATCCTCCTCCAGTGGTGGAGCGCCGAATGTGGCCCATCTATTCAAATCCTGGAGCGATGCTCGGGGCTGTTTGGGTTTCATTGAAAACGATGAATAAACACATTCTATAGGTGAAACACAGCCTCCTTTGTCGAGTTCCTTTGCTTGTTAGAACATGGCTTACCATGGACGCCATCGGTTGTGGTGCTGAGGAGGGTGGTGGAGGGCAGCCCTCATGGTGTGCTGTTGTGCAGGCAGCAGGCAAGGGATTCTGGGAATGAAGCCAAGCAGAGAAACCTCGTGGCAGCGCTGGGGGGGGACACAGCTGCCGGTTTGTGCGTCGATGGGTTTCATGTTCACAGAGTAGTACACTTGGTGGTAAAGCATTCATGGTGGACGGCTTGAGCTTGGGATTGGTTGGGAACAGTGATTGATATTTTTGTAAACACCGTTCGGAAGTTGCCCAGGTTACACACTGGGCTAATTGTCACCGCACTGTTGAGATCCGAGTTTCGAATACAGGTTTTGGCAGCCCATAGTTCGACTGAAGCAACTTGGTCTTAGCCAAGTCGGTGACACAAATTTTTTTTTTACTTCACTATTTTAATTGACGATTACAGAATCATGTGAGTCGGATCCCTCGAACGGGGCATGCAGGGAAGGTGGCAATACCCCCTTGGTGTGCATATAACAGGTACATTCATGGGCTCTCAGATGTAGATCCAGAGCTTGTTCTTCAACACGGAGTGGTGCACCGATATCTGTGAGCGACGAATGGAGGTTTAACCTCACGCTGTCGAGTGCAAATATCAACAATGCAAACAAAATTACGACACTTGCAGGTTTTGTAAAGAAAGTTTATTATTTTACTGATCCTCTCCTCTATACACACTAAAAAGAGGTACTATATGTGGACTAAATGCCCTATCCTCCTTGCTGCCCGACTCACAACCTACATTCAGCAAGTGCTGTGTCTGTACAGCGTAATGTTAGAGCAGCCGTTGCCAACTCCCTGTACTGTGGACCCACCCCGCAAACATCCCAACAGTTCGCCCGTTGGGCACCGCCGACCTCCCCCCCCCCCCGCATTGGGAATGGAGGTTGGTGAACACGGGAAGTAGAACTTTGTGGGGGTGGGTCAATAGCGGCGGAGTTGATAACAGCTGTCACGACCAGCTATTCTCAAACGGCAGTCGTCTCTTCCCCCATCCTGCAGGGAGTGGGAGTCCTTTACCACAGGAGCACTTCCAATTTAATTTCCCGCATTCAGGTGCTGGTTGCATAACCCCCCCCCCCCCGCCAAGCGAAAATGTCTCTTTCCTATCTCGAGCAGTGTCATTGTAAGAGAAACGTTCACTTGAGCCGATTTATGCAACCAGCCCACAGGTCCCAAAAGCCAGGCTGGGCCGCAACGGTGACAACACCAGGGACTGGGGTTTGAGAACAGCCGTCGGATATAGACCCCATTACCCTCCCCTCCCAAGCCCACCGTGGCCTCTCCACTTTAGTTGAAAAAAAAAAACCCTGGGGCCTCTTTACCGCAGAAACTCCTCCTAGGCCGCGGCTCCCACGCGCTCCAGGACAATCCCACGTTTTCCACTCTGAAAGAATCCCCGGCGATCCGGTCCAGGACTTCCAAGGTCTTCCCAGAACCCGGGGAAATGCGAACCCCTTTTTAAACGGCAATGTTGCCAGGGGGGGTTTTGATGCGACGCGTGGACTGAAACTGCGCTGTGTGTCGCACCCGCTAGAGCGAGTGTGCCCGTGTGAGAGCAGCGCTGGGGGGGGGGGGGTGCGACTCAACTCGAGCCGATTGAGCGTCAACGCAGGGCAAATCCCAGGCGCGTCGCTCCGCTCGTTTTAAATCTCCCGCGCGAGCTGTGGATTATACACGCGCCGTTCTCACCACCGCAAAGGGATTTTTGGGGGAAACCCGAGTGAGATATTTAAAACCACAAAACAATTTAACCAGGCCAAAAATCGCAGAAACACCTGTAAGAGCTCACTGTAAAAACCTCGCCCAAATCGTTTTTAAGCGCAATTTCTTATTTTGTACGAGCACTGGTCGCTTTCTTCTGGAATGTGTCTGTAGCCGAAGTGGATTCACTGTGCTACGTTCAACGGTAAGTCGAGAGTTGTGTCCCTCCGTTAATAACATGAATAACGATAACATTCAAACGTTAATAACACTTAAGTTTAAAAAATAAAAATATATAAAAGGCCATGACACGTGGGGACTGAACGCCTGCTTGCACGCACCCCCGACAGTGGCAGGAGAAGTTCCATAACCGCATCGCAACTCACAAAAAAGAAACCCTCCCACAACACACAAGAGCCAGGCAAGAGCGGTGGTTGTCAAGGGCAAATACGGCCAATGCGAGACCTCGCAGTTCAAGATGCACGGAGATCAAAAGTATCCAAATTGTAATTGCCATGGACAGTTAAAAATTACGACGTAGATCCCTCGACCTTCGTTTTTTTTTGCTCTCTGGAAATTCGACTTGCTGCATGTAAACCTAAAAAACACACCGGCTGGGGGTTTTACTTTACCTGCCATCTGATTCATATTAAAAAGACGATGACAAACCCATAGGGTGGAGGCTCGCAAGCACCGCTGTTGGTTTTGCAATGAAAACACGCTCTCTCCTGCCGGCGAGAATTGGCGGGACAACAAAACCAGTGTGCGCGCACGCGTCATTGTGAAATATACCCAAGTCTCGCTGAAGCGCGGCAGAGGCCCGCCGATACCTTGCAAGCCCCGTGAGATCGTTCTGTACATGCACAGCATCCTGACTGAGCACCAGCCTTAAAAGAGACAAGTGTGAGCGCATTCCACCTTTCAGCGGTACAGCAACGTGACAAGATGTGACAACGGTGTGTTGGCCTGACCCACGTTCAGCATCACGGCCCTATGCCATGCCACTGTGGCAATCGGACGTGATCATTCAAAAGGACCGGAAGTTTGTGGTGCCTCTTGTCGGCACGCTGTGCCAGCATGTGTGCAGACTGCCAAACTGGTAGTCGGTGCCCAATAGTGGAGGACTAATAACGAATATACCGTTGTGTTACAAAGAGAAACACCCACTGCGGGAGCGATGATCCTCGTTGGTAGAGATGTCCAGATTTCAACTAAGGTGGTAAATTATGGTCGCCGAGCTCCCAAGACAGCGAGCGGACTCTTACTGGGTCTTGTATCGAGTTCATTGAATGTACACACACGTGCACCACCTTCCAGCGGTCTACTCCCTCCCTTACGAACGCTATTTGCCACTGGTATCACAAAAACGAATTTTCCATTAATTGGATGAAACTCGCCCAAGACTGACGACGGTATCTACCCTTTTAAATCTTCCGACAAAGCAAAATGTCGCTAATGCACATTTTGCTGTGCTCGCTAGCAGATGCGCGAGTCCTCTTTCTTGGATGAGGAAATCCTGGCTTGGGTTAAGGTTTCAATCAACCACGTCCCAGTACGACCACGCGCTTTCAGAGACCCAACACCTGGAATCGGCTCAACCGTGGAACAAGCCGTGGACAATTTCCTCGCTATCCAAGTACATTGCTACACGCGAATTGCATCTGGAATTCTCTACACGACTGCATCGACAGAGTTGAGAGAAAGCGATAAGATAAACCGATGAGATCTGCAGACACTGCGCGTATATATTTGGACGGCAATATCTGTGACGTTTGCTATTCGCGAGTATCTCCGGAACGTATCCCTCGCGATTAACGAGGGAAAACTGTATTGACTCGGGGAATTGAGTTTGTTTACGAAGAGAGAGTGGGGATGGCGGGTGGGGGGGCATGAGGCTTCTGCTGCAAGCCAAGGCCGCTTCTCACAAGCACCTTACTGGAACCCAACTCCTCTGGGATAGCGCGCCACTAGTTCAGGAGCGACCAGCCACTGCCACAAACAGCAGCCAAGCACGAGGTGTCAATTCACTTCGCTCGACGAATATACAGTATTTAGAGAACGACAGTTGTCGTGCGATTGTTTTTGAGAGACCCTCTCTCGCCGGCGAGCTTGGGCTGGGGGGTTCAGCGGCTGTAACCTCACCACCCCCCCCCCCCCTCCGCACAGCAGCTATGGGTATTACTAAAACCGCGAAACCGCGAGATGACGGACAACACCGCGGGGAGACGAAACGTCGATGCAAAAGAGAAGAGCTGTTTCTGCAAACCAGAGCTCCGGAGTGTGAATCAGTCGACTCCAGTCACCTGCACGGGTCCCTCTCTCTGCCTTGCGGTCGCTTCAATTCGAGGCTCGCCGGTAGGAGGGCACCCCCCCCACCCCCAACGCTGCCCACAGAACAAAGATTTTTTAAAAGTCCCCACCCACTCCCAACTGCGCAGCGCAAAGAGTTCCCTGTAATGCCTGGAGCAAGCGTGTCGACGCCGCGGCCCAGGTAACACACACAACACACGTGCCTAGAACTCAGGCTCGCGCAGGCAGGCAGGCAGGCACCCCACTTCCCCACCCCCGGCCCCAACCACCCTCGCGCCCCTATGTGTGTAGCACCAATCCGGCGGTGCTCACAACCGTGTGCGAAGTCGCGCACGGCGCCGGAAACACAGAAGAAAATATACACTATAGCCGACCTCCCCCCCCATCCACTGCTCGCTGCCCAGTGCCGGCCTAAACCCCTCCCCCCCCCCCCCAATTCCACTTCATGTCAGAGTTCAAAGGCACAGAGCACTCGCGCTGACACGCACACAACACGCCTGCCGCTCGCGCACCTTAAGAGCAACTACAGTCCCTTTTCATTTGTTTCGTTTTAACTGTTTGCTTGACACCACTGCCACTGGATTACCTTCCGGGTGAAGAGCCGGTTGCTGCTCCTGCCTAGGCCAAGTTTAAAAAGGTCAAACCTCAGCGGCTTAAGGTCAAACGTTGGATTGTACCTTTTGTGGATTAAGCCAGTTAAAGTAGAGATTAAGAGACCACCCAATCAGAGACCGGGATTTGAAAATCTAAAATGTCCCAAGTCTTCACGCTGCAGCCTTACGTAGGCGAATTAGTAAATTTTTGTCCGTCAAGTATCTGAAAGAGACCTGCGCTGGCTTCAACACAGGCAACCGCTTAGCCACGAAAATAAGCCTCAAAAACAGCACAGCTTATTTTCCTTTCTTTTTTTTTACCAAAAATATAGTTTGTCATAAAAAATTAAAACAATAAAATTAAAATAAGCTAACAAGGCATGATTAAGACTTACACCTAACTTCAACAAACGCTACTACTCTACAGCCTTCAAAATGACTGCAAACTAAGGAACTCGATAACATTTTTTTGACTTTTTTGTTGTACGTCAACCTACGCCAACCGTAGGCCGCGCGTGTTTTTTTGTAAAAAAAACAATCTAAGTGCTTTCATTTTCGCAAGAGACATCCGAGCTGAGCATCGCACCTGCCTGTGAGTGCAGGTGAGGGTGGGAGAGCAGGGGTGGGGGGCACGGTTTCATCAGGGGTTGTGGTTGGTTTAAAACTATTTTTTGTTTTGCGCGACAAGACATCACAATGTTTGGGTGGGGATACAAACTCGTTTTCCGTGGTGGGGGGGGGGGGTGGAGGGCGGGGGGGCTGCGTACCCGCCACCGCCACGTTTCTTCCCCGTGTTTTGTGTCGTGCGACCTCATGTCCGTGACCACGCTGCCGCCATTCGCTCTCGGCTCGATGACATGGAGGCCTCAACTCCACCCCCTCCCACTCTGACCCTTCCAGCACTTCAGAGCTGCCCTGGAGACTTCACATTACTGCTTCTGTCCGCTTTCCTCGTTTTTAGCGACACTTTCTTTGACCGCTTTCGTTTGCTCAAATTATTTCTCCACCCGACTGGTTTTGCCGTTTCCGCGGAGCGCGGCGACGTGCGTGGCGCGCGGCGATGGTGGTGGGAGGGGGGTGGGGGGGGTTGAGGGGGCGGCCATCACGAGGCCTGCTCGATCATCTCCACGACCACGCGTCCCTCGTGCCGGAGCGGCACCCGGCTCCCGTCGTGGCCACGATCCGACGCCTCTTCACCTTCCTCCTCTACTTCCGCCACGGCTGCCGCGGCCGCCACCACGTGCCTCCGCAGCCGCTTGATGATGACCTCGCTACGCGCGCCCTCGTCCGCGTCGTCCCTGTCCTCGTCCGAGGGGGAGCCGGCCCTCCGCAGCGGCGACGACGACGCGGCCGCCACGGCCGCCACGGCGTGCAGCGGCCGCCCTCCGTCGTGCGTCCCCTCTATGTGCTGGATGGCCTACGCCCACACACGCGGTGCGCACACGGTACCGTTATGCGCCATCCTTCTTGAAACCACGCACGTGCGCGTACCTTGTACGCCGTTTCCTTTTTCAACACGCGCAGTCGCGAGCGAGCGGGCGAGCAGCGTCACCTGCACGATGGTGTCGAGGTTCTGCCGGGACGTGGAGGCGCTGGAGATGACGGAGGAGGGCGGCGCCATGGTTACCACGGTGACGTGGTGTGGCGGCGGTGCCGGAACAATCACTGTCGGGTGCTGCTGGGGCTGCACACACACATACACACGAATCAATCCTCGAACAAAAATCTTAACACCATATTATGACAATCAAATTGCTAGTGTAGGGAGGGGGGGGGTGAACCATTACAACTGCGATTTGTAATGCGCTTATAACATAACAATGTCTCAAGAGCGTGTAGGTGAAGAGGAAGATTTTAAGGAGAGACAGAGAGAGAGAGAGAGGAGGGAGCAGGGGGAAGTTGCCTGGGGAGTTCCGGAGGAGAGAGCGTAGCGGCTAAAAGATTGGCCGCCAATGGTGGAGAAGCGGATCTTGGGATTGAGGTGGCAAGAGTCAGTGCAGTGGAGGGAGCTGAAGGAGCCGCTGGGAGGAGGTTGCAGAGGCAGCGAGGAGGCGCATGGCTGTGGATGGATGTGAATGTGAGGACAAGGATTTGGTAGTTGCACACGCTTCCTGGCTAGGAAGACAGAGAAGTGAAGCCAGGAAAGGAGCGATGCAAGTGTAGGATTTCAGAATTAGAATATGTATTCATACTGGAGGAATCCGATGGAGCTATAAAAAGCTCTTCTTCTTTTTTCGATTTAAAGCTTTCGTGACTGCAGGGATTCATATTATTGCTTCTTTCGGTAAAGTCACGTAGAAGGGAAATAATAAAATAAAACTATAAAATTATCACGACGTTTTGATTGCAGCATCATCATCATCAGGTGTGATGATTGCTTGTGTTACAATCGAAACGTCGTGAGAATTTAATAGTTTTATTTGTATTATTTTATTATTTCCCTTCTACGTGACTTTACCGAAAGAACCAAGAATATAAAGCTCTTTTTCACAGGCGTCCAGTAGATTTAGTTCAGGAGATACCCGGGCTGCAGCATTTACATGCCTAATGTGCACGTGCAGACCTCAAAGCGTGCGCACACACCGACATAAACACCGACACACCAACACCGACAACATAAACACACCAGCACACGCACCTCTGACAAACGCTGCGGCTGTAGCTTGTGTCCTAGGATATGCTGCTGTTGCTGTTGCAGCATGTGCTGCTGCTGTTGCTGAATGTGAATCTGTAGTTGCTGCTGCGGGTCGATCCGTAGCGCCGTGTCCCGGTGGGGTGGCTGTATCTGCAGCTGCTGAGCGATTCCCTTCAGCTTCTCTGGGTACAGCTGAGCCTCCATTGAGCGCACCTGCTCAGCCCGGGCAACAAACAAATAAACGCTCGCAACCGCAAACACTCACGCACGTACGCACGAGCAGAAGTAGACAGATACGCGATGCGTCCTCGAGCATAAGAATCCACGTTTCTGGATTCGTGTACATTGCACGTTATGAGAATCAAGTGACCCCTGCAGGCACCAGCGGCCACTGCACTCACCACGATGTTAAGTCACCGAGCTGCCAGAGTGGCGCCAATCCTAACGCCCCAGGGGAGCTCCGCGCTCCAAAACCACCAAGTGGAATCGGCACGAACCCCTCCAACTGGGTCGCTCCTGGCTCCTAACCCAGTCTCGTGTGTCCACTCCAGGCACCCTGAACTCTCATCCCTTACGCGTCTGTCCCTCTGCCCGCCTGCCCTCCCTTCTCCATACCCCTCCATCCAGCCCCATTCCTCCGTCCCCCCACGGTCCACACCTGCTCCTGCAGGAGGAGACGCAGGCGCCGCTCCTTGTCGAGGGAGGCGCGCAGCTCGAGGAGGTCACGTCGCAGCTCCTCCGCCTTGTCCTCCTCCAGGATGTCCGGCGAGCCGATCCCCTCGTCGCGCTCCTCCGCGCCGCGTCGCGCCCGCAGCGGCGAGCCTCCGTCGCACTCCTGCGTGACGCGCACGGACGAACGCGCACGTTCAAGCAGACGGCGAGACGATCGCACCGGTACGTACGTTCAACTCCTTTCGCAACGTACGTCGCCAACCACGCTAAATCGGAGGTGCACTCATCTGTTCAACTCAACAATTTTTATTTGACCGGGTAAGGCCCACTGAGCTACATTGCCTCTTTTTCAGAAGCGACCTGGCTATCATAAATGATAGCTCAACTTAAGCGGCTCATCACGTAGACATTTATAGCAGCCAAATACTAAATGTGGAGGGAAAAACCGGAAGACCCGGAGAATAATCCATGCGACGAAAGAGAGACATGTAAACTCCAAATATACAGCAGGCGTCAGGGTCGGGATTGAACCCACAACCTCCTGTATCCCAGGCGAGGTATTTTAAATCTCACCACCGTGGCACTCACGGAGGCCACAATGTAGGTAGAGGTGAGACAACTAGAGCTGAGATATCCAGCTATAACTACAGTAACCGATTAGTCTACCGATGAGACATCACTGTGTAGCAAAAAAATTTTTTTAGTTTCTGGGTAGTAAGTGTTATTTCCTAATTGCTTATGCCTCAAAAGTACAGAAAATGGCTATTCCCCACAAACTTTGCTTTTGTAACTAGGACAGTGATACTTTGAAATTTACCTATTTTCAATGAGAAAACGTGGTGTGCATTTGTGTCATTCCTTCACGTAAAGTCCTGGTCACAAAAGCAAAGTTTGTGGGGAATAATAGCCATTTTATATACTTTTGCGGCATAAGCAATTAGAAAATAACACTTACTACCCAGGAACAAAAATCGTGTTACATCGTGATACCAGTTCGATGCACCAGCGCGTCACATTTTAATTATATTTTCATCCATCCAGACGCATCACCCGAGTGCGCAACCCCAAACTGCAGCTCCGAAACACAACCTCCAAGCCATTTCTCTTAGCGGCGCAATGGGAAGGATCTTGCGTTCATCAGTGGCTGGAGCAATTAACCAATGGAACGGCTGCAGTCAAGAACATTAACCACGTGTCCTCCATGTGAGCGACGGAGCGAGCGCGCCCCCTGCTGCTCAGGACTGGAAACTACCACCGGTCACGTGGCTTTCACATAATTTCCCCAGCCGAACGTCATTCCAAATCAGTAAACTTATTGCACTTCATTCAATCTGACGAGAGCCCAATTAGATACAACTTATCGCCCGCTCGGGAAGCGGTCGTTAAAGCGGGCACGTTTAACGCCACAAATGAGTTGTGTGTGTGAAACTTAATTTTTATCGACGCCTCATGGCTCACTCGCGTCAACAAATTCTTTCACGTCTTTTTGACATCAGACCCTCCCATAATTTCCTGCAGAAATGAGCAGTAGACTGCAACCCTGTGGCCCAGATACGGGCCCGCGACCTCGTTTCATACAGCGCGCGACTTTGCATCACACGGTTCCGCGGCCACTTTTTTTTAAGTGGCCTACAAACTACATACTCACGCATCACTGCAAGCAACTAGGTCACATTAATTGGGTCGTAGGGGGGAATATTTTCTACCTGGCAACAACACCGTTGGTCTAATCTTCGGGGCCTCTTGCAGCGAGGCCGTGGCGCGTGACAACGCCAACTGGGCTCTCGATAAAGAAACAAGTCCAACTCCCCCCCCCCGATCCTGCTGCCGTGGAAGGTTCCCCACAACATTGATCGCGTTGCCGACTCGCTGCCCGTGGGGGAGCCGGGCTATCAGCACGGTTGCCCCGCGTGACGTTGCTGTCGCCCCTCACCTGCACGAGGCGCTTGAGGTGAGCGTTCTGCTGCAGTAGCCGCGTCTTCTCCTGCTCCAGGGAGTAGATGTACTCCGCCGTCTGCTGCAGGATGGCGGCCTGCGGCACGGCAACAAGTCGGCGTGGCTTTTGTAATTAAATCGATTCTCTGAAGTTATAGTTTGATGCGACGTTAGCGAGAGCTCGAGAATTGGATCGAATTGTTGAAGTCGTCGTATAAATTACGGCGACGAATTGAACCTGGGTTGCTGAGGGAATGACAAGTTGCACCAATGGCCACACCGTCATTCCCCTACATACAACGGCGGGGTTTTTATGAATACAAAGTCCTCCCAACCCACCACAGTACCCGCCTCCCTTACGTTGTTACGCGCAGAACATGCCTGATGATTACTAAATACTTCAACGTGAGAAAAAGCAACAAAAATAAAGCCACCTGTGTGCACTGACAGTGCTCAGCATTGAATTGGTATCAACGGATAAACTCAAAACAATCTGTTTTAACTTGTAACCCATGGGCGTATTATCTGGGTTAATCATGTTTGCGATAAAAAAAATGAGTGCCTGCTAGTTTATGAGCTGCTCCTCACTCGTCGAGAGTTAGCGACTCCGAGGCAGGTCGTGACACCGCTGCTACCAGTCATTGGCACACAAACACACAAGAGATGCGCACGCCGATGGGTGCGTACCTTGCTGAGCTTCTCGCCGTCCGTGTGCGGGATGAGGGTTTTGAGCGACTGGAAGCCGGCATTGATGCTCTGCATGCGGCGGCGCTCGTTGCTGTTGGCGATCTCGCGGCGGATGCGCCGCTCCGTGTCACGCTGGCTCTCGGGGGAGCCCACCGACACGTTACCCAGGCTGTGAGACACGGTGAGACAGTGGTGAGCAACAGAGTCTGGGTGAGACCCACAGCGTTCGGGTGAGACAGTGGTGAGAGACAACGTCTGGGTGAGACACAGCGAGTCTAGGCGAGACGCACGGTATCTCTCTGAGAGACGCGCAAACGACTCGGTGGACTGTCACAATTCCAGGGTCACCATTTAAGGTCACGATCAGGGTGCGAGTTACAATTCTCCAATTTGTCTTTCAGGGACATGATCCGAGGTCACAAATCAGGTTAACGATGCAAACGTACAGCCCTTTTGTACATGTACGCATACATTTATAGCAGTGTGCATTTTAAAAGAGTGCTAAAAATGTTTGGATCGGAAATAAATAAAAATTACAGGCACAATTTTAAGCATGTAAGATTAGCGTAACAATCCGTATCAATCAGTAAATTGTTAAATCCATGGCATGAGGTAAACGTCTTCATAAACTAGCATTCTGCCATGTTCATTTTTTTTGTGATTAACGCTAACACATAAACCACAAACCATAATCCTGGCAGGTGATATATCATGAAAATTAAACATTCCACTTGACTCATGAGCCAAGCAGGTTAAAGTAAAACTCAACTATTTTTTTTGCTAAAACAATTTTTATTTGACCAGGTAAGGCCCACTGAGCTAATAGCTAGTTTGTCATAAGCGACCTGGCCACAAATGATAGCTCAACCAAGTGGCTTATACTCCGGAAATTTTTAACAGCCAAATATTCTAAACGCATGTTTCTAAATGAAGAAAAAAATCGGAGGAACTGGAGAAAAATTCACGCGACCACGGGGAGAGAGACACGCCAACTCCAAATATACAGCAGGCGTCAGGATGGGGATCGAACCCACGACCTTCTGCATACCAGGCGAGGTAGTTAACATCTTGCCAACATCCCAAATAAACTATGATACATGATTAAGTTGGTCGGTAGTATATACAGTGTCCATCATGGGCAGAACGCTTAGCGTCTAAACTGTTTTGTATAAAGTCTTCCGATTTACTGGCCTCTTCTGCGGACGTTTCATATTGCATTTTTCTTCCCTCACCAAAACGATGTTCTCCATAAAGCATACTACGGTGCCCTTCTTTAACGTGCCACAAAAGCAGCTATCACTGTGACCTTGCTATCACACGTATTTCTAACCTAGGGATAAAAAGTAAATCTAAATATGTATTCGCATTTGCTTCCAATAAGCCGCGTTTTGGTGCAATAGCTAAAAGACAAGCCGATTAGCAAAAAACGCTCCGAACAACCGTGCTTAGAGAATGCTCACGGGGGGGGGGCATTCATCACATGCGCAGCGGTACTTTGCGAACATGTAGGTGGTACAGTCACGTGACAATGACAGGTGCATCAGCTCGATGTTAAACAGCAAAGGTGGCTTCACACAGGTGGCGGGCGGGGGGGGGGGGTGACTGCTCATGCGGGGTATATAAGGTTCATTGGGACAAAGCCCGTGCCATTGGGAGCCCGAACAGCAGCAGCACCATGGAGTGCTCCTACTCCACAACCCCCAGGCCTTGTGCTGCTTGGGACCTTCAGAGCCACCTGTAGCTTCTTCCACAGCGAGTGGGCAAAGCCCCGACCTCACACCACCCCCCCACTGCTATCTCCCCCCCCCCTCCTCCCAGCGTATATTTGTTGCTCATTTCGTCATCAGCCATGGCTAATCCACCGCTGTATGAAAGCCTCCACAAGACCAGCCTTCCTCTCACGATCATGCGATATTATGATCCACCTAGCACCTGCATGACAACAGATTTCGCTCCCCCTTTTTGAAATCTGAAAGCTGGCTCGCGTGGCTGTGAGGATCTCCCATCCTTGGTGGTGGTGCTGCTGCTGTTATTTATGTTCTGTATTAACCCCCTCGGGTATTAAATGAATGCTCACCTGTCACAATTTGCTGCCAACTCTGCGCATCAATGAGCCATTGGACCCTTTGTGTATTGTATCGGGGACTCCTCGTGTCGTCATGGACTGATAATAATTTACGCGTGAGTGTTAGGGCCAAACCAGGCAGCAGCAGCAGCTTAATCATTTGCAGATTGTGGCCGCATCGTCCACAGGACCGCCGGCTCGGGGACACAAGCTTTCAACAACTTGCATCGACGTTGTTCTGCCTTGCACCGGGGATTACAAACGATGCTTTCCTTAAAATGAACGTAATCCAAAACTCCGGTAACGGGCCCCCAACATTCAAACACATTATTTAAGCTCGTCAGCTATCCGGACAGACAATATCCAGCAGGATTCATTCATTCAACGCACACCAATTCTATAAGACCCCCCCCTCCTCCTCACCAAACCCACGCGCGCAATTCCACCTTTTGTGGTCACGTTCAGCAAAAAAAAAAATCGGGCTTGTAAACAACACAATTTGCTACTTTGGACGAACAGATGTTGTTGACGAGGGGCAACTCCGTGCAACAAAAAGTATAACCCGTAAAAACAAAGTTTTTCACTATAAATCCTTTATATATGCGCGGCAGCGAACTTAATATAAAGGATTTAAAAATATATTCGCCTGTGGAGGACGCGGGAATCGATCCCGCGACCTTTGGCATGGGAAGCGAGGGCGCTACCAACTGCGCTACTCCGCCACGGCCTGTGGAGGGGTTACGCTCTGGGCTCTTATACTGTGAATGAGTTCTATTTGAATATATGTAAAATAAATTTGTTTTGCCTAAAAAGTGTAACATTTTGGGAATTTTTTTTCACGAACATTAATTGTCTGGCACAACGAGTCTGTGTGGAAAATGTCAGCTCGATTGGATCACGGGAAGTGGGTTAAAAAACGACCGAAAGATTTGCACGGTCGTAAGCAAGCACGCAAGCAAGCAAGCGAACTTAATATAAAGGATTTAATAAAGGATTTAAAAAAGAAACACGGGAGCCCGTCCATTGAACAGTCACAATGAGAGACTGCTGCTGCTGCTACCGCCACCGCCGCTTTCCTTTACGAGACTGTCGGGAGCCTGGCTAGGAGAGAGGGCCCCATCCCTCGTGTAGTGGCAACAAAACCACGGTGACTGGTCCGCCATGTGGCCGCGGACAGTTAAAGGGGGACACACCCCCCCCCTACGTCACACCCCCCCCCACGACCCCTCCCCCCTCTCACGTCACCACCCCCCCCAATCCAACGGCCGCTTCCCCCCTCCCAACTTGACGGCCACTCCCCCTACCCACGGTCGCTTCCCCCCCCCACGTCACTCCCCCCCCGACCCCCCTCCACGACCCCTCCCCCCCTCACGTCACACCCACCCCCGCACGTCACACCCCCCCCACGACCCCTCCCTCCCCCCTCACGTCACCCCCCTCAACCCACGGCCGCTTCCCTCCTCCCCCCACGTCACCCACCCCCCTCCCAACTGACGGCCACTCCCCCTACCCACGGTCGTATCCCCCACCCCCACGTCACCCCCCCCCCCTCCACGGCCCCTCCCCGGTCACGTGGCGGGAGCTTCCATCAGCTGTGGCCGTGCACGTGTTGCGGCCTACAGGGGGCGCCACGTGCACTGCCCCATGGCCCCCAACTCAGTACGGAGACGCGAACCGCAACACTCTAACCCCCACACTCTAACCCCCCCACTCCCACCCAGTGTTCCTCGCGAATTTTCAGGGAATGGAGCCCTACTTTCGCCGATAAGACATCATCAGTGCGAGGGCGGCCACACATTTGAAACCACTGGGGTTTGACAGCAGCATGATAATGGTGGGGGGGGGGGTCACATTTGTGTACTGTCGGGGGCCGCACTAAAGGCAATCAGGGGCCGCCAGTGGCCCGCGCGCCTTGCAATGAGAAGAACACTGATCTCTAGAGACGCGACACGCAGCAATGTAGCCTGCCAGCCATTGTCCATCCTACTCCAAGAGCCAAAAACCACGATCGATCATAGATTGACACGGCTCTAGCCGACTACAACGACACCCCCCCCTCACACCACTCGTGCAAGCACACTCCAGTGTAGCCTACCCCATCCCGACACACACCACAGAAAGACCCACACCAATCTACCCTACTCATAAACGCACACCGCTATGGCCTCGACCAGCCATGCTCCACCACTCACACGCCACTCGATCAGAACCACACCGCTCTATCCTGTTAACCACGTACACTGCTAGCTAATCTACACCACCACTCTACCACACATCGCTCTCGCCTATGCTGCACCGTGTCATGCCCACACCACTCACGCAGACCCACACAAACCAACCCTGCTCTCTGCTCCTCTTGCAATCATCTTAGTACGTATGCAAAAATCTGTCAAAACGTGACACTCCCCCCCTCCCTATATGCATGCGTACTTTTGCTCCCCCCTCCCTTGCGTAAACTAGACGCACCCCCACGCCCCCGAATCCTATAGAACGGCCAAAATTTAATCCACTTAGAAACAATCAAGGATGAGTAATATTAACGTGTTTAAGCAAACAGATAGTCCACCGCCGCACTATCCAACTCATTTGAAGGCCAATGTAGACAAATTACTATCGTACGCACATTGTCAGTAGCCCCCGCCCCCATACGCACAAGCGTACGCATTTGGGTTACCCCCCCCCTCCACCATGCATTACGCACTCAATGGATGGGCCCCTATTCAGGCGCTGCACGTGCGCGCGCCTTTCCCGCTCTCTCTCAACCCTCCTCCTCCTCCCCCCGGTGTCTCCTGGAAACCGCGAGTTACGACTGCTGAGGGCTGGGCCAGTCCGGAGGGGAGAGGAAAGGAAAGGGAGGGGAAGGCATTAGGAGGTGCCCAGCAGCAATTTCTCCTTCTGCCCAACCCCATGATGAGCGGCGCCACTCCTTCTCCCATTCATTTACAGGCTCCACGCGCTGGCTACCCCAGTCCACGTGCTTGCTGCTGCGAACCAAAGTTTCTCTCCCCCCCCCACCTCCTTACCCCCTTTTCCAATCGTCTCATTTTGTTCGATACTTGTCCGACGAACAAAACGATTTCACCGGCAGCAATTGGAGAGCTCTCCCGGGCGGGAGAAGCCGGATCAATGCCCATTTCGTCAAGACGCGCATCGCGTGGGATGGTTTTGCACCAAAAATATTCAGTAAAAAATGTCGTCCTTTTGGTACAGACTATAACAGATCGGATATTTCGGAGTAAGTTTAAGTTGAATAGTTTTTTACATATAAAAAACCCACCCATTGACCCCCCACCCCCCCCCCCCCATGTATAATTGGATGTACGAGACATCAATTCACTTGCACAAATAACCACAGTTGTTTACGGCGTCTTAAATCAATTGTAATAAAATATAAATGAAGTCTTGAATGGAATGCGTCTATCAAGGCGGGACTTATAAGATCCACTTTCCCATAGCAAAAACTGGGGATGCGTCTTAGTGACCAGTTTGTATAACTTTAGACACTGGGAACATGTTTTGGCCGATCATTTACTTCCGAAGCGTCTTATAATTTTATAAATCGGTCTCAAAATACTTTTTAAAACTACCATCGCAATGCGTAAATGTAGAATTTGACTCGATGTAAACCTCTTTATACTAAATTAAATTTCTCAAGACACTCAATGACAACCACCCCGTTATTGTAAATAACATGTTGCAAACGGTACATACAGTACTTGTGATAACCCCAGCCATATAGCGTGGCTGTATTAACTTATACCACCGCAATGAAACAATGTTTACACATCGGCAAACGAGTCTCAAGACTCGTTGTGGAAGAAGATACTGCACCGGGATGGTTGGTCAATTCCATTAACGAGTGTCACGGACTTCACTTGGAAGGAAACCAAACAATAAATGTTTTGTAATAAATCCATATACAGTACTGCCACCTTCCAATCCTGCACAGCATCTGTGATTCCCAGACTGTTGACCCATCCATGTAGCTAACAAGCGACGAACTCTGATTAGCTTACAAGTGCATATTCGGTAAAGGTGCGTACGAGTGATTTAAATAATGCCACTTAATACTAAGTGCGTTTGATTATATATTATTAAAAAATTCTTGTTTTAGTATCCTTACTCGTCCATGCTGCAGCAAGTTATTCTGCATTGCTATGGGACCACCCCTATCCCTCTTTCCCCACTGCGTAGTCAAGTCAAACCAGACGCAAATACTCCCAAAGCAGCATGTGTCGCCACTACAAGCCGTAGACACAACTGCACTTCGTACCATTCTCCCCACTGGATGACAGTAGTTACACGTGCGTGCCTGTGTACATGTCGGGGGGTCGACCTCTAGCACGCACTCATTGCATCGAGGCTGCAAACACCAGACCGATGGTGAAACTCGACCCCGATCATTAATCAACATCATCGATTGCTCCGGGGTAACATTAAAAGCTAAAGTGCATCGCTTTGGTTGGGGCCGCCAACGACGTTGGATGTTGCGTGGGTGGGAAATCTATTCCTGGCCAGAGTAACGTAGAATTTCCGTGCAACGTGGGCTGCCCACCACGTGTTTTGTCATCGCCATCGTTGCTGATGCAGCAGTAGCTGCGGCACGTGCAAGACGAGCTAATTGAACAACGCTTCTCTCTCGCACTTGACATATGGGAAGCTCTCCCCTCCCTCCATTCTCTTTCCCTTCTCCCGACACGCGGTCCCACAATCTTCACGTTCTCCGCCACGTGCTCCTCATCCTCCCTAGCTCCGCACTCTTCCTCTGCTGCCGCTCCCAGCATCTCCCCCCCACACACACAAATACATTAATTTCCCACTCTCCCTTCCATCTCTCTACGGTACATCTCTTCCCGCTTTGTCCCCATCTCCATCGTTCACCCCTCCAGTGGACTCATTCTCGCCTTCCCTTCTCCCCCTGTTCTCCACAACAACCGCCCCCCCCCCTTCTCCATCATCTCTCCTCTCCCACTACATTCCATCCTCCCCCCCCCCAAAATCTCCGTTCTCTTCCACAGACTCCCATCTGTGCCTGCTCTCTCTTCAAGCATCCCATCTATCCCTACACACATCACCGTAACACGATCTCCACCCCCCGCCACACCACCACCTCTCGCCATCTCCACGTTAACCGCACATCTTCTAATCTCCCCCCACCACAACCTTCCTACACATTTACCTCTCCTCTCTACAACCTATCCTCTCTACAACATCACCACCCCAACATCTCCCTGTCGGCCACCTCTACAAACACGAAATCTCCTCCCTCCCGCGTCTCCCCTACAAACATGGGGGGCGGCGTGGTCACCACGTGGCCAATGTTTTCAACACAATCGCGCGCCAAAGGCGCTCGGGCGGCGTTTAAAACGACAACACCACGACGGGGGAGGGAGGGGGGGCTGCTGCTCCCCCTTTCCGTCAAATTAAATAAAAACACCGATTACCGCTCGCAACAACAATGCCCACGTCTGCCGTGCAAAACAACAACCCGATACAACCGAGCACACGCGCAATATTTAAAGTGCGCAACGCGCGCGGCGTGCGATGTCCCCCCTCCTCCCGTGTTGCAGCTCTCTCTCTCTCCTCCTCCCCCCCTTCGTCAACACTTGTTCTCTCTCTGTATCACCGTGTCGCACGCAACTCGAAACGACAACAACGCCCGCCCGACCGACCTGCACAGGCCGCCGATGACCTCCTGCTCCGCCTTGCGAAAGTCTCCCAGCGCCACCGCGGCCGCGTTCTCCGAAGGCACCACGAAGTAGGCCATGCTGCCCGGGGGGGGGGGGCAGCAGCGAGGGCAGCTGCTGCTGCTCCTGATGATGGTGGTGATGAAGCTGCTGCTGCTGCTGCTGTTGATGCTGCTCCTCTTGATGGTGATACTGCACCTCTTGATGGTGATGGAGCTGCTGATGCTGCTGCTGGTGATGAAGCAGCTGCTGATGCTGCTGCTGATGATGAAGCCGCTTCCGCTGCCTGCAGCCGATGTTGGTTCAACTACTGACCACCGCTCGAACGCTTCAGCTGTTGCTGCTGGACACTGTCGATGCAGCAGCTGCTACTGCTGCTGCTACTTCTGCATCTAAATGCAACTACTCGGGACTAACCCAGCCTCGCTGCTGCTGCTGCTTCTCCTTGTCGCTGCTGCTGCTGCTGCTCACCTCTCGCAACTCTCAGCGACTGTTCCACCGAGACACTTCAATGACTGACACTGACGCTGCCGCTGCTGCTGCTGGTAGAAACGACGCGAGCACGGCGTGGCTTTGGGGGGGGCTGGGGGGGGGGTGTTGGTGGTGTGGGGGGGTGTTGGTGGTGGTGGAGGGGGGGGTGGTGTTGGTGTCGGGGGGGGGTTGGTGGTGTTGGTTGTGGTTGTTGTGGTGGTGCTGTTGGGGACACACACACACGCGGCGAGCGAGAGAGGAGCGAGAGCGGAGGGAGAGGCCCCGAAAATGGCGGGAAACAGCTGGGCGAGCCGCAGCACCGCCCCCCCCCTCGAGCCCCGCCCCTCGCCCCTCGGGCCCCCACCGCCGGGGCCGCGTGTGCTGCCTCCGCTGCACGCCCCACGTGTCAACAAAGCACTACATTGGTGGCCGCGTGGTGCCGGGGGGGGGGGTGTTTAATTTTAATTTTAGTCGCCGCAGAGCACGTTCGGTTAAGTGGAGACTTGTGTGGGTCACGATTTGACGGGGTTGATGGCATATTTTGTAATTCTTTTTATCAGCGCGTGGCTTATTACGCACTAATTTAGAGCGTATTGGTCACCCCGTTTTCTTAAAATGTCAATGTTCATCCTATAAAGTCCCATCACAAGGGAGAAACACAACACAAATGTTTTGTCCGTATTAAAACTGCTTTACGCCGTATGGAGCTGAAAACTGAATGTCCCTGTACAAGAATAGCGGGTGAATCGAATGGGTTGACACGGTATGATGATGATGATGCACCTCCCCTGATTTCAAATGTTCTATCTCAATACACAATAAAAAAAAACCAACACTTAATTTTCATATGTATTATCATGGTTATAGATGAAGGTTTATCATGACATTAAAAAATATCTCGATTAAAGGAATGAAAGCTGAGTCGAAACACGTTTGCTCCTGCTAATTAAGCACGTGGGGTGTTATTTTTAGTATTGTATCGTATTCTTGTTCTCTCAACACTGTTTACATCAGTTATACATCTTGACTTAAAGCTTTCGTGACTGCAGGGATTCATATTCTTGAGTCTTTCGGTAAAGTCACGTAGATATAAACAAATTCTGAAGACGACCGCTTGTGTTGCGATCGAAACCAAGAATAATAATGTTTACGGCAAATACTTTGTAAAAGCTGTGACGAACGTCTAATTGTTATGCCACCCCAACCCCAGTTTTTTAGACTCTACTTCGCATATTTAAAGGGCAGTTTTTTTGTTAATGTAAAAATAGATTTATTTTTTATTTATTCGGAAATGTTTGGAGGCCTGCGAATGTCCGGGATGGAACGCGTCCCGAGATTCACGTCCACGTGGTTAAAGACTTGATCGATTAAAATCATCTTGCGTTGTGATTGCAGGTGGACCATATATATAGCAGCATCGTGAATGATGACGATAGGGGGGGGGGCTTTATACAGGAGTGGATCGATCGTGGCCACTAATATTGCAATTATTTTTCTAACCATATCAGTGTAACCCCCCCCAAATCAATGTCTGTACAAACCTCCCAATAAAAACCAAATTGCACAGAACCTACCGATTATTATCGGTTCAACAAAAGCAATGTGACTTTAGAGAAACAATTCTAGATTTGAAGCTTTCGTGACTGTAATAATTCATACTCTTAGGTTTTTTCGGAAAAGTCACGTAGGAAAAAATTATAATAGAGAAAAAAAAAATATTTCTATTTTTTATTTGTATTATAATTTACGTGACTTTACCGAAAAAAACCTAAGAGTATACTTTAGAAACAACTCGCAATGAGGGATTCGTCTGCACATCTCCCCGCGTGCACCCATCGCCCCATCCGTGATGTGGTGACGGAGCTCGTGGGCAGCAGCGTCAGCTGCGCGGAGGGATTCCGGCTGCTGCTGCTCGGGGCGCCGCGTGTGGGGAGACCTCGTGTCTTGGAGGGGGGGGGGGAGGTGTTCATTTGCCCTCACAACAACGACGAGCCCAGCCCAGCCAGCCCCCCTTGCTTTGATCACTCGCAACACCACAACACTTCGCAGGCCGCCCTTCTGTCCGCTTCACGCGTTTGCGTCGCACGGTCACGGCCGTTCGAAGGCTGGATAGGAGCTCAATTGCCGCGAGTGAATGGCGGCGGTTGTTTGCAGCCTGTCGAGTGGTTGATGATGGTGGGTTGGTGGTTTATAGTGAGTGGATGGAGGAGGAGGCTGGGCCATCGTGAGCAATGACGATGGTGGTATTGGGGGGGGGGATGTAAACGAAAGGGATGGGCGGGCTGGCGCTGCTTTCAATGAGCGACCATCACAAATGGCGCCTCCGCCCTCGTGGTGCCGAAGAGACGAGGGGTGGTGGCGGTGGGCGGGGAGGGGGAATTGCCCGCACGCCGTCGCCTTTGTAACGAACGCCACACACGCCGACCACGTGCGTTGCCGTTGCCAAGATCGACACGAAGGCGGCCATCTTGGTAAGGGTTCCGTCCGCGTGACTCCGTGAGGGAGGGTGACGTCACAGCATGTGACGTCACGACCACCGGCTGTGTTGCCAGCGACAGTTATCCAACCCCCACCACAAACCACCCCCGACCAAGATGGCGGCGGAAGCGCATGCGCAAACCAAATTGGTGCGCGCGTGGCGTCATCGGCCACCAGCTGATGGAGAGAGGTGGGTGGGGGTACTTTTGTTTTCTTGTTGCCCGTTGGTCGATAGGTAATCACGTGCCGGTGGCGAGCGAAAGCGCGACACCCCATTGGTTGGATTTGAGATATTGGGGTGGGGCCAATGGAATGTTCTCCCCAACTCTTCCACACCTCCCCCCACCCCACCCACCCACTCCTACACACGCCCCCCCCCTCCTCCCCCCTCCAACTTCCGTTTGCTGCGAGTTGTGGATACGCGCGCGCTGATTGGGTGGTACGCGACGGTTGAGTTATGTTAATCATTTATGTTAATTATTTTATGCAAATTAAGGTTATGTTAATTACGCGCATACCACGTGGGCTCCAGTGCGAGCAAATCGCGCTTGAGCTCTTAAAGTGAAGCCGAGACGCTATTCTAGATTCAATTTTAGTTTTGATTGCGCGCGTCAATCGATCAGGGTAATCGATTACCGATACCAATTACTGGCGACCAATCGGAGCCGGCGATGGGAGTGCAGGGCGCGTCACGATTTTGCTGTGCAGCGTAGTCCAGAAGTCTTGTGACCACCCCCCCCCCCCATTTAATTATCCTAAAACTTTATTTTTAAATTAATATTTTAAACATAAATAAATATGCAAATTAAAAACAATGTTAGTAGTCAAATAATTGGGGGAGGGGGGTCACAAGACATCTGGAGCACCCTGTAAATCTGGCTCTCGATTCATACGCATAGAATGCTTGTACTGATACACAATCGATTATGTAAAATATGTAAGTAGATTAATCAAAGTATTATTAGTATTATTAATCATTATTAATCAAAGGATTATTTGCTGCATTCGCAGGGCTGCGCAGACATACAGTACTGTAACAAACTCAACATATTAGTCACCAAAAACACTGGCCTCAAATCGAACATTAACAGCTAGGCGACGTTTCGGGCAATGACCCTTCATGGGGACCATCAATTCTATTTAATTTTAAAGCAGTGCTATTGACGAATTCGTATTTTGTTTATGTTACACATTCTAATGTTGCTGTGAAGACCATGACAGACTGGTAAACATGTATTATGCTTTTCTTCATGTAAGCTGAGGCATCGATTTAAAGTTTTCGTGACTGCAGGGATTCATATTCTTGGTTCTTTCGGTAAAGTCACGTAGAAGGGAAATAATAAAATAATAATCAGGTGATGATGATTGCTTGTATTGCAATCGAAACGTCGTGAGAATTTTATTGTTTTATTTTTATCATTTTATTATTTACCTTCTACGTGACTTTACCGAAAGAACCAAGAATATAAGCTGTTCAGTTTTTTTTTTATATAAATAAGAGTTTTGTCAAACGATTAAAAAACCTTACGTCTCGAGTTTCCTGGCTGGCTGCTGGTCAGGGCTCCTTCACCCCAACATTAACAATTCAGAATCACAGTCTTTATTGAGACTGGAGGAATTCGATGAGCTATGAAGCAATTTCCCACAGATGTCCAGTATTGTTAGTGGCTGCGGGTCTTTTCCGTCGAAGCTAGCTGCCTATGTGGCTCAATTTGACTTCCCGTGGCACGAATAAGACCTGAAACGGTGGAACAAGTTCGGAAGACGTGACATTTCGACACCTGAAGATGTGGAGTAACGAATACAGAATATCTTCTTGGTTCTTTCGGTAAAGTCATGTAGAAGGGAAATAATAAAATAATAAAAAGAAACCAATAAAATAATTCTCACGACGTTTCGGCCACAACGCAAGCAGCGTCTTTCCGACAGACCTGTTCTTCACCTGAGGACGGCTGCTTGCGTTGTGGCCGAAACGTCGTGAGAATTGTATTTTATTATGTTTTCTTTTTATTATTTTATTATTTCCCTTCTACGTGACTTTACCGAAAGAACCAAGAAGATGAATCCCTGCAGTCACGAAAGCTTTAAATCGAAATAAAACTTAGTTTAGTTTTCGATAGGGGGATAGCAACGAGGTTTATCAGACATCACTCGCCACTGATGTTCTGCTGTTAGGTTTGGTTTGAGAATTCAACTTGGGTTCGTTACTTGGTAGGTTCAAAGAACATTGCGCTCACCATTGCGCCACCACTCCACCCCCGCAACGTATCGCTCATCTTCTTGGTTCTTTCGGTAAAGTCACGAAACGTCGTGAGAATTATTTTATTTTATTATGTTTCATTTTTATTATTTTATTACTTCCCTTCTACGTGACTTTACCGAAAGAACCAAGAAGATGAATCCCTGCAGTCACGAAAGCTTTAAATCGAAATAAAACTTAGTTTAGTTTTCGATAGGGGGATAGCAACGAGGTTTATCAGACATCACTCGCCACTGATGTTCTGCTGTTAGGTTTGGTTTGAGAATTCAACTTGGGTTCGTTACTTGGTAGGTTCAAAGAACATTGCGCTCACCATTGTGCCACCACTCCACCCCCGCAACGTATCGCTCATCTTCTTGGTTCTTTCGGTAAAGTCACGAAACGTCGTGAGAATTATTTTATTTTATTATGTTTCATTTTTATTATTGTATTACTTCCCTTCTACGTGACTTTACGGAAAGAACCAAGAAGATGAATCCCTGCAGTCACGAAAGCTTTAAATCTAAAAGAATACAGAATACTTAATTTCAGAACTGCTGTAATCTTTACAATTCGCGGCCCAATTTAATCCTATCACCAGACTCGAAAAATATATATTTAAAAAATCCTTCACAATACATGTTATCTTGCCATTTTATTACGCATTTGTTTTTTTATTACTTTTACTGCTCCGCTACAGGATTGTGAGAAGAGTGTGAAAAATGACAGCTGCCTCTTAATTTTTCCGTTGTTTTTGGAGGTGATGTTTATTTTCCATAATTAGAGGCTTGGGTTCCGACCACTTGAGATGAAACCCAACGTCTCGAAGTGTTAGTTGGAAGGGTTGCGTAGCGGTCATATGACACTGCATTCTGCAGACGATGAAGCCGCTTGTCGGGCTTTGGCACAAATAAGTAAATGCAAATATTTACACGTGTCTCTTTTGTAAAAAAAAAATGCATTGCACATTAGAGCCCAGTGGGATATTCAATAACCAACAGCCATAATTTGGCCGGGGTGGGGGGCTTCTTCTGCAAGTTGGAAGGCCCCGTTGGTTTCAGCAAAGTGCTGTCACGCACGGTGGCTCCACTGAGCTGCGTTAACCTCGGCCAGAGAGGCTATGTTGGGATCCCTGTGTGTTCAAGGTTAGTCCAGATGTCTTGTGACCCTCCCCCCCTGCCCCAATTTATTGACCTCTAACATTTTTCCCCTTTGCATATTCACTTCTGTTTTCGATCAAACGTTACTTGAATTTTATATTTAGTTTTTAATAATTAAATGGGGGTCACAAGACATTGGCCGCACTGTAGAGTTCAGTTTGCAGTGGAACGTAAATGGTGAAAAGTTAACCTGTTCACCACAACCACCGCCCCACGGCCTCGCTGTGCAGTAGGTTGGTAGGTCTCAACATTGTGAGATAGGGATTACGAGTGTTGAATTCCATGATTAGTGTAACGATTCCCATAATGCGTATCGTAAGATCTTTTTTTGTCTCTCCTGATGAGTAGTAGAAATAATGACATGTTTTATAACAGCCCTTTGTCAAGCCACTGATGGACGAAGGCCACACGGTGTCGGTCATTGGGCTCGTTTGACCATACTTCACCAGGCTGGTCGGTATTGATTCTAGATTTGAAGCTTTCGCGACTGCAAGGATTCATACATAGTTTTTTTTGTTCGGTAAAGTCACTTAGGTAAAAAATTAAAATTACTGTATCACTTGATACAGTAAATTTAGCTGTGACGGTCCCACCTGAAGACGGAGACTTGTGTTGCCTCCGAAACGTCGTGGTTTATTATTTTATTTCTATTTGTTATTTTTATTTTTTATGTCTATTATTTTTTTTCCTACGTGACTTTATCGAAGAAAAAAAAAACCTAAGAGTATGGTCGGTATTGGTTGGTTAAGGCAGTACCTTGGACCAGTTCAGATATCACTCGTAAGCTGTGGCCGGAAAATGCGCGTACCAGTGTAGTGGTGATACGCGCTGGGTGTATACGTTGTGTGCCAGCGCGTATGTACGGGTGTGTGTGTGGTGACGCGCGCTGACGGGGAGGAGCAGGCGTCAGTGCGCGGGTGGGGGTAGTGCTGCTGATTGGCTGTGTGCCGGTGATGCGCTGAGAAGGAGTGATCGGGGGGCAGCGCGGTGTGATTGGTCGGGGAGTGGAAACACGCGCTGGGGGGAAAACGGATCGTAGAGATAGCGCGTGGTGATTGGGTAACTGAGGAGCGGTGCCGACGTTGAGGTCCGCATCCGCTCCGTCTCCCGGGAGGAAGAGATATATAAGGTGATGCACAGAGGAGTAGAGGGCAGAAGTGGAACCATCTAAGAATGAAGACGAAGGTGCAGAGATAGAGCCCGGAGAGGAGAGTAATGGAGAGTAGAGGAGGGTAAGGTATAAGTGTGTAGCCAGAGAGAGAGAACGGTCTACACGAGCTGAGTAATGTATAGTGTGTAGCCAGAGAGAGAGAAAGGTCTACACGAGCTGAGTAATGTATAGTGTGTAGCCAGAGAGAGAGAAAGGTCTACACGAGCTGAGCGATGTATAGTGTGTAGCCAGAGAGAGAGAAAGGTCTACACGAGCTGGGCGATGTATAGTGTGTAGCCAGAGAGAGAGAAAGGTCTACACGAGCCGAGTATGCATACGGTGTAGCCAGAGAGAGAGAAAGGTCTACACGAGCCGAGTATGCATACGGTGTAGCCAGAGAGAGATGTAAAGTCTACACGAGACGAGTGAAGAGTGTAGCAGAGGCGCAGAGTCTACACGAGACGAGAGAAGAGTGTGGCCGAGGCGCGGAGTCTACACGAGGCACAGAGAGCCAGCAGCACAGAATCTACGAGAGTCAAGAGAAGCGTAGGGCGGAGAGAAGAGGTCACGAGTTGTACCGTTGTATGGTGACCGCATTGTGAAGAAGAGAGGCCACGCGTTGTATCGTTACAAGTCAAGATTTAATAAAAGAAGTGTGTTCCCGTCAAGGAGTTTCCTGCCGTCATTTTCCAATACTTCACCAGTATGAAAGTGTGGGGATTCTAACTGATCTGCTTTTTTTATCTTGCGTTCAGCCGGATGTCCAGTTGTGACTAAAATAAAAAAAAACATCAAAGTGCACTTAATATAAGCCTTGAGCTTAACATTAGCATGAAGATGATTGAGTAGCTTAGGGTGGTAAGGCTGTGCCCGTGTCACACTACTGAAGCAACACTGCATTAATATTGGGTTCAAATCCCATATTGCCACCCAAAATAAAACTAGGTTGTAGAGTAATTTATACCTCTGCCTGGTAACAGTGACTAAACATGAACATTGCATTTTCTTACACGGATAAATATATTGCAATATTCAATAACGTATAAATAACAAGGTAATAATTCAGTGTCTGTGTATATACGATTTTAAAGAATATAGAAATATTTGTTATGCCACCTTTCAGTCGTGTCACAATTACATCTATATAATTCGTTCTGTATGTGATTAAATAAGAATGAACCCGAAAGGACGACCACCACGAATATTGAATGATAAGACCAGCTCATGTGCATGAGTGAGGTGCATTGTGGCATCACAGCACCTCCAGTGATACTTTGCTAGCAGCATTTCGGATATTGACCATGAGGCTACTCCAGAAACTGTACACATGAATATGCATATTTAAAACATTTTTTACTTAACTCCCCTCCATTGGGAATAAGGAGGGATGGATAGTGGCTGTGTGGGGAGACCTACATCAAGCAGTGGATAGAACATGCCTGATGGTTAAATGTTAAATATAGTTGAACATTTGTAATGGTCCCCCTTTCGAATAGTGGCTGTATTGAGGAGCTGCGAAAGTAACTTCAATTGAGTTACATTTGTGCATGTTTCCAGATTTCAATTGTGCCTACATATTTTGACATAAGCATGTATTGATATTTAGTCTGGCCTGGACACGTTTTTCCAAGTTTATGGGTATTTTTATTGACTGGAGCTGATGTAATACAGCCGTAATACAATCGTCGTGCTGAAATCTGCGTTACATCTCAACTTTTCACGCTCAACTCACAAGTGAGATGTCTTATTCCTGTTTTTTTTCTCTCTCTAAATTTCAAAGCAAATTAAATACATAATAACAAAACGTGCGATTGTCCTGTTTAGTGTCTTGCTCTGAAAACTCATGACTGCTTCTCCGAAGCAGCAGCAGCAGCTCGGAGGCTGCACATTCCATGGCTGGTGAGGCAGGCGGGGACCCTGGATGGAATGCGTTGTGGGGGCAGGGGAGGTGTTGCGTGGGAGAGAGAGAGCGAGAAGGGCGTCAATGGTTAGTGGGTGGGTGGGAGCAACAACGCAAGAGTTGTGGGCAGAGGCTTCAGGGATTGCAAGGACCCCCAGGAGTCACAGGTGCTCGCAGAGGGAGGAGTTGCCAAGCGTTCGTGCCACGTGCGTCTTTGTGAACGAGGCCCCTAAGCTCGCCAACAACGGCGCTCGCTCCCAACAGTCTGTTCATGGCTATACTGAGAGGTGGGGTGGGGGGGAGAGAATATTTGTTTGTGGACGAGTGCATACGCTGCACGCTAACAGCACTTGTCCCGACAGCGTGTGTAGGTTACACCGCTGTTGGTGGGATGTCTTTATCTTTGTTTCTGTGTCGACGGATATTTGAACTGGTCCAGAGCCTCTCCGAGGTCGACTCAGCCTAAAATGAGTACCCGCTTCGGTGGTGAACATCAGCACCTGGGGAGACAAAGGCGACCGGGCGTGGTGCTTTTGATCCGCTCCACTTTCCCTGGCAGTCTATGGTCCTCTACAGTATATCTACATTGGTGTGGGGGGGGGTCTTTGTCGTTTTGTGTCTCTGGGTTCATCCTTGCTCCAACATATTCCCTTACCTCGCCACCACACCGTGTATAAATAATCCTGAGTTTAGCGTCACTTTTGACATCAGCCATGATCAATCCACTGCTGGATGGGGAGAGAGGGGTGGTAGGTCACTCTCTATGTCGCCATCCCTCTCCCCTTAAGGTCCCCGCGGTGCAAGAAATCCCACCCGGCACCTGCGCCCGATCCGATCTCATCGTCTCCATCTCAGACTGGGAACGTCCCTACTCACCGATTGAGGTTGACACTTTATTAATCCCAATAATGCGGTGTTGTCCGCGTGTTTTTTTTGCCGGTATCGAACCGTGATGCGGTGGTGCCTTGGCCTGGACATTGTTATCGTGACCCTGGAGTCCATTTCTGTCCGTGCACATTCTTTGCCACCATGCGCAACAATTGCTAACCAATCCTCGCGTACGTTTCCCCTTGGATTGCAGGGCGTAAAATGAGCGAGAACGTACGTTGAACTTCTTTTCGTAGCCAACCGTGGTAATTGGAGGTGCCGGGAAAGACAACAAACTAAACACACACAGCAGTTCTTAAGAAATTAGTTTTCAATGGATATTTTAAAGTGCGCATGACTACATGTGCTTCCTGATATCTACTAATAACTTCTACCAGTTGCATCAACTTTGTACTGTGGACACAAAAGTCGTCTCGCATATGTATTACCGCCTGTACTTACTTCATATGTGAACATTGCTGACCGTACAACATAAACCTGAACAGTAAATCCAGCCGAAAGGGAGACGTATACTCTGTGTGGGTGTCAATGTGGGGAGTGGCGGTGTAGTGGTTAGCGGACTGCGCTACGAACCCGGCAACACAAATTCGACCAAAAACAGCAGCGAATGTCTGAACCAGTCCTGGGCCTCCCCTAAGTCGGCTCGGCCTCAAATGAGTACCTGGTGCGGTGTGAAAACATCGTCATTAGGGAGACAAAGGCGACCGGGCGTGGTGCTGGCCACCCACCCCCTCGTGTGTCGTTCTACCCTTCATAGGTGCTCGCTGACAGCACTTGCACCAACAGTATGTGGGCAATATGGGGGATATTTGTCTTTATTCGTGTCTGCCTACCCATATGTGTAGATTAGTTTGCGTGAAACACACTTTGTAAAAACATTTTTTAATTTAGAGGCAGCTTGGATATTTCTCAGTTTCTCCCTCCTAGCCGAATGCTCCTCTGTGGCACAGATTGCGTGTTGTACCCTGGCGGAGTGTGTGTTTGGCTTGGCCTGGAGCCCTTGCTGCGCCGTCAAGGATGGTGCTCTGTCCCTGGCCTTGTGAAAAGAAAAAAAACATTCTCCAGCTAAAATTAATGCTGAAAAAAAAGCTTCTCAACGTCAGACATTAGAGGACACGTTTTACAATCACCAGATGTATCTGAGTCGTGCTATTGGTGTCAATGCGAGAAATGAAACACTTCATTTTTGAAACTCTGACACTCACCAGAGCCTCATGTCAGGTAATGGCCCTTAAAGAGGCCGAAACAAAACTGCTTCTGGTGTCTTTTTAAAACGCATTTTCCCACCATTTTATGTATCAGTGGCTTGCCAAATGTCTATTCTGTATATAGTACCGTACTGTATATACAAATTTTAGCTTGGAGATCTGGGTCAGATCATATTCGGCAAAACACATATTTTATGTAATAGATTATTTATGCGGTCATTCATACGTGACAATACTTAGACCTAGTTTAGTCCCAGATAGTTGACTGGAACTTAAAAGCGAAGCTCTCTGAAGCACTAACTCAGTGTTTCTGGCTCAACCTTTGGCAATGTGGCTTATTGGAAACATAAATGGCCAGTGCACTGTCCAACTCAGTGCATAATATACTGCCGTATTTCGTTCACAAAAAAAGTGTTGGTGGCCATTTGTAAGCCTTGGCCAGAAATGCAATAATTTGGCCACAGAATTCTTGGCTTCCTGTTTCTCATACAAAAATTTGGGCTCTTGGAGTAGGAATACATGCCCATCCCTTAAATGAAAGCATGTGTTTATTCAGGTCCTAACAGCAATGGCCAGAGGGCATCAATGCATGAAATTCTTGTATTTACGCAGGCCCCAAAGGCATTGGCCAGTGGACATCACGTAAGAGAGTGCTGCTGGAGGAGGGCAGAGGCTTCATTTATATGTTTGGTGAGGTTTTGGCATCTCCATCTGAATTGGGTCCCAAGCCTAACCTGACATTTCCGAACGCAGCATGACCTGGCAAAGGGATGTGGGAGTCAAGTTTCAGGATCTGTGGCATTCCACCCAGACCATCTACCCTTAATCGAGGCTGAGCACAAGTTCAGCCGTCAACATTAAGATGGGGATGAGCGGTAAGCTAAACCCTAGGCACGCCTGACTTGTAAAACTTTAACCAACGTGTGCCCAGCCAGCCGTGCCAATGAGCCTGGCTCGAGCCAGTTTCCACCATGTCAAGTGTCTGCCATATGTGTGTACACATGTGTACTGTGTGTGCACGAATGCATACTTGGCCACTGGGTTTGTGTATACTTGAGGCGCGTTCGGTCAAGGCATACCTTTAAATAATGTTTGAATGTTTCGTTTGTTAAAGAGTAAATACACATAATAGGTAACCAATTGGCAAGACGTTAATAATTTATTGCATTGCGTTGGTTTCTCTAATTCCTGGCAGCGTGAGTGGCGAGTTTCCAGTTTATTTTGTTGAACCAGGTGAGAACTCAAGGGACCAGAAAAAGTATCATTTGTGAGAGTGACGTGGGTCACCAAAACGATAACAAAACGAATAAAATAAAGTACATCCATTGAGGTAAATAGCAATTAGTGCAAAACCAACGGGAGTGGTGGAGTGTGGTGACACATGCTCATTTACTCATTCGCAGACGTTGCTCAAGGTTAAATAATGGCTTGTTAAAGAAAGCATTGTTTTAACCCAGCCATGCCTTTTAGGTAATGTTTCTTTGAAATACTATATCCATGACTTAAAGCTTTCGTGACTGCAGGAATTCATATTCTTTGGGTCTTTCGGTAAAGTCACGTAGATGGGTTCAAAGAAAATAACAAAATCATGAACCGATCTATGTGACTTTACCGAAAGGCCCAAAGAATACTGTATCCATATTGTGTTTTTGCGAGGTAATTTTTCTTTTAATAGTCAAATGCAACAACCCAAAATACCAATATTGTAGAAGAATAAAAAAACAGCTAATAACGTTTTAAAAATCCAAGCAAGCCGTTCAATTGTACTCTAGTCTTGTGTTGTTTGAGAACGTAGCTCGAACGCAATGATATTTATACTAATTGTTCGGGCATCTTGGTAAGGGATGTTTACACTTTTAAACATACTTTTTAATACATAGTGTGGTCAATGTGGTTTAGTCTTGGAGTTTTTTTCTTCTCCCCATAACGTGTGCCACACAACAGATTCGTAATGCAAATATAAAAGCGGCGACCTCTGAACTGCTGTTTGTAGCGCCAACAACATTATCATCACCAACTCTACACAAATACATTCGTAGACAATTTAGAAATAACTACATTAATTATTTTAGTCTAACAGATGATGGGTCTGCCGTATTACTTTAATAAACAAATGTAATGTGTGCACTGCATATTGCGGCGATATATATGTAAAATCATACGGTATTTACGAACCAGTGACCACATAACCCCACCACCCCTTCTCCTTAACAAATGTGGCCGCGCATGCAGCCTCATTTAAAACCATGCATTGAGATTATGTTGGTGTCATGTCCAAACGATGGGCCACTTTGTTTAACTATCATTTGTAGCCGGGCCACTTCTAAAAAATAAGTGAACACCTCAGCGGGCTTTGCCTGGTAGGACGGTGGTATATTAGTTGTATTTGTACGTTTGGGCGATTTTTTTACCATCAGTTTAACACGTTTTCAGTTTCATTTATTTGGTATAGCCCTGTGAGCCATTCGGCTCTTGAATCGGGTGCAACCGCAACAAACCAAAAAATTAACAAGAAAACATCTTAAAGTGACTATGTGACTATATGCAAACAAAAAGTCAAAGAAAAGACAGCAACATATTGCACAAAAAGCACCGTACACCAACGCTGTGTGCAAAAATCCCAGTGGGATGCAGGCTTCATACTCTTAGGTTTTTCGGTAAAGTCACGTAGGTAAAAAATAATAGAAATAAAATAATAAATCACGACGTTTCGGAGGCAACACAAGTCTCCGTCATCAGGTGGGACCGTCACAGCTAAATTTACTGTCTCAAGCGAGGCAAAATTCCAAGAGTCAAGCTCTTAAATACAAGTTAAGGGGGAGGGAAGGTGGAGGGGGTTATCTGAATGTGGAAGCCAATGAGTGGAACGTGTTGGGGGGGTGGGCGGGACTAAAAGAGAAGAGTAGGTGCATTTTGTTGATGTTTTACCCGATGTTGGTTGACAATCCAAATACAAAAAAGGAGAGGAGAGTGCTGTTAAACGCTGGGGATGTCAACAATGCAGGCTTGTTTACCATGCTTGTTTTTGCGTACCGTTCTCACCCCGTGCCACTACTGGACATCATACTCTTAGGTTTTTTTTCGGTAAAGTCACATAGGTAAAAAAAGATAATAGAAATAAAATAATAATAAATGAAAATAAATCAACCTACTGGACATCTGTGAGAAAGGGAGAAAAAAGCTTCATAGCTCATCAGATTCCTCCTGCAGTATAAATACATATTTCTGATTCATTCCCAACTCACGCCACCTCCCCAACCCAGCCAAATGTATTTGTGAAGCTACCAGACTCCGGCTTTGCCCCTCTCACATTTCCTACACTGGATAGGGAGTTGGGGGTGGGGCCCCCCCCCCCACTGCCCGGCGACGCAAGCACCTATTGGCGCGCGCGCTAGCGAGCGAGCGCTCCTCGCCTGCCATTGGTTGGAACGAGAAGAGACGACCAATGAGAAGAGGGCCGAGAGGCGAAGTTGGGGTGGGGGTGTTTGGGGGGGGGGAGGTGGGGGTTGGGGGGAGAGGTGGGGGGAGAGGTGGTGGGGGAGTGGGGGGTGGGGGGAGGTGGGGGGGGAGGCCCAAGAGAGCTAGGAAATGTAAACGCGAAGTGGACCAGGCGAGATTGTTGGATCCGGTTCCCCAATTGGAGTCAGCAAATGGGGGGGGGGGGGGGGGGCTCCCCCCGACCCCTCCACCCCCTCCCTCCCCCGGTATTAATTGTAGCTATAATCTTATATTTTATATATACATACATACGTGTATTATGTAATTCGATCAATTAAAGCGGCCATTCGTTATCCGCTGCTGGATGACGATCTTATTTTTTGCGTTTTTGCCACTTTTTTGGGTCCCCTCGTGTGCCAGCCACCTGATCATCATCCCACTGATGTCCCCTTGGCGTGAAGTGGTTCAAGCGCACCTCACTCTTTAGAAGACTTTAAACTCTTTGCATGCCAAAGTACGCACTTTGCATGGACTATATAGACGGGTTGAGGGCGATTTGCTGTAAAGTATCTCAAATTATCTCAATTTTAAAAGAAATCGAGGCGATATCAGCCGTGTAACAGATGACCTGTTTTATGTAAACAATAAGGTGCACCATGAGAAGATATCCGCGACTTTTACTTTAATACCACAGGGAAAAGTGCGTCCTAATCTGCAGAGTTAGCTACAATGTACAATTACCATTGGAACAATTACCAAAAACTCCCTTGGGCTATACATTTCTCACATACAAAAGCCACAAAGCTCTTGACAGCTTAAGCACTAAAGACTTAAATGGGCAAAACATTTGGTAAAGTAATTTATAAGCCAGTGTCCTGTTGGCGATGTTTCTACTTGTAATTGTTTATGCGGTAAAAATGGATAATAAAACAATGTAATCCCCAGGAAATACGACTCATTGCGTGTCGAGACACCTTTTCTCAAAAGTCTTGCCAACTAATATTGGGATGTTTGGCCAAATTCCTCAAGTGAAATTGTGGCTTCACGTGAGAGCAATTCTAGATTTGAAGCTTTCGTGACTGCAAGGATTCATATTCTTAGGTTTTTTCGGTAAAGTCACGTAGGTAAAAAATTAAAATTAATAAAAGTAAAATAAAAATAAAATAAAAATCACGACGTTTCGATTGCAACACAAGCAATCATCATCAGGTATAAATGAAATAGCAACAAAAAATTCTAACCAGAAAAACTATAGACAGACATATAAGCAGACAGATATCACCAAGATACATAGAGAGAGAGTAACACAGGTACAGAGAGGGAGATCGTCTCTGTGGAGTGGCCTTAAATAGGCAGAGGGGGCAGTGGCAGAGAGATGGAGGGGGTTAGATAAAAAATTCACATGTCAATGAGTGCGGAAAACGCGTAAAAAATTAAAATGTCAATGAGTGCGGAAAACGCGTAACAAATTAACATGTCAATGAGTGCGGTAAACGCGTGAGAGCACAAAGTACAACCTGGATCAACCCTCTTTGGTTCTTTCGGTAAAGTCACGTATAAAGATAAAATAATAAATGCTATTATTTAATTTATTATTTTATCTTTATACGTGACTTTACCGAAGGAACCAAAGAGTAATTCCTGCAGTCACGAAAGCTCCAAATTAAGATTGGATCAACCTTCTCATGCGGGGGGGGGGGGGGGTACCACTCAAAGCTCCGCACAGATAGATTCAATAACTCCTTGCTGTACAGACACAAACTGCAGGTCACCTCGAAACCAACAAATACAATGGATATTAGGCCATGCCACACTTCCCATCCTGTTGTATGAACCTTGTATCTCTTAAACAAGCTCGACCACAAGTTCCCAACCGGGATGGTGGCTATGCAACGGCATGGATATCGTGCAGGATACGATTAGACAAAATACAATAATACACAACATTAATTACAATTATTTGCACTGCGTTGGGATCTAAAGAATGAAATGCATCTTATAAATTCATACCTGTCAACCCTTCATCAGTGCCTACCTTGTCACAAACCAATTCAGACCTTATACTGGTAGGAACCTCCTGGTTACACCAGCCCACAGGGGATTATTGTGTCCGTCCGTCCGTCGTGCAGGGAGGGGCTGGGTGGGGAGGGAGGGGCTGGGTGGGGAGGGGAGGGTGGGTAGGGGCTTGGTGGGGAAGGTGGGGAGGGGCTGGGTGGGGAGGGGCTAGGTGGGGAGGGTGGGGAGGGGCTGGGTGGGGAGGGTGGGGCTGGGTGGGGGGTGGGAGGGGTGGGGCTGGGCTGGGTGGGGGGGGCTGGTCACCCGTGGTGCCCTTATAAAACTCAACGTTTAACCTACTCACGCCGGCTTGTGCCCGCCCTCACAGTCGGCCATATTTGCGGAATACACCACGCCGCCGTTGACCCTGGCCATTGACCGAGCAACCCAACGTTACTACCAGCTCCCTCCGCAGGAATGTGTTTGGCCACCCCGTGCCCTTATAACCCTCAACGTTCATCCCACAAAGTCCCATCACAAGGGAGAAGCACAAACAAATGGACACATTTGTACCCCTATTGAAACGGCTGTGCGCCGTATGAACCTGAAAACTCAAATTCCCCGTGTATAAGAATAGGGGGTAAACCATATGGATTGACAGGTATGCAAACTCGATGATGAGCGTTACCAAAATAGCACAAATACGTACAAACCATAATACGGGGGGGGGGGGGGTTGGGGTAAATATAAATGTGTCGTGAAACCCTTCACCACCCGACAGCCAATTAGTCAGATCTGTCAAGTAAACAGAACGTGCCAATGCCTTGCTCGTACAGCAACACCGGTGTGTGTGTGTTGGAGAGCAAAATCCACAACATTTTGCAATCCGAGTTCGACGTTTCGCCGGCCATTACAACCGACATCTTCAGGCGAACGAAAACATAATCGGATCGCCGCGACGCGAATCGAACACCGCGACAAGAATCGAACACCGCCCGCGATTCTAATGGGCGGGGCGTGAATAATAAACGCTGACGACGAATCGAATCGACGGGAATTAGAAATCGGAAGTTTTAAATGAATCGAATCGGGAGCGGTGGTGCAACGATTAGCGCGCCGGTTAGGTAGACGACCTCTGAAACCCGTCCCCCTGGACTTCTCCTAGGTCGACTCGGCCTCAAATGAGCAAACGTCGCTGGTCAACTCCACCCCGCTGTCGCGGCCCTGCAGAGGCGCTGCTGGCTAGCAGCACTTGCCCCTCGGAGTCTGTGACAGGGGCTGGCCGGGGGATCTTTGTCTTTGTGGTGTTGGTGCCGTGGCTGAGCGCTCCCCCGGTACCCGGTTCCCGACGGGGGTTGAGACCCGATTCCCGACGGCGGCTGGGACCCGGTTCCCGCCGTGGTCTGGGACCCGGTTCCTCGGGGTCCGGGGCTCGGGAGAGAGCGGAGGCGGCGGCTTCCTTTGGTGAGTGGCCTCTGTGTGTGTGTCGTGTGTGTGTACACATACACACATATACACACTTGTGTGTGTGTACACAAGCGTACACACACACACGTGTACACACACAAGTGTACGCACGTGCACACGCGTGTGTGTGTGTGTACACAATAGTAAACACACACGCGTACGCACAGATGTGTATGCATGAGTACATATGCACGAGTAGACACATCCACACACGTGCACACACATGCATACACACGTGCACACACACGTGCACACACGAGTACACACACACGAGTACGCATGCACACACATGTACACACACGTACACACACAAGCGCATACACACACGTGCACACACACACGTGCACACACACACGTGCACACACACGTGCACACACACGTGCACACACACGTGCACACACACGTGCACACACACGAGTACACACATACGTGCACACACGAGTACACGTGCACACACACACGAGTACGCATGCACACACACACGTACATATGCACACACACGTACATACACACACACGTGCACACACACACACGTGCACACACACACGTGCACACACACACGTGCACACGCGCAGAGGTACACGCGTGCAGAAGTAGTGTACACGTGTGTTTCACAGGTATACATGTGTACACACATTCATATACAGGTTCGTCTGCAGACAGGTACACGCGTGCAGAAATACTGTTAACTTGTATACATACTAGTGAATGTCTATACCTAAGCATTGGTCACGTATTCACTCGTGTGTGTGTGTGTTGTGTGTACGAATGTGTGTACCACCTTGATCAGTTTACACTCGGAGTAAACTGATAAAGGAACTTGTACACAAGACAAAGGAGAAACTATCTCCTGTGACCTTAACAGACTTGGTGGTGGTGGGTGGGGGGGGCTAAACATGCTGCTTGTTAGCGAGTGACAATCATGAGTTGTAAAAAGATATAAACAATCATCACCAACAGCAACAACAATTATTTAACAGGGAGGTTTGTGTAACGTAAACAGAACTTGCCAATTCGTTACATCGATTGTGCCACAGACGTTTACAAATCTGTCTGTCGCCTGATGATGCTGGTTCCAAGTCTCTTGTAAATGTTGTGGATTTACTCTACAGCACACTAGTAACGAATCGGCACGTTCTGTTTATGTGACAAACCTTACTAATTGGCTGGGTTTAACGACACATTTATGTTTACGCGATCTAACACTAAAAAAAAACCCCTGTGTATTATGGATAATATTGATCGCGAAAGCCTTCGTGTTCAATAATTGTTGTTGGTGATGATGATGCTACGTGGCAGTGGTGCACACGCACAATTGTTTATATATTTGTTTAAAACTCAACACATTCGTCAATAACACTGCCTTAAAGGAAACTAATACATTAGGCGACGTTTCGGGGAATGGTCCCTTTTCCATAGGACTGTATACACACACACAATGCAGTACAGACGCTCCAGTATGCGGGCTACATACGAGAAGGGGGGCTGTTGCACATTCGCTTCATAATTATCACAGGGGGCATCACTTAAATGGAAGTCCTTTGTTAGTTCACTGCTTGATCCTGCAGACAACACACAGCGTATGTCCACCAACGCGTACACACGTACACTGTGACAAGGTGTACGTGTGTACGCACACAAAGGCGTACGTGTGTGCACACTTGAGAGCTATTAAAAGCAATTATTGACGAAGGTGAGGATTTTGTTGTTGATACAAGTACACACATGCACACCAATTCCATATAATTTTACATGTGTATAGAGAGTACATGCAAAGACAAAGATCCACCACCCCCCGTATAGCCTTAACAGACTGTTGGGGGCAAGTGCTGTGTCTTTGAAGGCCGGAACGACACACGCGAGAGAGAGGGTGTTGGGTGGCGAATACTACGGCCTCGTTTAAAGCTGAGTCGACCTAGGGGAGGCCCAGCACCGGTTCAGATATTCGCCAAATGTCGATGGTCCGTGAGCGGGCATTGACCTCGTCTCGCCCGGGGGGGGGGGGTCGTAGCGCTGTACGGTAACCGCTTACACCACCGCTATACATGCACACACGTGCACACACACGTGCACACAGATGCACACACGAGCACACAGACGCGCACACACACGCGCACACGTGCACACACACGCGCACACGTGCACCCCCCCCCCCACACTGTAGACTATTCATGATGCAACAAAGACAAAGCTCCCCCGTGTAGCCTTAACAGACTGTAGGGGGCAAGTGCTGTTAGCGAGCGGCGCCTATGAAGGCCGGCACGGCACACGAGGGGGGTGGGTGGGTCAGCAACCACGTCCGGCCGCCTTTGTCTTACCGAGTGGCGATGCTTTTACACATCGCACCAGGCACTCATTTGAGGCCGAGTCGACCTAGGGGAGGCCCAGGTACCGATCCAGATAATCGTCACCGGTGATGGTCGCGAGCTGGAATTGAACTCTGATCGCCGGGTTCGTAGCCGCTAACGCTACCACGATGCACACACACACATCGCACTTGATATGGCCTTTGATACAAACAGATGCTCGCATACACCACGTGTCCATACGGATACGTACACACTCACACGCCACGTAGTGTACGGATACACACACGTGTGTGTGCGTGCGCGTTGTGTAGCACTCTCGTGAAATACAACGCTGCGGTCATTTACTGCACAGTCTATGTGGGAGTGCGAGTGACGTTTACGCTGATTTACACGCTGCACACGTATACATTACAAGCACACGTGTGCACGTGGTGCACGTACACACGTGTGCACGTGCACAGGGCACACGTGTGAACGTGTTGTATCATCAGGTCTGCGCGTGTGCTCAAGTGTTCGTAATCAACGTTTTTGGGTTAGATCGCGTTATTTATAAATGTGTCGTAACCCTCCACCACCCGACACGACCAATCAGCAACAAAAAAAGTGTCACGTTGACAAAAGACAAAGAGTTCACTGCTTTAGCCCACCGGTGTGTTGAAGAGTGAAACCACAACATTTACCATTTTTTGAGTAGTACGACGTTTCGCTGGTAATTGCATCCAGCATCATCGGGCAATTCGCCAGAATGGTGAGGCTCTGCTCAAGTGCGTTTTCCAGCGGGCAGCCCCATGGCTTAACAAAGGCAACCGGGCGATTTGTCTCTGCAGACTGTCAAAAAAAAAGAAACCCCAGTGTGTATATTCTTTGGTTCTTTCGGTAAGGTCACGTAGATAGAAAGAAAATAAAGTGAAATAAAAATAAACAAATAAAAATAATACAAAACAAAAACCACTAATGTCGACTGTATGATGTAGACTGTCGTCAAAATCTTGATTTGAATCTTGACTTGAAACTTTCGTGACTGCAGGGATCCATCCTCTTTGGTTCTTTCGGTAAAGTCACGTGGGTAGAAACATTAAATCAATCACGACGTTTCGGGCGCAACACAAGCGTCCGTCATCAGTTGTGTGGCGCCCGAAACGTCGTGATTTATTTTATTTGATACCTACGTGTCTTTACCGAAAGAACCAAAGAGTCTGTGGTCAAAACGTAACCCAGGTGACGATGGCAGTACGGCAGTGGATTCTTGAGTCTCGTCTGTGTGGAGCTGAATGGCCATCACCACCACGACCCCCCTCGATATGCGTGGTGGGGTTCCTCCGTGCGGGTTCCCCTCGACGCAAAGCCCGAGGGCTCCGTAGTTTTGGCGTCTTGGCCACACAAACGTCGGGACCCTTCCAAAGGATGGAGATTAGCTGAGGCTACCCACCACCCCCCGCTCCCCCCGGAGTAAATACATCGAATGGTTATTTCTGTGCGTTATCATCATCATCATCGTCCGTCACCCACGGTGTGAGTGGCAGTGGCATGTGTCAAAATTGTACATTTCAGAAAAAATAACCACTTAACAAGTGCCATAAGTTTATACACAGTGCTCATACGTTTATGTTCGTAGACAGCGGTTTAAAGTAAATCCACCGCTCTATGGGGACGAGCCGTGGGGTTTATTTGACCATTCTTCACGCTGGTCAGCTGATCAGTGCGGGCGAAGGCGGCACGTGCAGACGCGGGGGCATAGGGAGTACGTCCAACACGTGCAGTGGCATTGCCACCTGCTGATCACGTAGCCCCCCCCCCCTGACCTCCGTGACAACTCGTGCACAGCTAAGGTCACCCATCCAAGCACTCTGCAGGCTCAACTCTGCTTATCATCCGAGATTTGACGAGACGCAGCGCGTCCCGAGTACAGACTGCCCGTACGCACGGCACGCTCTTATTAATTCATGCGTGATTTCTTCATGTAAGCACACAATATGCAACATTGACCCCTCCCCGCCCCCCCACGGCGATAATGCACACGTCCATACTTCCATTCATTTAACGCGGTGAGGGCTCATTTGAATCGCGGCTAACCAGGGCCTGGTCACCGCTCGGGTCGAACCGGTTAATTAAGCCTTCATTAGCTCGGTGGTTTTTGAACAATTAGAAATCGCAGTAGCAACAGCGGTTGAATTGTGAGCGATCGGCTTTATGAGGCTGCGCGAGTAAGCCCTGGGAAATGGAGCAAGGCGGTCGGTGCAGGATGGCAGCACGCAACTACAGAAGTTCTTAGCACAGGGAAAGAGTGACATCTACTGGACATGTCCAGTGGACGCACATTTGGAGGTGACGGCTCAAAAATTCTCCGTGCGTTTGTGTTTACGGCTGAACAGAGAAGTTTTGCGTCCGACGAAAACTCATTTCGAACAGATATCGTCCCTGCCCTATGAGAAGTGCATCAGCGTTGTTTCAAGCGAGCCTCAGTGCTGATGAGTCGTTGAATGACGAAACCGGTCAAGTCTTTTGCTGGTATTTCGCCAATGCTCCTGCTGACAATATGGCACTCCCAGAAAGAAGGCCGTGTGGCCGATGGGATGTGTGAAACAAACTACTGTAACTCATAACGTGGAGAGACAAACATGGGAATGAGCCAACATTGTTGTTTATTTTGTGAACAACTTTGATTGTCGCGTTGCGGTGATGATAGGAGCTACCCGTGCGATAAAAACAGCAGTAATCGTATTGTGCGTTTTATAGTCTGTCGCTATATCCTTGGTTTTTTCGGTAAAGTCACGTAGAAGGGAAATAATAAAAGAATAAAAATAAAACAAGACTTTATTTATTTATTATTTCCCTTCTTCGTGACTTTACCGAAAGAACCAAGAATATGAATCCCTGCAGTCATGAAAGCTTTAAATCGAAATTTGTCGCTATATCCTCCCTTGCTTTATATATATATTTTATATTTCCTGACAATATTTTGCGATGTAACAAACACAAAAATTCACGTTTTAACTAAACAACCATTTCAGACTTCCCGTAAAAAATGCTGGATTTTCATATGCATCTCAGTGTAAAGGAAGCCCTGGACTGTTGTAGAAGTTCAGTACAAACTTATCGTGGAACCCACAGCATATATTGTGTGTTATAAGTGTAATATCTGGCAAAGTTGCAGTGATTTATCAGGCCTATGGGCAGGCACTTATGTTGAACGAACAGCATTTGCAGAACTTTGTAACACAAATCTTCATTCGAGCAACAAGCAAAGCAGAGACCAAACGCAAAAACGCGAAATACAATTACAAACTTATCGGAAGCCGATATCGCAATAATCATCATGTTGTTAAAAATCGATTCCTAGGTGATTTTGTTACTTGTTCTATCCCACTCGCGAACAAACGCACACGCACACCCGCTTTAGATCATCATCGGTAAAGACATTATTTATTTTTGTATCCGGTTTTTCCATGTTTATTACCAGAGGTGTGGACTCGAGTCATGTGACTTGGACTCGAGTCAGACTCGAGTCATGAATTTGATGACTTGCGACTCGACTTGGACTTGCATAACAATGACTTTGTCCCACCTATGAGATGTGGACTCGAGTCATGTGACTTGGACTCGAGTCAGACTCGAGTCATGAATTTGATGACTTACGACTCGACTTGGACTTGCATAACAATGACTTTGTCCCACCTCTGTTTATTACAATTATTTAGTTTTTAGATTATTTCCCATTCACTCCTTGTTTCGATTGCGACGTGTCTATTTTTGGCTGCCTTATACCCAACTTCATTATATAGGTTAGGCTTAAGTGTTGAAAATCGCTGCTTTGGCTTTTGCGGCACTCTCCAAAAGCGTAACCCCGCGATATTCAAGGGTCTCCTGTATCTTCTTGGTTCTTTCGGTAAAGTCACGTAGAAGGGAAGTGATAAAATAATAAAAATTAAACATAATAAAATAAAATTCTCACGACGTTTCGGCCACAACACAAGCAGCCGTCCTCAGGTGAAGACAGAGCTGTCTGAAAGACAACGCTCCAATGAACACCGCTAAGCTTAGCAGCGTATTTTAAGCTGGGTGGGAGGAGAAGAGCGCCTTGACAAAGGAGTTTACATATCAACAGAAGAATTTAGCATTGAATAAGCTGTGTTAATGTGAGAGAATTAGAAGACGCTACCAAGCATAGCAGTGTTCATTGGAGCGCTGTCTTTCAGACAGCTCTTTTTCTTCACCTGAGGACGGCTGCTTGTGTTGTGGCCGAAACGTCGTGAGAATTTTATTTTATTATGCATTTTTTTATTATTTCATTATTTCCATTCTACGTGACTTTACCGAAAGAACCAAGAAGCAAAATCCCTGCAGTCACGAAAGCTTTACATCGAAATGGTCTCCTGTATTTCAATGGAGGTAGCAGCCCTGCTCTGAAGTACCCGTTACCTCGTGTTGATTGGCTCCTCAACTCCAGCCGCATCCTTTATCCTCCACCCTCTGAACCCACGCAGGGGAGGACGCCTTTGAAGTGTCATGCTGTGTCGATCTTCCCCAATGCGACTTCTCCCCCGGATAAACTACCAGATGGTATATCATCCCCCTATAAATTGCCACATGGCAGGCCTTACCTTGGATAAACTACCATATGGTAGATTTTTCCCCTATAAACTAATTCATGGTTGACGTTTACCCCGATAGACTATCGTATGGTGAATCTGTACTCATATAGACTTATCTTTATTGTTAGAATATAAATAAAATACAAATAAAATAATATCACTAAAGTCGCCATTTAAAATATTTTAAAAAGTGTCATTCTTATTGTGAGGAGGTTGTAAAATAAATGTGAGAGCGTCAGTAAATAAAAAGCAAGATCACGGAAAAATATTAGAATTAGGTTAGTCCTGCTTGTGATGTGTAGCCACGAGTGTGAATTTTTGTGTTTGTGGCAGAAAACTGGAATGCAAATGAGATTTGCATCCACCATGGGCACGTGTCTTACGTGATAATGTTCGTGAAAGTGGCGTTTAAAATGTCAATCATTAAAATTGTTTTTATAATGTGTGCTGTGGTCTCTTGTCACAGGAGGGGAAAGAGCCCAGAAAATTGGATTGGTCAACAACCACATAGCCCTTCTTGGCACCACCGAGACCCAGAAGCCCGATATTGAAGTCTGACCATACATCTGAAACCTTGCTCATTCGCCGCACACGTCATGCACGAGAGATTTTAAAATAAAATCCGAACGTAATTTTTTTATATATATAAAAAACAAAGTTGCCGTCAAAGCTTCAGCGACGAGGAGCTCACACATTGGATGGATGCGTCTGCTCCGATACTGATGAGTGCGACAGAGGGCCTGCGATGGGCGGCCAGGGCGCAACATAGCGATTGCGCGCGTGGGCCTGCCCTGCACGCACATCCCTAGCCCAGAGGCCTCCCAGCGCCACCCCGGGCTCGCAGTATAAACGACGACGCGTGCTGCACAGCACCAGCACATGCCCCCAAAGTGTTTTTATTTAAATTCGCAGAAACGTCGGTGGCTGAACGAAACGTCAATTTCCTTGCGCAGAATTTACACTTATTTACATCACTCTGCCGAGTTCAAATTGCAGTTGCCCCTTGTTCACGACACTTAACCTAAAAAATCCCCAGTAAACACCCCCCGCAAAAAGAACCACCTACCATCACTACCACCATCAGAACTCCAATCGCCATCACCAGCACCATCACCCCCACGCATCTGTCGGTGTTCTTGGCTCGCTGGCTCGGCGTCTCGCGCATGGTGACGCAGACCGTGACCTCCCCCGCGCTGCCGCTTCCTCCTTGCACCGGCCCCACCGTGCCTTTCGCCGCGTCCCGGCCGTCGCGTGCCGACGCGGCCATGGAGGCCGTGTGTCTGGAGGAGCCCCTGGACTTGAAGCTGGGCACCGGGAGAGCAGCGTTGGCGGTGGCGGGGGCCGGCGATGACTGCGGACGTCGCTCTCTGTCCAAGAGCCGAGCGGCGGTGGCGGCGGCCGCTCAGCAGTATTACGATTACACTGCGCGTGAGCGCGGAGGGCTTGTGCTCAAGATGGCAGATGACGGGACGGCCCTCATCACCTCCTTGCCCACGCTCACCCCCACAGGTATCGTGTGTTTGTGTACGCATGTGTGTGTCTGTGACAGTTGTAATTTGGCACAGTATGGGGTACAGGTGGTGCATCTGCCAGTCATCTCAGTCAACCCACGGTACCTGGGTCTGTCCCGTGACCTCCTGCCAGCGGGTGTTCAACACTTCACGATGCCTTAAAGTGTACATAGCCTGGCTTGCGTGCCTTGATGATGGCAACGCCACTTAGTGGCGAATGGCAGTTGTGTGTATCTGTGTATGCGCGCACGCATGTGATGGTTGTAACTATGTACGAGTTTGCGTGTCTGATGATTGTGGTAACTGTGTGCGCGTGCGGCTTTGATATTGGCGTGCAACTGTCTGTGTGTCTTTGTATTTTAATTTAGTGTAACTGTGTCTGTACGTGTGTGCGTGTAATAGTTGCGTAATGGTGTCTTTGTGTGCGTGTCTGTATGCGCACGCGTTAGTTGTGTTTAACTGTCCATATCCGCACGTGTTAGTTGCGTGTAACTACGCGGTCTGGATTTGCGCGCACGCACGCACGCACGTCTGCGAACAGATCTGCTGGAGCAGGCCCAGGAGAGACTGGGCCTGGACGAGTCCACAAGCCTGGGCATCGCTTTGCACCGCGCCGCTCTGCTCGCCAAAAAGGAAGCGAACGTAAGCGCGACAGTGGCGCTCGCCCCACGGGGGAGCGGAGGCTCCCACCAGCGCAGCCTCACCACCGGCGGGGGGGTCTCGCTCCCTCTGCGTACTCGCCAGGCCTTTTAACGATTCAAGCATCGCTCTCTCAATTTTTAAACCCATTTGCAGCGTACGATTTTTTTTCTTCGAGAAGATAAATTTGCATTCATATATTTTTTTTTCATAATCGCTTTGCGGGTTTAAAAATTGGCGGCCTACCGCTTATCTCGGTAGGGTTTGTAAGAGCAGTCATCTCTCATCCTACGGCAAACAAAATATACGGAATTTCCCTATAACATAACTTATAAAATAAGGAAATAATTTGATATATGTTTTGTAAAATTCCCATTGACGTAATTTTTAAATCTCTAAATTCTATATTTTTGGTGGTGGGGGGGGGGGGGTGAAATCGATCAATACACAATTCGTAATTTGTCCTAGCGTGCATTGAAATCGAACAATGTACGATTCGTAATTTGCCCTAGCGTGCATTTCGTGCTGGTCCAGGTTGTTTGCGCACACTTTCATGCTTTACTGGTTTCTCGCGCTTTTCATGGCGTCCTAGTTTGGCTTGTTTTGGTACAGAAATGTGATTTTGTGACTTATTTTTAGTATTAAGATTAGTATTTTAACATAATTATCGATTATCCATGAAATATGTGCTTTAAAAGTATTTGCTGTATTCTTAAGTGTGATTTTATTACGTCCTGGGATCCGTAGGAATGCATCTCCATTTATATAATGGAAGTTAATGGGAAAAATTTGGTTCGACATCCACAGTATTTTGCTTTACGGACAACTTTTCAGGAACGTATCTGTTCTGTATATCGAGGGATGCCTGTGTGCATTTATCTGATATTGGTGACCCTTGTAAGACTTTACCCTGATGCCTAAACCATGGTTAATTGAGCATCATGACCAAATGCTGGAATTTTTGCAAGACATCATTCCGTAGATTTTTATCTTCATTGGCGGACTCGTTGCTGTTTAAGGAGACGCAGGCTTTGAAAAACGTTGAATTCAATTGACTCGTAAACGGGTAGCTTCACGTGAAGGTTTTTATAAAAAAGAACAATACAAACGTGAAATGAAATGACAAAGTAATGGGGAACTGATATCGCGATAATCGTCACGCGTATGAAAACTTATATTACGGCAACGCTAGTCACCAGCGCTGGCCAGATGGGTTGGCAAAGCTGCCCGGAGATTAGATTCCACTGACTCCCGTGCCCGGGACTGTTTGTACTGCATGGTGCAATCTGTAAGATACGCAGGTGCAAGCCCATGGATTGGTTTAAATGCCCTTATCAAGATTTTTTAAATATATGAACGCTTTCACTGAAAGCCGATGCGATTATTGTAAAATTGGCATGCGTTCCTATTCAGGGCTATTGATCTCTGCAAAAAGGTTTCTTGTGTGGAGTATTTAATGGTCTCGGCCGAGTCACTGTTGATTGCACAAGACCATCCATTGTAAAACGTGGTAAGTGCTGTGCTGCGATTGTGTGTGTGCACTTGTGCGTGCCGCAAGTGCCTGTTTCAGTTGTGTTCTATACAGGAGCTTGCTAATAGCTCATGCACTCCAGCAGTCTACGACGCTACACAGGAGATCTTTGCCTGACCTGTGCGCTGTAGGTGCCTTGTTTACCAATATACAAGTCATGATTTCTTGCCCCCCACCCCCCCACCACGTGTGGCTCTTTAAATAAGGAACTTTACTTCTGTGTTTTGTGTATTCTGTGTGTGTGTGCGTGCGCATGCGTGGCCTGCAGATGAGGTGGGATAGCCTGGTTCTGCCGCTGGGCCCAGATGACACAGATTTCTCGGGGCCGCTGACTTGCCATTGGAAACGAGTACGTCACGCAGCCACGCACTGCAGGGCCCAAATCTGGCGGCGTTCGTGGCCACAGAATACGTTACAGCAAAAATATGTTACCTGCAATTAAATAGTTACGGGAAACTGATATCGTGATAATTGTCATATTGATAGGTTGATTAATATCGTGGCAATCCTAGTCACCTATGCTGGCGAGATGAGTTGACGGTGCTGCCCAGAGGTGATATTCCACTAGATGTAGTGCCTGAGGCTTAGCAATGCATGACAAGACTTGTAAGATGAGCAGGTGCAAGCTCATGGACATCGCTAATACCGAGGTTGTGTGTCCCTAAGTGTCCTGAAGGGCCTCTGCGGTGATGTGACTTAACTTGTATGTATGTTTAATGCCTTTGGCACTCTACGCAGCCAACCGTGCTAATCGGAGGTGCATCATACTCGAGAAGAGATGCCACAATTATGTCAATTGAATGCCAAACTAAAGCTTTACTGTAATATTAACTTGACAGGATTTTTTGTTTTATCATGAGTGAAACTTACAGTTGTTCCATACTGCTCAGGTGAATGCCTACAAGATTGATGCTGTTTGGTTTTAACGCTTTCTAAGCAAGGTTCGAAGCATCGATGCGTTAACTCTGTTCGTCCGAAACGGTGGGCGCACTCCAACTGTCGTAAAGATGATGCAGTATTAGCGATCCCGTAGGCTAATATGGTGTTGCTATTGGGGAATAACCCTTTTTGACAATTGGCCAAATCGATCAAAGTGTTGCCCCAAAAACTTTAAAGACAAAAAATAGGAGCAAAAAGTGGTGTTTTGCGAATATGCAAATAAATGTTGCCCTCGCCGCTACTCGTAGACTTTGTTACTGCTAATTAAATTCCTCCGAAGACAAACGCGCATTGGGAATAACGTTACATATAAATTACGCGTGTGGGTGATTTTCCCCGACCTGTTTTCGGAGTTGCTCCGTTCAGTAATCCACAAAGATCACTCCATATAACCTTACCAGACTGTTGGGGCAAGTGCTGTTTCGAGCACCTTTAAAGGCCGGCACGGCACACGAGGGGGTGGCCAACACCACACCGGCCGCCTTTGTCTCCCCTAGTGGCGATGTTTACACACCACACCAGCTATTCATTTGGTTCTGGGTCGACCTAGGTCAGGGGTCGGCAACCTACGGCTCCGGAGCCGCATGCGGCTCTTTACGGGCTGCTTCTTGACAATATGTACGTATGTACAGTATGTACTCAGATGCATTGCGGCTCTTGAAATACTGAATTTTGTACCGAATTGGAAAGAAATGGCTCTTCTTGTTATTTTGGTTGCCGACCCCTGACCTAGGTGAAACCCAGGGCTGATTTAGATAATCGTCACCGGTGTTGGCCGTGAACGGGAATCGAACTCAACCACGAACACTACCGCTACCCCCCCGCCCCACGCGCGCGTTCCCACATGCGTGTGTTCTCGCGCGCAGTGCCAGCAGGTGTTCGACTCGCAGCAGGAGCTGGTGGAGCACGTGCACGACGCTCACGTGCGCGCCGATCGCGAGGTCGGATACTGTTGCCACTGGGAGGGCTGCGCGCGCATGGGGAGGGGATTCAACGCGAGGTGAGGCCTACGCTTGCGTGTGACAGAAAGGAAGAGAAATCGGGCACGCAAAGCGGATTCTTTACCACTTTCCGACGTGCGGTTGTCCTCTCGACGCATTTACTTTCCCGATAATAAACGATGGGTTTCAAGCCGCACGACGGGATGGCGTCGCGTGGCGAGGTGTCGTGTGTTGTACGTTGCGAGATGACAACACGTCGCCTAGGCCACTAAGGGTGATCCGTCAATAAATTTAACGAAATTTTTCGTTCAATTTGAGCGGTTTTCGAACAGGATGAGTCTCGTTTTGCAACGCTCTCGTTTATGTTGGATTATCGTTATTGAAGTTATCGTGCTCCCCCATTACAGGCAGAAGGACAGAGATAATGCATTTAGAACGTGGGATTTTGCTCCACTGACATACACAGGACTGCTCCAGGCTGTAGCCCCCGCAGCAACCTATAACACCTGCATGGTGGTCACCCATGCAAGCACCATCCGGGCTCGATCCCCCTCAGCTGCCGATATCTGACGAGATTGGGTGCATTCTGGGTGACGGTGAGGTTGCACGGAGGAATCGCAAAACATTTTGCGGTTCGATGCTAAGTATTAAAATCCAGTCACCGCATTGTGAAGCATCCTCCAGTCTCCGTTTATATCCGTAAAGTGTCCGCAGCGACCAGGTGATTTGGCCATTAGGCCATTGACATTGCACATTTACGGCCCTTTTTATCAATTCGCTCCCGGGGCGAGTGCCTCGCCACGCTGCGTGAGAGGTGAGAGTTCATCGACCGTACTTCGCCACGCCGGCGTGTAACGTCGTGTAAATGTGGCGGCGATGACGACGCAGGTACAAGATGCTGATCCACGTGCGCACGCACACCAACGAGAAGCCGCACCAGTGCCCCATCTGCAACAAGAGTTTCTCGCGCCTCGAAAACCTCAAGATCCACGGCCGCTCGCACACGGGTCAGGGTGGCAGTGCTCACCACACGGTGCATCGCCACCGCACGGCACATCAGCACCACACAGCACTTGACCACCACCACACTGCACGTTACCAGCACATGGCGCATCACCATCACATGGAACACCACTACCACCACATGGTGCATCAACACCTCATGGAACACCATCACCACCACACAGGACTTGACCACCACACGCTACTTCACGCAAGCCACGTGGAACATCACGCACACTGTCTAGCGTGCACACGAGACAGACACACTCCTACCTTGTCTCTCACTGCTCCTCGTCTGTTTTATATTTCATATACAATATTTCTCGACCTCTATTCTAGAGTTTATTTCTAGCTCCTTGCTGTCTTTGAACCTTCACTCTGCTCTTCCCTCTCTGCATCCCTCCCCTGCCCAACACCTCCAGGTGAGAAACCGTACGCGTGCCCATACCAGGGCTGCAGCAAGCGCTACTCCAACTCTAGCGACCGCTTCAAGCACACGCGCACGCACTACGTGGACAAGCCGTACGCCTGCAAGACGCCTGGGTGCCTCAAGCGCTACACAGACCCCAGCTCGCTGCGCAAGCACGTCAAGGCACACGGCCACCAGCACGGGCCGTCGCCCGACGCTCCGATCTCCGGCGGCTGCCTCCTCTCCTCCTCGTCCTCCTCGTCCTCCACCACCACCCTCCCCTCACCACCCCCGGTGCTGCTGCCGGGCTCGCCGCTGACGCTGCCGCTGGATCTGAGCGCCGTCACGGCCCCGTTCGCCCTCGGCTCGCCCGTGGTCAACCTGAGCAAGGCGGCCATCATGGCGTCGCTGCTGTCTGCGATCACGCTGGTGCCGCCCACGCTGCTGCCGACGCCGTCCTCCTGCTCCTTCTCGTCCTCGTCATCTCCCGATGGTGCGACCCCCGCGCTGGAGGCGCAGTCGCCCACGCGGACTTACCCGCTCATCGCCCCCTGCCTCGGCAGCAAGATGTCGCTCTCGTCACTGGGACGGGGTCTCGGAAGTATTGGCGGCGGCGGCGGCGGCGGCGGAGCTTTCAGCCGTGCGGCCGGAGTTCTGGACGCCGACTTCCTGCTGGGCTCGCCGATGGCCGGCGGGCTGCTGGCCGGGCTCGGAGGCCTGCCCCGGCTCTCGGCGGAGGCGGTGGCGGCGCAGCCGCTGCCGTCCCCGCCGCCTGCGTGGCTGCTCATCTCCCCCGGGCCACTACTGATGAGGCCCACAGCCATCCACACGGAGTGACCACTGCCGCCACAGCCGCCACCCCCATGACGCCGTATGCTGCCGTAACGCGATTTTAAAGGAAGACGCCACAACCCAATAAAACAACGTCGTCATCGTCGTCTTCACCACGTAATATTTATACCGCACCTCCCATGCAGTACATGTGGATGCGCTCTGTGGCAGAATGCAGTTCTGGCCTGTGAGTGGACATGAGTCTGCCAGGAGCGGGTGATGTTGCTTTGTTGTTTCCAAATTAAGTAATTTACGAGTCATTTGTCAATTTTGGCAAATTTGGACCAAGACGCTGGCGCACAAGGCCTACTCCTCTCTTTCACAGTACATAACGTCATCTTTAACGTCCGCTGTGAATCGGACGGCACTTATCTTTATTGGTATTACACCCACAGTATTAACTATGGCGGTCACTGGCTCTCGAACCTGCGAACCTTTGCAACAAGCGGCAAATGCGCTACCGCCTGCTCGTGCAGGGTGTTCCATTCATACATACCCCGAAAAACACTTACTACATCTTTTTTACGCTCGCCTCTCTAAGATATCGCTTTTACAATATTCAATCACCTGTTGAGAAGAAGAAAGGGTTGTCATTACAAATCAGTGGGGTATCTATAAAAGTATTTCAATCGAGGCTGGCAACAGTGCGATGCGGTTGCGGAAGAGCTCCAATAGATGGGACCCCCAAGGTCTCCCTGAGCTGAATTGAGAATCTCTGCATCACTTCCAGGGCTGGTAGCGTTCCTGAGCACCCCTGGGAGCTTCTCTCCTCAACAGGCAATTTATACCATGCCAAGTGCTGTTTACATCTATAAGTTATGAACCGACCGCTGTGTGTCCCGCCTGGCTGTCCGATGAGACGGTACGAGTGGAAAGCTTCGTCAATGAGAAAATTCAAATAATGGCCAGGCATTCCGCCGCGGCGCTCGAGTGACCTCGCTACGTTGCCGTATTTGACATGGTTTGGCGATGCCACAGTGACGTCTGCCCGAGCGCTGTGGTAGCGTGCCGAACCGTAACTTTAAACCTTCTTGGTTCTTTCGGTAAAGTCACGTAGAAGGGAAATAATAAAATAATAAAAATAAAACATAATAAAATAATTCTCACGACGTTTCGGCCACAACGCAAGCAGCCATCCTCAGATGAAGAATGAAACACCACCAAGCTTGGAGCGTATATTTAAGCTGGGTTGGAGGGGGAAGGAGGGCGCCTTGACAAAATAATTTGCATATCAAGAGGAATTTAGCATATTTATGGGAAATACGCATTCCTCTTGATATGCAAATTCTTTTGTCAAGGCCCTCTCCTTCCCCCTCCAACCCAGCTTAAATATACGCTCCAAGCTTGGTGGTGTTTCATTCTTCACCTGAGGACGGCTGCTTGCGTTGTAGCCGAAACGTCGTGAGAATTATTTTATTCAGTTTTATTTTTATTATTTTATTATTTCCCTTCTACGTGACTTTACCGAAAGAACCAAGAAGATGAATCCCTGCAGTCACGAAAGCTTTAAATCGAAACGTAACTTTAAAGTCCGTTTTCTCGTTAACGAAGCTTCAAGCTCATGACGGACAGCCAGAGAAGCACGGCCGTGGCGTGCGATATGTCTACACGACGAGGTGGTTGTTTTTTTGGGTTACGTCTTATTGTTTTTATGGAGTTAGTGTTGTAGCGTTGTTTGGCCACTTAATGTGCACGGACTCACGGGGAAGGGGGGAGGGAGGTTTCTTTCCTGCAATAAACGGGCGCGCGCACACACTCGCTCCAGTACACGCACGCGCACACACCCGCGTGCAAGGGCACCCGCCGCGTATGCACACTCGCGTACCTACGTGCACACGCGCTCGCGTGCTGTACCAGAGGGATGCTTTTTTTCCGACGACGTATGCATTTGCATACATACCGTAGAAGCACTTGTGTGCATAATAATGCAATTATGCATACGCAACGTATAAATATAAGCGGGCCGTAAACTGTTGCTGCTCCGGTGACAACACTTTCTTAGCATTCCAATTGATCTCTCTTTTCTTGACAGAAAAAACGTACTCGTGCCATTAGGCCCACCTGCAAGCCTTGACACTGCCGGTCGTTAATGAAGGCCTGCCAGGCAAAGTGTCATATCCTTATTTTCGCCGGCGAAACAAAGACATTTTGCAAATCTTACAATTACACCACGGTGTGGATGTAACGATTAATCCATTTGCCGATTCATATTCGATTAGTATTGTTTACGATTCATTGCAGTTGATTTGCTCGTGTCACATTTCACTGAACGGAGACAATGTAAATGTGTAAATGAGGCGGAAAAACGAATTTAAACAGCACAAACAAGACCGTTAAAATGAGACGAAAAATAATTGATTTCTGATTCAAACGGTGGATTCCCTTGTCTTGAGAATTAACCGAGTTGCTGGGGGGAGGGGGGGGGGCAATCGTCAAATGATTAAAATTGACAGCAGTAGCCGGCTGTAACAACTCTGGTTCATAATGCCATCCTGTTGTGTTGTCGGCTCAGATCAGACATCCCGTCAACTATTGGACGAAGCTAATTCATTGGCTGTGCTGCCCCCCAGCACAGGCTGCTGGGTTAGACGCTCCCAGTCTCTACCCTCTGGCGCTGCGGGAAGCGATCGAGCGATGCGAATCTGCGCTTTACGAGAAATAACCACAGGGAAAAGACGCATCATCCAATCGTTTCGTAGGTTAACCGAACGTTCGATCAATTGGTCATGAGAAAACCATTACTGATATTCCTAATGCACCACATGATGAAGCACTGCCATGCACCGTCCATGAACCACAGTGTTTTTCAGACAAGCTTTACTTATAAGCGCGGCTGGATTCGTGTTCGACGGATTGATTTGAAAGTCGGTTTTAATGATTTCTTTTTACACTTCCATTCATTCCTCAATTCTCCTAAATTGAAGAATGAACAAACACCCGAGGCCTTTAAACGCTTTTCGTCGACGACGGCTACCGGGTTCGCTGTGAACCCGCGCGAGCTGAACTCACCGGTGCGCGCTGAGCGATCGCGATCCGGCTTCCTGCTAGACCCCCCCCCCCCCCGCGTGGTTCATTGGGGGGCTTGCATTGGGAGGACCAGGACGGGCGCAGACGCTCACACCGGCTTGAGCCGTACCTTGCCAAGGGATCGGCTTGGGGTGGGGAGTGGGGGGAGGTGCCCTGTGATTGGGTTTACGACGACGTTAGGGTTCACGTCACTGGATTGTGGACACCCGGATAGAAACGACGAGCAGACTCGCAAATCGGCGGAGAGTTTTGTGGTCTCTAGCAACTGCTCTGCCCACTCCATCTCTGTCCTTTCTCTGTCTCCTGTGCCAGGGTTCTTCAATTGGTGGCCCACGGGCCATTGTTGGCATATTGAAGGCTCTTGCAGTGGCCTGCCGAGTAATGGCCCGTTGCGGCTTACCGAGACATAAAGAGATTCGGATGAGATCATTAGACCTCCTTTGCCAGTACTAAAATATAATAATAGGGTTTTCCCCCTTCTTTCTGGCAACACAACTGAAACCTTTTTACAAGGATTCATGTCTGCATTAACCACAATACTTGCAGTCAAAATGCAAACAAAAACATACTATGATAATATATGCATTGTCCTTGAAACTGATTGGTCCACACCAGAGCCAGCTTTCTTTTGAGCCTCACCTTGTGGTTAATGCAGACATGAATCCTTGTAAAAAGGTTTTAGTTTTGTTGGCAGAAAAAAGGGGAAAAAACCCTATTATTATATTTAGATGAGTGAGATGAAAGAGCGAGAAACGGAGAGAAATATATGACGCAGCTGGGAAACAAGCGGTACATTAGCGGTCACGTATTCATACAGTCGGGTGTCATATCTCACGTGGCCTGCCAGTGCATGCTAATTTTATTGTGGCCCTCTGGCGAATATATTTGAAGAACCTTGTCCTAAGCTGTCGCCGCTCTCGCTGCCTTCTCTCTCAATGCCCCCCTTTGTGCATTCGTCAATGTCTGCTGCTCCGTTTGGCTGTTCAAAAATCTTCTCTCCATCATGTCCGACCCGTGTCTTCCTCACCCTCATGCTCACACTGCTCACGCCGCTCACTGAACACTCACTCCACGCTCATTCTGCGCTCGCTCACTCAACGCTCACTCAACATTCGCCCCACGCTCACCCCACGGTCGTTTCACCTCTTCGCTCACCCCACAATCGTCCCATGCTTACCCTCGTGCTCACCCGCGGGCTCACCCGCGGGCTCACCCCTAGGCTCGGCACACGCGGACGTAGCGCCAGCGTGTGTTCTCGCTCACGCTGGCGCTGAATTCAAAATGTTTAACTTTGCACTTTCTTAGGTTTTAATCCACGTTCCGGTGGCTCGTGACGTTCGATTTCACAACGCACGTTTAGTTTCCGTAGTTTACATGAACATTATTTTTTTTCTCTCCCCATGGTGCATTTACACCACTGACGTGTTGCTACAGTGCACGTGTGTATTATGGTTTCACCTCACTTAAGCGTTATTCTTTAGAGTTGGTAGCATGCATCAGCTAGCTTCGTGGTACGTAGTGCATATTAAGAATTTTTTCGGGGGGATCATTCCATCGCCGAGTAAAGGCCGCAATGAGCAATTAACCAACCATTATTACTGTCGAGTAAAAAAATACGGATAAAAGGCCCTTGTTTCAAACTATATACGAGCCCTGAGAATAATTGCCGCACGGTCACACAGGACACTGTGGCGCTGACATTCCATGTTTTTTTAATCGGCCAGTCTTGATCTGCTCGGCGAAAGACCTCTCAAAGCAGACTTCTGTGGGTTCTCACTAGGCATGCAACGATGCATCGATTTTAAATCGATTCTTACGCTCTCGATACGTGTGCATGCGGTGAATCGTGTTTGTGTGAATCGAACGTTTAAAGTTAATGCAAATGATACGGCGGTGTCATTTTAGGCTAATGGAGCAAACATCTGTACAAATGAGAGGGCAGAGAAGCCGAGAAACAATGCAATTAAGAGCAGATCAAAATATGGGAAATTTTCTGTTTTTGAATCTAATCGCAATTCACAATCATGATAAATAATTGAATCGCTGGGGAGTGGTGAATCGATGCATGCCTAAGTTCTGACCCTCGCGAATAGCACCCTCATTTCACGATGCCCGCGTCTAAGACCACTGGGTTCACGGAGGCTTTGCCATTTCTGAAGGCCAAGACCACTGTCCCTGCAGATGCAGAGCAAAGTATGTGATTAAAGCACAACTGGTCTTCTACCAAGAAAATCAACTTCGGCACTACTGGCCCTAATCAAAAGCCCAAACATAACTACAGCCCGTAATTCTAAATCCTAACCCTCAAACTTTATCCTAACCCCAAACTCTTTATCTTTAACCCCAAACCCTTAGCTCTGAAGTCCTAACCCCTCAACCCTCATTTACTCCCTAAGCCCTAATACTAACCCCAACCCTATTCCCTAACCATTAACTCAATCAAACCTTACAACCCTACCCCTTAACACGACACAATAACTGAATAAATGGTGTCCTCTAATATTTAATCAACTGAATTCCAAGAAAGGCCCATGAAAAGATACAAATCTGCAGGGACAGTCGTCACTTGCTGTTGTAGAGGCCTGGCTCCTGACAACTTTACCATCGTCACACCCTTCACCCACTGTTACCAACTTAGCGATGTCGCTTCATTTTGGTGGCTTTCTTGACTTCTCGTTTGACAACTTTTTATAACAGCGGCTTTAGCGGCAAACCGAGTGACTGGGACGAAGACATTTTACTTATGCAGATTTAGGAGCGGTTTCATGTCTGATTTAAGGAACCTGTATCAGCTGACTGTGTGTAATACGTGTCTTGTAACATTTTAGACAACTTCAGAAGGTGCATCTGCAGCGACATTTTACGACTTATTGAGGTTCGTTTTGGAGACATTCCACATTGAGCAGTTGGCAACTTTGCCATTTCTCCCACGAGACCCCGACCGTTGCCACGGACGTCGCATATTGCGGCCAACTGCTCCATCTACGACCTGAGCAAATGTACAGTAGTCTTATATATATCGTACATATTGAACACACTACATATTTTCCGTGGCTTACACACCATGTTACATTGGTTTTGAAAAATGCACTGCAAGGCTCGGCGATGGACATTCAGTGCGTTCTGATTAGCAATGGAAAGCAGCAAAGAAGACCCTGCCCAACGTCAGATGCCCATATTTCATATCAATTGTAATCGTGTTATTGCTGTGCTTGTCCTACACGGTGTGTCCCCGTGATTATGTACCACAACAGTGGTGAAACTACAGCATTCGTGTTCACCGCCCACCTCCCAAACGGTTGTTTTTCCTTTTATCGTCGCGATTCACGCTCATGTTTCGAATCAAGAATTGATCGCCTTGTTTTTTTTTTACATTGTGGTGAAGGTAGCAGCCACCACTGGCCGCAATGGCCACGTGAGCCCATTTCACACAATGACGAATCGAAAGAACGTTGTTGTGCGTGCGGTTTCGATGCTTGTTTCGCCGCCCTTCATAAGGGCGAGAGATTTCAATCGATGGATCGATGCCGGGCTACGACCTCCGGTGCCCTTTAATTAAGAACAGATATCTGTCAGAGTAAAATGTGCACTTTGTATACAGCATGTCATAACAATGAACAATTGGTACACTCTGCAATGTTGTGCGAATGCATTCCAAATCCCTCAACCAGCCCATTGTGACGTCATCGCGTTCAACCGGCCCTTAACAATTCCACCTTCCAGCCACCGCCACGAGGGGGCAAGCAGCCAGTGGCAATCTGAACGGCTGACATGTTGGGCTGCACGTGGTCATGTGTCGTGTGCAATGGGGTGTATTGACCATCGTCACCCATCGCTTTGTTAATCCTGGTCTTGAGGCACCCTGGCTAGCTGAGGGGGGGGGTCTATGTACGAGTGTAACCGCGTTGTCGTGGAAATGTAAAACGGGCATATCCGAGTCCCAGGCAGAGGTCGCAAACGGGTTTTGATTCCTTACCCGTACCCGGCCGCACCAGGGTCGCAAATGGGTACCCGTACCCGGCCGGGTACGGGTATCCGTTCCCTACCCGTACCCTACCCGAAATGAGTGACAAACGGTTACTCACCAGTGACTCACGGCCTACCCGTACCCGTACCCGTACCCGGCCGCACCAAGGTCGCAAACGGGTACCCGTACTCGTACCCGGCCGGGTACGGGTACCCGTTCCCTACCCGTACCCTACCCGAAATGAGTGACAAACGGTTACTCACCAGTGACTCACGGCCTACCCGTACCCGGCCGCACCAGGGTCGCAAACGGGTACCCGTACCTGGCCGGGTACGGGTAGCCGGGTATCGGGTAGGGTACGGGTATCGGGTACCCGGTTGCGACCTCTGGTCCCAGGGGTTCCTGCCGCCACTGAGAGTCGCGTTGCGAGCCGGTTGGTGACGCGCCCCAACACCGAGTCAGCCACAGTCGTTTGGAGATTCACTCCGAGCCATGGGGCAATGAGCCGCTGCTTGTACGACGATTAAGGGGTTTTAATACGTTGCCCAAGGCATGCAGCTTTGCACTGAAAAGTGGTGGCAGTCAAGGGAAGACTCGGTAATGGAGAGATGGGTACGTAGCTATGGAACGCGTTTTTCCCCCCCTTCGCCACTGAATGTACTATGCTAGCAGTAGGGGGTGTAATGATGCATCAATTCATTCTCTTAGGTTTTTTCGGTAAAGTCACGTAGGTAAAAAATTAATTAATATCAACTCTTCAGCTCACGGCATGTGCGTGGATTGCGCGTGTCAGCATCGATTTTCAAATTGTATGCGACGGGTGTGTATATGAAAAGGGGGACTTATCCAAAGCAACCTTACATGCCATGGTATAAGCAAAACAGAGAGGGTGACCCAAGATCTGGAAACATAATTCGGCACAACACCTGACAAAGGCCACGCAGGACAGCTCGAAGCGGACAGATTTCACAGCTGCGGTACTATCAGTGGCACCCGCAGTGACCGTTGCGGTTAAAGGAGAGATGACGATGACCTGTGCGTAATACATTCAAATAACAACGTAAAAAAATCGACTCAATCGAATCGCAACCATTAATCGAATCTCAAGGGGACCGAATAGTTACGCCCTTAGTTATGGCAAGCATCGGGCGTTTCCCATTGCGGTTTGGTACTGCAATGTGTAATCGCACAACTCGATTCCAGTACAGCCAGCAAGCAGAGCCTCACATTCAATGTAGATTTGAAGTTTTCGTGACTGCAGGGATCCATACTCTTTGGTTCTTTCGGTAAAGTCACGTGGGTATAAAATAAAAATAAAATATACCTACGTGACTTTCTCGAAAGAACCAAAGAGTTTAGAGCCTCACATCTCGACTAGCCCAGACTCGTCGCGATCCACTGGTCTGGCCAATCTTAAGTTTGTACGAAAGTGGCAGCAGCAACAACAACAGCAGCAAAACAACGTTTTTCACCTCGATATTTTGCGTGAAAAATCGCCTCGAGCGGCACTTTTACTTCAGCCGAGTCTCGCCAAGCTGCTGCTATTGGTGGAACGGTGGCGTGGCTGCGTTGCGTTTGTGACGCAAACGGAAATGACGCCGTACGACATCGTTTTTGAACAGCGTGGCTTTGCAGGCCTACGGGGGGCGGGGGGGAGATTCATGCTTTGCCAACACTCTCTCTCTGTCCAAGGTGGCTCGTGAGTAGAGCGAGCGGTTTGGAAGGTTTGGGAGTTAACATCCTGCTTTTGGGATTGATTCGGCCCATCAGCCCTGTGGCATCGATCAAATGAGTGTAGCTTTGTGGGGAAAGTCAACAGTGGTTGTCCTACGGATAGACTAACCCTCCCCACCATGGGAACGTGTAATTTCTGACGCTGGCTCAGGGCTCTAAACGGCATGATGTACCGCCTACCGATTTCCGAAGCCGATCATATCGATATGTACGTGTTTTTTTTAATGAAAAAATGTTGACAAAAGTTTTGCTTTGAAAATCGTTACACGGTGGAAAGGGTTTCAAAGTCTTAAGCCTGCTGCTAAGGTGTGGGGTAGGGTTGGCAAGTGTGGAGTTGTGGTTGTGATATTGCGACACTCGCAGAGTTATGCTGCACTTGCTGTTACGTTTTATTGTTACAAAAGGTTTATGTACGGTGAGAAATTACCATTGTGGAAAACGTGTTTGAAATGAGCTGTTTAAGGAGATGACATTTAACTGTTTTTTGAGGATTATCATGGACGAGAGAGACTTTTTTTTAATGCTGGAGCTAGTGTTTAAATAACACAGTGATGTAGTTTTATTTTAAAGTTTAAATATGAAAACAAATAATTGAAAGGGGGGAGGGAGGGGGGTGTAGTGTAGGTATGTGCTGAGACTTTTTAAAAATAATGTTAATGGTTATAAAAAGGGGGCCTACTTATAAATGAGATGCATGCGGCTCAATGGAGCTGCCCTGCACAGAGGTATGCCATTAGAATGTCAGTGTGGTGTATGAATGCTGTGCGCAGACATGAAGAGGTAAAATAAGGCCCTTCTAGTCTTGGCCTATGTACGGTTGCAAACTGGGACCCTAACACAAGTGAAAGAGGACATTCCATGGGATGGCTGCATAGCCTGAGCCTAACTGCCACATCCAATTACCGAACCATCTCTACAGAATCGAGATGTATTTGGTTGAAGCCCAGAGTAGCTGCTAAGAGCGAAACGATTGTCATGTGTAGCGAGTTTGACGGTCTTTGCTCCTGCACCAACGGCCACACGAAACATCCCAGCCACAATAAATCGGTGTTTGCACTTTGCTCGAAATTACCCAGTTTATGCGGGTTCATTAATCATCCACGCGTATAGGGAGAGGAGACAAAATTAACCCGTAAAAACAAAGTTTTTCACTATAAATCCTTTATATGCGTGTTCAATGGGCCACAACCCAGCCCACATTGGTCTTTGAAACGGGCGGCTAGAGTCCTCTCGTCCTCTGGCTTGAGATGGCTGCCACCTATGGGTCAGATGATTGCCTGCCACCATTAAGCAATTGGTAATTAAATATAATTTTTTTTTACCTAAAAAGTGTAACATTTTGGAAAAATCTTTTCACGAAAAGAAATTGTCACGCACAACGAGTCTGTGTGCAAAATGTCAGCTCGATTGGATCACGGGAAGTGGGTTAAAAAACGACCGAAACATTTGCACGGTCGTAAGCGCGCAAACAAGCAAGCAAGTGAACTTAATATAAAGGATTTAAAAAAACTGTCAGCTGCACACATTGCCTGGGGGTTTCAGGTGAAAGATGCGGATTAAAAACGATAGTGGGGAATAGGAAAATTCTGGTGGAATGCGTTTATGGGACTTGTTGGTGCATCTGCTGTCTGCCCGTGGCTCTGGCATGTGAGTGAAGACCATTTTTGTTGTTTTCTATTACACTAAATTACATTGCAACGTAGGTTTGCGAGCGATTCTGACTTGAGCTTCCCCCCACAGCTCAATTTAGCACTGCAGGACGAACACAATAAATGCACCGATGGCTTTTCAGTCGCAGATATTGAGCAGTGTGGTAATGAATCCGTAGAGCTTCGTCCATCACTGCTCCGTGCAGTCATCGACGGAAACATCAAGCCAGTGGTGTCTGGGCAACGAACACCCCCATCAATTGTTAAAAATAATTGAACTTTTCATTTCACCAGGTAAAGCCCACTGAGATATATAGATATTTTTTCAAAAGTAACCTGGCCACAAATGATAGCTCAACGAAGTGGCTTATCACGTGGACATTTATAGCTTCCAGATACTCTAAAACGCATATTTTTAAAAGTGGAGGGGAAAAACCGGAGGTTCACACGACTACGAGGAGAACATGCAACCTCCAAATATACAGGCATCAAGGTTGGGATCGAACCCACGACCTCCTGTACACAAGGCGAGGTAGTTAACATCTCACCACCGTGGCGTTCATTTGAACGATAACTATTTGGACAGCATTACATTGAAGATCATGTCAATAATGTGTATATCTGCCTGAATCTATCACCACCAGACTTAATAATAAGTCCTTAGCTCTCCGATGTGTTTTTTTTTGTTGCTGTACCGCGCGTTGTCCAGTGCTGCTCGACTTTTCACTCCACGTGATTGGAGCTTTTTGATGAAATTTAGTTCCTGAAGAGGCTCCCAGCACATGCAGCGAAATGTTGGGAATGGCTCGCCGAGTTTCGGGATTCATAAGACCATCTTCTTGCAACTGGAATGTTCTGTTGAGTAAATATTCAGTCTTTAATGGGTGAAAATGCCCTCTGGTTAATTTGCTATGTGCTGTCATGAAATATAAAAAGGTCACTGTCTTCTTTTCCAGACTGGTGACTGGATCAGTTTGTTGTAAACATACCACCCCTCAGTTGGGCTTGCAAGCTTTTGTGGGTTTATCCCCACAACGCTCGAAAGATAAAAAAAAACACTTTTTGACGCATGTACAACTGCCGTGCGTCTATCAGTCCACGGGCCAGAGCAGACATTGGTACCACCTAAAGTATCACAACTCTAGGAGTCCCGACTCATGCGTCTTCTAGCTAATAAGAGTGAATTCTTCGATAATGCACTCAATTTGAAATTGGTTTGCACATAATTCAGTGTTGTCAGTCACATTTAATAAATTGGAACCGCTGAAGGGATATGCCACCTTCAGGTTGTACGGACAAGTGAAATATCTGCAAATGGCCCCATGTACTATACGCGTATACGTAGCGTGCGCTGCCCTGTGCCCCAGAAACAATCGAACGCGCACCTGGTGGTCTGACTCGTGCTGTGGATCGCACGTGGCCAGACCAACATGCTCTCGCCGTGCTAAAGTTGGCCAACTCATTCCTTCCCCCCCGAAATGCTTCGCACATTCCGAATTGACTGCATTGTTATTTGTTTCTTTCGGTTAAGTCACGTCTAAAGATAAAATAATAAATTAAATTAAATAATAGAATACGACGTTTCGATTGCAACACAAGCAATCCTCATCAGGTATAATGAAATAGCGACATAAAATCTAACCAGAAAACTATAGACAGACATATTAGCAGACAGATATCACCAAGATACATAGCGAGAGCAACACAGGTAACAGAGAGGGGTGATCGTCTCTGTGGGGTGGCCTTAAATAGACAGAGGGGGGGCGGAGGCAGAGAGAGGGAGGAGGGTTAGAGAAAAAATTAGCATATCAATGAGTGGTCAACAGACGTGGTGCTGCGAATGCGATGGCACGGCAAGCAAGCCTGAAAATCAGAAGGACACACTAAAATTAAATAACCTAGTAAAATATCGAAATGTAATGTAATACAACACAGAGGGTCGGTCAACACACAATTAACGCATAGCCTGGTTGATTACGTATTTCAAAGATTGCTAAGTTAGAATTTAAGTGTGAACAATCTAAAGAGAGGACACAGGCAGAGAAAACAAGTCGCCAGAGAGAGAGAAAAAAGATAAGCTTAAAACTTCCCCGTAGAAGTGGTTCAATCTTAATTTTAGAACTTTCGTGACTGCAGGAATTATTATTTGTTTCTTTCGGTTAAGTCGCGTCTAAAGATAAAATAATAAATTAAATTAAATAATAGAATACGACGTTTCGATTGCAACACAAGCAATCCTCATCAGGTATAATGAAATAGCGACATAAAATCTAACCAGAAAACTGTCTGCTAATATGTCTGTCTATAGTTTTCTGGTTAGATTTTATGTCGCTATTTCATTATACCTGATGAGGATTGCTTGTGTTGCAATCGAAACGTCGTATTCTATTATTTAATTTAATTTATTATTTTATCTTTAGACGCGACTTAACCGAAAGAAACAAATAATAATTCCTGCAGTCACGAAAGTTCTAAAATTAAGATTGAACCACTTCTACGGGGAAGTTTTAAGCTTATCTTTTTTCTCTCTCTCTGGCGACTTGTTTTCTCTGCCTGTGTCCTCTCTTTAGATTGTTCACACTTAAATTCTAACTTAGCAATCTTTGAAATACGTAATCAACCAGGCTATGCGTTAATTGTGTGTTGACCGACCCTCTGTGTTGTATTACATTACATTTCGATATTTTACTAGGTTATTTAATTTTAGTGTGTCCTTCTGATTTTCAGGCTTGCTTGCCGTGCCATCGCATTCGCAGCACCACGTCTGTTGACCACTCATTGATATGCTAATTTTTTCTCTAACCCTCCTCCCTCTCTCTGCCTCCGCCCCCCCCCTCTGTCTATTTAAGGCCACCCCACAGACGATCACCCCTCTCTGTTACCTGTGTTGCTCTCGCTATGTATCTTGGTGATATCTGTCTGCTAATATGTCTGTCTATAGTTTTCTGGTTAGATTTTATGTCGCTATTTCATTATACCTGATGAGGATTGCTTGTGTTGCAATCGAAACGTCGTATTCTATTATTTAATTTAATTTATTATTTTATCTTTAGACGTGACTTAACCGAAAGAAACAAATAATAATTCCTGCAGTCACGAAAGTTCTAAAATTAAGATTGACTGCATTGTGTTCGTGACAATTCCAAGTGCCTTATTGCATGACGGTGTTCCTCATCGGCCTTCTGTTGTTGTCGACGCATCCGTCCTTTACGTCCGTTGTTACTCGTTGCGTTTGCTTCCCCCCCTCCCCCTTTACCTCCCCTAGTGTTTTATAATCGTAACAGGCCGACGGCGGAGTTTTCCTCCGAGAACTTGGAACGCTCGTGACACGTGCATTGCGGCATGGCCGTGTAACATGCATTGCGTGATAAAAAAAAACATTGTTATATGAATTCACTTTAAAAGTTTGCTATTAAAATGTTGGTGAGAAAATGTGTGTGCCCCCCCCCCCCCTTTTATCAGACACGGATCATAATAAACGCCTCATGACGGGCGCGTTTTTCACGGTCGATCGAGCGTGGGGCCAGAGCAACACATACAGCATGGGGGTTGAATCATGAGGTCACGCGGTTGGGGTCACATCACAGCGACACACCAAACCTTAAGATTCCCACCGGTTCTGGTTTTCCCAGGATCGTGTCCTCCTTAAGGTGGTAGCCCTGTGAATTATACAATTCTAGCTTTACTACCCAGCTTCGCCCGAGACTTGGATTCTTGTCTCGGATTAAAACACGGCCTAATCGGAGGGTGGGGGGGGATGCGTGACGTCAGCAGGCACACTGCGTGACGCTTCCGCATGCGGGTGACATAGATGTGACGTCACCGCTCACTTGCCGTGCAAAATATATCCATCATTGCGCCCCCCCCACCCCCCCAATTTACAAAAGTCTACTTTTATACTTTTTGCATTGTGACCAGTATGGAAGCTACCCACATGCCAAATTTAAAGTTTGTTGCATGTCGGGAAGTCTGCTAAACATTTCGAACAGACACATTCACAATTTTACCTTTTCTATAGATTTGTAAAAATTCCCTCCGGGTTTGTCGGCAGCGTCATATTACACCACACGAGACAATGCGTGCATACGATGTTCTCGCTCTCCCGGTATTGAGAGACGTTAACTCGTCTCGTGATATATTCAACCCCACTTGTGTGTATGTCGCGTTCCTAAGTGACTTTACACACAATCCACATCTCGCACTAGATGTCCGTTCTTCGAGGCGAATCCTTCTCGTCGCTTTCAACCCAGTCTTTCGTGAAACGCAGAGGTAACGCATCGCATTACGAGTCAGTTGATTGAGAATGAAGTTACCAAATAGAACCATCTCGACGACCCAGGACAAGGGGATATCCCCAAGGAGAGATGGAGCGACGCCTCGGGGTCGTGATGATGGGGCTTCACGGAAGTGCATCATTTATTGGATGTGTACAGACCTTGAACACAACGATTCATTCACAATCGGTGTTTAGCAACACGCATCAAAACGGGTGTACAGCTGTGAACTTCAGCACGGATAACAATGACGCCTTCATCGCAGCCTGACATCCCAAGAGGATGGCTTTCTAAACTTCCCACGGTCCGTCATCCCACATTTGCCATGTTGCTGTTACGCGCTGTATGCGCTCTGATCGCCGCAGAGGTGGGACAAAGTCATTGTTATGCAAGTCCAAGTCGAGTCGCAAGTCATCAAATTCATGACTCGAGTCTGACTCGAGTCCAAGTCACATGACTCGAGTCCACATCTCATAGGTGGGACAAAGTCATTGTTATGCAAGTCCAAGTCGAGTCGCAAGTCATCAAATTCATGACTCGAGTCCAAGTCACATGACTCGAGTCCACACCTCTGCTGATCGGTAAGCACGCTCCACGTAACCTTGAGGAATTATTCTAACCGACGGAGATCTCGTTTGTGCGTCTGGTGTGCCACAAAGAGTGCCGATTCAATTAATATATCGAATAAACTTAGGGGAATCGAGCTCTGGTGCAGTGGTTAACGCCCTGCTTTGAGTGAACCCTGCACCATGAGGACTTCAATTCCCCGGCCTTGGCCTAACATCAGTGGTGAGTGGTCCGAACCACCTCGCTTCAACTCGTACTTCCGATCTCGGCGACGTACAAACAACCCGGCGTTGGGGGGGGGGGAATCCTGCATCCAGTGAATTTGCAAAATGCTGTCAGTCACGTTGGCCATGTTCATTAATCATTGGGTACAGGGAGCGTGTGTTGAGGACTTGTATTTGGAAACGGTTGATAAATGTGGAAATAACGGACCTAGTGGCTCAAGACGACTGGAATTTTGGAGACCATACTATAGAAAGTTTTTTTTAAAAATCCACCCAAGACTCTGCTACGAAATTGTCAGTCCACCCCAAGTGCCAAGTCGACCGGCTGGTCCACGGCAAACCCAAGCCAATCCGACCACATTTCACCTGGAAGTCTGGAGAGGGATTAACAGAGGTGGGACAAAGTCATTGTTATGCAAGTCCAAGTCGAGTCGCAAGTCATCAAATTCATGACTCGAGTCTGACTCGAGTCCAAGTCACATGACTCGAGTCCACATCTCATAGGTGGGACAAAGTCATTGTTATGCAAGTCCAAGTCGAGTCGCAAGTCATCAAATTCATGACTCGAGTCTGACTCGAGTCCAAGTCACATGACTCGAGTCCACACCTCTGGGGATTAAGTGGTTGAGAGCTATCTTGTGTTCATTTCAAATGGCACTCCAAACACAGGTACAACATAGAAAAGTCAAGTTACCATCAGATACAATGATGGTGGCAGTGCAGTCATCATTGCGGCTTAACAGCTGTCCGTTGTGGAGAACACAGCGCAACCGCAAATACCTACATTATAGTATCCCCGTACGGTTTTGTTGGTTGGCGAATTAATTCCTAATTGCGATGTAAGTGGTCGTGAAAATATTCAATACGATATGGAAGGCTGCCTAATCTGGGTGCAGCAGGAAGTACGGACATCGCCGGCACGTGCGGCACTCGTGAATTTCGTAAACACTCAACGGGGAAATTGCATTTACATTCGCTCTGCTGACCTCACAAGAGGTCCACCACTTGTGAGCGGCTTGTCACGTTGGTGTCAGTGCCTGTCCGCACGATACATTCGGTTGCTTGACCAAGCAAGCTGGCTCGGGCTCTTCCGCTGCATTCCCAAGGATGCTGAGAACACCCAAACTACTCTGGAGGCTCCATTCTTTGATTGGCTTTGGCAGCTAGCTGTAAATCTCCATTCAGATAAAATGTTCTTTATTTACTTACATATTTATATAACATAATTGTAATTCAAAATCATACAACTAAAAAAAATTCCTGGGTGGGCATGATAAAGTTGACCATAAATATTGACTTTATTATTCTTTCAAACATTTTTTGTTCCTAGTATTATTCACTTCGAATTACATATATAACAAATCTCTTCTAAAACCGTCGCGTACCAAGCCCTTCCCTGGGTTCCAGAGCTGTATTTTAGTGCTGAGATGCAGTCTTAGGGTGCGGCGCACAATGATGTGTATCCAGTGAGGGTACTCTGTTCCTGTGCTGGTTTTAGCGATGGGTATTGCTTTGTTGTTGTTGTAGGGCTGGTTGTTGCAGTGGTGTTGTCGAGATGGGTGTCATCAGGTCCTGCTAGGTTCCCGTCTCCGAAGTCTTCTGCTGATTTTCCATCTCCTGGATCTTTAGCTCCTCATCCAGACGCTCCTTTGCCCTTACCACCTGCCCAAAGATGAACATCTCACTTTTAGTCAGTGTTTGGCTAGAACCATGACCAGCCACATTTGTCTCTGCAGTGCCGATTTGGACCACATAACAAAAGCCTTAAATTTAGGCTGAGTTGACCAAAGATAGGTTCAGACCAGGTTGAGATATCAATTTCCACTGGTGGTGCACACATACGACCCTTTCGTCAATCCACTGCTGGATGAGGGTCTCTCTACCCAGTGTGGGTGACGGAGAGGACATTTACCATGCTGGTCAGTGTGGGTACGTGAAGGCGAAGAGCACAGGCAATGAACGCATGAAATACAATCCAACGAATGATTATGCTGCGTGGTTATCGAGCGAACACCAAGTAGCACGGCCCCATAATTGCCTATGACAACCTGGCATGCAAGGTGACCACCCATTCGAATGCTACCGAGGTTCAAACCTGCTTGGTGTCCGATTCGGTCATAGACACTGGCCGTGTGAATGGCATCTCGGCAGTGTGGTTGTAACACGGCATTAAACCACGAACCCACCACTCTCGACGACAACAACCGGCAATCGCCACTAAGTGGCGGTTACTACACCATGGCGCTTGTGCCAGGCTATGTGCATGTTAAGGCCACATGAGGTATCGAACGCCCACTGGCCAGAGGTCATGGGACAGACCCAGGTGCCATGGGTCGACTGACTGAGATGACTGGCCGATGCACCACCTGTGTCCCCTACTGTGCCAACTTGCTGTGTTTTAGCCACCAGACACTCTGCTCGTTTTTGTGAGCGTCGCGCCTCTGCCCTCCATTGTTGCTGGAGGGCGACTGCCTCCAACTGCCCAGTAGTAGCATCCTTCACGAGCCTCCTCCAAAGAGGCCGATTTTGCCACCACTGGTACCTTTCATCGGCAAGTCCACTCAGCTCCACATCCTCTTGTACCCACATCACTCCATCTCTTCTCTAGCCCATACCACGCCCGTTTAGCTCCCTGGCCGAACAAAAGCTGTCTAGGCATGTGGTGGCTGGGCATGCGGGCTACATGACCCAGCCAATGCAGCCTTGCCTGCCGGAGGAGCTCACCGATGGGACGTTGTCCAGATGTTTCAAGCATTTGTGAGCTCACACAATCCATCCTGGATAAAGCCAGGATGGATTGTAGGCAGGCCAGCCTAATTGTTTCTAACCGGCTAAGATGTTCCATTAGGGGGGTCCACATTTCTCAAGCATGAAGAAGGGAAGGCATGACTCTGGCTGAGAAGACCCAACGCTTCATGTGGAGCGACAGACCAGGTAGCTTCCACACAGTGTTACGTAGCCGATGAAAAGATGCCACTCGGCTGATTCAGAGTGAGACCTCTGTTGTCAAACCGGAGCCAGTCATGAGCAAATTGCCCAAGTATGGAAAACTCTCCACTCTCTCCACGACACACACACACACAACATGAAAACACAGTTTTAAGCCTCGATCGCACCAAACCCACTCGTACCTTAGACTGCAGGTAGAAGGACCCTCCTGAAGCCTTGTCATTCATTTTAAACAGGTTCTCGTAATTCTGTCAAAAAGAGACGATGGTTGGCGGGATGCATTATAACAGTGTGAGCAGATACACAACATCAACATAATTGGGTTTGGATGATTCTTATTTTTAGCCATTTGAAAACTAATTTATTTCACACTGCTTTTTGTGTTTAGTTTGTTGTCCTTCCGCGTATCTCCGATTAGCACGGTTGGCTACGTACGGTGCAAAAGAAGTTCAACATCCATACATATAACCCATCGGGTTGTTTGAGCATCGGAGTTGTTTAACCATACTTCACCCTGTTGGTCAATGCAGTTTGGTGATGGGGGGGGGGAGCCACGTCTGGTACGGAGATATGAGATAGTCACCGATGTGAGTCAGGACCGCGAATCGAATACTGGTCTCTCAGCGCAGTGCGTTAACCAACCCATCACCGCTCCTCACAGAGCGACATTTGTGAGTGGATAAAGGAATAAAAAGGCAGTGGCAGTGGTGAAAAAGCATGAATTCAACTAACGCTGACCACATTCATCGCTAACCCTGCCATGACAGCTAAGTGTAGAACAGGCTCCTGTTTCGTGCAATGGCTCTCCAGAGTCACTCAAAATGTGATCCTATTAAAGGAATTCCCCCACCCCCTCGCTTTAAGTTGCCGCATCGTGCATCGTTCCACATATTACGTTGCCGATTCATGAAGAAAATATCTACGCAAGTGTAATGTTTTGCATATTTGCATATGCGTTCTATTAAAAAGATTGCGCAAAAATGTTGGCGCAATTTCTTAATGGTGAACACGGGGAGGCGAGCACGGGACTATTTCGCGACGTAATACCGAGCTGTACACGCATGGCGTGTACCACCGAAATTCCCTCCGCCACGTGTTCAGCCTCTATCTGCCAACCCGCCATTTTGTCTGATCACTGTGCACGTGTTAGGCACAAATACTGTGTAGCGTGAGATGATAGTTGAAAAAAAGTACAAAGGGGCTTAGAAAGACGAGTGCTAAAACGCAGAGTAAATGATGACGAGCACCTCTGGAAATGAAAGGCAACGGAAAAGTATTCATCGAGAGGTTAAATTTGAAGTTTTTAAGTGTTTTGAAGCTTGTAAAAAGGCAGTCGATATTGCCGGAACGTTCTGCAATGAAGCCAAAAGGTCCGGGAGAAGGGCTGGCGAAGAGCCCAGCAGAGATCCAGCTCCCTCTGGTGAACATTCCTGTGGCTGCAGTTTCATCGTCAGATGAAAAGGAGTGAGATCCTGCCCCATTCATCCGCATAACTCCACCACCGCTCACCCCAAGAGGCCTCAAGCAGGAAGCTCTTCAAACACCTCTCGTACGTTTTATCGAATTATTTGCATTTATTATTTGTTAGATGTATGTCAACTTAAGATCACATGCATTTTGAACACTTCATGACATTTAGTCACGGATTTTTTTTCCCACAGACATGCCAGCTAGGGAATGCAGTACCTGATTTTAACAGGTCTAAGTTAAAAGTTTACATTGAGTAGAAAAAAGGGGAAAACCTATTCTCATATTTTGGTACCATAATGTAGCTGCTCACCCCGAGCTCTCATTATTCTGATAGTGCATTGTCTTTGTGCTGTACGCCTTTTGGCATACTCTGGTCCTACACCGTTTTGAGACGAGGCTCCAAAGAAAGCTGTCTCTGGTGTGGACCAATCAGTTTAAAAGACAATGCATATATTATCAGAGTATGTTTTTTGTTTCCATTTTGACCACAAGTATTGTGGTTAATGCAGACATGATTCCTTGTAAAAGGTTTCAGTTTGGTGTATTAACATCTTAACACCTTTTTGTAAAATTTCTCAGGTACGCATGCATTATGTAAAGTGCGGGATTCCCGTGTTTGGCTGCAATACATTTCCACATAAGCCACTTCGTTGTGCTATCATTTGTGACCAGGTTGCTTCTGAAAAGGAATTACAGAGCTCAGTGGGCATTATCTGGTGAAATAAAAAATAGTTACATTCATAAGGTGTCCACATTAGAGACTCGAGCCGGCTGAGTCAGCCTGTACCTTATGTATCTCAGCGGCGTCCAACTTGCTCACGTTCAGGATGTCCTTGGCCTCCTGCAGGCCCAGACCGGTCATGCCGCTGGCGACGGCCGACTGCCTTCCAGCGCGGCCGCGCGCCTCCGCTGCTGCCCTGCTCGCTGAGCCACGCATGCCCCTCGTCACTGCAAGCCCACACTCGCGCCTGCTCTCCCCATGCATCTTTGCCATTGCTACATCCGAACCGGGGCCAGCGCAGGGGTCCTCGGGGTATATGGGTGGTTTTCCACTGCCTATTTGGCGTGCCGAGCCAGACATCCGAATTTGGCTCGGCGGGGGGGGGGGGTGTCAAGCAGCCACCACGAGAGTGTGGAATTTATACCTCTGGCTCAACAAGAGCTGTCAAGAGAAATGAGCAAAGACACCACTGAACAACACAAGCCAATTCGGAAACGCACAACCCAATGCCACAGTAGTTACCTTTCTGTATAGTGCTCAGCTGGTACTGGCTGGCACGTGACGTTTCTCTGCAGCATGGAGACCCAGCTAACGAGAAATTAGCTTTGCTTGCACACTGTTCAGTGTTACAGTGTTGAGTGTGATTTTCAATTTTTTCAAACTTTAATGTTTTAAGGGTCACCACGCTGCTCCCCCCACCCCACTTAAAAAAAACATCTATATAACACATGATATATCCACCCAGGTTATTTCAAGAACACGCTGCAAATGACTTTATTACTACCTGCAAATTCCTGGCGCACGGCCCGTGAGAACGCTTTGCCAACCACCTGAGCTCCCAGCATGACGATCTGAGCCAGGTAGCGAGCCTGTGTGAGCACACGAAGCAGAGGGTGAGCTGTGACTGTAAAGCATACTTCTGTTGAATAAAAACTCCACGAGACTGATATTCTCCACATGGGATATCACGGGCCGAAAAGTTGTGGTTAGGAAATTAGTGTAGTGTGTAGGCATCATCAGTCTATCTACTGCTGGATGAAGCCCCGTATAGATCGTGCCAGTGTGTTTTGTTTAATAACAGTGTGGTACATGCAGGTGGTGTGTTCTGCCCTGAACATTAACGCATCATAATGGAGATAAATCACACGACTACATCCTCGTCCAGAGGACGACGGTACGTTTTTTTTCGTGGCTCGGTGCGAAGTTTAACATAACGTCTGGAATGCAACCCCACAACCACATCATTGGGGGGCGAGTACAGTACTTTAAGCGATCACTTAAGGGTGCCACGGCCCACAAGGGGGTGTTGTGGTGGCATTTGTTTTATCTGCCCCAGTGCCGAGGTTTTCAACAATACAAGAGGCGCTCATTTAAGTTCCGAGTCGAGCTCGAGGTTTTGCCCAGGAGCGAGCTCAAACGAATTCCCGTTAACGCATCCAGCACGCCCCGCGGCGGACCGCGCGGCCTAACCCGCTCCTACCGCCCAGGGGACGAGGAGAGCGGCGAGGATTCTAGTCGAGGGGGGGGTGGGAGTGGTGTTTGACCGAGAAACCACCCCGGCTCTTCGAGGGGAGGAGGCTGGAGGGAACCCGCGTGTGAAGCGGCGGACTCACCATGACGCAGAGAGATTTGTCGGCTGAGGAGGTGGTCACTGGTTTTGTGTCTCTCCCCTCTCTGAATCGCGAGGTGCTAAAGTCAAAAAGCGCCGCGCCGGGGCTTAAAGGACACACGCGGTGGATCGATTCGTCGATTCAGTTCCAGTCCGCGGAGTGTTGCGTCGAATCGACGGGCGCGCTCTCTCGTTTGAGAGTTTGTCTCTCGTTTGTTCGCTGTCGGTTTTTTATTATAAATTTTTAAAAATCGAATTGGGGCGACGGACGGAGACAAGCGGCGGCGGGAACTCGCCAACAACGACGACAACAACAAACTACAATAAAAATCGAGACGAGGAATCGACGGGCAGTTAATCGTAATCGCCGACTCACTCGCTTGGGTCGTGCCGGAGATTCTTTACCGTAATCTCCGGATAGAGAAACCCGCGATTACAGTGAGACGCACCACACACTGGCCGCGCGGTCGCCAATTAAAGCCCTACAAATCTGACTACGCGCAGATATGAACAAATAGACCGGATACCAAGACGATTTCCCGCAACTTTTTGCTTTAAAATCCACACGAAAGGCGCCTTTCGTATAGTCAGAATACGGTAACAGCCCGCGTGGTGCCGGCGATTAATCGATTAATCGAAATCGTTCGTGGCGTTCGCCAATTACGAATCGTGAGTTTGCTGCTGGTCAATGTGCGCTTTGCGATTCGTGTAACAAAATAAAAATGATTTAATTCATATCCGGACGTTGTACCAACCCCCAAGAGGGCTGCGTGGGGAACGGGGGAGACGGACGGCAAAAGGGGGTCGATTGTTTAATCTTCGATCGCCCACCGATTTGTAATCGGATCGATAACGGAATCGGTGTGAAGGGGGCAGGAATCGACCCGCGCTGTCAAGGGCGCGCACTTAAACTGCGGCGGGGAACTCCGGAACCGATTCGATTCGGAATCGAGTCGCGGCGAATCGAGTTCCAACGAACGGGGGAAGGGGGGGGGCCCAGCTGTGTGGGGTACCCCCCCTGGGTGGGGGCTCCCCCCATCATCGTTGTTGGGGAGTCACATGTTGTGGGTATTGCGTCATTGCATTGTAGCGTGACGTAATTGCAATTTGTAAATGACGTCATTGCTCCTTGGATACGAGGTCATTGTTCTTTCTGCACTACGTCATTGTTCTATGGGCACGAGGCCATTGGTCTTTGAGCACGACTTTTGCACGTGGCTTTTGAACGTGGCCGCCGATCTCGGGACAGGAGGCTGCTGTGTCGTTATTCAAAGACTCTGGAACAATCGTACCCCGTGTCACCCTGGCCCAGTCACGATTAAAGGTTGGGGGGCAGCGAGGTGCAGCAGCGGGGGGCAGCGGGGTGCGGGTCAAGGTTAGGAGTTGGGTCCGTCGTGGTTTTTGGGTCAAGATGAGTTTTGAGCTTTCCGAGTTTGTTTTGTAGAACCAGCTGAGAACCAGAGAAACCAGAGTGAGTGGGAGTCGGGTTGTAGGGACCGTCAATGTAAAGAGGATTCGGGTTTAGCACCGTTGGCTAAAAACCGAATCCGATTCGCACGTACCGTGCAAAAGAAGTTCAGTGTACATTACATATAATCAGGGCTCGGAGTAAGGGGTTATTTAAGTTTAGGGGTTAGGAGCTGGGTTTGTTCGAGATTAGGGGGCCATGGTCGTTAGGCTTTGCGAATGAACATCACGTTCCATTTTGTCGTGGCCAAATGAAGAGCCGTTGTTTTGATTTTCAGTTAGAATTTATTTAGCCGTTCAGCTGCTTCGAGAGATGTAAGTGCTGCGCAATTACTGGTAGGAACCCACTGGTTCCACCAGCCCACAGGGGATTGTGTCCGTCCGTCCGTCGTGCAGGGAGGGGCTGGGTGGGGAGGGGCTGGGTGGGGCTGGGTGGGGCTGGGTGGGGAGGGGCTGGTCACCCCGTGGTGCCCTTATAAAACTCAACGTTTAACCTACTCACGCCGGCTTGTGCCCGCCCTCACAGTCGGGCATATTTGCGGAATACACCACGCCGCCGTTGACCCTGGCCATTGACCGAGCAACCCAACGTTCCTACCAGCTCCCTCCGCAGGAATGTGCTAACCGTGGTAAATGTAGCGGCCTCCGGTGATCGGAGATGTAACTCTTTGAATAGACGTGGGTGTCCAGTGCTTTGTCAATCCACAATATAAAGGCTACCCCACTTTGTGCCGGTCACGTGGGTTGTTTGACCACACTTCACGCTGGGAGGCCTGTGGAGATTGAGCAGGCCCCGGTTCAGGTATCAGCCCTGGCTGGGAGTCAAACTCAGGTCGCCAGGTTTATAAGCGCAGCTCCTTTCAGCAATGCACCCACACGAATTATAGAAGCATGGATTGTTGATTTCTCACGGGCACGATTCTATTGCGAGCTTGGACAATGATACGGGGTTTCCCTCCACATTTAGAAACATGTGTTTAAGAGTATTTGGCTGCTAGGAATTTCCACATGAACTACTTCATTCGGCTATCATGTGGCCAGGTCGCTTCTGAAAAAGATAGAAATATAGCTTAGTGGGCCTTACCTGGTAAAATAAACAAAGGTTTTGTTCAGTTTGATACGGATCAATGCGTCGATACACTCCACTGAACGACACTGCGAGCGGTGGCGGGATTCACGTCCGTTTTATTGAAAACTTCTTAATCAACGAATGTCTTCACCTCCAGCGATGCAAGCCACGATTGAGTTGCATCTAAGGCACCTTTCACCACAGTACGTATGAGGGGGTGGCCAAACTTCCCGACTCTGGGAAGAGAGCCGCAAGCCAAGATCTCCACGTTCCGCTGGTTGTTCTGTGGAGTTTGAAATTTAGATACCTGCAGTGGTGCGCCCTGGGAGTGCTCATTGCCTGGCTCCGCTTCCAGAAGTGCCCCAATACACCAGCAGATTTGTTTGTTCCCGTTTCAACTAAACCTCTATTGAAAAAAAACATCTGCGTCTCTATCCGAAAAGGAAAAATATAACAGGTGACATTTCAGGCAATGGCTCTTCTTCATAACACATAAAAACATAACTTCTGAAGAAGGGCCATTGCCCAAAACGTCCACTGTAATATATTTTCCTTTAGGGCAGTGTTACCGACGAATTTGTTGGGAGTTTTTTTTGTTATTTGTTCTTTAGCACCACTGCCCTTGCAGCAGCAGCATCACCAAATGATTTGTATCTCCATTAACCCGGTTTGACCACCCCTGCTATAAATGAAATACAGCATTTCCATCACTCGGTAGTGCAAACTCATGTCTTTTTTTAAACAATGATCTGCAAGTTCACATTTAACCAACAGACTACTCTCACAGTGAACATACACGCAGCTCAATTGAGCGAGAGATTTGACCACAAGTGTGAAGTCACACTGCAATATCACCTGAACTAATCAGTTAGCTGAAGATTAGCGTGGGGGAGGTTGGTGACCACCAGGATGGAGAGGGGGTCCCGTGGGAAACAGCCCGAGGGATGCTCGACAGGCTGCGGCATGAACACCGTGCAGGATAAATTATGAATGTGCGCGGGGAAACGTCGGCCCCACGTTGCGGTGACGAATCATAAAATACGCAACATGAAGCAAGTGTCTTACAAGTGCCTTATTGGTCGCGAAAGCCTACGTGTTAAAAGTGCCTTACTACAACCGCGTTGACCAGAGGTGTGGACATGTGACTTTGTTGCCTTGGTAACCTCTGGGAAGGGGGCACGGGGGCCAGTGGTCTCAACTAGGTCGACAAACGTACAATGCGGAGAGCCACTGGTCGAAAGGGTTGTAGGAAGTGGCACATGAGATTAAACATTTCACACTAGGTCCTACCTGCCCAGTGCATATGATGAAAGCACCTGTGGCATTAATCAAATATTCATCCAGAAAATCCTTACAAGTTTCCAAACACTTTTCAAAAGAGGGCCCCCCACTTGGCCAATTCCATGATTGCGTTTTTGGATTCATGCCAGAGAAAAAAAAAGATTACCCAAAGAAAACCCACCACACATACAGGGGGCTATATAACACTCAAAGCCCCACACAGGATGCAAGAATCCATCCGTAGTACAACAGATCCCCTGCAAGCCCAGGGGGTTTGGGAGTTTTATAAAGTTGCATGATGGACCAACCCTTTCCTCCAAAGTGCTGGATCACAGGCATGCCGCCACCACCGTGGTCACTAAAGCTCAGTGGATCCTCCCTCTCCGAGGCCTTGTGCGTGTCGACACAAACGGCTGCTCTCAGTTCGTGTCTGGCGCGTGCCTTGATGCAAGACCCAGGATGTGACTGCGATGATGACAACGAACACGAAGAATACAAATGGAGGATCCGAGCGATGAGAATAACGGAGCATTGGAGGGAATGTACGTGCACATATGCAGCCCGTCTGTCAATGCACTGCTGGATGAGGGCCTCCACGTGTCTTGCGTAACCGTGAAGGGAATTTTGACCATACATCACTATGCTGGTCAGTGCATACTGGTTAAGGTGGGGTGCAGGGGGGGGAGTACAGACAAACAATGGAGCTTGCTACACTGCTCTTCACTTCCCACAGCGCCTCCTATGACCACACCTGTATTCTGTACACGGTGGTCAGCTGAGCATTATTCAGGTGAACCCTGTTTAACTGCTAGATCTGGCAGGATCGGGCACACATCCTGAGTTATTTGCTCATAGGCTGGGAATGTACAGTACACGAGTAATGGACACGTGCACACAAGGACTGCATTTTGTTTTCGCGTTCGCGCTGTTATCGCCGCTTTTGGGTCATCCCGCGGCGTGCTGTTGGGGGGGGGGGGTGGGGAGACTCCACCAGCGCGTGGAGCGAAATGGAAGCACGTTGTGCCGAACAGCAAGAGCGCAAGCACGACGCGAACGCGGTGCCGGAAGAGCTCTGCGGTAATCGTAAACGACGAAGGCGAGCCGGGTGGAACACAGGAGAAGGTGAGCGCGGCGCAGGCGGCGCCGGCCCCCCACGCGGCCCCATCACACGTGGTTACTGGCCCCGTCACGTGTTGTTGCTGGCTCCATCACGCGTTGTTGCTGGCCCCATCACGTGTGGTTGCTGGCTCCATCACGTGTGGTTGCTGGCTCCATCACGCGTTGTTGCTGGCCCCATCACGCGTTGTTGCTGGCTCCATCACGCGTTGTTGCTGGCTCCATCACGTGTTGTTGCTGGCTCCATCACGCGTGGTTGCTGGCTCCATCACGCGTTGTTGCTGGCTCCATCACGTGTTGTTGCTGGCTCCATCACGCGTGGTTGCTGGCCCCATCACGTGTGGTTGCTGGCCCCATCACGTGTGGTTGCTGGCCCCATCACGCGTTGTTGCTGGCCCCATCACGTGTGGTTGCTGGCTCCATCACGCGTTGTTGCTGGCTCCATCACGTGTTGTTGCTGGCTCCATCACGCGTGGTTGCTGGCCCCATCACGTGTGGTTGCTGGCCCCATCACGTGTGGTTGCTGGCCCCATCACGTGTGGTTGCTGGCCCCATCACGTGTGGTTGCTGGCTCCATCACGTGTGGTTGCTGGCCCCATCACGCGTTGTTGCTGGCTCCATCACGCGTGGTTGCTGGCCCCATCACGTGTGGTTGCTGGCCCCATCACGTGTGGTTGCTGGCTCCATCACGCGTTGTTGCTGGCTCCATCACGTGTTGTTGCTGGCTCCATCACGCGTGGTTGCTGGCCCCATCACGTGTGGTTGCTGGCCCCATCACGTGTGGTTGCTGGCCCCATCACGTGTGGTTGCTGGCTCCATCACGCGTTGTTGCTGGCTCCATCACGTGTGGTTGCTGGCCCCATCACGCGTTGTTGCTGGCTCCATCACGCGTTGTTGCTGGCCCCATCACGCGTGGTTGCTGGCCCCATCACGCGTTGTTGCTGGCTCCATCACGCGTTGTTGCTGGCTCCATCACGCGTTGTTGCTGGCCCCATCACGCGTTGTTGCTGGCTCCATCACGTGTTGTTGCTGGCTCCATCACGCGTTGTTGCTGGCTCCATCACGCGTTGTTGCTGGCTCCATCACGCGTTGTTGCTGGCTCCATCACGTGTTGTTGCTGGCCCCATCACGCGTTGTTGCTGGCTCCATCACGCGTGGTTGCTGGCTCCATCACGCGTTGTTGCTGGCTCCATCACGCGTTGTTGCTGGCTCCATCACGCGTTGTTGCTGGCTCCATCACGCGTTGTTGCTGGCTCCATCACGTGTTGTTTCTGGCCCCATCACGCGTTGTTGCTGGCTCCATCACGTGTTGTTGCTGGCCCCATCACGCGTTGTTGCTGGCCCCATCACGCGTTGTTGCTGGCTCCATCACGCGTTGTTGCTGGCCCCATCACGCGTTGTTGCTGGCCCCATCACGCGTTGTTGCTGGCTCCATCACGCGTTGTTGCTGGCTCCATCACGCGTTGTTGCTGCCTCCCGGGGCCCGTGCCGCCCACACGCGCTCGCCCCTTATGTAGGTGGCGCACACCTCCAGGCTCTGGCTGATGAGCACAAAATCTAGACGGGGAGGACAGCATTGCGGACGAGATGTCCATTTCCTGCTTTTGGAATCTAGAGAAAGGTCGCAATTTTAATTTGGGCGCTGGCCCACAACAGCCTCCTCTTTAAAATCGATACGATGATGTCAGAACATACGAGCTGGTACCATGCGTCAGTTTTATACACTCCGGTGGTGATATGATTATTATTCAGTTTGTTTACCCACGAAAGTATCACAGAGTCTCAAGACTCATTTTCAAGAGGGTCCTACCAAGTCTTCGGAGTAGGGAGTGATATTACCACGTGTAATCTTAACAGAGAATACACAATTATTGGTTATCTTCGAAGTATTTTGTGATTTCAGTTCATGCGAGTTAGAAAATGCAGTGCTCCGTATCGCTCTCCATCCAGTTGAGAGCAAGCTGCATGCTCCCACGAGTTCCCCGTGAGAACGATTCGGGGGACGTTGGTGACACACCAGCACACACGTACGCGCTTACCTGCGTCCGTGCCGTAGTCGAGGGTGCCCTTGCGATCGCTGATGCCCAGCATCTGGGCCGGGTGAAGGGAGGCAGCCTCAAGGGCACACTCCACTGAGCATCCTGGACACGCGCACGTGGGCACACACACACACACGTCAGCATATGCTCGGCAACGGACTACTCAACACGTTTCTCAATGACACTGCCCTAAAATGAAAAAAAAGAAAATTTGTAAAAAAAAGGTAATGTTTCGGCCAATGGCCCTTCTTCGGCAAGATAGAGTATTTATTGCCAGTCTGGCTCTGTGCGGGCCCCAGCATGGATCGGCTGCTCTTCCAATGCAGTGGAAAAAAAGGTATATGCGGATGAAGAGGCGCAACGCCGGTTCAGTGGGGGTGCGCGTGGCGTCTCGCATTGCACGGGGTCCGCCGCTCGTCACCTGAGGCCTGCCGGAGGTGACGCACGCACATGTCCATCGTGGCGATGCTGCCGCTAAGGGTCTTGGTGCCTGCTCACGCGCGCAACCACGCATTCGCACGCACGCACGCGCGTTCACAGACGTAGGTTCACGTGCGCGCAGACTTGCGCCGCAAGAGGAGGGGGTTTTAAACGCCCGGCGACGGAAAGACGCGTGGAGGAGGTGCGGGCGCTACCGGCCACGTAGGCGTGCAGGCCCTCGATCTCGATGGTCTGTTGGCCCAGGTGGTGCCGCCCCTCGGGGAGACCCATCGCCATGATGGCGTCGGTGACCAGCACGAGGCCTGCGCACACACACATGCACTACAATGGCTAGATGTGGTGTCATAGAGTGGGAGTACTTGCTATGTTTCACGTGGTACAAAGTATAGGTATCGGCTGGGTGTGGTATAGAGAAGGGTACTGGCTAGGTGCGGTCCCGGCGAGGGTGGTACCGGCTGGGTGTGCTCGATGGGCGATGCGCAGCGCGGCCGGGTTCGTGTGGATGCCGTCGGCGATCATGCCGTAGAAGACGCTTCGCCCGGGTGGCACGCGGTCGCTCGTCAGCAGCCCCACGATGCCCGGGTCGCGGTGGTGGAACTGCGCAGAGCAGCGACGATACGCTCAGCCGCCTCGCCGCCTCGCGGCACTTGCACGCTTCATTAACGGTTGAGGCTACGAGTTTGGCACGGAGCTCACGGAGACCGAGAATTTGAAGTCTTTAAATCTTAAACATTCAAGTAAAACGCAATAGATCAGGTGCTGTGGTATGAACAAGCAATTTCAAGGCTGCACCTTCACTACCGTGCTAACTTTGTAGCCTTAATCACGGTGACCGCGGGTAAACGGTCGTCACGCAGGGCAGCAGGGGACAGCCGACGCCGCAGCACGCGCCGCCTCACCGGCACCATGGCGTTGAAGAGGTGCGTGATGAAGCAAGCACCTTCCTCCACCACCGCTTCGGCCTGGCACAGGTTGGCAGTGGAGTGCCCTAGGGGCAAGACGGAATCACGTGGTGTCAGCAGGGAGGGACATGAGAGCCCGGCACAGCGACCACCACTCACCAGTTGGTGGCCTTGCCACTACGCACCTCCGATTAGCACGGCTGGCTACGTACGGTGCGAAAGAAATTCAACATACATACATACGCAACTTGAGCCGGGTTATCTGTTATTCATGCATGATAGTGCTGGAGGGCGTGTGGCAATTTGGCGCCAGCCATCATAGAGTGCGGTCGTGTCGCTACAGTTCTCTGCGGTGAGTACAATGTCTAGAATAAAACCGGCGCTCCACCTCTCTAAATAAAATCAACGCTGAACCGCTTGTGCGTTCCAAGATTCAGTGGTGAACAGGACCCACCCTGCAACTTGCAGACATCTCGGGTGCAGGATAGGGTCAAGCAAGCACTCCATGCATTCAAATTCTCATCGTCTCTATGGAGTGATGTCTTTGTATATGTGTAAAGTGTGTGTGTGTCGCCTCCACAGTGGGCGGCACAATCGCTGTCTTTGCGAGGAGTGCCGGCACGTCGCACCCAGGGAGACGCGGACCCCGCGGCGTGTCAGCTCCCGCGTGACCTCTCCGCTGCGCGGCATCTCCGGCGCGAGCGTGACGAGCGCCACGTTCGCCAGGTCCCCGTACGTGTCCAACACGTCCTGCATGCCGCGGCGCTCGAAGCTGCGCAGCAAGAGCTCGGGGTGCGCGCCCTTCTTCTCCAAGCTGATGAACGGGCCCTCCAGGTGCACGCCTGCGTGCGCGCACGCGCGTGGCGATAAATTCAGGTGTAGGCCGAGCCTCCAAGCCAATTTTTGCTGAGACCGTGCGATTCGGAGCACTTTTCCAATCCGCTGACGGGTAAGGGCGCCCTCGTACTTCACCACGCTGCTCGGTGCGATTGGGTGAAGGGAAAGGCGCAAGGCGAATTCAGATTTATTCATAATCAACGTTTTTGGGTTTAGATCGCGTTATTTCTAAATGTGTCGTAACCCTCCACCACCCGACACGGCCAATCAGTAAAAAAGTGTCACGTTGACAAAAGACAAATAGTTCACTGCTTTAGCCCACCGGTGTGTTGAAGCGTGAAACCACAACATTTAGAAATAACGTGATCTAAACCCAAAAACGTTGATTATGAATAATATTGGTCGCGAAAGCCTACGTGTTAAACTGAATTCAGATTTAGTTTGCCGCTGACGTTCGCAGGGTTCAGAGCGCAGTGTGTAAACCACTGCAGTTATTCCTTGCTCAAATGGGCATTCAGGCAGTGCTCATTTCCTCGTTAGAGCCCTGAGCCAGTGGTGGGAATTCCTCATTTCCATGGCAGGTATGAGTCTATTGAGAAAAAATCACCACTGTTGATTTCTCCAAAGCGGTACCAATTCTATTGACCCTGGAGCGATGATTAGTTGAGTTAACCCGCAAACAGAGGAGTTGAACTCGCAACGGTCTGATTGCGAGCCGCTCGCTCTCCCGCCGAGGCATCTCGCCAGAGTCCTAGTCGAGTTGTCGACGACCAGTGGGACGTTAACCAAGTCAGAGTCTGTGGACTTAACGTAGTGATTCTCTTGGACTAGTCGAGTAAAGCAAACGTTTAGCCTGCTCTTCGTCAATGTGTTTTCATCACAAATTTGGTTAACAGATGAACACTGCCCGCACGACCAGAGGAGAAAGAGGACCGCAGCAGAACAATGGCAGGGCTGGGGGTGGGGGCGACCTTGGCACGGCGGAGGAGCATTTACGGAATTGAGAAACGTTGCACCATTGTTTCAACTGCCGACGCTGAGAGATCAAACTAATCTCCCGGCGACCTCTGCATTGCAAGTTCAGGTGTGCTAACCATGACACTGCGGAGCCAACGGCGTGAATGTGTTGAAGCGCAAAACGTCACTGATTGAGGGACGCAGACGCACCGAGTGTGCCGGCTCCGTGGGGGCCTCCCTCCGTGCGTGGAAGCCTGGGTAGAACCTGCTCGCTCACAAACAACAGCAGCAGCAGCAATCGCCAATCACCAATAAGTGGCGGTGATGTCGCCATGGTGTTCGTGCCAAGCTATGCACGAGCACAGTTGGCTACGTACGATGCGAAAGAAGTTCAACATACATACATACATAGGTGCACGTTCAAGACACTTGAAGTGACAAAGGCTTGCTTTCAAGGTACATGTTCGGGTGTTGTGGGTTGATCAAGATGAATGGTAGATGCACCCTCTGTGCTCCCCACTGTGCCAACTTGCTGTGTTTAATCTGCCCAAAGCTCTAGTCGTTATTATCCCCCCCTTATTCATCCAAATAGACGTTGCTTGTTAATACGGTGGCTGGGCATCCGGGTTACATGACCCAGCCAATGCATAGTTTCCTGCCAAGGAGATCACTGATGGAATAAAGTCCATATATGTTTGGAGGACCTGTGAACTCCACACACTGTTCGATTTAGTTCCACCCGAAATGGATCACATGCAAACCAGAACAAATATGTCAGGCTTTGTCCATTAATTCCTGTAAAAGGGTATACATTTTTTGGATATAAAGAGGGCATTATGGTGGCCAAGAAGACCCAGAGCTTCATGTGGATCAAGTGGTGAGGAGCTTCCAGAAAGCGTTATTTATGCAACTGATGAGAAGATAATACCGCTCGGCTGAATCAGTGAGGCCTCCACCTCCAGACCGGGGCTGGTCATGAGCTTATTGGACACGTATAGGAACCCCTCCAACCTCTCTACAACCACCCCATTACTGAGGAAGAGTTGAAGGGTAGGAGTGTTTGATGAGATAAAGCACCTAGGCAAGTGTTTTGTTCTGTTGGAACACCTCCATGAGCCACAGTTTCTGGACTGGATACCCAACAATGCCTTAACAGTTCCATAACCAACACTCATGAACCTCACGCATTACTCCTCAGCATCAGCAGAGGGGAAAGATGCCAATTTCCACATAAAAATGCTGATCAAATTCTCACTTGCAACTTTCAACAGCAGGCTGAGACAAGGCTACTGTGGGTTTGAATGGGGTCTGAGGTGGATGCTCAGTCCCACAATGATGAACAGAATGCACATGTTACAGATGATAGGCAAATAGTCAGTGTACAGATCATCTCATGGACACACACACTCCCACATGTACACTTAAGTGGACACTGTTGTCATGCATTGATACGCGCAGACATCACCCACCCTTGTACGAACGAACACGACACACGTACGGCACCTCATGGTAGAGCTGCGGAGGGGAGGTGATGAGCGTTGGGCAGAAGGAGGTGACGCCCTGAGTCAGCAGCTTCTGAGCAACCAAAGAGAGCCCTTCCTGTAGCCCTGATCCACCAGACGAAAAGTCCACCCCGTAGCCCCCTGCAGACACAAAAACAAGATCCCCCATTTTTCGATTTAAAGCTTTCGTGACTGCAAGGATTCATCTTCTTGGTTCTTTCGGTAAAGTCACGTGACTTTACCGAAAGAACCAAGAAGCAGATCCCCCATGTAGCCTAAACACACCGATGGGTAATGTACTGTTAGTGAGTACCTGATAAGGACAACATTTACCAGTTAAATAAAGCACACGCACAGGCACAGACATATGCTCACAACACACAGCAGCGCATAAGCTTCAGATGCTTATACGTTATTGGAAAACCGTACCGACCTCTGTTAAAATACACGAACCGCAAAATTAATTAAAGGAGCACTTAATCGTAATCGAGAGAGCTGTGAGCATATTACCATTGATTGGCCGTGTCGGGTGGTGGAGGGTTATGACACATTTATAAATAACGCGATCTAAACCCAAAAACGTTGATTATGAATATTACCATTGAGTTGAACGTCGATGAATCCGGGAGCGAGGATGAGACCGTGGCAGTCCACCCTGCGGTCGGCGTGCACCTTCTCATCGAAAAAAAGTTTTTCAGGATCAAGGATCCGTCCCGATCGCACCCACAGATCGTCTCTGCCCGGCAGAGGAGGAAAGGGACAGGAAATGTATGTGGCTCGTCCCAACATGCATTGGGATAACGAGACGTTAACACAGTGGCTCTCAATCTATTTGGTACAGCAGTCCCCTCAATCAAGACCACTGGTTCCCATGCCCCCTCTTCCCCCAGCCACTCATGGCGCAACCATCATAGGTTAAAAACCTAAGATTGGTGACAGCTTCTGCATACGGGACTACAAGTTTGAGAATGTTACTCTGATAAATTCCATACGCAGCTCAATCTTTATTGAGTGTAAGATGTGGTGTAGTGACGTACCATTAGCCTACAGGCAGATATTGAAACCCTTTATTAGTAAGTTCCCCTGCACGGTATCCATTCCAAAGCCTGCACCTCCCTCGAAAGGATTTGGAGAACACGCCCCATGGGTTGAGGAACGCTACTTCAAGGGAAGACGCAAACAAAAAATAACTGCTCTTGCAGCTAAGCGTACGGGCTGTGTAGGTACGTACACATTTTCCCAAAGGCAGCCTTTACCTTATCAGCTTGTGGTCTTTGAGAAGCAGGCAGTTGATAAATTGCGTGATTGGCGCGTCTCTCACAGCCTGGTGAGAAGGCATGGCCATGCGACACTTCGCCCTGTGCAAAGCAAAAGACACGTGACGTACTTTCAGGCAGTTTATGCAGTCTGTATTTATAACTGGAAACATCTGAAAGAAAACTTTTCACATTTTCGAATTTTTGGGCCCCCAAAATGTATGACCTGCAGGTTGATTGTTTCACTCATAGGGGTAGGGTCAGTCTAAAGGTCTACATTGTTTTTTGTAAGTATCCTGCAATACACTTGAGCAGATTTTATTCCCATAATCAGTGAACCAAGAAGTTATTCGCTGCCAGTGCAGGGTCACATTAAAGCTAAAGAGTGGTTGCCACTAAAAAATAAAGTTTATGCTTATTGAGCTTATTCAACGAATCATCATCGAATATGGTCAATCCACTGATGAATGAAGGCCTTAATGGTAGGTTTTTACCCTTTTAACTGGTACAAAACTGACACCTTTATTCAAGGCATCATGTTTGCAATGACCACAACACAAGTAGTCAATAAAGCAAACAAAAAGAAGCAACTCTGATAAGGATAATAATATGCACTGTCCTTGAAGTTGATTGTTGCATATTATTATCCTTATCAGAGTTGCTTCTTTTTGTTTGCTTTATTGACTACTTGTGTTGTGGTCATTGCAAACATGATGCCTTGAATAAAGGTGTCAGTTTTGTACCAGTTAAAAGGGTAAAAACCTACCATTATATTTTGCCACTGGTAAAAGAGATCTCATAGAATGAAGGCCTTCATAAACCGCTATCATCTCTCAAATCACGATCTTGGCTTTGTTACTAATCCACCTTCTACCTACAAACCGAGCTGATTGGAAGAACATGTTCATTTAACAAAACTCCTGTTAAATCAAGAAACGTGTTTACCCTTTATCCGTTACAACTTTGATTATGCTGTTTCTTGCTGGCCGTTTGACGTTCTGGGAATGTTCAGAAATTAATACCCGTCAACCCCTTATCAGTGCCCTACCTTACTACAGACCAATTCAGACCTAATTGGTCACCCCGTGCTTTTATAAATCTCAACGTTTATCCTACAAAGTCCCATCACAAGGGAGAAACACAGACAATTAGACACAAACATTTGTTTTGCTTGCGCCGTATTGGAACGGCTGTACGCAGTATGGACCTGAAAACTCAATTTCCCTGTTACAATACGGGGTAAAACCGTATGCGTTGACACGGTATGGAAAATTGTGTTTTTTTACACGCTTTTATTTAACTCACTCTGTCTGTTGTTGTCGTTGTTGTATCCTCAAATATTGTAACTCAATTTTAACCCACTTCCCAATGTGGTATCGACTGCAAACTTGGAATACTTATGTTATACTGATGACAATACTATATCCTATCATAAAAAAAATATTTAAAAAAATTATTTTGTATATGTTATGTTTCGGCTTGGGTCTAATTGTCCACGCTAAACTGACGTTGGCTGTAAATCATCACGGTCCCTTACGTTATGGCAAGCTTCGGGGCCACTTCCTGGAGTCGTGGAGTTCTTCCATTATTAGCATGGTACTTTTCATTAAAGCGTGTTTTAAAAAAAACGTTTTATTTAGTATTACTTATTTTAAACGTACACCTCCTCTACAGATTGCATCCATACGCGCAGCACCATCTTGCTGCACGTGCTGTTGTTGTTCGTACCACGCGTCACACACACACACTCGGTCACGTGACTCAGTGCGCCGCGTGACCGCCACGTGACCAAGCGCGCCTGGGTTGGGCTTTCTCCTCGTCACGAGTCGCTTTGTGAAGTGGAACAAACAAATAAACAACAACAACAACAACAAACATTCAGCCCGAGCTGTGCCGGGGCTGAACTCCGCAACAGGAGTTTGAGCATCAATGCATCAACGCTCACTCACGCGAGTAGGAAATCACGTTGACTCGTCGTGTCCTATGGTTAAGTTTGCCCCCGTCATAGGAATGTGGAATTTCCACCACTAGCTCTTCAGGGCTGGCAACAGGAGTTTGAGCACCAATACATCAACGCTCACTCACGCGAGCAGGAAATCACGTTGACTCGTTGTGTCTTATACGCATGTCATCTACATTACACGCGCACATCAACACGGGACACAACAATCACAAACATTACCAGGGCAATTGAGGGTGTCAAGTAAACAACAACAACAACCACCATTCGCCACTAAGTGGCGGTGACGTCACCACGACGCTTGTGCCAGGCCATGTGCACCTTGAGGCCACGTGAAGTGTCGAACGCCCGCTGGCCCAGCAGGTGCCACGGGTCGACTGACTGAGATGACCGAGATGACTGGCTGATGCACCACCTGTGCCCCCCTACTGTGCCAACAAGCTGTGCTTTAGCCACCCGGCGCTCCGCTCGTTGTTGTGAGCGTCGCTCCTCCGCCCTCCGTTGTTGCACACACGTACACACGTACACACGCCTTACCCTAGGAGGGTCAGCTGATAACGCCGCTGTTAGCAGGGGGTGCCTGCCCTAGGCTCAAGAGACGTTTCCTTACGGAGCCGAGCTGCTGCTGTTACCGCTGCCCTGGTCTGGACCCCCACACAGAAGCCTAAGAACCTCGCCAGGTGGGGGGGGGGGTAGAGGGGGAGGCACGTGACGCCCGACGTGACGTCATTCGTCAACTCACGGCGTGTGACGTCACGATGGCGTTTTTCCGGTGGTTCCCGGAAGCTCTCGGCATGACGATTGCGGCTCGGCGTGTTGCGTCACCACACACGTGACGTCATTCGTCAACTCACGGCTTATGACGTCACGACGGCGTTCTTCCGGTGGTTCCCGGAAGCTTTCGGCATAACGATTGCGGCTCGGCGTGTTGCGTCACCACACACGCGCCGTGTCGGTCACGAGGCGTGTGACGTCACAGCAGGCGGGACGTCATCGTGCGTCCGATGTTTTTGTTGTCTGTCGCGAGCTTTGTGTGACATCATCGAATGTTACATCATTGAGGTGACATGACGTCACTTGGCATTAAAACGTCACCGACAACAGCAGCCGCCGTTCGCGAACTAAGTTGCGGGGTCGTCACCACGGCGCTTGTGCCAGGCTAGGTGCACGCTAAGTGCCACGCGAAGTGCCGAACGCCCGCCGCTGACAAGGAGGCCACGGGGCAGACCCAGCAGGTGCCATGGGGTCGACGGCTGGCTCGAGATGAGTGGCCGATGCACCACCAGTGCCCCCTACTGTGCCAACTTGCCGTGCTTTAGACACCCGGGGCGCTCCGCTCGTTGTTGTGAGCAGCGTCGCTCCTCCGCCCGTCGCCGCCGTTGTTGTTGTTGCTGGAGGGGTCGGCTGCCTCCAACTGCAACGTCCTTCACAAACTTCTCGACAACCTTCCTCAAATAACACTGCACCCGAGACGTACCCTGGGTGGTGGTGGTGGTGTGGTGGTGGTGGGACACACACACACACGTGTGCCCACACAGATATCTCCCATCGGATTATTATTCGAATCGGCCTCTTTATCTACGAACGACTTCACTGCTGAGCGCGCGGGACGCAACGCGAGTTGAACAATCATCTGGCGCGTGCGGCGTGGAACGCTGAGGAAGTAAGGAGATTGAACGCGGTAAGACGCGGTGGTGGTGGTGCGGTGGTGGTGGTGGTGGTGGTGCGGTGGTGGTGGTGGTGCGGTGGTGGTGGTGGTGCGGTGGTGGTGGTGGTGCGGTGGTGGTGGTGGTGCGGTGGTGGTGGTGGTGCGGTGGTGGTGGTGGTGCGGTGGTGGTGGTGCGGTGGTGGTGGTGCGGTGGTGGTGGTGCGGTGGTGGTGCGGTGGTGCGGTGGTGGTGGTGGTGCGGTGGTGGTGGTGGTGCGGTGGTGGTGGTGGTGCGGTGGTGGTGGTGGTGCGGTGGTGGTGGTGGTGCGGTGGTGGTGGTGGTGCGGTGGTGGTGGTGGTGCGGTGGTGGTGGTGGGCCGAGAGGACTGGAACGGGGGACGGGGAACCTCTGGCGTCTAGGCCCAGGGGTCTGCAACAATAAACAACATTACACAACATTACACAACAATACACAACATTACACAACAATACACAACATTACACAACAATAAATAACAATACACAAGAGGCGCGTTCAGTGCATGTGAGGAACGTCACGAAGCGGTGATTTAAAGAGTCGCAGGTTTGCCGACCACACAGAGTCCCGGGGTCCCTTCCCCCGGGGTCCACTACCACGGCACCACCACCACCGCTCCACCACCACCACCCCGTGTAGCCTCTAGCAGACTGTCTCTGGGGGCAAGTGGTGCTGGCGAGCGGTAGGCCGGACCAGCGCACGAGGTTGTGGGTGGGGTGGGTGGCCACCACCACGCTCAGGGCCACCTTTGTCTCCCTCGTGGCGATCTTTACGCACCGCGCGCCAGGTATTAATTTGAGGCTGAGTCGACCTAGGGGAGGAGGCCCCGTTTCAGATAATCGCCGCTGGTGGTGTTGGTGTTTGTTGGTGGTGGCGGCTGTGACCGGCAATAGAACTCCTTGTGGGTCCGCTGTTGTGTCTCAAGATCTTTGTGCTCCACTGTCGTGCCTAAAGATGCTGGTTATTTCTGCGCGTGTAATAACCGTACATACATGCTGGCACCACAGTCCAATTTTGAAAGATTTACCTGCATATCACTGACTTGGAATATTCATAGCAAGCATTGCCCCCGACTGCAAAAACTTGACAGGACCCTTCGGCCTTGAGACTCCGTGAGTGAGGCTATCCAGAGTAAACAAGTGTAAATACAAACTCCGTGTTAGTCCACGTGCCAGGACTAGATATTTCACTTGTGGATTCCAATTTTAAATGTGGTCAACAATAGTGTGTTATGTCATACACATTTCAAATGAGTGGATTGTCAAATAATTAACTTTTATGACCAATATACATATTTTTGTAGTACTTATGTGGTACCAAATTATGCTCTGACTCAGTGTTCTTCACTAATTTTCAGAGGGGGGGGGCACTTTCGCCGAAAAGACATGAGTTTGAGGACCACCACACATATGAAACCATTAGGGGTTTGACCGCATGATGATGGAGTGTTTTCACATTTGTGTAATGTCGGGGGCCGCACTAAAGGCCACCCAGGGCCTGCCAGTGGCCCATGGACCTTGCAACGAAGAACACCGATCTGAGCCGTGGCCTCTGCGTTTCAGTGTTAATTGTGTCTCAAGGGCCTTTCGTTCATGGTGGCTCAGAGCCAGAGCCGGCCCAGCCACTAAGCGACCCTTGCAATTGCAAAGGGCCCCGTGGCCAGCAGAGGGCCCCCTAGAGTCACTGCTAGCTCGTGGGTGAAAAAAATCATACATCAAAGGGGCCTCCAACCAAATTTTGCTTAGGGCCCCCAAAGGTCTAGGGCCGGTTCTGCTCAGAGCCGTGAGGTTGCTCGTTGAGATTTGCTGCGATGAATGCGCAGATGACCCCCCCCCAACCCCCCCCTCTGCTGATCCTAGGCTGCTGCGAAGAGCTCGTCATGAGCGGGGGTCTGGCTCCCAGCCGGAGCACGGTCTACGTGTCCAACCTGCCCTTCTCCCTCACCAACAGCGACCTGCACAAGGTGCATGGCACCCTGTCACGCACTCTCGCCACCTGCACGTGACGGGTGAACACGAAGTGAACAGGGAGCCGGGGAACACTGAAGCTAGAGTTCGAGGTAGGTAGGGATATTGTTCGGTTGGCTAGTCTGGTTATAATCGAGGATGGGGATCGTGCAAGGGGCTGTTTTCCTTGGTTTAGCTCAAGGTGAGGCTACCGTTCGGTGTGCCAGTGTGGTTAGGAGTAGGGCTTTTGTCCGATTGGCTAGTCTGGTAATAATTAAGGATAGGGATATTACTCCAGGCTGGTTGTCTTGGAATAGGAGTAGAGCTGGTGTTTCGTTGGCTAGTGTGCCATGTACCATTCCACTTTAAACCGACCTCTACATTCGTTTTATACTTCTGATTTTTACAGCGCCTCACTCCATCCGTGTAGTGAAAAACCGGAACCTCGGTCTATTTTCTTCGTCACTTTTGTCTCACTTTTTTCCCGTGGGTTCAGCAGATATTTCGTTTGCCAGAAATTGGCACTGCCTGCCTGTGGCGAAAATGTGGATTTTTTTTTTTTGTAAAGGTCATAACAGTGGAGGTGACAATCCTTGTAACTCCAGGCCATTTTGTTTATTATCCGTATAAATAAAGTCATCTGTGATGTGTTTTTTTGTTTCTTCCGAGAGCGAAACAGCACGGCCGCGAAAACCTGTAAACTAATTGGTACCATAAGGGTGTTGCTCCTCGGGTTGTACCAATTTGTGTACTGCTGCTTGTACGATGTCTTTCCTCCTTCCTATGTGCACTTTCTCTTTGTCAAACAGTGGGGAAGTTTTTGTGGCAGGAGAGCGGGCGACTGTGGTTGGAGACGTTATGATTGAGAAAGTCACATTATAACATGTTATTAGTTTTCTTGGTTCTTTCGGTAAAGTCACGTAGAAGGGAAATAATAAAAGAATAAAAATAAAATATAATAAAATACAATTCTCACGACGTTTCGGCCACAACGCAAGTAGTCATCCTCAGGTGAAGAACAGGTCTGTCGGAAAGACAGCGTCTGAAATGACGCTGTCTTTCCGACAGACGTCGTGAGAATTGTATTTTATTATGTTTTATTATTATTATTTTATTATTTCCCTTCTACGTGACTTTACCGAAAGAACCAAGAAGTTGAATCCCTGCAGTCACGAAAGCTTTAAATCGAAATATTATGGGTTATTTCGGTAAGTCACGTAGATAGAAAATAAAATAAAATAAACTGATCAAATAAAAGAAAAAGAAAAATTTTAAATGCAAATAATAAATTTAAAATGATAAAGCAAAAAACCCACGACGTTTCGATCGCAACACAAGCGGTCTTCATCAATATGAATTCCTGCAGTCACGAAAGTTTTATGTCAAAATCACATAACATTTTCAGTTAAACGTTTCAGCAACGCTATTTATTGAAGCTGATCTGGAAATCACATAAATGCCGGTTGACATTGAGATGAAGCCGAGGTATATTTTCATCATAATTGACCAAGTGTTCTAAAGAGCTGTGTTTTATCTTGTGTTTCAGATCATGGAAAAGCATGGTAAGGTTGTTAGGTAAGCAAATTATGCATTCATGAATCTGGCAGACGTAACGTAGTGACTGGGTGGCACAGTGATCAGCACACATACTTATTGTATATATTTTAATCCAACCCGAGCAAATAATAGTTTACTTCTATTGTATTTACATGGTTTCCCCAAATGCTGTATGGGCTTAAACGTGTTTTATCAATGTGTAATACACAAGTTGTCAATGTCATCTATCATTCGCTTAAATAAGTTTGATCAAATTGCACACTGACCGTTCACATTGCTTGCTCACGCCACTGCTGCTGGAAGGGACTACACTCGAGGGAGCTCTAGAGAGACTGGCTGACATTTTCAACACGAGCCCGGTGTCTTGGAAGAAGCCGGAGTGCCCAGACTTTGCCCCACGAAACACGACCTGCCAATCGAATAACCGGTGTGCCCTTTTAGACTGCTGGGTGGACAGAGGCACGGGGGAAATTAGGAAACCGGTATAATTTAGTGTTTTTTGTGCTTTATGTGATTCGTGCATTATACGGGCATCCTTTGTACGTGTAGAACTTCTTTTGCACCGTACGTAGCCAACCGTGCTCATCGGAGGTGCGGAGGAAGGACAAGAAACGATACAAAAAAAGTAGTTCTAAAGAAATTAGTTTTCAATCTAGATTTAAAAGTGCACAACTTCAGTGGCTTCCTAATATCGGAAGGAAAAGTGTTCCACACGGCCACAGCAGCGCATCCGAACGCGCACGATGCAGCGACTGTCTTTGTTCGATAGCCAGCCTAAATTCCCCTGCGCGTCTCCTGCAGGGTGACCGTCGTGCGTGACCGGGAGACGCGCCGCAGCAAGGGCGTGGCCTTCGTGCTCTTCCTGGACCGCGAGTCGGCGCAAAACTGCGTGCGCAAAGTCAACAACAAGGAGGTAAGCGCCACGTTCGCACGTCCACGATACTTGCAAGAGTTTCCCCTGTGTTTGGATTTCCTTGCTCTGAGCCCGAGAATTTGAGACAACGTGTCGATTTCGATTTAAAGGTTTCGTGACTGCAGGGATTCATCTTCTTGGTTCTTCCGGTAAAGTCACGTAGAAGGGAAATAATAAAATGATAAAAATAAAACATAATAAAATACAATTCTCACGACGTTTCGGCCACAACGCAAGCAGCCGTCCTCAGGTGCAGAACAGGTCTGTCGGAAAGACAGCGTCTGAAGGTCTGTCAGAAAGACAGCGTCATTCAGACGTGTCGATGTCGTGCTCGTCATATCACGTCTCGCCAAGCAAAGATGTTTAAAATGTTAAATAGCTTCCAAAATACGAGTGTTTAATGAATGCGCGCCCAACCTCGCCTAGATTTTTCCCCCGTCTCACTGTGGACGTCTCTCTCGGTGTGTGCAGCTGTTTGGTCGGACGCTGAAGGCAAGCATCGCCGTGGACAACGGTCGCGCATCGGAGTTCATCCGCCGCCGCACGTACACGGACAAGTCTCGCTGCTACGAGTGTGGGGCAAGTACTCCTACCCCACGCGCGCGTACAAGGGGCAAACGTGTCTTGCGTTTGTTGATGTATGATGACACTACACGAGTATATGTGTACATCCTTGGAATGATCTGTCTACTGACATTTGGCCTTTCAGATGTATGATGCACTTTCCGTTCTTTCACTGTGAGAGAGGGCATCCACCTTCGACAACATTCAAACCAACAATAGCGTAGTTCTCTGCTCCTCTGTTGAATGTTTCAAGAGTGAAATTTTATCAACACTTGGAGATGAGATTGGCATCGTTCCCTTCTCCTGCTGATGGTTTCGTGTTGGATTCTGTGTGTGTGCGTGCACGTGTGCCCCTTGGCTCTTAGGAGGATGGCCACCTCAGCTACATTTGTCCCAAGAATGTTCTTGGGGAGAGGGATCCACCAAAAAAGAAAGAAAAGAAGAAGAAAAAGAAGCTAGATGCTACACAAGAACAGGAGACGTAATGACCTCTTGCTTTGGCTACGGTTTTGGCAAAGGGGTCAAGATGGTCAGGGAAATTTAATGAAGTCTGCGAGCTTTTGGAAATGTCTTTAAAAATGAATTAGATTAACATAGGGCTGGTACTTCGTTGAAGTATTTTTAGTTTTTCTTTGAAATTGTTACTTTAACAGTTTTTAACAAAAAAATGTTTTGTAATAACAAAAAAAACAGCTCATGAATTATATACCACATTTTTCCCCACATCTCAGCCGCGAATGTCATTAAAATTGACTGTGCCAAAATAATAGCCTTTACCCATCACCGCTAATGCTTGTCCGTGTCTTGCATCGGCGTTCACAAACTGCGCGCTACACTCGCGCACCATCGCCGAGCGGGAATTGACTGATGGCCGCTGTTTGGTGCACGCGTGTTGCCCAGGAACGTGTCTGGGAGTGAAGAAGAAGGGGAGGACCCGGCCTTGGACAGCTTGAGCCAAGCCATCGCTTTCCAGGTGCCTTGAAGCAGCCGAGTCTCGGACTGGTCGACAGTACACCACTAAACGAGTCTGCATATCAATTTAGCTTCGGTTTACACAGACCCCGCCCCATGGTAATTTGTGATGGATATTGTAAAATTACATTTTGAGCATCAGAGGGTAGTGCAGATGCTCACACACACACGGACCAGCAGGGGTGAGGTATGCGTTCAGAGTTTTTGGCTGCTATACATTTCCATGTGATTAGGCACTTAATTGGGGTTTCATTTGTGGCCAGGTCGCTTCTGAAAACCGGCCATATGGCTCAGCGGGGCCTTACCTAGTAAAATAAAAAATTGTTTAAATATTTTAGTTTTAAACAACCCCCACGACCTGCATGGCATGGGGGGGAGGCCTTCAGCAGTGGACTAATCAAGGGCCGTGCAGGTACATCACTGTGGAGGTAAAAGACCCTTTTGGTATAAACACATTCAACAGTCGGCTAATGAGCCTTAACAGCAAAACACCAACCATGCATATTAAACATGCGCAGTGCATGTATAGCAATGTGTGCGTGTCTTGCTCCTGTTTGTGCTGTATTGTTGTCCGATGGGTTTTCGAGTTGTACCGCGTGTTGGTTGGCGTGTTGTCCGACACGATCTGGGACATCACACTGAACAAGGTGCGGTAAAAAACCGTGTCTATTAATTTATAATGGATGTATTCATCTTCTTGGTTCTTTCGGTAAAGTCACGTAGAATGGAAATAATAAAATAATAAAAATAAAACATAAAATAATTATCACCACGTTTCGGCCACAACGCAAGCAGCCGTCCTCAGGTGAAGAAACGCAAGCAGCCGTCTTCACCTGAGGACGGCTGCTTGCGTTGTGGCCGAAACGTCGTGAGAATTGTATTTAATTATGTTTTATTTTTATTATTTGATTACTTCCCTTCTACGTGACTTTACCGAAAGAACCAAGAAGATGAATCCCTGCAGTCACGAAAGCTTTAAATCGAAATGGATGTATTGTTTGCTTTGCTCGTTGCGCTTTGTGCTGGGCGACGCGTTGTGTTCCGCAGCACGCGCGTGTGGAGGAGGAACGGCGCCATTTCGGTGGCGGTGGTAACGGTGGGGATGGCCAGCCCGGGACCTCGGACGCCGACGGCACGCGGCACCGCATCAAGCAGAGCCACTACTTCAGCGACGAGGAGGAGCTCAGCGATTGACGCCCGCTGACCTCTCTCACTGGCAGACGACGGGGCCCAGCGTCCCTTGTGCGTCGTTCACCAAGACGGGGCGGTAGTGTAGCCTGGAATGGCGCTGATCTGCAGCGTAGTGCTGGAAAAAATTGAATAGCCCTATCGTTAACCCCAACCCCATTTATCTCGCTTCTCCCATACATAGTTGTGGTGCACCCATAATAAATACACCCATTACTCTTCCCCTTGAGCCCAAAAACAAATTTTTCTTGAAGGTAGCAGTGTTTTGCAGAGCAGCGGTATTTTGAATCACGCCAGAAGTTCCCATATGAACACTGGGTTCCGTATGCAAGCGTTTGCTTTTTGCCACTCGCTGCAAGATTTCACATTTGTTTCAAGTTTATTTTGTTTAAGCAGGGTGAGAACTCGAAGAGACCAAGATAAAGTTTTATTTGCAAGTGACTTGGAACACCAATAGCAGTATCGGACCTCTAGTGGCGAGAGATACAGTAAAACCTTGGATTGCGAGTAACTTGGTCTGCGAGTGTTTTGCAAGACGAGCAAATTTTTTAAATAAATAATAATTTGATAAACGGAGCGAGGTCTTGCAATACGAGTAGTACGTACAGTATACGCTTTGTCTGCCGAGCGTCACGTGATCACAACTGATATACGAGTGCTTTGGATTACAAACACGTTTCCGGAACGAATTATGCTCGCAATCCAAGGTTTTACTGTATTGGACTCTTCTCTGCATGCTTGTGGGTATGAGCATCCAAATGCGACCTTGGTTGTTGGCGAGTGGATTGCCTGAGCTGTGTGCAGCTCACCGGACGCTGTGCGAACACATGCCAGACTCTTTTTTTCCCTGTTCGTGGCACCGTGGCGTATCGCCATTCACGAGATCATTTAAACTTACTTTTTCAGGAACGCAACAATTGTAATAGAAGTTTTGTCATTCAAATGTAACTAAATATTTTGTGAAATTGGCTGAAGAGGCAAACATCTGTAAATAAATGTGTGTGTATATATATTTTTACGAATGTAAAAAAAATGTGGAACAAACATTAGACCGTGAATGTTTTTTTATTCATCTTGCACTGTTTCTCGCAGTGGGCATATTGAATTATGGAGAGTGGAAGTCAAAGGAAAAAAAGAAAGGTCTTGAATAGGTGCAAGGAGTCTCCAGTACAGATTGCTGGTGGCAAGGGAGTTCCAGACTATGGGGACATTAAAAGAAAACGAGCAACCTCCCACTGAGTGAACGTTGACCGGGAAATTCGACCGAATGCGTTTATTACTGAAGCAGCGTGTGCGTTGAGGGGAGTAGAGTGGGATGAGAAGGCAGAGGTAATTAGCTTAAAATAAATGTTCTTTAACCAGGTGGGAACTCGAGAGACAAAGATAGTCTTATTTGCAAGCATGACCTGGTACACCTAAATTATTATTAGGTAACGGATAAATGCATGGGGGATCTTCAAAAATGCAATTCTGAACATGGTTCCAGGATTTGATGGAATGTGAGCGGAGCATGATAGATATGGTCTCGTTCATTGGTGGGGTTAAAACGTTTTGCAGTGGCATTTTAGATACGGAGTTTAGAGAGGAGGGAATTTTGGAGGCTGCAGAGGAAATGCAATCATCGAAGTCGAGATGGGATTAAGGCATCGATGAGTGTCGGCACCAGCTGAGGAAATGGAGGAAAATTGAAATTTTACGATAAAACATGATGTAACTTATTTCATAATAAAAGTGACAAAACGAGCGGTAAAAAAGTTGGATTAATTGCTTAATTTCCATGACGGTATTTACGTTGTTCTCCGTTAAGAAAAAAAAAATATTTGTTTCTGAAGAAACATCAACAATGTTCAATAGAAGGCATTCACTTATATTGAGTAGGCCGGGACAGTGATCTCGCCAGGAACATTTTAATGATCAAAAATGATAAATCCACTGCCAAACAATGGTCCCCTCCTCACACCGTTGCCATCCGCGTAACTTTGCGATTCCACAAGCCATTTGGACATTTGAGCTGATCCCATCACACGCGCCGGGCTGGAAGGGCAGTCAGATGAGGGGCCGTCCATAAATGACGTCACGCATCTAAGGGGGGGGGGTTAGACATTTGTGACGATGTGTGACGAGAGGGGGGGGGGTGAGAAATGTGACGTCACATCAAAATGCGCAACTTTTAATAAATATGGAATTGTTTAAACAACACTAATTGTTATAACAACACTCATACAACATCAGAGTGCAGCGCCACATTAAATACGCACTACAATGACAATAGTTTAAAGCGATTTGAAGCATGTTTTATTTTCAAAATGGAAATATGGTTTTGGGGGGAGGGGGGTGCAGAGCTTTGTGACGTCATATTTGAGGGGGGGGGTCTGACTTTGTGACGCCGTGTGACGAGGGGGGGGGTGTAAAAATCGTACAAAATCGCGTGACGTCATTTATGAACAAGAAAACATCTTAAAGTGACTATGTGACTAAGTGCAAACAGAAAATCCAAGAAAAGACAGCAAAATATTGCAGAAAAGGCATCGTACACCAACGCTGTGTGCAAAAATGCCAGTAGGATGCAAGTCAAACAACAACAACAACCACAAGACAACTTAGATTAAGGCCATCAGTCTAACTCCGTACTACAACAAACAAACATGGCCAAACCAAATTTTTTTTCGAAATCACCAAAAGAAAGCCACAAATGGCTCTGTATTCGATTAAGGTGTTGGTGTGTGGTGGTTGCTTTGAATGACCCTTCTTTTAACACGGTTGTTAAGCACGGACCCAAAACGTCAAACGACCAGCAACAAACAACACCATCAAGTTTAAACCGAAAACTTTGAACGTGTTTTTTATATTGAGCGAGGATAACACATTCCTGCGGAGGGAGCTGGTAGGAACGTTGGGTTGCTCGGTCAATGGCCAGGGTCAACGGCGGCGTGGTGTATTCTGCAAATATGCCCGACTGTGAGGGCGGGCACAAGCCGGCGTGAGTAGGTTAAACGTTGAGTTTTATAAGGGCACCACGGGGTGACCAGCCCCTCCCCACCCAGCCCCACCCCCCACCCAGCCCCACCCTCCCCACCCAGCCCCACCCTCCCCACCCAGCCCCTCCCCTCCCAGCCCCACCCTCCCCACCCAGCCCCTCCCCACCCTCCCCTCTCCACTCAGCCCCACCCTCCCCACCCAGCCCCTCCCCACCCTCCCCACCCAGCCCCTCCCCACTCCACTCAGCTCTACCCTTCCCATTTTTGGATTCACGACGGACGGACACAATAATCCCCTGTGGGCAGGTGTAACCAGGAGGTTCCTACCAGTATAATAGCTTAAAACTATCTTAAGAGAGACTGCATCGGGTTTCTACTTAGTAGAATGTCGTTATAATATTTTAGAGCAAGGGACAATTCTATTTATTTTCTTATGGGATTTAAAGTTACTTCGATATAGTTGCAAAGGCAGAAAATATTTAGGAGAATCGATCCCTAATAACTTCAGTCAATGAGAATCGATTCATAACAATTCATGCATTTGAATCGATTCCAAAATCAGTTAAATAGTTTAAATCGCCCGAATAGAATCGCTGATGAGACGAATAATGCCGATCATTGTCTATATTATAACCCACTTCGAATGCTGCAATCACGAATCGTTAAATAAACGCTCAAGAAATAACAACAATAGTCGTAAGTTGACAAAAATAAAAATTACATTTATAAAAAAATATTCATATAAATTCAGCCAATGGCGACGCGGCTTCTACCGGCCGGGCTCGTATTGTCGCCGCTGATTGGATGAGACATCTGCTTTGAACGCGAGTTCCGGCCGCATTAATTAGCCGAGCTGCTGCTGCTTCGTCTTCATCATCGATAATCATCAATAATCATTAATAATCATCGCCAGCCATGATCTATCCACCGCTGGATGAAGACCTCTCGTCTCTGCGGCGCAACGCACGCGGCTGACCTCCGTGTGATCGCACACAAAACGGTGAAAGCGCAGCACCTGCAATTGCCTCCACTGCAGGACGGTCGCTTGGCCTACTCTTCCACGCCGACCACACGTTTCTTTAAAGGAGGTAGGGTCAGCCACACCGTGACCCCCACACGCCCGCCTGGTTGTGTCCCATTGACGCTGCTGGGTTGGACACAGAGGCGACGGGGAGATCTTTTAATGAGTAATGTTAAAGTATAACTTAATTAAAAACACGCTCTAATGAAGTGTACCGTACTAGTAATGGATAAAACTCCACGACTCCAAGAAGTGGCACGTAACGTAAGGGGGTCGTGGGCAATTACAGCCAACGTGAGTTGAGCGTGGACAATTGGAGCCAAGCCGAAACATAACATCTAAAAAAGAATGCTTAAAAATAAATATGTTGTATTTTTATGAGAGAATATCGTATTGTCATCAGTATGACATAAGTATACCAAGTTTGCAGTCGATGCCACATTGGGAAGTGGGTTAAAATTGAGTTACAAGATTTGAGGATACAACAGACGGTTAAAAAACGTGTAATAATAACAATAACAACAATAAAATAAACTATAGTACTGTATACCCTTTCAACTGGTACAAAAACTGACACCTTTATACAAGGGATCATGTTTGCAATAACCACAACACAAGCAGTCAAAATGCAAAATATAATAATAGGTTTTTACCCTTTCAACTGGTACAAAACTGACACCTTTATACAAGGGATCATATTTGCAATAACCACAACACAAGCAGTCAAAATGCAAAATATAGTAATAGGGTTTTACCCTTTCAACTGGTACAAAAACTGACACCTTTATACAAGGCATCATGTTTGCAATAACCACAACAAAAGCAGTCAAAATGCAAACAAAAAGAAACAACTCTGATGATGATAATGATATGCACTGTCCTTGAAGTTGATTGGTCCACACCCGAGACAGCTTTCCTTAGAGCCTAGTCTCCATTGGTGTTGGACCAGATGACGCCAAAAGGCGTACAACTCAAAAGACAGTGCACTATCAGAGTATTGAGAGCTCGGGGTAAGCATTTACACTATGAGACATCCTTTACCAGTGGCAAAATATAGTAGTAGGTTTTTACCCTTTCAACTGGTACTGTGACCTGTGGATTGTCACCCGACGTCACAGTTTAAGCCTCTTTGCGGAGACTCCACTATTAACAATACTCGGTGTTACATTTATATTTAATTTATATTTAAAGCTTTCGTGACTGCAGGGATTCATATTCTTGGTTCTTTCGGTAAAGTCACGTAGAAGGGAAATAATAAAAATAAAACAATAAAATGATCACGACGTTTCGATTGCAACACAAGCAATCGTCATCAGGTGTGAAAACCAAAGCAAGAACATTTGAAATGGCCATTTGCAGTGACAGACATGGCTGAGGTGTGTGCACGCGCGCATCACTTGGTAGTCGTGGGAATGTAAAGATATTGCTGTACAGTGGATGTAAGCACAGTGAACAGGGGAGATGTGTAATACAGTACATGCACAACTATGGTGGGATTAGCCAATAGGAGCAGCAGAGAAGAAGTTACCACGTTTTTTTAAAATTTCTAAATATCTGCCTATTTTCGTTGTCATTCACCTGCTTCATTGATAAAACTCGTGAGTATACATTTTGATGTCAATTACATTTTGTGTGATGAATAATGATGTTGACCACAAATCCACCAGCTGGGCGCATTTTAGATCAAGGTGGAATGGTGGCGCAGTGCTTAGCACACTGCACTACGAACACGGCAACCTGAGTTAGATTCCTGACCACGGCTAACATCAGTGGTGAATATCTGAACCGTTCCCGGGCTACCCTTTAGTCAACTTGCATCTGCAGTGATGTGTAAACATTGGCGTTGGTCGGAGGAGGGGGGGGGGATAAAAAGCGGCCTAGTGCGGTGCCAGCCACACCACCCTGCTCGTGCGCAATTCTGCCCCGAATCGATGCTCACCAACTGAACTTTCCCCAACAATTTGTACTCTTATACGGGTACATTTTCTTGCCTTTGTTCCAGCTCAGAGCGGGTGCCATGATGACAGATCCCATCACGTTCCCGAGCAGTGAGCCCGGCAGGATGGGACGGAGCAACGGAATGGCGCTCTCCGCGAGCAGCTCGTGCGGGTGGGACTCTGAAGACGACGACTTCGACTCGGCGAGCGCGCGATGCGGTCCTCCTGCGCCCAAGTGCCTGGGGAAGGACCGCAAACTCTCCCGGCGCAACAACACGCGCGGCGCCGCGTTGCCGGCGAGCCACGATGCTGCTGCTGCTGCTGCTTCCAAAACTCCAGCCGCCGGCGCGACAGCGTGGGAGGACGGCTCGTCTTCGAGGGGTGTCGAGGGGCAGCCCGGACCGGACATGGAGTGTGCGCGTGGTCGGAGAGCGGAGGAGCACCGGCAGAAGCCCGAAGACGCGAAGAAGCGGCGAGTGGCGCGAAACCCCGCCGAGGTGTCTGACCTGCCCGGCGGCTCGACCGGCAACGTTGGTGCAGAGCACGTGGCGAGGGTCGCGACAGCTGCGGGTACATCTACAAACGCGCTCGTGTGTGCGCATGGTGCGAGCTGATTGAGCGAGCTCCATGCTTATACTTGTTGTGTCCTCTCGCATTCACACATTCTTAAACTCGAACACAGTAGAAGTTGGATATAAGCACACCCCTTGGGAGCAACACCAGGTGTGCTTCGATTCCAAAGTAGTGTGCTTGTATTAGAAGTTTCCTTCCGCCTTGCCCCTACTAGTGTAATGTTGCTTATATTACAACTGTGTTAATAATATGTGCTTATAACCAGCTTCTATACATAATCTGTAATTGTGTGAGTGCTTTTTTCATTACAGCAGATTAAACGCTGCCACCTTTGAAATGTAAGCACACAGGCAGTCACAATCTCAGTTCTAAAGCGAGATAAACGCCACGTGGGGCCACGTGGCGAATATTCGAGCGAGTGCGTCGCCGTCAAACCCACAGACGGGCACGCGGACGTCGCGCAGGATGACCGGCGTCCGCAACCGGCGGGCGACCACAGCGCTGGCACCGGGAAGGCGACCGCCGAGCGTCTGGTGCAGGCGCCGTCGACCGCGGGCTTGGGAGCCGGCACGGGCGACGAGGCGGCTGCTGCTGCTCGCTCGGGCGAACGCTCGCCCAAACCCGGCGGTGAAAATTTGCGGGCGGCCGAGGCGTCGCGAGCGGACTCTGTCGCAAAGCAGGACGGCATCGTCGCCTCACCGTCGGCGACCGAGGGCGCCCGCGAGGGAGCGATCGGGGAGGCTCGGCTGCCGCTGCCCGCGCCGATTCCGCCTGAGCCGCACGGAGCGGCCGACGATGGCGACAGCGTCGGCGTGATTGTTGTAGCCGAGTGGCCGGCGGGGAAGACGGCTGCCGCCTCGGTCGCTCCGAGTACGAGCGTGGACGTCGCGGATAAGCCGAGGCCTCGCGTCAAGGACCTGGTGTTGGAAAATCTTCAGAAATACAGGTAGAGTGGATGGCTCCCCATGTGTGTGGGTTCATCAAGAGCAGTGCTCCTCCTTAACTGGCCAGTTGCTTGTAGGCTTGTGAGGGCAGCTGGGAGAGCTAGAGGTCAGTGTGCTTGTTGCTACTGATCCACTTGGGCATTGGGTCCCTTTTTGATCTTTTTTGGGACAATTTACAAGCTCTGATCTGTGTTCGATGGTAAATGTTTATAGCCCCTGTGATGTAATTCGCAAGGATTGGGTATTGCTGGTTTCATAGCCTAAATTTAAAATAATTAACACTTATAATGTTCACAATACATGCATCAAAATCATATCTGAATTAATAATCAAATATGTATGATTGATAGAAATGATATCCAAAATATATACGAAGAATATGCCAGTGTGCCTTTTGCGCTAATTCAGCATGTCAATAAGGGTATATCGTCCATTCGCAAAGAATTATCATTGGACAGCCGTTTCAACTGTGGTTGAAATGTTGGCAACATATTTCCATTTGTATATTTTTACCACGAGGTGGCAGATGCGTAACCCAAAACTACACCATTACGAGAAAAAGCAAAATGTATAATGTTTGTACGTGTGATTTTTAAGTGTTATCTGCGTGGAACAAGAATTTGAAAGTTTTGTTTGGGAAAAAAAAATCGCCAGAATCACAGGCCTGGTATCGTATTTTTTTTTTTATATATGATACATTGATTCAAATAAATTGCGTTTTGGCAGGCCCTCTCATTTATGTTGTCTGCTTTGCATGTCGTGTCTTATTCGTTATGCAGGATGCCTTCGTGTACATCCTGCATAACGAATAAGACACGACATGCAAAGCAGACAACATAAATGAGACGGCACAATTGAGACAAATATACAATCAAGTTTTTTTATTAATCGAAATCCTGATCCACAATTGTGGAAAACAGTTTAATTGACAGGGGGATAGTTGGTCGTGAGCGTGTATTGTTCCATGCCAACAAACAACTCTAAATCAAACAAACCGAAACCACAAATAACTTTAAGGCCTTCATCTATCAGAAGATGGAATGGGTGTTGATGATTGTTAACCGTGGTGGTGGTGTTTACTGCTTGTGTTCGCAGGTGGCAGGCTCCTGAGAGAATCCAGCTTAGTCCCGACTCAGGTATGCGTTCGGAACACGTGCAGGCCTATGTGAACTAACAAGCACATTGTCTTTTCTCTTTACTGCCAGGCCAGTGTTTTCCCTTATAACTGTGCTGTACTCAGTCCTGAACGGCTGTACCTGTGCTGTGAGTTTCTGACATTCCAAACATTCTCATTAAAATTTCTACACATTTGAAAATGCCTTTCTACTCTTAGGTTTTTTCGGTAAAGTCACGTAGGTAAAATAATAAAAACAATAAATAATAAATAAAAATACCACAATTGATTATTATTTTACTTTATTATGATTTTTTTACCTACGTGACTTTACCGAAAAAAATCTAAGTATGAATCCTTGCAGTCACGAAAGCTTCAAATCTAGAATAAATGCCTTTCTGTTGGATACGATGTTTTTGTAGTCCTTTGTGTATTTCTGTATATCAATTTTTTTTCACACCAGTTCTTCACAGAACTGGGACGAGTAACCTATTGAGCCGATTCATTTATAGGGCAAGTTCGCTAGTGCCAACACCACTTTTAGATCATCATTACGAGAGTGATTGGTGACCCCATGTTACAGAAACAAAGTGACAGACGGGCAATGCATCCTTTCGACTTGAATCGAAGAGCACTGTCACAAACGCATCTTGGGACAAATATTTCCACCACTAAATCCGTGAACAGAATGTTAACGCTGGTGTGCGGGCACCGCAGGAGGCACGGCGTCGGTGCTCAGCGACGAACAGCTGGCGCGGGTTTTGCAACAGCAGGAGGAGGAGGAGCGGCTGTTGCTGCTCGCTCCTGGGCTTGAGTATGCCCCCCTTGGTGAAGTGCCCTCAGGGCTCTGCTTCTGCCACGTCTGCCAGAAGGAGCTGACGCACATGAACAGCGTGCGCAGACAGCAGCACATCAACAGGTTTGCCACCAGACCAAGGGTGGGGAAGGGGAGGTCACGCCTTCTGCACTACTGCTCATGTTATGGCGAGTCCGTATTTAATAATAGGGTTTTTCCCCTTTTTTTCTGGCAACAAAACTGAAACCTTTTAACAAGGACATTAACCACAATACTTGCAGTCAAAATGCAAACAAAAAACACACTCTGATTATATATGCATTGTCCTTGAAACTGATTGGTCCACACCAAGGGACGGCTTTCTTTTGGTGTGGACCAATCAGTTTCAAGGACAATGCATATATTATCATAGTGTGTTTTTGTTTGCATTTTGACTGCAAGTATTGTGGTTAATGCAGACATGAATCCTTGTGAAAAGGTTTCAGTTTTGTTGCCAGAAAAAAAGAGGAAACACCCTATTATTATATTTTGGTACTGGCAAAGGAGAATGATGAGTCCGTATTTTTTACATTCCTTGCATATTTATTTGTCACAGGCACAAGTGTTGGAGCTACACGTAGCGGCCAACTGTGCAATCAGTTACATTTCTGTTTTATATGACAATGCAGTAGTGACGGTATATTTGTGATACCACTGCGTATGTTTTGGCGGTCGTGCCGCGTAGCCCTACGATGTGTTTTCGGGATGTACCGCGTGTCGTTCGGCGTGATAATCCCACGTTTTACTGCAACACGTGCAGGGCTTCTGTTCACTTCCTGAACGCAATTGAGGCCTTTCCGCCAGCAGTGGCATGAACAAGCGGCTCACCTTTACCTTTACGCAGCCGAGAGACACGTTGACATGTCGTGTTGTCGTAGGTGTTTAGACGATCAGGAACAGTTGGGCCCGGGCCAGGCGCCGGCCTCCGCTGGTGGCGCCGGTGTAGCCGCTGCAGCGGGTGCGGCGGTGCCCGAGTGCCCCATTTGCGGGCGCCATTTCCAGACGGAGAAGGCGCGCGCCGGCCACCTCAAGCGCTGCGCACGCGAGCTGCACGTGGCGTCGCGCGACCTGGTACTTGCTGTGCAGCGCCAGCAAGCGCAGGCCGGCACGGCGGCACCGCCTGCCATCACCACCGCTGCCGCCGCAGGCAGGTGAGATGACCCGGCAGCTCGCCGTGATGTGGCATTGTTAATTGTAAGGTCCGCGAGAATCGTATCGTCCGCAATATGCGTATTCTGTTGTGTTTCCAAGTTGTGTCGCTGTGACGGATATCTCCAGTTGTGTGTAGATAAATGTTTGTTTCTAAACCCATTATTATTATTATCATAACCATTGTTTTTCTGATATTTATCCTCGGCCAAATATTTGCAGAATTGTATGAAGGTCTTTTAACATTTGCTGAAATTCTTTCCGATTGGATGTTTTAATTACTTTGTCGTCAGTAAGCCTCCTAGATCGTGAATCTTAATGACATAAGAGTTTCACACCTAGCGTAATTTCTGGTGTGGCGTTTTTGTAGCCATAAACTGTTGTGGATATTAAAGTCACACACGGACTGTGATAGTAGACGTGAAATAAACTGACACACAGATGATTAAAACCAGTGCCAGAGTTTTCCACACCAGGGAGTGTGACATGGAGACGCTATCGCTGGTGATTACATAAAATCCACAGTGGGGCCAGAAAGAGTGAGAGAAGCTATAGACTGGGAACATTTAATGTGTGAGGTCAGATGATGGTGAGATCTGAGTGTCTGTGAGGAACAGGAGATGGTGTTTAGTTATATCAAGGTGACAATACATGGACATCATGTTACTTAAATAAGTGATCATTAGAAGTGAACTTGCTGTTTGCCGCAGTAGAGAAAACTAAAGTTACTATTCAAAGAAACATTATTTGTCTGTTACAATGAAGGCGGTGCTCTTGAGATGTAGTGGTGCTCAGGTCACGGGTATTTTAAGACATTTACCACAGACACACTCATGTTAGATATTTCTTTTGTTTATAATTCAGCACAAATGAAAATGCATAAAAATGACAGTACGTGAAGTTTGATTTGAAGCTTTCGTGACTGCAGGAATCATACTCTTTGGTTCTTTCGGTAAAGTCACCTAGGTAGAAAAGAAAAGAAATCACGACGTTTCGGGCGCAACACAAGCGTCCGTCATCAGGTGGGAAAGCTTGTGCTGCGCCCGAAACGTCGTGATGTATTTTATTTTATACCTACGTGACTTTACCGAAAGAACCAAAGAGTATAGTACATGAAGCGTTCAACGCCCACTGCTGCTGGTGCACTCAGCGTGCATTCGATTTTAACAGGATCTTAGGACAATAAAGCCATGCCTTCTTTTCTCACTTGGGTACTTCTATCATGAGAGGCTTCTGAACTTCACACGACATTAAACAAAATCTACAAACCATGAAAGCAGTGAAGGCTCCTTAGCTACAAATGGGTTGGAGACACGCGTATGCAGGCGAACTGAACTCGCGTTATGTATTTTGCAAGGGCTGCTGTGATAGGATAATGCTACAATACACCATGTGATATAAGCTCTACTATAGCCGTACGGTTCGTTTTGAAATACAGCTACATTATTGTGATTATTGTTGGTACATTTTAAAACTACTGTATGTAATTCCGTTATGAAATGTAGTTATGAAACAACAATATAATCATTTAAGTAAGAAAACATCTACTGATTGCTTTGGTGCTCTTGAATATGTTTCGTGGTTAAATTGACATGTGGTGGTTATATAACATTATTTTTGGACGGCATGTGTAGTATGAGCATTACAAGGTCGTAAAGTGATTTGTGTTTGGGGTACAGATGTTCAATTCAATTCAAAGTTAAATGAAACTGACATCGCGATAATAGTCATATTGCGAAATCTAAAATTGTATCAGAAAAAAAATATTTTGGCAACCTTAGTATTTTCCATAACTCTGTACGTCTGTGTCTGCGTGTGTCGGCCTTCGTAGGTGGTGGCTAACGGCACTTGCCCCAACAGTCTTTTAAAGGCTATACGGGGATCTTTGTATATGTGTACCCGTGTGTGTGTGTACTTTTGTGTTTGCTCGATTATCTGAACCGGTCCTGGGCCTCCCCTAGATCTACTCAGCCGCAAATGAGTACCTGGTGCAATGTGTAAACATTTGCCACCAGTGAGACAAAGGCGGCGGGGCGTGGTGCTGGCCACCCACCCCCTCGTGTGCCGTGCCGGCCTTCATAGGTGCTCGCCATTAGCACTTGCCCCAACAGTCCGTCCGTTTCGGCTATAATGGGGGACCTTTGTCTTTGTGCGCTCGTTGGGCCACCCACAGAGCCTTGGGAGCCGCCCGCAGGCGCAAGAAGGACAAGACCGGAGGGTCCGTGGCGGTGCGAGGAAGGGGTGGGGGGGGCTTGCCTTCGGAGCGGCCGCCCCCCACGGACGAGGAAGAACAAATGAGGGTCGCTCTGGCGATGTCGGCCTCCCTGATGGAACTCGAGGAGAGGGCCCCTCCTGGGAGCACGGGGCTGCTGCAACTCAAGCCTCTTCCCGACAAAGGTGAGGTGGAAACGGTCGATGTTTGGCAGTCAGAAGGGGCCCGGTAAATGAGATCTCGTAGCACTGTTGTTTGGAATCTGAAGCGGAATATTTATTTACATTGGAGGAATCCGATGAGCTACAAAGCTGTTTTTCACAGATCTCCAGCCGGGGGGCAGGTAAGAACGTAACAACAACAAATGTTACAAACAGCATGGTAGTGCAAAGCACAAAATACATAAAAAAAAAACACCGAAACACATACAAATAAAGCAAAACCATCCCCATTTTACTAGGAAAAGCCCACTGAGGTATTAACTTATTTTTCAGAAGCGACCTGGCCACAAATGATAGCTCAACAAAGGGGCCCTTCATTTGGACATTTATAGCACCAAAATCATCTAAATAAACTCAATGCATGTTTCTAAATATTTAAAAGGGAACACAACCATACACCTAACTTTTGTTTTTCTTGTCGACGCATGCCTCGGTTTTGTATCAATGGGCTGTCTAATATGAGTTTTATGGCAAAGATTAATGAGAAAATAGCCTTTAAAGTGATGGTCAAACACATAATGGTGGCGTGCAAGTGATGTCACCCTTGTGCAGATTGATTCGTCACCAATGCTGCCGCATCCCAGGAATGAATCTGACCAGATCCCTGACCGTTTCGTTTAATTTACACTTGTCCGATAACTTTAGACACCACACAGCATGGGTGTACATCTATGAGATAAGAGATGTTTCCTTTTTAGCGAATCCGGTCCGCTAACTTATTGCTGCCTCTGGGAAATAAGATGTTGATTCCACTAATCGTCGCACATCTGTGCGAGGACAAAACTAACCACATAGTTCGTATAGCTCGCCAAAACCAGTGCCCAGGCTTGGATAGTTTCTTTTGGCAAAGAAATAAGCGAGAATACCTTCCGAAAATCTCCCAATAAAGTGTAGGCAGAAACGTTGCAATGCGTACCAGTGCGATGAGACTAGCGCTTTCGTAAAAAAAAAAATAGAAGCAGACTGGCGGGCTCTGTATGTGCGTGAGTGTGCGCGCTTATGCGTGCCGGTTTGCGAGCGTGTTTTCCCTGCTTCGCTGTCCTTCTCTTGTACGGTGGCAACCAGAGGTCGCAACCGGGTACCCGATACCCGTACCCTACCCGATACCCGGCTACCCGTACCCTCCCGGGTACGGGTACGGGTACCCGTTTGCGACCCTGGTGCGGCCGGGTACGGGTACGGGTAGGCCGTGAGTCACTGGTGAGTAACCGTTTGTCACTCATTTCGGGTAGGGTACGGGTAGGGAACGGGTACCCATTTGCGACCCTGGTGCGGCCGGGTACGGATACGGGTAAGGAATCAAAACCCGTTTGCGACCTCTGGTGGCAACACGAAGAGACCTTCCTCACGGCACTCGGCTTGACGGGCTCGCCCGGCTTGTGTTTTCCTGCGAATACAACCAAACCCTCCTCGTAAACCAGCAACGCTCTCTCGTTTGTCGTCTCGGCTGCCCTTGGAACGTTCTCGACATCGGCGTGCCCTCGCCGCGCATGACGATGGCACCATTACGTTGAAATTACAAAAAAAATGTGCAAGTGTCATGCGTCAAACTTGTTTTTTGTTATCAACGGCAACTAAGCACTCGCGTGTTTAATTGCCGAACATGCACAATTACGTCTCGAAATGGGTTTGAGACGGAAAATTAGCCGTTCTGTAAATTGGCACGTGTCATTGAATAAGTGATCAGTCTAACACATGTCGTTATTATTTGGGGATTCTTATGCACTAACGCTGAATGTTTATTCAGTAAATTAGCGGGCACTTAAATGTGTTAAGTGTCCTCATTTTCTGTTTAAGAATCGGGAATTGGCCACGCTTAATATAAAACGCCAAATATGTAAAATATTGAATTTGTTATTAACATTGCTGAATAATTAGCTCTACAGCATTAACAACATTAGTGGTGGCAAAGGAATGAAGTTACAATTTGATGGTTGCGAGCTCAACTCCTTATCGTGCTCAACACGGGTGGGATTTCAACAGTGGTTGTGTTAAGGGATGTTACATTTCTGCCACTGGCTTAGGACTGCCAAAATAATCCGACAAAACACCAACTTTTATACCGTGGGGTATTTGGTTTCAAAGTCGAGCGAAAGTCTCATAATTTGGAAACCTGATTTAATCGCGGTGGCTTCAACCCAGATACCAACTCAGGTTCTTGGAAAGTCTCGGTCTACATCTTCTTGATTCTTTCGGTAAAGTCACGTAGAAGGGAAGTAATAAAATAATAAAAATAAAACATAATAAAACAATTCTCACGACGTTTCGGCCACAACGCAAGCAGCCGTCCTCAGGCGAAGAATGAGAACATTATCAAGCTAGGAGCTTATATAGGTGTAGCGAGGAGGAGCGCCTTAACAAAAGAATGTGCATATGAAGAGGAATTTAGCATACCAATGGGCAATGCGTAGGAGGTGGGCGGAGGGGTTTCAAAGTCTCATTATGCCCATGCATTATGCAGGATCAACAGCACCACGGGGGGGCGCAAGGAACAGCGTTAATAAAGGAAAGGAATGTTAATGATATGTAGCTGCATCTACCAAACAACCATGTAGAAAACCAAAGTAAAAAACTACATAAAAAACTAAAATATAAACTGATACTTACTATACTCTACAATAAGCTGAGTTACTAACAACAAATAATAAATTACAATTCTACGTCGTAAGAAGTATATAATATACTTCCATCTAAACTTTATTCTCTTAGCATATACAGTACTATATACTGCCATAGACAAACCCAACATTAAATAATATACTGTATTGCTGTAAACCACTATGTATTATTCAACTCACCCTAATGTGTATCGAAATGGTTTATTACGTCCTTCCAATGATTGCTAAGCCTGAATCCATCTTCTCGGTTAAAATTGTCTCTGTGTTTGTATATGTGGATCGCCTCATGAACGAATCTCTCATGATAGCCAGATGGCTTGCAGAGAACCTCCGTCTTGGAGAAGTCAATGTCATGTGAGCCCACTGAGTTGTAACAGTGGTCTGCCACGGCTGAGGTGTTTGTCCTACCGTGTTTTAGATCAGCTTTATGTTCACGAATGCGGTCTGAGACGTGTCGTTTGGTTTCCCCAATGTAACTGCTACCACAGAGGCAACTTAGTTTGTAGACGCCAGGGTACTGTATGTCTGGAATCACATCTTTTACAGACGGTACCAGATCACGGATTTTATGTACTGTGTTGAATCGGACCTGGATCTTGTGTTTAATCAGGATTTTGGAGATCTTTTTTGTGACCCCAGCAATGTAGGGTAAGGTGATGGTCTTGAAAGGCTCCTCAACAGGATCCTTCTTGATGGTTGGAGTGATGGCTTTGCGGATTGTGTAGTCGGAGTAACCATTAGCCTTAAGAGCTTGGCGTACGTGTTCCAACTACTGGAATGTCCTTCCCGAGCTGCCAATTCACCGCGTTTGAGTGCCGCGTTTGACTCGTGTATGTTGTACACACAACACACCCGAAGACCCGAGTTCGATTCCTGCTCACGGCCAACACCGGTGACGAGTATTTGAACCGGTCCTCGGCCTCCCCTATGTGAACATCGCCACTGGGGAGACAAAGGCGGCCGGGGGTGGTGCTGGCCACCCACCCCCTCGTGTGCCGTAGTGCTGGCCTTCATAGGCGCTACTCGCTAACAGCACTTGCCCCAACAGCCTGCGTAGGCTACACGGGGGGGTCTTTATCTGTGCGATCGACGTGCTTGGCAGCCGCACCCAAGAAGGCCCGCCGGAAGAAGAACGCCGGCGCCGCGTCGGCCCTGCTGCAGGCCGATCCCGCTGCCACCGTGCGCCGACTGGCAGAAAAGATGGCCGTGCTGCTGGTGCCGGACACGGAGCTGGAGCAAGAAGTGGCGTCACGTTGCACACCGCCACTGCCACCCAGCCGCCTGCTGCCCTCGCATGCGTCGTCATCGGTGCCAGCGGCGCCGCCGCCGTGGTGTGGTTCCGCGGGGACGGCGCTGCTGTGGAAGCGCAGCGCGCTACTCCCCGCCGACTTGCAGGGAGAGGCGCCGTTTCTCTGCCCGGCCCTGGTGCCGCCACTGTCGCCGGGCGGACCGGTACCAACCGGGGCAGCCCAGGTGTGGTTTTTACTCCATTGGGATGCGTGTGTGCGGGTTTGTCTTTTTTTGTGTGTGTGTGTACGTGCGTGCATTTGTATGTGCGTGCATTTGTGTGTGCGTCAGAGGTCGCAAACGGGTTTTGATTCCTTACCCGTACCCGGCCGCACCAGGGTCGCAAACGGGTACCCGTACCCATACCTGATACCCGTCCGGGTACGGGTAGCCGGGTATCGGGTAGGGTATGGGTATCGGGTACCCGATTGCGACCTCTGGGATGAAGCCATGTTGCAGGCACGGGTGGGTTGATTCTAGGAACTTGAATTGTGAGAAGAGACAAGACGTTGGGAAATGAGTGACAAACGGTGACTCACCAGTGACTCACGGCCTTCTCACTCATTGGTTGGGGTGAGTAACGTGCGGCTACCCGTACCCGGCCGCACCAGGGTCGCAAACGGGTACCCTTACCCGTACCCGTCCGGGTACGGGTAGCCGGGTATCGGGTAGGGTACGGGTATCGGGTACCCGATTGCGACCTCTGGTGTGCGTGTTTTGTGTGTGTGTCTGGGTTGGTGTTGGCCACCCCATGTGTGGTGTATCGGGCTTCATAGGTGCTCGCTAACAGCATTTTCCCCAACAGTCTGTTAAAGGTGGTACGTTGGACCTTGGTCATTGTCTTTGTATCTGGGTCTGTTCCGTAACCTCCCATCAGCGAGCCCTCGGCACTTCATGTGGCCTGTAGGTGCAATTAGCTTAGCACAAGTGCCGTGGTGATATCATTGCCACTTGGCGATCGGCGGCTATTGTGTGGGTTTGTACCTTGCGAGCGGGTGTGTGTTTGCGGGTGCGTGCATTTTTGCATGTGTTTAGGCGTGTACTTTATAATCCAGATGATATGGTATCATGCAATGGGAAAATTGATTCTCATCAAGGAATTGGTGAATATTTACAACCCCACTGTTTATGTGCGATTCGTGGTGTGGCGGTCAGCGTGTGCACACCTACTCGAGAAGACTAGGTTCAGTTCCTGTCCATGATACACGTGAATACTTGTGTTGCCTCCGAAACGTCGTGAATTGTATTATTTTATTATTTTATTAATTTTAATTAAATTTTTTACCTACGTGAATTTACCGAAAAAACTAAGAGTGTAAATACTGGAGGCAGTTGGTGTTCGTAGAATATTATACCTGGCGCCGTGTTTCCACATCAGCACCTATCACACAGTGTGTGGCGCTGCCCTTAATAATCCATGGCTAACAACTTTTACTGCAAAAGCCAGTGTAGGATAAACGGTAGACCTTTGCTTTCGCATGTATCCTTGCACAGCTCCGTTCGTGCATGTACGTGTGAATTCATTTCAGAAACGGCTATCTTTCTCCGACACCATCACTGATGCGCCAGCGAACCCGGTCGGAGACCGAGTCTCCCTGCGGCAAACACCGCAGGATTCCTCACTAAGAAACTCCCAGCCGGGATTGGCCGAAGGGAGTGTGGGTGGCTGCGCTGGCGACGTTAGTCGTGGAGGAGGTGGCTGTGGCATTGGTGGCACCGGTGGGGGCGACGGCTCGTCGGCCTCCGAATCGGGCCGCTCGGGAGAGTGGCAGCAGGAGGTGTCGGGCAGCCAAACGCTGTTGGCGCTGGTGGAGTTGGCCAGGGAGGGGCTGCCCCTCACTCAGTTCATGCAGGACTTGGGCGAGCCGCAACTGCCTTCGTGTACAGGTCAGTGTGTGTGTAAGGGAAGTATACAGCGTCCTTTACGGCATCGGAATGGCGAGGCAACATGAGGGATCTTTGTCTTTGTTGGCGATTAATACTAATAATGATGCTGATGATTATGATGGTGATGGTGGTGATGATATCATTTGCTGATTGTGTCACAGGAGCCATAGAGGAGATGAGTGGTTTCCTGCCCGAGACGGAGCCCTGCGTCTCACCGTGTCTGTCAGAGCTCCACGGTGCAGGCCCAGCCCAGCACAGTTCCGCAGAACCCAGCCTGTCGGTCCGTACACACACGGAGCCTCGTGCACGTAACTATCACTTACGGGGGCTGATCAAAACGTCCATTTCTGCGCCATCCCACGGACTTTGCAAGCGCTCCTCATTAACCATGCTTTGACCAGAATCTATGCATGTAAACCTGAATCTGCTGATGAGACACCGATTGTTGAAACCGGTCCAGAGGTTGCTGGTGTCGAATGGATGCATTGAATAATCGGTTAATATTCTTAAGCTCGCAATCCAAGTGTCGGATTGCTTCCGTTCGAATTGTTGTTTTTATTTTGCTTATGTTGGATCGCGTGACCGCAAATCGTGAGAATTTAATTGCGATGGTATTTCACAGTTTCGATGGGACACAACACAAACCGCCTTCGTATTACAACTGAGTGGTGGTGCTCTCTCCCCAGATGGTGCTAAATGTCTTTGTTTCCCAGTCCTTTGGCCTCTTGGGTCATCGTGGCACGACGTCGCTGCAACTCTTAATTGAGATAATAACAAAAATAATTTTCTACATTTGGTTTTCCCACCATTTCAGTCGTGCAGGGTTGTCATGGAGGCCGCTGTGTGTTTCACAGATGGATATCAGAATCAGAATCTTTATTTCGATTGCAGGAGGAATCCAATGAGCCTATGTAGCTCTTAAATTTCGATTTAAAGCTTTCGTGACTGCAGGGATTCATCTTCTTGGTTCTTTCGGTAAAGTCACGTAGAAGGGAAATAATAAAATAATAAAAATAAAACATAATAAAATAATATAATAATGTTATGAAATAAAATAAAAATTATGTTTTATTTGTATTATTTTATTATTTGCCTTCTACGTGACTTTACCGAAAGAACCAAGAAGATATGTAGCTCTTTTTCACAGATGTCCAGTATAGGCGGGGTGAGCAAGTTTTCCACCAGGGAGACTGTACACTCTGTGTAATCTCGATTGAGTAATTTGTGCATACATTTTCAAAGTTAGCTCATTTGGACCACGATCCGGGCACTCAATTTTTATACTCGCTTGGAACGACGGCACGGGGGACCTTTTAACGTCCGCTGCAAAGGAGAAGAGTGCGTACTTGTATGGCTAATACAAGTCGCAGGGATAACCAGGGTAGCCCGCCAGATTCTAACCGTGCACCTCCACCGCAAAGCGGTGAGCGCGCTGCCGATGGGCCGTGTCACCGCCCAAACGTAGCTTCCATCCCGACTCCAGTGCTTGATGTCTGACACGCGGCCATTTGGTGGTTTTCCACCTTCCAATGGGAGTAAGGAGCAGAATTGCCCTCGACCGATTTTTGCGTAAATTATATAATCCCAAAAAGTCAAAATGTACAACGTTATTAATTGATGTAGGTCAGGTTATTTACATCATCATGCCACTCTGTATTTTCCCGATAAAATAATATTGATATATATTTAGTAAAAGTGTAAAAAAAATTGTTCATGATTGAAATTACATTGAGTGGTGACATTTCCCTAAAAATGTAATACTCCACTTTAAATTGTCAGTCTTTCAGTTAATTATACTGAAATATTAACTTAATTACGTAATATATATTTAATAAATGTGAATTAGTGTAATGTAGAGTTTTGGGAACGTTTGACCAGATACATTTTTTTTGTTTTGACCTGGTAGAAGAAAACCATGGTCCTAGAGAAAACCGCAGAACTCTAATTACACACACAAGCAAGTCATCAACCTACTTGCTTTACTACCTCCTGTGGGCCCCCACTTACGGTCCAAACGGCCAAGAGAGTGCCGGTCGGGTCACACCGTGGCGTCAGTTAATACGGCTTTTCCCCGAGGGGTCAATACGAAACAATATGTGCCGTCTGCTAATTTATTTATGCATTCTGTGAGCCTTGGCGTGTCGCCCAAGAGCCCGGGCGTGGGAGCTTGTACGTTGAAGTGACCGGCAGTGGCTCTCTGTTCCCTCCTGTGGACTTCAAGTGTCCTCAGACGGATGACAGCAAAATACAACACCTGGTGCCCATCCTGATGGGCCCCCCCGGGGTGCGATGCAACACGGAGCGGACGCCGCTGCGCATGATGCCACGTCGAGCCGCGAACCCCGCGAGTTGAACGCTTTTCCTTTTTTCCCTGTTCGGACAAGTTTTAGTTAAAAAAACATAAACGCAAACCGATATTTGGGAAAGGACTCGAACCATCTCCAACAAATCGACCACCGGTAGCTCTCACTGGCTCCCTCTGACTCACTGGCTCCCACTGTCATTGGCTCACACTGTCACTGGCTCACACTGTCACTGGCTCCCATTGGCTCCCAATTGGCTGGCTCCCGCAAGCAAAGAGATATTAGTAAAGATCATTATCATGCCCCCCCCCCCCATCGACCCAAAAAGCTAAGAGATTACGAGAAGAAGGAAATTGAGTACCTTCTGGTGGAGACGGCACTACTTTGTGGGAAAACGAAAGCGTTTATCTGCCATAGGAATTGTGACTCGAGTAGAGATCGATATCCATGGAAGAGTGATGTGCGTTTGTGTGTGTGTGTGTGTTGTCTGTGCGGGTCGGGGCGGCAGGCCGCCAGGCTGGTGGCTGATCTGTCGGAGATGGTGAACAACCCCCACATGAGCGACGTGCAGCTGCAGGTGGACACCGGGGAGCTGGCGTACGCACACATGTTCATGCTCTACGCTCGTTGCCCTGCGCTGATGCAGCAGGTGCGTGCGCGTGCGTGCGTGTTCAGCTCATGTGGAATGGGTGTGTGTGCCTGTGTGTGTGTGCTCATGTGGGGGGCAGTAGCTATGAACTCGGCGACTCGAGTTCGATTCCCGCTCGCAGCAAACACCAGTGACGATTCTCTAAACCGGTCCTGGGCCTCCCCTAGGTCGACTCAGCCTCAAATGAGTACCTGGTGCAATGTGTAAACATCGCCGCTAGGGAGACAAAGGCGGCCGGGCGTGGTGTTGGCCACCCACCCCCTCGTGTGCCGTGCCGGCCTTTCTAGGTGCTCGCTAACAGCACTTGCCCCTACACTCTGTTAAGGTTATACAGGGGATCTTTATCTTTGTGTGCTCATGTGGGGGGCAGTAGCTATGAACCCGGCGACTCGAGTTCAATTCCTGCTCACGGCCAACACCAGTGACGATAATTTGAACCGGTCCTGGACCTCCCCTAGGTCGACTCAGCCTCAAATGAGTACCTAGTGCGGTGTGTAAACATCGCAACTGGGGAGACAAAGGAGGTCGGGCGTGGTGCTGGCCACCCACCCCCTCGTGTACTGTTCCGGCCTCCATCGGTGCTCGCTAACAACACTTGGCCAAATAGTATGCTAAAGTATATATGGGCGGCGGTGGTGGGGAGGGATATTTGACTTTGTTAACGTGTGTGCAATACGCAAGTGATTTTCACGCGATCGCTTGGATCATCTGTCGGCATGCCGGCACACAGCCGGTGGGTCACGAGACTCTTTTTTGTTGGGGGGGGGGGCGGGGGGGGGGCGGTGTGCAGGTGTTCACCGAGGGCTTCGACGCCGTTTGTGAGCGCGGCGAGGCCCAGGGCCGGCGTGTGATCGTGCACGACGCCTCGCTGGACGCCGTGCTCGCCCTGCTGCACTTCGTGTACACGGGGAGCCTGCACGTGGCGCCCAGCGCGCTGTCGGAGACGCGGGCGCTCGCCGACAGGTATTCTCCCGTGGGAACGACACGCCGAGGGAGCCCGTCGGTTCGCGTCGGCTTGCATTGCCTCCCATGAGATCGCGATGGCTCCCCGTTGGATTCTGCTGGCTCCCATTGGTTCCCGGCAGCTCACATTGGTTGCTGTTGCCTCTTGCTGGCTCTCATTGGCTCTCATCGGCTCCCATCAGCTCCCCATTAGTTTCGTCTGGATCTTACTGGCTCCTGGTGGCTCATGCTGACTCCTACCAGCTCCCAATGGCTCCCATCAGCTCCCCATTGGTTTCGTCTGGATCTTACTGGCTCCTGTTGGCTCATGCTGACTCCTACCAGCTCCCATTGGTTCCCACCTGCTGGACCAATTGGCTGCCGCAAGCTCCCTTTGGCCCCCGCTTTTGATCCCGCTGTTAAATTATACTTACGCGTAATTAACCGCTAATACATTTAATCAACACATAATAGCAATGTATTTTAAGACGTGTGTTTTTGTTTTTAAACAACAATGTATTTTTTATGGTAGCCTTTATGGCTTAACCCGGATCCCAGAGAGGTGTTCCTGTGTAGTAGTAAATAATAATAATAATCACGCCACTTGCCCCCACACAGTGCATGAAGCTGAATGCGGGGCTCGTTGCGTTGCGCGTGCCGAGCTGCAGGTTCGAGCTGAGCGACCTGCTTAGCGCGTGCGCGTCGCCGCCCGTCAGCGGTGGAGGCGCGTCGCCGCCCGTCAGCGGTGGAGGCGGTGTGTCGCCGCGGCCGTCGTACTCGGGGGCGGCGCGGGAGGGCGACGCGGCCATACGGGAGCTGCTGCGCTCGCTCTGGGAGCACGAGGAAGAGGAGGAGGAGGAGGACGGCGGAAGGGACGGAGAGGCCGTCAAGGCGCGCAGGCACGACGACGACGACGGCGGCGGCGGCGACAACGACGATGGTATCGGCGACAGCGACCTGGACGAGGTGTACGAGTTCGTGGCCACGCAGCGGCGTGCATGCGGCGGCCGCCGCCGCGGCTCGGCCGACGCGGCGAGCGAACGGCTCGGCTCCAACAGCGACAGCGCGAGCGGTCTCGACGGCGAGGAGGAGGAGTCGGCGGCGGCCGTGGCGTCCGTCAAGTATAGAGTGTCGGACGCGAGTGCCGCTCGGTCGCCCCGCGCCAACGACACCTTCGCCGGGGGCAGCTCAAGCGAGGCGGGGACGGTGGCCGGGGCGGCGGTCGCGTCGGCCTCGTCGGGCCCCGACGACTCGTACGAGCGGATGTTCACCGAAGAAGATGCGAGCGGCGAGTACGTGGAGCCGTCGCCGGTGACGCCGTTCGCTCGCAGGCCTCTGCCGCGGGTGGCCGATGTTTGCGAGCGCGCCGCCTCTACGCGGCCTCGCCCCGGGACGCTCGGCAAGGGTTGCGACGACCCCTCGTCGCGCTCCCCCTACCGGTTCGGCCCCGCGGCGTCAAGTCCGTTCAGAATGAAAAATCGCTCGCCGGGTCGACGGCGGCCGACGATCGGCGTCGACCCCCATCTGCAATATTCACTCTGCGAGGCTGAGCGCTCTCACTTTGATCGCTCGCCCGTCCCTCGTCATCCGTCGCCCGCCTCGGTACCGCCTTCGCCGCAACGTCCATCGCCCGTGAGGCAGTCGCCCGGAGTAGCTGTTCCACACCCGGTAACGCCTCCGTGCTTGACAGCGCTTTCACCAGGTTTGCCCGCTCTACTCGCGGCGCCGTCCGCAAACGACACCGTGCCGACGAGCTCGCCCCACGCAACATCCAACCACCCGTCCCCCGGCCGCGCCGGCCGGTCCATTGCCAGGGCTCTGCGCAAGCAGCGGCGCCATCTCGCGAGCGAGTTTGATGCTCTGCTGTGCGCCGGCGGCGAGGACGGGCCGGTTCGTACTCGAGCGGACGAGGGCGGCGCCGTGACCCCGGAGCCGTCGTCAAAATCTCACGCAACATCCTCCATCGACGCTTCCGTGTCGGAGACGTCGGTGAACTTGCAGCTGTCCACCGACAGCGAGATTGGCAGCGGCGAGGTCTCCTGGCTGATCCCCGGTACGCCCGGAGCGGCTTCCAGGTCCTGCGGCGTTCAGACGTTGCAGTCGTGCCTCCTCCCCGGCGCTCGCGGGGCGTCCTCCCCCGGCCCCGACCACGGCCACGGCCACGCGCTCATCGACCTGACGCTTTCCCCGCACGAGGGCAGCAGCTACGCCTCGTTGTTCAGCGGGGGGAGCTCGGCGAGAGACTCGGGGGGCGCCGCTCCCTGTCCGAGCCTAGATGCCGACGATGCGCCCGAGTCGGCCGTCATCGTGTTGGACGACTCTCTTGAGAGGAGCCCCACGGGCGAATTCCTTCTGCCCACGTTGACCGCGCCGGCCCGAGACGACCGCGTCATCAGACTCGCCGAGATCGGGCGGGGCTCTCCGGAACGTTGCTCGCTCGGGGACGACCCGCGTCCGGACTCGCGCGACCTCGGCACGGGACGTGCGCGCGTGTCCACGTCTGCGGCGGGCGACTCGTGCGGAGAACTGTCGGGTCGTTTTCCCGCCACGCCCGACGAGCTGCCGCAGCGGACGCCCCAGCGTGACGGCGTGCCGATGACCTCCGGTTCGGCAGCCTCCCCTTGGCAGTCGGGGTGCTTTGTCCGCATGGAGCTGAGCCTCAGAGAGCGGCTGCTGAGCAGGCTCGCGGCTCCAAGCTTTCACACCCAGGTGAGCGAAAGTTGAACCTCTTTGGTTGTCAGGTGACACCGACCCACTGAATTGAAGTTGAATTGGCCGAATGAATCGAGGGGGTTAATGTCTGGACATGGCTGTGAGAATTGTTCATCGACGGCGATGATAACGCTTGTACACCTGACCCAGTTCTAAACATAATTAGATTGTTTTGATGCTGACGTAAATAGGCACTGCACCAATTAGCCCCAGCGTAACGGCGTGCCGTTGTGAAAGAAGTTCAACATACACATATTAAACTGGAGCTGGGCTATCCAATCATTTAAGTCAGGGGTGGGGAACCTTTTTTCTGCCAAGGGCCATTTGTTATATGTATAACATCATTCGCGGGCCATACAAAATTATCAGCTTAAAAATTAGCCCGTTATATTTGGTCAAACATTTAATTAACTCGCCCCTAATGCGATGGCTGTAACTGCTTCTCTTTGGCGAGGCGTGTGATGTTAGCCGGTATTGATGACGTTGCTGCTACTCGCAACTGCTTTTCCAGGTTTGCTCCCAGATTTATTGAATTTCGAGTCCCGCCTGCGGTTGCCTTGGCAGGGCCACACCAAATGATTTCGCGGGCCTCGTACGGCCCGCGGGCCGGACGTTCCCCACCCCTGATTTAAGTAATTAATTGATTACTCTTCCGCTTATCAGCTAATTGAATGACACGACGGAAATAGGAGAAAAAGCCTCTCCTCTGTAAGCTGCGTGCGCCACTGGAGACGCTGGAAGGGTCGGTGGGGCGGGGAGGGGGGGCGGTGACGTCGTCGCGACCCCTTCCTCGTGATCCTAGCGTAGCTCTTTTGAATGAAACGTCGACGACGGACGGCGCGGTGCCGCTGCAGGAGGACGACGAGGATCGTCTCGTGTGGACGCAGTGCGCCGCCGCCGCTGATGGCACCGCCGCCGTCGCCGGAGAGGAACCCGCCGCGTCGCCGCCCGCCCCGGACGTCGCCTTCGACAGCTGGAACCCCGGGGAGGAGCAGCTGTGTGGCCTGGGCCTCGGCTCGCCCGACTCGCTCGCTGGGGCCACCACCCCAGGTGCGCAGGGCGTTCGATGAGTCGCGCGTGCGATTTGTGAGCCGCTTGTGCATTTGTTTGTAAATGCGGGGAGCGGTGGTGCAGCGGTTAGCGCGCTGCGCTACGAACCCAAATTTGAGAACCTTGAATAAACCCATGCAGAACAGGGAAAACATGCACGACGCCTCACAGAACGCCGCACAAGTCCGGAATCAAACCCGGATACATTTTGCTTCGAGGCGCTCGGAAATGGAATTTAGGCCCTGAGCCACTTAGCCGTCTCCTACAAGTAAAAGCTATTTGTTTGAATCGAGGGCCACCTGTCATTGCATATTGTTCACCACTCAACCCCCGTCCCCAGGCCGGCCTGGAGTGGATGCATGCCCGCATTCAGCAGCTGCTATGCTTATTTGTGTCCTCCTCTCTTTGATAGGGCACAATGCAACAGAGCCCTCTTTGCGATAATACATTTACGTCGATTTCGCAAAATGAGCACTGTCCTTCTGCTGGCAGGTGCAACTGTGTTTTTTTTTTGCTTTTGAGGTGGCCGTGGTGATTTAGAGGGATACTTTTCATGTTTTCAGCCCACGCCTCCTCTTGTGTGTTCTTGTTTTGAGCCAGGGGTCACTTCTCATGATTAGACATATTGTGCTCACGAGTTTGAGAGTCTTTCTGCTCAGACCTTGGTCACTGATGATTTTTGTATCTTTTTTCCCCCGAATTATCTTGCAGTTGTGCTCTGTTGTCATACTATCAGATGAAGAAATGTATTTTTGGAGCAGTGCATCATCCCTTGTTAGAGAACTGAATCTGGAAGCTCATATCAAAGGTCTTGCTGTTAGATCCATTCAGTTTCCCTTTATCCACCGTGATGGATGCCTGCGCTTTATCATGCACCTGGCTATCGAGTTGTCACATGACAGTCAAACCGAAATGTTTGATTAGTAGAGCTGAAATTTGCTTCATTAAAGTCAAAACCCAACTTCAAAATTATGGTTTTGTTCAGGCATTGCGGATGACTGGACCGAGACCGTCCACTCGCTGCACTTGAGAACACACATTTATCTGCGGCCAGCTGCACAAGATCAAAACCCAGGATCTCGGTGGTCATGGCCCAATACTCTGCTGTGTGTCTGGACAGTTCAGGGGTCACTAATGAATTTGGTGTCACAAAAAAAAGGCAATGACTTTGTGTTCCATTTTCGCTTTGTTCGCCCAGATGTGGATTGATGCACATCAATCGGATAAAAAACACTACTTTGGCTCTTAGAAATATCATTATCAGGATTAAATAAAATCCAGACTTAATACGATGGGATTCTTTTCATGCAGTCATTAGGTTACCGTGGCTGACATCATGATATCGGTACATCCGTCACTCAGCATGACCAGGAATCTAGCTTAAGTTTCTGTGTTTATAAGGCAATACTACTGCACCCACCAATAGGTGCAAGGGAGTTGTCTCAGTCTTGGAATGTTTAGCGAAGGCGAACCTTTCTGTTTTACATCTTCCCCAGATAATTAAACATCAACGTCACCGGTATGCAAACTGCACGAGTATATCCTGGATTGAAAAGTTTCCTCTCGGGCTAATGACAGGCACATTTGCCCATACACGCACACACAGACAGCACAGTCAACTTTTGTCTTGATTGTCAGTGGCCCTTCTGTAACGAGAACCTTTTGGGAACGGTGTGCCCGTAAAAACCCACAGTCCACGAGGCGAGAGGCGCTGGCAGGCAGCTCCAAGCGGGGTCGGCCACCCCAATGCCCTGCTACTCCGACATGGAGACGCCCCACCTGAAAAAGGAGCTGAACAGGTGAGACACGCGGGGCCCTTTTCGCCGCTCTGCGTAATGTTCTGGATCGGTGATGATAATGATATCGTGTGGCCAATCTTTTCCTTTCATGAGGCTGCCGATGTCAATGCAGAGCAACAGCTACAATTTCACATTCAGGTGGACAAGCCAGATGAGCGCGTCATGAGCAGCGGAATGTATCGCTGTGACGTCTCATTCGTATTTGTGGATCGGGCATTGCGTCGTTACACGTCGCACGGTCTGTTCTGGATGACCGCAGTTGCCCACTGGAGAGTTTTCAATTTTCCATTTGCGCATCGGGTACCCGCATCTGCCATGGTTTGTGCAGATGCGATTTACGGTGGACCGTGAGCTTCGTGGAAGGTCAGACCCAGGCATCTTCTGGGTTGGGTCTTTTCACATTGGGGTTTGTTTGTGAGTGTGGCCAATGAAGAGCAAATATTTAGAAATTCAGTTCCCGGCGATTTAGCCATTCAATTGCATTGTCCGAGAGTTGGCGAATTTCTGTATATGTCAGCGCTTTCAAATCTTTCTGGACCTGTGGGCCACTGTCAACCCTCAAGGAAAAAAATGTGCAGACCACCACTCGGCAATAAAATGTGAATGACTCATTAAGCGCTGTCAATTGTTTTAGAAAATATCGTAGCATCTGAAACCGTTCCACGGAACCACTTCTCACAGCCTTGCGGAGCACCGTTGGTCTGCGGACCGTAGGTTGGGAACCACTGCCCTTGATCAAAGAATGTATAAGGACAGCTCTGTGTGTCCGCATATTAGTCATTGATCCATCGGTCAATGAACAATTTAATCCGCCAGTATTTGTTTACGCAAGCAAACTGTGGACCCTCTTAGATCGTCTGCTGTCTCGTCAGAGCCATTGGTCCGCAAAGTGGTTTCGCTTTGATGTGCTCCACAACTTTGCACGATGAGTGTGCATACGGTAATGTTCTCGAGCCATTTCCTAAATGCCAATCAGAGTGTGCATCAGGCTCACCGGTTGGGATTTTAAGCCAGAATGATTGATCGCGAGCACATGGTGCATGGCGGTTAGCACATCTGCATGATAACCGCGTGAGTGTATTGCATTACCTAAATGAGTTTAAAGTCCTCTGTAGCATTGAGAGGTTTTAGTAGGAACACCCATGAATCTAAACTCTCAATGGCAAACCAATTGTTCACGTTTGTTTTGTTTTAACGAGGTGAGAAGTCATGACTTGGGTAACTAAAATGACAAAATAAATATAATAAAAAAGTACGACGAGAAGAATCGAGAAAGCAGAGCTAAAACAACCAAATAGAAATGAGAGAAAAAGCAACCCGCATTGCTGGATGAAATACAAAACACTTGCACGAAACGAAATCACGTTTGTATCGAGTACATTCCCCATGATGAAAGCGAGGTTGGAAAAAAATACTTACAAATAAGCCATTCGTAGGCCAATTGAATTACAGAAAAATAAAAAAAAGGATTCGGGCCGATTGATGCACGAATTTGTCAACAAACTACTCTGCAGTGAGCGCAAGACGGAGAGACAGCAGGGCATGCAAACCTGCCAAGCCCTTATCAGTGCCGCCTACCTTATTACAGACCAATTCAGACCTTATTGGTCACCCCGTGCCCTTATAAATCTCAACGTTCATCCTACAAAGTCCCATCACAAGGGAGAAACACAAACAAATCGAATTTTTTTTTTGCCTGTATTGAAACGGCTTTACACCGTATGGACCTAAAAACTCAATTTCTTTTTACACCAGGGGTGGGGAACGTCCGGCCCGCGGGCCGTGTAAGGCCCGCGAAAACATTTAGTGTGGCCCTGCCAAGGCAACCGCAGGCGGGACTCGAAATTCAATAAATCTAGGAGCAAATCTGCAAAGCAGTTGCGAGTAGCAGCAACATCATCAATACCGGCTAACATCACACGCCTCGCCAAAGAGAAGCAGTCCCAGCCATCGCATTAGGGGTGACTTAATTAAATGTTTGACCAAATATAACGGGCTAATTTTTAAGTTGATAATTTTGTATGGCCCGCGAATGATGTTGTAAATATCCAAATGGCTCTTGGCAGGAAAAAGGTTCCCCACCCCTAAACCGTATGGGTTGACAGGTATGGGCATGGCTCAAAGGACACTTAGTGCAGATAGTGGCCACCCACATATAACTGGGGAGCGGAGTGCGTCGGCTGGGGCCGAATGGAGGAAATGTATTCGTTGTCATCAATTGGTTTGATATGATGTAGACTCTTGGTTCTTTCGGTAAAGTCACGTAGAAGGGAAATAATAAAATAATAAATCATAATAATATGTTTTATTTTTATTATTTTATTATTTCCCTTCTACGTGACTTTACCGAAAGAACCAAGAAGATGAATCCCTGCAGTCACGAAAGCTTTAAATCGAAATGATGTAGACTGTCAGCAGCTTTTAACAGCATTTCTTAACGAAACGGCCCTTTTCAGTCATTTTTCTGAAATACAAGAGCAATATTCTTCTCAACGATTTTGAACAAAATGTCATGGGAGAGGTCGCGAGAGGCACGAACGCGACCGATAACGCCCCGGGGAACAATCCTCTCCAAAACGAGTGTTGGGTAATTACTGCGTGTGTGTGATGTATGAGGTGTTAGCGAGCACCTTCTATGCAGCACTTGCCCCAAAACTATGTTAAGGCTACATAGGGACGTGGTGGGGGGGGTGTCTTTGTTTTTGTATGAGGTGTGCTGCTGTTTGCATTGCCCCTCAGACAAGCGGTCTGCAAGACTTTCGTGTTGTATAATGAAGACGATTACATTGTCGGGCAATGCGAGTTCACTCGGGGATGCGTAGATCGCCCTGAGAGGATTGATCTCATCGCGTAGTCGAGATTTGCTGTGGAAGGACCGCGAAAACATGAAGGCAAACGCTCAAGAGTGTGTCGCCCGACCATTAGCGTTGTCGCGGAGCGATATAAAGAGCATGAGATATCTACCAAGGGCACGTTGATGTCCTCTTCATTTGTTTTGTTATTCGAGAGAAGGTTGTCTTGTTTTATCGTCAAAATCCACATCCTGAAATGTGCACTCTAGCCGAGAATAAGTAAAAGAAAATAGTTTTTAACGGAGGCTTTCTTTACCAATTTTGTGATTCACAAATGAAGCTTCTTTTCGTTCAGATCGTGGAGATGTGTAAATTCACAACCATAAAAATATGCGGTTGTAAAGAAATTATACTTCTATACTCTTTGGTTCTTTCGGTGATGTCTCGTAGGTATAAAATAAAATAAATCACGACGTTTCGGGCGCAACACAAGCGTCCATCATCAGGTGGGAAAGCATGGTCCGCTGCCGAGGCAGACTGTTTAAAAAGGTTTGAAATGGGAGTAGCTCAAGGGTTATGAATCCTATTTTTACCACCACTAAATATATTCATCTTTTTGGTTCTTTCGGTAAAGTCACGTAGAAGGGAAATAATAAAATAAAAAATTAAAACATCTTTTATTATTTTTATTTTTATTATTTTATTACTTCCCTTCTACGTTACTTTACCGAAAGAACCAAGAAGATGAATCCCTGCAGTCACGAAAGCTTTAAATCGAAATTTAAATATATTCACCTTATTATTAAACTCTTTTGACCAGCAATCAGCTCTTAATGATTAAAGTGGTTAATCCGCATGGCTGTGCTGATGATGTCATGTCGCCTACTTAACACCTGATCGACGATGCTGTATGCAATCTCCAGCAAAACGTCGTGCAAATTTGTCGAAAATATTGCTTGCTTTTTCAACAATCTTCCATCTGGTTCGCCGACAAGCTGACTTATTGCATTGGCCGCCGGGTGTTGCCAGATAGACGTTACTACCTCCATGAGAAACTTTATTGTGAATCGGAAAAAATCAACGTGACGATTCAACCACCACACCGCAGGTCACAACGCTTCTATTTCCACTTCTTCCCCCCTCGCACCGCTCCACTTGGGAATTCCCTCCCACCGTCTCTTTCCCCCCTTCCCCCCCCCCGCCACCCCCCAAGCTCTTACAATAATAACGCGCTCTCATCTCGTACACTATCAACAATGCTTTTTGTTGCTGGCCGCTTGCCGCCGTCATTGTGCTTTTGGTCCTGTGCTCGGCTAGCACGATGTTTTTGTATTCTTAGGTTTTTTCGGTAAAGTCACGTAGGTAAGAAATTAAAATTAATAAAAGTAAAATAAAAAATAAAATAAAAATCACGACGTTTCGGAAGCTTCCGTCTTCAGGTGGAACCGTCACAGCACGATAGGTTTGAAATGGGAGTAGCTCAAGGGTTATATCAGCTATCGGTTCCACCTGAAGACGGAAGCTTGTGTTGCCTCCGAAACGTTGTGATTTTTATTTTATTTTTATTTTACTTTTATTAATTTTAATTTCTTACCTACGTGACTTTACCGAAAAAACCTAGAATATGAATCCTTGCAGTCACGAAAGCTTCAAATCTAGAAACGATGTTTTTGTTTTTAAGAATTAGACTTTTTTTGTTATTGAATCAAACGCGTTTTTCGTTTCATCAGGTTTGGTGTACGCGCGCTGCCCAAGCGCAAGATGGTGCTAAAGCTCAAGGAAATCTACCAGTACACACACCCGGGCCAGGACCCCAACCTAGACCCTGGGGATCGGCGTGCCGGCGCGACGGCGGCGGCGGCGGCACAGAAGAGGCCGCGGGGGAAAGGTCGCCCGCCGCGCTCGGGGCAGCCCGCGCCCACGCTCCCTCGCCCGCCGGTGGGGGGCAGCACCAGCGAAGAGACGGCCGCGTCGTCCGACGCGGAGCGGCAGCTCCAGAACCAGTCGCAGGAGAGCACGAGGTCGTCACGCGTGTCCTCATCGCACACGGGCGAGGACTCGGACAGGTGAGGTCACATTCGCACAGGCCGAGGGAGGGGGGGGTGCGCTGGGAAACGTTTCACACGGTTGTACCGGTCGCCTCGTGGCCAGAGTAGCCGCCGCTGAACTCGTCTGCTTAAGTTCGACAGTTCTGTTCGCACCACCACGATGGAGTTGTTGCGACAGGGCAGTTCTCGTAGTGCCGCATCTGCTGTAGAAAGCGGATGTTAAAGACCCGTTGAGTTGTGGTGTCACAGTTCATTGAATTGTCAAAAACCACATTGTCACATTGCGAGCAATGACCTGTCAGCTAGTAACAACACTTTGGTTTTGCTCATTTGATAAAAAAAAATCAGAAAGAAAACTAATAAACAACAAAAACGTTCTCGTGAAATTGACCACAGCTCTGGCAGGGAGGAATTCGCAGACCCCACGTTTCTCCTGGAGGAGGGCGTTAGCGGTGACGACGAGGAAGACGGCGGCGTGACGGCCTCCCAGCATGCCCTGCGCGCCGAGGAGAGGGAGGCGGCCGTTCTGGCGTTCATCCGTTCGCGTCCCGAACTGCACCGCACCATGCTCCTCTACCGGCCCTTCGAGCTCTCCGAGCTGCAAGGCCAGATGCGCCAGGCTGGCCTGCGCGTGCCGGCCGCGGCGCTGCTCGACATCCTCGACGCGCTCTGCGTGACGTTCACCATGGCCGGCGCACGCCGCTCCAAGCAGTCGGGCCGGGCTAAGAGGGGCGGCAGAGGCGGCGGTGCCGGCCGTGGCAGCCCCGGGAAGCGCGGCAAAAGGAAGGCCAGCGTCACGTCCCCCCGAAAGGCGAAAAGAAAAAAGAAGGATGCGCCGATTTAACCTCGGCCTTCCACATGGGTCCGTGGGTGAGAAGCTCCCCCAGCATGTGGAGCGGAACGTCGCACACCCTGCCGAACAGCGAGCAGCACAACCCAAAAACACATCGGAGAGCTGTACGGCGCAATCGCGATGACCTACGCAGGAGTAACGTTGAGGCTGTCGGTATATTTAAAAGCCCAGCCGTTTGCCACTCGGTTTTTAAAAAACCTGCTGCGATATCATGGTGGATAATGCCTGGACTCCAGGGTCTTTCGAGGCAACAGTTGATGAATCATGTCGGTCTGAGAAACTCCCAAACCTTCTGACATTTCAGGTGGGCAGCAGATGGCAGTACAGCAAGCGTGTTGTGAACACATCCCTGCAGATTTTAAGAGCTGTCCTTTCGTATGTGCGGGTGTTCTCCGGGCACACTCTGGTTTCCCGCTTACAAAACAACTCAACGGTGGAATTGGCCACTTGTTTGTAATCAAACGGAGTTTTCAGATTCAGTGGGCCATTCTATAAATAAATGACATTGTCATTGTTTTTTTTTTTCTCCAAATGGACCGCAGTGTATATTACCGGTCACCGTGCGGCCGTGTGAGAGTGAGACCGACCGCTCGTGAGAAAACACCAAATTGGAGAACACCTCCAGCTGAGCATTGTGCCGGCACTTGAAAAATGATTTAAAAGTAAATTGACGGCCTCGTCTGGAGTGAGCCGTGGCCCTCTGAAAGACTCATTATTTGAATGAAAACGTCTTAAAATAAAAACGCAATTCAGGACCATCCTGAAACAGAGTGCTATGACTCAACGTGGCAATCCTTTGATAAATAAGCAATTATTATTAGATGAATCCTCAATTGTAATTTTGGGGATTTTTTTTTTCTCTTAATGTATTCTCGCTTGTGCTATCGGTGTGACGTAATGAGCCGTAGAATCCATTTAGAACTCTCACAAGGCAGTGCATGCATGTTCTTTAAGACGTCTACGTTATCCTTTGCGCAGTAGGAACCCCATTTACCCCACACTGTTAAGTGATTTGTACAATATTTAGTACTTCTCAGAGCTGGAAGTTATCCAAATTAAGTTATAAATATAATAAAAATGATAGTGTTTTTTTTTATGCCGTCATTGGCGACTGAGCTGAGACCCCCACCACCTTGCTACCCCTGAGAACCCAGTTTGAATCACAGGTCACTGAAACAGATTGGTACCCGGGATCTCAGCAGGGCCAGCTCAGTGCTCTGACCTCTGTGTCCTGCGGTCACTTGCGCTGTTATCTTGACTTGCTATAAATTCGTGAATACTTTATATATATAAACAAATGAAGCCATCGTTATTTTGAACCTGAGCCCCAGCACAGTGTCCGAGAGACAAATGAATAGCTTACAAAGTGTGCCATTGACGATTGAAAGGCAGCTGAGTATATGATTGCTGCTGGGTGGCAATTGAGTCTCAGCAGTTAACACCAAACTCGTTGACTTTGGGGCAGAGGTCGCAACCGGGTACCCGATACCCGTACCCTACCCGGCTACCCGTACTCGGCCGGGTACGGGTACGGGTACCCGTTTGCGACCCTGGTGCGGCCGGGTACGGGTACGGGCAAAGAATCAAAACCCGTTTGCGACCGCTGCTTTGGGGGGGAGGGGGTGGGATGGTGCTAATTTTAGGCCGAGTGGACCTGAGGGCGGCCATCATTGCTGAAGAAACTGATATGGAGCCCAAGTCAAGACTGACGGTTCAGAAAGCACACAAAATATATTTAAACGTTGCGTCTTCGTATTTTTATTGGACAACATTCAAAAGTCGTCGCTCAAGTGACCTCTCTGTGTTTTGTTTTTAATATTAACAACATATGGAGGACGATCTCAGACATAGATTTGCCTCTCTTCCCCCTCTCTCCACATCTCCTCTTTAATCTGTGGATAAATAGCATCAAATGCCGTGAACCTTTTTCTTCATGAATCGTGTTGAGATTTTGACAGATGCGCCCCGCACAGGATGTGAAAGCTGGCCTTGATAAAAAAAAATAAAGATGAAATATAAATGTCGCACGGGGAGGAAAGAAAAAACAGACCCAACTAAACTTGTCGATGCTGCTGATAAAATGTGTGAATGTGTTGTTGCGCTGGGGAGATCAATCTTGAAGTGAGTGTGATAGCATTAACCAATTTTTTTTTTATATATTCCATCATCAGCGCTGCCATGTAATCGGGTGTTTGTAAAGATGCATGGAGTCAATCAATCGTCAATTTCAAACCAATTTTCTTCGTGTTTAAATGCCGTATGTTGATTGCTGACAAACGTGTACGGTAGCAAAATAAGAGAGCAACCATCACGTTAATGCATTTTAATGCCATCGTGTAACTATGTGACATACTTGAAATATACAGAGATCAAAATTAACCTTTTTGAAAGGACTTTGAAACGTTGGTTATTTTTCACACACCTCTTTCGTCGGCGAATAGCTTGCCGATACGCACGTACTTTTTAAATCCTTTATATTAAGTTCACTTGCTTGCTTGCTTGCGCGCTTACGACCGTGCAAATCTTTCGGTCGTTTTTTAACCCACTTCCCATGATCCAATCGAGCTGACATTTTGCACACAGACTCGTGCGTGACAATTTATTTTCGTGAAATTTTTTTTCAAAAATGTAACACTTTTTAGGATTTTTTTTTTTTATATTTAATTACCAATTGCTTAATGGTGGCAGGCAATCATCTGACCCATAGGTGGCAGCCATCTCAAGCCAGAGTACGAGAGGACTCTAGCCGCCCGTTTCAAAGACCAATGTCCTTATATACGACTTTCCTTATATTTAATTTAAAATACCAGTGTGATAAAAATGAAACTCTTACTCAAGAAAAACAGAAATGAATAATAAAATAAAACCGATGCCACGCATATAAAGGATTTATAGTGAAAAACTTTGTTTTTACGGGTTAATTTTTTACTGACTGACCGTTCCATTTTCACGTCCGTCAATCAATGAAGGAGGCGTCAAGTGGGAGACGTCCAAGAAGTTTGCCGTTTTGTTTCTGTACCGACGCCGCCTCTTAACTCCGACCGCCTTTTATTTTGTGTACATGGCACACAGCTTTGTCCAAAGTCTGGATCCGGTTGTCACACGTGGGATGAAGCACCAAGTTCCTAACTCACTGTGAGTCAGAGGTCACAAACGGGTTTTGATTCCTTACCCGTACCCGGCCAGGTACGCATACCCGTTCCCTACCCGTACCCGTACCCTACCCGAAATGAGTGACAAACGGTTACTCACCAGTGGCTCACGGCCTACCCCTACCCGTACCCGGCCGCACCAGGGTCGCAAACTGGTACCCGTACCCGTACCTGGCCGGGTACGGGTAGCCAAGTATCGGGTAGGGTACGGGTATCGGGTACCCGGTTGCGACCTCTGCTGTGAGCCTTTAACATGTAATTCCATGGGCGCCTTTAACATTAAACATAAGGGGGCCTTTAACATTTGGAGTGTAAGGGACCCATTGAACATTAAGTCTATGGGAGCTTTTAACATTTAAGTCTATGGGAGTGTACTGTAGTTCAAAGACATCCAACGTAAAGCAGTCGGTATGATCGATGATTCAGCACCAACTAATTGACTCCCAATGGCTTTTCTCACCAGCGGTCAAATGTCTCCCTAATCACTCTTCTATCGCTACCACCATGGTTACCGTTCCCCGTGAACTTCCGCTGTTCAATTTCGGACTCTTTGTTCTCATCCATGCTGCGTTGAGCCACCACACTGCTGCAGGTCACAACAACAGCCGCCACCGTTCGCCACTTAAGTGACGTTGGCGTCACCACGGCGCCTGTACCAGGCCAGCTGTACTTTGAGGCCACGTGAAGTGTCGAAGGCCCGCTGACAGGAGGAGGTCACAACAACACGCTCGCCCACTTTCCACGCAACACTTCTCTTTTCTACTCTTAGTTTTTTCGGTAAAGTCACGTAGGTAAAAAAATAAATTTAAATTAATAAAAATAAAATAATAAAAACACGACGTTTCGGAGGCAACACAAGTCTCCGTCATCAGGTGGGACCGTCACAGCCAGATTTGCTCTTTCCGCTGCTTCCCGTGAAGTGCCCTCCTTCGGAGTTCCCTCCCTTTGACATTGTTCGAGAAAGTTATTCACAATTTTTCGATTGAAAGCTTTCGTGACTGCAGGGATTCATTTTCTTGGTTCTTTCGGTAAAGTCACGTAGAAGGGAAGTATGTTTTGTTTTTATTATTTTATTACTTCCCGTCTACGTGACTTTACCAAAAGAACCAAGAAGAAAAATAAGGTATTCACATTTAGAGTATTACTCATCTCTCTCGCTCTTCATTCGAGGCACTTAATACTTGTTTTGCACGCCCCCCTTTTTAGGCAACATTGATCGCATGCAAACCCGTGTTGCCTATTTTGCTTTCACCCTCGGTTCAACGAGCCAACGTTGTACAGGCATGGCTTATGATACACGTGGGCTTCTGTGGCCTCTTCAGTTGTCCTTATTACTCTCCAAAGCGTGACCTTTCGTTTCCCAGACAATTATGACTGATGCAATGAACTATTTTAGACCATTGCCCTTTTATATATTTATACACTATCCTACCGCAGCCGAGCAATTATTTCCCGGCGTTCTCTCTCTCTGCAGAGTGCCCTCATCGTCTCTGCCTGTGCACTCATCTCGGTTTGGTTGGGGGTGGGTGTCGAGGGTGGTGGACAGGTCGAAAAGAAATCGACCAGAACTCGTGGTAGATGAACATGGGAAACCTGCGTGCGTGTGGATAGTAAACGCAGTGCTTAATATCAACCACGACCGTCGGGGACGCTTTCGGGAAATGATTTGGCGCGTGCCCCCCATATCAACCGAATTCTACACATCCATCTCTACGTCGGAACTTAATTTTTAAAAAAATGTGTTAACTACTTTAGATTTTACCAGGTAAGGCCCACTGAGCTATGCAGCTCTTTTTCAGAAGCGACCTGGCCACAAATGATAGCTCAACGAAGTGGCTTATCACGTGGAAATTAACCAAATACTCTAAAAGGCATATTTATGATTGTGGAGGGAAAAATCTGAGACCCTGGAGAAAAATACAAGCGAGCACGGGGAGAACACGCAAACTCCAAATATACATGGTCCTGATCTAACCCACGACCTCGTGAGGCTGATGAACTTGTATGATCCACTGCTGGATGATGAAGTGTGCCCCATATCGTCAGATTGTTAAGTATAAAAAAAAAATATCTGTTTTTCTGTGGTCAAGCAGTCGTAATTACGAATGCGGCGACTTTGATTCACGCCATTGCCCACCGTGTGAGACGCGAACTACAATTTAATGAGAAGAGCCAATATCGATTATCTCATTTTGTAAGCAATACCTTGATATTCGCAATGGTATAATTGTGGTTATTACATTGCATCCGTCAATGATGGACAATTCGTAGACGTAATTGTTCGTGTGAGACACGAATTATCATTTAATGAGAAGAGAGCCAATATCGATAATCTCATTTTGCAAGCAACACCTTGATATTCGCAATGGTATAATTGTAGTTATTACATTGCATCCTTTAATGATGGACAATTCGTGGACATTGTAATGCCATTACTGCGGGACTGGGTAGCCTGAATGACGACGGTCACGTCCTGCCCACGAGGCATGCAACAATTCGCCCTTCACCCCTTGACCCCGGCGACCCCCCAGTGATTCAAGGGGTCTCCAAGATTCAAGCGTTTATTCCTTCATGTCTTGACCCCCCCCTCCCCCCTCATTTGTTCCCTGTCGCTCGTGGCAGTTTAGTTCAATCTCGTTAGCCTGACACGTACTATTATATTTTTGTAACAAATTTTTTTTTTCAGCTATATAGCTCTTTTTTACAGAAGCGAACTGGCCACATTTATAGCGGACAAATACTTTGAAACGCACGATTCTAAACGTGGAGGGAAATCCGGAGGACCCGGAGAAAAATCCGCTCGACCTCGAGAAGAGAGAGAGAGACACGCAAACTCCAAATATACAGCAGGCGTCGGGGTCGGGATCGAACCGACGACCTCCTGTATACCAGGCGAGGTCGTTAACATCTGGCCACCGTGGCGCCCACGTAGTGTATGATTATAGCAAATATATTGTATTTAACCGAATCTCATTGAACGTGGCGACAAGCGATATTAATGGGTGAACTGATGCATCATTGACCTGCACGCCTGGTCTTTTGGTGGTCACGATTCTTCGCAAAGGTTTGAGGGGTGGAGGTAGTCGCGTGGAATTGACTTTGACTCCGAGCTGGTTCAATGTAGAACCCAAGAACCGCGACAGTGCCTTAGCAGCCCGCATGGCAGAGTGCAAACCGCGCCGTTTGCTTTCTCCTCTAAAACAACCAGACGTGATTTAGACTACGTGGTTCTCAACCAGGGGGCGGGGGGGGGATACGTAGACCCCCTGGGGTGCGTGAGACGATTTATAAATGCGTGAAATTATATCATACTTGACGAGAGTAAATTGGTGAATAATCACGTGTGAATCTGCCAATATAAAATAACTACGAGAACGTTTAAAAATCCATATGGGGTAACCCAGAACGATGTAGAAGACCTTTCTAAACTCAACCCATTGATCGTAAAACAACGCGGTGCCCTTTCGATTTAAAGCTTTCGTGACTGCAGGGATTCATCTTCTTGGTTCTTTCGGTAAAGTCACGTAGAAGGGAAATAATAAAAGAATAAAAATAAAACATAAAAATTATTCTCACGACGTTTCGGCCACAACGCAAGCAGCCGTCCTCAGGTGAAGAACAGGTCTGTCGGGAAGACAGCGTCTGCCCCCCCAGAGTGACCCAGCTAGCGCGAACAAATGACCCCACGCGTGCCAGAGCGTCCGTTGAATTTAGTTTTTTTCTATTCGCTTGCAGTTGCTTGCTAAGTCAGGATACCCCCCACAAAATGGATCATTGGTTAAAATATTGACGAACGATATTCGTACATTTATTTCTCGCGGGGCGGGGGCGGAGGATAACTCGTTTGAAACCAAATTCAACAAGGGGGGGGTACAAGTAGCCAACTTCTTGAGAATATCCACTGCTCTAGACTACGCATTAGGGGGTAAACTTGGTTATTTATACTCTTTGGTTCTTTCGGTAAAGTCACGTAGGTATAAAATAAAATACAAATAAATCACGAAGTTTCGGGCGCAACACAAGCGTCCGTCATCAGGTGGGACGTGACTTTACCGAAAGAGTCACGAACGCTTCTAATCAAGATTGGTTATTTATGCACAACGTCTGAACATTCATGGAGGCTGCCTGAAAATACTCTGGTAGTCGGCATGGATTCTGGGAGGGGCTGATCCTTAACTTTTATTTTTTAAAGCGATTTCCCTCGACATCTTTATCGCAACAGCAACATTGGCACGCGTTTTTCGCACGTCAAGAACGAGACCCTTTCCAAAGTGGTTATCAAACCAAACGGATGATCCGCCATGACAGGAAAAAAACACGATGACTGTCGAATTATAATCAGCTAAGTTAAATGTTACGTTTAACACGCCGGCTTTCGCGACCAATATCATCCAAAATATAGGTTGTACGCAGACAATAACGGGTACTACTATTTCATTACACGCAAAGAACAGGAGGTACAAGAATAATGAGCATACATAATTCACGTTGATAATTACCATATTGATTACCATATGAATAACCCAACGGGCAGTGCATATCCATTATCATTTATATGCATTCATTAATCCCCCATCGCCCCCACTTCGCTCAAGAAGGGCTCACAAGCGATGCCATCACATCTATCCCTCTATTTAAAGAACGAAACAGGAGGATTTCTCCACAAATCTGGCTGTCGCCTGATGAAGCTATATGTAATTACTGGCGAAACGTCGTACTCAGAGTGTAAATGTTGTGGATTTGCTCTCCAACACACCGGTGTGCTTGTACTAGTGACGAATTGGCATGTTGTGTTTTCGTGACAAACCTTACTAATTGGCTGTGTCGGGTGGTGGCGGGTGTAACGACACATTCATATTTATGCGATCGAACCAAAATAACCCCCTATATTATTAAATGTTGTGACGAGCATTTTCAAACAATATATATTCAGTCGTGATTTAAGCATTGACACTAAACGCCATATTTTTGGATCGGCAAAAAACAAAATAATGTCGTTTTTGGTCCTCTACCAAACATTTCCACGATAAATGTGTAAAGATTTCATGCTCTTAAATTCTCACGACATTTTACTCTCATGGCGAAGTGCATAGAGAAAAAACTACTGATCATCACTCGGGACGTGTAACACTTTGGTCTCTTGAAGTTAACATTAGCAAAAGAAAAACACGTTTTCGAAAAAAAATATCTTTCGTAAATATCCGAAAGCATTAGAACTGTCTGCTTTTCGTGCTTCAGACTCCTCAAGTTTGGCGATGTTTGCCGTGGCTTCTTGGCTCTGTGCCTCTCTACACGAGGAGTGGTGGGGCAACGCTTAGCGCACCGCACCCACAACAAACCGGCGCCCGAAATTTCGATTCGCGTCCACGGTGAACACCATCGGCAAAGTGATGTCAGAACTGGATCTGATTTCACTTTGCAATAACCAGCATGGTCACACAACCCCGAGACAACAGGGGAGGCCCTCATACAGCATTAAGTTGACATAGGGGCCGTCCATAAATGACGTCACACGATTTTGGACGATTTTTGACCCCCCCCCCCCATCGTCACACGGCGTCACAAAAAGTCAGACTCCCCCTCAAATATGACGTCACAAAGCTCTGCCCCCCCCTCCCCAAAAAAAAACATGCTTCAAATCGCTTTAAACTATTGTCATTGTGGTGAGTATTTAATGTGGCGCTGCACTCTAATGTTGTAGGAGAAAACATTAAAAAGTCTATCTAATTAAGCAGAACGTGTTGTCTATATTTAAAGTTGCGCATTTCTATGTGACGTCACATTTCTCAAACCCCCCCCCCCCTCGTCACACATCGTCACAAATGTCTGACCCACCCACCCCCCCCCCCCCTAGGTGCGTGACGTCATTTATGGACGGCCCCACAGGCCTGCAAATTACTATTACCATTACTACCCATGTGACCGAAGCGTCAAACATAACATGCACATTAACATTTACACAGACAGGTTCGTTCAAAGTAAAACAACAATCCATCGTGCGGATCCGTCGTTCCTTTGTATCGCCCACACTGAGCCAGAACCTCGCTTTGAGACGGCTTCAAGTTTCATTTATTAGGTAAAGCCCTGTGAGCCATTCGGCTCTTGAATCGGGTGCAACCGCAACAAACAAAAACATGAACAAGAAAACATCTTTAAGTGACTTTGTGACTGTGTGCAAACAGAAAATCCAAGAAAAGACAGCAAAATATTGCAGAAAAAGCACCGTACACCAACACTGTGCAAAAATCCCAGTGGGATGCAAGTCAAACAACAACAACAACAACCACAAGACAACTTAGATTAAGGCCATCGGTCTAACTCCGTACTACATGAAACAAACATGGCCAAACCGAATAACTTTTCAAAAATCACCAAAATAAAGCCATAAAAGCTATGAAACAGTGATCATAGGAACTGTGACCGAATCTTCACAATAAACGACGTAAACAACATGTACCACCAAACTCTGCAGCCATAGCTGGCTGCATGAGTCACTCCACAACAGCAGCAGCATCAGTCGGAGTGTGGCGGGGGTGGGAGGCGTCTCACGTCCTGGGGTCACCACCACGGAGTTCAAAACGATGTTCGTGCAACTCGTTCGTCCGCGTTGTCCCCCCCCAGCCCCAGGGAGCTTTCCATCGTACAAAACGTCGCCTTTCGCCGCAGGTGTCTTAATTGGATGTCGCATTTGATTCGTTCACGAGCCCCGGAGTCGCGAACAGGTCACGAGCGCGCGACGCCGACGGGAGAGAGAGAGGGTCTGTTTCACGGGATCGGTACAAGAGGTTCAACAAAAGTAATAAGACATTTGTGTGAACCAATTCATGGAAGGAATGTTCCCTGCCGGGATGTGTTGTTCTGTTTCAACAAGGGGTTGGTTCCGCAACGTATGTTATCGGAAACAGTTTCCAAGTAGATTACAATAACAAAGAGAGAGAGAGATGACCCATGGTGCTCGTTGCTGCCTTTAATCAATACAAGCAAAGCCATCTTTGAAAGGGAGCGAAAAACATGCCCACTTGCCTTCCTGTTTGAAGCGGCTTGGCAACATCAATGCAACATAATTGAACAATAGGAATATGTAAATGTGGTGTGTGTGGGGGGGTATCATTACGACCGTGCCTCGCGAGCTACCTGTGGGCGTGCAGTCATGCATCTGTGTCCCGCTGCGCTCTTACCAACAACAACAACAGCAGCAGCAGCAAGAACAGCGGTAAATTATACAGCCTCGAGTTGCAGCCGCATCTCAATACACTTCTCGTAAGTGAGGAGGGAAAGATGTGAAACCGGGAAGAGGCGGTGAGGGGACATGGGTCACATGGGGCCAGTGGGTAGGGAGTGGGAAATGGCGCGACACGGCCTCACGTGGGTCTACGTGGCCCCGCGTGGGTCTACGTGGCCCCGCGTGGGTCTACGAGGCCCTACGTGGGTCTACGAGGCCCCACTGGGGCCTACGAGGCCCCACGTGGGTCTACGTGGGGCCACGTGGGTCTACGAGGCCCCACGTGGGTCTACGAGGCCCCACGTGGGTCTACGAGGCCCCACGTGGGTCTACGTGGGGCCACGTGGGTCTACGAGGCCCCACGTGGGTCTACGTGGCCCCACGTGGGTCTACGAGGCCCCACTGGGGCCTACGAGGCCCCACGTGGGTCTACGTGGGGCCACGTGGGTCTACGAGGCCCCACGTGGGTCTACGAGGCCCCACGTGGGTCTACGAGGCCTCACGTGGGTCTACGTGGCCCCACGTGGGTCTACGAGGCCCCACGTGGGTCTACGAGGCCTCACGTGGGTCTACGAGGCCCCAAGTGGAATGAGACGAAGCAACCGGGGCCCCAACGACTCCCCGGACAGTCCTGGGGGGCACCGGGGCCCAATCACCGGCAAGTCACGGAGCAACAAAGGGCGCCCAGCACCAATGAGTCCCAGGGGCAGGCAGGGCAGCACCAATGGGCCCCAGGAGCAGCACCAATGGGCCCCAGGGGCAGCTCCGTTGGCAGACGAGGCCCGCGATAAAACAGGAGCCTTGCGGCGTTGAGCTTGCGTGTGTGTATGTGTGGTGCAGCGAGGATGATCGGGCAAAGCCGAGAGGGGGCAGCGTGTCAGTCAGGGTTCAGCGGGTTGAGGGGAACAAAAATTACTGGACGTCAGTGAAAAAGAGCTTCATAGCTCATCGGATTTCTCCAGGATAAATAGAGATTTTGATTCGGGCAACGATGTTTTTCGATGTTCTTGTTTGTTTGTTGGATGAAGGCTTCCCTCAACCTAGATTTGAAGCTTTCGTGACTGCAAGGATTCATACTCTTTGTTTTTTTTCGTGACTTTACCGAAAAAAACAGAGTATTTCCCTCAACCTGTCGCCATCTCAGTCTCGCAAAAAAAACAATCCATCGATATTTCCTGCATATGTGAGCTGATTTCATTGCTCCGTCTCCACGATCCACGTCCTGCCAGGCGCGTGCTCTCCCCCGGGTGCCACTCGCACTATTCGTCTTGCATCACCGAACATTATCCGTTCGCTTCGTGCGACCTGTCCTGCTCAAGCCCACTTAGCAATCAACCAACGCGATGGTTCTTCTTGGTTCTCTCGGTAAAGTCACGTAGAAGAGAAGTAATAAAATAATAAAAAGAAAACATAATAAAATTATGTTTTATATAAATTTAATTTTATTATGTTTTATTTTTTTATTATTTTATTACTTCCCTTCTACGTGACTTTACCGAAAGAACCAAGAAGATGAATCCCTGCAGTCACGAAAGCTTTAAATACAAATTCAACATGATGGTATTTACCTGCGCGCGTATCCCCATGCCCTGGGTTCCTCTTCCCGCCTCTCAGTGCCATTTGGACGTGACCTTTGACTTAAACATGCGTAGTGGGTATCAATCTTGATCTGAAGCTTTCGTGACTGCAGGAATCCATATTCTTTGGTTCTTTCGGTAAAGTCACGTAGGTATGAAATAAAATAAATCACGACGTTTCGGGCCCAACACAAGCGTCCGTCATCAGGTGGGAAAGCATGGTCTGCTGCTGAGGCAGACTGTTTTAAAAGTGGGTATTGTTAGCGTGACACGCGGTTACCACTACCACTACTTACCTGGTGTAGCGTCAGCCATGGGTCAACAGGGGGCGACGGCGAGCTCGGTCTGTACTAAGTAACGCCGTGAGGCCAGGGAACCCAGAGGGCGGTTGGAAACCGGAGGTACACACCCCAGGGCCCCAGTGGGGGCTGGGGGATTACGCAATAGTTGAGGTCCTTCCAGAAGGTTCCAGAGAGTAGGCGTGGCCAGGGGCGGAGTGACCCTGGGAGCTGTATATAATATACTCTTAGGTTTTTTCGGTAAAGTCACGTAGGTAAAAAATAAAAATAATAGAAATAATAATAGAAATAAAATAATAAATCACGACGCTTCGGAGGCAACACAAGTCTCCGTCATCAGGTGGGACCGTATCAAGTGATTTTTTTTTTACCTACGTGACTTCACCTAAAAAACCTAAGAGTATGAATCCTTGCAGTCACGAAAGCTTCAAATCTAGAATTAAGCTGTATATAAGTCGGACCTCTGAACGGGTTCGTCAGTCGTCGTCAAGCTGAAGGCTTAGACTAGGACCCTGGGAACCCCTGGACCCTAGTCCTTCTAAGGGCCGGAATTGAGTGGGCCAGTGGCCGGACCCTGGGAACCCCCGGGACCCGACGTCCTTCTAAGGGCTGGGCTCATTGACAGTCGATCGGCAGTCAGGTGGTGTGTGCGTGGGGTAAAGTTTGGGGGTATTCCCACCACCTAGTGGAAGAGTAGAAACAAAGCCCTCTCGAGGCGGCCCTCTAGAGTTATCTCGAGCAGTGGAGAGGCCCTCCTGCCAGCAGTGGCGTGAACAATAACATTGCAGGGCTGCGTCTTCACCCTGTATTTTTGCATTACTGGATTACGTTTGTAATTGTGATAGCGCTGCTGCTTCAATTGGTGGTAACTGTCATACGTGACTATTATTAATCGTGAAACAATAACACATTCCTGCGGAGGGAGCTGGTAGGAACGTTGGGTTATTCGGTCAATGGCCAGGGTCAACGGCGGCGTGGTGTATTCCGCAAATATGGCCGACTGTGAGGGCGGGCACAAGCCGGCGTGAGTAGGTTAAACGTTGAGTTTTATAAGGGCACCACGGGGTGACCAGCCCCTCCCCACCCAGCCCCACCCCACCCAACCCCCCACCCAGCCCCACCCTCCCCACCCAGCCCCTCCCCACCCTCCCCTCTCCACCCAGCCCCACCCCTCCCATTTTTGGATGCACGACGGACGGACACAATAATCCCCTTTGGGCTGGTGGAATCAGGTGGTTCCTACCAGTATTAAACAAAACCACAAAGAGGAGAGGAAGACGAAGGGAATCCTGCTTCGGAAGCGGTAAGCGGTGGATCGGTGCTACACCGCCCCGAGGAACACCACAAGCACCAAGACTGCAGCTGTTGGAGGTCTACCGAGACATCCTGAAAGCCAACCCTGTTCGATGCAATCGTTCACGGGAATAGGAGCAGTAGTAGCAGTGGTGGTAGTTGGATCATGTAATTTGGAAATTATTATCAATATATATTTTATGATTCTGCACTGCAAGTTAATTAAGCGCAAACATCCCCCACCCACCTCAAAATACGACAACCCGAAATGCGGCTGTGTGTTTTTTTAAATGTTCGCAAAAAAATGTGCGTGGCCACGTGTCCGTTCCGTGCTCACATTTCTCGGCGTAACACGCTGTCCCCGAGACGATGGCTTAAAAACAACAACAAAAATAAGTGGATATTTCCGGCTGGATTGCTTTAAAACAGACATGCACTGTGGCAAACATTTTTAAATTACAAGCCACGATCACAATTATGCTTGGGTGTTTTTATACGATTATTCAACGTTTGCTTATAATTTCCATTCTGTATGAGAAGCGTGCCTTTGCTGACCCCTCGCACCGCCATAATCATAAACGCGGTCCCCGAGTTAATACCCCGACTTGAGTGACAATGTTTTATTGCGTTTCGCTTTGCTATTATGCGCGAAGCGTGCGTACGCTCACATTTGTATGGACATGTGGAGGACACGTGGATCACCCGGGCACACAAAGACAAAGATCGCCCGTGTAGCCTCGAACAAACTGTTGGGGCAAGTTGCCGTTAGCGAACACCTGTGACGGCCGGCAGGGCACACACGGGGTTGGGTGCAGGTCAACGCCACGCCCGGCCGCCTTTGTCTCCCCAGTGTTGTTGTTTACACAGCGCACCAGGTACTCGTTTGAGGCCGAGTCGACCTAGGGGAGGCCCACGACCGGTTGAGATATTCGTCGTCAACCGACGGCGGCTGTCAGCTGGAATCGAACTTTGGGATTGGCCGGATTCGAAACGCTGCAGTGCGCGCTAACCATCGCGCCACCGCTCCCTGCGTGTGCGCACATGCGTAGACACGTTGAAAACAAACCACGCACACCCGTCGCACATCAGCTACCGCCGATTGTCTGTGGATGTTAAGCCCTCGTGGGAGGGTTGTGTGTGCTGCCACCCAACCCACCGCTGCCTAATTGAGGTTTTATTACGACTAAATATAGCGTTGCTCTTTAACACTCGCTGCCGGAACATTAACACACACACACAACAACAACCACTTCCATAATAAAAACATTGCACGCAAAACACAGGGCAATATTTGCGTTTGCGTGTGTCTCACTGCAGTCGCGTTCGAAAACAACATCTATTTTGAACGCATGCACAACACGAGCGATGAAAGGGCACTCCGCCGCTATTTTGATTTGCCGTAACAGCCTGCTGTCTGTTGCGAGTTTCCCTTCCTGTCCATCATCGTCATCATTTCCATAAGTCATGCACGTCGGCTTCCCAACCGCGAGGGTCACCAAGGCATCTGGCGCGTGTTTGTTGTGCAGTAGCAATACACGGAGACCAGGAATTATATCATGGACTGTTGCAATTTCATAAAAACTCTCACACTCGACATCTTACACCAGTGTAGCTGCACTCCATCTCGGCCCTTCACCCAGACACTCGAGTACTATTTGGGCCCTACCCTCGGCTATTCCTTTGGCTCTCTCACTCGTCTGCCCGGAGCGGGGGTTCAGCCAACACCGCTCCGTGACGAGGAGATTGCCAGAGAGATCCTCTTTCAGCCGCTCCTTACCCCGGCTCCCAACGACGACCACGTGCTCGTCACGGGGGTCCCCCCCCCTTAAGAACCCTTTGGGCGGCTCCTCCCCCCAGCTCGGCCCCGCCCACTTTCCCGAAAGTATTTTCCGAAAGCCCCTGACGTAAGGGGCCGTCCATAAAGACGTCACGCGATTTTGGACGATTTTTGACCCCCCCCCCCTTCGGTACACGACGTCACAAAAAGTCAGACCCCTCCCCTCAAATATGACGTCACAAAGCTCTGCCCCCCCCAAAAAAATAAAACATGCTTCAAATCGCTTTAAACTATTGTCATTGTAGTGCGTATTTAATGTGGCGCTGCAGTCTGATGTTGTAGAAGAAAACATTTATAAAAAAGTATATTTTATTAAGTAGAACGTGTTGTCTATATTTATTTAAATTTGCACATTTTGATGTGACGTCACATTTCTCAAACCCCCCCCCCCTCGTCACACATCATCACAAATGTCTGACCCCCCCCCCCCTCGGTGCGTGACGTCATTTATGGACGGCCCCAAAGTGCTTTCCGAAAGCCCCTTACGTAACCCGAGACGTTACGTCATCCTTGGCCCCGCATGACTCTCAAAACGCGCGCACCTCCTTCAGCTCGCCCCCTCATTGGTTATTCACAATACTCCTCTACATGTGTGTGTGTGCAACCATGACCGTCAGCACCTTCCCCCCACTCACCCACCTTCCTCTGTCCCAACTCGCGGTGCGATGCAGGTCTGCGGCGTGTGAAACGACACGGCCCACTGCGCGGTGAGAACGTGACACTTGGCAGGAGGCTGTATAAATATTCTGCGTCGTCAGCGGCTGCAGCCATGGTCAGTCCACTGCTGGATGAAGGCCTCCACAAGCCGTCGCCGCGCGCACCTCCGATTAGCACATTTGGCTACGTACGGATGAAGTTCTACATGCCTCTCGCAGTTCGGCGATGTAACGATGCACTTGGCATGTGCACACGAAATGATTTCAGCACGCCGTCTCCTCGGTTCGACGTCCGCTCGGATGTGTTCCGTTCCTTGGCTGCCACTCCGGCACTATTCCCAGATAAATATATAAAGTAGGCAAATTTCAGGGGTGGAATCAAGTTGAAATCATCTCATTTTGGTGGCCATTGGTCATAATATTCCCAATCTAAGCCACAGAGGAGGTTGATTTCCACAGCCATACCCACATATGTTGGGGCAAGTGAGCTTTATTGAGACACTTTGAATGATTGGTCACATCTCGAACTACAGTAAATCTAAACTCCAGAGAACGCAGAAGCGATAATCGGGTTACGTAGCCTTGGCTCCCTCTCTAAAAGTGTTTATAATAGTGTAGTGTCGTAGTCTCTTCTTCGAGGCTTGTGTGTGTGTGTGCGGGTGGCGTGCGGCACACACACACTCAGTTGGAGACGAGGTCGTCGCAGGGGGCACCGTCCATTTCTTTATTATCTCTCTCACGTTCATGCCACCAACTCCGGCCCCCTCTCTCTCACCCATGACCACGCTGCTGTACGACCCGGCCCAGACGCGACCTGGTCCACATTGCACCGACGGCGTCGACCGAGACAGCCAACCACTGTCCGGCCGCGCAATGATCGGGCGAAGGCGGCAGCGACAAAGGCGGCGACGACGACGGCGACGACGAGATGAGTGCAACCCCAGAACCGGCAGCCCAGAGCTCTCACTCTCCGCTGCTTTTATTCCCCTCGGCGCGGCTTGGCTCCGCCCTAGCCGCGCCTCCCTTCTCGAACCCACCAGAGGGTTCCAGGGGCCTCCCCCACCAGGTCTACTGTGACCCTTGCCCCAGTTCCTCCGCCCTGCCGGCACACCAGCGTATATGCTCGACGGCGTGTACACACGCTACACATTTGTGCCAGTCGGCTCTGCCGGTCACGGTGATTTCACGAGCGACAACACGGGGTGTTTCGTCTCCGTTGTTCTTCCACCGACACCTCCGATTGGCATGGTTGGCTACGTGCGGTGCGAAAGAAGTTCAACGTGGTGCACACGTACGACGTACAGGGAGGGTTCCTTGGCTGCTTTGTTCAGGTTATAAAACACGTGGCCTTCATTTGCAGACGATGCAAACGGCAGGATATTTTTGAAAGACGTTCACGCGTTGTCAGCGGGGTTTTCTATAGAAATGGATTCATTGTTGTTGCAAATTTGCCTTCATTGCAAATTAAATCGTCGCTCAAACAGACCCCCCCCCGCTACATTTCCCATTACTTTTATTATTTTTGCCCACTTTCTGTATGCCCTGTTGAGCATTGTGTGTGTGTCTTTGTTCACGACCAAATGGTGGAGCGGTGGTACAGCGGTTAGCGCGCTGCGCTAAGAATCCGTCGACTCGAGTTTGACTTCCCCCGCTTACGGCCAACACCAGTGACGATCATCTGAACCGGATTTGGGCCTCCTCTAGGTCGACTCAGCCTCAAGTGAGCACCTGTTGCGGTGTGCAAACATCGCCACTGGGGAGACAAAGGCGGCCGGGTTCGGCTGCTGGCCGCCCACTCCCTCGTGTCCCATGCCGATCCTCACAGGTGCTGCTCGCTAACAGCACTTGCCCCAACAGTCTGTTAAGGCTACACGGGGGATCTTTGTCTTTGGTTTGTTCACGACCAATAACATTGTCGAATATATGAAGCGTCCCCGGGGCCTCCTCGAGGTCGACTCAACCGTTAGTGTGTACTTGGTGTGGTGTGTAAACTTCACAACTGTAGGGAGACAAAGACGACCGGTTGCGGTGTTGACCTGCACCACTCCCCCCCCCCCCTCGTGTGCCACGCCACGTGCCTTTCATAGGTGCTTTCTAACAGCACTGCACACGTTTTCCCTTTGCTTTGCAAAACGGCCAAACATCGTTCGACCCCCTTTTGCTTTGCACCCTAAATACATTTAATTTGATCGGCGTGGCCTGAGAGTGGCCCACGACTCGCCGTGCTTTACTCGCCATTCTAGATTTGAAGCTTTCGTGACTGCAAGGAGTCATACTCTTAGTTCTTTCGGTAAAGTCACGTAGGTAAAAAAATGAAATTAAAATTAATAAAAGCACCTCGTGCTCTCATTAAGCCCCGCCCCCCCTCCCGATACGTACCATTCATTGGCTACCACATTCTGATAAGCTCTCCCTCCCCTCTCCTCCCCCTTAACTTGTATTTAAGAGCTTGCCTCACTTGATGCAGCAAATCTGGCTGTGACGGTCCCACCTGATGACGGAGACTTGTGTTGCCTCCGAAACGTCGTGATATTATTTTATTTTTATTAATTTTAATTTCATTTTTTACTTACGTGACTTTACCGAAAGAACTAAGAGTATTACTCGCCATTCATTGTTCTGGCACCGGAGAGAGACAATGACGGTGTGATGGGAACATGCGGTGGACCCTTTTTAAATCCTTTATATTAAGTTCACTTGCTTGCTTGCTTGCGCGTTTACGACCGTGCAAATCTTTCAGTCGTTTTTTAACCCACTTCCCGTGATCCAATCGAGCTGACATTTTGCACACAGACTCGTTGTGCGTGACAATTTATTTTCGTGAGCATTTTTTTCCAAAATGTTACACTTTTTAGGATTTAAAAAAATTATATTTAATTACCAATTGCTTAATGGTGGCAGGCAATCATCTGACCCATAGGTGGCAGCCATCTCAAGCCAGAGGACGAGAGGACTCTAGCCGCCACGCATATAAAGGATTTATAGTGAAAAACTTTGTTTTTACGGGTTAATTTTTTTGTGTTGCACGTGTGGGGCGTCTTTTCTTATAATACAACCACTCTAAGCCCCAGTGTTCTTCACTAATGGTCAGAGGGGTGGGGGCGGCACTTTCGCAGATAAGACATCATCAGTGTCGAGAACCGCCACACATTTGAAACCATTGTTGGGTTTGACAGCACGACGACGATAATGATGATGATGATGGCAGAGTGTTGTTGCATTTGTGTACTTTCAGGGACCGCACTAAAGGGGCCGTCCATAAATGACCTCACGCGCCTAGGGGGGGGGGGGGTCAGACATTTGTAACGATGTGTGACGAGAGGGGGGGGGGGTTTGAGAAATGTGACGTCACATCAAAATGCGCAACTTTTTTAGACAACACATTCTACTTAATTAAATAGACTTTTTAATAAATGTTTTCTCCTACAACATCAGAGTGCAGCGCCGCATTAAATACGCACTACAATGACAATAGTTTCAAGCGATTTGAAGCATGTTTCATTTTTTTTGGGGGGGGGAGGGGCGGGCAGAGCTTTGTGACGTCATATTTGAGGGGGGGGTCTGACTTTTCGTGACGCCGTGTCAAAAATCGTCCAAAATCGCGTGACGTCATTTATGGACGGCCCCAAATGTCACCAGGAGCCGCCAGCGGCCAACGGGCCTTGCGATCAACACTGATCTACACAGCCTCCCCTCTCTCGAAGCTCTTTGTTTGGCTTTTTTACTCCCATTCTGGCCCAACGTCTTGAAAGAGGTGGGTGGGAGTACGCACGCAGACCGCTACTTGATCACGCGCGAGCTGGCCATCGATCGATAATTGTGGTGTGTCTCCCCCCCCCCCCCCCCGAGATTTAAGAACCTTTCCCAGTTTTTTTTTAACTGCCACATCGGGAGATTGATCGAACCGGCTACCTCCGGATTGCAAGTTCAGTGTGCTAACCATCGTAGCGCAGCAGCAGCCCCGCGTGCATTGCATATATATATATGTAGGGGTTGCTACGGGGAGAAAGGCGGACAGAAACACAAGGGTGTCTGCACCCACATACGGGTGTCTACATCCACGTCCGCATTGGTTAACCCTGGGGGGCCATGGGGGGCGCTGTGATCCCCCATAGCCCCACCCCTCGGAGAGGATCCCTATAAAAGGCGGGGAGCCAGAGGGCTCGGGGCCAGTGTGTTAGAAGCTTACCAGTGAAGACTGAAGACCGGCAGAATAGGCCCTGGAACTCCCCTGGCTCGCTGTCCTTGTCAGGGCCGAGCATGGCAAGCCAGTGGCGCGGCCCCAAGAGCTCCCGGACCGCTGCTCTTGTAAGAGCACGGCCTGGTTAGCTGGGTGCTTGACCAGGGCCGGATCAGATAGCCTCCCCTAGCACTCGTGGTGGAGGACTGGGAATAGGAGAGTCAGGGAATAGTGCTAGGGTTGTTTCCCATTGAGTACGGGTGAAGGGGCCGTTACCCCTTCAAGTACTGTATTGTTACCGCCTTTTGGTTAAATAAAAGAGTGTGCCTCAACTACGTCGTCTGTCTCCCTGGGAACTCACTACATATATGTAGTGGGTTCGAATTAGGTGCACACACACGCAGCTTGGAGGCAACACTATTTATTAACGGTAAGTAATATAACACTGTACATGAGGTGGTGACCACCTTCCTCAACTCACTAACACTCTGGAACGCGACACAGACTGGACCAGGCAGGCAACGGCCTGCCTGGCCCAGGACGACGACCCGGGACTTGACGACCGATGATGTCTTCACTTCGGAGTACAGTACAACAGCCTCGCTCTGCGTTCACACCACGCTTATATCTGCTTTCGCGTGGCTGGCTCCGCCCCGACGTGGCTGGCTCTCTTCAGGCCACGCCTCCCTTCCCAGGCCACGCCTCCCTCCCCCCACCTCTGGGAAGGTCCGGATCCCTCCACCACGTGACCCCCCAGGCACCCCCTTGGGGCCCCCAGCCTTCGTACAGGCCGACACAGTAGTGACCGTTCTATGTCACTACATATATAACATGTTGTGCATGTGTCCAGTAGTCCTTTCCCCGCACCGCTGATTAACACGGTTGGCTATGTACGGTGTGAAAGAAGTTCAACATACATACAGTAGATCCGCTCTTAACGACCACCCCCTGTTAACGACTAACCGCTTAACGATGAGCGTACATAGAGCCCAATGTGTATAGTGTAGTATATAGTGTAGTGTATAGTAGTGTGTAGTGTATTGTAGTGTGTAGTGTATAGTAGTGTGTATTGTATAGTAGTGTAGTGCCTCCATAGAGCCCAATGTGTTCGCTTATCGACCCTGTTAACGACTCGCTGTTTATAGGTACAGTAAATATGATTGAATGCATTGATGAATATCCATTGTTTAAATATTCTAAAGTACGTTTTTTGGATGAAAAAGAGTCACTTCGATGCTATCGGAACCAATTAAGCCTTTAGCCGTGTGTTTCCTCTACTCGCTTAACGATCAAATCACTTCACGACCGGTTTCTGTATTTTCTTGTAAATCTTACCCAAAAACTACAGATGTGGGTACTGCCGTTGAGAAAATCTGCGCGCTAAGCTTCATACCAATACAGTAAACCAGTCGTATCCTGGCTCCCCGAACGATATTCAGGATATTCATTTAAACATCGACACATTGCTATACCAAACGTCCCACGCCTTTAGAATGTAACGGTACAATGAGGCTGTTTAAAGCCACCACCCCTCCTCCTCCCCTGCTTAGGGAACGTTCGGGGGAGAACGTGAATCCGGGGTAGGGAGAGGGTTGCTTGGGATTCACCACATTATCTCTCTTCCACCACCCCACCCACGCCTCGTGTGGCGTGATGCAAACGCAACAGCACAAGTCCCCCCGGGGAGGTCACGCCACGTGGCCTTTGCCAGTGCCCCGTGCCGTGACCACGTGGGGGAGACGTTGCCAGAAACGTCTCAAATATATGTACCCCCTCACTCTCACACCACACCAGTGAAAATAAAAAAATAAAAATTATATAAATAATAACAGCTAAATTTACTGTGACGGTCCCACCTGATGACGGAGACTTGTGTTGCCTCCGAAACGTCGTGATTTATTATTTTATTTATATTATTATTTCTATTATTATTCTTTTTACCTACGTGACTTTACCGAAAAAAAACCTAAGAGTATGAATCCTTGCGGTCACGAAAGCTTCAAATCTAGAGCCACACCAGCGGTTTGTTCACCTTTGCTGCAGCCTCGCACCCCTTTGGTTTGGGTACGGGTATCGGGTACCTGATTGCGACCTCTGGGATGAAGCCATGTTGCAGGCGCGGGTGGGTTGATTCTAGGAACTTGAATTGTGAAAGAGACAAGACGTTGGGAAATGATTGACAAACAGTTACTCACCAGTGACTCACGGTCTACCCGTAACCGTACCCGGCCGCACCAGGGTCGCAAACGGGTACCCGTACCCCGCCGGGTACGGGTAGCCGGGTATCGGGTAGGGTACGGGTATCGGGTACCCGGTTGCGACCTCTGGTCGAGACCCGCACCTTGGCTGGGTCGGGTCAGGTAGCCTCCCCTAGGGTAATCGTAGCCGGAGGACCCGAGAGCGTAGCCGGTGTCAGGCACGCTAGAAGTCGGCTGTGTCCCTAGGCTGCATCAGTGCTGTTGGCGTGGTGTGTTGGAATAAAGAAGTTGCCTCTGCAAAGTGACTCCGGAACCCATTACACATTTGTAGTAGCTACTTTTGCTACGAGGATATAATCCGGCACTGCTCGTACCCCAAGGGTGTGCGTGCACCCCAGGTGAAGGACCACTGCGCTACACGATTGTGTGTGCTGTGAAGAAGGTCCATTATACCCCGAATCATCGCACGTTGTACGTATTTCGTCTTTTGATTGAGGCGTACACAGTGTTCCTCTTAATGAATGCCTTGTTGTGAATGCCTCTGTTGTTGTTAATTGTGATTTTTTGTTTTGTTCACCACTCGACAGTGAAGCAGTAGGAGCATCGTAGCCACGTGGTTTGTTTAGAGGCCGTCTATAAATGACGTCACGAACCTAGAGGGGGGGGTGGGGTCAGACATTTGTGACGATGTGTGACGAGGGGGGGGGGGGTTGAGAAATGTGACATCACATCAAAATGCGCAACTTTAAATAAATATAGAATTGTTATAACAACACTAATTGTTATAACAACACTCCTACAACATCAGAGTGCAGCGCCACATAAAATACGCACTACAATGACAATAGTTTAAAGTGAAGCATGTTTTATTTTCAAAATGGAAATGTTTTTTTTTGGGTGGGGGGGGGGCAGAGCTTTGTGACGTCACATTTGAGGGGGGGGGTCTGACTTTTTGTGACGCCGTGTGACGAGGGGGGGGGGGGTGTCAAAAATCGTCCAAAATCGCGTGACGTCATTTATGGACGGCCCCTTGTATCGCGCACTTGTCAACTTCTCTTCGTCCGATGTACGACGAAACGAAGGCGATTCGCCTGCGTGGGATGTGTACGGGAGATAAGCACACTGGGGACTTCAAAACAAAAATAATACTGGTAGGAACCTCCTGGTTACACCAGCCCACAGGGGATTATTGTGTCCGTCGTGTAGAGAGGGGCTGGGTGGGGAGGGAGGGGCTGGGTGGGGAGGGGAGGTTGGGGAGGGGCTGGGTGGGGAGGGTGGGGCTGGGTGGGGAGAAGAGGGTGGGGAGGGGCGGGGAGGGGAGGGTGGGGAGGGGCTGGGTGGGGAGAGTGGGGAGGGGCTGGGTGGGGAAGGTGGGGCTGGGTAGGAGGGTGGGAGGGGTGTGGGGCTGGGTGGGGAGGGGCTGGTCACCCCGTGGTGCCCTTATAAAACTCAACGTTTAACCTACTCACGCCGGCTTGTGCCCGCCCTCACAGTCGGCCATATTTGCGGAATACACCACGCCGCCGTTGACCCTGGCCATTGACCGAGCAACCCAACGTTCCTACCAGCTCCCTCCGCAGGACAATGTGTTTTGTTAACTCTTCTAAGAATTTGCAACAATGCCACGAGAAATGTGATGCCTCCGGGCTTTGCAGAACCACGCGTTGAAAACGATGGCGAACGAGTGGAGACTTTGACTTTTTGAAGCTATTAACATTACATTTGTTATCACGTCACAGTGTATATTAGCCGCTCTATTCTCCATTAAAAACGATCGTGACATGTAAGTCTTCACATTTTTTTGAAGCACCGTGTATATATTTATATATGTTGCGAGCGTGCGGTCCCATCATCATCATCTCTGCACCGGCAAGCTGGACGGGAGACGACCCGCTCCAGTCGACACGAAGGCGAGGCACAACAAAAGGCAAAAGATCTCCCCCTTATAGCCTTCAACAGGCTATTGAGGCAAGTGCTGTTAGCGAGCACTTACGAGGGCCAGCACGGCACACGAGGTGGTGGAAGAAGGGAGGGGGGTGCAGGTCAACACGGCACTGATGTTTACACATCGCACCAGGTATCCATTTGAGCCTGAGTCAACCTAGGAGCCGGGGGGGGGGGGGGGTATGGGTGCGGGTCAGGACCGATTCAGATGAGGATCGTCACCGGCGGTGATGGCCCTAAGCGGGACTGGGTCATCTTCGTTGTCGCCGGCTTTGTACGGCTGCGGCACGACCCGCTGCGCCACCTTTCGCCCCTCTTCCGCCAACCCCCACGGGGGCTACGAATGAGAGAGGCTGCGAGTTCGCGACGAGGGGGACACGTGGGTGCGTGGTGGGGACACGTGGGTGCGTGGTGGGGACACGTGGGTGCGTGGTGGGGACACGTGGGTGCGTGGTGGGGACACGTGGGTGCGTGGTGGGGACACGTGGGTGCGTGGTGGGGACACGTGGGTGCGTGGTGGGGACACGTGGGTGCGTGGTGGGGACACGTGGGTGCGTGGTGGGGACACGTGGGTGCGTGGTGGGGACACGTGGGTGCGTGGTGGGGACACGTGGGTGCGTGGTGGGGACACGTGGGTGCGTGGTGGGGACGCGTGGCCCACGACTTGCTGAGCAGGCCACGTGCTCCGCCCGCTCCATTCTTTTTTGTTGCAGATAAAAAAAAACTTTATTGTGGGCATTGTATTTTAGTTGCGTGTTACACAAATAGCACCTGTAAACTAATTGACGAGATTGACATACAGGTCGATTAGTGACATATATCAAACTAATGCATATTAACGTTCGTCAACACAACGCACAACTTTCTAGAGCAATGAAAACACAACAGATCATCCTCGTTTCGTCCTTCCGAAATAAGTTGTGCTATATTATGGAGGTTGCGAATTACTCCGATAATAATTGAAAATATAAATTGACACACAACATTACTAAAACTGCACGGCTTATCTCATCATAAAATACACAAACACAACGAGCAGTCGCATTCTTCAGATGTGTAATGAACAAAACGACGGAGAGGTGTAAAAATTGTGCGGATTATTATTATTATTCACGAGGTGAACTGTGCAACTGGAATTTTTCGTTGAATACCGTGTTCTTCAGCGCCACAGAGGAAAGGTATTCTTGGCTTGCCTTCGCCGATGGCATCGAGGGCATCCGCTCCATTCCATTACGGGGGGGGGGGGGAGGGGCCCGCTCGCCTCATTAACACTAATTAGAGGGGGTGGGGAACTGTGCCATTTTCCTTCGGCGCTGTGGCCTCATTATATTTCGCCTGTAATTATATTTAACGAACACAAACCGACGTGGGAGGAGGAGAGTTGTTTATATATTTGAATTTCCCGATCGAATTCTTGTGTTTTTTTTACCCCTTCAATATCTTGCTCGGCAGCGACTACGTGAGGTTGGCATTTAGATGACAAACTTGGTTTGTTCACTTTAAAATGTTTTCATGTTTATGTTTTTTTGTTTGTTGCGGTTGCACCCGATTCAAGAGCCGAATGGCTCACAGGGCTATACCTAATAAATGAAACTTGAAACTTGAATTTGGAGCTTTCGTGGCCGCAGGCATTACTCTTTGGTTCTTTCGGTAAAGTCACGTAGAAAGAAAGTAATAATTAAATAACGGCATACGACGTTTTGATTGCAACACAAGCAATCATCATCAGGTACAAATGAAAGAGAAAACAGACCTAGTAAATATGATTGGTTCTTTCGGTAAAGTCACGGAGAAGGAAAATAATAAAATAATAAAAATTAACCAATAAAATTATCGCGACGTTTTGATTGCAACACAAGCAATCGTCATCAGATGTGAAAACCACAGCACACCTGATGATGATTGCTTGTGTTGCAATGGAAACGTCGTGAGAATTTAATAGTTTTATTTTTATTACTTAAAAATAGAACAAAGAACAAAGAATATGAATCCCTGCAGCCACGAAAGCTTTTAATCGAAATTTAAACCTAGTAAACTTAGAAATAGAATGCAATACAACACAGAGAGTCGGCTAACACAACAATCAACACCCTACCTGGTTGATTACGTTCTTCCAAAGATTGCTAAATTTGAGAGAGAGACAAAACACGGACACGGAGACACATCGACAGACACACAAGCAGAGAGAGACACACATAGACACAGAGAGAGACACACAGACAGACACACAAGCAGAGAGGGACACACACAGAGACACACAGATAGGCACACACAGAGACACACAGACAGATACACAAGCAGAGAGAGACACACAGAGACATAGAGAGAGACACACACACAGAGACACACAGACAGACACACAAGCAGAGAGAGACACACACAGAGACACACAGATAGGCACACACAGAGACACACAGACAGACACACACGCAGAGAGAGAGACACACACAGAGACACACAGACAGACACACAAGCAGAGAGAGACACACAGAGACACACAGAGTGACACACACAGATACACACAGACAGACACACAAGCAGAGAGAGACACACACAGAGACACACAGAGTGACACACACAGAGACACACAGACAGACACACAAGCAGAGAAAGACACACAGAGACACACAGAGTGACACACACAAAGACACACAGACAGACACACAAGCAGAGAAAGACACACACAGAGACACACAGAGTGACACACACAGAGACACACAGACAGACACACAAGCAGAGAGAGACACACAGAGACACACAGAGTGACACACACAGAGACACACAGACAGACACAAGCAGAGAGAGACAACACAGAGACACACAGATAGGCACACACAGAGACACACAGACAGACACACTAGCAGAGAGAGACAACACAGAGACACACAGATAGGCACACACAGAGACACACAGACAGACACACAAGCAGAGAGAGACACACATAGACACACAGAGTGACACACACAGAAACACACAGACAGACACACAAGCAGAGAGAGAGACACACAGAGACACACAGAGTGACACACACAGAGACACACAGACAGACACAAGCAGAGAGAGATAACACAGAGACACACAGATAGGCACACACAGAGACACACAGACAGACACACAAGCAGAGAGAGAGACAACACAGAGACACACAGACAGACATACAAGCAGAGAGAGACACACAGAGACACAGATAGGCACACACAGAGACACACAGACAGACACACAAGCAGAGAGAGACACACACAGAGACACAGATAGGCACACACAGAGACACACAGACAGACACACAAGCAGAGAGAGACACACACAGAGACACACAGAGAGAGACACACACAGAGACACACAGACAGACACACAAGCAGAGAGACACACACAGAGACACAGAGAGAGACACACACAGAGACACACAGACAGACACACAAGCAGAGAGAGACACACACAGAGACACACAGATAGGCACACACAGAGACACACAGACAGACACACACGCAGAGAGAGAGACACACACAGAGACACACAGAGAGAGACACACACAGAGACACACAGACAGACACACAAGCAGAGAGAGACACACACAGAGACACACAGATAGGCACACACAGAGACACACAGACAGACACACACGCAGAGAGAGAGAGAGACACACACAGAGACACACAGAGAGAGACACACACAGAGACACACAGACAGACACACACGCAGAGAGAGAGACACAGAGACACACAGACAGACACACAAGCAGAGAGAGACACATGTAGGCGGCAGTTGTATCTCAGGGGCTGACACCTCCCAGGCTACGGAACGATCTTCCACGAAATATCAGGACCTCTGAGCCTGTGGACTTTATTTTTTAATGCGTTTCCGCTTGTTAAAGTTTTAGTTCATTTAGTAAACGATTCTTAAAATGTATTTATGATATTTTTTTTATGCCGGGTGTCTGCTGCTGCTGTGTCCTGCACAGCGCTTTGAGATCCGTGATGAAACGGGCTATGTAAATTGAATTATTATTATAATCATCATTAGAAGGATATTTATATCACAGAAGAGGTGAGAACTACCAATTAACAGATTGTCTTGAGTTTTGTATTCACGTAATTATTATTATTATGGCGCACCTGACACAAACTAACAAAACCCACATGATTCATCTTCTTGGTTCTTTCGGTAAAGTCACGCAGAAGGGAAGTAATAAAATAATAAAAATAAAACATAATAAAATAATTCTCACGACGTTTCGGCCACAACGCGTCTCCCCGAGAGGCCTGTTCTTCACCTGAGTACGGCTGCTTGCGTTGTGGCCGAAACGTCGTGAGAATTATTTTATTATGTTTTATTTTTATTATTTTATTTCTTCCCTTCTACGTGACTTTACCGAAAGAACCAAGAAGATGAATCCCTGCAGTCACGAAAGCTTTAAATCGAAATAAAAGCCCACAGGACTTTTTTTTTTGTAAAGGTGCCGGGCAGATCGATAACAGATTCGACAGCTACCTTAAGAAAAAAGAAAAAAAAACCGCATCAGCGGTCGATTGTGGGTGATTGGGGTAAACCAAGAACACTGGCGGTCAACCACCGATTAAAAAAAAAAATCTGTGTGGCGAGGGTGACGAGGATGGGACGACAACGGCACCAAATTGCTCATCCTCCTGTTGCGATAATCATTCCGCCTAACGCAAGGAATGAGCACCTCGGTGTTCCCATGACAACCGCCACAAATGCCATCCCTACCGTGGCCGCACGCCTCAAATAAGCAGCGTCGAGATCGCCACGGCCACTCTGGTCCTGGTCCTGACAACGCGAACAGCCCCTGCCTCCATCCCTACCACCACCCATCACCCACTCACGTCTCACAGAGCGCCTCCCATTCTCTTTCCCGTTTGAAGCAAAGCGAACAAGCGGCAGCGCTCCTCATTATTTATTCATTCGTTATAATAACTAATTAGGGTTTACATTTTTTTTTTTTAAGAAATCGTTAAACGAGTTGTTCCTCGGCGAGTTTTGAATTCTGATAGCCGCTTCGTTTGTGCGTTCGGTGGGTCTTTAAATTCTCAGTCGTTCGTTGAACACTCAGGAAGATGACACGGAGAATTTTACCCACTATTTTTCTATTGTTTACTTGTTAAAGCCGATAAGAAGGTGGCATATATCATAAAGGTAACATTTTCTTGCCATACTCTGGATAGACAGAGCCCACGCCGACTGATCGTTGGGCTAAGTTATTTGTTCTTGAATTTAGAGATATTTCCAATTCTTTGCATTGCCCTGCCTTTTGAAAAATTGTCTAAGAGAAGATAATCCTGCATTTAAAATCACCACCGAGGTATGTATCTCACGCGACGCGTGCCCTTTCCATCTGTAAATATTATGTACAGTACTGTTGTTTAAGCCTCTAAATGGTCTTCAGAAACACGCGTAGATTGTTGTTGTTGTTATTGAATGCAAAACGTAATTGTTTGGCGAAGCAACTCTACACGTGAAATAGTATTGTGCATCCACGCTTTTATAATAGTTAACTATTTAGCAATGCCCTGCTGGATGACGACCTCCCCAGTAAACGTGAACCGTTGGCTCAGAGTACCCCGTTTACTGGATTCGCGTGCAATGTTGATAACATTGTAGGTAATGGGAGGTGATTATGCCTTAAATGATAACCGGTTAAGATCAGAATCAGAATTTTTTAACACTTGGCTTTCGCGACCCATATCCATAATATCGTTTTTTTGTTGTTGTTAAATCGCGTATATATAAATGTGTGGTTAAACCCATCACCACCCGACAGTCAGTAATGTTTGTCACTTAAGCAAATTCACAACACCGGTGTGTGCTGGGCTAATAACGAATTAGCATGTTCTGTTTACGTGACAAACCTTACTAATTAGCTGTGTCGGGTGGTGGCGGGTTTCACGACACATTTATATGTACGCGATCTAACCCCCCCCAAAAAAAACGATATTATGTAAGAATCTTAATATTGATTTATAGTGGAGGAATCAGAGGAGCTATAAAAGCTCGTTTTCACAGATGTTCCGTGAGGGGCACGGGGTCAGAACGTGACTTGCTACTGGAAGGATGCGCTACCGATGTTGGAATGAAATCCCCAAGATGTACAATGTTCGGGGTTCTGATCGCAAAGTTTGACGTGCCAGGAAGCGACGCTCACGCCTGATGCGTCTTTCTTGCCAAAGGGTGCGTGCGACCACCAAGAAACGTCGCCGATTACATATTTTGTATCTTTTAAAGCCGCGGTGTCATTGACGAGCGTGAGCTTTGTGTTTTTTTGTACATTTAAATTCGTAAAGAAAAATATTCGCAAAGTTAGAAAATTATACCAAATTCAACTGTAGTCTCGTAAAATAATTCGATGATGTATCCGTATCGGCAAACTCAAATCTCTCCTTGAAAACTGCTCCCCCCCCCCCCGAAACATTATTCACAATCCCAGAAGTTCAATCGGAAACTCATCCCGACTACCGCCTCACTCGTGATCATGTTGGCCATGGCCAGGGATTGAACACATGTGGATGCGCTAACCGCTGCGCCACCGCTCCTCCGCTTCTCCACCCCCCCCCCCCCCAAAGATACAGGAATGCACTGGCAGAAACAAGCGAACGGGGCGGACGATAATAGCAACCTATTAACAAACCACTAAAAGCTTCCACTCACGCCCACAGCATGTTGAATATAATAAAAGGCAATGTTTCATAAATCGCTCACAGTGTGATTCGTAATCTATTTCATCCTTTTCGCAATAATGACCACTTCCCAATCAAACCGGAGCTGTGGGTTGGTTACAGTTGGATGGCCCCCGATGGCGAGCGGGGAGAGAGGGGGTAGACAATTGCTTTGCGTCTCCGTGTGATCACCGTAGAGACTCGACTCGTCTCCAGTTAACTCTCATCAATTTAACTCCCATCTATTTCAAATCAAATGACATTCGATTATTGCTCGGTGCGCCATTAGCTTCGCGGTTGCAATTAAAGGGCCATTAGCGGGTCACGCTGCCGCATTCCCGATTCTGAACGCTCGGTAATTAATTGATGGGTTGTCCAACTTCACCTGAACTGTGTTTGCCGCCCCTTGGCTGCTGTTGCCGTAAACCTTTCTGCATTCACTCGCTCGCTCGCTCGCCCACGTGGATGGGGCCTGCAACGCGTCAATTTATTGAGCACAATCGACGATTCAGCTCGTGCATGATCCGTGGAGCGGAATCGTACCTTGTAAGAATTGACTGCGTTGTTGTTATGATAATTGGTTTTTTACCCTTCTATCTGGCAACAAAACCGACACCTTTTTTTTACAAGGAGTCATGTTTGCATAGACCACAATACCTGCAGTGGTCTATGCAAACATGACTCCTTGTAAAAAAGGTGTCAGTTTTGTTGCCAGATAGAAGGGTAAAAAAACCAATTATCATATTTTTTACTGGCAAATGAGGTTCCAATGGTGCGTTGTTGTTGTTGTCGTCGTGTATATTGAGCTGCCGTTGAACTTCTTTCGCACCGCACGTGACCAATCGTGCTCATCGGAGGTGTGGGGGAAGGACAACAGAAAACTCAACACAAGAAGCGGCTCCTGAAGAAATGAGGTTTCAACTTCGATTTGAAAGTGCATAGCTCCTGTGACTTCCTAATGTGGGCAGGAAGAGCGCTCCAGAAGGGCGCAGAAGCTCATTTGAAAGCGCGCGATGCAGTGACAGACCGTCTTTTTAAAAAATCCTTTATATTAAGTTCGCTTGCTTGCGCACTTACGACCGTGCAAATCTTTCGGTCGTTTTTTAACCCACTTCCCGTGATCCAATCGAGCTGACATTTTGTACACAGACTCGTTGTGCGTGACAATTTATTTTCGTGAAATTTTTTTCCCAAAATTTTCCATTTTTTAGGAATTTTTTTTTAAATATTTTATTTAAAATACCAATGTGATAAAAATGAAACTCTTACTCAAGAAAAACAGAAATGAATAATAAAATAAAACCGATGCCACGCATATAAAGGATTTATAGTGAAAAACTTTGTTTTTACGGGTTAATTTTTTTGGCACGGGTTTGCCAAAAGCCGCCGCCGCCGCCGCCGCTGCTGCGATGATGAGCGGACTTTGCGTGATGGTGCATGCTCCTTGACGAGGTGGGCAAGGTGTTGCGGTTGTCAGCCTGCAACCTTCCCACTGCTGGCCAAATGCCTCCTCCCCCGTGTTGGTCTAAGACTTCCCCTCGTTCTTGCCAGCTAGTTATGTTCTGGCCTATGGCAGCAACTTCTTCCGGAGCTAAACGCCAGAGGTGTGGACTCGAGTCATGTGACTTGGACTCGAGTCAGACTCGAGTCATGATTTTGATGACTTGCGACTCGACTTGGACTTGCATAACAATGACTTTGTCCCACCTATGAGATGTGGACTCGAGTCATGTGACTTGGACTCGAGTCAGACTCGAGTCATGAATTTGATGACTTGCGACTCGACTTGGACTTGCATAACAATGACTTTGTCCCACCTCTGCTAAACGCCGATGTGGAGGTCTGCTGCTGACCATGACGAGAGAACAAGAGAGAGAGAGAGCGAGAGTTCGTGTATTGTTGCTGTTCCACCTCCGTTAAAGGAGCGCATACTACAGTGGGTTTACTCTGTGGTACGTAGTTTTGGGGTTGCATGGGCCGCAGTTTTTAAATCCTTCATATTAAGTTCACTTGCTTGCTTGCTTAGGACCGTGCAAATCTTTCGGTCGTTTTTAACCCACTTCCCGTGATCCAATCGAGCTGACATTTTCCACACAGACTCGTTGTGCGTGACAATTAATGTTCGTGAAATTTTTTTCCAAAATGTTACATTTTTTAGGACAAAAATATTATATTTAATTACCAATTGCTTAATGCTGCCATGCAATCATCTGACCCATAGGTGGCAGCCATCTCAAGCCAGAGGACGAGAGGACTCTAGCCGCCACGCATATAAAGGATTGATAGTAGAAAAACTTTGTTTTTACGGGTTATACTTGTTTTTATTTCCATTTGTGAAGGAGATGCGCGCAGCGGCCTGTTGACGTTCTGTCGTGACCGTAGGCATGTCTGTTGAATTTCTTTCGCACGGTACGTAGCCAACCGTGGTAGTCGGAGGTGCGGTTAATGGTTGGACCACCGGTGCCTTCGAGGAAGGAATGCCAAAGGCGGGTGGCGCGTTCGTGTGTGGGTCTCGAATGAGACGTTTATTCCGCACGTTGTTCCACTCTGTTCGTCTTGGGAGTTCTTCCGGATCTTGGCGAGATTCTAGGACGGCGACAGCAGCTCGATCGGGGCGTTGAGTCCGGTGGCGAGGTACATCATTGGCGTCTTGGTGGTCATCGTTGTCCGGCAGTGGCCTCTGTGATTTTTTTCTCTTGCGCTGTTTCATTCCCTCTGCTTCATTTGCCATCTCTCGGTCTCCACTCCACGGGTTAATTATTGTTCAGATCTCACCATATGCTCTCGTGACGTGGGCCTGTCCAATTACATTTGATTTGTGCCGTTTGATTCGCGTACGGTTAGTGATTTATCTCTCTCTAATTGGGTCACGTGTCTCCAGCAACCACGACTTGACATCAACGTTGGCGCCCTGCGCAAAAAAAAAAGACACGTGCCGTGCTTTTGCCACGGAACACGATTGACAGATTCATCAATTGGCGAGCTTAGTCTCTGCAACATGTATAATAAGTACCCATATACATGTTTGAAATTAATCGGCCTAAGGGCGTTTGTTTTTAACGGGGGAAACTCGGGCCAGTTTTGTGGATCTCATCAGCAGAGCTTGGCCTGTCGAACAGATGCTGCTGGCTTCTCAGACGTTGTTGGCACGAGCACTGCACTAAAACTGCAGGGCCCGAACTGATTCAAGCAGTGGCAATATTTGGGTTCTGTCTTGCGACAGTGCAATGGAGAATGGTCCGGCAATGTAAGTGGTGGGTGAGTGACTTAGGTTATGGTTGCCACCTGCCCCGGTCTCCCCAGGATTGTCCTCCTGTTGAGGTGCCACTCTTACTCGGGACATTAAGAGGACCCCCGTTTTTGTTGTCAGATGTGCGATACCACTGCAACATTCAGGTCTACGCGGCTGCGTGGAGCTCTCCTCTCCGATGGTATTCGACTGCTATAAATTTCCACACTTCGTTGAATTATCATTTATGGCCATGTCGCTTCTGAAAAATAAGCTCATAGCTCATTGGGCTTTAAATGGTAAGATAAAATCGTTTGGTTTTATTTGTATTTTTTCCCGTAATTTGCTTACCTTTACTATACTTTACTCTTCCTATTGTGTTTTTGTATTGTTTGTTGTTGAAACTCTCTGCCCCCTCCCTCCTGGACATCTGTGAAAAAGTATTTTCATAGCTCATCGGATTTCTCCAGAATAAATACAAATTCTGCTTCTGATCGCGAGATATCCGTCTTCCCATCGTCCGCTCTGGGTGTTTTGCACCGCAGAGGAGAAACACCCGCAGCTCCGGGTAGGTTACGTGTCCATACCTGTCAACCCCTTGTCAGTGCCCTACCTTACTACAGACCAATTCAGACTTTATTGGTCACCCCGTCCCCCTTTTAAATCTCATTTTCATCCTAAAAAGTCCCATCGCAAGGGAGAAACACAAACAAATAAACAAAAAAGTTTTGCCCGTAATTGAAATGGCTGGATGCCGTATGGACCTGAAAACTCAATTTTTTGTCGTGTACAAGAATACGGGGTAAACCGCATGCGTTGACATGGTGTGCGTGTCACAACAACGAGCCGCACGTCACGTGATATATTTTCGCGTGAAGTGTGCTTTGGCACTTTAAGGTTGTCGTCGTTCTCACGTACGGAGGTGTATGACGGCGTCAGCCGGATCTCTTGGGATTTGCGCACGACGAAACAACCCCGCGGAGCAAGCCACCCGGTACTCGTCTCGTGGGAGACATTCGCCTTGAATACTGTTAGGTTTTTTCGGTAAAGTCACGTAGGTAAAAATAAAATTAAAAGTAAATAAAAGTAATAATGGAAATAAAATAAAAATAATAAATCACGACGTTTCGGAGGCAACACAAGTCTCCGTCGTCAAGTGGGACCGTCACAGCTAAAATTACTGCATCAAGTGTTTTAGCTGTGACGGTCCCACCTGATGACGGACACTTGTGTTGCCTCCGAAACGTCGTGATTTATTATTTGATTTTTATTTTATTTCCATTATTACTTTTATTTACTTTTAATTTTATTTTTACCTACGTGACTTTACCGAAAAAACCTAACAGTATGAATCCTTGCAGTCACGAAAGCTTCAAATCTAGAATTCGCCTTGAATTGAACGAGCAGAGAGACGGGAGTGAATCGTGTGATGCACAGCTCGTGAGCGACAGAGGTAGACAGAAGAGACTCGCTCACACGGAGCCCTGCCGAGAATCTTTCCAAAGTGGGGGATTTGCGGTGGTCCCAAAAGGCGAATCCTTATTTTATGTATGGTCCTTCATTGATTAAAGTGAATAATAACGCATATTGCTATGCTAAGGCTGAATAAAATGACAACATTTCAAGGTCTCGAGGTGGGGCAGAGAAGGGGAGGGGGTGGTGGGCGATTCCCCCCCCTCCTAAATCCCCCCCGCCCCTTGACCCCCCCCCCCACCACTTGACCCTCCACCCCTTCCCCACTTGGATCCGCCGCACTGTCCGTATCACCCAGGTCAAAGGTTTTTATTGAATAGATAACAAATTGAGACCGTTCCCCTGAGAGATGACAATCTGTCACGTGTTGAGGTGACGAGGAGTCGTTCATTGGCCAGAGCAGAACTCAGTACCAGCTAAGGGTGTCAAAACTGTAGAGTCGTACAGATTTACTTATACGGCTAACGATAGTGGATTGATCTTCTTGGTTCTTTCGGTAAAGTCACGTAGAATGGAAATAATAAAATAATTCTCACGACGTTTCGGCCACAACGCAAGCAGCCGTCCTCAGGTGAGGAACAGGTCTGTCAGGTGAGGAACAGGTCTGTCGAGAAGACAGACCTGTTCCTCACCTGAGGACGGCTGCTTGCGTTGTGGCCGAAACGTCGTGAGAATTATTTAATAATGTTTTATTATGTTTTATTTTTTATTATTTTATTATTTCCATTCTACGTGACTTTACCGAAAGAACCAAGAAGATGAATCCCTGCAGTCACGAAAGCTTTAAATCGAGATAGTGGATTGCTTGATAATATATCAATGTATGTTGAACTTCAAATGGTTATTACATAATTCGCAGTTATCGGCCGCGTTAAACAAACTCGTGCCGACGAGGGAAATATCTGGACTCTGGACCTCATGGATTCGAGTTGAAAATCAATTTCACCCTGCGTGTTACTTGTAGGGCAGTCATAGAATTGGTGGAAAACATCCCATGATAAATGCCACGTTGGTGGCAATGAATTTCGTTGGTTGTGTACGTTGTGGAGCTGTTGTTTACACGCTGCCTTTCTGAGTACCGTAATTATCTCAAATATCCCATTTGTACTGCATGGGAGATACGGTATAAATAATGCACGACGAAGGTAGCCAAGATGACGACGTACGGTGCGAAAGAAGTTCAACGTACATACAATTTACGTTGCACCCCTTGAGGAGCCGTTTTACAAAACAGAGCATGCTTCAAATCGCTTTAAACTAGTGTCATTGTAGTGCGTATTTAATGTGCCGCTGTAGGATAAAACATTTATTAAAAAGTTTGTTGAATTAAGTAGAAGGTGTTGTCTATATTTATTTAAAGTTGCGCATTTTGATTTGACGTCACATTTCTCAAACCCCCCCCCCCCTCGTCACACATCGTCACAAATGTCTGACCCCCCCCCCTAGGTGCGTGACGTCATTTATGGACGGCCCCCCAAGTAAAATTATATAGTTACAATCTTGATTTGAAGCTTTCGTGACTGCTATAGTTACAGCCTACGCCTTATTGTGTACGGGCTAAACACATCCGTCGGTATTTCAGTAAAACACTAAAAGTGAGTCGGGAGAGAGGGGGGGGGGGCTCACAGTCGGATCTTGCATCACCGCCCCCCCCCAGTTAAAACAAGTAGTTGCGCTCCTAGGGTAAGGGTGAGGTGTTTGGGGATATTAGAGTGCACGGTATATTCATACACGCCTCCCTGTTCCCTGATTATTTAACAACCCAAGGGCCTGCCTGGCTCTTCTATAACGCTGGCGGTTCGATTTTCCGAGGTCTCCATGAATTAGACACCACCGATCTGTCTGTGTGTGTCTGTGTGTGTCTGTGTGTCTGTGTGTGTCTGTGTGTGTGTCTGTGTGTGTGTTTGTATGTGTGTGTCTGTCTGTCTGTGTCTGTCTGTGTGTATCTGTATGTGTCTGTGTGTGTGTGTCTGTGGGTATCTGTGTGTGTGTGTCTGCGTGTGTGTATGTCTGTGTCTGTCTGTGTGTGTCTGTATGTGTCTGTATGTGAGCGCGCTACGCTACGAACCTGGCGACCTGGGTTCGATTCCCGCTCACGGCCACCACCACCAGTGACGATTATCTGAACCGGTCCTGGGCCTCCTCTAGGTCGACTCGGCCTCAAATGAGTACCTGGTGCGATGTGTAAACATCGCCACTGGGGATACAAAGCCGGCCGGGCGTGGTGTTGGCCACTCACCCCCTCGAGTGCCGTGCCGGCCTTCATAGGTGCTCGCTAACAGCACTTGCCCCTGCAGTCTGTTACGGCTATACGGGGGATCTTTGTCTTTATCTGTGTGTCTGTGTGTGCGAGCTGGTGACGTTATCTGAACCGGTCCTCGGCCTCTCTGCGTTTGTTTACGAGCGCTTGAGCATTTCTCTGTGTACGCGTAAGTGGGGAGCGGTGGTGCAGCGGTTAGCGCGCCGCGACAATCTTCTGAACTCGTCCTGGACCACCCCTTGGTCGACTCAGCCGCAAACGACTACCTGGTGCGGCTTGTAGTAAACATCGCCACGAGGGAGACAAAGGCGGCCGGCCGTGGTGCTGGCCACCCGTGTGCTTTCCCGACCCCAATTAGGTGCTGCTACTCGACAACAGCACTTGCCCCAACAGTCTGCGAAGGCTACACGGGGGATCTTTGTATTTGCTGGGCGACCGAGGCAGTTGGCAACGAGGGCCCCCCGATGCCTCTGTGGGGTGAGCGTGGAGCCGCGTGCCTAATGAGGCCAACCTCTCTGCTCGCTCTCTCTCTCTCGCCCACCCCACCACTCACCCGTGTCTCGGATTGTCTGCTGAGATGCGCGCCTTACGTCATCCGTCTTTCGCTCTCCCTCACACTCTCCCTCTCTCTCTTTTCTTCTTCTTTTTTGTTTACGATCAGAGGAAACAAGAAGATGCTCGGTGTATTCGGCACCTTGCTTCGTTTATCATTTAGGTTTTTTTAATGCTTTGATTTACGTAACTCCCCCCCCCCTTCTTTTTAAATGAAAGATTTAACAAAGATGTTTCGCTCTGCTCTCCTTACCCATTCCTTTTCTCTCTATCCCCCTCTCTGCCCCCTCTCTCTCTGTACCCCCTCTCTTCCTACTCCATGTCGCTCTCTCTCTCGCTCTCTCTCTCTCTCTAAAGTCCCGCTGCCATAATAGAATGGGGATTTTTTTTTTGAGACGTATTTACAAATGTCTACGGGGAGGATACGTTGACATGACGTCCTTGTGTGGCGTGTGCACTGTCTGTCCACCGCAGTTGCCGCTGCTGGCCACCGGCCGGCGCTATTACACTACACATCAGAGGTCGCAAACGGGTTTTGATTCCTTACCCGTACCTGTACCCGGCCGCACCAGGGTCGCAAACGGCTACCCGTACCCGTACCCGGCTGGGTACGGGTAGCCGGGTATCGGGTAGGGTACGAGTATCGGGTACCCGGTTGCGACCTCTGCTACACATACAATCGGATGATTGGGCCAGGCGTCGTAGCGGAGTGTATCCCAGGAGATTATCGCCTGTCAGCAGGTGGCGATGTTGCGATGTGGGTTTTTACCCAGTCAAGAAATGCATCCACTTGGCTGGTGACGGCCGAAGAGACGGCGTGAACGGTCAATGGGCTGAATCCGTCTGTGCAGAACGTTCAGTGTATTATCCCCGAATAGGTTTTCTGGGTTCGTCTTGCACACACTCATTCGTGGAATTGAAAAAGCACCCCCAAAGCAGGAACCTCCAAACAATGACTGTATTGAGACTCTGGTAAGGCTTTTGTGGATAAATACAATATATAATAATAATACTATAGCACCGTTCCTATTATATTCATGTGTGTTGGCAAAATAATATCCATACACCAACCCTTACTGACCGGTGTGGTGAAGTATGGTCAACAACAACAACCGCCATGACAAGCACTGGATCGACAATGGGCTGTGGTAATTAAAAATAAACACAATGACGAAGTTGGTCTTTTAATAAAATGTATATATATAAACGCATTGTGTTATTGTGGCAGGGCTTGTGATAATTTGACCTGTACTGTGATGCAGCCTAAAGGTCACGGCGATGACATTGAAAAGGAATGCCAATTAGTGTCAGCCGCTCCTCCAACGGAATAGATATTTTTGCCCCGCTGAGGGTTTTTCCAGGAAGCGATATGATTCACCCCCCTCCCGCTCCATCGCCTCTCCCACATCCGTGCGACGGGCGCGGTAATTGGGACTTGTGTGAAACCGGCACGGAAATAATTCAGAACTTTGCCACCGTTCGGCTGGCAACGACGTTCCGTGTTTTGCTTCCCTGCGCCCTCAACAAACTTGGCTCCGTTGAACCCACGCTCTTCCAAGGATCAGCGATACCCGGCTGGGTACGAGTAGCCGGGTATCGGGTAGGGTACGGGTACCCGATTGCGACCCTGGTGCAGCCGGGTACGGGTACGGGTAAGGAATCAAAACCCGTTTGCGACCTCTGACGAATGTACAGAGAGGTCACGTGTCCACTACTCCGGTCAACTCGGGAAGGCGTTCATTTCACGTTGCGCGTCCGAGTGTTTTTCCGCCGCAACATGGCTCGTTTATAGTGTTTGGTTTGCTGCCATAGATTTGCACGTGATAAGCCACTTTGCTGAGCTATCATTTGTGGACAGGTCGCTTCTGAAAAAGAGCTGTGTTGCTCAAGTGGGCCTTACCTGGTAATTTTTTTTAAGTTTAATTTTAATGTATCCTGCACGGTATCCGTGACGCAGCTTGTACCTCCCCCTACCCCCTCGAGAGGTAATAATCTCTTCCCCCAGCTCCGTCCCGCGGATTGGGTGAGGGGGGCACACAGAGCCGGCCCAGTCACTAAGCGACCCTTGCAATTACAAAGGGCCCCGTGTCCAGCAGAGGGCCCCCTAGAGTCACTGCGAGCTAGTGGGTGAAAAAAATCATACATCAAAGGGGCCTCCAACCAAATTTTGCTTAGGGCCCCCAAAGGTCTAGGGCCGGTTCTGGGAGCACACAACACGAGTCGAGAACCGCTGACCTCGGGGGGAGGCATCGAGACGCGACCCCCGCACGCGCGCACGCACAACGGCCGTGCGTGCTGATGCTCTGAGACAGCAGATGAGCGTGAAACGAAGTGGACCGGGTGCACGGTGGAGGTCAAAGCCTGCCCGTGTGTTTAACCAAGTTTACAGCCCATCCGCTTTTTGACCACTTAATGTTTTTTTTTTTTATCACCGGATGACGCCGGGGCGCTCCGTGTTCTTGTCGTTTTCCTCTTCATCTTTGTCCGTGCCGTTGACAGCGCCATTCCTTATTTCATGCTCGTTGTGAGCGCCCGCAAGGAAATTAAAAGGTCATCCGGGTGTGTCTGCCGTGTCCAGGCTGCCAAAAGGTCGTTCTCTCCCACACTCCTGTTACGATTCTCTGAAGATCTCGACGCCGGCAGCATCACGCCTTGCTGAGGCGAGAAATTGGATCTGGGTTAATCTGGCCGAGCATGGGTTACCAATCATTCATTAAGAGTTATTGAATCGACAAAAAAGTTAAAACTACTGCATATTTTCTTCGGTTGTGTCGCAACGGCTCTCCGATGTGTTGTCGGGGTTCTTCCTGAAGACGGTGCCAGCAACGTGCAGTGAAACGTCAGACCTCGTGCCAAATAAGCGCGCAGTAACAACCTCATGTAAACACGTTTGAGAGAATTTAGCCAGCGCAAACCGCGAAAACCTACGCGGTCGAAATTTTAAATTGCCAAAATAAATGCTCTACACGCAGCTGCACGGTAATTATGAATTTGATTTGGAAGCTGCCATCGAAATTGCCATTCATTCGAGCTAGTGTCTTTGTTCCCGCGGGGATAGAGCGCGGTGTGGCGAAGCCCGCCCTCGCATTGGGCGAAGGCGAGAGGGGGTTGATTCATCTGCCAGAACCGATTTTCCCTGTGGGTCTGATACGTCGGTTAATGCGGGGAAGGAGTGTGGCGGGGCGGGGGGTGAACCAGTGTGAAAATAAACTATTAACTATTCGTTTCACTTTACCAGGTAAAAGGCCCCACTGAACTATGTAGCTTTTCTTCGGAAGCGATCTGGCCACAAATGACAGCTCAACGAAGTGGCTCATCGTGTGGAAATGTACAGCAGCCAAACACTCCAGTCGCACGTTTCTAAATGTGGAAGGGGAAAACCGGAGGACCCGGAGAAAAAAAATCCACATGACTCACGGGGTGAGAGAGAGAGAGACACGCAAACTCCAAATACACAGGCGTCGGGGTCGAAACGGAGCCCACGACCTCCTGTGTACCCGGCGAGGGAGTTCATACCTCGCCACCGCCAGCTGGCCAGCAGTTTCACGTGGCGATCGACGTCATCGCCACGTGGGTCTATTCCACGCTCCACCCTCCGATGTCACCCGCCGGTTGTCGCCTCTCAGAAACTAAACAGGGGGTTTGAGCCTGGTGAGGGCTTCTGTGGGGATGGCCACCAGAACTATCACCACCACCACCAAGGAAGGGTTTTGCCAGATGGGGGGGTCCGCGAGATGTGGCCATGGAAATGCCCAATGCTCGGTGTCACCCTTGTCCGGTTTGCTCCCACACGAAGCTAAGCGCTTATCAATCCTGCTCTACATCCCAAATTCAGTACCAGTGCCGAATTTCAGCCGGAACTTTTTTTCCGGAACGGTGTTTTCTGGAAATGAGGTTTTTTTTCACGTCGCATCACGTGTTTCTAAATGTGGAGGGAATAAAAACCGGAGGAGCCAGAGAAAAATCCACGCGACCACACCTCCGATTCGCACGGTTGGCTACGTACAGTGCGAAATAAGTTCTACAAACATACACATCTGTCTCGTTTTAGTTTATCCTCACTTGTTCTTTAAATCAACCTGTTCATAGGATTATACGAGGAATTTTGGGTACAATAAAAAATATATCGGATTATCGTGGATATGCGTGCCGTGTACTCTTAGTGGTAGTGCCTTACGCCGATGATCCCGACACCAAGTCAGCCTCTGTAACGGTGTTCAGGAAATTATCGAGTGAGAAATTAAGCCCAACGTAGGACCCTCTTGAAAAATAATCTTGAGACTTGCCAAAGCTTTCCTAGGAAATAATAATTTCAACTAAACTATTAAACTCTTTAAAAAATACATTTTTTTAGCAGGGTGCTCTGCGGGACACTGGTATAAACATCGTTTTATCTTTTGCATTTTTATTTCATTTAGTCAGCACAAAATCCCACGCACATCTTATTATGATTTTATTTTCAAAGGGTCCATGTAGATAATTGTAGTTTTGGAATTTGGTCTTTGACACGCATATTACAAGCACACACAAAAGCCTTCTGCAAATGATGCCACAGGGTCTGCATTAAAGCACAAGCCTCCTCATTATATTGCACTGGGTGCAAATGCTCTTTTGTTCATCATGTTTAACTACCACTGCAGGAAGCGCCTTGAATTCTCTATTACTCCCAACAGCAGGCAATCACGTACACCTTTTATGCAGGGCGCTCCGAGCCACCTGTATCTTCACGTTAAGCGTACTGCGCACCTAAAGAATGATTGAGCGACAGCCGGTCCACTGTACGGTGCTTTGATCGATAATTCTCTGCAGAAATTAACAAATCAGCCGCGGATCTAACCTCGTCTCAGTTTGCCGAGCACAAGGCCAGCCGGTCGCCTCGAGCGTGAGCTGCCTCTGTCAGGCACGGTTAGCGGCCCTTTGCCCGTCACAAGGTTAGGTCACGGGTCAGGACACGCAGTGGGTATCCTTATAACCACACCAGCTCCTTCCATTTCAATTGCTCCATTAGCTTCGAGACGGAACGAGGGGTGGGGGGGGGTCTTCTCATGGAAGATGCAAATGTGACGTGTGCGATGCTAGAGTGATTTTCGCCGACTGCCCATTTCTCGCTGTGCCGTCGTTATTAATGGATGGACTGTCATTCACTTGCAGTCCTGTTTGACGGAGCGGCGTCGACCGGTGGTGGTCGAAGGTTGGTGGTGGTCGTCGTGGTGGCTGGCGGTGGTGAATCCCCTGCGCAGCGCGCGGAGTCTTCTTCTCTGCTGCGGCGATAGACCAAGAGGCGCGTGGAGCTCGCTCCCAAGAGAGTCCGACGCGGATCCCGTGTCGAGCCGTTCCCAGAGCTCCCCAAGAGCTCTCGGGTCTCAGTGGGAGACCCGGACTCCACGTGGACAGCGATGCTGGCTCCAGGAGAGACCGATGCCTCCTGCACGACCTTCACGCCACGTGGGCAGTAGCCCCACGGGCGTTTTCATCGCACGAGACCGAGGACTGCAGCTCGTCAGGGATTCTGACCCCACAGGGACTCCACAATAACTCTGACCCCGACTCTGACTGGGACCAGGCTCGCACACCTAACTGAACCCCACGAGTTCCTGAGCCGGCGGTCTCTGCTCGAGCCTGATCCACACGAGGAGGACCCCCCCGCGAGGAACATCGGTCAGCCGTGAAGGCGGCGGCCCCCGCCCCGAAACCCCCACCGCACCGCCACCACCATGGTCGCCTTCTGGAACGCGTCGGAGCCCCAAGGGCTGTCCCCCGAGAGCGTGACGGTGCCCGTCGTGTTCCTGCTCATCTTCCTGCTCGGCGCCTTCGGCAACAGCCTCGTCATCATCGTGCTGCTGTGCAGCGGGCAGCGTGGCAGCAGCAACACCACCACCAACATCTTCATCCTCAACCTCAGCGTCGCCGACCTCTGCTTCATCCTCTTCTGCGTGCCGTTCCAGGCCACCATCTACACGCTCGACGGCTGGATCTTCGGCTCGTTCCTCTGCAAGGCCGTGCACTTCATCATCTTCCTCACCATGTTCGCCTCCAGCTTCACGCTGGCGGCCGTGTCCGTCGACAGGTGCGGCACGCGGAGTTCTCGGAACGGCCCGGGTCAACGTTTGGCTTTGCTGTTGTTCGCTTAACACGCGGTAGGCTTTCGCTACCAGGATCATTCATAATACATTTTTTTTGTTTTTTTGGGTTAGATCGCGTTAATATAAATGTGTCGGTCAAATCCGCCACCACCACCCGACATTTCCTGGATGCCGGTTGTAGTTATAGGTGAAACGTCGTACTCAGCTTGTAAATGTGGTATTGCTCTCCAACACACCGGTAACGAATTGGCACGTTCTGTTTACGTAACAAACCTTACTAATTGGCTGTGTCGTGTGGTGGAGGGTTTAACGACACTTTTATATGTATGCAATCTAACCCAAAAAAATACCTGTATTTGTTGTTGTTCGTTTAATTCATTGTCATCATCATCATCGTCGTCGTCGTCATCACGATCCATGGGCAAGACAGGCCCCGTAGGTGTCCACTGCACATTTTGTCATTTGATTCCACTTATTCCGTCTGTCTTGTGCCAATGTGCTCAGGTTAGTGCCACATCTTTCCGGCACCAATCTCTCGTGTCGTCATCAAGCCATCCTCTGTCAGGTCTTACTCTCTCGGTTCCTTCCATTTTTCCTGAACAACAACGACAACAACAACAACGACAACAACAACAACACACTTTTAATAATGTTCCTGCTCATAATACAGGTTTTTTTGGGTTAGATTGCGTACGTATATAAATGTGTCGTTAAACCCGCCACCACCCGACACAGCCAACTAGTGAGGTTTGTCACGTAAACAGAACGTGGCCAATTCGTCACTAGTACAGCACGCCCGGTGTGTTGGAGAGCCAAGCCACAACATTTACAATCTGAGTACGACGTTTCGCCAGTAATTACAACTTGCTTCATCAGGCGACAGCCAGATTTGTGGAGAAGTCCTCCTGGTGGCACAGCAAGTTGGTTGCTTGCATTTGTGCGGAACTTTGAACGTTATCCTTCTTGTGTGATGTACGGTGTCTCCTGGCATTCCAGTCTCTTCCCACATCTTATCAATTGGCCAAAGACCAACTCATGAAATTGGCCGAATACCCCAAAGCAGGAGCCTTCTGAAAAAAGTGTTGTACAAATCAGCAAGGCATTTCTCGATAAACAAACGGCATCATTCTTAAACAATAATTTACAGAAGTAACCTTGGTGTTAAGTAAGACAATGGCATTTGAGACAGCATAAATGCCTGTATTGACATACTCTACAAGCCAGGATTTAGCACAGCAACGAGAAATGATTCTGGCTTTGTAAATACAGGCGCATGGAGATGATGCTGGGAATTTCTTGGAAGGACAGAATGAGAGAGTTATGACTAAGCACGCTGAAACGGACCTAGCATCTGCTTCTGCGGCCGTCTGGAACGCTCTTCCTTTCAATATCAGGAAGCCACTGGAGCTATGAACTTCTAAATCGAGATTGAAAACTAATTTCTTTAAAAACTGCCCTTTTTGTGTAGTAGTTTGTTGTCCTTCCTCCGCACCTCCTATTAGCACGGTTGGCTACGTACGGTGGGAAAGAGGTTCAACACACATGCGCACATGCGTACGCACATAGAGGTCACCAACCCCGGAGAACACCTCAAGCCGGGTGGTGGAGGAGGTGAGAACGTTAGAGCAGACCTCGGAGGACGGTGTCGACCACGGGATCCATCAGCACAGAGAGAAAGAGAGAGAGACGCAAGGACGGTGGGCCGATGGCATTGATGGCATTGACCACGGACCCCCCTTGACCCTCTCTCGACTCGCCAGTTGATAGCGCGTGAGAGTGACCTGACTGGGCATTGTCGTGCCTCCCTCCTGCACTCCCCCCACCCCTCCTCCTTAGGTACCTGGCCATCCGCTACCCCCTGCGCTCGCGCGAGCTACGCACGCCACGCAAGGCCGCGGCCGTCATCGCGGCCATCTGGGGTCTGGCGCTGGTGTTTGCGGGCCCCTACCTCAGCTACTACCAGGCCGTGACCTTCCAGAACATGTCCATGTGCATGCCCGTGTGGGCCAAGGAGCCGCGCAAGCTCATGGACATGGTGACGTTCGTGTGCGGCTACCTGGTGCCTGTGTCCGTGCTGGGGCTGGCCTACGCCTTCACGCTCAAGTACCTGTGGACGGCCGTGGACCCGCTCGAGGAGATGTCCGAGTCGAAGAGGGCCAAGCGCAAGGTGACCACCATGATCCTCATCGTGGCCGGCCTGTTCTGCGCCTGCTGGCTGCCCCACCACGTGCTCATCCTCTACTTCTGGTTCGGCCACTTCCCGCTGACGCACGCGACCTACGCCTTCAGGCTGCTCTCGCACTGCATGTCCTACGCCAACTCGTGCCTCAACCCGCTGGTCTACGCGCTCGTCAGCAAGCACTTCCGCAAGGGCTTCCGCAAGGCCTTCGCGTTCGCCTGCGGCCGCCGCTGCTGCTGCCACCGCCGCCGCCACCACCACCATCACCACCACCGACGCGGACGCGTCACGAAGGTGCACGTGCTGCAGGTGGCCAACCGCGTCGACGTGGCCACCACGGAGCTGTCGCACAATGAGGCCGAGCCGGCGGGCCCGGCGAGGCACGGCAGCGGCGGTGGAGGCGGCGGTGGAGGCAGCGGCGGCAGTGTCCACGCTCGTGGCGCAGTCGCCGGCAGCGGTGCCCGGGTCGGCGTCACGAAGTCTCACGCGCCGTACTTCGCTTTCTCGTCCGAGTAACAGCTGCTCTGTCACCTTCTTCGCTTGTGTGTTTACCCCCCCCCCCCCTCATCGATCTACCCCCCCCGCCCCCTCACCCAGGAAAGCTGCGCTTGAGTCTCAAGACTCTATTTATTTCTTTTTCTTTAACGAGGGTCCTGCCAAGTGTTTCTCATTTGGGTGGCGATGCTGCTGATGTTGTGTGTGTGTGTGTGTGAGTTCTTAATTGAGTAATTTTCAGGTAATTCTTCAGCTTATACCGCATTTTTGGCCAACGCCAGTAAAAAAACTTCAATTACTTTCTTTTTTTTTAGTTATGGGAGGAAACCGGAGAACCCGAACGAAACCCATCTAGAGAGCAGGTAGGGGAGAGAGAGAAAACATACAAACTGCACACAGAACGGCGCACCCAGTCGAGGATCGAAGCGGGCAGCCTTCTTTGCTGCGAGGGGGCACGGGCGGCGGTCCCATTTTGTGCCGCCACCTTTTTAGGCGGCCATGTTTGCGTGGCCCACAAGAGGGCTGCGGATTGAATTCGGCTCCTCTCTACCTCTACGCCTCGATTTATTCACCACGATTGCGCCTCTTGTCAAAAAACGCCAGAGGTAAACGCAGACACGGTACGGTATTGCAACTGTTTTCCTTTCCTGACACGTTGGGGGCAATCTTCACGTTGGGGAAGTAGCCCACGCCGGTTGGGGGTAGGGGAATGGGGATGGGATGTAGCGGGACATGTCCAGATGTCTCCTGCGTGGTGGCCTTTTCGACCACCAAACGTATTAACTAACTATTACATCTTAATTTAGGAGCTTTCGTGACTACAGGAATTATTCTTTGGTTCTTTTCGGTTAAGTCACGTCTAAAAATAAAATAATAAATTAAAATATTTTAATTTATTATTTGAGATGTAATAATTACTTTGGTTCTTTTCGGTTAAGTCACGTCTAAAAATAAAATAATAAATTAAAATATTTTAATTTATTATTATATTTTTAGACGTTTTTAAAATAAAATAATAAATTAAAATATTTTAATTTATTATTTTATTTTTAGACGTGACTTAACCGAAAATTTTAATTTATTATTTTATTTTTAGACGTGACTTAACCGAAAAGAACCAAATAATAACTATTACATCTTTTTTTTTATTTTACCAGGTAAGGTCCACTAGTATATATAGCTATTTTTCAGAAGCGATCTGGCCACAAATGATAGCTCAATGAAGTGACTTATCACGTGGACATTTATAACAGCCAAATACTCTAAACGCACGTTGATTGTAAATGTGGAGGGAAAAACCGGAGGTCCCGGAGAAAAATCCACGCGACCATGGGGAGAGAGACACGCAAACTCCAAATGTACAGGAGTCCGGGTCGAGATGGAACCTACGACGTCGTACATACCAGGCGAAGTAGTTAACATCTCGCCACTGGGTTCGGTCGCTGAGCTTGCCTCTTGCAAGTTAAGCCGTCGAAAGCTGCGCCCAGCACGGCCCTATCATGCTGGGGGGAAAACAAAATATCCTCGCGGATTATTGTGCTACGATGAGCGAGGCGAACATCGAAATTACCGCACTCGAGGTGCCCTCAAAGCGCGGGGTGAGATCTCGGAGGGTGCGTGGATCAGCGTCGTAATGCGGACAGAAGCCAGTCGTCCCCGGCCCACGCGACATCACAACAACACCCAGATGGCAAGGGTGGAACGGCGCGTCCCATCGATCTTAATTTTAGAACTTTCGTGACTGCAGGAATTATTATTTGGTTCTTTCGGTTAAGTCACGTCTAAAGATAAAATAATAAATTAAATTAAATAATAGAATACGACGTTTCGATTGCAACACAAGCAATCATCATCAGGTATAATGAAATAGCGACATAAAATCTAACCAGAAAACTATAGACAGACATATTAGCAGACAGATATCACCAAGATACATAGAGAGAGCAACACAGGTGACAGAGAGGGGTGGTCGTCTCTGTGGGGTGGCCTTAAATATGGAACGACGCGTCCCATCGATGTTGCTTCGTAAAGCTCACGATACACGTGTTGGTAATTGGGTGCTTAAGGATCAATGTTGCATTGCAGTTTGTATGCGGTGTAATGCCCTGGGCGCGTGTAACTGCTCGAGTGACCGGAGGCCCCTTATACTTTCAACCACAATGAAAACAAAGGAATTGATTCTAAAAGCGAACCATGAGCCTGAGTCGTACCAATTCCTTCAACGTCGTGACGGGGAGAACAATACGCCAAGCTGCATCCAGCCGCGTTCTCTCGTTACGCCAATATGTGTGTGTTTTTTAAATACTTCGTGACATTCATCCAATCGTCGAAGAGTGGGAAGAGCTCAGCACAAGAAGCAATTTTGTCTTTCTTTTTGTTGACGAGCATCATTAGTGGGTACAGCTCTTGTGTAGGATTTTAAATTACGGTATAATTTGGACCACGGGTTATTGTGCGTGCAGCGTGCAGCACAATAGCCCATGCTTGCCTAAAGTATTATGCGGGCGTTCTATCAGAATTGTTTTGAAAACAAAATGAATGAGGATGAGTGGCGTTAATAAGGCTCAAGGCAAGCTGATCCAAAGAATTTCCTCGAATTGCTTTCTGTGAATTTCATCAACATTATCTCTGAACAGGGACATATGTTGACAATATATGTGGGTCATGGGATCTCCTTTGCCAGTACCAAAATATGAGAATAAGTTTTCCCCTTTTTTCTGGCAACAAAACAGTTGTGTTAAGATGTTAAAACACCAAACGGAAACCTTTTACAAGGAATCATGTCTGCATTAATCACAATATTTGTGGTCAGAATGCAAACACAAAAACATACTCTGATAATATATGAATTTTTTTCGATTTAAAGCTTTCGTAACTGCAGGGATTCATATTCTTTGTTCTTTCGGTAAAGTCACGCTTGCACAAGCAGCTGCTTGCATTGTGGCCGAAACGTCGTGAGAATTTCATTTTATGATGTTTTATTTTTATTGTTTTATTATTTCCCTTCTACGTGGGTTAAAAAACGACCGAAAGATTTGCACGCTCGTTAGTGCGCAAGCAAGCAAGCGAGCAAGCAAGCGAGTGAACTTAATATAAAGGATTTAAAAATGGCATTGCTCGACACGAGCGACAAGAGTCGAAATGAGATCGACGATGAAAAGCTGCGGTTCAGCCTTAATACAAACGACGGTCAGATAATTGTTTTATTGTTTTATTAATTATTTTGATAGTTTATTATTTATTATTTTATTATTTTATTATTTATAAATGTATTATTTATTATTTTATTAGTTTACTATTTTATTATTTATTATTTTATTATTTTATTATTTTATTATAGCCATTTGCCAATCCGCGTTGTCACGTAATTACTGGCGAAACGTCGTACTCAGATTGTAAATGTTGTGGCTTGGTTCTCCAACACACTGGTGTTCTGTACTAGTACACTGCACTATACACTACACTACTATACAGTACACTATACACTACACTATACACTGCACTACTATACATTACACTATACACGGCACTACTATACACCACACTACTATACACTACACTGTACACTACTATACACTACACTATACACTACACACCGGTGTGCTGTACTAGTGACGAATTGGCCACGTTCTGTTTACGTGACAACCCTTACTAGTTGGCTGTGTCGGGTGGTGGCGGGTTTTAACGACACATTTATACATTTACGCGATCTAACCCCCCAAAAACCTCTATTATGGATGATACTGGTCGAGAAAGCCTCCTACGTGTGATACAATTTTTGTTAAATAATTCACGGCGACGTACTATTATTGGCAACCATAGCGAGGCTTTGTGTTCAAAGGGGGGAGAGGGGGGGGTTAAGGTGCGCACGGATACTTAAAAAAAAATCCAATTCTAATAGTATTATCCCAGATGCAGATGCAGAATTACGAGCTGGAGTATTTTGTTGTTGTTACATTTGACATCTGAGAATCCGCATGGCAATTGCAAGAATAATGAGACGTCGGAGCCTGCTCCCCAGATCCAGTAAGAACATTGCTTGATAGTAATGACACGTCCAGCAATTCGAGCCGTCGTTATTATTACGAGACGGGAATCACACCTCGCCATGCGCCGATATTACCTTCCATGAACACGAATGTCATTTCAGGTGTTTATTTACCCCTCTGACTGCGTCGCCTCCTATAAAACAACCTGGCACGCGTCGTCATTGCCCACACTCATCCCCGTCTCGACTCACTAGCTTGTCTCCGTGCTCTCAACTGGCTCCCCATCGCCAGTAGGGTCACATACAAGACCGCCTGCCTCTGCCACAACGCCTTCATATCCGCCTGCCCGCCGTACCTTTCTTCATTATTGACAACTTGCAGCTCAGCACACGGCAGATGCCTGCGCAGCGCGACTCACGACCTCCTCTTGATACCAAGATCCAGGATGGTCAAGTCTATGTGCCGCTTCTCGGTGGCAGCCCCAACAGTCTGGAACGATATCCCTCTGCACATTCGCAGCATCACCTCAATCGCCTCCTTCAAGAGAGACTTAAAAACTCACCTCTACAATCATGCTTTTGAGCGACTCTGAGCGTGGCTCCGCGCCTCTGAGTTGCGGCCACTACGTCTGCAAATTGGCGCGCGTTATAAATTGAACTATTATTATTATTTGTATTGCCACGTTCTCTTTAGCGGGGGCGAGTTTTTACTCAAAATAAATCAATTGAACGAACGAATGAGAATTAGAATCTTTAGCAAGTTACGACACACGTGAAAAAGAGCTTCATAGCTCATCGGATTCCTCCAAGTGTAAATGCATTCTAGATTTGAAGCTTTCGTGACTGCAAGGATTCATACTCTTAGGTTTTTTCGGTAAAGTCACGTAGGTACATTTTTTTAATTACTAAAAGTAAAAATAGAAATACAATAAAATAATAAATCACGACGTTTCGGAGGCAACACAAGTCTCCGTCATCAGGTGGGACCGTCACAGCCAGATTTGCTGTATCAAGTGAGGCAAAGATTCCAAGATACAAGTTCTTAAATACAAGTTATGGGGGGAGGAGGGAGGGGAGGGGCTTATCTGAATGTGGTAGCCAATGAATGGAACGTATTGGGAGGTGGGGGCGGGGCATATTCTGATTCTTTATTTACCTCTGGAGAAATCCGACGAGTTGTGATGCCCCCCTTTTCACCGGCGCCCAGTGTAATTCGCGACTCGGCGGTTCTTTAAAGCAATTTCGAAATATGTTGTCTCACGGCTAAGGGGGCGTCCATAAATGAGGTCACGCACCTAGGGGGGGGGGTCAAACATTTGTGACGAGGGGGGGGGGTTGAGAAACGTTCTACTTAATTAAATAGACTTTTTAATAAATGTTTTCTCCTACAACATCAGAGTGCAGCGCCACATTAAATACGCACTACAATGACAATAGTTTAACGCGATTTGAAGCATGTTATATTTTTTTTGGGGGGGGGGGGCGGCACAGCTTTGTGACGTCATATTTGAGGGGGGGCCAAAAATCGTCCAAAATCGCGTGACGCCATTTATGGACGGTCCCTTATGCTATTTTACCACAGAAACCTGAAATGAATTTGTGGCTGTGCCGTAGGCAAGGGCGCGGACTCGTCGTTTGTCGAACTGAGGTCCTCGTTCCGTGCGGCGAGTGATGTGCTGGCTGTCGGGAGGGCTGTCAATCAGTTTGTGACCTCACCCCGCGGTGTCTCTTTTGTGCCAGCTCCGTGTTCAAAGTGCCGTCGAGTGTTTCGTCCGTCGGCTCGCGCGAATTAGAACGTAATATCTCTTTGTAGCTTCGTAACTTCTCGTTCTTATTTGATGCGGTATTTGAATTTTTTTTTTTTATCGGGTGTAAGTGCACTTTAAAGGGTATGTGACGTGGCTAGACGTCGCCGTGCGTATCCGTCTTTTAAATGTTTCGTTTGATTACGCTGGGCGGTGACGTGGCGGCTGAGCGGGTGCGCGGTCGCCCGCTTATTTTGCGGAGGTTCTTGGTTCGAACCCCGGAGGCCACCCTGGTGAATATGCCGGTGTATCTTTTGGAGTGGACGTTAAAGATCGCGTGCCGTTATAAATATATATTAAAAAGCAGGCCCGTGTGTGCCGGAGTCACGGTCCCAGTTGAACCAATTTTGAGAAATTACTCGCAAATTACGACAGTGGGTCAAAACCACAGAGTGACATTGCGCCACCCACTGGCAGACTCTACTCAACTGTGAAACAACATAGCACCTTACTGATAGCATTGCGTCATTAGGATGGCGCAATTGCCAAATTCAATAAATATATATTTTTTATAATTATTGTTGCGTTTCTATGTTCATTCAGCTCACTTGTAAGCTACGGCGTCACGGTGGCGAGATGTTAACTATCTCGCTTGATATACAGTAGGTCGTGGGTTCAATCCCGACCTTCACGCCTGTATATTTGGAGTTTGCGTGTCTCTCTCCCCGTCGTCGTGTGGACTTTGCTCAGGTTCTCCAGTTTTTTCTTATAAATTTAGAAACGCGCATTTCGAGTATTTGGCTCCTGCTATAAATTTCCACGTGATAAGCCACTTCGTTGAGCTATCATTTGTGGACAGGTCGCTTCTGAAAAAGAGCTACATAGTTCAGTGGGCCTGACCTCGTAAAATTAAACAGTGTTTAGTTTTAGAACCGTTTAATTGAGAAAGTGTGGTTTTTGAAAACCCATGCTTATGTTTTAAATCTATATACCCCACCCCCTTATTAACCCCCAACCCACTGAGCCAGCAATCGTACCCGAGGAATTATACAAATCATTCACCAGCAGGAACAACCAGCCACCCAGTTTAAAATAAAAATTTGCTGACGTTGGGACTAAACATCGGCATGTGGTTGCAACCGTTGGATCAACTTTGTGGTCCAGCGTTCCATGTTTATTGGGCGAGGCTTAATTTTTTTTTCTCCCAAAAGGCAATGGTGCCAACGTGATCGAGTTAAACAATGGGTGCGTCTGTTCCATTCCGTGTCACAACACCGTGGCCACAGATCGTTTCCGTGTCGCGAATACCACCGACGTGGCCTCAACCAAACAAACAAATATGGATCAAGGCTGTTTTTATGTGAATGCACCTCACCAGTACCTAGCATCTCCTTAGGCCAAGGAGGGCAACATTTATTCTAGATTTGAAGCTTTCGTGACTGCAAGGATTCATACTCTTAGTTCTTTCGGTAAAGTCACGTAGGTAAAAAAATGAAATAAAAATTAATAAAAAAAAGATTTGCTGCAAATCTGGCTGTGACGGTCCCACCTGATGACGGAGACTTGTGTTGCCTCCGAAACGTCGTGATTTTTATTGTTTTATTATTATTAATTTTAATGTCATTGTTTTACCTACGTGACTTTACCGAAAGAACTAAGAGTAGGCAAAATGTATCTCCTTGCTTGAGGGCCTCGCTATGATCGAGCTCGACCTAAGAGTAGCACGAAGTGGTGCTCTGTATCACACTCAGACTAATAATCTTTATTTATTCTTTGGTTCTTTCGGTTAAGTCACGTCTAAAGATAAAATAATAAATTAAATTATAGCATATTACGACGTTTCGATTGCAACACAAGCAATCATCATCAGGCATAAAAGAAATAGCAACAAAAATCTAACTAGACAACTATAGACAGACATACAAGCAGACAGACATCACAAGGACACACAGAGAGAGGAGAGGACGCATATCGGCACAAAGAGAGAGGTCGTTTCTGTGACGGGGCCTTAAATATAGAGAGGGGGGCGGGGCGGAGAGAGGGAGGGGGCAGAGAAAAAATTAGCATATCAATGAGTGGACGGCAACGTGATGCTGCTGCAAGTAAGATGACGACGCGGCACGGCACGCAAGCTTGAAAACCAGGAGAAAGACACACTAAAATTAAATAACCTAGTAAAATATCGAAATGTAATGTAATGCAACACAGAGAGTCGGTCAACACACAATTAACGCATAGCCCGGTTGATTACGTATTTCAAAGATTGCTAAGTTAGAATTTAAGTGTGAAAATTCCAAAGAGAGGACCCAGGCAGAGAGAACAGACAGCGGTAAGCAAGATGACGACGTGGTACGGTACGCAAGCTTGAAAATTAGGAGAAAGGCACACTAAAATTAAATAACCTAGTAAAATATCTAAATGTAATGTAATGCAACACAGAGAGTCGGTCAACACACAATTAACGGCGTAATATGCTATTATTTAATTTATTATTTTATCTTTAGACGTGACTTAACCGAAAGAACCAAAGAATAATTCCTGCAGTCACGAAAGCTCCAAAATTAAAATCTTTATTTACTTTGGAGAAATCTGATGAGCCTTGAAGCTCTTTTTCACAGATGTCCAGAGTAGGGGCGGGTCAGAAATTGACAACAATAAAGTATAGGAAAGGTAAGCAAAGAAATGAATTTTCAAAATAATTATTCTAAAACTAATCTATGTATTTCTCCTGTGATCGTTGCGTTGTGTCACCAGACGTTGGAGAACCCATCCATTGGGATCTCTTCCAGAGACGTGGACCTCCCCGTGTGTAATTGGGAATGGCTTGAGAAAGATGATATGCCGGAGCTACTTATGAGATCCCTTGAAGTGATTTTTTAAAAAAATCTGCACATTAGGGGAACGGACTTTGCTACGTACTATGCTTTCGAGACATCATATGCCATGAAGGGCCATTTCCCGAAACGTCGGCTGTTATTTTTTGTTCCCTTTTAAGGCCGCAGTGTTATTGACAAATGCGATGGGCTATACGCTATGTCCGTAGCATGTCAAATATGTGTTTTTTTGTCCGAGCTGGAATTTTTTCCTAATTAAATGTAAAAAAAATGTTGTAACGTGATCGGGTTTTTTGTGTGTGTGGAGGGAACAATCTGAGACTGTCCACACTTGAGACGTCTGTTCAATCACAGGTGGCTGGACCCCAAGAATCCGACCCGTGCTCTCAGCGGTGCCTGGCTCAGGGTTATGAATCCGGAGCACGCCAAAGCGACCTCTGGCTTGGTAAAAAAATGTTTTTCAAACAGAGGCGTCGGTGACGCACGTGCACAGTACGTTTAATCGACCTCGCCTTACTGCTCGGAGATCATCATCATCAGAGCGTCGTGAAGTCAAATCAGCGAGTACAGGACGTCGCATGTCCGACCCGTCACGTGTCTTCCCTGTACGGCGCTCTGAAGCCCCTTTGTTGGGTCCGCCCGCGCCTTATAAAATAAAGAAATAAACATTTCACGTTAAATAAATAACATTATACAAATAATGGCCCCTTTTTACGAGCGCGTAAATCATGCATGGTCCTTTTTCAAGTCATGTATGTGCCATTAAGAAGGACCATTGCTTGAAACGTTGCTCATTGCAATTCATTCTTTCATGGTCACGATGTTATTGATGAATGTGAGGAGTTCTTAGGGTTAATTTATTATTATTGTGACTAATTGCGCTCGTGCATCATTGCCAATGCAGCAGAATCACCAAACAATTGTTTATTTTTGATGGATGTCCACGTGTCCAACCTTTTCACGTATTTACCCGTACGAATCTCGACGCTGTACTGCGTGTGTGTGTTTCTCATTGTTGTTGTTGTTTTTGTCATGAAGTAGAGTTATATTTTTCGGATGCTGTCAAAGTACATGTATTCATTGTGTTGAAAAGCATTGCTCTAATTAAATGTTTTCACACACGGACTGAAAATGATGATGTTATAAGACGATACAAGGCATGCAGTGGCAATGAATGAATTGTAACGCAAAGTAATGTCACCCTTGGAGCTTAATTTTCTCACTGGTAAAATAGACATTTCTCGGTGATTTTCCAGATATTGTATCGATTTCCACTTTATTTCAACCCCAGCGACTGAAAGCAGAAGAGAATAAAGAATTTGAACAAATTGAAGGTCAGCTACATACAGTGGCTACAGTGACATGAAGTGAGGTGTTTTATGACCGTTTTGTGCCAGAATCACTGCCATTAAGGGGCTGTCCATAAATGACGTCACGCGATTTTGGACGATTTTTGACCCCCCCCCCCTCGTCACACGGCGTCACAGAAAGTCAAACCCCCCCTCAAATATGACGTCACAAAGCTCTGCCCCCACCCCCCAAAAAAATAAAACATGCGTATTTAATGTGGCGCTGCACTGTGGTGTTGTAGGAGAAAACATTTATTTAAAAAGTATATTTAATTAAGTAGAACGTGTTGTCTATATTTATTGAAAGTTGCGCATTTTGATGTGACGTCACATTGCTCAACCCCCCCCCCTCGTCACACATCGTCACAAATGTCTGACCCCCCCCCCCTAGGTGCGTCACGTCATTTATGGACGGCCCCCAATACAGTGCTACAGTGAACTGCAGTGAAGTGTTTTATGACTTCGTTTTGTGCAAGATTCACTGCCATTAAATTTACACAAGATACCATTATACTCTGCGCAATTTTTTCGTAAATATTACAGCTTCCGTCCTAGGGCGGGCAAACAAGCTAGTGTTTATATAGCACGAGGATAGGCACACAGTGTTTCAAATTAAATATGCTCGTCTGCGGCACACAGCGCGCCTTGCATCCCTTTGGTTCTCAATCGTAAAAACATTGATCATGTTAATAAATACATAGGGGTTTGATGAAACAAAGTAGTTGTACTTACGTGCTTCATTCGATTATTTTATTCAGGGGTGGGGAACGTCCGGCCCGCGGGCCGTATGAGGCCCACGAAATCATTGGGTGTGGCCCTGCCAAGGCAACCGCAGGCGGGACTCGAAATTCAATAAGTCTAGGAGCAAACCTGGAAAAGCAGTTGCGAGTAGCAGCAACATCATCAATACCGGCTAACACCACACGCCTCGCCCAAAGAGAAGCAGTCCCAGCCATCGCATTAGGGGTGAGTTAATTAAATGTTTGACCAAATATAACGGGCAAATTTTTTAATTGATAATTTTGTATGGCCCGCGAATGATGTTATAAATATAACAAATGGCCCTTGGCAGAAAAAAAAGGTTTTCCACCCCTGATTTAGCTGAAGAAAAAAAAACAGGCCATGTCTCGCATCCTCGGGAGATGCTTGCACCCCAGGTTAAGAAAGCGCTGGGACTAAATAATGAACACGTCAACATCGTGGCTGTGACTGTTCCACCTGAAGACGGGAGCTTGTGTTGCCTCCGAAACGTCGTGATTTTATTTTATTTTTTATTTTACTTTTATTAATTTTATTTTTTTACCTACGTGACTTTACCTAAAAAAACCTAAGAATGTGAATCCTTGCTGTCACGAAAGCTTCAAATCTAGAACGCATCAGCAGTAACGACGTCTGTCCAGCGGCTGGAACCCAGTGCGACGTGAAACAAGCGGAGTGACAGCAGCAGTTCCAACTTGCAGAAAGTTATCACCGAAGATCCTGCGAAACAGAAGTGCCTGTGGGGTCTTAATCCGGCCCTGTACCGGATCCGCAGTGTTAAAAATACAACAAGAACAACAAAACGCTATTCCGAAAACTTGTTTTGGTTAACAGCCACGAGAAACGGCCGTGTGCTCGCGTTACATTTCTGTGATTATCAGCCTCTGCGGATATAAAAAAAACACACCGAAAAAACACATTTCCGTTGAATTTATTGTGGATTGTATTTAAAAAAAAACCAGTCAACGTACTCCCTCTCCTGGCACCTTTGGCCTGGGATCTGCCGCGCGTAATGACCGAACTGCTTGGTGCTGCATGCGCGTTGCAGGCAGGCGACGCGCCGATGAAAAACACGAGGCCCTCCACCCAACTACCCCCACCCCCACAGCAAAGACAAAGATCCCCCGTACAGCCTTAACAGAATGTTTGGGCAAGTGCTGTTAGCGAGCACACGAGGGAGGGGGGGCAGCACCACGCCCGGCCTCCGTTCTCTCCCGTGTGCTAATTTTTTAACACATCGCGCAAGGTACTCATTTGAGGCTGAGTCGACCTAGGGGAGGCCCAGGACCGGTTCAGATAATCGTGCCCGGTGTTGGCCGTGAGCGGGAATCGAACTCGGGTGGCCGGGTTTCTGAGCGCAGCGTAGCGCCAACCGCTTAGCGTCATCGCTCCCCCCATCACCTCGCGCCTCGGAAGAGTCGAGCACGTGGCACCCTGCGCACTCACGCTCCCTCGTGTTCGTGCGACTCGCCACGTGGCATGGCAACGGCAGACAGATTGGCACATCGCGGGGAAATTGGAAAATGAGCAATGCCACTTGGTAACAATTACCGATGACGATATTAATTGGGGAGATTTTATACTCGCATCGTTCTTATGGTGCAGGGCCGTCTCACCACGGCGCTGTGTTTCACGTCAACATTTATTTGGGTAAACATTGATGGAGATCCATCAACCCGAACCTTCACAGCGTTGGGTTACAGGCGTGCATAGCCCCAACGGCCAAAGCGCACAACGCCACGAGTCTCAACACTGTCATGGTGCCAGTGCAAGCAAACATCAGCAGAACTTCGTTCTGTGCCTCTACGTATGAAGACATCTATTCAGTATGATAATAAATGTGTGTTCAGTACTGCCAACACATGTTCTGTTCAGTCACTTGCTAAAATCCAAGCGGGCGGACTCAGTGCTAGAAGAAGGGTGGGGGCCGTCCATAAATGACGTCACGCACCTCGGGGGGGGGGGGGTCAGACATTTGTGACGATGTGTGACGAGGGGGGGGGGGGTTGATAAATATGATGTCACGTAAAAATGCGCAACTTTAAATAAATATAGACAACACGTTCTATTGAATTAAATAGATTTTTTAATAAATGTTTTCTCCTACAATATCAGAGTGCAGCGCCACATTAAATACGCACTACAATTACAATAGTTTAAAGCGATTTGAAGCATGTTTAAATTTTTTGGGGGGGGGGCAGAGCTTTGTGACGCCATATTTGAGGGGGGGGGTCTGACTTTTTGTGACGCCGTGTGACGAGGGGGGGGGGGGGTAAAAAATCGTCGAAAACCGCGTGACGTCATTTATGGACGGCCCCGCGGTCACTCTTTATCTCTTACAAATGTCATGGTGCTGTTCCTTTATGGCCACTAAAAATGTTAGGCCTTTGGGCCTGTGGTGAACTAATCCATTATTACCGTATTAACTTCACACCTGGAGAGGATTTAGCAGGACATAAGCTATGGTGAGGTGTGATGGCATTGACGCGTTAGCAACGATGACCTCTTGACCTTGCCGTGGTAATGACGAGGTCAAGCGGTGATGCACAATACACATGGCATAGTGAATAATTCCCTCGCAACGAAAACCAGCCCGCTCTGAGGACGGCTGCTTGCGTTGTGGCCGAAATGTCGTGTGTTTTAATTTGTATTATTTTATTATTTCCCTTCTACGTGACTTTACCGAAAGAACCAAGAATATTAATCCATCCAGTCACGAAAGCTTTAAATCTAAATTTAACCGCCTCTACGGGGAGGGATTTCACGCAACTTTGAGATCCTTCAACAAACTCCGGGATAAGGAGGCTCAGCTAATCGAGTCTCTCACCTTTCTGAAGAGATGCCGCGACTCTAAGGTAATACCAATCGCATTTACAATGTCAACTCCTTTGTCAAGGCGCTCTCCTCTTCCCACCCAGCTTAAAATACGCTGCCAAGCTTAAGCAGTGTTCATTAGGACGCTGTCTTTCCGACAGCCCTGTTCTTCACCTGAGGACGGCTGCTTGTGTTGTGGCCGAAACGTCGTGAGAATTGTATCTTATTATGTAATATTTTCATTATTTTATTATTTCCCTTCTACGTTACTTTACCGAAAGAACCAATAATATCAGCCCGCCCTGGGCAAGCTATTGGCAATACACTTGTATCGTCAGACTATATGGCAAAGCGGGTGCACGATATAATGCGTACCTGTAGGACTTTTTGAGTCCTGCACTTTTTCTTCTTGGTTCTTTCGGTAAAGTCACGTGGAATGGAAATAATAAAATAATAAAAATAAAACATAATAAAATAATTCTCACGACGTTTCGGCCACAACGCAAGTAGCGTCCTCAGGTGGAGAACAGGTCTGTCGAGGAGACAGAGTCATTCAGTCATTCAAACTCTGTCTCCTCGACATACCTGTTCTCCACCTGAGGACGGCTACTTGCGTTGTGGCCGAAACGTCGTGAGAATTATTTTACTATGTTTTATTTATTTTCATTATTTTATTATTTCCATTCTACGTGACTTTACCGAAAGAACCAAAAAGATGAATCCCTGCAGTCACGAAAGCTTTAAATCGAAGTCCTGCACTTGCCTCCCAAGCTAGGGTTTGTGTGTGCCGTCAAGTAAAGCGCGTGTTGACAAGCGGCGGTGAAAAGCGGCGACGGGACAAACGGAGGCCGCTGTGGAGCCAACATCTTCCAATGCGGTGGCGATTCGCTCGCTGTCAGAAGTTCTCCGGCGTCTGAGCAGAGCGGTGGTCAACGCAAGCCTCTTGAGTCTGTTGTCGACACACGCGTGGAGCCTGCCTCCCCGTCGTCGCCGGTATTGAACTGTTAGCCCCTTATTCTTAGGTTTTTTCGGTAAAGTCACGTAGGTAAAACATCAAAATTAATAAAAAATAAAAAAAAAATCACGACGTTTCGGAGGCAACACAAGTCTCCGTCATCAGGTGGGACCGTCACAGCCAGATTAGCTGCATCAAGTGAGGCAATGATTCAAGATGTAATCCCTTAAAAGCAAGTTGAGGGGGGAGAAGAGGGGGGGGGCTCATCAGAATGTGGTCGCCAATGAATGGAACGTATCGGGAGGGAGGGGGGCGGGGCTCAAAGACGGCCCCTTGCCACGCTAAATCTTCCCCGCGCCGCACGATGTCACGGTGACCCACACGGGAATTGCAATCAGCAAGATGAACAATTGATGGGCAACATTTGTTGACTGAGCGTTGCCCAGAGATAAGGGGGGAGGTGAGGGCGAGTGGGGGGGGGGAATTAGTAAAGGAGGGATGGAGTAAAATCAATGAAACTCAAGGCCCTTGTGGAGGTGATGCCACTGGATCGACAGCTTAACAGGTCCGAAGATAAGAGCAGATTGATGGAGGAATTGTAACTTGCCAATCCACTCCTGATCGAAAGCCTTTCCGTGCTGTGTCGGCCATGGACGTCGTTTAAACTTACTTCACCATGCTGGTCAGTGCGAGTTGGTGAAGGGGAATTGGAGGGGGGCGTTGGTGGGTGGTGTCTGGGCCCAGAATATGTTTAGCTATCGCTCGCCACTGATGTTAGGCGTGGCCAAGGATTCAAAACTCAGGTCGCTGCTTTGGGTCCATAGCGCAGTTCACGAATCACTCTGCCAGTATTCATCCAGTATTCTGCTTTTAATTGTCCAAACACAGACACCTATAACTCACGCGTTTGCAAACGCTCAAATAAATTCCCCGCGGATGTTCGCAATTTGTCGAAAGGCGAATCGCCAGGGTATCTTGTGACAGCGGTCACATCGCTTCGTACGTCTTCGTACTCTTCTGTACGGTCGTGTGCAGGAGGTTGGCGAGTGAGCCAGTGCACGGCCTGCGGAGTGATGGAATCGGCCAATGGGTTTGAGATCGGTGATCGCAGTCTCACTGTGGGCTATCCTCAATAGCAAGGCCGTATAGACATAGGGTCAACATTGGGGGCGACCTAATCTTCCAAGTGGTCGGTTAGACATTTGTGACGATGTGTGACGAGGGGGGGGGGGGGGTAGAAAATTGTGACGCCACATCAAAATGCGCAACTTGATGTATCATCGTTGTGACAAGTTGGGGGTGGGGGGGTGGCGGATTTTTGGACGGAATTAACGTCGCTGTCAACCCATCACGGTTTACCCCGTATTCTCCTGCAGGGAAATTTGGTTTTCAGGTCCATACGGCGTACAGCCGTTTTAATACAGACAAAAAAAATATGTAAATTTGTTTGTGTTTTTCCCTTGTGATGGGACTTTGTAGGATGAACATTGACATTTATAAGGGCACGGGGTGACCAATCAGGTCTGAATTGGTCTAATAAGGTAGGGCACTGATAAGGGGTTGACAGGTATGAGTACACACACAAAACTATTAGGTAATAAAACAAAACTAGATATTTTTTTATTTGAAGATTTCGTGACTGCAGGAATCCATACTATTTGGTTCTATCGGTAAAGTCCCGTAGATAGAAAAACAAGAGATCACGACGTTTCGATCGCGACACAAGCAATCGTCATCAGGTGGGACAACCACAGCAAGAAAAAAACGACCCACGTGGCTTTACCGAAAGAACCAAAGAGTATGGCTTTTTTTGTCTGTCTCTCTCCTTGTGATGGGGCTGTATAGGATGAACGTTGAGATGTATAAGGGCAAGGGGGGAACCAATAAGGTCTGAATTGGTATGTAACAGAGGTGTGGACTCGAGTCATGTGACTTGGACTCGAGTCAGACTCGAGTCATGAATTTGATGACTTGCGACTCGACTTGGACTTGCATAACAATGACTTTGTCCCACCTCTGGTATGTAATAAGGTAGGCACTGATAAGGGGTTGACAGGTATGAGTACACACAAACAACTATGAGTTAATAAAACAAAACTAGATTGTGTTGTCTGTGTTTCTCTCCTTGTGGTGGGGCTGTATAGGATGAACGTTGAGATGTATAAGGACATGGGGCGACCAATAAGGTCTGAATTGGTCTGTAATAAGGTAGGGCAACTGACAAAGGGGGTTGACAGGGATGCATACTCTTAGGTTTTATTATAAAAATAAATAAAAATATTTCTATTATGTCTAATATTTTTATTATTTATTTAGAAAAAATACAAATCTTATTATTTATATTATTTTTATTATTTATTTTTATTTTTACCTACGTGACTTTACCGAAAAAACCTAAGAGTTATGAATCCTTGCAGTCACGAAAGCTTCAAATCTGACAGGGGATGCATTCATCATGATGCCCCCACGCCTCGCGACTCCCAACGAATCGACACGTCGAATCGTACGCCACGCAAACGTGCGGCTGTTGAACAAGCGCGCGCCAGATCCGATCCGAGAATCGATTCGTCCGCTTACCCACGCCTCGAGACTAAGGAATCGGCGTTCGCGATTAATTATTATCGGTGCGAATCGATTCCACCTTCTCTCTCCAACCGGGGTCCCCGTGATGGCGTCCGCTGGCGCTGAGGAGACGGCGGCGGCCGCGTTGGCCGAGGCGGAGGCGGCTACGCTCACCTTGGAGAGTATCCCTCGCCGCCGCCTGCCCGTCTCCCACACTTGTACGTCGCGTTGCGTGGCGATCGCGACTAAAGCCGCTTCCAAAAGCGTTTCGCACGTGACCCAACCCGCTGCTGGCCAAGCCACGTAATATGAATGGGGCGTCCACTGTACGCGCCGCTTGCCACCCGTCCCGTATCGGGCCGGCTTCTTCGTTTCGCGAGTCTGTGTAGCTTCGGTTCGGTAGGCGCGGAACGTTGTTGGCATGTCTCACGACGTTAACCCCTATAGAAATCTGCCCGATAGAGCCTTCTTTCGTTTTTTTTTGTTTGGACTTACGTGTGTGTACGGTGTGGTTGGACTTCTTTCGCGCCGTACGTAGGCGACCGCGCCGCTAACCTCGAGGTTCGGCGGCGTGGGGCGGTCTGGAAGGACGAAATCGCCCCTCGAATCGGTTCTCAACCGCGCTGGTTCCGTGCGGGTTCTGTGCTTGGGAATGGGATTTTGTGTTTCTCTCTCGCACTGCGCACGTTTTGAACGCGCGGTGATGATGGTGGCTGCTCAATCAAAGCGCTGTCTAGGCGTACGTGGCTGCCCCCCCCCCAACTCTCAACACCCCCCACACATCTTGCTTGGCTTTACGAGCTTTTGATGGGACCCCCCCCCCACCCGGCCCCCCTCGTTTGGAGCGCCTCCGATTAGCACGGCGCTAAAGAAGTTGAACATTGGTAGCAATGAGATGCGAGGTGTGATTTCAGCTGCTGATGGTCCATATGAAGAGCAGCGCTTCTGTCAGTCTACATACAAAGGCCTCCCCGCGCTTCCTTAAAAGCACTCCAACTTGCTCTGGTCCGCCTCCTCATTTTGATTGTGGTGAGCTTTAAATTAGCTGAGGTTCATATTTTCTCCTGTTCCAGAACGATGTGTCTTAGCTGTGACATATATCCTGAGCCCAACGTGTAAAGCCCCTGTCAACTTCTCTAAATATTTCCGTAATTTACCATTGGACATTAAAATGACTGTCGTACATGTAGGAGCGCTTGTTTAACCGTATGGTCACCAGACTTTTATTGGCCGCAGTCACGATGTCTCTGAGTTGCGTTCTCCGGTCCGCGAATTTATTTTTCCCGTCTCTCAGTGTCATTCCAAGAATGCAAATGTCTTTGTTCGGAGTTTATGATTGAACAATTGTCTGATGTGTGAGATTTGTGCTGGTTACGAATTTGTTTTTCTTATTCTGCGTGCCACTTTTCAGTTTTCGTTCCATCGTCTTTGTCGGTGTCCAATGTTTCTGACTCCATATGTCAGGGGCAAGTGAAATGCGCCAAATGAAAAATTCCTACTTTGGGGACACTGATGTTGTTTTTCATTGCCAAATTACATTTCGTGAAAAGACTCCACTTGTACCCTAACGTCGTGTCAATTTAAACTCTGGCCAGCCTTCACACTCTACAGATGTGCACATTACCCCCCGATTTGTATAATATTATGAGATGTGGTCATACTTCAGCTTGCTATATGAATTTCATTGTTAAATTCTACCCTATATAGCAGCTAGTGCCAGCATAGGGCAGTGCCACAAAATCCATTGTACTGACTGTACTGTGCGTCGATGTCTATGCTCCCCGCCTGCAACGCTGAATTACAAAGTAGGGTTAATATGAAAGTGGTTTCCTTCTCGTAGTGGTATATGCCATGTTGAGTGTGTGGACTTTATTTTAATCGATTGTTGCCTGCCTTGTACAAGGCTGCACGTTGTGTGTTTCCCATGCAAAATAACACATGTTGACCGAGTGGTTTTTCACATGGCTATACATATTGGAGCTGCCGTAGTTTAATGGTTAGCATTCTGGATTTGCAATCCAGAGGTAGCCAAGCCTCTCGGCGCAGCACTTTAAACAATGGTGCAGGTTTTTGTAATACCCCTCTCCTCCACCTCTGTCTGCCCTGCAGTGTACACGGGTACATCAGTCACTCAGCAGCTCACCTGTGGTAGGGTAAAGTGTGGGTACGCCCACCTATTCCAACACATCCGGTCAACACGGCAGAGTAGAACAAATACCCTCTAGAATGTTGCCGCCCTAGAAGCTCTTCTGCCAGCAGTGGCGTGGGCAAGTAAATTGCAGGGTTGCACTTTCACCTTTTTGTACAGATTAGGAGAGACTTATAATAAGGTAACTTGTAACGCTTACAATGTTGCTGTTTGTTGTTTGAGAATCTTTTATTACAAAATGTGTTTGTGGCCATTATCGGGTTTGCCGCACTATATAAATGGTTGTCAACACCTTGACCCAGCGTGGCAGTCCTGCAAATTATAAAGGAGTCGCAGCAACAGCATGGGCTGCGTCATGGAGACTACCAGCGCTACAGGTACTCGCACACCACACACAGATGTGTTGCATGTTACTTGCGTCTGCTAAATTTTTACCGCTCTAACTTCATGTCAGTGTCTGTAATGATAGTTTGAATGTATATACCACGAGCATCTCAAAGCTCTACACGGCAAGCATGTAAACATCCATAGTGCATTCTCACAACCCCCCCCCCCCCACACGTTTCTTTGCTTTGTAAGATGGAAAGTAAGATTCGCCCCAAACTTGTGTCTGGCATCAATAAAGTAATAGAAATAATTTTTGTCACACACAAGGACACTAGATTATTAAATGTACACCCAACTTTCGATTTAAAATAGGGGGGGGGGAAGAGTGCTTATTATAATCCAGATTAATAAATACATTCCAGCCATTTACAATCCAGCCAATGGATGGAGGCCTCCCCCCATGCCATGTAGGCTATGAGTTTAGTTCATCATGCTTCACCACACGAGTCAGTGCGTTTGGGAAATCGAACTTGGGTCGCTGAATTCGTAGCACAGCACGCTAACCATCGCTGCACCCACTGTGAAAACTTATAATAATAAAAATTAAAATAGAAATGACAATTCCAGTTCGATAGATTAAGCCGTGCCACGACACCCCACAAGTTATCTGGACGCACATGCCGTCCAAAATGAAGGTTTCATTGATTTTAACTCGATATTTTATCTTGATATTTTCCTATGAATTGTTGCAGGGGCTACTGCTCTCGACGGCTCCGGAGGCTGAGAAAAGCTCTCAACTTCAAAATGGGGAATCGCCACAAGTACACTGGGCGCAAGGTCACTGTGGAGTTGCTCAAAGACCCGCGGTGAGCGTTGCTGAATGTGACATCTTGTCATCCACATCATCAAGAATAGGCCATTGTGTGCTGACGTCAGGCTCCAAATTCGCCAAATTTGAAAGTTGCCTGCAAATTACTCAATTCGGAATATACATTGCAATCATCGCCCACTGCTGGCAGACTGTTATCCATTTGCAGGCAAGGTGCTGAGGAGTCGTCTTGTGCCCACAGGGAAAGTTGTCACTGAGGGTGCCCATTCACATGTTTGGGATGTGATTTAAAGTGCCATTGAGACGTCCTGGCATATACCGCACAATGTAAAAAGAAATCATAATCATCAGCTGTCGTGGTGCAAGATGTTAACTACCTCGCCTGGTATACAGGAGGTCTTGGTTTCGACCTCGACCCTGACTCCTGTATATTCGGAGTTTGCATGCTCTCCCCGTGGTGGCGTGGATCTTTCTCAGTTTTTTTCCCCTCCACATTTAGAATCGACATGCGTTCGGAGCATTTGGCTGCTATAAATTTCCACGTGATGAGCCACTTCGTTGAGCTATCATTTGTCGCCAAGTTGCTTCTGAAAAAGAGCTACATAGCTCAAGAGGGCCAGCCATGTTAAAAAAAATGGTTCATAGTTTTTATAACCATAAATGGAAAACGTTGATATCAATTAATAGAATTGGAGCACCACCGGAGCGCGCGTATGTCTGCGCATGTGCTTGCAGGTACCTGCTGCTGGAGCTGATGAGCGCGGAGCGCGCGTGGAGCTATGCCATGCAGCTCAAGCAGGAGGCCAACACGGAGCCCCGCAAGCGCTTCCACTTGGTGTCGCGCCTGCGCAAGGCGGCCAAGCACGCCGAGGCGCTGGAGCGCCTGTGCGAGGGCAAACGCATCGACGCCCGCACCAAACTCGAGGCGCAGGTACCAAGCGAGGGGCCGGAGTGCAGAACGCGCTCGCGACGTCGTTGCGACGTAGCAACGTCGTAAGTTCGACCCAAGATGATAGATATTTTTTCGTGACTCCAATGAAATGACTTTGTACGGCATTCGGCGTTGTAAAAAGTTATAGTTGTGATAAGTAATACTCAATATGAATATAGGAAGTGATGATATCATTCAGGCAATATTGGGCGGTGACACGCAGAGGTTTGCGGTTCATGCCCAGACGCTGGCCTGGTTAATACTGCGAGTGTATTAACCAAAAAAATACACGCTGTCTGCTTCAACGTGGACGTTAAGGATCCCATTCCCGTTATTCGAAAAAGAGTATGCTATGTGTGCTAGCATCATGGTCCAAATTAATTAACAGTCAAAGGGAAAAACATCCTTTTCAGGCAATGTTTTTGACGAATGATGTGTGCTTTCTATCCTTTGTGCTTGTGTGTTTCTACCTACGCGGGATCACAATTTTCTTTTCTTTTCATAGATAGATCCGCAAAGTGATGTACTGTGCCCAGCAAGAAGTTAATTTTTTGCGTAACTTGCTCTACGTGCAAGTTTCTGGATGATAGGTGTGCGCGACTGCGACTTGTGGAACTAAAACCTGAAAGGCGAGAAAAAAATAAAATGATAAACTAGAAAGAGAACGTCAAATAAAAAAACGTGATCGAAACCGAAGTTTAATGGAATCTCGGAATCAGAATATTTATTTATACTGGAGGAATCCGATGAGCTATAAAGCTCTTTTTCACAGATGACCAGTCGGGGCGGCTAATCAGGTTACAACAATAAACAATACAATAACATGATAGTAGGACAAAGTACAAGAAAGGTAAACAAATCGCTCGGACACAGACAAATAATACTAAACCAACCCCCATCCTACCAGGCAAAGCCCACTGAGGTATTAAATTATCTTTTAGAAGCGACCTGGCCACAAATGATAGCTCAACAAAGGGGCCCTTCATATAGACATTTATAGCACTAAAATAATGTTAATAATCTCATTGCATGTTTCTAAATGTGGAGGGAAAAACTGGAGTACCCTGAGAAAAAAATCCACGCGACCTCGGGGAGAACACGCAAACTCCAAATATTCAGTCAAACTCCACCACTGTGGTGCCTCATAATTAAATAAATAATTTGAGTTCAAATTGCTTCGGTAAGGCAGTAAAACAACAGCAAAAACAGTCCCAGATTACACTAAGACAACACACAGTCACTCAATAAAAATTGTACATAAAAATTGAATCTGTACGAAATGCTTAATTTCTGCATCTGCCCGTCTTGACAGGCGTACGCTGCGTACATGGCTGGCATGCTGAGGTTTGAAAAGCAAGACTGGACGAAAGCCATGGAGTCTTTTGGCAGCTGCAAGTAAGTCAGTGGATGGGGGGGGGAACACATATTAGGTGAGCCAATGCACCGGGGAGAAGCCGTGCACACGGATTTGGTTTTGCGTTGCAGGCCAATGCTGCTTTTGCCGTGTGTTGCGCAGGGACAGCTGTCACTGAGGGTCCTCTTGGCTAAACTAGAGCGCCTTGGCTGATGAGGCTTATCCTTTCAGCGATGGGTTTTTATAGCCAAGGTTTCTAGCAACCTTTTGAGCAATTGTGTTGTTTTTTTTACGTAGGGTAAGCCCCTAATAAGTGACACAACTGTATGGAAACTTTTGTTTAAATCGAATAATTTTCACTACGTTCATCTTGATCCCTGGTATAGACCGTCGGGGCGAATTAAATACGGCAATAAAACTTGACACTGACTTTGTAATCATTAGAGGCGTGCGTACAGCTCCATCTACAAATGGGTTTACAAAGAGGGATTCATCTGTGTGACATTTACTGACATTCACATCTTTGCTGTGATGCGTTACCACCAACATTTACCGCACTTGGTTGTATTGTCAGCAAGAGAGATGAAGACCGAGATATTTCGCTTACCAATCTATTATCGCGGTGTAAATAAATAAAGTCGGCGTACAATTTTCAGGTGATTTGTATAAATAAATAATGGCTCCGGGACCAGAGGTCGAGGAGGGTGGGAATGATGCATCATCATCATCATCCAAATCAGCCATCATTTATTGAAATAACGCAATCATCATCGTCGTTACCGAATCACATTTTAATACGACTTTTAATTACTGTACTTGATAAAAATATCTAACCTTCTTGGTTCTTTCGGTAAAGTCACGCTCTTCTTCCACCTCCAACCCAGCTTATATATAAGCTCCTAGCTTGGCAGTGTCTAATTCTTCACCTGAAGACGGCTGCTTGCGTTGTTGCCGAAACTTCGTGAGAATTATTTTATTTTATTATGTTTTATTTTTATTATTTTATTACTTCCCTTCTACGTGACTTTACCGAAAGAACCAAGAAGATGAATCCCTGCAGTCACGAAAGCTTTAAATCGAAAAATATCTAAGTAAAAAAATATTTCTTCAAGTGATTAATCGATACGGCGCCAAGGATGAACGGGCAGCAGCGTCTGTCTTGCTCTTTCCACTGACCGTGCGCGCACGCGTGTCATGCCTTCAGGACCATCTATGAGAAGCTTGCCAGCGCCTTCTCGGACGAGCAGGCTGTGCTGTATCGCCAGCGGGTCGAGGAGATTTCCCCCAACCTGCGCTACTGCGCCTACAACATCGGTAAGGGCCACGCACATTGCAGATCCCATCCGTGGCTTCACCTCAAATGAGACTCCCTTCCCTTGCTGTCCCCTCCCCCCTCGTCCTCCCCCTTCCTCCGACCGCCCCACTCGCCACCAGCTGCGTGAATGAGCATGCCGAGTAATCTTTGTGAAATGGCTTGTAATTGACGGCGGCAGCGCACGCCAAGTGAAAAGTAATTCACAAAAATTGTGGACCTGCCATGTGGGGGACGTGAAGAAGTCCTGTTGTGAGCGAGTTAAATTTAGCTGTGAATTTAAATGTACCTTTCAAAATCAAAATCTGGCGTGGTGGTGAATCACGCGAGTGTGCTTTATACTCACCGGCTGCTTTCCTTTATTGTTGCCTTCTGTGTTAAAATAGAGCACTTCCACAGTGCATGCTTTTAAAGATAATTACGTGTTTTTTTTTTGCTGCTGATTCTGTCCGTTGCTGTTGATTCTGTCCGTGCCGATAGTTATATCTAATTTTGTACACCGAGGCGCAATTGCTTGTCACCATGGTAATGATCAAGTGCTTTTGTTGGGCGTTTTTTCTATTTTAAGCTGAATATGATAAAAATTGTTATTGAGTTCACCTATTGAGGGGGTGAATTGCTAAAGGTGCCATATGAAAGCAGGGATGTTGAAGCAATCGAGGACTGCTTAATGACATGGTGGCATCATTCAATTATTGTTGCCTTGTCGTCATTTATTGTCATCCTAGTCCCTTTACGACCCTGCAAAGCACATGGAGAGAACGGGGGTAGGCTCGGCACAACATGGCTGGGAATCTTAATTTTGGAGCATTCGTGACTGCAGGAATCAATCTGTGCTCAGAGCATTCCCAGCCATTATTCTTTGGTTCTTTCGGTAAAGTCACATATAAAGATAAAATAATAAATTCAATAATAGCATACGACGTTTCGATCGCAACACAAGCAATCATCATCAGGTATAATGAAATAGCGACATCAAATCTAACCAGAAAACTATAGACAGACATATAAGCAGACAGATATCACCAAGATACATAGAGCGAGCAACACAGGTACAGAGAGGGGTGATCGTCTCTGTGGGGTGGCCTTAAATAGACAGAGGGGGGCGGAGGCAGCGAGAGGGAGGGGTTAGAGACAAAATTTACATGTCAATGAGTACGAGGAGACGCGTAGAGAAGTACGCAGGCTTAGAGGGAGAAAGAAACACACTAAAATTAAATAACCTAGCAAAGTATCGAAATATTATGTAAAACGACACAGAGAGTCGGTCAACACACAATTAACGCATAGCCTGGTCGATTACGTATTTCAAAGATTGCTAAGTTAGAATTTAAGTGAAAATTCCAAAGAAAGACAAAAGATAAAAACAAGAGGAACGGAGACACACAGACAGAGCAGAACCTAAGAACGACAAAAAACGATACTTTGCTAGGTTATTTAATTTTAGTGTGTTTCTTTCTCCCTCTAAGCCTGCGTACTTCTCTACGCGTCTCCTCGTACTCATTGACATGTAAATTTTGTCTCTAACCCCTCCCTCTCGCTGCCTCCGCCCCCCTCTGTCTATTTAAGGCCACCCCACAGAGACGATCACCCCTCTCTGTACCTGTGTTGCCCGCTCTATGTATCTTGGTGATATCTGTCTGCTTATATGTCTGTCTATAGTTTTCTGGTTAGATTTTATGTCGCTATTTCATTATACCTGATGATGATTGCTTGTGTTGCGATCGAAACGTCGTATGCTATTATTTAATTTATTATTTTATCTTTATATGTGACTTTACCGAAAGAACCAAAGAATAATGGCTGGGAATGCTCTGAGCACAGATTGATGGGCTGCCTCGTCACTCGTCAGCATTCTTTGTGGCGCAAGAGAGAGCAAGGTCACTTGTAACTTGACCTGACGGTGCACCAGTTACTCCAAAAACTAAAAATCACAATTGCTGCACTTGAGAAGTGCCGTGACCTGCAGTGCGGTGGTGGTTGTGAAGACAGGCGTGAGTGAGACGACACAGTTGGTCACTTCGATCAGACACCCTGGTAAATTAGAACCAAAACTTTCTTCGAAAAAGAGGAATGTTTCTGTCGATCTGTAGGGCTTCATTGCTCGAAGATTTTTGTGCAGGGAAAGCAGTGGCGACTTTACTGCGCTCGGTCGCCCTCCTGGTAGAGGACATTGAGTTTTTGTGTTTCTTCTCCGAATACACGGAAGCTTTTTGGCTTGGGGGGGAAAAATGCTAAATCTGCAGAATATCGTAAACTTACGCAGGGGCCAACACTGAAAAAATACAAATCGTAGATCTCACGTTTTGACAAAAGAAAAAACGAAGTGGGCTTGTGCCAGGTGCAAATCGCGATTGGTGACAGGAGCGGCAGCCCAAAGGAGCAAACGCATCCATAAGGATAACCACTGCTGGAGAAGGAGCGACGGGGTTAACTCGCATGGCACGCAGGAACAAGATGGGTCGTGGTATCGGACAGACGGCGAGTGGCGTCGATGATGTGGCATGGCCTCCGTCCAGCAGTGGATAGATCCTGGATGTTTATGATTTATTGACGACGGCCCACCCTTCTGGCTGAATGGGAGGATTCCGAGCGCGATTTGCACCATTGTGTCACAGCGTCCGTTAACAGTGGGCCCTACTTTTTTGTTTGCACAGGTGACCAGTCGGCGATTGGGGATTTGTTGCAAATGCGCCTGAAATCTGGTGACAGTAGCAGCATGCTCACAGAAAAACTTGAGGTGAGTTGTGGATGTAATGAGCGTCTGGATTCGTGCAGTTTATTTTCACAAGATGTGTACAATACTGTTGTGACATGGCTGGCTGCCGCACCTCTAGCGTCACTTGTCTAGTAGATTTATAAGTAAGGAAATTACGATGCTCGTTCCCCATACGGGTAACTGCAACATTCAGGTAGAGTGCTCCGATGCTATGAAAAAGCATCTGACCAAGGTTATGAAGTCTTTTGGCCCCTTTGTGAAGCTTCAAGCTGGTTTTGGGCAGCCCAAAGACAGTGTAGCTACGTATCTACAAGCACTGTTTGATTTATGGCTGCATCTTCCTTCAATATCTCTTTTACACTGGCACATATAATCCAAGCCACCATGGAGCCCTCATACTGATGGGAGGTTTTCCACTCGCTATTTGCCAAGCCAGGTCGGAAAACAAACTGTAATACCACGGTCCAATAAGGCATCTGCATCTGACTTGGGGCCAAGCAATGCCAGTGGTTGAGTTCATTGTGTGTGACGAGGCGTTAACTACCTCGCGTGGTATACAGGAGCTTGTGGGTTCTATCCCGACCCTGACGCCTGTATATTTTGAGTTTGCATGTTCTCCCCGTGGTGTTGTGCCGGGCTGCAGGTGCTGTTGGCTCAGATGCGTGCCAAGCAGTCGACGAGCATGAGCGAGGTGACGTGGTGCGGCCGCACGGTGCCCGTCAAGGTCGACCGCGTGCGCGTCTTCCTGCTCAGCCTCGAGGAGAGCGAGGCAGCCATCGCACAGGTGACGGCGGCCCCTGCGGTCCACGCAGCCCACGCGGCCTCCACCGCTGGCTCCCTCGCCCCCTCCCGGCTCCCGTTGCCCACCCTCGATTCACGCCCCAGCTCGTAGGATAATCATCATTTCATCATTTTGTGTTTGCACCATTCTTCTAGCGCAGGGGTCGGAAAACCTGCGGCTCTGGAGCCGCATGCGGCTCTTTAAGGACCGCTTTGTGACGTATTCACGTGCATTGTGGCTCTTCAAAAATTGAGATTTTTAATTAATTCGAAAAAAATGTCTCTTGTTATTTTGGTTGCAGACCCCTGTAATAGCACAATGTTATCGCATGGTCTTGCCGGTTGGGGGTTGATCCTGCTGTGTGGTTTTACCCGATAATGTAATTTACAGTTAAGGTTTCAAATTAGTTTTTGGACGGTGACACCTGCACAACTGGGCCTACTCATCAATTCAGAAAAACATCACGGGATGGTTAGCATCCACTGTGAAGCAGATGGCGTGTCGCGTTCATGAGTAATACAACCGCAGTAATAACCAAGGGTGCCCGCCGAGCTCGTTACCACGAACCTCCACAACTGTCGGCAAACGCGCTACCGCTTGGCCATGCTACCGCCCCGCGGAAATGCGGTCAACTCGCGTAAGATGGTGTCCTGATTGCTATGTCAATAGAGCAATCGATTGATGTTCCAACACAGCAAATTTTACGCGGCTTTCTGTGCTGATATTCCGGCCCATCGTTTTTTTGCAAGCTCCCCCACCGTGGTCATCGTGGGGGGAGTTTCCATTGATGCCGAGCGAAGCAGCCTTCTTCTTCAGCGGCTACGCACCAAGCGGCGTGCCGCCGAGCGCAGGAGTCGACGAGAGCGCAACGACTGATTGCGCTTGGCACCGCTCTTGCCCCTTTGCTGGTGGGCGCACGAGTGCAGGCAGAGAAGGAGGACGGGAAGGAGCAGCTTTACGAGAGCCTGCTCATCGAGTGTCGCGACGCCATCCACGCCGTGCGGGAGGAGCTGAAGCTCGACCCGGTAACAGCGGTGCTCTCTGCCCCTGGGAGCAGCGTCCGTCACAGTTTTCTTTTACTCCAAAGCATCGTTCACTGCAATGTATAAGAACGCGCAGTGTGCTTTGTATTTGTGCAGTGCAATATGCAGTGCGCGCAATATTTCATGCAGTGCGCGTGCGTGTTGAACTTCTTTCGCACCGTATGTAGCCAACTGTGATGGATATACAAATGTCAATGCATTATACATGTGCGTTACATGTGTATGCATTGTTTATTGAAGTTAATTTTCCATTCAAATGCGCACGTGTAATGCGTTCACGTTAGCACGTGAACACAGATCCACTCTCACGCATCCCGTGTGGCCACAGTCTTCTACTGATGTCTTGCCGAGTTTAATATTAATTCCAAAACTGGACCTAAATGTGACATTTTGGATCCAATTGATCATAAAATGTGATGTCACATGCATCGACAACATTTACACGACAACATTTTAAATGACATCGTGTCCATGGCTTTTCCACCAGAGTAGCCGTCATGTGATGTCATATTAAATTGACTGTTTTACTTTTGGAACGTTACATTATGATATGATTATATTGAATGCATGAACTATGAAAGTTATTACTGTTTACTATATATTTGAATACAAAAGTAGAATATACATTCCAATTCAAAATTGGACTGAAAATATCTGAAAATCTGATATTTTAAAAATGTAATCTGATATTCCCGAATGCATTCATGCACATCAATTTATATATACTCCACTGTTATTTTGCAATCCTCTTTTCAACAGCTGAATGAGCATTGGGAAAATAACAGTTCAATTTTCTTACAAATGAGAGCATTAAAAATGTATTGAGATTGGCAGGAGACGGGCTTTAAAATAAAATGTCGTTTTCTCATTTTTGCTGCCTTAAACAGAAAACCAAAGGACTCTGTTAAAAACATTCTAACGTAGAGAAGCATTGTGTACCTTGGAGCATAATTTGAATCGTATAATAGTGAAACGCATTTCAACTCATTGTTCAAAGCTCATTTTGCCCAACGTTTAAGGTCTTTGCAAAGCAGCTTCCATTTGTTGTTGTGTCGTTAACTCGTTAAGTTTTTCTAGCCCACAATCATATTTGCACTTGTGCCCATGTTGTAAATTGTTTGATGCATGTGGGTATGTGTGTGTGCGCACGTGGGGAGCGTTAGTGTAGCGCCTCGCGCACTGCGATACGAACCCGACAACCCAATTTGGAATTCCGCTTACTGCTAACACCAGTGACGATTATCTGAATGGGTCCTAAGGAGACAAAGGCGGCATGGTGCTGGCCACCCACTCCCTTGTGCCGTGCCGGCCTTCATGGGGGCCCGCTATAACAGCACTTGCCCCAAAAGTCTGCGGAGGCTATACGGAGGATCTTTGTCCTTGTGTGCACGTGGACGCAGAAACAGCGAGAGCGAGAAACGGAGGCAGGAAAGAACTCGAACCTGCAACACCTACATAGGTAACGACCCCCCCCTCCCCCACTCCCTGTTGTGCATTGACCCGAAGCGTTGAAAACAACACAGAAGCTGCGAACAAAATAGTGCCGAGACAGCTGACGGCATCGGGTGTTCATGGTTGTCATGGTTACCACACTGGATTTCTGGAGCAATCCAGGGGTCGACGGGTCGGGCTCCCGGCAATGAGCAAGTCTCTTAAATCTCCACCGCCGCGTCCGTCTACCCAGCAGTGTCAGTGGGTTACACCGCAGGTCATCGATCGGCAGGTCCGCGTGCGGTGGAGGGTAGAGTGCGGATACTCCCACCTCTTCCAAAACATCCGGCCAGGGTGGAAGAGTAGACAGAATAACTTATTAGTGTTGAGACCTCAGAAAACACAAAATTAACCCGTAAAAACAAAGTTTTTCACTATAAATCCTTTATATGCGTGGCGGCTAGAGTCCTCTCGTCCTCTGGCTTGAGATGGCTGCCACCTATGGGTCAGATGATTGCCTGCCACCATTAAGCAATTGGTAATTAAATATAAAAAAAATTTACCTAAAAAGTGTAAAATTTTGAAAAAAAAATTTCACGAAAATTAATTGTCACGCACAACGAGTCTGTGTGGAAAATGTCAGCTCGATTGGATCACGGGAAGTGGGTTAAAAAAGGACTGAAAGATTTGCACGGTCATAAGCGCGCAAGCAAGCAAACAAGCAAGTGAACTTAATATAAAGGATTTAAAAATTGCAAATGTTCAATATTTTCATCTTTTCCCAGAATAAGGAGCAAGATAAACACGAACGTTTTAAAGCCTCTTTTCTTTTTTTTACAAACTCCCAACAATATACAATTTAGTTGGCGAACATCAATTTTGGCGATTTCAATTGTTTCACGAAAGAAGCCTTCCTAGCGTTTACTTGCGCTGGACGTAATGGAAATAAAAAGCACGAGTCGTGATGTTGTTTGAATATTGCTTTTGAATTGCGTGTGGGGGTGCACTTGGAAGGTATTTGTTGAAGGGGTTTTTAAGAGATGTACCGTCGGGAAATAGTTGTAAGCTTGCAATGCTCCTCGTTCTTGAAAGAGTTCAAATATCGTCAATTGCAGGGGGAAAGAAAATTAACGTGTTTTTTGCCTTGTGCGATTTTTCCCACTTCCATGTGTGCCGATGTATGTTTCAGAAGCTTATGTTTAGCCTGCTTCTGTTAAGTTCTTAATTTTTTCATCTGCAGATAGTAACTGAAACAAGTTTATTGCACAAAAACACAGGCTGTCTTTTGTGACATGTTTGCCTTTAATCTATCTGTTTTAATTTTCACTAATTTGTCTTGTGTCATTCTAGAGTGTCTAAAGGGGGGATCTGTGGTATAATAATGGTTCATTATTTGGCCAGGTGCAGACAGTGCAATTGCCATAGTGGTGAGATGTTAACTACTTTGCCTGGTATACAGGAGGTCGTGGGTTCGATCCTAACCCTGACGCCTGCTCTATATTTGGAGTTTGCGTGTTCTCCCCGTGGCCGCGTGGATTTTTTCTACGGGTCCTCCGGTTTTTCCCTCCACATGTAGATACACGCTTTTTGAGTATTTGGCTGCTTTACATTTCCACACGATAAGCCACTTCGTTGAGCTTTCATTTGTGGCCAGGTCACATCTGAAAAAGAGCTGTATAGCTCGGTGTGCCTTACCTGGTCAAATAAATATAGTTTAGCAATTGGGGGTCCGGTGGGTCGGGTCAGCGCTGACGTGGCACCGCTGAGATCCTGGGTTCGAATCCAGGTTACAGCTGCACCTGATTAAACTGGGATTTCAAGTGTAGCCAGTTAACAGTCTTAGCCGGTCACCAATGACTGGACAAAAAAAAATTATCGCGTAAAAAAATGTGCTTCCGCACTTGGTTCGGATAAATTCCATCTCTTGAGAATTAAAATATCAGTTTGTCTTCTGCCAAAAAATTACTCTCATATACAGAGCAGGTAGTAAAGTGCTGCCCTCTGCTGTGGTACCAGAGGTCACTTGAAGGGAGCGCTGCGATATCTGCTTCCTTGCGCCGGGGTTGCACTGCTCTGCGAGACAACTGAATGGATACTTTTATACTTTGTCTTGTAACATGACGCCGATAGTGCAGTGGGAATTGGGCAGGGTGGCGGGGGGTTGGGGGGAGAAGTTACAAGAAACATTTTATTTCTCAAATATTTTAAAACAAGAACGATTGAGCCGTGGTGACCCTGCGCATGTATTCATCCGGGAGTGCAGCTACCTGACGTTCATAAAGCTGAGCAACACGGTGGAGCGCAACGTGGTGATGGCGCGTGCCCTGCGCCGCCGCCTCAGCCGAGGCGCCGTTGACGACGGCAGGAAGGCGCCGCGTCCCCAGGAGCTGATCCGCCTCTACGAGCTCATCCTGCAGAGCCTCACCGAGATGCAGCAGCTGCCCGGCATGGAGGCCGATCCGGACCTGTGGCGATCTCTCGATAACAAGAAATCGGCTTACAAGGCCTTCAGGTGCGGCAGCAGAAGTAGTGGTAGCAGCAGTAGTTGTAGCAGCAGCAGCAGCAGCTGTAGTGGCAGCAGCAGCTGTAGTGGTAGCAGCAGCAGCTGTAGTGGTAGCAGCAGCAGCAGTAGTTGTAGCAGCAGCAGCAGCTGTAGTGGTAGCAGCAGCAGCTGTAGCAGCAGTAGCTGTAGTGGTAGCAGCAGTAGCTGTAGTGGTAGCAGCAGTAGCAGCAGTAGCAGCAGTAGTGGTAGCAGCAGCAGCAGCAGTAGTGGTAGCAGCAGCAGCAGCAGTAGTGGTAGCAGCAGCAGCAGCAGTAGTGGTAACAGTAGCAGCAGCTGTAGTGGTAGCAGCAGCAGCAGTAGTGGTAGCGGTAGCGGCAGCAGCACTAACGGTAGCAGAAGTGGCAGACGCCACAGCGGCCAAACTGTCTGCTGTCGCCTTCATTGTCATCATCATTACAGTTGATGGTGTCTTTTGTTTCCCTTTAACATGGCGGTGTTCTCTTCTGCCGCAGGGAACCCCTATGAACAGAGAAACGCGTGTGCTGTAAAACGAAACATCATTTGTCAAGATGACAAATGCTTTGCGCACCTACTGCGTGCATGTACTTACAATATATGACCTGCCTGCTGCAGGAATTGAATTGTGGACTATATGAACTAGTGGCGAGTACACTCACCACTAAGACAGACTACTTGGCAGCTCATGCCAACATCTTATATGAATGTACGTTGAACTTCTTTCGCACTGTACGTATCCAACTGTGCTAGTCATAGGTGTGGAAAATAATCGGCTCATCTGCTAGATGGTCTCTTTAATCGTAGAATTGCAATCCTTGTTATCATCATCATCATCATCACCGTAGTGTCAAGTTATACTCCTTGGAGCTACGAATGATATAGTGTGCAAGCAGGTGTGAATCTTGTGTTCACGTGTGTTTGCGTGCATGTGTCCACAGGTGCTACTTCATAGCACAGTCGTACTTGGCGGCCAAGAAGTGGACGGAGGGGCTGGCGCTGTTTGAGCGCGTCCTCAAGTACGCGAGGGAGGCGCAGGCTGCCTGCGCCCAGAGCAACTGCCCCAATATGGTGAGTGATGAGCACCGAGACCACCGGGGCAGCCACTGCCATTCGTTGTTGGGGGGGGGGGGGGGGATGGGGAAAACCTTGTCAAGTCTCGAGGCTTGTTTTAATCGTATAGTCCTGTATTTGGGGTGTTGAGTAAATACACTGTTTTGTGTGTCTTGCAATGTTTTCCTCAGTTTTATCGCCATTATGTCATGTGATGAGAGGAAGTTTGCTTCTGGAAAACCACGCAAAACTACCCGATTTCCCTTCATGTGACCTCTGGTCGATACATTAGTACACAGTGTAGCACTTTCCCACCCATTCTGCACATGAGAATACTGTACTCGCATCTCCTTCATCGATATTTTAATTCTCAGAGCTGGAATTTTGCCAAAGTAAGTACAAATTTAAACGGATGGTTTTTGTGTGCGGTCATTGGCCATGGGGCTGAGACCATTAGTTTGCTAGGCTTGAGAACCCGGTTTAAGCACAGGATTTGAACCCACGATGATCCCCGTGGTGTCACCTCAGCGCCGTGACCTCTGAGCCACCTTGGCCAGAATTTAGCAAACTCCTTTTTGAACATTGCTCTGCATGTGGAGTAAAAAAAATACTGCGTAACCAAAGCAAAACCAGGATTTAAAACTCAACGGTCCACACAGACAGATACATGAATCCCCGCCCCCCCCCCCCACCCCCCCACTTGTGTTGCCATGTCCCCGGCTGCTTCAGAAGCGCAGTGCATTTTGCGAGTTAGTCATTTGCGTGATACACCAACACTTGCCTCGACACTCGGAACAGAAGTGAAGTTTGGGAAGCCCTACTCTGCATTCCCTACCTGTATTTTGACAACTGCCTTGCATTGTTTTATGCTTGCATTGATGCTTTTGCTTTGGCATACCTGCGTTTAGGATCAGAATGAACTGGAAGAGCTGATCAACTCCATAAACGCCGAGAAGTACTCGATACAAGCGACAGCGATACTCGGTAAAAGTGCTTCTGCCGTACGCCGCTAAACCTTTTGACACCACTTATGTCACGAAGCAACGTATACCCACATCCACCGACTGTGCCACTGACAGGGGGTGCAGCAGTAAGTGCTATCCAGACTGTCTGTGCAGAAGAATTGCCACCATCACGGTCCCATTTTTAGTTTTATCAGTAAAATCCGCCGCACGAAGTACAGTATGTGATAAATAACGTGTACGGTAATGTTGCTTTTCCAGTGGCACGCAACAAAAAAATGTCAACACGTTCGTCACGTGTCCTTTTTGTGCGCGAATTTCATGTGCTGCAAAGAAGGGCCATTGTCTGAAACATCACTTGTTAAATTTTGATTTAAAGCTTTCGTGACTGCAGGGATTCATCTTCTTGGTTCTTTCGGTAAAGTCACGTAGAAGGGAAATAATACAATTAAAACAAAATAATTCTCACGACGTATCGGCCACAACTTAAGCAGCCCGTCCTCAGGTGAAGAACAGGTCTGTTCAGACGCTGTCTTCCCGACAGACCTGTTCTTCACCTGAGGACGGCTGCTTGCGTTGTGGCCGAAACGTCGTGAGAATTATTTGATGTTTTATTTCTATTTTATTATTTCCCTTCTACGTGACTTTACCGAAAGAACCAAGAAGATCACCTGTTAATATACTCTTCCTTATGAGGCACTGTTATATGAAGTGCGAAACACGTTCTAAATTGCATGACCTTGTGGGTAATACTGGACCAGGCAAAGACATTATTCCAGCCAGTGCTCCTAATGTGATCACCACACTTCTCCGTTTCGGGATGCTTATTTTACGTTGTGATTCTATTTGTGTGTTCCTAGATGTGGGTTACAGATTGTACAACCGTAAGGTGGTCAGAACAAGTTGCATAGCTTTATTATCTTGCAAGAGCAAAAGTAGGGAGACCGTTTACTTTTAACAACATTGTATGGACACCCATTTTCAACTACGGTTGGCGCAACCCAAGCCCATTTTGAAAGTACAATGTTGCGTACCTTTTAAACGCCTTTGCTGGATTTGTTTATTTGTTCTCGTCCAAAGTTGTGAGCATCAAAAAAGTCATTTTGACCCAGGCACATCTGGCATTTGTGCCTATGAGTTGAAAAAATGTGTACGTGGGCGTGTCCTTTCTCGCATGGTACTAACGTGGGTGCCGAGTGCAGTTCAGACGTCGCTTTTATTTGTGACGGAGCCCTACTGCGCCAAGATCGTGAAGCGAGCAAACGTTTGTGATTTTAAAGCCCGAGTCCCACACGCGGCTACCGAGAGGCGAGCCGGCTACAGGGTCTACGTTAACGCCATGCCACCAGGTGGCTGCCACTTAACTCTTTCGCTCGTTTGTTGTTGTTCTTCGCAGACTCTGACGATATTGGTGATCGCATGGCGGCTTTGGAAGTTTCGGATAACAAAGTAAGGATCTTCAGCAAATGTAATATTGGCGGCGAAAGCCACGATTTATCAGTGTGTTCTCTTATCGTATATATTTAATAGGTACAGCACTACCATTTGTAGTTCATTGGTGTCCATAAAACCGAGCCATTGTCAATGTTTTTAGTGTAAAAGTGATGCTTATCCCTATGTGCCAATATCAAAGCAGTGTCGAGCTCTGCTGTGTACGAGTTGTTGGTTGCCCCCACCATGCTGATCAGGCATTTGATCGATCGCATTCATCATACAGTTTATCTGAAAGTTACAATTTATATGCATATGCAAAATGTGACCTTTTGGATAATGGGAAAAAAACGAGATGGCGCAGATGAGTTTGATGGTGCTACGCGCGAGACCTTGCCACAAGGAAGATTCTTGAGTGGAATTGTGACCCCCAAATTGTGACCATTCATTGGATGGCGAGGGGTCGTGAATGCCTGTTGGTCAGGCCGGCATCCCTAACCCTGCCCTCCTCTCTCTGTCGCCTTCCTCCCCAGCCCTTGCTCGAGCGACTGGACGTGTACCGCCTGGACCCGGCGCTCGTCAGCAAGCAGCCCAACCTGGTGACATTCCCGCCCGAGTTCCAGCCCGTGCCCGTTAAGCCGCTGTTCTTCGACCTGGCGCTCAACCACGTCGCTCTGCCGCCGCTCGACGACAAGCTAGAGCAGAAGTCACGCAGCGGCTTCACGGGCATGATCAAGGGCATCTTCGGCTTCCGAAGCTGAACCAACTCTCCCGCCCCCTGACCCCGACCCCCCCCAACCTTCCGCCACCCCCACCCTCTTCTCTCGCTCCTCAAGTCCTCGCCCCGGTCACGCACTCTGCCCCGCACGCCACACACACATCCACTCCCCGCTCTTCCGATCCGTACCACTTGCGCGCGGCGCGGTTAAGGGAATTCCCCTCCCCCCCCCAAAAAAAAAAGCAAATAGCTCTTATGAATACAAGGGCAGCCTGTCTATCCGCTCAGGCATTGTTAATTTAATCAGCGTTTTTAGTCCATTTCACGACAAACGTGGGGATTTGTCGGCGTTTTATTTTGTTGACTGAATGATGAAATCCATAAAGTAAGACTTAAATAACATTCTACAGGTGGTCATCAACTAGACTGACTATAGTAAAAGTGTTCACACAATTCACACTGTCCACTTGTTGAGACGGCAATTTTGTTTGGTAAAAAATTAAAGGCCGGCTCAATTCTGTGAAGAACATTCTCGTGAAGAAATCTCCGTACGTATTTGTTGGGCAGCTGGTAGACACACGACCTCGGGATGTATCAGCAAGACGGGGGGGGGGGGGGGGGGCGGCGTTTGTGCATTAGGGGTTGCGCCTTTAAACCAGCAGGCTCGTGCTCGGCATACGCTTGTTCATATTCTTGATTTAAACAAACTGTAATGACTGCGCGTTGTTTTAGTCCCTATTCGGTCGATTATATGTCATGCTGTTAATGTCTCGGTGCAGAGCGAAATGTTTTCTTCACGGAACTCGCACTATTCAACCCTCTCCCATTTCGATGACGTACGTGTACGTATGCGCACGTCATCGGTGTATGTTATACGTTTTTCTTCCGATGACGTACACGTTTTTCTTACGATTCCGGAAGACGTACCGAGGCTCCTCCCCCCCCCCACATGGCCACGCGGGAGGGCGTGTGGCACGGTTTGGCGCCAGCTATCGCAGAGTGCGGTCACGTCGCTACGGTTCTCTGCGGGTGAGTACAATGTCTTTAAAAACAACGACGCTATGCCTCTCTAAATAAAATGACCGTTAACGGGAAAGGGTTAACGATGAGGGAGGTGTGTGCATTACTGCTCTTCCCCCCCCCCCCCCCCCCCCCTTTTTGCTGAATGCCCTCAAAGATGGGCAAGGCCAAATGTTGTACAACACAATATTAACGCAATGCTTTTTTTAATTTGGCGTGGCTCGTCTGTAATTTTGTGGCTGGGCTTGCGTTGGGCATGGGGTAGAGTGCTCTCTTGGGTGCAAACGAGACCTTGGCGGCCGAGGTCGCAAACGGGTTTTGATTCCTTACCCGTACCCGGCCGCACCAGGGTCACAAATGGGTACCCGTACCCGGCCGGGTACGGGTATCCGTTCCCTACCCGTACCCTACCCGAAATGAGTGACAAACGGTTACTCACCAGTGACTCGCGGCCTACCCGTACCCGTACCCGTACCCGGCCGCACCAGGGTCGCAAACGGGTACCCGTACCTGGCCGGGTACGGGTAGCCGGGTATCAGGTAGGGTACAGGTATCGGGTACCTGGTTGCGACCTCTGCTTGGCAGAAGTTGTGGGGGGGGGGGGGCTGTGGGGAATGTGGGTAACAGGCATCGACGCAGCGCGTTTTGGCGTTATGAGACAGCTCAACTGCGAAGATGCAACGTTTGGCGAGTTTCCTTTTATACACATTACTTTGTAAGTTTCACACAAATTGATGCTGGTAGGATTTGGAAAACTTGTGATACTCATATTAGTGACATGTCTCTTTGGAAATTTACCGATTTGTAGAATTGAACTTCACACATAAATACTTCCAGGTTTTAGTCGTTTTTTTAGGTTCACCCAACCATAAATTCGGTATTCGAAGTACGCCAATTGGCAGATGGCTTGTGATGGGGAAAATATTATCGTACCTGTATCTCCATAGTCACGAGGGCCAATATGGAAGACTACTACTTTGAGAAGGAAGAATCCCTTGTCTGTACAATGTGGATAATCACACCATTGAATTATGTGCAGCATTGGGCCAGTTGTACCCCTTCAGGAGCTCCAAGTGATCCCACTGGTGTCCCATACTTGCATGAACAACTTGGCCTGTTTAGCAGACCGCTGTTCCGCACTGAGAGTGGAACGGGCAGTGGCTTTATAAACGTGCTTAAAGGAGTCTTGTGCTCAAGGCACAATGATGCTCGCCAGGTATTACAATCCCGGCTTTATTTGCTCTCCATGTTATACCCGTTCGTAGTCGTATGAAGTGCACCGTTGCTGCCTTAACGGGAAAAGGAAAATGTTTGCCAGTGTGGAAGGCTGAAAATTGGTTCAGGATCCGCGAAAGGACTGGACTCTGGAAACACATGAACTGAGCTGTGTCAAAAATCGTAACCTTGTGATCAGGGTTGTTTTGAGTGGACCCACAGTGCGTGTGGGCATAGCCAGGATTGCAAAGCAAGTTTATGTTTTGCGTCTCGTACACAAGGTCCGTGGTGGGCATTGTGCAAGGACCGTTGGTCCTCAAGTATCGTCTTCGTATAGGTAGTGGCTGTTAGTGTTCGCTGTCAGAGGTAATGTGCTGGCGTTGTTCAATACAAGGACCAGTGCTTTGCATTGTCCCAAGTGGGATGTGCAAGAGCATCAAGACTTTTAAGGTCTCTATCTGCCAAGTTTCTGTTATTGATCATGGTCGGCAGGTGGTATGGGAGTCCAAAATAACAGGTCACTGTGACTGTGGCAAACAATGTGTGTCCGCTGCAGATTGTCCTCATTGGTGCACACTCACTACTCAACTAGGAAATTCACTACGTAAGATTAGACCCACACAACAATCTTGTGAACGAATCCTAGAGCCTGCAAGTGGCTGCGAAAATATGTTGACTCTACGACCTACTCTTGAGAAACTGGATTTGTTTTATTTTTGTATTTGTGGGATAAATGTAAATCGCTGCAGACCCCATAAAAATAGATCTCTCGTTTGTCTAGATAGAAAAATGCCATATTTTGAAATGCATTTAATAAGGTTCAAGCATGTCTCTGATGAACGTGTTGTTGATGCGAATGGGGTTTTTCCTGTTAATCTTCAGTACCTACAAAACACTTTCAAACATGAAGATTTTGATTTTTTCTGAGCAGGTTTATTTGGCATGGATTTGGGTAGTGTTTTAGTTCTGTTAGAAATGTTCCTTTTATCTTTGGATTACTTTCAAAGTAATGTAAAATGGTACCTGCTTAATCAAACATCCGTCAAAACGGTTATGATTGGAACACAAGAAAAGAAGATGCATCAACAAATATAAAAAAGCATTAAGCAAAAAGATAATTGTTAATTGCTAAATATTAAACTTGTTTTATGCAGCGTGATTAATTTTGAAATAGTATTTTGGAATACTTATTTTCCAGTCAATATGTTAAAGATTGGGGGGGGGACACAAGAGGGGGATTTATACCATGCTAAAATAATAGTCTTAAATTTATAAGTTTTGGAAAGTTTTTGCCTCTAAAATACAAAGTCTTGAAAATTGCTCGAGTATTATTGTGCAAAGCTGTAATTCTGGGCGCAATAAAATGTTTCAGTACTTTGTGCCATCTGGATTAATAAAATAACTGCAATGTCTGAATTCATAAAACACAGAAGTACGAGTTTTCCCCATTTCACTTGGCTTACGTTGAAACTTTGAGTGACCAGGAAACAAGCGTAATACTTTAAAAACATTACTCAAGTGATTGTTTTATAGGAACTTAATTTCAAGTACCGTTATTATTGGTGTGTCATGCAAATTTTGCTTTTAATCTTTTTTGTATAATGTGGGTGTCCTGCATATTACAGCATCATTGCCAGGGCTCAAGTGTTGGTATATTGAAAATAAACGCGTGTTAGGCTCGGAGGGATTGGCGTGCCTGGGTGGCAGCCTCTCTCATGGGTACAAAGAAGTCTTCTCTGTATAGCCTGGTGGCATTTTGGGGAGAATACCCAACACGAATGGCTATGGGTGGCAACTTACATTCACTACAACGCACGGTCAACTTGTCATCGATACCCCCTGAACCATGGCACCATAACTAATCAACTTATAAACGATGCTGTTGAATGGCTTAAGGATAATCTTAACATGTTTCGCTTACAAATTGGCTTGCTTATCTCTGCAACACGCCGTCGCAGTGAATGCCTGCCCATGGAAAGCCAGTATTGTTCGCCCGCCCGTCACCTCTACAAGAAGCTGATCTTGACACCAGCAGTTTCCGCCAATCGACGAGCTCCTTGATAGGTGTCTCCTTTGCAGTGGTCGCCTTGGTTTATGGAGCCCGGGCATGTGCACTACCATGTGTCAACCATCTCAAGCAAGGATGCCTAAGGGTGCAAGGACCTTTAAGAAAGAGGCCGCATAAAAAAAAGACTTAAGCCATGTTTATTTTATTTTTTCAAAGTGCATATCAAAAAAAATTTGTACCATTTACTGCAATTGCACAGTTTGTATATACATGATTAGTGTAATATTCAAATGTAACATCCAAAAATATACAAACATGAGCACATCTGTAAGTGTAAAGGCACTTAAAACAAGTAAAATCCCACCATTGGGCTACATGAGACACCAATATGAATTCCCTAGTAATAAAACAGCAACCTGGCAGGCAAGTTCAATAATTTTTGATTATACTGGTAGGAACCTGGTTACACCAGCCCACGGGATTATTGTGTCCGTCCATCCACCATGCATCCAAAAATGGGAGGGGCTGGGTGGGGGTTGGGCTGGGTGGGGAGGGGCTGGTCACCCTGTGGTGCCCTTATAAAACTCAACGTTTAACCTACTCACGCCGGCTTGTGCCCGCCCTCAGTCGGCCATATTTGCGGAATACGCCAGGCCATTGACCGAGCAACCCAACGTTCCTACCAGCTCCCTCCGCAGGAATGTGTTTTTATGGCACGTAATCAGTGTTTTGTTTTCCGAGTCTATTGGCAATGATGTACCTTAAGAATACCTTTACGGTAAGAGAGAACATTTGTTGAGACCTTTACTGTACAAATGTTGCTTGTCTAGCCAAGACACCTGTTGGTGCAGGAGTGAATATGCTTTGTTTACATCGTATGGAAGGAACTGCAGGGACTCCTCTACTTCACAGGTCGCAAACGGGTTTTGATTCCTTACCCGTACCGGGCCGCACCAGGGTCGCAAATAGATACCCGTTCCCTACCCGAAATGAGTGACAAACGGTTACCAGTGACTCACGGCCTACCCGTACCCGGCCGCACCAGGGTCGCAAACGGGTACCCCTACCCGTCCCCGGCCGGGTACGGGTAGCCGGGTATCGGGTAGGGTACGGGTATCCGGTACCCAGTTGCGACCTCTGCTCTACTTACAGTCGACTTAAAAAACTCGTACAAAAAAACCTGCCCGTATGTCCAGTTGCCTGTTTGGACTGAGAGTTGTTAGCTCAACCACCGGGTAAAAGATGGTGCTGGTGGCACCGACATCTGCAGAACATGAACCAGTGCCATCTACAGGAGATTATACAACTTTTAGTGTACATGCCGTACACCATGTTTGGAATCGCAGGAGTAAAGTTGTGGACTTACGTACAAATCGATTTACAGACCTCTGGAACCTAACTCGTTCGGAAGTAGAGTCGTCCCTGTATTGGCGTTTTATAGATTTTAAGATGAAACATTTTGATGTGAGAATGTGAATCTAGTATACTTTACTTGAACCTATTGTACATTGCTTGAACGTTACCGATGAACGCATGCTGGTCCCAAATTCAAGGCAATAGATGGACATTTTGTAATGTGGGGGGGGGGGGGGTCAATTTGTTGTGCAAATGCACTCGCGTGCACAAGCGCATGCGAGGACGTGCGCCTATTCTCATCTTCCACGAACAACGAGAAGAACGAGGCTCCTACCTCAATGTAGAAGTCCATACTTGACCGACATGCTTAAGGTCACATGAAATCGCCACTCTCCCCGAGCTTGTCTTTGTCCCGGTCGCCTTTTGGCGTTCTCTGGTCTAACACAGGTGAGACGAGGCCATAAAGAAGGCTGTCTGGTGTAGACCAATCAGTTTCAAAGACAAGGTATCAGAGCACGTTTGCATGTTCACACGTTACGTGTGTCTAATGCACACTTAATTCCTTGTAAAAGGTATCATTTGTTTGACCATCTGAACGCCTGTTTTATTGCCTGAAAAGGTAAAACCTATTATTTTTCATACTTTGATACTGCCAAAAAAAGGTCCCATGACATGATACACTTAAGCATTAAACGTGTGCTACCGTTCGGCACGAATGACCGTGTACAAACAATTGATTCGCTAATGACTCAAAAGACAACCGCTTCGTTCGCAGATTGGTCATTAATTTGCAGCTGCTGTAAATGACCGTACGAAAAAGAGACGGTATCGGAATATTCTCGGAAATTAAGTCCTTAAAATGCTGAGGGGGGGCGTGGAAGAATAATCGCGGTGAATTTAAAGCGTGAGATTTTGTAATCCGCTTGTTAACCCACTTGGGGTTTTCGTCACTCGCATTTTTTTTTTTGTGCCATGCGTTGCAATCTTGAGCAGTTGAATTCAACTCCTGGAGATGCCCCGTTTAAGACGCTTGAGCGAATAAATGCTCAGCAAGCAGCCTGACCTCACAAACCAGACTTAAAATTAAATTAAGGTGAACTTCTTCTTGGTTCTTTCGGTAAAGTCACGTAGAAGGGAAGAACCAAGAAGATGAATCCCTGCAGTCACGAAAGCTTTAAATCAAAATTTAAGGTGAACTTATTTTAAAACATACCCTCTTTTTGGTTGAAGCAGACCTATTCACACGGCCGACCTTTTCCCCATATTGGCCCTGGATATGGGCAAGTGCCAACTGTGACATTTGAAACTTCAAAGCTCAAAAAAGAAGAAACTTTGACGAGGCTTGCACGCACGGCTTCGGAAGTTAAGTGGCGGAGATTTCAATCTCATCCCCTGTATCTCGCTCGTGTCATGCACTCCTCACGGCCCTCACCCACTCCCCCCACTCCCCCCACTCACTTCCTCGCCCTCCTTTGCCATGCCGAGGAGATGCGAGGGTCGCCATGACCTGTTGGGAGCACAAATACAAAAACGGTAAAAAAAATATTGACACTTATCAACGCTTTCGAATTGAGATCAAAAGTATTTATGCATCAGCTTTGTCCGTCAGTATGTCTCTCATGAGGTGGGGGGGGGGGGCGGAATGATAACTCTCGTAAAGACGATCCCATAAAAAAAAGTTGCGTTGCTATTTGGGACTTGCCATACAGAAAACCAGCCAGACCGGTGAACGATCGGCCAAAAAATTGGGAGACCCAAATAAGAGCAAAAATGATTATTTACAATTATGCAACTGCCCGTTGGCTTTCGTACTAATGAAATACTTCCAAAGACAAGCACGTGTTGGAAAACATTACATAATCCAAGTGTATTGACGATTCTTCCTAACTTGTTTAGGCACTGAATCTAATCTCCACTGTTGCTCCTGATCTGGCGGTTTCAATTCCATTGCACGCCTCTAACACAACTTTGGCTATGCACTAAATGGTACAGCCACCTCACCGTGCAAAACGAGTTTTACTGACCCCTAAGAAAGGCGACGATAGTCGAAATGAGTGATTCTTATCCTGGGGTGCGAGATGTCCTTTCTGAGAACCAAAAGGGCTGCAGTCAAGGTTAATAACCACTGGTCTAAAGTCAACCCCTGATGGTAAAACAGGGTTTAAAAACAACAGATGTGTGTGTGTGTGTGTACGCATGTACAATTTAACCTCCACTGGTTAAGTGCCAAGGTGTGATGAATACTAAACAAGGTGAAGGCGCAGCCCTGCAACTGCTTGCTCACACCACTGTTGGCGGAAGGGCCTCCACTTGAGGGATCTTTAAAGAGTCCCTCTCCCAAGGTATTTGGGCGTTCTCTTCCAAGCTGGCTGGGCATCTCGGAAGAGAGGTGGAAGCACGAAGATTACCCCACCACAAACGACCTGCCAAATCGACTGCGGTGTACCCATTTATGCTACCATTGTTTTAACCGCCGTGCCAGAAGATCCAAGTGTTGACCTCTGGATTGCAAGTCCAGCGTGTGCACCATTACACCAAGACGACACATGCCATGAAATAAAAAAATGATACCTCTTATCACAGCTGGTCTGGGTTCTGTCTACAGGTCGGCGTGCCGTGGGATGGCATTGTGGCTGCTGCGGATTGAGAATGGTGCCCATATGCACAGTTGCAGCAGGGAGATGGTGGCCGGGACAATGCACAGCAGGCTGAACATGGCTTGGTGCAGCCCAGCCTGCGAGCTGGGGGGATGCGGAGTCGAGCAGGAACACACAGACACACGTCGCACACGGCCATACAGAAACAAGCACACAATGTGAACCCAGGTCAGTGTTAGACTTGGCACAAAGATCAGTACTACAGTCTGTTGCTCTCAGCATCACAATCCGTGGCCCGAAAAAGCAAGCATTTTTTTTTCTTTTTCTGTGTGCCATCCGCGCTTTTGTCTCAGATTTTTTGCTGAACATGGCACATTACAAATCTTGGACCGATCGTCTCAACATTGACAAGAGCTGTAGCTGTACACTCTGGTGCCTGGGGCAAGGTGATATCCTCACACTGCCCCCCCCCAACCCTCTCCTTCTGCTGCTGCGGCACCGACTCCACCCTCGGGAAAAAAAAGCGTAGTGACCAGCCGCCACTGTTTACTTCGTGTTCCAACAATTCAGCGACCCATTTTGGTGGCGCCCCTCTTGGGAGAGGCACCTGGGGCCGGCCGCCCTGCCCGTCCACCTTGCACGCTCACCCCGCCCTTGCCATGCTACGGCACTGAACACGGAATGGCAAAGGTACCAGTCAATGACAAACTCGGTTGAGCGTTCAATGCTAGGGTCGGTGCTATGCTTTAACACCGGGCAACTACATACACTTTCAATAAAAAATTATCTCGATGCTATCCTCCCAGAATACAGGGGACAGTGGTAGAGAAGGAGTGACCTCCTATTGGCTTGAGTTTGATAGGATTTTAATAGAAGGCCTAAATCTGCATTCTGGCGGACAGGGTTTCAACCACAATGTGAACAACCTGCAGTCGTATCTCTGTCAATCAAAGGCGATTAATTAGGATGTCCTTCCCGCCTGACCACTTGAGTAAATTCACAACTTTATAAATATCACACGAGGTGGCATTGTTCACGTGCACTGGTGAATGCCGTTTTATTATCGAACCTTAGAGGATGAGCAATTAAAGCGAGACACTTCATTGGCCGAAACTCGCTCAATACATACTTTTTGGTTTTTTCGGTAAAGTCACGTAGGTAAAAAATTAAAATAAATTAAATCACGACGTGTGTGCTTTCGCTAAGTTGTCCCCACCTGAAGAAGGACGCTTGTGTTGCGCCCGAAACGTCGTGATTTAATTTATTTAAATGTTTTACCTACATGACTTTACCGAACAAACCAAAGAGTATGAATCCTTGCAGTCACGAAAACTTCAAATCTCGCTCAATACTCTCTGATGTTGCTGACAATCAAGACGTGAACCTGCATGCACACGAGTGCCTCGAGCATATTAAGAGAGACGCGCAAATACGATTACTTAAGCAAATTATTACTTATTCTGATTACTCGCCTGTATGGACACCATGACAATAGTTTGGGGAGGGGGCAGAAGTGTCACCCCCTCTTCCAATTTTTACCGCTGGACAGAAAGAGATGGGTGGGCAGCGATGGGCAGGCCTTGGCGATGTCATCGGTAGCGTGGCTTGCGCAGGAGATTTCCCGACTTTGCGAAGCAGGATGTAGACAGCCTCGAACTTTTAAAGGGACCCCCGAAAATTAAACCGCTCAAAACGTCGGTCGACCACAAATTTTTGTCCATTATTCTACAACAACAAAAAATCGACGAATCGTTGTCCCAGCTCTACTTACACGTGACCGTAACCCACCTGGTGTCTGTTGTGCCAGCCATGTCTCCCAGGGTCTGGTAGCCATGCTGGTTCAGGATCCTGACCACCAGCATGGGCGCTAGCGACTGTGCTGGCTTGGTGAACAGTGCGTTGAGCCCAAACACCATAGATGAGAGTGGAGAGCTGCACATGCATACAAAGACAAAGAACCCCCAGTATAGCCTTTAGAGACTGTTGGGGCAAGTGCTGTTCGCGAAGGGCAGCATGGCATGCGAAGGGGTGGGTGGCCAGCACCACGCCCGACCGCCTTTGTGCACACACACACACAAAGGCCCCTCTCGAACTAGAGGCAGTTGGTGAACCACACGCAAAAACGTCCTTGAGCGCAATTTGGAAAATACAACTTGAGCTGAATATTTATAAACATCATTAGCTTTACAAATATGAAGCGGAAAAGAATCTAAACTAAAACAACACGGTGAGTCGATGCTAACATGAATAAAATTATATTGTTTTACACGGCTCATGAAAAATGGGCACAAAGTTGTTTATTATTATGTTGCTTGTTTCAGGAGAGTTCCGCCAAGCTTTGTTAGTCGGGGGCAATGTTGCTACGTGTAATCCCAAATGACTAAATTGCAGGAATTTTTTTTATCAGAATTGGGATATTGGTCAAAACTCGTTCGATTGTACGTGGGAGGAAATTGGGATATCCCGGAGGAAATCCATGCAGAACAGTGGGGTGAAACTACAAACTCCACGCAGAAAGGTACTCGAGAGTTGGGAATTGAACCCAGGCCCTTCTTGCTGCGAGGCACGATGAGCGTTACCACTGGGCCGCCACCCTGTCGCCCCTGTTGCGCCCTCGCTGAGTCCACGCACCTGCGTCGGTGGGTCCGGGCGTCCGCGTCGATGATATCAGACAAAGGGAGGTTGAAGAGGCTGAACACAGCCTGGGGCAGGACCCTGCAATGAAACACACGGAGCGCCACGGTGGTGAGATGTTAACTGCCTTGCCTAGTTTACACGAGGTCGTGGGTTCGATCCCGACCCTGACGCCTGTATATCTTTAGAGTGCGCATGTTCTCCCCGTGGCCACGTGGGTTTTTCTCCAGGTCCTCCGGTGTTCCCCTCCACATAAACATGTGTTTCAAGTATTTGGAGGCTATAAATTTCCACGGGATAAGCCACTTCGTCGAGCTATCATTGCTTCTGAAAAATATCTATATAGCTCAGTGGGCCTAACCTGGTAAAATAATAATAGTAGTAGTTAGTAGTACACAGCACAATTAACACCGTTCAGGGTTGGGAAGGGATGAAGTAGCTGTCACGTACATTAATTTAAAGCAACAAAATACAGCTTGCAACTGAAAATCAAGATTCAACGCAGAATTACCATTTCACTCTTGCTGTTGGTGGTATAGCGACCTGTGTGCTTCATCAGTTCCTGGAACTGATGAAGCTACCAGCTGCGTTGTGCCACGTGTTGTTTGGCACGTGGCACAACGCAGAAAACACACCGGCAAGGTGATTGGCGTTTGTTTAAAGAAATTAGGGGCCGTCCATAAATGACGTCACGCGATTTTTGGACGATTTTTGACCCCCCCCCTCGTCACAAAAAGTCAGACCCCCCCTCAAATATGACGTCACAAAGCTCTGCCCCCCCCCCACAAAAAAGAAATGCTTCAAATCGCTTTAAACTATTGTCATTGTAGTACGTATTTAATGTGGCGCTGCACTCTGATGTTGTAGGAGAAAACATTTATTAAAAAGTCTATTTAATTAAGTAGAACGTGTTGTCTATATTTATTTAAAGTTGCGCATTTTGATGTGACGTCACATTTCTTAACCCCCCCCCATCGTCACAAATGTCTGACCCCCCCCCCCCTAGGTGCGTGACGTCATTTATGGACGGCCCCTTAGATAAACCTCCCATTACAAGCCGACAGTAGACACGTCACTGTTTCTTCTATTTGCCCAGGAGATGGCGCAGTTTGATCATGGCTGACAGAACCCTACGGGGCACGGATGGGATTTCACCTGGGCTCCTCTCGCCAAGGAAGACCCACGCCTGCCAAACCGTGACCCGCACGTTTGACTGGCAGCATGGGATACCTGTCAAACCCTTATCAGTGCCCATCTTATTACAGACCAATTCCGACCTATACATCTCAACGTTCATCCTACAAAATCCCATCGCAAGGGAGAAACACAAATAGACAAAAAAGTTGTTTTGCTTGCTTGCATTGAAACGGCTGTACGCCGTACGGACCTGAAAACTCAATTTCCCTGTACAAGAATGCGGCATAGCATGGAGAGGTCACGCATCACGGGATGCATTCACCACTAAGCCCAGCAGTGGCATGCTAGGGAACCGCGATGGTTGAGATGTTAACTCCCTCACTACTATATTTTGCCACTGGTAAAAGAGATCTCATAGTGTAAATGCTTACCCCGAGCTCTCAATACTCTGATATTGCACTGTGTTTGAGTTGTACGCCTTCTGGTGTCATCTGGTCCAACACCAATGGGGACTAGGCTCTAAAGAAAGCCGTCTCGGGTGTGGACCAATCAACTTCAAGGACAGTACATATTATTATCATTATCAGAGTTGCTTCTTTTTGTTTGCTTTATTGACTACTTGTGTTGTGGTTATTGCAAACATGATGCCTTGAATAAAGGTGTCAGTTTTGTACCAGTTTAAAAGGGTAAAAACCTACTACTATTCCTCACCTGGTATGCAGGTCGCGGGCTCGATCCTGACCCTAACGCCTGTACACACTAGACTCTCGATTATCCCTGTGCGGTTTATCCGATTTGTGGATTAACTGCGCACCTGAGATTTTGACGTAAATTAATGACTCGTGGATTTTCCCTGAAGCCCAAATTAATAATCTCTTGGAAATGTCTATTACAAGTCACGTGCTTAAACCGAACAAATATGTGCTCCAGTTAATCCAAAATCCACGTGATCGCCTCTACAGTACAGAAGTTGCAACGCTTTACAACAGTGGGTGGAGTTTGATTGATGTTGATCGGTGTGGCTCTGCTGCGGTCCACTCAGTCTTCTGCGCGGGAGCAGGAAAGTGTTATCACTGAGCACGCGCATCGATCGGTTGATCGTCAGTATTCGTTAACAAACTACCTTTTCTTAACTTAAACATCATTTATACAACATATTAGTGGTTTTTGGTATAGAGATTAGCGGAAAATTTGTATTTTTGGATAATCCGTGATTTTGAATTATCCGCAGCCATCCTCCCCGTCATCAGCACGGATAATTGAGTCTCGTGTATGTTTGGAGTTTGCACGTTCTCCCTGTGGAGAACGTGCAAACTCCCTGTGGAGAACGTGCAACCGCCGGTTTTTCCTTCCACATTTAGAAACACGAGTTTAGATTATTTCGCCGCGCTACATTTCCACGCGATAAGCCACTTCGGTGAAGCTATAATTTGTGGCGAGGTCGCTTCTGAAAAAGAGCTACACAGAGCTTCGTGGGCCTTACCTGGTACAATAAAAACATTTGCTTCCCAGTTTATGCTCACATGTCGAGCAGCAGGAAGGCGGTGAGCGACACGTAGCAGGACGAGCCAGCCACGAAGGTGATCGTGGCGAGACACAGCTGAAGGACGAAGGCGAGAAGCAGCAAGCGGTAGTATCCGACGCGCTGCAGCAAGCCTTGGCTGCACAGCACCAGGATCTGTGGGCACAGACACGGGCGGTGGAGAGCGAGTACTCGGGGCGAGCGAATCGGAGGGTCACAGTTGGTGTCTGCACACGTTTGAGTGCTCCCAGTTTGGTGGTCGCAATGTTTGAGCGTGTGAAATTGGGTGAATGGGGTGAGTGCGTCCACGCATGAGTCAGCGTATAGGTGGATGAAGAGGGATTGGATGAATGCCCCGTGGAGATGAGAATGAATAGGCGGATGAGACCCACATGTACACAAATAAAAAAAACCACAACTCAGCCCTAATAATAATAATACTTTCATTTTATATAGCGTCATTGATGCTAATAAGATTCCACAATGCTGTACATTCATTATATATAAGGACCAAATCTCATTTACAGCCAGTACCAAGCAAAGCCTACTACCAATTAATAATTAGAATATTTATCTTTGGTTCTTTTGGTAAAGTCACGTAGATGAAAAAAAAAAAAAGGTGGAACAGCCACCTGATGACGGAAGCTTGTGTTGTCTCTGAAAAGTCGTGATTTGATTGAGTTATTTTCATTTTATTATTTTTATTATTATTTTTCTTTTTCATCTACGTCACTTTACCGAAAGAACCAAAGAGTATGGATCCTTGCAGTCACGAAAACTTCAAATCTAGAATTAGAATATTTATTGTTCCTGGAGAAATCTAATGAGCTACAAGGCTCGTTTTCACAGATGTCTCGTAGGGGCGGGTTAGAACGTTACAACAAACAATACAAAACCACGATAGTCATGCAAAGTATAACAAAGGTAAACAAATCAATTAAACTGACCCATGCCCATCATAGCAGGCAAATACTAATGAGGTATTAACCTATTCTTGGTTATTTCGGTAAAGTCACATAAAAGGGAAATAATAAAATAAAATAAATTAAACAATAAAATTCTCACGACGTTTCGATTGCAACACAAGCAATCATTTGAAAACCACAGCAAGAAAATTTGAAAAAAAGTGGCGTTTAAAAAAAAATTCTTGCTGTGGTTTTCACACCTAATGATTGCTTGTGTTGCAATCGAAACATCGTGAGAATTGTATTCTTTAATTTTCATTATTTTATTATTTCCCTACTATGTGACTTTACCGAAAGAACCAAGAATAAGAATCCCTGCAGCCACGAAAGCTTGAAATCGAAATTTAAAGGTATTAACCTATTTGTTCGAAGCGACCTGGCCACAAATTATAGCTCAACCAAGTGGGGTTTCACGTGTAAATACACAGCAGCAAATGGCACAAAAACAAAAAGCACAAGCAAATAAAAAAGTTATCACAACAAGGATATTAGTTCATTCACCAACACACATACACAGGGCATCTCAACGGGCCCCCCTCCCTCACCTGCGGACACATGAAGCCCGCTCCGTAGAGCACGCTCTGTGCTCGCGTGGGCATCGTAGCGGCGGGCAGCAGCTGCTCGGCAAATATGAGCGTGAAGCTGCTGGAGAAGGTGACGTGCAGGACTTGCAGGAAGTTCATGGCGACGAACAGAAGGAAGTCTCGCTGCCGCATGATCTGCAGCGACAGCGAGACGGCCGACGCCTGGGGCAGGGCTTTGCCGTCTGCACGCAGCAGGGGATGCAGTGCAGATGCTTTGCGTGAATGGACAGAGCTGCAGTTCATAGACGCAGAGAGTTCCGCGCCCTGCGAACGTGTTGCCGATTGGATATCCTTCGCTTAATGGGCAGGTACTGGGTGCTGATCGTGAGATGTGGTGGAGGCTAGGGGAGGCTTTCGTCATGGCTGACGATGAGAGCAAATTAAGATTTTAATCCTCGTCTGCTGTTTGTAGAAGGGAATACTCCCACCCCTGGGCTCATGAAATACGAGGGAGCACCGTTGCTATACAATAGGCCATGTTTAGCCAGCGCTTTGTCGATATACACACACGAAGGGTTCAAAGCTCTCTTCAATAAAAGGCTCACGGGTCTAATTCCCTGGTTAATATTTGGTTTAGCCAAATGTTCTAGATAAACAGCTCTAGAAAACACCAGGCTCAAAACCCCAACTCGGCTCGTTTGCATACAAGACCCAGCAGAAGCTAGGCACGGCACCTTTAAGAAGTGGAGTGTCTTGGGGTTCTGGGTTGCTGGCGGTGGCGTGGCTGGAAAGCTTATCAGTGGCAGACACCACATGGATGCCGGTGTAGCGCATGCAGAGCCACGCGATGCAGGCCGCCAACACGCAATACCACTGCATGGTGGAAAACACGGTCATGTTGTTCGTGATGAGGCCACACAACAGCACCGAGCCCGAGCCCAGGAATGAGGCCACCTGCCCAGACACGGAAGGCCATCGAAGAGCACGGTTACTTTTATACTCGCTTAAATTCAATGTACCAAAGGACCGAAAGCTTCATTAACCTTTTTTGCATCGAAGACCTGAATATAAAAAAAAAAATGTAAAAATGTTTTAACGTGGGATTTGTGCTGTGCCACTGAAAATGTGGTACTACGCCTCTGGTTTATGGTAGATGCTGCATTTTAATAATGCTCTGCAAGTGGGATAAGATGGCGACGGGCGTAGGGACAAGACAGCTGTGGAAATTAAACTGCCATTTCTGTCGACAAAAGCAAATGTGAGGATCACAATCTTTCAAAATGTTTAGACATATTCCAATGTATTTTACAAAAAATATATTCACTGTCAGCCTACCATAGGAACGTTGCCTGCTGGGAAGCTTCCCGTCGGCCTGTGTGCGAATGTCTGCCTGCGTCGGCGCATCTGCCGTATGCATGTACATACGCCGACCTTCTTTCGCATCACGCATAAGCCAACCGTGCTAATCGGAGGTGTTGGCGCATCTGTCTGCGTCGCACCTGGCTGTACTTGAGCAGCGTGAGGCGGTCGCTGTGCCGGCCGGAAATCTCGGCAAAGAGCGCGCACTGCGCCAGCAGCACGAACGTGAGCGCGCCGTCGAAGGCACACAGTGCCACCAGCAGGTGCACTCCTGCCAGCGGATCGCCCGGCCCATAGCCCCCGCTCCGCCACGGGAACCAGGGCAAGAGGAAGGCGACGGCGTAGAGCGTGGCGCCGTACGCAATGGCCAAGCGCCGGCTACGGCAGCATGCCCAGCTGCCCGTGTCCTGCTCGGCACCGTCGAGGGAGATAAATGAGGGTCGTGAGCGTGAAGACGCGCCCGCTCTCTCCGTGGTGTGCACCTCGTCAGGCGTTAGTGACAAAAACGTGGAGGTGGCCAGGAGGTTTAGAGGTCAGATCGCTGAGCTGGTGCCGCCGAGATCCTGGGCATCCAAGCAGTCGACTTTGCTTAAACCAGGTTCTGAAGTGTAGTGAATTCATTGTCTCAGCACGGTCACCAATGGCGGAACAAAACATGAATCACATCAAATTTGGCTCTGCGATTAATTTGGCCAAATTCCAGCAGGATAATAATAATATCGGTTTGACGAATGCAACAAACATTACGAAAAGGATGATAAATGGCCTCACCTGGAGATATCCGAACAGCGGGTCATTGACTGCATTCCACACCATGTACACAACCTGCGAAGAACCCAATCAAAAGTCAGCGGACGCTGAAAAACCAGGACAAATGGGAATATGACAACTCCAGAATGAAATATTTTACGTGTAAAATGCTGCTTTCGCAATGCTTACACGCATTGCCTCCTGAAACAGTCTGCCTCAGCAGCAGACCATGCTTTCCCACCTGATGATGGACGCTTGTGTTGCGCCCGAAACGTCGTGATTTATTAAATTTTATACCTACGTGACTTTACCGAAAGAACCAAAGAGTATGATTAAGAAAATAAACATTTATGAAATGGAATTCCCAAGTGCACCCCTAACCGATTGTTTTGCTTTCGCTAACGCCCGGGGGACAGAAGTACCTGTTTCTAGATTTGAAGCTTTCGTGACTGCAAGGATTCATATTCTTAGGTTTTTTTCGGTAAAGTCACGTAGGTAAAAAATTAAAATTAATAAAAGTAATATAAAAATAAAATAAAAATCACGACGTTTCGGAGGCAACACAAGCTTCCGTCTTCAGGTGGAACTGTCACAGCACGATAGCTGTATCAAGTAAGAGAAATTCCAAGAAAACAGTCCATGTATATATACTGGTTGAGGGTGGGAGGAGCCAAGGTAGGCCCTGGATATTATTATTGTGAGGTTCGGTGCGGCTGAAGCACGCTGTTAGGAATGAGCCTTTGTTGTGTAGACTGGTTGAACTCGGAGGTTCCAAGAGTTGTTACGGTGCGGCTGATGTAAGCAGTACCTGTGCTCGGTGAAAGTCGACCTCGGAGATGTGGTACTGGCTGAGGAACAGCTTGACATAGTAGAAGCTGAAGATGCTGTTGATGATACTGGCCCCGGCGGTGGTCATGGAGTACGCCAGGGCATTGCCGTTGAGCTGGCAGAAGCCCTTCATGGCTGTGCACTGCAAAAAAAGACCCGGACAGCACACGTGGCCAAACTTTACATATCACCAAGTACAGGAGACCCTTTTGTCAACATACTTCTGGGTCAACCCACGTCACCACCACAGTGGTCAGTGTGGATTTGTGAAGGCAGTGGAAACCGGACATGTGAGTAAATACGTACAACAGTACAGTGAGTTTTGCACCGTCCTCTGAAGCTCACCAACGTAACGAGATCGGGTGCATTGCGAGTGATTTGGTCAGAATCTGCGCTCCTACAACCCAGGTGCAGTAGGGCAAAGCTACACGAGCTCTCTCCTGAAGCCCTCTCATGGCCAACAGACCTTGATTGACATTGGCATTTAGCTTCTGAACATATTGCCATGCGCAAGGATAGAGTGGGCATGCTCACATGGTTCTAGATTTGAAGCTTTCGTGACTGCAAGGATTCATATTCTTAGGTTTTTTCGGTAAAGTCACGTAGGTAAAACATTAAAATTAATAAAAGTAAAATAAAATAAAAATCACGACGTTTCGGAGGCAACACAAGCTTCCGTCTTCAGGTGGAACCGTCACAGCCACGACTTGATACAGCTGTCGTGGCTGTGACGGTTCCACCTGAAGACGGAAGCTTGTGTTGCCTCCGAAACGTCGTGATTTTTATTTTATTAATTTTAATGTTTTACCCAAGTGACTTTACCGAAAAAAACCTAAGAATATGTTCACATGGCTTGGGATGCAGCAGATCCATCTGCGTGTGCATGATTGCCTACAGCAGGCAAGCCTCAGGGTTAGACTATCAAAAAGCACACGTCCAGTTTTACGGCAACTGTAAATAACTTTCGACTTTTTTAAGCTGACGAATGGAATTGGTCAAGCAAACCAAATGCATGTCCTTTTTGAGTCGTAAGGATCATTAAGGCTTTCCTGTGTATATAGCAAACATTATTATCCATCCTGTCACATACTAATAAATTTGGAGCTGACAAAATAGATCTCCCTAGAACTGGACCTACATCCTGCCTGCCCTTGGCTTACAAAGATAAATGGATAACTTGCTGTGTAGCTGGACAGTGCTCACAAGATATTGAGGACAATGTTAGCTCAGGTCAAGCTGAAGACTCTCTCTCTGTGCCCATTCCTTTGCCAGGATTCCATAACAAATTAAACGACGAGAGCCTTTACATACAATTCTGTGTTGAGACGCCTTACAAATATGCGACGACAAAAAAAAACTAACCTCGCTACATTTCTCACGCGAACTTCGGCCATTCTCGCAGCGACAGCAGCAGCAACAACAATAGCAGCAACAACTGCAGCAACAATAGCAGCAACAACATCAGCAGCAACAACAATAACAACAACAGCAGCAACAACAACAACAACAGCAGCAACAACAGTAACAACAGCAACAACAGCAGCAACAACAGCAACAACAGTAGCAACAACAGCAGCAACAACAACAGCAACAACCGCAGCAACAACAACAACAGCAGCAGCAACAACAGCAACATCATCAGCTTTTGGCTCAGCCATCGACCGGCATCGCTTCCAGACTGCGCTGCGTCCGTCTGGAACGTTCTTCTCCTCCCCGATATGAGGAAGCGACTGGGAGCTACGGTGAACTTTGTATTCGTCTACGTTGTAATGCTACACGCAGCGTGCTTAATAACACACCGTACACGGCCGCCTTTGTCTCCCCACGCTGCTGATCGTTTACACACCGCGCGAGGCACTCGACTTAAGGCCCCTGGGCCGCTTCAAGCGTTCGTCGCCGCTGTTGGCCGTGAGCGGCGATGCCCATCTCGTGTCACCGTCACGCAGGGCACTCACCACCATCACATCACCACCACCATCACACCACCATCACCACCCCACATCACCACCCCACATCACCACCCCACATCACCACCCCACATCACCACCCCACATCACCACCCCACATCACCACCCCACATCACCACCCCACATCACCACCCCACATCACCACCCCACATCACCACCCCACATCACCACCCCACATCACCACCCCACATCACCACCCCACATCACCACCCCACATCACCACCCCACATCACCACCCCACATCACCACCCCACATCACCACCCCACATCACCACCCCACATCACCACCCCACATCACCACCCCACATCACCACCCCACATCACCACCCCACATCACCACCCCACATCACCACCCCACATCACCACCCCACATCACCACCCCACATCACCACCCCACATCACCACCCCACATCACCACCCCACATCACCACCCCACATCACCACCCCACATCACCACCCCACATCACCACCCCACATCACCACCCCACATCACCACCCCACATCACCACCCCACATCACCACCCCACATCACCACCCCACATCACCACCCCACATCACCACCCCACATCACCACCCCACATCACCACCCCACATCACCACCCCACATCACCACCCCACATCACCACCCCACCACCACCACTCCACTCGCCATCAAAAACCAAACGCGGACTCCGCCACAAGCAGCAAACCTCACATCGCCTGCAATGCTTACCTGGTCCAACGCAAGCGCTTGCACCCTGACCACCACCACCACCACCCCAAACACCACCACCACAACCACCACCACCCAAAACACCACAACCACCACCACAACCCAAACTAATCACCGCTCGCTCGCTCGCTGGAAACCGGTGCGGGTTAAAACGCCGCCTTTGTATTTGCAAGCGCGCTTGGGGCGCCTCTCGCGCCAATGCGCACTACGAAATGCAACTCGGGCTGCGCGGGGCACCGCTTCCGGTAAGCGAGAGGTGCCAATGGAATCCGTAGAGCGGATAGGCACGAGGGACAGTTGCCGATAGAAACCGTACAGCGGATAGACACGAGGGACAGTTGCTGATAGAAACCGTACAGCGGATAGACGTGAGGGACAGCTGCCGATAGAATCCGTAGAGCGGATAGACACGAGGGACAGGTGACAATTGAATCCGTAGAGCGGATAGACACGAGGGACAGGCGCCAATTGAATCCGTAGAGCGGATAGACACGAGGGACAGGTGACAATTGAATCCGTAGAGCGGATAGACACGAGGGACAGGCGCCAATTGAATCCGTAGAGCGGATAGACACGAGGGACAGGTGCCAATTGAATCCGTAGAGCGGATAGACACGAAGGACAGGTGCCAATTGAATCCGTAGAGCGGATAGACACGAGGGACAGGTGACAATTGAATCCGTAGAGCGGATAGACACGAGGGGGACAGGTGACAATTGAATCCGTAGAGTGGGTAGACACGAGGGACAGGTGACAATTGAATCCGTAAAGCGGATAGACACGAGGGACAGGTTACAATTGAATCCGTAGAGCGGATAGACACGAGGGACAGGTGCCAATTGAATCCGTAGAGCGGATAGACACGAGGGACAGGTGACAATTGAATCCGTAGAGCGGATAGACACGAGGGACAGGTGCCAATTGAATCCGTAGAGCGGATAGACACGAGGGACAGGTGACAATTGAATCCGTAGAGCGGATAGACACGAGGGACAGGTGCCAATTGAATCCGTAGAGCGGATAGACACGAGGGACAGGTGCCAATTGAATCCGTAGAGCGGATAGACACGAGGGACAGGTGACAATTGAATCCGTAGAGCGGATAGACACGAGGGACAGGTGACAATTGAATCCGTAGAGCGGATAGACACGAGGGACAGGTTCCAATTGAATTCGTAGAGCATATCATTATCAGAGTTGTTTATTTTTGTTTGCATTTCGACTGCTTGTGTTGTGGTTATTGCAAACATGATCCCTTGTATAAAGGTGTCAGTTTTTGTACCAGATAAAAGGGGTGGGGGGTCCCCTTGTGGCCGACTGGGCCCCGATGCGTTGCATAACGCTGCCACATTTACTCACCCAAAGTCGCCCCCCTTGATCCGTATTGAAAGGATGTTCCCCGCGCCCCCCTGCAAGTATTTCAAAGCAAGAGTTGGCAGCGTGAACATTTCTCACTTTTAGCGGAGTACCTGCGCTGGTGTGGGCAGCTATCTACAAGCACAACAACGGAACTCTTTGTGTCGGCGAGGCGGCGAGAGTGTTCCACTGCAAAAATAAAATTAAAAATAAAGTTCAAGGGAGTCGATACAACGAAGTGCAAAATGTACCGGGTGGAATTAAACACATTGTCCTGCGGAGGGAGCTGGTAGGAGCGTTGGGTTGCTCGGTCAATGGCCAGGGTCAACGGCGGCGTGGTGTATTCCACAAATATGCCCGACTGTGAGGGCGGGCACAAGCCGGCGTGAGTAGGTTGAACGTTGAGTTTTATAAGGGCACCACGGGGTGACCAGCCCCTCCCCACCCAGCCCCACCCTCCCCACCCTCCCCTCCCCACCAGCCCCACCCTCCCCACCAGCCCCACCCTCCCCATCTAGCCCCTCCCCACCCTCCCCTCCCCACCCAGCCCCTCCCTCCCCACCCAGCCCCTCCCTGCACGACGAACGGACGGACACAATAATCCCCTGTGGGCTGGTGTAACCAGGAGGTTCCTACCAGTATTAACAATTCGCAATGTGTAGTCTCTAGCCCGCTCTTTGCGAGCAAATGGCTGTTTGTTATGATAATTTGGAGCACCAATTACTGTAATGTCAAAAATATTTCCGGCTAACTGAATTCATAGCCGAGGAATTAGGGGCATGTGAAAGCTTTGTGGATGCCAGCGTGCTCACTGCAATGACAATCTTCACGAATCTCGACGGATAAAAGGGTCGACTAATTAGCCACGCGTGGAAGCGGATCGTAACGCATCAGATTACGTTAATGAGACTCGTGCCACACAGCAAGAGAGCTTCTTATGTGTTTAGTTGGAGGCGAGAAGAGGTGGATTAGCGGTACAGCGAACTGTCGGAAGGCTGCGGAGTACATATTCTGGGTTGGGGGGGTTGACTCAGCCCATCATCCCTACAGGGTTGATACAATTAATACCACTTTGTGGGCAAGTCAACAGTGGTTGTTGTATGGATAGTTCGCCACCCCCGCTATATATAAATGCGGAATTTCCACCGCTTGCTGAGGGCTATGAGAAATAGATAACTTTCACACATGCAGTGGAGGAACGCTCTTTTGAAATTCAAATGTTCAAAAACCAGGTTGAATTATTATTTTGTGTTTTGTATTGTTACAAATATATTATCGAACTATGATCCAGAACAGATCCTGTAAAAAAAGTACATGTTTATTGCCTTTAAACATCACACAGTTCAACCAGCATTAATTAGCAAGCAGGCCAGCATCTCCTGATGAGACACTGAATATGAAAACTGCTCCAGAGTTTTGTTTGTGTTGAACAGACGCTGCTGCTGACGTGCACTGACTACTGAAGGCCGTCTGGTCGATAGGTTTTGTAAAATACTTTAACTTATAATTTTTTTACGTGCAGAGAAAAATGTGGTGGGAAGGAAAACGTAATTTCTTTGCCTATTTACATGCACTGTTTAAACAAAAACAATTTGGCTGCGCTGCGACAATGTCTGGAGGCCAACTCGTAATGCATGCTAATACCCCAATTACATCTCTTGATCCATACCATTATTTCATTTCCATTTAATTAATTTACTTGTATCTATAATCAAAATTAATTACGATATATTTATTCCTGTGCGAGGGAGCTTTGTTTTTGCAAAACTGACTAAACGCTGTAAGTTATTATTTTGCTAGATGGGCAATGTCGTTTTCTCATCTACGTATTTAGTTGCATCAACCACCACTGTGGCCTGCACTCCTTTAACGGACGAGGAATCGCAAAAAACGACACGAACTCTCTCCTGAAACGTTCCCGTCGTGGCCAGCAGATCTCGACGTTGACATTTACCTCCTGCACTTATTGCCGTATATGCAAGAATACAAAGGTTTCGATTTAAAGCTTTCGTGACTGCAGGGATTCATCTTCTTGGTTCTTTCGGTAAAGTCATCACGTAGAATGGAAATAATAAAATAATAAAAATAAAACATTATAAAATAATTCTCACGACGTTTCGGCCACAACGCAAGCAGCTCAGGTGAGGACGTCTGCTTGCATTGTGGCCGAAACGTCGTGAGAATTATTTTATCATGTTTTATTTTTATTATTTTATTATTTCCCTTCTACGTGATGACTTTACCGAAAGAACCACGAAGAATAGAAATGTTGCGATAATTATTTGTCGTGAGTACATAAGTCCAGTTAATCTCTTTTGCGAACGCTATTCATGCTATATTTTTTTCCCTGGCAGCCTATGTTTTTTACACCATTGGAACCTCATTTGCCAGTAAAAAATTATGATAATTGTTTTTTACCCTTCTATCTGGTAACAAAACTGACACCTTTTTTTACAAGGAGTCATGTTTACATAGACCACAATACCTGCGGTCATAATCACAAACAAAAAACACAACTCTGATAATGTATGCACTGTCCTTGAAGTTGATTGGTCCACACCCGAGACAGCTTTCCTTAGAGCCTAGTCTCACATGGGTGTGGACCAATTAACTTCAAGGACAGTGCACATTATCAGAGTTATGTTTTTTGTTTGCATTATGACCGCGGGTATTGTGGTCTATGTCAGTTTTGTTGCCAGATAGAAGGGTAAAAAAACAATTATCAGCCTATGTTTTGTTTGATAAAAGTTGCTGAAGGTCATTGTTTGCAGAAAATAAAAAAAAACCCTGGACATCATTGCAATCGAGATGTCCTATCTCACGGGATTGTCCTTAACCTGGAGGTATATTGACCTTCGGCGAACTGGCCACACGGCCTCCTGTGTGTTGTAGCGAGGCCTACACACAGAAGGGGTGTAACACGCGACAACCCTAACTGTAGCTGTGGTGGTGCAAGACGGACGACGATGATGACGACGACGATGACCACGATGACCTCTAATTAGCACGGTTGGCTACGTACGGTGCAGAAGACATTCATCATACACGAACACACATACATGACACACTTTGTTGGACACTATCGGCTCATCAAGACGAATCCTGGAAATAATGAAGCTGCCGCCTGGATGGGCGCAAACGCGCACGCTAGATTAATTTCACTAAATCATATGCCGAGAGCCTATGTTTTGTTTGATGAAAGATCAGAATATTCATCATTTGCATTTTCCATCCCCCTGGTCAAATCAATGCAGACGAGGTATAGGTGTTCCTCCGTCTCAAGGGTTTTTATTATCCAAGTGAAGTATTTTAATAAAGAAATTGAAGGCTAATATTCTCGGGAGCTGCGAATTAGAGGGACGTGCACTACAGAGACATTCTCAACCCGTATACATGGAAACGCACTTAATTGCATTAATTTCCATGGAAACCCATCATCATGCCTGCACTCAAATAAGAACACTCGGTGCTTCCAAAATGTGCAGGATGCGTTCATTCATCCTGACAAATTACAGCCTCTGCATACGTTCCTATCACGGTTTTAAAACATCATGGTCATCGTTTAAATGCATAAAATATCGCCTATTTAGCATGCAATGATTCGCTGCACAGCCATTCCATAAATAACGATCATTGAGGATATCGGGATTTGATTTGAGAATCGATTCTATTTTTGTTGTAATATTTACTCTCTGGCTTGCAATTTATTGTCGCCTTGGGGAGGATTTCATCCAGCAGTGGACGGACTGTGGCTATGAATGGTGATTAACACACACACACACAGCACTTGAACAGGGGCGGTTTCTTCATTAGGGCGATTGGGCGACGCACCACCAATGTCATTCAACCACAGAGTCACGCTAGAAACAAACAAGATGTATTGTAAGAGTCACTTTATTTTTCATTAATATTAAAGAAGTGAAGTTGCCTTTACATGCTTAAGCTGTTAATTTATCCATTGCATGGGTGGACCTTATCCTTATCAATCATCCAGACATTTGCCCCCCCTGAGAGATTTTGCAGGAGCCGCTACTGCACTTGAATATCACCCAAGATCTCTGCTACTGCTGCTGCCTGTGATGTCGGTAATAATGGTGCGCGCTTTTCAAACTGCATGCAAACACTGGACTCCCCTCCCCCCACCCCATCTCGTAAGGAGAGGTCTTTCCCCCGTAAGACGGCACTTCGCCAGCATTGCTTAAAAGTGTAGTGTAACAGCTCCGACTGGCGGCCAGAAGCAGCAATTGCGAGTGGACCCACCCAAGGGGAAGAGCTGGGGCAAAGGTCATGGAAGGGATAAGAACTGGGCCAAGGGTCGTGGAAGGGATCCATCTTGTGGCTCCCAGAATCAGCTAGAAGGTTCGAGAAGGGGGGCGTGGCCAGGGCAGGGCCGGGCCCCGCTGAAAGCGTAAAAGGGGGCTAGAGAGGGAGCTCGGAACTGTCTGTGGGAATCAGGGGTCGTCTCGCCGTGGAAGTCGTCTTTGTCATCGCCCGACGTCGCCACTGTCGCATAGTCAGCGAGCTAGCCAGTCAGTTGGCGCCGTCGAGCTTGATGGTCAGCGTTACATGATGTGCTCAGTGAATCGTGTGTAGTAGTGTGAGTACGAGTACTATAAATAAAGAAGTTGTCTCGACAGTGAGTGTCGCCGGAGACCTACATTACATAAGCAAGCCTGATTGCCCATGAGACATTCTGCGTGTTGATACCGGCCCGTGCAGAGTTTGCTTTGCCTCGAAACAATGCTGCTGGAATGACACACTCCCAGACGGTAGGCGGTGCACCCGCTGATGTGGACACGGGATATGTAAAGGGGGCATTGCCTACACTATGAGACCTCCTTTACCAGTGGCAAAATATAGTAGTAGGTTTTTACCCTTTAAACTGGTACAAAACTGACATCTTTATACAAGGCATCATGTTTGCAATAACCACAACACAAGCAGTCAAAATGCAAACATTTTTAGGTATTGCTTAATGATTATTTTGAGGTGTTAGCGCGGCGCATTCTATTCCCAGGGTCACCCCTCCCCTATACCCCTCCCCCCTCTCTTTCCCCCGTCTCTCCTCGCCATCTCTCTCCCGTCATTCTAGCTGTGGATAACTTAAATTCTTTTACTAAATTATTTTATTTTAATCTGAACAAAACGCTACCACGATTGAGGCTTTTTCTCAGTACGCATATTTACGCTGACATTTTTTGCACTCATTGTCTGTAACGCGACACGAAATATGTTTTTGCAATATTCTGAATGTCATAATTTTAAAAAAATGTTGTAGGTATTTAATCAATTTCTAAGCTGTAGCATTCAGATCAAAACAAACGTATCGCAGAAATGCTGTTTCTATAAAACAGCGTTGACGTCCCATTTCAGCGGCCCTACCCCGAGGGGCAGGAATAGTCGCCTTGAGACATTAGTGGAAGGCGCCTTAAAAACACGTAACATGTTCAAAAATGTTGAAACACTTCTGAGAATTTGCAACGACAATGCCACGAGAAATGCGCCGCCTCCGGGCTCTGGAGACCACCTGGAGAAGATTCCAGGCCACGCGTTGACAACGATGGCGAACAAGTGAAGCTTTTAACATTACATTTGTTCTCATGTTACAGCGTATCATCCGTTCTTTGTCAATTAAAAACGATAGTCCCATGTAAGCGTTAACATTTTTTTAAGCACCCTGTATTACACTGGTCAACAAAAAAAGTCACGAAAGTTCTAAAATTAAGATTGAACCACTTCTACGGGGAAGTTTTAAGCTTATTTTTTTTCTCTCTGGCGACTTGTTTTCTCTGCCTGTGTCCTCTTTAGAATGTTCACACTTAAATTCTAACTTAGTAATCTTTGAAATACGTAATCAACCAGGCTATGCGTTAATTGTGTGTTGACCGACCCTCTGTGTTGTATTACATTACATTTCGATATTTTACTAGGTTATTTAATTTTAGTGTGTCCTCCTGATTTTCAGGCTTACTTGCCGTGCAGCACCACGTCTGTTGACCACTCATTGATATGCAATTTTTTTCTCTAACCCCCCTTCCTTCTCTCTGCCTCCGCCCCCCCCCTGTCTATTTAAGGCCACCCCACAGAGACGATCACCCCTCTCTGTTACCTGTGTTGCTCCCGCTATGTATCTTGGTGATATCTGTCTGCTAATATGTCTGTCTATAGTTTTCTGGTTAGATTTTATGTCGCTATTTCATTATACCTGATGATGATTGCTTGTGTTGCAATCGAAACGTCGTATTCTATTATTTAATTTAATTTATTATTTTATCTTTAGACGTGACTTAACCGAAAGAACCAAATAAGAACTGACCCTGCTTTGATGACCACATTGACGAGGCTTCAGTGGGCGCAGGGTGGCACGGCAAGAGGGGCCCTGAGTTCGATTCCTGACCCGTGTGAATTAGTTTTTTCTTGCGCAGAGTTGTGACATTCTCCCCCAGTTCTGCATGCCATTCCTCCGGGTTCTCTGCCTTGCTCCCATACTAAAAGAAAGACTCGTACGATGTCTCTGATACTGGCCAAACATACCAATGGAACAAAAACGTCACCTGTAGATTACTCAATTTGAGTCGCGTGATAACGGTCTCATGGGTTAGATCGCGTAAACCCAGCTTAAATATACGCTGCCAAGGCTGGTGGTGTCCATTCAGACGCTGTCTTTCCGACAGACCTGTTTTTCCCGTGAGGACGGCTGCTTGCGTTGTGGCCGAAACGTCGTGAGAATTTTATTACGTTTTATTTTTATTATTTTATTATTTCCCTTCTACGTGGATTTACCGAAAGAACCAAGAAGAGAAATACGAATGTGTCATTAAACGGCGTAACAAAATCGACCCCATACAGCAAAACATTTGACAGCCCCCCCCCCCTATCCCCACCCTCCTTTAAAACAAGAGTTGAGACTCAGTGAATCCTTCCTGGCTAAACAAAATGTAGTAATTAATAATAGTACAAATGACCTCTTCCTCCAGCACCAACCCTTCCTTCAAGATGCACCCTTCTCATCTTTATCCTCCGCCCTCCTTAGCCCAGCTCCCCGTCTCTGCCCCCTCCCCCCCACCCCCATGTCCCTGTCCTAACCCCGTCACTTTGTTCATATTCATCTGACACCCTGTTCCTTTGCTATCGCTCTCTATTTAATCCGTATGCTTTAAGGAGGTCGGTCTTTAATGGGGTTATATTCCCAATTTTCTCGGGGTCGACATTGACCTTTCTCCTGATCCCATTCCTCCCCCTCTTTCCCATCACCCCCCCCCCGCTCTTAAACCGGTCGCAACGCAAACCCCCAAAACACCGTCAGCACGTGTAAGCCGAGCGGTGGTGGTCGTGGACGCCTGCAGCCCAGCACCGTGGAGGCGAGCATTGGTGGATCGCACAACGTGTTACCGGAACGCTCCCTTCCCGTCGGCGAGGTGCTACTCCGCTGGCGCGCGCCACGGGAATGCGGTATCGCAACAACAACAACAACAACAACAGCAACAGCAACAACAGCAACAGCAACAACAGCAACAGCAACAACAACAGCAACAACAACAACAACAACAGCAACAGCAACAACAACAACAACAACAACAACAGCAACAACAACAACAGCAACAACAACAGCAACAACAACAACAACAACAACAACAGCAACAGCAACAACAACAACAACAGCAACAACAACAACAGCAACAGCAACAACAACAACAGCAACAGCAACAACAACAACAACAACAACAGCAACAACAACAACAACAACAGCAACAGCAACAACAACAACAACAACAGCAACAGCAACAACAACAACAGCAACAACAACAACAACAGCAACAACAACAGCAACAACAACAACAGCAACAACAACAAAAACCCCGGGGGACTCCACCACTCCCACCTGCTCGTTCTGTATTGGATCGTGTTTCCCCCTCCGAGGGATCCGCTTTCCATCCCGCGCTCATTGATTGGCCGATACCACCTTGATATACAGAGGACCGCAGAGCGTGGGAAACTGTTGTCGCCGGCACACCGCGTGGGTGCCTCCCCGCTCGTTGTGGTTCCTCATCGCGCCTCTCAGTCGCTACTTTCTCTCCCTCCGCAAGGGTGAGCAGACACTGTGCGGCGCGTTACAAGTCCAAGTGACGATTATTATGATTATTTTGCGTCTGTGTTGGGTACGTTAAGACGTTTTGTGTCTGGACGCACCGGAAAATGATGCATGCCGAGCGTGATTAACGGGCGTAAATGTTACAAACCCAACGAGACTGGGCCATCTTCTTGGTTCTTTCGCTAAAGTCACGTAGAAGGGAAGTAATAAAATAATAAAAATAAAACATAATAAAATAATTTCGATTTAAAGCTTTCGTGACTGCAGAAATTCATCTTCTTGGTTCTTTCGGTAACGTCACGTAGAAGGGAAATAATAAAATAATAAAAATAAAACATAATAAAATAATTTCGATTTAAAGCTTTCGTGACTGCAGGGATTCATCTTCTTGGTTCTTTCGGTAAAGTCACGTAGAAGGGAAATAATAAAATAATAAAAATAAAACATAATAAAAAATTCTCACGACGTTTCGGCCACAACGCAAGCAGCCGTCCTCAGGTGAAAAACATAATAAAATAATTTCGATTTAAAGCTTTCGTGACTGCAGAAATTCATCTTCTTGGTTCTTTCGGTAACGTCACGTAGAAGGGAAATAATAAAATAATAAAAATAAAACATAATAAAATAATTTCGATTTAAAGCTTTCGTGACTGCAGGGATTCATCTTCTTGGTTCTTTCGGTAAAGTCACGTAGAAGGGAAATAATAAAATAATAAAAATAAAACATAATAAAATAATTCTCACGACGTTTCGGCCACAACGCAAGCAGCCGTCAGACCTGTTCTTCACCTGAGGACGGCTGCGTGCGTTGTGGCCGAAACGTCGTGAAAATGATTGTATTATGTTTCATTTTTATTATTTTATTATTTCCCTTCTACGTGACCTTACCGAAAGAACCAAGCATATGAATCCCTGCAGTCACGAAAGCTTTAAATCGAAACTGGGCCAGGCAATGCGAGTCGTTTGGCTGTCCCCGTCGGAACGTGGATCGCGGCATTGAAAGGCGCAAAACGAAGTGCGATTCTCCGGAGTGGAAGGTTGCCGCGATGGTTTTAGAGTGCGGCTCTGGTGCAAGAGGGCGAGCGAGTGTAAATCGAAGCTGATGTCCGTCTGGTGGCAGAGCGCCGGGGTCCCAGGGCTTGACGATTACCACTTAAGGTAATAGATAAGTTCTCTTGCGGCGAGCTTAATGTACGCCAGTTGCCTAATCGTTGTGACGATCCGATTACAGAGTCGCCTTCAAACTGATTTAATCCCTCGACATGTATTCTCCTCTGCAATAAACGCGTTACGGAACTGACAGTGCCCTCTCTCTCTCTCTCCACAAACTCGGTTTGTGTCCTGCGCCTTAACGCTTCGGCTGGAAAGATATAAGTGGCCGTATTGGATGCATTGGTCTGAGGTGCAAACTATGCATCGAATTCGTCGACTAAAACCTGGAAGGTTCCAGAAGGAACGCGGAGGAGCAGGTGATATGGAGGGGACGTGATGTCTGCTGATTTATTTTTAAATCCTTTATATTAAGTTCACTTGCTTGCGCGCTTACGACCGTGCAAATCTTTCGGTCGTTTTTTAACCCACTTCCCGTGATCCAATCGAGCTGACATTTTGCACACAGACTCGCTGTGCGTGACAATTTATTTTCGTGAAAAAACATTTCCAAAATTTTTCACTTTTTAGGAAAAAATTTTTTCATATTTTATTTAAAATACCAATGTGATAAAAATGAAACTCTTACTCAAGAAAAACAGAAATGAATAATAAAATAAAACCGATGCCACGCATATAAAGGATTTATAGTGAAAAACGTTGTTTTTACGGGTTAATTTTTTATTGTTACTCTGAGAGTTGTGCTGCGTGAAACGAAAACGTTCCCTTACCAAGGACGACATGTGTGTGGACACTCTTGAACGAAGATCTTGCATTAGCTACGCGTACGTCCGAGCGATTAGGCATGCGCGCTTATTTCTTGTGGGTAAATGTTTATGTGTGTGTATTCGATGTGTTTATCTACTCGCGTGTTTGCATGGTCGTGCTGCTTTTGTGTTGAAGTATGCACGGACGCACCTGTGTGCAATGCGCGCGTCTGTGTGTGCGCGTGTGTATGCAATGCGTGTATGTGTGTAATGCGTGTGTGTGTAATGCGTGTGTGTGTGTGTGTGCGTGTGTGTGCGCGCGTGTGTGCGCGCGTGTGTGTACGCGCGCGCGTGTGTGTGTAATGCGCACGTGTGTGTGTGTGTGCGTGCGTGTGTGCGTGCGTGTGTGCGTGCGTGTGTGCGTGTATGTGTGTGTGCGTGTGTGTGTGCGCGCGTGTGTGTGCGTGTATGTGTGTGTGCGTGTGTGTGTGTGTGTGTGCGCGCGCGTGTGTGTGTGTGTGTGTGCGCGCGCGTGTGTGTAATAAGCACGTGTGTGTGTGTGCGTGTGTGCGCGTGCGTGTGCGCGCGTGTGTGTGTGTGTGCGCGCGTGTGTGTGTGTGTGCGTGTGTGTGTGCGCTACGAACCTGGGTCGCATTCCCGCTCACGGGACGATTATCTGAACCGGTCCTGGGCCTCCCCTAGGTCGACTCAGCCTCCAGTCAGCACCTAGTACCGTATGTAAATGTCGCCACTGGGGAGGCAAAGGTGGTCGGGCGTGATACTGGTCACCCCACCCCCTTGCTCGCCAACAGCACTTGACCCAACAGTCTGTTAAAGCTATACGGGGTATCTTTGTCTTTGTTGCCTGTGACTGTTGTTTTGCTGCCTTGCCCAAATTTTGCATTTATTGTTGAAAGATCGGCTACAATGTATGTACTTCTGCAATTTTTATACTTAATATATATTTTAATTGCAGTGACTTGCTTACCTTTTTTCTGCATGAAAAATAAGAATAGGTTTTACCCCTTCTGGCAATAGAAGATGCTCAAACACCAAATAGAAACCTTTTGCAAGGAATCGAGTCTGCATTCACCACACGTATACTTGTGACAAAAACATGCAAAACAAACACGCTATGATCAAGTATGCGTTGTCCTTGTGCTGTTCGCCTTTTGGCGTTCTCTGGTGTGACACTGGAGAGACGAGGCCACGAAGAAGGCTGTCTCTGGTGTAGGCAGTCCAAGGACGACGTGTGTATTGCAGTAAATCTGAAACTTGCAAGCGAAAAACAAACCGTGACGTGATATATTCATTGCATTAATGCGTGTGCAACTTTGTAAGGGCGCGGTGACACAGACTTGTTTCATTTAAAGGTTAAAATCCCTTGTTCATCATGACGTCCTTTTTACTTTGATGTCTCAATAGCGTGACGGGGATCACGTGACGTGAGGGTTCTGCCTTTGTAGCGAGGGGTGTAAGTTGACGCCGAGGAGGGGGGAGGAGGCGCCTCGGCCCTCACTTTCTATAAAGAGACGTCAAATTTTGAACGCATTTGGGTAAAAGTTGTATAATGCCCACGCGACCTTATTGTGCGTTAGTGTAAAAATCCACCCACTCATGAATATTAATGAGGGGGGTGGGCGTCATGTGGAGTGACGTCACGCGCGGGACGGACAGACATTTCTGGGTGATTTTATCGGTAATTTTGGGGTCACATCGCGCAAGTCAAATGTGTGTCGTAATCCCTCCTCCACCAGACACAGCCAATCAATAAAGTTGTCACGTGAACAAACGTGCCAATTGATGACTGCTTCAGTACGCCAGTGTGTTGGCTAGTAATCTACAACATTTTACAATTGGGGACAGCAATTTCGTGGATTTCTCTCCAGAACACCAGTTTGCTGAAGTGGTAATAAATTACCGCTTAAGGTGCCTCGGTCGGTCTGTACTTCACGTGATTTACTGAGATATTCCTCAGAAATCTGTTCACGTTAAGTGTTTTTGTGTGAAAGCCAGCTTTATACCAAGCAGAGAAGGCTGAAAATAGGAATTCAAAAACAAATTTTCAAAGACGTTTGGATTTCATGGAAATAATTAGAAAGTGTAATGTATTACTGTATATTGTCTTCGTTCCATCTTTTCATTACAGATGAGTGTTTTTTTTATTTCAAGAGAACGAAGTGCGGGGGGCAATCCGATTAATGAGGAATGTATGAAGTTCATAAATAACTCAGATAAAAAATTAAATAAACACATCGACTCTCAACCGCAGTCACTATGTTGAATAAATATTTGTTATTGTTCCTGGGATAAAATCAAGGTCTTGGAATGTCACTTTCACGCGCACGCACACATGGGGTTGAAAGTCAAAAATTTCACTGCTTGGAAGTGGCACCCATAATTTCAGCATCTCTCGAATAATCACATGTATGCGCAAGTGCCTTGTCTCCAAAGATTAGAGGAGGGAAGAAACGTGGTATGTTGAATACGTACGCATACTTGTCATCACTCCAACGCGAACCATTTATCAGGGCTTATTCCCTCCAGCTGAACGTGGTCTATTTCTCTTCTTGGTTCTTTCGGTAAAGTCACGTAGAAGGGAAGTAATAAAATAATAAAAACAAAACATAACAAAATAATATAATTCTCACTATTATATTATTTTGTTATGTTTTGTTTTTATTCCTGCAGTCACGAAAGCTTTAAATCGAAGTGGTGCATTTCGTTGGCACACTCGAGTTGCTATCCAGACGGCACCGCTTTGATTCCATCACTCGGCGTTGCTAGTTGCAAATTGTGGCGCGGCTTTCTTAACATCGCCCCCCAGCCCTCTAGCCACTCAGCCGCGTAAATGGGTCCTCCACAGTGAGTCGATCGGCAGGCCGCGTGTGGTGGGATAAATTGTGGGTTCTCCTGCCTCTCTCTTTAGGGGTTTAACGATTAACCCCAAGCCCCAGCCCCGCCCTCCACCAACGAGCCTATGAATTGTCATAAAACCTATATATTTTTTGCATCTCATTTGTATTCTCTCATTTCCACCGTTGCGTTTGCCCCATTTGCCTCAAAGTATATAATTTGCACTCAATTGGGATGCAAAGAAAACCATCGAAACTTACGCACGAAGTGATTAATCTCTCGCATTACTCGAGGCTTTGATGCACCGTTACCCGATAGCGATGTATCTAGGCGATGGAGGTGTCATTATATTTGTAAGTTGAAATACGTATACTGAAACTTGTTGAATGTGTCCTTATAATAAATAGGGACATCTCTACAGTGCACACATGGAACACATGATCATGCAATTTTTAAAATATATTTTTGCTTGACCAAGAATCAAACTCACGTCGGATGCTTTCCAACATGTGTTCATCTTTGGAAGGATCTCATTTTCAGTGTGGAGGCTGGCAGGTAGAGCAACTCTCAGGGCTAAAGCGTGTTGACATATTTGCAAATACAGGTATTTTTTTTAATCACTGGATTGCGTCTTCAACACCCCAACAAATCACACCACTTCGCCCCAGCCATCTGCCTCGTTGGTGGCAGCGCACTCGAGACCAGAGGGCAAAGAGTGCAGAAAATGCTCTTAAGATTTGTACCAATTGTCATAAGAGAAAACGGATTTACAAGTTATTAATGCTACCCCTATCCCCTCCCTTTGATGCTGCTAATCCTGCATAATGCACGGACATAATATGACTTTGAAACCCCCCCGCCCACCTCCTACGCATTTTACAAGTAGTGACTAATCCCAAATCTGCATTTCCCATAAATATGCTAAATTCCTCTTGATATGCACATTCTTTTGTCAAGGCGCTCTTCCCCCTCCAACCCAGCTTAAATATATGCTCCAAGCCTGGGGTGTTTCATTCAGACGCTGTTTTCCCGACAGACCTGTTCTTCACCTGAGGACGGCTGCTTGCGTTGTGGCCGAAACGTCGTGAGAATTATTTTATTATGTAAAATTTTTATTATTTTATTATTTCCCTTCTACGTGACTTTACCGAAAGAACCAAGAAGATGAATCCCTGCAGTCACGAAAGCTTTAAATCGAAATTTAAAAGTTACGGTAAATTGTGGAGTCCCTTCAGTCGGATTGGAAGTCCCACTCACGTAAGAGTTGTTGCTAGGGGCCCACGTCATCACTCCCCCTGGACCAGCCAATCACCAGCCAGGAAAACAAAACCAATGCAACAAGGCCGCCATGACGGCATCGTTCCATATCTAAGGTACAGTAATTATGTTTATGTTTCGGTGTTAATGATATTAACAATGGCAGTAATTTAATACGTAAGCTTTCATGACCAATGATATGATTCATGAGTAGTTTTTCTGGGTAAGACCTCCGCCACCTGACATAGCCTGATAAATCGGGTTGCCACGTGGTGTCATACGTGCCAACTTATTGTTTAAGCGAACCGGTCATGTTGAAAAGAAAACAAACTTGACAATGATAAACGACTAACTATATCCGTCGTTTCACTGGGGATAAATGTTCTCATTAATTTCATGATGCTATTATTAGTTATAGAACGACCAACCCCAAACAAATCTTCGAGCTTTATGCGACCCGGTGTCTCAATCAGAATCAGAATATGTATTTGTACTCTTTGGTTCTTTCGGGAAAGTCACGTAGGTATAAAATAAAAATTTGTATTAAATAATTTGTATTTTATTTTCTACCTACGTGACTTTACCGAAAGAAGCAAAGAGTATGGATTCCTGCAGTCACGAAAGCTTCAAATCAAGATGAATCTGTATTTATTTTGGAGGAATCCGACGAGCTATTAATCTCGTTTTTCACAGATGTCCAGTAGGGGCGGGTCAGAACGTTACAACAACAAACAACATGAAAGCGCGAAATGAGCGCAAAGTATATGGAAGGTAAACAAATGACAAAAAATAACAAATACAACTTTTAGATGTTTAGTTTACCAGGTAAAGCCCACTGAACTGTTCGCTTGTTTTTCAGAGGCTACCTGGCCACAAAGAATATCTCGACGAAGTGGCTTATCGTGCCGAAATTTAACAGCAGCCAAATAACGAATCTAGACGGGCGTGTCACTATTCACCACCCTAAGTGACGAAAAGTTTCGCATCTTTAGCTTTACGCCATTTGCTAGGGCGTGCCGTGCGAGTCGTTCTCTGTTCATCACCCCAGGGCTTGGGGGTGGGGGGGGGCGAGAGGGAGCACACGATACGTCGTGAATTATTGTGTCATCTGTGCCGAGCGACAGTGACACATGGGCGGTTAGTGGGGGGGGGGTAAATCCGAACGGCAGGACTGAAAGTAAATACGCTCAAGACCGCTCGGGGCTGACGGGTTGGTTGGGGTGCAAAGTTAGACGAGGCCACAGGTCAGGATGTGGGACTTTCCTGTGTTTACTTTTCAAGGTAACAGATGATGGCTGTGTTGCGAGGGCGGGGGGCATGGCTGAGGTTGGCTGCGTTGAGCACGGCACGTAGCTTTTTGTGGGGGGGGGGGGGTGGAGGGGGGGTTGCTTCATATTCTGCTAGAGGTTCGTTCGGCTGTGTAAGAAGTTGGGTTTTGCTTACTCATTCTAGATTTGAAGCTTTCGTGACTGCAAGGATTCATACTCTTAGTTTTATCGGTACAGTCACGTAGGTAAAAAAAATGAAATTAAAATTAATAAAAATAAAATAATAATAAAATCACGACGTTTCGGAGGCAACACAAGTCTCCGTCATCAGGTGGGATCGTCACAGCCAGATTTTCTGCATCAAATGAGGCAGGGATTGCTTACTCAGCCGGGGACATGAAAATGCTGAAGCTATGGTTGTCACCAGTAGCCTAACTATCGCGGGGCAGGCAGGGGGTGCCTTGCCCTCCCCCCATCCTCGCCCCCCATGGTGGCCAAAGCTACGAGTTGGGGCCCCCTTGACAACCACCATGAGATGATCTGTTTACAACAACAACAGTGAAAAATAACACAATTTCAAACGGAGCGCCCCTACAGCGTCAAACGTTCGAGACCGTGAGCATGTATGATGCGATCAGGCAAAAGGAGCTTCACATTCTTGGTTCTTTCGGTAAAGTCACGTAGAAGGGAAATACAAAAATAAGAATAAAAATTCTCACGACGTTTCGATTGCAACACAAGCAATCATCACACGATGATATGAAGCCCTGCAGTCACGAAAGCTTTAAATCGAAAAGAGGAACTTCGATATATAAATAGTCTGGTAATATACATTAAACATTGGGACCCCACCTGAACAATTGCTGCCCCCCCTGAGCTGCTAATGTCGTCATTACGGCACCGGTTGCCACCTCTTCTTGGTTATTTCGGTAAAGTCACGTAGAATGGAAATAATTAAATAATAAAAATAAAACATAATAAAATAATTCTCACGAAGTTTTGGCCACAACGCAAGCAGCCGTCCTCAGGTGAAGAACAGGTCTGTCGAGAAGACAGAGTCAAGAGTCTGAGAGTCATTCAGACTCTGTCTTCTCGACAGACCTGTTCTTCACCTGAGGACGGCTGCTTGCGTTGTGGCCGAAACGTCGTGAGAATTATTTTATTATGTTTAATTTGCATTATTTTATTATTCCCATTCTACGTGACTTTACCGAAAGAACCAAGAAGATGAATCCCTGCAGTCACGAAAGCTTTAAATCGGTTGCCACCTGTCCCGGTTGGACCAGGCCCGGGATGAGCATCTTTGTACGCGAGGCAGGAATTGATTTCTACCGAGGCTTGGCGGTGGCATCGTGTTTAATTTTATGACATTTTATTCCACACTCAATAACACTGTTGCCCTTAAAGGAAATATATAATAGGCGACGTTTCGGACAATGACCCTTTTTCATAGCACATAAACACGTGATATATTTTTGCTGGACATTTGTGTATGTGTGGCAAGCGGGAAAAATATCTCGTTTGACTCATGAACTGTATGCAATTCCCATGGCAACGCTCCAGACATCGTCTACAAGCCCAGAGAAGATATCTCAATCGTCGGTACCCACCTTCAGTGGCATATCGTTAGTTGCTCCAATTTATTTACGTGGCCATTAAACAGTGAACGATGCCATATAAATTTGAAATTAGTGGGGTTATAAAGTAACTATTATTAGCCGTCTAAATAAATGCCTATTAAGCTTTGCTCCCTTAGGTGGCATCGATATTACTGGTAGGAACCTCCTGGTTACACCAGCCCACAGGGGATTATTGTGTCCGTCCGTCCGTCGTGCATCCAAAAATGGGAGGGGTGGGGTTGGGTGGAGAGCGGAGGGTGCGGAGGTGCTGGGTGGGGGGGTTGGGGAGGGGCTGGGTGGAGAGGGGAGGGTGGGGAGGGGATGGGTGGGGAGGGTGGGGCTGGGTGGGGGGGGGCTGGGTGGGGAGGGGCTGATCACCCCGTGGTGCCCTTATAAAACTCAACGTTTAACCTACTCATGCCGGCTTGTGCCCGCCCTCACAGTCGGCCATATTTGCGGAATACACCACGCCGCCGTTGGCCCTGGCCATTGACCGAGCAACCCAACGTTCCTACCAGCTTCCTCCGCAGGAGGAATGTGTTTGATATGGCCCGTGGACTACAACGAGACAGCACAGAGGGGAGTAAGAGGCGGGGGGGGGGGTGACATTTCTGCTTAGAACAACATAAATAAATATAATCAGTCAGTACATCTGTGACGAAAAATAAATATACACGTAAAAGACAAGTGTGTTTTACACGTCTCGTCAATCACCATACCAGTTTCTGGAAGTGCTGAATTCCTGCAACGCTGGGTCACTTTCGGGAAAAATAAAAGTGTAAACAGGTTACTTTGACAATGGATGAAGGAAGCCAGTCCAAAGATGATCGTGCGTGCGAAACACCGCGTTTCTTATTTTGGCGACAATGGAACCGATGCCATCAATTTAATCGACAATTCCTGTGAGAAATCAGCACGGGGGAATTTGAATGGAGAGTAAAAAAAAACGACCCCGTGAACTCAATCCGCAGGCTTTGGCACCATCCCTCTCTCTCACACACACACACGGACATTTTTCTCTGATACTCAACAAAGTGTACTTTGATGTTTCTCACTTTATAAAAAAAAAAAATGCAGTGCCACATTCAGTATATGCTTTTGTACATGACCATTGGCCTCTCCAGCTATTGATTGCCCTGCCATGACAACGCCGAGAGAGACGCACAACTATCACTCTACTGCAGAGCGGTACTGTCTCATTTGAAGCCCTGCAATTACTCGCCTACGCCTCTTCCGGCGAAAGTGGCTCCCCGCTCTAGAGGGTGTTTTGGACGACTCTTCCACGCCGAAGACGTGGGAGCGACCCACACATTACTCCACCATACGACCTACCGATCGACTAACTGTGGTGTCTCCCTGGGGTTGATAGAAATTTTGGGGGGAGGGGGGTTAATAAACTTACACGATTGTTTCGACTGCCGCGCCGGGCGATAGAACCGGCGACCTACAGCCACCACGTGCTACCGATTACACTGGTCAACAAAAAAAAACATTTTTTTCTGGCCTAGACTTTTGCGGCAGTTTTAGACTAATTTCAGGGTGCCGATTCCAAATCTGATCTCAGATTTGCTCTATCGCATCTCATTTTTATGCTATCGGCATACCCCATTTTCATTGATTTTACCCGAAATTAACTCTGTCACTTATGATTGCAAGTTGTTGCGAGTCAGTGACTGCTTTAGTGTTAAAATGTGGTGCTGTATTTTTAGGATAGTGTGTTTATAATATCATTTTATGTAGATATCCACATTTATTTAATATTTTTCTTCTGCAGTTTTTATTGAAAATGCAATATTTGATATCTCAAAAACCTGATGTGATAGACAAAAACTGATGCCAGATTTGGAATCAGCACCCCAAAATTACATTAAAACCGTTGGAATACCTTATGCCAGAAAAGTGTGTTGACAAGTGTTATACTACCACGGCATCCTATCTCCTATCTGTTCGCATGGAAAATGAGACGTGAAAGGGAATGAGTCTTACTTTCCACTTTTATGAAAGGCTTTTTTTGGAATGATTGAGGTGGCAGGGGCGTGCAGGGGGATGAGAATTGATGACCGCGATAGAGCGTAAGTAGGGGTGATGGAAGAGTAAGTGCATTTTGTTTTAAAAAATACTAAGATGGGTTTTCATTTTATTTATTTCTTACAAAATTTGGTATGCGCGACCAGCTGGAGACCATCACCATCTCGACACGTGGGCAAACTGAAAACCAAAATTCACAACCGCGATCTCGGTAGGTCGTTATTGCGATAATACGATTATCATCTTCTTGGTTCTTTCGGTAAAGTCACGTAGAATGGAAATAATAAAATAATAAAAATAAAACATAATAAAATAATTCTCACGACGTTTCGGCCACAACGCAAGCAGCCGTCCTCAGGTGAAGAACAGGTCTGTCGAGAAGACAGAGTCTGTCGTGAGAATTAATTTATCATGTTTTATTTTTATTATTTTATTATTTCCATTCTACGTGACTTTACCGAAAGAACCAAGAAGATGAATCCCTGCAGTCACGAACGTTTTAAGTCGAAATTTAATACGATTATCGTTTTGAGTCGGACAGCCTACCCCCTCCCCGCCCCCGCGTCTCTCGCCTGGCAGGAACTTGTTGAACGTGTCAGCAACACTTTCAATTGGCGAATGACGTCGTGTTTCCAGCGCGTTGCGCGGGCGTCCGTGGGATTCGCGTTCGGCGAGTGACCCCCACGCGAGATTGAGACCAGCAGTCGTAGCGAGCCCCCCCTGCACTTTCTGTTGCTTGCGGTGACAAAGCGGGATGGATCCATCGCAGCTTCAGGCGCGTTCTGAACTTCCATGTTGACTCAGCCGGGAGTAGAATGTACGGGGAGAGTCGTTGACAACCGGGGTTGCTTGTTGCCTTCAGCTCATGCCAGTGGCGAGCAATATAGATAAAGGATCACAGAGCTCGGGCAATTGTTGGCGCCGGCTCTAGCTATCCTTACGGCTCATCTGTGGTTTCGCAATGCCTCTGAATCATTCTCTATTTCTGAATCGTTCCCTATCCCTGAGAGTGAATGAAAACTGCGAATTACAAGTGAGCTCTATAGAGGGCCCTCTGCAGGCTATTTTGGCCTACGAATTCTTCTTTTATATTGTATACTAGGTTGTTGGGGGGGCTGCGGCGGCCCCGAACAACCACAGCCTGCGGCACCCCCAACAGACTGGTCAAGTAAATCCTTACGATCCACTCGCACAGCGTGCTGTGGGCTGTCATCCAGCAGTGGATTTTAAGCACCAAAAAAACTCGAGTACTAATGTAATGGACAGAGCACGGCTCTCCCCACCCAGTCCCTCCCCACCCTCCCCTCCCCACCCAGCCCCACCCAGCCCCTCCCCACCCTCCCAACCCAGCCCCACCCTCCCCACCCAGCCCCACCATCCCCACCCAGCCCCTCCCCACCCTCCCCTCCCCACCCACCCAGCCACTCCCTCCCCACTCAGCCCCTCCCTGCACGACGGACGGACGGACACAATAATCCCCTGTGAGCTGGTGGAACCAGTGGGTTCCTACCAGTATTATATATGCGTTTTGTTAAAGGCTTTTTCCCCCCACCAGCAGTGACGTGAGCAACAAAATAGCAGGGTCGAACCTTTACCTTTAATCCAAGCAATGACTACAATCATATTACAGCAGCAGAAAGCAAGTTTTGCTGGCTGGATCAATGCATGGATTCCTGCCTGACTGGCGTGCGGCCAATTGCGCTTGCGCGGTGGCGACGTCACTATATCCCGTGCAAATGCGAGGGATACGCTATCGTATAATATACAACAAACTATACATTCATATAATATACAACAAACTATACATTCAAAAACAAAAAAGTGTTCGCTCCATGGCTGGCTGGTGGGACGAGTGGGACGGAGGGACGGTCACGTCCGAAGCACCGCGCAGGGACGCTCATTAATCGTACTCGAAAGGGAACAATCAGTGAATGTACGAGACACAATATTGCTCCAGATTTGTGTGGCGGTCGTGGATGAAGGAACGTGTTGTGAATCTAGTATTGGCTATCAGCACATGTCGAGTTTTCCGTAGTTGCGTATTAAGTCGCGTTGCAGCAGGGGGGGGGGGGGGTTGGTGGTTCGTGATAATTGATTGGTATATTTATTTATTTAGCGGTGGAAGTTTGAAGACCGCGTCCGATTGCCCAAAATCCGAGCGGCAGCGGTTCTGAGTGCGACACCGCCGCGTTCTGCAAAATAATGAGAAGCTGCTGCCTTGCTCGGCTCGGAGCAAACTCTCACTCCTCACTCACTCATGCGAGCCTAACGCGAAATTTAATCTCGACTGAAATTGACTGATACCGTAAAACATATTTCTATTTTGTTTTAAATTGCTGCCCGTAAGAAGATGTTAACCCCCCCCCCCCCACCATTTTTTTTACACACTGATTTCGTGAATAGTTGAACAGTCTTGATTTAAAGCTTTCGTGACTGCAGGGATTCATAATCTTGGTTCTTTCGGTAAAGTCACGTAGAAGGGAAATAATAACAATCTAAAACAATTTTTATTGTTTTATATTTTTATAATATTTTTTTTCATTGTTTGATATTTTTATACCGAAAGAACCAATAATATAGTTAAACAATCGTGACACATTCCCCAGATAACAAGTCGCACCTTTCGACACGTGCTTGGAAGGAAACGCATGGGATGTGTGTGTGTGTCTGCACGCGTGTGTGTGTGTGTGACCAGATTTGGATAACCATGTTGACACTGGGCACAATATTTGTCATGATCACGTTTGCTGACCACATGCCCCAAAGAGGCAAAGTGTCCAGCAACTAACAGCACTGTTAGAATGTGTAACGCTTCGTGTGCGTCTTACTTTCCGGAGCGTCTCAAAAATCCGGAGAGATACGCTACCTTATTGGGAGCCACAGCTCCCTATTTCTGTACAAAAATTCTAATCAGTTTCAATAAAGAAACATAATAATACAAGTATAAAAAATAATCCGAGTATTATTATTTTTATTATTTGTTTCATAATACTCGTATTTTTAAAAAAAAAATATGTATGTTTTACACATTTACAAAGTCCGTGCAATGTTTCCCTTTGCAACTTCTCCACTTTTTCCGGTTAAACACAAATAAATTGTTTCTAGATTTTAAGCTTTCGTGACTGCAAGGAATCATATTCTTAGGTTTTTTCGGTAAAGTCACGTAGGTAAAACATCAAAATTAATGAAAATAAAATAAAACAAAAATCACGACGTTTCGGAGGCAACACAAGTCTCCGTCATCAGGTGGGACCGTCACAGCCGAATTAGCTGCATCAAGTGAGGCAATGATTCAAGAAGTAATCCCTTATAAGCAAGTTGAAGGGGGGAGGAGAAGGGGGGGGAGCTCATCAGAATGTGGTAGCCAATGGAAAAACAATGGACTACGGCTTGGACGAGGTTGCTGCTGTACACGCCAACACAATGGACAGAGAGGGGGGAGGGGAGGTCTGATACACATGATAGACAAAAGAACGAAAATGCCCATGTTTATACCAATGCTGGCTGAGCAATGAAATAAATTGTTGAAATTTGATTCGCTTACATCGATGGTTCTTAACCTTTACTGCAGCCTTGCACCCCTTTGGTTCTCAATCGTAAAGAAAATGTACAATGTTAATAAATACGTAGGGATTTGATGACACAAAGTAAGTTGTACTTACGTGCCCGTGCATAATCTGTGTTTCGATGATAGCCCTTCTAAAAAAAAGTCTGGCCACGTCTCGCACCCCCAGAAAAGGGCATCTCGTACCACCCCCCCCCCCCCAGGGGTGCGTGCACACCAGGTTAAGAACCGCTGGCTTTAATAAAGGTCCCTGACGGTCGATCAATGCAGTG